>NW_026577894.1:0-1200000 GCF_029407905.1 Bubalus kerabau | reverse complement strand
AAGACTTGGCACTTTCACTGCCGGGACACTGGTCTGATCCCTGGTTGGGGAACTAAGATCCCATAAGCTGTGCAGCACGGCCAAAAACATAAGTACAGAAATTTTTAAAAATAATAAATAATACTATGTCTATTATAAACAAGCATGAGATGACCAGAAGGCCAACAAGTGGGAGAAAGGCACACTGTTACAATCGTCCCAACGAATGACCAATTTCCAACAGAACCATCAGCACATTTTAAGTGGTGGGTGAGTTTCATCACTTCCATTAAACCGTCAATTATTCACCAGGACATAACCACACAGTGTTCATTCACGTTAAACGATAAGGACTCTTCAATACTTCACAGAGAAACAAAGGCCTGCTAAATTACTAAATAGTTTACCTTTCGATGCTGCTTCCTTAAATCACTAGGCTGATAGATGCATGCAAAGAAATGAAGACAAACCAGATTCATTGCGACTTTGAAGCTAAAATTTCAAGAATCCGTAGAGGCAAATACAGTAAAGCAAAAATGATGGCAAACATGTAAGTGACATGAAGATTTAGAGAAATGTGACTGGAAGCAGAACATTTTTTTGACCACAGAAGTTAAATAAGCTATTCGAGATTTACTAGAGAAACACTATAAATTATTACTCAGGAAGATACCATTCTATTACAACATCATGATTTATTAAAGCACAGCATTCTGTACAACAAAGGGCCTTAACAGGTGTCTATTCTCAGCCAAATCTCTCTATAAGTTAGTTTCTCTTAATCAAAAACATGTTACACTTTAAATTAGTCATTTAACTGATGAGGAAGTTACCATAATACCTAGTTTAACATTGAACAAATCTAACCACCTCTTGGACATTCATGTAAAATCCTGACATAGAATTTGATTTAAAACTTCTCAAAATAAATTCATTAAAGCAAGTTCCCTGTGAAAATATGTAAGAATGAAAGCTAGCACAATAGCAGGTGCAGTCTTTACATTTTATTAACCATAGAAGATACTTTTTTAACGAGTCTAATAGAGACATTAACTGTGCAAAAGCTGATGAGATTTACAGTCTTAAATACAAGCACCAACACAGAAAGGATATTGTGTCAGTTCAGTTCAGTTCAGTCGCTCAGTCGTGTCCGACTCTTTGTGAGCCCATGAATCGCAGCCTGCCAGGACCCCCTGTCCATCACCAACTCTTGGCGTTCACCCAAACTCATGTCCATTGAGTTGGTGATGCCATCCAGCCATCTCATCCTCTGTCGTCCCCTTCTCCTCCTGCCCCCAATTCCTCCCAGCATCAGAGTCTTTTCCAATAAGTCAACTCTTCACTTGAGGTGGCCAAAGTGCTGGAGTTTCAGCTTTAGCATCGGTCCTTCCAATCAACACCCAGGACTGATCTCCTTTAGAATGGACTGGTTGCATCTCCTTGCAGGCCAAGGGACTCACTCTCAAGAGTCTTCTCCAACACCACAGCTCAAAAGCATCAATTCTTTGATGCTCAGCTTTCTTCACAGTCCAACTTTCATATCCATACATGACAACTGGAAGAACCATAGCCTTGACTAGATGGACCTTTGTTGGCAAAGTAATGTCTCTGCTTTTGAATACGCTATCTACGTTGGTCATAACTTTGCTTCCAAGGAGTAAGCGCCTTTTAATTTCATGGCTGCAGTTACCATCTGCAGTGATTTTGGAGCCCCCCAAAATAAAGTCTGACACTGTTTCCCCATCTATTTCCTATGAAGTGATGGGACCAGATACCATGATCTTAGTTTTCTGAATGGTGAGCTTTCAGCCAACTTTTTCACTCTCTTCTTTCACTTTCATCAAGAGGCTTTCTAGTTCCTCTCCCTTTCTGCCTTAAGGGTGATGTTATCTGCATATCTAAAACTCTACTAAGTCTACACTTAAGAGGGTCATTTCTTTATGTAAGCACAATCTCATTTATGAATTATGCATGATATGTAGTTTAGGATCCATCTACATACATTATGCTTATAACTGCATGCGGCTGCTGCTAAGTCGCTTCAGTCGTGTCCGACTCTGTGCGACCCCATGGACTGCAGCCTACCAGGTTCCTCCGTCCATGGGATTTTCCAGGCAAGAGTACTGGAGTGGGTTGCCATTGCCTTCTCCTGTAACTGCATAGTGATACACCAATTCAACTTACTGCTATGGGGGAAAAACACCATTTAATGAGACATGAAGACAAAGCACAAACCTGACTAAGGGGACACACGCTGTGGACCACAGCACGGCTATGACCAGAGCAAGTGAGGGGACGGGGGAGGGGAGATGGATGGGTAAACTACAGCCTCGGGGGCTGGGGGGGGATCTGGATTCATGACGACTAAGCAGACAACAGGATGAGAGAGGGAATCAAAACCAATGATGAAAGCAGACACACTGTCAGAGAACTCCAACAGCAAGGAAAACATGCAGAACTGTTCTTTTCCAAATATTCGGAAAGAAATCAAGCATGAAACCACAGAGAAATCGTCAAAGAATTTTAAATATCAACTAATTAGCCAATGATGCAAATTATAAAAACAGTGTGTCAAAAGACCACAAAATGGACTAGTTACCACTTCACAGGCCGCTAAAATGATTCACGGTTAATTTAATTATAAGCTGACTAACAATGCAGCTAACATGCAATGGGTGGTAACAGAAAACAGAGACAATACAAGTCCAGTTACAAAGCAGGATGTTGTACACGTGATTTCATGGGGTGAACAGCAATGCACTCACAACACCTAAGCTAAACACGCAAGAAAGCTGGAACATGTGCTTTAGAGCCACACACTCTGTCACCAAAAGCCCTAGGTCGTCATCCCAGTTTTAGACTCGGAAAAGTGAAGCAGCCCGACGTCTTCCCTGGGGCCCTGGGGCCCTGGGCTTTTAACCTGGTTTCACACGCAGAGCTGGCCTGAGCGCGTGGCCAGGTCCATCAGTAAGCAGACCAATGTAGATTCTTGGTTTTGTTCCCACCGCATGCCCTGCACCCTGTAGCCAGGCATCCCCAGTGGAAAATGTGCTGTACGGCTTTCCCATGCCATGAGAGCTGCCTATGGTTACTTTCACGAAGCTGTCTGCTCCCTGAGAACAGAAACTTCCCTGCAGCTGCTGTGCCCTGCACAAGGCCAGGCCCAACGTTACAGAGGCAGGCTCTGGCTGAGTTCATGATGACGTGCTAAGTGGTGGTCCAAATATCAAGACTAATTTGTCGCTGTGCCATTGTGGAATGATTAAAGACGAGGCAGTTTAAAAACTTTTAGACCTCTGAGCGTAGCAAATGTACCTGATTTTCTTCTGGGTATAAAGAGAAAAAACAAAAAACAAACAAAAAACAGCATGCTGGGGGAGGGATGCGGCAGGGAGGAGGCAGTCACATACCAGAGTCATGATGCCCAGCTGGTCTCCCTCCTGCGCCAGGCTCTGCTGCCTCCTTCTGGCCTTGGGCAGGGGCGGGCAGGAGCCAGCATGCGAGGAGGTGGGAAGCAGGTTGAGGGAGCTCACTGATTTAAAACGACGGAGGCTGCCTAAGCTCCCTCTGCCCTCCCTGCTCTCAGTCTCCTCGGCCCGCTGCTCCGTGTTCTCCTTCTCTTCTTCGATCAACCTAAAATAGAATAAAAGGCGTCACCTGCCTTTGTCAGCAGAGGAACCTGTCTGGACAATAAATTTGGGCTGGCATTCTGTGTCATGATTAGCAAATTCCAGAAACAGTTGCTCAATTAACATCTCAGACAAAAGGTTCTACCTTTCCTCTTTGGAATATTCTCAAACTTAGAATAACTTAGCCTTGAGTCTTACAAACTGGCCCTGACCATCCACGCTTGATTTCACTTATTTACTGTAACATTCTGAAGGGGCCCCGGTGGCAACTCTCTTTCCTGTGAAGAGATACCTCAAGTTGACAACCCTTACCTCCCCTGCTCTCAGGGCAGAGATGCACGTCAAGTGCCTCAAGTCTTTTCCACTGGGGATCAGGAACTCTGTATAATCAAAACAGCAATTCACAAACAAGCTGCAGTTTCTAAACACAAGTCTCCAGACCAGATGAAGTGCTGAGTTGATCTTTTTTTTTTTTTTTTTTAAGGTTGTATATATACAAACGCATCACTTGATGAAGTTCTCCACCAGCTCTGTGTGAGTTTCTGGATTCATGTCAATGTGCTGCATTAACCTAGAATTCACAGTTTCTGCTCTTCTCCCCTAATGTGTGGTGGATGTTTTTATATAGCAGTTTAAATATACGATTATGCAAATACAATGATTTTCAAATTAAAATACAAGATTCTTACAGGAAGTAAACTCTCCAGCTTCACTTCAACTCATACATCTGGAAAGTTTTTCACTGTTGATAACAAGTTGATGGACAGAATTGACCGTTTACATCAAGTCAACTTGTCGCATAAGGAAAAATCACTTTTACCTGAAAACTTGCTGTAAAAATAAAAATATTAATCTATAACCGTTCCATATTTCCTGCAGGGATGCAGAAAGACCATCTTTCTGAGCTCGTCTGTGCTCAAACACGGCCCACAAAGCTGTCTGTCTTGGCGTGAAATGGGCAGGTGACACCACCTGCGTTTGCTGGTTGTCCCGTTCACCCCCTGCCTCTCCCCCGGAGCCCCGCGCTCGGCCGACAGGAACGGGCACCTCGGCCTGGGCTGACGTGATGAGACCAGTCTGAGCAGCAGCTCTGCCTGGTCCTGTGCAGGGTCACCGGCCTGCGGCCACTCTGAACGTGGACTCGGGACACGGGCATAGCTGGGCAGGTGTGGCACCAGGCAGGCCTCGGGGCCCCCAGCCACCTGGCTGCACCCAGACCCAAGGCCCCCTGCTCACCACGAGGCAGGCCTTTGGATTCTATCCTGTTTTGAAAATTGTTATACCTGCCAAGATGGTGTCTAAAGAAAACATCTTAAATATACTGAGGAGATGAGAAAAACTCAATCACATGTCCTTGGACCACTGTCTTACAACAAGCCAATCTTCATACTACATTAAGTTAAAAAGGAAAAGGCAGATCTGAGTGGGAATTTGCCAACCCCAAAACCCCAGCTTTCACCAGGTGGCTTTTCACCAGAACGTGGGGGGCTCTGAGGGACACAGGAGGGTCCACGGGCCGCAGGGGACACCGCCTCGGCACCTCACCCACCTTGGGGCTCAGAGCTGAGGGGGGACACCCCACAACGCCGCCCCCCCCCGCCCCCACAGAGCGCTGACACCACACTGTGGACAGAACGCCCCGGCTGCCCGAGCTCTGTAATCAAGGGTCATCTCAAAACTGAAAATTCTTGAAGCAGACCTGAGGTCAGGTTTCTTACTATGGAACACTCAGACGTCCCTAGGAGAAGACAGCTCCTCAGAGAAACCGAGTTTCTGGGGACCTGAGTTCAGGATCACCCACCGGATCTCTTCGTTGATGGCGTCCAGCTGCTCCTGCATCATCACGGTCAGAGTCTTGGCATTGGCCTGCCTGCTGGGCGACAGCTGAGTGGCCGAGCTGAAGAGGGTGACCCTGTCGCCCTCGTCGTCAGACACGCCCTCGTCACTCTCAAACGCCTGGGCCACATCGGCCAGCATGCTGGCTTGCTGCGTGCGCTCCCAGTCCTGCTCCTTCGGGGTCTGCACCTGGGCACGAGAGGACCACGTCTCGTCAGCAACATTCAGGGCAGCTCAAGTCTATCAGGAACTGAACCCAATTTTACATGGAAGCCCTGACTGTGGATAAATGGGCCATGCTCATGAGACACTGCCATCTCTTAAGCGAACAGGACTCAAGAAACAGGCAGGGGGAGAATCCAGTTCCTAGATGGCCTGGTGACACCCAGGTCTCAGCGTGGACGGCAGGCAATCCTATGAGGTTATTCACAAGGGTGGGCTGATGGAGTCAGAGACAGAAACCGAAAATTACAAAAATACATCCATGCCTCCATCAGCCAGGCTGGAAGAAAATAAGAAAAAAGAACCCTTCAGCTCGGCAGCCGCTGGGTCCCTATCAGCGGTCATCACTGGTACCGGTTCACCAGAGTGTGCCGTCCTCGCAGGCTCCCAGTCCTCCGTTTCCCAGGCTGGTCTGAACACCCACAGAGAGGCGCGAGCAGGGGCAGCCAGGAGACGGGAGGGCCAGCCCCTCCGCGGCTCTCCTCTCGGGACACAGGCCCTCGGGCTGTTCTGGGGGATGGCTCCTCGCACCGCAAGGGTGGCTCTGTCATCAGAGACACATGGGATTGTGCCTGCGGTGCCCCGTGCCGCCCTCCCGCTCTCACACCTCACACCCTTGTCTCTGCAAACGTCCCCCCTGCCACACTGTCACCCAGGTCCTGCCTTCTTTCCCAGACATGACCTCAAAGGAACTGAGGGGCAGCCTCAAGGTGCTGGCTTGCTGGCTCCCTGTCCCCTGTGGCCAGTGCCCTCGCCTCCTGTCTTCATCACGACCCCGCCCCAGGGCTGGGCTACCCCATTCGCTGGCTCCAGGACCACCTGCCATCATTCCTGCTCTGCTCCAGCGAACCAGCTGCCTATGGGTTCACCCCCATCAGCCCGGTCGGCATGTCCTCTCCCTTCTCTCGCCTTCCAATCGCACAAGGGGAACCAGCAGATTCCTCCTCCAGGGCTCCCTGCAGCGCCCACTGCGGGTCTCTGAAAGCTCCTTGGGAGTGGCCTCTACGGTCCCCCTCCCCGCCCGGTCTCCACTTCTCTGCCAGCAGGCGGTGAGCCCCGCCCTGCAGGGCAACTCCCCGGGGGCTCGAGGAACCCATGTTACCAAGCCCCCTCCCTTCCTTGCCCTCCCCCACGACACCCCCCCACCCCCAGCATGTCTCTCCCTGGTCTCCAGGCCCTGCCTTCCCTGTGGTTATTCCTCAGTCCCTTGCGCCCCTTCTCAACCTTGGAATGCAGGATGCCCCACAGCTCTACCCTTGCACCCCATCTCTCTCCACCGGCACCTGCCTGGTGACTTAACCATGCTCGTGCCTTTAAATGCCATCTGTATGCCCATGACCCCAAGTCCACCCTGAGCTGAATGAGTCCTCTCCCAGATGCAGGCCGGAACACTCAGCTGTTCTCCTGACACGTCCCCGGGACACCCCATGGGCTCGTCCACCTCAACAGGGCTGAGGCCCGGCTCTTAGCTCCCCGCCCCGGCAGCCCTCCTCACCTCAGGAAACAGGCTCTGGCCTCGAGCTGCTCAGGCCTGAGCCCAGGCTCCTCCCTGATGCGGCCCGCTCTCTCCCTTGTCCCCGCTGGTTGACATGACCCTTTTTCTATCTCCGAGTGGCTACTTCTCTTCCTGCCTCCGGGTCTCTGGTTCAAGGTCACCCTCCTGGTGTCACCTCACTGGCCACCCTGTTTACACACGATCGTCCCCTCCTCCTTGGACAACTCAGGCACTCTGGTCTCCTTTCCCTGCTCATTACTGTTCAACAGGCTGCGCGGGTTTAAAAAGGGGTCCACAAATTCTTCCATCCTCCTCCCTTCAAGAGGCAGAAGGGGCAACTCCTGCTCAGCCCCTGAGCGAGGCAGGACTTAGCAGCTCACTCTCGCAAACATAAGTGAAGGTGTGCGGCCTCGAGACCAGGGCATGAAGGGCCCCGGGCTAAACCCCGCACTCTTGCTCTCAGAGGGTGTTCGGAGGAAAGCCAGGCCATGGGAAAGCCACACGGCAGGGACCTCGGCCTGTCCCCAGCAGCCAGGTGAGTCTGAAAGCCTGCCATCCAGCCCTGGGGTGCCTTCCCGCATCTGTGCCCTCAGGAGGCCCTGAACCAGGCCCGCTTGCTACAATGCACAGGCACTGAGGACTGTGAGCTGCTCCCTGGGAAGTCACTAAGCTTTGCAATGATTCGTTACGTAGCAGTGGATAAAGGACACACACGGTTTTTAATTCACTGCTGGAGTCCTACTTCTGACCATATCTGGCCCAAACTAACTGCTCACTGAATGTGGAAGCTCAAAACACAGACATGTATGAACAAATACATGGCATGAATGAGGTGAAAACATAAAGGCACTTAAACTTCCAATGAGAATTCCTCTCACTATAAGCTGATGGGATATGTGTATCCATTTACTCGTAGGACGATTTCAAAACTGTGCTAATTAGTACCATGCTGGGCCTCACAATAGGCCACAAATTATTAAAATTGGTTAAGGAAAAAAAGCATGCCTTAAAAGTAAACTCTTAGCCAGAAAAAGGAAAATGGGAAGACGTAAAGCGACCTATCAGCGCTTTGTTCCAAACCCACCTCAGGACCACAGTGTGAGGGGGCAGGTGCCTCACAAGGTGCCCACCAGGGATGGGAAGGGGGCGGCGGGGTCCTTGCCTCGGATGGCTCATCGTGCAACGCTGCCAGCCGGCCTTTCTGGGGGCACCACAGCACCGCCCCGTTGCCCAAGGAGTCTGCTGGCCGGTCCGCCACAGGGAACCTGAGGTCCGGGGCGCTGCCCAAGTGGGGTCGGCTGAAACACACGGCAAAGAGCAGCACTGTTAGAAGAAAAGAGAGCTCACTCTTGTCAGACGGGCCAAAGCCTGTCCATTTGGAAGATCCGCAATTTCACAGCAAAAGGGCCCCCGGGAGGGCACTGCCCTCCTGGCTCCAATAGCAACAGGCCGCCCGCTGCTCCGCAGACACTCAGGGCTCATCCCCAGCAGCTGGAAAACTCCTGTATGTGGGGAAGGCAGTGCTGACGCGAGGGTGTGGAGCTGACTAGGACAGGATCGGCTGTCTGGGGTTGGGGCGTCCAGGGTCCCCCTGGAGCCTGCTCTCAGGTCCCAGGGCAGGGCCTGCACCTGCTCTGCTTTCCCCTTGGCACCCCACCTCCCCTTCGGCCCACGCCTGCTCTGACCTCCCTCTCCCAGGGGAAGTCCGTGGATCACAATCACCGGTCTGCCTGGAACACTGTCTGCACGGCTCTCAGTGTTTTTAAAGGCGCCTCAGACAACCCACAGCAGAAAAGCCTCAGACCCACAGCTCGGAGCTGAGCACCATTGGTGTCTCCCATTAAAGCAGAGGTGAGCGTGTCACCGGACTCTGGGCTGAACAAGGCCCAGCACAGATGCTCAGGCCCTGAGCACTAAGGCCTGGGCCTGCAGGTGCCAGGAGCTCACTCAGCAGGGGCCTGCTGGGAGGCAGGGCGGCCCCGCCTTGACTGTGAGCCGCCTGCACTGCAGGACCGCCCGGGCTCTGCTCAGTCTTCTCTCTGGGAAGAGGGGGGTGCCTTCACGTGCAGGAGTCCCTAAACCCAGGAGACAGGGCCTTCCTCCGAGGACAGGACACCCCATACGCTGCAGAGTGGCCAGGGCCGACCACCAGCTCAGCCTGCTCGGGGTCACACGCTGCTCTGCTCGACGGTTTTGCAAGGAACACTGTGCTGCACAGGAGATGGAAGTCTGGAATCTCCCGGAGCCACACCTGTCTTCCCTCCCGTCTCCCCTCCCTCCTGACAGAACTGTTCCCTTCTCTGCTCCACTTCCACCCAAGGGCCTGGGGCTAGAGCACACTTGGGAACTGGGTGGGGGGTACGACACAGTCCCGCTGTGGACTGCGGGCCCTCGAGGGTCCTCTGAGGGCCACAGAGGCCTCCGGGTTGGGTCGCCCCCCAACCATCGCCTCCCAGTCCCCTCACGGGGTGCAGCCTTCATCTCTCTCCCCCTCCTCACCCGAAGCTCTTTCCTCCGGGAGAAGGTCTCAGAGACAAGGTGACCAATTCCTCTGGGAGGTCCCACCAAATACGCCGTGCCTGCCCTGCCTGGGAGCCAGTTTTCAGTCCCCACTCCCTCCCTCCTGAAGCAGCACAGTGCCCCCCACCCAGCCCACACTGCCCACAAGCCCCACTCCGAGGCCCCACCTGTGCTGCTAAGTCACTGCTGTGACCCCTCCAGAGCTGCCTCCTGGAGACACCCCTCCCTCGCACCAGCCGCTGTGGCCCACTGTCTTCAGAGCACAGCGGCTCCTCCTGCCCCGCGGCTGCTTCCTCTTCTCGTCTCTCACTCTCACTGACACACACGGGACTGGTGACCAGGCCCCAGGCTTCTCCATCTGAAGCCCCCAATTGTGTCAGGCCTCGGGTCCTGGCACCAGGTCCCTCCTCGTTACCCAAAAACCCCCAAGAGGAGGAGGCCGTGTCCACCTCCTCTTCCTCCACTGTCTACGCAGTCCTCCTCACACTCACCTCGTCCACCCCGGGAGCAGGGGTTCCCCACCTCTGACAGCCCCAGCCCCTCACCCTGGAGGAGCTCTGCCACCAAGTCCGGCCACGTCCCCTCCTGTTCTACAGGGCACGTGCTCTCCTTGAACTCCACCCGCCGTGGTTTCAGACACAGGACCAGTTTCTGGCTCTGCCTTTGTCTCAAATGACATCTCCTTTTCTCTAGAAGAAGGCTGGGTGGGGGCTCTGGACTGCGAGGATCCCCTAAGCACACAAACACAGAAATATGCGTATGGGCTCCAAACTGTCTCCTAAGTCAGGCTGCAAGCAGTAGTCGATTTCCTACAGATGAATGAATGTCACCAGTAAGCACTTAATCACCTTTGCTAGAGTTTCTCTCTCACTTGTGACCGTTTTCCGTGAAGAAGCCAAAGAAACATTTAAATACTCAATAAGAATTGCCGCCCCTCTAACAACGAGGAAGAAAAAAGCAGGATGCTCAGTAATCTGCTCGCCTCATTCACAAGCCAGGTGATTCCTCCCACCGCAGTCAAAAGACTACAGGTCATTAACCTTCTGCGACTCTTCAGAAACATCGGTGTCACAGTCTGTCAGGCCCCTCAAATGAATACGCCCAAATATCAACTGGTCGGCCCCACACTTCCAAACCTCTGCCTGTGGTTTTGAGTGTTCTCAATCCTGTGACTACCACTCCGTGGTACCAAGTTTGACCCTAAGGAACGATGCTTGTCTCTTCCCTCTCGCTGGCCACGAAGCTACAGGCTCCTTGAGGTGCGACCATGAGCAACACCCAGTCATACTGTCCACACACCAGACAGGCCCTTGTCACACTCGACAGCGCTGAGGGGAGCTGCCCGGGGGAGCAGCCTACCTGTGGTGGAGGGGAGCCCCTCGCAGTCTCGTCTGGTCCACTTCGGCTCTCAGGGTTTCCAGGTTTAGAATCAGCTGGTCCTACGAAACAGCAAATGACACAGCCTGCACCGCTTGCTTTCTGGATGTCAAGTGACTTGCACCAAAATGTGCAGAACAGGTTACGTGAGTAGGTATCAACTCCCAACATTTTAATTCTGAGAACATGTTCTCTAAGAGTCCCTAGCAAATGGAAACACTCAGAACAATATTAACCCTTATAAACCATAATGAGGAGGAAGTTCCATCTCAGGTGTAGAAAAGGTTTCTCTGGAGGAAACGTGGCAAGCCATTAACAACGATGAAGTCTGTAGAGAGAAGCTGGACTTCAGGCGGGGGGTTCGGGTCAGGGGGACACGACTCACTCTATTGCCCTCCCTCCTCTCACTGCTTTCGATTGTCTCCATGGAGCTCACCTGCATTCCTCACATTCATTCCTCTACAGCCCACTTCACTTGCTCATGGGGTAAAACAAGTCAAACGGGCCAAGTCTGTGAGTCACTCAACTCAACCTGGAAGCTCTGTGCTGTCGGCCACGGCAGTCACTCGCCTCGTGCAGCCCCTGAGCACGTGAGACAGGCTGCTGCAAAGCCCGATGTGGAAATCACACAGAGGATTTCAAGACTCGTGGTGAAAGAAGGACGTCGAGTAGCCCGTTGGTTTTTAGGAAATTTTAGATTGTGTAGGTGGCTCGTATTATCTTTCTGACGCACAGCACAGCCCACGTGAATGGCTCACGCTTTGTCTCAGCTCTTGGGTGAATCCAGAAAGGACTACTCAGAATTCTGAACCACACACAACAGCCACACACTCTAAATCCATCTATAATGCAAACACATTCAGTGTTCAAAACCAGAAGTGCTATACGTGTTACAGCAGTGGATTCGCCAAAGGAGAATGTAACTCGACTTCTGCTAAGCATCTGCTCAAACTCATGTCCACTGAGTTGGTGATGCCGTCCAACCGTCTCATCCTCTGTCATCCACTCTCTCCCTGACTTCAATCTTTCCCAGCATCAGGGTCTTTTCCAATATGAAAATTCATATTAAAAAACTGGAAATAATTACCTCAAACAATTTTTAAATGCAATGACAAAGTTGCCAAGTCTGTGTTTTATAAAATGAGCATCAATTTCAAGGTTTAAAAAGCTGTTTCAGAACCTACTGTATTAAAAAAAAAAATGGAGAGAAGACAAAAGAATGATCTATTTGAGATTGGCTCTGTATGAGAAATTGCTGAGATGAACTGACGGGACGGGTCATGGGTATTTATTATACTACTCCATCCACTTTTGTGCATGTTTGCAATTTTCCATCGTAATACATTTTAAAAGTTTATTTTCTGTTAAAGCAGAGTCTTCTCCAGCAACACAATTCGAAAGCATCAATTCTTCAGTGCTCAGCCTTCTTTATGGTCCAACTCTCACACCCATACGTTACTACCGGAAAAACCATAGTTTTGAGTATATGGTTTGAGTATATGGTTTGTCGGCAAAGTGATGTCCCTACTTTTCAATATGCTGTCTATGTTTGTCATAGCTTTCCAAGGAGCAAGCATTTTTTAATCTCATGGCTGCAGTCACCGTCTGCAGTGATTTTTGAGCCCAAGGAAACAAAACCTGTCACAGCTTCCACAATAAGGCATCGGCCTTCAAAGATTTTTAAAGCAAAACAAAAGTTGACTTTGAATTGGCTTAGTCTAGTCATAAACAGCATCCCGATCTCAACAGCCTCTGAGCAGCAGTTATGAAAGTAAGAAGTGCACCCCTGATCGGGAGATATTGAGCTCTCCGCCTAAGCGGGGAGGGCGCCTCACCGCGGGTCGCATGATGGGAGTCAGAACCACTGCCCCCTGGAAGCCCGCCTGTGAGGCTCTGCAGTCCAAGCCCAAGAACACAGGTATGGTGGGGACAGTACTGACACGTGAGGCTGGACCCGGGATCCCCACTCCATTTCCTGGATGGTCTGTATTGCCGTGTGGCCAACCTTTCCGGGAAACCTCTCTCAGGACTCGGTGACGTGAGCCTCCACCATCACCCTTTCCTGTCGTGATGTGCCTTCTGTCGCAGCACAACTGCGGTTCTCCTGTCTAGAGGCAGCCATCCTACACACACACCGTGTCTGGACCAGCAGTTTGGCATGTGGGACTCCAGCACCACGTCCGAGGCAAGCAGGCTCCACACCTGGGCGCCATGCCTTCAGTTTCATGGGCCCCGGGCTGGCACCCCAGGTTTGTCTGAGGGGCAGTCGTGAGGTCCACCTGTATCCCAAGCAGCTCCCCGGACTGGCTGGTCAGAGCAACAAGCAGCCTCTTTGAATGTGGGGAGGCCCTGGCTCCTGCCCACTGCCTATGGGCGACCACCTCTGGCCCTGCCCCCGAGGAGGTGGGTGCCCGGATCAGCAGATGGGGCCACACAGGCACACACTCGATGCCAGAGACGGGAATGGTGGAGAAAGGCAGTGCTGGCCCCCGCCCAAGCCACGTCTCCTGCCCAGACGCCGCCTCCCCGTCAGCACAGGCACCCGCTGCAGCTCCTTGTTCTTTTCCTCCAGTTGGGCCTCCATCTGGCGCAGCCTATCCTCCATGCTGCTGTGTCTCTCTCTCCTGCCTGTCGGCCAAGAACAGCGTCAGCTCCGCTCACAACAACCCTGTCCTGACGGCACGCGGGCTGTGATCGCAGGGGCGGCAAGCGGGCCATGCTCTGTGCGAACCACGGGCCCTGGGTTCGCGGGGGGCACGCCCGCATGCCTGCTCACACAGCCTGCGCAGCTTCGTGTGTGACACATGGCTCACGGAGGGGGCTGGTGACCAGCTCGTGAGAGGAGACGTGCTCCCCGTGCCCCGGGCCCCACACCCACGGCCGCTGCGCTCCCCCCTCGGACTGCCTGTGGCGAGCCCGCACGGGCAGCAGACAGCGGCAAACGCGAGGCACATGTTCTACCTTCCTAAGCTGGGAAGGAAGTTCGAACCGTTTAGCCTCCTGAGTGGTAGAGCTTCCGGAAGACAAAAGGTCGGACTACAAGGCCGACTGGGGATGGACAGCAGAGATGCCAGGGGAGAGGAGAAACCAAGCCTGGAGAGGAGGATCACAGTAGAAGGGTGCCCCCTGGCGGCTGTTAGTGACCCTGCTCTGGGAGGGTCGGCGAGCACGGGACACCGGCTGCCTCCCGCGACGTGATGGCCCCTCGGGCGCTCACTGAGCTCCTGGCAAGGCTTCCGACAGCCGCGTCAGCACAGACCTGGCCCGACTCTCTATATTCAGCCAGTGCCCACTGGCAGCGCAGGGCAACACCTTTCCCGCCACAAGGACAGGGTGTCTGGCTGGCTGCCAATGGGGTCGATGCCCCCAGCAGCGCCACATCCCACCGACATGGCCTCTCACCCGCGGGCTCCTGGGGACGGCGAGTGGGGAGTGGGGCCTCGGGTCTGCACGTGCCCTGCTGGGACTTCTTTAACAAGTGTATGGATAATGACTTAAAACTGTGTTCATTACAGAGCTATTTTGGCGATCTCTTAAACGAGAATGGGATTTTTCTAGGTCCCTATCCTGCTAGGCTTTGAGTGGCTGACTGAACTCTGAGCAGCAGTGACTCGGAGCTGAAGCGTCCTAGGGACACACACAACTCGGGACAAAACTGGAGGGAAATTAACGTAGGGATGACGCAGAAGTGGGGCCTGCCTGACACTCAGGGAGCGCTCCCATCTCAGACGGGCAGCACGACCCCCGCGTCTGCGCTCCTGTGTGGACTGAGCAGCACCGGCAGGGGCGCGGTGGGAGAGCAGGGGAACAGGCCCTCCCTGCGCCCGCCCCCCAGGGACCCAGAGCAGCACCTTGGAGAGCGAGGCCACCCTCTGCGCCTGCTCCGCCTCCACCTCGGGCAGCGTCTCTGCCCTCCGCAGTCTCGGCTGCAGCTTCTCTACCAGCTCCAGGCGCTCCTGCAACTGGCGGTTCTTATCCTCTGTCTACAAAGGGAGAGCACAGGATCAAAACAGGCCGAGAGGTGTAGCCACTGTCGCTTTAAGCAAGCTGAGACAAAACCTAAATGCACGTGTCTAGTGGATTCATTCTGTTTCGGAAGCTCCGTCAGGGTAAATTTTCTCTCAGTGTTCCTGGGCTTGGGCTCAGTGAGCAGAACACCTCCTGCCAGAGTATTTGCTTTTCCTAAACGTTCCCCAAGGACGTCTTAAGAATAAAACAAATTCTTATAAATTAAAGAAGATCTGTAGAAGCTTATTCATTCTTATTGACAAGTTAAGGGAAGAAGGGTTCACTACGGACCCTTCTTAAAACATCACCAGAATCATCACTTAGAGGGAACCCTACCGACCGCAGATGGCTACGGGCGTGTAAGCCAAAATATGGCTTTCATCTCCTCTGAAATACAGACCTGATAAGAGCGTGCCTGGTGAAATGCCAGTCAACTAGTATTTGTAAAGGCACGATTATTCTTTTAACAGATCTTCTTACTCTGAAAAACTTTCAATGTAGAACAGACAGATTCTTTTTTAAAAAAGAAAAAAATTAAAGCATCTATAAGCTCAGGTTCCTGAGAGGTTAGCATTTGTTTCTAAGCAGCTTTCTTACTTTTTCTGTGTGCGTATTCCTCTATGTACGTACACAAACAATATGCTGTGCTTTAAAACCCTCAGAAAACAATAGCATATGGTACATAGTATTTTCTGATCTGCCTTTTACAGCCATTATTTTGTATATCGTAATGCTTTTAGTTAGCATTCCCCATCATACATTTCAATGGCTTTCTAGTATTTAATTTTTGTGGTGGGGACAATGATACACTTTGGCACACACCAGACTGACTCACTTTGTTTTGGAGAAGCCAGATTTGGTTTTCCTGGTTAAATCCTGATTATCTGAGACCACTCGGGAACAGGAGCGAGTAAGGCTCACCAAACCACAGGAAGTAGAATCCCTAATCAGACCGGAGCTCTAACCCTGCCTTTTGTCACAGTGACCCCAGTTCCCAACAGGCAGCCAGCTGCCGTGAAGTTCCCTGCTGCTCTCTACTCTTTCGGTAAAAACTCTAACAAGCCAACAGATTCACGTTCAAGTAAAACAAACGAGTCAGGAATGGAATTCCACAAAATGGTTAAACCAAGTCCCAAATAATGCAAACCTGTAAGTTGCAGTCACCCGCAATTTTTTAAAAATGTATTTCCTTCCAGTACAGCTGATTTACCATGATGTACATCCACACTTTTGAACACAGTATTTTAGGGTCATAAGAACTTTACACTGGGACTTGATTTCCAATGTGGGAGTCACATGAAAAGATCTTTACCTTCCTTCCTCAGGAATTCACTACTATAAAAGTCACACACAGTTCAGAAAGGCCATTACCTGTCGATGCCTAGAATCCTTATTTGCAATTTCATTTTCAAGTTTATCATTGATGTCGTCCTAAGTTTCAAATCAAACATAAAGTTAACGTCCTCAAAATAAAAGTCCTAGACACGGCAGTTTTCTCGGACGTGAGCAAAAATGCGCCTATCCCAAAGGTCACATTTGCCACGATTGGCACCCATCTGTCTTAACGTTCTGTCCAGCCACTTGGTTGACCAAGCTTCTTTTCTACATAACAAACCCAAACAGTAAACGAAAAGTATACTAAACTACCCTGTTATTGCAAGAATTCCAGGAGGGAAGGTATCTGGCATGAAGTCAGGACCTCTGTCTGCTACACCATACAGGCGGGCTTGACCCAGAACAGGGAGGGACCTTCAACAGATCCAACGGGGAGCTCTGAGGCTCGTTTCCTCGAGTAAAAGTTGGAAAAGTCTCATGCAATTTCCTCAGAATTAAAGTAGCATATTAACGAGTGGAAACAGAAGTCAAATTGTACACAACTGGGAGCAGCCTTCTCAAGCCTAGTTCTTCAAAAGCAGACTTACACCACATGGATGAAACGCTCAAACCAGGACCAGAACTTGCTGCTGGTGCAACTCCTGTCCGCCACCTCAAAATCCACTTCAGGTCCCTCCCTGGTCACTAAGTAGCCAATGTGGGCAAAGTCCTAACTTTAAAAGTGAAAGGTCTTGAAAACGCTTTTTCTAGAATTCTATACGTATTCAACTCGGACACCTAATCTCCTGTTGCCAAAGAGTAGTGTGAATAGCTTATACAAACCTGTGCAAATATTTCTGTTTTGAGTTCTCACACAGAATTACTCACACCAAGCTACTGAACAAGTACACCTGCTGTACCACATGTTGGAGGGGTTCTCTCTGAGACGGTCTCACGGGGGAGGGGTGGGCAGGGTGGGTGCTGTCTGTCTGTGCACAGAGGAGAGGCGAGGCTCACAGGAAGAGGCCTGAGTCCCCAGCACTCTTCTGTTTTCACAGTGACCGCTAGGGAGTTTCTCATAAATCATGACACCCGCAGACACGACCGCCAGAGACATCACGATTCCACATGGTTACACAGCTCGGGCCTGAGGATCTGAGCGTGAGCAAACACCACTCGACTTGTCTGACCGCCGGTATCACTGTCACACATCCCTTCAAGGAGCGGAACCTCAGAAAACTCGAGAAGATGGCCAGGCAAGCTGCCTCAGCAGAGCCCACACAGCATGCTCCCATCTCTCCGAGAGAACAGGCTCCACAGGTGTCACCAGACTCGCCTGAGTGAATCAGAAGCAAATTTCAGCATCATCAGGAACACATTCGACAGGCAGTTGCGGGGGGGCGGGGATGAACCGGGAGACTCAGGTTGACATATATACAGCACTGATACTACACATAAAGTCAACGAGTGAGGACCTAGTGTACAGCACAGGGAAGTCTACTCAGTGCTCTGTGGTGAAGTAAATGGGCAGGAAATCTAAAAGAGAGACAGATACATAAATAGATAGATAGATGACTGATTCACTTTGCTGTACAGCAGAAATTGACACAGCAGTGTAAAGCAACTATACGCCAATAAATGAATGAATGGATGAATGAATTTTTAGAAAAGGAACACAGTGGGCCCCCTAGAACTTGTGGATAGGAGGAGTCCACACCCAGGGTGCAGCACAGCGTCAGGGCTGCCCTCGTGTTGCTCCACTGCCAACGGACTGCCTGGACCAGGCCTCTTCTACCCCAGAGACCTCGACGCAGAGGCAGGGAGGCAGCCAGTTGCGGTCTCTCCAGTGCTCTGCTCTTACTCACGCAGCCATCCCAAGGCTGAGATCCCCGGGAGAACAAGAAACCCACATTCCACCTCAGGACAACAGACACAGCTGCAGTCACTCACTTCGCGGACATCCCGCTCAAGTTTTCTCTTCCTGTCCTTGGACTGGAGGAGGTCCTTCCTGGCCGTGTCCAGGTCCTCCTCCAGATGTTTCACGTGGGCAGAGAGGGCTGCCAGGCGCTCCTCCATCTGCCTCTGCTCCCGCAACTGCCTCTGTATGATTTCCTGGAGCTCTGTCTCCTTCGCCAAGCCGTCCGAGGGTCTCTAAGGGGGAAAGGAAGCCTTACACAGCCTGGTTTTGGGAGGGAGGGAACACAGTACTTCCGGGCAATCTGTGAGGTCAAAACTGCCTTCTGCGCTCTGGGAGCTCACAGGACCCTCACGGCCACTCAGACCTACATGGTGCATCGGTGAGAGGTCCCAACAGCCCCGCACAGACTGGATGGTAAGACGAGAACCAGACAGAGAGCGAGACCAAGGACTTGCCTTTCCATTAGCGCTTGGCATGTTTTCTTGCTCATGATGTACATCAAGCACCCTGTCCGTTAGTATCTTTTCCTGGTTATTCTCCTCTGAAAGAATCATCTGCTAAAACCAAAACATTGAATCAGAGTAAAGAAATTAAGTAAAGACAGCAAAACTCCACCTGGAAAACTCAACTCTAAACTGAAAACACAACATAAAAAGAAAATACATGGTGATGCTATCCATCCCGAACACCACCAGGTGATTAGAGTCAGAATTTATCTTCTACTGGACAAAGGGGTACTTAAGAGATCCTGCAACTCTGAGTCACAAGTCTAGTTTACTAGTCATTAAAGTAACCCTGGTGGGCGGGTCCTCAATCAGAAAGATAAATAACATCTGATGCCCACCACTACAGCCTTCATTCTTTTTTAAAATGAAAGGATTCAAATGACAAACCCTTCACGGAAATTACACAAAGACTGATCAAACTTACCTCTTTATGTGTGGCACCTAATTCTTCTTCGAACAAACTACAGCTCTCGAGTGCTACTCGTAATCACCTCTCAACTCAAATAAAAGGGGCCGAGTCACTGTGTGTTGATGTGTGTATATATGTTAGTACACTTCTTAGTGTATACTCACCCTAATACATGGGTACTGTCACAGAATACCTTTAATGTCTCTCATTGATCTTAACGTCAAGAGAATCTGCTTGTTAACAGCTTTAAATTCTAAGTTTGAGAGAACAAAATGTTATCCTAAATTAATTATTACCCAGTTTTTAACTGCAAATTGATATACAGAATATAATAAGTCTTGAGACATTCATGCCAACGAATACTTTTTAACTGGGGGCTTCCCAGGTGGCTCAGTGGTAAAGAATCCGCCTGCCAATGCAAGAGGGCAGGTTCGATCCCTGGGTCAGGAAGATTCCCTGGAGTAGAAGATGGCCACGCACTCCAGTATGCATGACTGGGAAGCCCCATGAAGAGAGGAGCGTGGTGGGCTACAGTCCACAGGGTTGCAAAGATTCGGACATGACTGAGCATGTACGCAGGCAACGCTTTTTAACCATATAAAACTCTGACTTCTTACAGAAAAAAATGTATATACAAGAATTCAAGATGCTCAAAACTCAACTAGTTACATAAATATGTGCATCATCCACCTAACAAGGCAGCAAGTGTACAAATCCAGGAGGGCCGGATGGCTGGTACCTTCTCGTCCAGGGCCTTGTGGTATTCAAAGAGAAATTTCAGCGCCCTGAGCACCTCCACCTCACTCGTCATGCCGGCTGGGGACTGCGCCTGCCACTTGCCCGCTGTCATCCCGACGGCTGGAAAGTGTCGGGAAACCAGGCGCTCCAGGTGCTCCAGCAGCAGCTGCAGGGCAGGGCCAAAGGAACACCTTCAACATCAGGCTCGAATTCCAGGCGGATAACTCCTCTCAGCCTCACGCTATAGCCGGAAACACGCTAAGGCACGTCGGAATCCCGCCAGTTCAGTCGAAAGTTAGAGTGGACTTCCCCAGGGGTCCAGTAGTTAAGACTCCACACTTTTTCAAGGATCATGGGTTTTAACCCCTGGTCGGGGAACTAAGATCCCACACAAAGTGTAGCGTGGACAAAAATGTAAGTTAAGAGAACTCCCCCCTCATATGTACTAAAATTACATTAGCTCTCATCAGAAATTTGAAGCAAGGCTATGAGAACCCCGAACGGATCCACCCTGGTCTGCTCAGTGGGAAGATGTGAAAAATGACTTGAAAATCAGACAAAGTTTAAAGACAGCACATGGAAGCCAGCGGTGACCCCCACGGGGCAAATGTCAACACGTGAGAATCCCCCTACTGACCCTGGTGTTGTTTCTTTCAGCTTTTAGCTGAGCGATCTCCTCTTGTCTTTCATGAAGCTGATGCCTCCATGTGTGTAGTTCTTCAGGAGTTGGAAACTCCTAGAAAACAGTTAAATGAGAAACTAAATGCAAACAAATTAAAAAGACAGCGAGACTGTGAAGACTGACCCTGTCGAGTCTCTCCAGGCTCCACACAAAGGATCTCCATGCCCCTCCAGAGAAGAGGGGTCCACTGACCCCAAGACAACACAGGCCACCACAACTCAGACCGGCCTTCGGCCTCCACCTTGACCTGGCAGGCACGTGGCAGGAGAGAACCTGGAATCCAAGCCTGCCTTCTCAAGACCCAGGGACATTTGAGAAACTTTCCAAAACGTAAACCTAACAACAAAGTGGATAAAGAGATTCTTAAACGACACACAGACCAGTGACCTAGAGCCACTGGGGAGAGTGAAGAAAAAAAGGAAGGTCTACAAGGCCACGAGGCTTTGGAGTGTTCCTCTGGGAAAAAAGCGGATGGCACCTCAAAGCCATCTGTTAGCCTGACTCCACGGAAGCCACCCAGTCATTCAATCAACCGGTTAAAATGTTAAATTTATGTTATATGTACTTTACCACAATTTGCGTGCATGCGGGGCCGTCCACGTGGTGAACTTGCTCAAACTGAACCACACGGAGTCTTTCATTCTTCTATTTTTCTTTGCAGAAATTAGAAAATCCTGGGCTACTATTCCCTACTACATACTGAGTGTTCAGCACCCAGAACAGTGCCCAGCACTTGTAAGAGGCATGTAGTAGACATGTGTAGCTATGAGGGTGTATGTCATACATGTAAACAGTAGGTACCTGTCATTAAAATACTGGACACACTGGTCTGTGCTTTGTAAGATGGGAGACATTAACGGGCTTAGCCTTTCTGCTTCAAGGACTGACTCTCTAGCTCGATCCTCATGCCCCAGAGATTCCTCCAGCCCGTATATCCTTTCTTTGCAAGAAGGGAGACATTAAGGGGCTTAGCCTTTCTGCTTCAAGGACTGACTCTATAGCTCAGTCCACGTGCCCCAGTGACTTCTCCAGCCAGTGTTTCCCTTCTTGTGGGGCCCCCGCCCATCCTCCACGCAGCAACTGCACAACCTCTTACAAGGTAAACCTGCTGGGGTCGATCCTGCCCACTAAGGCCAGAACGCCCTGGCCGGCAGGGCCCACAACCACGCTAACAAAATGAAACACAACCCCAATGCTTCGCCGGGTGAGGGCCAATCTGACGGGCCCAGCCCCCGGCTGCTCTCACCTCAGGCCGCTCTGCTTCCAGGACGTGGGCTGAGGCCAAGTCCTTCCTAGTCCTCGCCTTTGCCTTGGGGTTGCAGCGCTGGAATAATGCCCACAGGCGGGCCATTCTGCGACCCATCCTCGTGGATGGGGACAGCCCCCCACTCGGGGGCAACTGCTGTTTCACGGTAGGATACCTCGGCTACCGAGCTATCACCACCAATCTCGCACTACGACCACCGCTCTCACACACACACTGCTCTCACACACCACTCTCACACACACCGTTCTCACACTATGACCACTGCTCTCACACTATGACCACCAAATGGCATGAAGGCTCTGCCTCCAGCACGTCTCCCAGGAGCCCAGAACTGGAACCCACTCAGTCACAAGGGGCTCCATGGCAACAGGGGGGCTGGGCTCAGGCCCACCGTCAAGGGTGCAGAGAGGGGGGAGGGGCTGCCAAAAAGACAACAATTGAGTGTGGAGTGCAGGAGAAGGCAGGCTGTGCCCACGGCTCAGGCCCCCTGTCAAACATGACCCTGCAAGGTACTGGGTCACAGTCGAACCAACCAGTATAAACTCCTTCAGAAACCACCACCCCTGGGAATGAGCACGTCTTCTAAGTGCGCTTCTGCCCCCTCTACCCCCTAAACAAGCCTCCAGTGAGGCTACTGAAAGGGCAGCCCTGAACTCAAGGGCGTCCCCAGAACCCACCCGGCTGAGGAGGACTCACCACGCTAGCTGCCCCTCACTCTTACCCTGAGCTCGGTCCGCCCTGTCGGACTCCCTCACTCGAGCTCAGCAAGGGCTTGACCAACCTCGCTCCAGGCACTTAAAATGAACCCACAGTGCGTACATTCAACCTGCTGCGAACTTGCCCTCTTAACTTTGACCCTTGGCTGCCAGACGACTCTGCCCCGTGGGGGCTGCATGGTGGAGGTTCAAGGGTGTCCCTGCCTCGAGCCGCGACAGCCAGCGCCTCCCAGACCCCGCCTGAGTCTCCCACCCCTCTCCTGGCTCCACTCCCACCCTCGCGGCTCTCCACTCGCCAGGGCACAGGCCACTTGCTCCTGGCTCAGCCCGGACCTCTGCTGTCATTTGAGGACCTCGGTCCCCAGGGTGCTTGGGGTCCTATATCCACCCATCTCAGCAATTACACACTCTGGGAGAGACAGAGTACGGTTTGGGGTCCTGCCCTCAGTTCACCCTGAACACGTTCTCTTTTTTTAGCTTTATCTACTGGAGTTCTCTGAGATGTGTTCTTAAAACATCAACTGTTGCTTTCAAAAAGACTGTAAAGTCACTGTGCTCAACTTTACGAATAAAATCTTCATTTTCCACCTTAAAGTGAAACTGGAGGGAAGACTAAAAGCAGTCATTTTTTCAAACTGAAAAAGAAAACCCACATGTGACCATGTCACAGAATACAGGTCACGTAACCCCTCCCTCCTCAGCCTTGGCCTCCACCACCAGCAGCCTGTCATCGCAAGGCCTGCCCTGGGCCGCCAGGGGCAAGGGCAGAGGGGAGACCGGCTCCTCTGTCTCCAGGCCGCGTGGGCTGCCTGCTCCACCTCCTTCCCAAGTTCACGTGGCACTGAAACAGCCCGGGCAAGCTGGGGATTCTGACCAGAAACACAACCGTGGGTACCAAGCAAGGACCCCTGGTTCTTGTTTTCCCTGGTATCAAATAAACTTGATCAAGACAATTACTGTGACTGTTACATGTGGCTTCAGATGACAGAAGACCCCCCAGGGTGTCTCCACTTCCAGTGACAGATGCAAGCATCTTGTAGGTCAGCCTACCAAGAGCAAGAAAAGCTTTAGCTTTTAGCTTTTAAGGTTTAAAAGAGGTCCTTAGGCAGCCACAATCCAAGATTTCAAACAAAAGCGAAGCCCAGTGAGGGAGCTGGAGACTGAGAGGGCTGCTCCTTCCCTCGGGGCATCTGAGCAAAGCTGACTCTGTGAAGAAAAGGAAGGGAAAAAGTCAAGCAGAAGGGGCTGGCTAACACAGCTCTGGAGGGTTCCTTGGGCTGTGGAGACAAAAAGTCGAGCGCAGGCCTGACGAGTCAGTCCGGATGTCAGAAAACGTACCCAACACTCTGCCCAAACCGGCTGAGGGCTGACTATCAGTCACCTCGTGGTGCTCAGGAGAGACGGTGGGCTTCAGGACCTGCCGAGAAGGGGGGGCCCTGGGAGCCACCCCAGGCTTCCAGACACTGGAGACGCTGGAAAGCTCCTCCCTGGGGTCGGGGGGGGGGGAGGTGGGTGAAGGCTGCTGAGACTGAGCTTAAAAGGACCCCCAAGCCTCAAGTCCCTCAGGCCCTGAGTGAACAGACAGCTCTGTCCCCACTGGAGGTCTGCGTCAGAGGAAACTCTGGAGAAGGCAGCATCACTCAGAACCTCTAGGGTTTTCCAAACATAATGTCCAACATGCAACCAAAAAAGCAAAAGAGGGTGTAACAACAAACAGGACCAAGAGGAAAAGAACTGAACCAGATCCAGAGGTATGAGATATGTATCAGCATATCAGAGGCATGCTAGAGGTATCAGATGCAAATGTCACCTGTTCAAAAATATACTTGACAAAAGGGAAAATTTCTGAGAATCAAAACCAATCTAGAACTTTACAATAACAGTGACTGAATTTAAGAACTCAGTCTCTGGGCTTAACATCAGATTGGACGTAGCTGAAGAGAGGATCAGTGAACTGAAGGACGGATCGGTTACAATATATATATACGAGGGAAAAAGGATAGAATGTATTGAAGGAGTCTGTTGTTAAACTATGTTGTTAAAAACTATAAATGGGGGCCCTCATGGTGGAGAAAAGACAGAAAGGGGAATAAGAAATGCCTCCAGGGGTTGAAACTAAAGAGCCTCTTAATGAAAGTGAAAGGTGAGTGTGAAAAAGCTGGCATAAAACTCAACATTCAAAAAATGAAGATAATAGCATCCGGCCCCATCACTTCATGGCAAATAAACGGGGAAACAGTGCAAACAGTGGCACACTTTATTTTCTTGGGCTCCGAAATTACTGCAGATGGTGAAATTAAAAGATGCTTGCTCCTCGCAAGGAAACCTATGACAAACCTAGACAGCATATTAAAAAGCAGAGACATTACTCTGCCAACAAAGGTTCATTTAGTCAAAGCTATGGTTTTTCCAGTAGTCATGTATGGATGTGAGAGTTGGCCCATGAAGAAGGCTGAACGCCAAAGAATCGATGCTTCTGAACTGGGGAGTTGGAGAAGACTCTTGACAGCCCCGTGGACTACTAGGAGATCCAATCAGTCAGTCAATCTTAATGCAAATCAATCCTGAATATTCATTGGAAAGACTGATGCTGAAGCTCCAATACTTTGGCCACCTGATGCAAAGAACTGACTCATTGGAAAAGAACCTGATGATGGGGAAGACTGAAGGCAGGAGGAGAAGGGGACGACAGAGGGTGAGCTGGTTGGATGGCATCACTGACTCGATGGACATGAGCTTGAGCAAGCTCCAGGAGTTGGTGATGGACAGGGAAGCCTGGCGTGCTGCAGTCCATGGGGTTGCAACGGGTCAGACGTGGAGCGACTGAACTGACTGACAGGGACAGTGGCAAGAGCTGGTTCAAGAATCAGACCATTGAGTCAAAAATGAAAACCACACATTGGTTTCAGCAGCTCTGTGGGTGCCTAAGGCTAGAAGAAAATGTTCAAGCGCTCAGAGGAAAAAGGGTGTGGCTTTTAACGGCACAACAACACTGAGAGCTGACTTTCCAAGAATAAGGAAGTTAGAAGATAATGGACTGGCATCTGTAAAATGCTGAAAAACAAATAACCACCAACCTGGAATTCTATTTCCAACAAAAACTCTCTTCTAAAGTGAAAGCAAAATAGAGACTTCTAGGGCAAATGGAAATGAGACAACTCATCACCCACACACAGGAACTAAAAAAAAATATTCAGGCCGTGCTTTGGGAAAAAGAAAAGTAGTCCCTGACGGAAATATAAAAAACAAGTAAAGACCAACAATGAGGTAACTGTGAGGGTAAATACTAACTCTACAAAACAATGATGTTAACGCCAAAAATATATCTAACAGTTTAAAGTGTGACAGTGACAAGGAGGAAACAGTCGTGTCAGGGAGGCAGTAAGAGTACTAAGCTAGACTTGAATGTAAAACACACGCTGTGTCTGCAAATGTGCACCCAACAACCTGGCAGAGGAGCACAGAACTAGAGAAACACTTCATACTTCTAACAGAAGGCAAGAGCAAAGAACACACACTAGGTGGGACAAACAGAAAACACGCAGCAACATGGTGTCTACACACTGAAATATCAACATTATAAACAGAGCCAATACTCAAACTGATTCCAGTGAAAACTATACACTATTCAGAGGTATGTGTTAAGATGGAAGGTCTTTTAGACAGGTGAAAGTAAAAGATACCCAGGCTAACACGGACAGAACACTGACGTGGCAATATCACTGTCAAATAGTGTCTAAAGAAAGAAGCATTACTAGCAATAAAAAAGAACATCTCATACTGATACAAGTTCAGTCTAGCAAGAAGATGAGGATTCTAAACTTGAATGTACCTAATAACATAACCTCAAAATATCAATACATAAAAACTGACAGAAATAGAAAAGGAGAAACAGCCGAGCTCATAATCCCAGTGGGAGACGTTAAAGACACATCTCTCGTGGAACTGGGCCCCCTGGTATGTAGTCACCTGCAGCCATGAAGTACCTGAAATGCGGCTGGCTCTACAATGAGATGCGCTGCAAGCCTGAAACACACACTGGATTTTAAAGACTCAGCCATTAAAAAGAATACATTTGAATCAGTTCTAATGAGGTGGATGAAACTGGAGCCTATTATACAGAGTGAAGTAAGCCAGAAAGAAAAACACCAATACAGTATACTAACGCATATATATGGAATTTAGAAAGATGGTAACAATAACCCTGTGTACGAGACAGCAAAAGAGACACTGATGTATAGAACAGTCTTAAGGACTCTGTGAGAGAGGGAGAGGGTGGGAAGATTTGGGAGAATGGCATTGAAACATGTAAAATATCATGTATGAAACGAGTTGCCAGTCCAGGTTCGATGCACGATACTGGATGCTTGGGGCTGGGGCACTGGGACGACCCAGAGGGATGGAATGGGGAGGGAGGAGGGAGGAGGGTTCAGGATGGGGAACACATGTATACCTGTGGCGGATTCATTTTGATATTTGGCAAAACTAATACAATTATGTAAAGTTTAAAAATAAAAAAAAAAATTAAAAAAAAAAGACTTAGCATGAAAAAAAGAACGTGAACTACTTCATTAGGTTTTATCATGTTGATTACACACTGAAATGATAATATTTGGGGTGTGTTAAAATAAAATATATTACAGGTAATTTCACCTACTTCTGCTTTTATTCAAGGTGGCTACTGGAATCTGAATTACATGAGTGACAAACCTGATGTAACTGATACACACGGAACACTGCATTCCCACTGATACATATTATTTTCAAGAGCCCAACGAACATAAAACAAAAAGAACATGTATTGGGCTATTAGGAAAGCTCGAATTATTTCAAAAGACGGAAGTAATGCAGAGTATACTTAGGGACTGCAATGGGCTGACAGTTTATGGGCCCTCAAACTTCACCCCGCACGTGGTGATGATCCTAGGAGGCAGGCACTCTGGGAGGGGTCAGGCCAGGAAGGAATGGGCTCCCGTGGTGCGAGGACAGGGAGAAGCAGCAGGCAGTCTAGGAACCAGGAAACATGACTCACCAGACGTGGCACCTGCTGATGATCTTGGGACTCCCCAGCCTCCAGGACTACAAGAAACAACTTTCTGTTGTTTATCAGCTAGTCTACGGGATTTACAACAGTAGCCCAAAAAGACGAAGACAGGGCTCTTTGATGGTGAAGGACAGGGAAGCCTGGCGTGCTGCAGTTCATGGGTCACAAAGAGTCGGACACGACTTAACGAATGACCACCACCACCACCACCACCGGTTGATCTGAGTTAAGACTAAAACGGAACTCATGGCTTAGGCTATTTAGTCTGTTTCACACAGGCCAAATGACTCGTATATTTTAAAGTATTTATCCAAAAGTGCCCCTTGATAGCATTTTACACCCTGTACATAAGAGGATGAATACTTTTAAAATATATTTAATAGTCTATACTTCTAAAATATAATATTTCAAAATATTTTCCTATAAGAGACTTTGAATATTTTTTCAGTAACTCTCCCTCTTTCCCTCTATTACAGGCACTGAACAATTTTGAGGAAAAATCAGTTTGGTGCTAGGAAGTCACAGGCAGGATACTTCCCAACTTTAAAGATTAGTAGCAGAAAAAAAAAAGATTAGTAGTATATACTATCTATTTATAGAGAATTACTTGCTGTCATTAATGTTGCAAGAGCAAAACATACCCATTTCCTTATGGTCCTTTCATAAACAATGCTTCTCTAGTTTGTCTTTTAAACACATAAACAGTGTTTCTCTAGTTCTGTGCTCCTCTGTCAGGTCCTTCTGTTATTGTCTGGTGAAGGGGAAACACTGTTATCAGAAAATGAAACTAAAATTATGAGTTAGATATGATGTTATTGTTCTATTTTTGTATGTTTCTGAATCAAGATTAGATAAACAACAGATGGGCTGCCTTCTGTGGCTGAAAATAGAAATAATGGGTTGTTTGTTTTCTACACAAATAATTTTTTTTTAATTCTACAAATGGCTCTAAGGTGAACTGACAGTCTTGGCTAAGCTGCTTCTATTACGGTAACACATTTCTATTATTGAAACACAGGTTCTAGTATCAAAATTCCTTGGGACATAGATAACTGGATTAGATGGATGAAAGAGAAAAAAATGAAGGGGGAAACTTTAGGAAAGGAAACATGTTCTTTTGAAAAATCAATGTTTAAAAGACAAAATGATGATTCTAATACAGAATATAAGAACAATTCTTTTTTAAACCTCAGGAATTATGTACTTGCCACAACAGAATAATGAAATGTTTCTTTGTGTATGGCATTCAAGTAAGAGGCTTAACTTGATTTTCTCATTTAATCTTCACAGCCACCTATGAGGTAGATATTACTGTATTTAACATATTATTCCCTATATTTACATGAGGAAACTGAGACTCAAAGTGTTACAGATGGGACTGTAAACCCCATGTTTTTAATGAATATGTTACATGTGAATGGCTTTCTAGAAATATCAACAAACTTTGAAATGTGTAACTCTTTCATAAAATGCTTTGAGCCTCTTAGAAGCCCCTAAATAAATAGGAAGATGTGGGAAAACAGAAATGAATATTCTCTGTAAAAACAAAAAAGAATGCCTTGAGACACATAAAATACAAAATAATTATGTGTAATAATAAAATGATAAAGACAGGGGTCAGAGGAACACTAATGGGGGAGTGATCATAGTTATTATTTGTATTAGAATACTGTAAGTCAAGAGTACATATCATAATTTCTGGGGTAAGCAATAAAAGAATGCACAACTAACTAGGTAATCAGAGAGAGAAATACAATAATACAAAAGAAGTCAAGACAGGAGAGAGAAAAAGAAAAACAGTTTGGAAAAACTGAAATCGAAGAATAAGATGGCAGATATTAACCCAAGTACATCACCAATCGCATTATATATAAATGAACTATCGACGACATAAGAGAGTAAGATTGCTGGACTAGGTACAAAAAAAAATTTGCTGATAGGAATGTAAAATGAGGCAACCACTATGGAGAACAGTCTGGTGACTATTCAAGCAGTTAAACATAAAACTGCCACATGATCCAGAATTCCACTCCTAGGAATATACCCCAAATAATTTTAAATCATGTCTAAGCAAAAATAATCCTGCTTATTTAACTTCTATGCAGCGTACATCATGTGAAATGCCAGACTGGACAAAACACAAGCCGGAATCAAGATTGCTGGGAGAAATATCAATAACCTCAGACGTGCAGATGACACGACCCTTATGGCAGAAAGCAAAGAAGGACCAAAGAGCCTCTGGATGAAAAGTCAAAGAGGAGAGTGAAAAAGTTGGCTTACAACTCAACATTCAGAAAACTAAGATCACTGCATCCAGTCCCACCACTTCATGGCAAATAGACAGGAAAACAATGGAAACAGTGACAGACTATTTTGGGGGCCTCCAAAATCACTGCAGATGCTGACTGCAACCATGATATTAAAAGACACTTGCTCCTTGGAACAAAAGTTATGATCATCTTAGACGGCTTATTAAAAAGCAGAGACATTACTTACCAACAAAGGTCCGTCTCATCAAAGCTGTAGTTTTTCCAGTAGTCATGTATGGATGTGAGAATTGAACTATAAAGAAAGCTGAGTGCCAAAGAATTGAGGCTTTTGAACTGTGGTGTTGAAGAAGACTCTGGAGAGTCCCTTGGACAGCAAGGAGATCAAACCACTCTATCATAAAGGAAATCAGTCCTGAATATTCATTGGAAGGACTGATGCTGAAGCTGAAACTCCAATACTGTGGCCACCTGATGGGAAGAACTGACTCACTGGGAAAGACCTTGATGCTGGGAAAGAATGAAGACGGGAGGAGAAGGGGACGCCAGAGGATGAGATGGTTGGATGGCATCACCGACTAAATGGACAGAAGTTTCAGCAAGCTCTGGCAGTTGGTGATGGACAGGGAGGCCTGGCATGCTACAGTCCATGGGGTCGCAGAGAGTTGGACACGGCTGAGCGACTGACCTGAACTGAAGCAAAAATGTGCATATGACTGTTCATAACAGAGCAGTGTTATTCATAATAACCATAAAGAGCAAAATAAAGCAAAAGCAAGCAAAGGAAAGGAAATACTAAAGAAGAGAACTCAATGACACTGAAATCAGAAAATCAATTTTTTAAAAAAATCACACAACCCAAGAGCTGGTTCTTTAAAAACTTTAGTGCCGGGGACCAGCCCCGGCTGATCCAGGGTATTCGAAGGAGAGATGGCGTAGGCGAGGGTCAGGAAACAACTGCTTAATTACACTTTAATTAAGGATACAAAGGGTAATAGAATAAGGATAGCTCAGTGAGGAAATTCAGTGGAGAAAAGCGGCTGAAATAAGGATAGCTCAGTAGGAAAATTCAGTGGAGAAAAGAGGCTGAGTAGCTTGGTTTACGCGGGAGACCAATAAAACTTCAAGACAAGAAGTTTGCACCACTTACGGAGGCCGCAGGCGTCCTTCCGTTCTCCCGAAGGAGAGGAGACACTGAGGCCTCCCCGGTCGGATCTTAGAAGCCCAGGCATAATTAGCAAGCATGGCGGGTTCCGCGCTCCAGATGGAGACTCAGCCGGAAGTTGAAAGAGAGAGTGACATGGGGAGACCCAGTTTTGGTGAACAAGGCCCGCACTTTATTTTCCAAAGTAGTTTTTATACCTTAAGTTATGCATAGAGGATAATGGGGGAAGGGGTGGAGTCATGCAAGGACAGCAGTTCCTGGTTCTAATCGAAGCCAGGCTTTCAAACTTATCATATGCAAAAGTTCAGGTGATTGACATCATCTTCTGGCCCGGAGGCCTGTTAACATTTTAAGAAACTTATTTTTCTCTAAAGGTGATTATTCCAAAGTCAGGCACCAGCCTTCCAAAAAGCATTGGACAAAGCTGCATTTTACATTTCTATACACCCATTATATCAATCAATACACTGCCAAGGACACAGTAGGTAAGGAGTATGGAGACTTAGCAGCAAACATTGGCCCAACAAGTGAAAAACCCTTCACCAATACAATTTCTAATCAATCTTTTAACTACTCAAAGGAATCTGTGTTTAGGCAGTTTAGAACATCTCCTGCCTCTCACAGTTGGGAGGCTCTGAACAATCACATGTGGCCGGAAAAACCCATTCAGGCAGGCTAGAGGATTTCCAAAGGAGTTTGTAGGTTAAACACTGTCACACCCAGGAATTATTAACTGGAGCTGTAAGCTAACTCTTTTTCCAGAGAGAGGTAGTGGGGGACAGCCCCCCATAAAGTCAGAGGTGTGGGTGAAAGCACAAAGCAGAAAGTAGGCAGACTCTGGTTTTGGGGGTAGATGCTCGAGAATTTCCAGGGGGACTCCTGAGGCTCGATCCCGCCTTTGCGTATGCCGAGCCTCCTTCCTCATGACCTTTGTCATGGGCGGAATTCCTCACGCTGGCTCCCGGCAGTGATAGAATTCCAGTTGAGCTATTCCAGATCCTGAAAGATGATGCTGTGGAAAGTGCTGCACTCAATATGCAATATGCACTCAATATGCAATATGCCGGCTCCCGGCACTTTAGTACAATTGATAAGGTTCTAGTACAAATCATTTAAAACGACAGAGAAACACAACTTAACCAATATCAAGAATGAAAAAGAGGGTATCACTAGAGACTGTACCGACATTAAAAATATAATAAGGAAGGACTTCCCTAGTGGCCCTGTGGTTAAGAATCTGCCTGCCAATGCAGGGGACATGGGTTCGATCCCTGGTCCAGGAAATTCCCTCATGCTTCAGAGTGACATGCCCATGTGCCACAACTACTGAAGCCCACACACTCTGCAGCCCAGGCTCTGCAACAAGAGAAGCCACCACAATGAAAAGCCTAAAACCAAGAGTAGCCCCCACACTCTGCAACTAGGGAAAGACTGCACGCAGCAATGGAAACCCAGCACAACCAAAACTAACTTTCACTTTCCAATAAAAATGTTAAAAATACCTAAGTAATATTACAAACAACTCTATGCATATAAACCAGACAATTTAGATGAAGTAGACCAATTCCTCAGAAGTCAGACTGCCCAAACTCACCCAAGATGAAACTGATAATATGAACAGTCCTGTAACTATTCAACAAATTGAATTTGTAGTTTAAAATCTCCTGAACAAAGATGTTCAGGCCCGATGCTTTCATTGGTAAAATCTAACAATTTTAAAGGAATACCAATTCTACACAATCTCTTCCAGAAAACAGCAGAGAACTAATCCGAACAAATTCTATGAAGTCCAGATTACTTAATATTCAGTTCAGTTTAGCTGCTCAGTCATGTCCAACTCTTTGAGGCCCCGTGGACTGCAGCAAGCCAGGTATCCCTTCCATCAGCAACTCCCAGAGTTTACTCAAACTCATGTCCATTGAGTTGCTGATGCCATCCAACCGTCTCATCCTCCCATCTCCTCCTGCCCCCCAATCCCTCCCAGCCTCAGAGTCTTTTCCAATGAGTCAACTCTTCGCATGAGGTGGCCAAAGTATTGGAGTTACAGCTTTAGCATCATTCCTTCCAAAGAACACCCAGGACTGATCTCCTTTAGAATGGACTGGTTGCATCTCCTTGCAGTCCAAGGGACTCTCAAGAGTCTTCTCCAACAGCACAGTTCAAAAGCATCAATTCTTTGGCGCTCCAAAAATCAAGACACTGTGGTATTGGTGGTGAAAGAGGCACAAAGATCAACAAGACAGAATAGAGAACCCAAATATAAATCTATACAAGGACAGATAACTGATTTCTGAGGAAGAAGCAAAAGCAGTTCAATGGTGGAAGGATAGATAGCCTTTCCAACAAATGGTGCTTAAGCTAGTGGATATTCACAGGCAAAAAAACGAAACTCACTTGATACAAATCAACTCAAAATTGATCATAGATTTAAATGTGAGACATAAAGCTATAAAACTTCAGAGAATTTGCAGACCCACTGAAGAATTCTTAGAAACGACACCAAAAATGCAGTCCCTAAAAGGAAAAACACTTGGTAAACTGGACAGTGTTAAAATTTAAGACTTCTAGTCTCCTAGACTTTCTTAAAAGGCTGAAAAAGCAAGCTATAGACTAGAATAAACTATTTACAAAGTATATTTCCAACAAAGGATTTGTATCTAGAATCTATAAAGAACTCTCAAAGCTCAAAAGTAAAAAGCAATTCAACTGAAAGTGAACAATAGACATGAACAGACATTTTATCAAAGAAGATACATGAATGGCACATGAAGATGTTCAATACTATTAGTCGTAAGGGAAATGCAAATTGAAATCATGTAAGGTATCAATCACATCATCTGAGAAAAGCTGAATAAAACATAGTGAAAATACCAAACGGCGGTAAGAATGCTGAGAACATACGTCTCTCGTACACTGCTGGTAGAATGTAAAATGGTAGAACTTCTATGGAAAATAGCTGAGTAGTTTCTTAAAAATTCAAATACATGCTTATCCTGCAACCCAGCAATCACACTCCTGGGCCTTTATTTACATGAAAGGAAAATTTATGTCTGCACAGAAACCTGTACATGAATGTTCAGAGCAGCTTTATTTGCAATAGCAAAAAGCTGGAAACAACTCAGTATCCTTCAGTGGATGATTAAACAAACTGCAAAACATCTCTGTAACGGAATACTACTCAGCAATTAAAAACAGTCACTACTGGTACATGAAGCAACTTGGATGGGTCTCAAGGTATTATGCTAAACGAAAAAAGTCAATCTCAAAAGATTATACACTGTATGAATCTATTTATACAACATTCTTGACAAAATCAGAGGGACAGAGAACAAATTAGTGGTTGCCTGGGAACAGGAAAGAGTGGTAGGGAGAAAGGAAGCACAAGAAAGATGTGGTGATACAAACAGTTCTGTATCGTTTTGGTGTTTTGTTTTCTTTTTGCCACGCTGGGCGTCTTGTGGGATCTCAGTTCCCCAACCAGGGATCTGAACTCGTGCCCCCTGCAGTGGAAGCACAGAATCCTAACCACTGGACTGCCAGGGAATTTCCACGATGGCTACATGAACTTATACATGTGATACAAATGCAAAGACAATAAAAATACATGGACATGTGCATATACAGACACAAAAATGAGTACATGTAAAAACGGGTGAAATATGATAAAGGGCTAAAGTGTATACCTATGATAACTTTCCTTTTTTTTTTTTTTTTTTAAGATCACCTGTGCCTTTAAAACTTTTTATTTATTTATTTGGCTGTGCTGGGTCTTCACTGTTGAGTGCAGGGCTTTCTCTAGCTGCAGTGAGTGGGGGCTACTCTCTAGTTGCGGTGTGCGGGCTTCTCATTGCAGCGGCTTCTCTTGTGGCAGAACACAGACTCTAGGGAATAGAGGCTTCAGTAGTTATGGTACCTGGGCTTAGCTGTCCCGAAGCATGTGGGATCTTCCTGGATCAGGGATCAAACTGGTGCCCCCAGTATCAAACTGGCAGGAGGATTCTTAACCACTTGACCACTAGGGAAGTCCAAGGTCCCAGTTTTGATACTAATGGCTACATAAGAGAGCAAGACACAGTTCCCCAGCCCCCCGCCCCCAGTGAAACTAGCTACAGTATATAGAATTTCTACCCGCCTTTCATTTCCTGAGCTGCTGCTGTTGCTAAGTTGCTTCAGTCGTGTCCGACCCTGTGCAACCCCCATAGATGGCAGCTCACCAGACTCCCCTGTCCCTGGGATTCTCCAGGCAAGAACACTGGAGTGGGTTGCCATTTCCTTCTCCAATGCATGAAAGTGAAAAGTGAAAGTGAAGTCGCTCAGTCGTGTCTGACTCTTAGCCAGCCCATGGCCTGCAGCCTACCAGGCTCCTCCATCCATGGGATTTTCCAGGCAAGAGTACTGGAGTGGGTTGCCATTGCCTTCTCCCTGTGAGTCTATAACTATTTTAAAGTTTAGGGAGTCCCTGGTGGTCCAGTGGTTAAGAATCCACCTTGTAATGCAAGGGACACCAGTTCAATCCCTGGTCTGGGAAGATCCCACATGCCACAGGGCAACTGAGCCAGTGGGCCACAACTAGTGAGCCCGAGCTCTGGAGCCTGCAAGTTGCAACTATTAAGCCCACGTTCCATGACTACTGAAGCCTATGCACTTTCGAGCCTGTGCCCTGGAACAAGAGCAGCCCCTGCAACGGAGAAGCTCTTAAACCACAACTAGAGAAAGACTGTGCACAGCAACAAAGACCCAGTGCCACCAAAAAAAAAAAAAAAAAAATCAAAGCTTAAAAATGCATTATATTCACATGCTGATGTATGTATAGACATCACACATACAAGCATATGTATGCCCTAAGTAAGTCTCAAACTTGCTTAGTCCTCAACTACACAATACCAACTAATCTGATATTGATATGTTACCATGTTAGTAAAACCTGCATTTGTGAGCCCCATCATGAATTATAAAACTGACTTGAATCACCATTTTGTGCTGTTTGCACTGAGTATAAGGCTTTAAGTGTGCGCTTCTGTCACTCACTAGCTGTAAGTCTCTTGTGCTGTGGCTCAGCTAGCATTGATGGACACTCACTACAGGCTGGGCAGCGCTGTAAGTGCTTCACACACCTAACTTAATCTTCTCAACAATCCCATAAGGCAGGTACTATCATTAGTCATACCATTTGAAAATAAATGTGAAGAAAAGGAGACAGAGAAAGCTAAGTAGCTCGCCGAAGATCACATAGCTACAAAGACAGTCCCAGGAGTTAAACCTTGGCATTCTTGTCCAGAGCCCTTGAGCTTATTATTAACCAGTTTGTTCTCTGTAACCTCTCTAAATTTCAGCTTTTCCTCTATAAAATGGTGTTAATATATATAGAAGTATTAAGGAGATCAAACCAGTCCAGTCAATCCTAAAGGGAATCAACCCTGAATATTCACTGCAAGGACTGATGCTGAAGCTCCAATACTTTGGCCACCTGATGTGAAGAGCCGACTCACTAGAAAAGACCCTGATGCTGGGAAAGACTGAGGGCAGGAGGAGAAGGAGATGACAGAGGATGAGATGACTGGATGGCATCACAGACTCAATGGAGATGAGTTTGAGCAAATTCCGGGAGATGGTGAAGGACAGGGAAGCCTGGCATGCTGCAGTCCATGGGGTTGCAAAGAGTCGGACACAACTTAGCGACCGAACAACAACATATACAAAGAAGAATATATAAAATAGGATACAGCTCCTAGTAAATGACAGCTTAAAAACAGATTAGGAACGAGTTACAAATTAATAAAGCTGCAGAAGGCCTATTTGATGGACACCAGGAACCCTGCTCAATTCCCTGTGCTCAACTACCAAGTGAAAAAGTCAATTGTCAACTGGAATGGTGTTTTTAAAAAGCAAAATAAAACATGCATTAAAATCTAAATCACAATTCTGGGTGAAAGAAACCAGACATAAAAAAGTAGATGCTATATGTACATTCATATAAAACTCTAGAAAATGAACACACTCATCCACAGTGACAGAAAGCAGATCAGTGGTTGCTTCCACGGGGAGTCAACTCAGAGGGGTGGACTACAACGGGCACAGGGAAGCTTTTGCAGCGTAGTAGTGTTAGTTGCCTGGAGAATCCCAGGGACGGGGAAGCCTGGTGGGCTGCCGCCCATGGGGTCGCACAGAGTCGGACATGACTGAAGCGACCTAGCAGCAGCAGCAGTGTTAGTCGCTCAGCTGTGTTGGACTCTGTGTGACCCCACGGACTGTGGCCCACCAGGCTCCTCTGTCCGTGGGATTCTCCACGCAACAATACTGGAGTGGATTGCCATTCCCTTCTCCAGAGGATCTTCCCAATCCAGGAATCGAACCTGGGTCTCCTGCATTGCAGGCAGATTCTTTAGTGTCTGAGCCACAGGGAAGATCCCTAGGAAGCTTTGGAGGTGATGGAAATGTATGATATCTTGATAGTGATGATGGTTTCACAGATACATACTTCTGTCAAAACTCAAGCTGAACGCTGTTCAATGGGTACAGTTAACTGTATACAAATCATACCTCAACAGAATTATGTCAAAACAAAAAACATTAATATTTTTCAAATAAGCAAACTGCCCTGATTATAACTCTTAACAAATTTTAACTTCATCAAAGTAAAAATTAAATGTTAGCCAGCATACTGCCAAGTTGAGAATATATATAAGGAACACAGACTATCAAAGCTCTATAAAGGAGGAAAAAAGAATCTTCAGCTGATAAAGTTTTTAGAAGAGTCTTACTGAGTACTCCCCTAAGCAGCAGCACTTTTCTTCACTAAATTGAGACCAGGGTATATGAAGTTTACAAACTGAAAAATAACTTTCTAATATTAAATTTCTGGTTTCTTCAACAAAGGTGCAAGACAGGGAACCTTCTATTTTTTGTTCAAGTTCAAATCAACCAAGCCTTTGTGCTCCTATTCTCTTTCTTCTTTGAAATTTCCATTCCAAGCTTAGCAAGGAGTGTGAAAGGGGAACAGAGTCAAAGGCCAAAATTTGACTCGTGAGATTCAGAATTCCAATCTCTGTCACTCTACAAAGGGTCTGAGAACCACAGAAACTGTATCCTACTGGGTTTGGGAATATTATGACTAAATTTACTAAATGCGAAACCAAATGTGGAATGGCCTTGAAAATTCAAAAATGGTATTCATTCTATTTTAGATCCAAATTAGAGTAAGAAATTATTTTAAACAATTTTTTAGAATAATTTTAAGTGACGTAAAATAAGACCTTTGAAAACGTTTTTGTAAGAAAAAAATTCTAAAGAGATGAGGTCTAAAACTTTAAGAATTACTTTATATAGACTATATAAAAAATTCTACGTTTGTAAAATACCTCTAGTCCCATAGATTTGCTTTTCTTTTACAAATGTATTTTGTTAATGTCTTATGACAGCATATTAAATACTTTCCAATATTAGTTCAGTGAGCTAGTTTGCAGAAACATGACTTTATCACAGGAGTATATTTATCTTAAGTCAAAGGGGAGCTCCTGCAGCAGCCCATAAAATCTGACTTTGCTTCAGGAAGTACTTTTAACATGTCAAGTATCATGAATGGTTGTGAATTATAGTCTGACTCAAAAGATAAAACTTTACAAACCAAATTCATCACAATTAATACTTTAAAATAAGCATTTTAAGGCATTCTTTTAAAGTGATCTAAAATGCAAGATAATCAATTAAAATTTTAAAAGCTTATTTCTTCTTAAAGTCAGAAATCACTAAATGCAATTAATTCTCCACTACTTGTGTATTTTCCACACTTTTCGATTTAGAAGTTTCCTAATTCCTGGCTGGTTTCCCTATCACACAATAGGCTCTTCAATCCATTTCACCAGGCTGTTGTTTGCTTAGGGAAAACCACCGTAATAATACTAACCCAAATAGAAGATAATAAGTCAGTCTGCTGGGTCATGCACGTATCCTAAAAATATAAGCCATGAGCTTAAAGAATAAATACAATCAAACAAATTTCATTTCCTCAAATGCCTATCCACAAAATGTTAATCATGGGTACAAAGGGGTATTAAATTACAGTATCCTCTTAAAAACAAAACAACAGAAAACTCTGTCTTTCAAGGTCAAGTCAAACATCATCTGCAACTGATCCTTTCCACACAGGATCCTTTTCTCTTTGAATCCTCGCAGCACTATATGCCTATTTATGGCATTTACCAAGTTCTTCCTTAAGTTTCAGTCATTCAGATAAAAACATATTTAATAAAAGTTACTAAGTCTTAGACACTGCAACTGGGAGCTAGACAAAAAAGGACAGCTGGGATTTTTAAAAATAAAGTTTCTGTACTAATTTTACTATTTTAAAAATACAATGTGTTTCTTACAAAAAAACCAGAAAACACAAACAGTAAATGAAAACCACAGAAAACACAATAAACTGTGCTAATCCAAGAACAATCACTGTTGGTCTTGACAAAAATCTTTCCAGATCACTTACACTACATGAACATGAATACACTTCTTTTCTTCAACAAAAACAGGATGATACCATATATAGTATTTTATGATCTCTTCCTATTTGTTTCCTACTAATTAATGTATCAGATTTGGCTTCCCTGGTGGCTCAGTAGTAAAGAATCCACCTGCCAAGCAGGAGACTCTGGTTCAATCCCTGGGTCACAGAGAGTCCCTGGAGGAGGAAATGGCAAAGCCACTCCCGTGTTCTTGCCTGGGAAATCCCACTGACAGAGAAGCCTGGAGGGATCCATCAAGTATAACCATTAGAATTTGACAGGCAAAGATGGAGATGAGATGATTATTTAGGCAGAAAGAGAATGAGAGGTCTAGAGATAAGAAAGCAGGTTTGTTTTAGTCCTTTACTTTACTATACTACTTACAAGTGTAAACACATACTGTCGAAAGCTTCAAGTCACTTTGACCTCTCCCCGCTCCAAAAAAAAAAGGGGGGGGCCCAAGTAAAACACTGGTGTTCACAGAAAAGTGGTATCTCTGGTACTCCTGTCAGGGCTACCATTACTAACCCCAACAAACCCACAGCTACTTACAATTCCAGGAGATCATGTGCTTGGGTACAGCTCTACAACTTCTACACAACTACCACCACCTCTTCTGGAATTCACAGTTTATGAAGTTCATTAACTCACTCAAACATTTACTTAGCAGTTACCTATGACTGGTTCCAAATACGAAAAGGAGTATGTCAAGGCTGTATATTGTCACCCTGTTTAGTTAACTTATATGCAGAGTACATCATGAGAAACGCTGGACTGGAAACACAAGCTGGAATCAAGATTGCCGGGAGAAATATCAATAACCTCAGATATGCAGATGACACCACCCTTATGGCAGAAAGTGAAGAGGAACTCAAAAGCCTCTTGATGAGAGTGAAAGAGGAGAGTGAAAAAGTTGGCTTAAAGCTCAACATTCAGAAAACGAAGGTCATGGCATCCGGTCCCAACACTTCATGGGAAATAGATGGGGAAACAGTGTCAGACTTCATTTTTCTGGGCTCCAAAATCACTGCAGATGATGACTGCAGCCATGAAATTAAAAGACACTTACTCCTTGGAAGGAAAGTTATGACCAACCTAGATAGCATATTCAAAAGCAGAGACATTACTTTACCAACAAAGGTTTGTCCAGTCAAGGCTATGGTTTTTCCTGTGGTCATGTATGGATGTGAGAGTCGGACTGCGAAGAAAGCTGAGCGCTGAAGAATTGATGCTTTTGAACTGTGGTGTTGGAGAAGATTCTTCAGAGTCCCTTGGACTACAAGGAGATCCAACCAGTCCATTCTAAAGGAGATCAGCCCTGGGATTTCATTTTTTTTTTTTTTTTTTTTTTAGCACAGGAAGAGTTTTTTTTTTTAATTCCAAAAATCATTTACTTTGTTGCAAGTATAGGAGTCAATGCACATTTTGCCATTTAAGAGGAAAGAATGTGTGGATATCTGAGGGAACATATTTGTGGCTTGTTTCCATGATAGTTCAGAGCTCCCTATCCTGCCTGCCTAAAAGAGATCAGCCCTGGGATTTCTTTGGAAGGAATGATGCTAAAGCTGAAACTCCAGTACTTTGGCCACCTCATGCGAAGAGTTGACTCATTGGAAAAGACTCTGATGCTGGGAGGGATTGGGGGCAGGAGGAGAAGGGGATGACAGAGGATGAGATGGCTGGATGGCATCATTGATTCGATGGACATGAGTCTGAGTGAACTCCGGGAGTTGGTGATGGACAGGGAGGCCTGGTGTGCTGCGATTCATGGGGTCGCAAAAAGTCGCACACGACTGAGCGACTGATCTGATCTGATCTGATCTGATTGATGTGTTAGGTACTATGTTACCTGCTGGCCCTACAAAGATGAATAAGGACCTCAATAGCAAGTTCTGCTTTCAAAAGCAAATGTCCTGCAGTAGGACCTGAACTAAAAAATGAGGACGAGTTCGTACCCAATACAATGGCTATTATTCCAAAACAAAAACCCAGAAAATAACTAGTGTTGGTGAGGATACAGAGATACTGGAACCCTTGTGCATCGCTAGCAAAAATGTAGAATGGAGCAGCTGCTATACAAAACAGTTCGGAGGGTCCTCACAAAATTAAACAGAATTATCATGCTATCCTAAAATTTCACTTCTGAGAATAACCAAAAAAAATTTAAAGCAATGTCTGGAACAAATATTTATACATCTGTATTCACAGCAGCTATATTCGTAATAGCCAAAAAGTGGAAGGAACTCAAGTGTCTGATGCATGAATGATTAAACTAAACGTTGGGCATAAATATGCAATGAAATATTATTCAGTCTTAAAAAGGAAGGAAATCCTGACACTTGTTACGACGTGCATGAATCTTGAAGACATTGGACAAAGTGAAATAAGCCAATCACAAAAGGACAAATATTTTATGATTTCACTTAGATGAGGTACTGGAGTAGTCAAATTCAGAGAGAAAGAAAAAAAGAAGAATGGTGGTTGCCAAAGGTTGAGGGGAGGGGAGAACAGGGAATTAGTGTTTAATAGGTACAGTGTTTCAGTTTCAGAAGCTGAAAAAGTAAAGGATAGTGGTAATGACATACCAAGGTGACTGTACTTAATGCCACTGAACTGCACACTTAAAAATGACTGGAATGGGGGAATTCCTTGGTGGTTTCACGGTTAGGACTCTGAACTTTCACTGCCAGGGACTGGGTTGAATCCCTGGCTGAGGAATTAAGATCCCACAAACTGTATGGCATGCCAAAAAACAAACAAGAAAAGATTCAAATGGTAAATTTTATGTTATATATATTTTGTGTACATGCATGCTAAGTCACTTCAGTCATGTCCAACTCTTTGCAACACTATGGATTGTAGCCTGTCACACTCCACTGTCCATTGGACTCTCCAGGCAAGAATACTGGATTGGGAAGCCATGCCCTCCCTCGAGGGGATCTCCCCGACCCTAGGCTCGAACCCACATCTCCTGCATTGGCAGGCAGTTGCTTTACCACTAGTGCAACATGTATATTTTGCCACAATTAAAAAAAAATTCTGAGGAATATTATCTATAAGTGCTACTATGAAATAGCCAGGATATATTGTTAAGTAAAAAAAAAAAAAACAAGGTAGAGAAAACAAACAGTATGACACTATACCAAAAGAGCGTGGAAGAATATATAGCTATACACAGATATTATATAGACATTTTCTACAATTACTATAACTTTTAATGGAAGGATAAACAAAAAGCTTTAAAAAAAACCAACTACCCCCAAGGGAAGGAAAGAATAAGGTTAGGATTCAGCTGGTAAAGAATCCAGCTGCAGACTCCGGTTCAATTCCTGGGTCGGGAAGATCCCTTGGAACAAGGATAGGCTATCCACTCCAGTATTCATGGCCTTCCTTGGTGGCTCAGATGGTAAATAATTTGCCTGAAATTCGGGAGACCTGAGTTCAATCCCTGGGTTGGGAAGATCCCCTGAAGGAGGGCATGACTGCCCACTCCAGTATTCTTGCCTACAGAATCCCCATGGACACAGGAGCCTAACAGGCTCCAGTCCAGTGGGTCTCAAAGAGTCAGACACAAATGAGTGACTAAGCACAAACACAGTCCAGAAACTAGACTCCTCTCAATGTACCTTGTCATAGATCTCAAGTTTTTAAACATGATTATAAAATAAATTTAAACAAAAAAAATTTTTAAGTCGTTCCTCAAAATCAAAATGAAAAACAAACCTACACTGTATATTGAGTTAAACCAAACAGAGGAGTGCTTAACTCTGAAACACAGCAATCTGACTGCACATCCTTGGTGAAATGCATCCTAAGGACATAAGAAATACAAAGAAACCTTACAGTGCTTTCAGTAATGATACTGATATTATGCTGAAATTATGTCATGTCTGTATATCATAAGGTTTTGGTATGAGAAGAAACAAAAATTCTAAAATTTTAAATAAAAACTCTCCAATAATATTTCATTACAAGTTATCAGTATAAACTCATGCTGAACTTTCTTTTTTTAAAAAAGTATTTCCTAGCTCCATCTTTGAAGAGACCTATAAATTCCTAACCTAGGATCAATAAGCATAGCACCCAGAGAGCAGTCTGTAAACGTCCGTGACAATTCCTTCCAACTCAAAGGAACCAGCGCTCACAAAAGAAACTGATAATTCAAGTTCTGAGGCAGAATTTTATGAAATGAGGTTGGATCATACCAGAAAGCAAGGAAGCAATCAGAAACCACTAGGGTAGTATCAAAAACACTTAGGAGCTATCTTGAAGAGGTGCTCACTGCCAAAAGCAGAACAGACTGAGCCACAACAAAATAATAACGGCAATGGACTGAAACCCATAAAATATGATAAAAATCCATGACTTCATAATGATACTTGAAAGGAGAATGATGATATTTGAAAGGAGAAAGATCTCATTAGTCACTTTTGAAAGATTCTTATGAATCAATTTATTATCCTAAAAACTAACAAAGGAGAACAGCTGCATATTTACTGTCTTTTTTATATAAACTGAACACAAGAGTAACTCAACAGTCCAATAATCAAAATGAGGAAGTTTCTGTTTATAAAGTATTCTAGCTGAGAAACGAAGAATGACAGAGTATCACCATTTTACAAACCCCTAATAAAATTCTAGACCTAGGGAAAGATCGACGGCTGCTAAAATTATACAGAGTAACAAGCAGATATTACAGGGCCTTGGAACTATTCTTTCAAAACAAAAACAGCCCTCCCTCCCCAGCCTTCCCCGCGAGCGGACGCGGCATCGCCTCTGTCTCGCTTTTTTCTTATTTTTCTCCCCCCTTTCCCCTTCCTTTTTTTTTTTTCATTTTTCCCCCTTCCCCCCCTTTCACCATTTCCCCTTGGAGGCGCTTCCCCTGGGCAGGGGCAGAGCCGGTCTCACCCCCCGCCTCTCCCCGGCCCCCGCCGCCCTATGGCGAGAGGGAACCCCCTCCCCATCCGGGCACAAGCGGCGGCGGTTGGAGGAGCGGGACCGGCGGCGGCGGCCTCAGGTCCGCGGGCGTCATGGAACTAATTCGCTGACCAACCCACCGGCTGCAGCCGTGCGTCCCGCTCGAGCGCCAGCGCCCGTGCCCTCCGGCCCGCTTCCCCCTCTTCTCCCTCCTCTGTCGGCCCGGTCCTGGTCCCGCGCGTCTCGTCGCCGCGCGCAGAGGAAAATGAGGTGGTAACGGGCCCCCGGATGACCCCTCGTCACCACTTTGAGGTCTACAGTTCTGCCGGGGAGGAGGAGGAGGAGGAAGAAGAGGAGGAGAAGGTAGCTACATCAAGCTGGGTGGCAGGCAGATCCACAGGATATCATGAACTTTCCAGGGCCTTTGGAAAACCAGAGATTGTCTTTCCTATTGGAAAAGGCAATCTCTAGGGAAGCCCAGATGTGGAAAGTGAATGTGCCGAAAATACCTACAAATCAGAATGTTTCTCCATCGCAGAGAGATGAAGTGATTGAGTGGCTGGCCAAACTCAAGTACCAATTCAACCTTTACCCAGAAACATTTGCTCTGGCTAGCAGTCTTTTGGACAGGTTCTTAGCTACTGTAAAGGCCCACCCCAAATACCTGAGTTGTATTGCAATCAGCTGTTTTTTCCTGGCTGCCAAGACTGTTGAGGAAGACGAGAGAATCCCAGTACTGAAGGTGTTGGCAAGAGACAGTTTCTGTGGCTGTTCTTCTCCTGAAATTCTGCGGATGGAGAGAATTATTCTGGATAAGTTGAATTGGGATCTTCACACAGCCACACCATTGGATTTTCTTCACATTTTCCATGCCATTGCAGTGTCAACTAGACCTCAGTTACTTTTTAGTTTGCCCAGTCTGAGCCCATCTCAACATTTGGCATTCCTTACCAAGCAATTACTTCACTGTATGGCCTGCAGCCAACTTCTGCAGTTCAAAGGATCCATGCTTGCCCTGGCGATGGTTAGTCTGGAAATGGAGAAACTCATTCCTGATTGGCTTCCTCTTACAATTGAACTGCTTCAGAAAGCACAGATGGATAGCTCCCAGCTGATCCACTGTCGGGAGCTTGTGGCACATCACCTTTCTACTCTGCAGTCTTCCCTGCCTCTAAATTCCGTTTATGTCTACCGTCCCCTCAAGCACACCCTGGTGACCTGTGACAGAGGAGTGTTCAGATTACACCCCTCCTCCGTCCCAGGCCCAGACTTCTCCAAGGACAACAGCAAACCAGAAGTGCCAGTCAGAGGTCCAGCAGCCTTCTGCCACCATCTCCCAGCTGCCAATGGGTGCAAGTATGCCTCTGCCAAACGCGAAGTGGAAGAAATGGAAGTGGATGACTTCTACGATGGGATCAAACGGCTCTATAACGAAGATAACGCTTCCGAAAGTGTGGGTTCTGTGTGTGGCACTGATTTATCACGGCAAGAGGGACAGGCTTCTCCTTGTCCACCTCTGCAGCCTGTTTCTGTCATGTAGCTGCAAGAGTTACCTTCAAGTGCAAACTAAGGTAGACGACTCTGGGGATGGGAGCATGGAGAACCAGGATAGGCTATGTAAGGTATATATCTTTTCAGGCTGATTTGAAATGAGCCAGAGGAAAAAACCCAGTTGATTTGTATGACTAATTATAATTTAACAATATTTAAGCACTTAAAAACCAAAAAAAAAGTCTAAAGATCAAAAAAAATTTTAGTAAAAAATTCCTTTGTAGTATTTGTCAGTTCTACCCTTTACTCTGCTAAAATGTAACGTGTAGATTGCCTTGTGTCAGAAACTCACAGTTTTTTTTAAATTCCAAAATTCCTAGCTAGCAAACCTTGTCCCAGAATCCTGATTTAATTTTCCCTCTTGCTTTTGCTTGCTTCTTTGAATACTAAATGAATTTTATGCATGTTGATCTATGCCTGCTGATGAGGAAACCCTCAAAGTTTATTTTTAGCAATCTAGTGAACAAATTATTTCAGTGTGACAGCCATGTTTAATCCATGATTCAAATTCAAATTAATCTGGAAAAGGTACTTCAAAATTGCCCCATATGAATCAGGTGGTAAAAAGGACCCCTGTTACCATTGTTGATTTTTGTCTCCTTTCAATTTCTAGAGTTTGAAAATAAAATTACTTTCAGTTTTTGTTTATCTTAAATTGAAGCTTAAAAGTGGCACGTGATTAAGACACTCTTAGGTTTGTTGAAAGGATTTTTGACATTTGTATAAAAATTTGTGATAAAGACTATATCGAGGTGCTCACTAAAGAAACGTAACAGCTAAAGTTAGGTTTTTTAAACTGCTCAGTTCACTCATTTATAATCAGCAGGAGAGACTCTCTAGATGTTGGGGCAGCTCTGTGATTGGGATCTGTAACATGTATTAACTGAATTCAGTACCCTAGTTTTATGTTAAGCCATTAGGATTTTTCTTGATCAGTTAACCCCCTGCCTCCCCAGCCTACCTGTATTTCTTGATCAGTTAACCCCCTGCCTCCCCAGCCTACCTGTATTTCTTGATCAGTTAATCCCCCTGCCTCCCCAACCTACCTGTATTTCTCTTAATGACTTCTGGATTCTGAGCTCCCTGTGTAGTCTGAAGAAGGTATTGCAGTCAGAACCATGTACTGATGATAAAAGCTACTGGTAGCAATAAATGTTGTCCTTAAAAAAAAAAAAAAAAAAAAAAAAACAGACAGAGGAACATGGTCAAAAGCATCACAGGGATGCAAACAACAAAATGAAGTCTGAGACAATCTGCAGGGCAAGTGTGTTACGAGAAAAAAGGAAGATGGGAAATGGAAGGAGAAACTATAAAGTAAGAGGCATATCAGTTCAGTTCAGTAGCTCAGTCATGTCCAACTCTTCGTGATCCCATGCACTGCAGCACGCCAGGCCTCGCTGCCCATCACCAACTCCCAGAGTCTACCCAAATCCATGTCGATCGAGTCAATGATATCATCCAACCATCTCATCCTTTGCCGATCCCTTCTCCTCCTGCCCTCAATCTGTCCCAGCACCAGGGTCTTTTCCAATGAGTCAGCTCTTCGCATCAGGTGGCCAAAGTATTGGAGTTTCAACTTCAACATCAGTCCGTCCAATCAACACCTAGGACTGATCTCCGTTAGAATGGACTGGTTGCATCTCCTTGCAGTCCAAGGGACTCTCAAGAGTCTTCTCCAACACCACAGTTCAAAAGCATCAATTCTTCAGCACTCAGCTTTCTTTATAGGCCAACTCTCACATCTATACATGACCACTGGAAAAACCACAGCCTTCACTAGACGGACCTTTGTTAGCAAAGTAATGTCTCTGCTTTTTAATATGCTGTCTAGGTTGGTCATAACTTTCCTTCCAAGGAGTAAGCATCTTTTAATTTCATGGCAGCAATCACTATCTGTAGTGATTCTGGAGCCCCCAAAAATAAAGTCAGCCACTGTTTCCACTCTGTCCCCATCTCTCTGCCATGAAGTGATGGGACCGGATGCCATGATCTTCGTTTTCTACATGTTGACCTTTAAGCCAACTTTTGCACTCTCCTCTTTCACGTTCATCAAGAGGCTCTTTAATTCTTCTTCACGTTCTGCCATAAGGGTGGTGTCATCTGCATATCTGAGGTTATTGATATTTCTCCCGGCAATCTTGATTGCAGCTTGTGCTTCTTCCAGCCCAGCGTTTCTCATGATGTACTCGGCATAGAAGTTAAATAAGCAGGGTGACAATATACAGCCTTGACATACTCCTTTTCCTATTTGGAACCAGTCTGTTGTTCCATGTCCAGTTCTTCCTGATCTGCATACAGGTCTCTCAAGTGGAAGGTGAGGTGGTCTGGTATTCCCATCCCTTTCAGAATTTTCCACAGTTTATTGTGATCCACACAGCCAAAGGCTTTAGCATAGTCAATAAAGCAGAAATAGATGTTTTGCTGGAACTCTCTTGCATTTTCCATGATCCAGCGGATGTTGGCAATTTGATCCGTGGTTCTTCTGCCTTGTCTAAAACCAGCTTGAACATCTGGAAGTTCTCTTTCCACGTATTGCTGAAGCCTGGCTTGGAGAATTTTAAGCATTACTTAATTGCCAACATCCGCTGGATCATGGAAAAAGCAAGACAGTTCCAGAAAAACATCTATTTCTGCTTTATTGACGATGCCAAAGCCTTTGACTGTGTCGACCACAATAAACTGTGGAAAATTCTCAAAGAGATGGGAATACCAGACCACCTGACCTGCCTCTTGAGAAATCTGTATGCAGGTCAGGAAGCAACAGTTAGAACTGGACATGGAACAACAGACTGGTTCCAAATAGGAAAAGGAGTACGTCAAGGCTGTATATTGTCACCCTGCTTATTTAACTTCTATGCAGAGTACATCATGAGAATCGTTGGGCTGGAAGAAGTACAAGCTGCAATCAAGATTGCCGGGAGAAATAGCAATAACCTCAGATATGCAGATGACACCACCCTTATGGCAGAAAAGTGAAGAAGAACTAAAAAGCCTCTTGATGAAAGTAAAAGAGGAGAGTGAAAAAGTTGGCTTAAAGCTCAACATTCGGAAAACGAAGATCATGGCATCCGGTCCCATCACTTCATGGCAGAGAGATGGGGACATGGTGGAAACGGTGTCAGACTTTATTTTTCTGGGCTCCAAAATCACTGCAGATGGTGACTGCAGCCATGAAATTAAAAAATGCTTACTCCTTGGAAGGAAAGTTATGACTAACCTAGATAGCATATTCAAAAGCAGAAATATTACTTTGCCAACAAAGGTCTGTCTATTCAAGGCTATGGTTTTCCCAGTGGTCATGTATGGATGTGAGAGTTGGACTGTGAAGAAAGCTGAGCACTGAAGAATTGAAGCTTCTGAACTGTGGTGTTGGATAAGACTCTTGAGAGTCCCTTGGACTGCAAGGAGATGCAACCAGCCCATCCTAAAGGAGATCAGTCCCGGGTGTTCAATGGAGGGACTGATGCTGAAGCTGAAACTCCAATATTTTGGCCACCTCATGCGAAGAGTTGACTCATTGGAAAAGACTCTGATGCTGGGAGGGATTGGGGGCTGGAGGGGAAGGGGACGACAGAGGATGAGATGGCTGGATGGCATCACCGACTCGATGAACATGAGTTTGAGTGAACTCCGGGAGTTGGTGATGGACAGAGAGGCCTGGCGTGCTGCGATTCATGGGGTTGCAGAGTCGGATGCGACTGAGTGACTGAACTGAACTGAACTGAACTGGAGTGTGAGATGAGTGCAATTGTGCGGTAGTTTGAGCATTCTTTGCCTTTGTCTTTCTTTGGGATTGGAATGAAAACTGACCTTTTCTGGTCCTGTGGCCACTGCTGAGTGTTCCATATTTGCTGGCATATCGAGTGCTGCACTTTCACAGCGTCATCTTTTAGGATTTGAAATAGCTCAACTGGAATTCCATCACCTCCACTAGCTTTGTTCGTAGTGATGCTTCCGAAGGCCCACTTGACTTGACATTCCAGGATGCCTGGCTCTAGGTGAGTGATCACACCATCGTGATTACCTGGGTCGTGAAGATCTTTTTTGGACAGTTCTGTGTATTCTTGCCACCTCTTAGGATCCTCTGCTTCTGTTAGGTCCCTACTATTTCTGTCCTTTATTGAGCCCATCTTTGCATGAAATGTTCCCTTGGTATCTCTAATTTTCTTGAAGAGATCGCTCGTCTTTCCCATTCTATTGTTTTCCTCTATCTCTTTGCACTGATCGCTGAGGAAGGCTTTCTGATCTCTCTTTGCTATTGTTTGGAACTCTGCATTCAAATGAGGATATCTGTCCTTTACTCCTTTGCTTTTCCTTCCCATCTTTTCACAGCTATTTGTAAGGCCTCCTCAGACAGCCATTTTGCTTTTTTGCATTTCTTTTTCTTGGGGATGGTCTTGATTCCTGTCTCCTGTACAACGTCAATTGTACATTGGAGACAACTGTACTGTACCGTGTACTTGGCAATTGAGACAGTTCAAAATGGTGTGCCAAACTCAGGAATGAGCAATCCTGTTTCTATCAAAAGCCACAATACTCGGGGAAAAGACAGACATCAAGTTAAGAACTTCAGAAAAATTTAATGTGTGTGTTTGTGTATAAATGCACGTTTTGTAAAGAGAAATAAACATACTAACATACTAACAAGGATCTTTTCTCCAATTTAATAAATGGACATTCACCCCATTTATTTGAACATGTTCCAATTTCAATCGAAGTACTGAGGAGGAATTCTCTATACCCAATGAAAGAACACCCAACTTGTTGATTGTGAACAATAATAAGCAAATTTGAAATAACCCAAATTCTGCAATTTCTCTCCTGGCATCCTTAGCTCAATACCATGTATTATTTCATTCGAAGCACTCATTTTGATTTCACCAAACATCAGTACAGGAATGAACCCAAGGCAGGCTTGAAGCCTGGGTCTGCTGAAAGATGCTTTACCTAGGAAATGTCTTTCGACTCATCCAGTCCCACAAAGAACACTCAAGAATGTGCTGGGGTTACCTGCTCCAATTATTTGCTCCCACTAAAAGCTGGCAAGCTGATCCAAAGTTCCTGGATCAGAGACAGGACGGTGTCATCAGCAGACAAGTCCTTGTAAGGACCTAAGAATCCTTACTTCTATTTGCAAGTGTGCTGTGTTGATTGCTGAATTTCCATATCCTTTGCTATTACAGAAACTTTACACTCTCAGACTGTCAGGAGACTCTGTCAGTGGCATCACTGGCCTGATATGACAACCAAGCCAACTATCCCCGACATCACTTCATATCACCAGAGCTTTCTCTTACACATCTAGGTGCTCTCCCTAGAATGAGTGAAATTCAAAAAGATGCAGTCTCACTGCCAGCAAAATGTCTAGCCTATATGGGCATGTTTGAAGAGAGGACAGAGACAGCTCACCATGCCACCACCATTATGAAAGCCCCAGGAGCCCACAATGAGAGATGCAAATTCATATGAAACAAATACATCGTCTTTCTAGTACTTTCTCTCTAGGGTCACCTAGAAATGAAATCTGGAATAGAATGAACACTTCTGGACCATCTATTCTGCATCATGCATTGTGCTAGCTACTTAAATCTCTCACTTAATCCTAATAGCCATTCAAAGTATTGTTGTTATTAGTGCCTTTTCACAAATGATTTTCACAAAGATGTTGAAGTGAAGTGACTCAGTCGTGTCTGACTCTTTGCGACCCCATAACTGTAGCCTACCAGGCTCCTCCGTCCATGGGCTTTTCCAGGCAAGAGGACTGGAGTGGGTTTCCTTCTCCAGATCACAGAGATGTTAGGTGACTTAATTTCAAAGCCAGAGGGATGGTATGGGGAGGGAGGAGGGTTCAGGATGGGGAACACATGTATACCTGTGGCGGATTCATTTTGATATTTGGCAAAACTAATACAATTATGTACAGTTTAAAAATAAAATAAAATTTAAAAAAAAATAAAAAATAAACTAAAAAAAAAAAAATTTCAAAGTCTGAAAGCTACTACGTGAAAGAGGCAAAAGTTAAACCCAAATCAGTATATAAATCTTTATGACTTCTTTCTTACAACTCTATTTGCTTTCCAAAGGGACTATACTGACTTAAAATGATACCAGAACCAAAGATAGTCCTCCTTCATTTTTTTGGTGAGAGAACTGGGTAGTTTTAACACCCAACAGGGACTACCATGCAAGGAACCAAATTCCTATATTAAACCAATACCCACAGTCTATACCAAATCTCTCCTTACCAGTTAGACTGTGTGTAGTCAGTGGAAGAGCAGAAATATTTTATTCAACCTCTACAATATTTTCAAGTATTTGGACTATACAAGTTGCCCTCTACGTTTCAAAATCTATCAATAATCATCTTTCTACAAAATTTCCCAGATTTATGCTAGTTTACTTGGAAGTATTAAATCTTTGAATTTTACAATAAAATGAAGATTCCAAAACAAGTAGTATTCGATTTGCTGAAAGCACTGTAACAAAGGATTAAAGACTAAAATTAAAACAACAACAACAACAACTTTAAATTCTAGGTACTATGTAGCTACATTAATATTAGAATATGAGAAAACGGTAAAAGCTATCACTTTCACAGAACTTACTCCAAAAGCACTGTGCCAAATACTTTATAAATGCTTCATTTTGTATAAACGCTTCATTTTGTATCTTCCAAAGTGTTCTCTATTTTACAAGCAAAGTGACAATGGTAAGAAAGCCCAAGTAACTTGACCAAAGTAATACAGATAGAAAGTGGTAGCTGCTGCTGCAGTTTATACACTTCCAAAGCTTTTACCTCTTGTCGTCACAGTTTACTGCCCCCTAATTCCTATCTGGTAAACATACCTTTGTCCACAATTCTAAAACCACTGTTGAAACACATACAAAATTATTTAAACCTATTATTAACTGTATCCACTAATTTGTCATAGCTTCTAAAGTAAGATAATTAAAAAGTGCCTAAAGATGGTAACAACAACCCTGTATGCGAGACAGCAAAAGAGACACAGATGTATAGAACAGTTTTTTGGACTCTGTGGGAGAGGGAGGGGGGGATGATTTGGGAAAATGGCATGAAAACAGGCATAATATCATATAAGAAACGAATCGCCAGTCCGGGTTCGATGCGGGATACAGGAAGCTTGGGGCTGGTGCACTGGGATGACCCAGAGGGATGGTATGGGAAGGGAGGTGGGAGGGGGGTTCAGGATGGGGAACACATGTATACCCATGATGGATGCATGTTGATGTACGGCAAAACCAATACAATATTGTAAAGTAAAAAAAAAAAAAATAATAAAAATAAATAAATAAATAAAAGTGCCTAAAGAATTATCATTAGAAAAATTCAAGTAAGGCAACCGATTTTCAGGACGTATTGAGAGGTCAAGAACAGATAATTCACACAACAAAACCTCTATCACTGCTTGGGAGTTACTGTTCTTAAATTGATGTAAAGATAGTAAGACCAGGATACCATCTTAAGTATTTAAGACAACGTAAATACTGTAAACCCACCAGCCTAAAGGCTGAACCAAAGCACCCATTGTCAAAATCATGTTACCTTCAATATTTACTAAGTGAATTATGAATAGTATTATTATAGTCTGCTCTTTAAAGTCTTATTATCAAATAACAGAAAAGATGTAACCATAACTTGGACAATTTAAACTTCTGAAAACCTATTACTTCCCCAGTTCCAATGTTTCAAAGTTCTTCATAAAAGAATAATATCTGAAAACTAAGATAAGTAACACCCCCCAAACATGAAATCGTCAATCTATCAGAGTCTGAGCGTAAATACATAACTTTTTAATGTACAAGATGCAGTTAAAAATAACATGTTAGTTGTTCCTGTTGTTTATCAAACACATTCATTAGACTGATTAAAAGGGCAAAACAAGAATAATTTTCTACAATATGCCAAATAATAGATGAAGTCTTACCTCCATTGCTAAAACTACCATCTGTTGGTCATAGTGATTCAGAAGATTGGGCATGAAGGCAGTGTTATAAGGCAAATCCTGGCACACCCTCAAGGTAATAGGCTCAAAGAAAATAAACTGTGCCTACCTGTATGGCCCACAAACATAGTCAAGGGCCACAGTTAAAAGATGATCCAACTCATAGCCACGCTTTCTCGATTGAATGGGATTCAGATGATCAGGGCTACACAAGATGTATTTTAGATCTTTGTACACCTACAGGTCTCAGCTTGAAAGTACTTCTTCTATCTTACTGTTAAGTTCTTCAAACAGAATTACTCTGCACCGTCAGAGGTTTGTTAGCTTGGTCTCACAAAAGGCATTTGTTTTTGGTTTCACAATATGGGAAAATGACATCATCTTGCCTCTTCTTTTCATTTTCTTACATCGGGTACCATGTGGCCAACGTGTCAAGTTGATCAACCACATTCCCAAACAACAGATTCCATCTTAGGAGAAGAGCTATTTCTTCCTTTGACTGAAATATCTGAAAAATAATTGAAAAAAAAATGGGTGAAATTAGCAATTTCCTCTTAAAATATTACAAGCTTGATATTAAAACTTTGATTAGCTCAATAAAGTTGCAGGATACAAAATCACTATACAAAAATCAGTTGTGTTTCTACACACTAACAATCAGCTACTAGAAAGAGAAATTTTAAAATACTGCCTTTGGGACTTTCTGGTGGTCCAGTGATTAAAACTGCACACATCCACTGATGAGCTCCAGTGCACTCCCTGGTGGAGAACTAAAATTCCAAGTGCCAGGCGTGTGGCTAACAACAACAACAACGATCACAAACTTTGACTGCCTTACAGATAAAATACATGGATATTTCAGAAAAAATACGACAGTTTCTCTACCTTCTCATTCTTGCTATAGATATACAAGAGAATCCATAAACAGCATTTAAAGGAAAGCACTATTTCCTCCCTCAGTTGTTTATATAACATATAGTTTAATTTCCCATCTACAGTGGTAGTTTTTCATTTGTCACAAGACATAATTGATCCATTTTGAAAACCTTGCATGCTGCTGTCCTAAATTTTATTTAAATATCTGCCACACTTAATAACAAGTTATTTAAATGTTATTATATACGTTTTAATCATTACATGATTCAGCAGATGGTATCTGTGAAAGGTGTAAACTATAAAGATATGGATTGAAGCCTCTTTCCAACTATGTGAATCACTTAACTCCTCTGAGCTCAGAATTTTCCTTTCTAAAAACTGCACCTCCCTGTCAAAGATGTATGAGTGAATTATAAAATAATGCTCTCTATAAAAGGTAAAGCAACATCAAACTTTAGGTAGTTTTATTACTGAATGACAGCAGATACAAAGACTTACTTCTATCAACCAATACTGAACTGGCAAACAGAGGATTCTAAAAGTAGCATCAGGACATTTTCCCAACAATGCTTCATCCTTTTAGATAGTACAAAAATTCAGTACATAGATGGAGAAAACGTTTGATCAACAAATGCCTCATTATACACAGTCAGGCTGCAGAGAAGAGTCAACTCTAGAGAGTTACAGCATGGAATAGGAATGATTTCCAGTTAAGAGTTTCTACCAAGTTTCAGAGCTGGATTTGACACTGCCTTTCCTGGGGGCTTCCCTGGTGGCTCAGACGGTAAAGAATCTGCCTGCAATGCTAGAGACATGGGTTCGATCCCTGGGTTGGGAAGATTCCCTGGAGGAGGAAATGGCAACCCACTCCAGTATTCTTGCCTGGAGAATGCCATGGACAGAGAGGCCTGGCAGGCTACAGTCCGTGGGGTCGCGGAGAGTTGGATGCAACTTTCACATTCACTTTTTTTCTAGGGACAAAAATATGCATCTCTTTTGGGGCTGGAAGGGTAGGTAGAGCGGAAGGCAGGATTGGTAGGAAAAAAGCATATTCTAAAACTATCATACTTCCATTTGGTTTTGTAATGATGTTAAGTCTGCTTTTACTTTATTTTTGCTTCACAGATGTCAAATATTTCTGTTTGAAGTACACAACCTCAGCTGGGAAAACATGAGAAAGTCAGGTTCAGAAATTCTCAGAGACCCAGGTTAACAGGACAACTCAAATAGATATTAGGGCCTGTGACAGAGAACTTGAACCGTCTTGGCTAAAGCAGAGAAAGAAACTGTCCTTTGCGCACTACCAATGACAGGGACCTCTGCCTCCCAGGCTTTCATTACTGGGCAGAAAAAACTATTTGGAGAAGGTAAAGCCATGGCTGAATCTTGCCAATTTCTCCCCCAAGCATATGGTCTTGAGTAGAAGAGAAAAGTAAAGTCTACAACCTTAGGAATTAGAGACACCGAAGTCACAAGCAACCTCTGCCCCAAACGTTTCATCTCTCTAATACGGAAATCTCTAAATCAGAAATATTTGTTAAAGCTTCTTGGCCTGCCATTTTCTTTCCTCCTTCAAGCTGGGCCCAGAAATGTGATGTCTGGCTATGGAAAAGAGATATTAAACACAGTCATGTATATTTAAGCTTAATTATCATGCAGCACGGTAACAATTATGCATATCATTACATGTGTCAAATAAGCCCTGAAAGCTTTATTTGGCTACAGTATCAAACATCCATAGAAGTTCCATTTTTGTAGTTTGCTCCTTATGCAGCATGTTCATCTGCTTGCAACTTAAAAAAAAATTAAAGGGGACATTGCTCCCTACTGAATATGTGTATAACAATGAGAATTTCAAATTTTTCATTTAGACTATTATTCAAGCTGTATGGGTTCTAAGTTTACGGTTCAAAGAAGATGACCACACAAAACTTGAGGCAGAAACAAGGTAATATTGAGTTTTTTAAACTAGATGAGAAACCCCCTTATACTTCTGTCTACTCTATTTTACTTGTCTTTCCCTCAGTTATTCCTTTTGCCTCATTTACAAACAATGCTTCTCACAGACTTACAAAAGTGCTTTCCTTTATGCACTTTAACATTCAAATTTCCATATATCCAAATATTTTTGTAAAATTATTGTTAGCCTGGGATAGGATAAAACCTTAATACATTAAGACTGTAGTTTACGATTATTAAGATAAATAAGAAAAAACAGTAGAATGCCATGAGACAAGAAGAAAAACAGGAACAGTAAAAATATTAAGGAATTCATATTTCTTCCAAATTAGAGGTTCCCTAATTTTAATGTGCAGTAGATTCATAGAAACCCCACGGGTCTAAGAAATCCAAACCTCTGGAAAATGAATGATATACATGCATTCTAATGATTATCTCTGTACTGTTACAAGTGATCTATAAGTTATATTTTGAGAAATGCTATCCTAAAATAGAATAACTTAAAACAGTACAGGATATTTGCACATAATTATGTGCTTAGCAATAGTAATATATAAAATGAGTTTTTTTAAAGCAGATAAAGAATACTACCTTAATAGAAAAATCGAAAAAGGACATAAATTTACAAATGGCCAACAAACATATGAAAAGATACTCAACTTTACTAATAAAAACATACAAACATGATATTTAACATTTTTGCCAATCAGATGAGCAAAGTAAGAATAACAGAACACAGTATAGGAGAGGGTGCAGAAAAAGGAATATATTCAACATTCCAACACATGGAAGTACTTTTTTTTTTTGGCTGTCCCACACGGCTTGCAGGATCTTAGTTCCCCAAACAAGGACTGAACCCGGGCTAGAGTAGTGGAGTGTCTAACCACTAGACCGCCAGGAAATTCTCCATTTTCAAATACTACTGGAGGAAAAGTAAAGTAGTTGGTATTTCAAAAAAATAGCTATGGACATCAAAAGCCCTTAAAATGTATATAATTTGATTCAGCAGACCCATTCTACAATTTATGCTAAGAAAGTAAACACAAGTACACATGATGTATAACTGAAATGTTAGTACAAAAACCCAGAGACAATCTGAAAGTCTGCCAATATGGAATTGGTTAAACTAAGGTACAACCAACTATAACACACTCACTAAAAATGATGAGCAGGATCTGTATATACTGACTTCAAAAGACAGTAACACTACAAAAACTGAAAAATAAAATTTTAAATGGTTTACAAAACAGTGTATAGTCTCCCACTTCTGTCAAAAATATACATACATGGAACAGAATAAAACTACCTGAACTGTTTAAAAATACAATATTATAGGGACTTCCCTGGCAATCCAGTGATTAGGACTCCACACTTCTATGTCAGGGAGCTCGAATTTCATCACTGGTCAGGGAATTAAGGTCCCACAAGCTGCACAGCGTGGTCAAAAAACAAAAACAAAACAAAAAAGTAGTAAAGTATTATAAATGCTGCAATGTTATTTTGAAGTCTGTGGCATGTTATTTATGTATGGGAACATTAAGTGCTAAATCTATGAATGTGTGCTGACAATACTACTACTTGAATCAATGATTTACTGGCTGTTGATTAAATAACAAGCCAAGGGACACAAAAATACCCTCCTACAGGTAGCAAGAAAAGCGCCTTCTCAAGAGGGTCTTAGAAGCCCGGGCAGAAAAGTGAATTCAGAGGGCCTCTGTGCTCCAAAGAAATAGCCTGATAGAGAGAGAAAAAGAAAGACATGGGGATCAGAGCTCTGATGGAGCAAAGGTGTTTTAATTAACATGGTGTGGGCATATAGACTGTCTTACAAGGTAGTTTTTCTCAGCAAAGATAAAGATTAAAATTCCAGACTTACAAAACATAGGTGATCCATATTAAAGAGAGAGAGAGTTGTAAACAATCACTTTTACCCTATGGTTCACAAGAAGGAAGAGGGTACTTACCTCCGTATAGAAAATCTAGTGAAGGAAATGCCTGGATTTCTCAGCCCCCGGGAGACACTTGAGTATTTAGGAATTAGTAAGGAACAGAGAATTTCTGACAGATGCAAAACAGCACACAGGAAGCCTCCTGTTAAATGCTTCCTGAAAACTAATTACCTTATTTTCCTGACAGTTTCAAAGCATTTGGGGGGAGGGGGGTAGAGGAGGAACCTCTTATTTCACTAAATAAAAGGCAACACTGTAAGAACTGCATCTTAATTATCTTTTATGTTCAGCGACATCCTTGCAAGCCTGCCCACTTAAACTTTTACATCACTTTCCTATCTTATTACCTCTATGTTGTGGTTTGGTACTTCAAACAAACACTTTTTTTCCCCCTTCTTCTTATGGAGTAAAAAGATGGTATTGATTTGCTTAAAAGTACCGATGAGGGGGAGAAAAAGGATGGAGGGAAATCATTATCTTGAGGAGTAAATGGTTCTTAATAACAGAACTACGGATTTATCCATCCCTTTGACTGTTAGCATGCCACTAAAGGCTAAAAGAAGGCTCAAGAGGGAGGTTAACATCCCCCTCGTCAAGTGTTTGTTTCCTTGCTCCTGCGGTATTGGCTTTGCCAAGTAACCCAATTCCCGTACATAAACGTTACAGGTCTCTCCAAACTACTTCTATAAAATAAGATATTGTTTGACCAATCTTATCGAGCAGTCATTTATTTCTATAGCTGCTGGTCTGCTCTGCTGCTCTGTCTGCCTACATTCAGAAGGGAACAAAAATTCAAAATTTCATTTATTCTGGGCCCAGAACCAGACCTTTTGTCCTTCCTAGATATTTTGCAACTTCGAGTTGACTCCTCTGCCTAAATTACTGGCATATGTATGCTTTTGTTCTTTTAAGAAAGAAAGAAAGAAAAAACCACCCCTTATTCTCTTATTGAGGAAGGCAACTAATTCTGAAAAAAGCCTCTAGAAAGATGTTAAAATGTCTTGAAATGTTTAACAGAACCTTATTTCAGAGGCTATGGATGAACCTCCCCGAGGTACCCCAGGGCAAACACACGGAGCGTCCAAGGGGGCAGAGGGGAAATCCTTGAGGAGGCATATGCAGACTTCGCAAAACTGACGGGAGGGAGGAGAGGGGACAACTTTCAGGACTAGAAACAGGAAGCAGTCCAGATGCTGTGATGCCGCCCGCACCCCCGCACCCAGCCCTCCGTGCATCGTCCCCGCAGCAAGCAGCCGCGTGCTCCACCCACAGCCCCCAGTGGCCCGGGAGCGCCACACGCCCCTGCGGCGCCGACCGAGCCCTAGGGCTGGGCCGAGGGCAGCGTGCAGGGAGCGCGGGCCACACTCGAACAGGTTGCTCGGCGCAGATTCGGGACCGAGAGGGTTAATCCAGTCCGTGCACACAGTCCGCCCAGCCCCAAACTCGGGCTCCCCCGCCGGCCCGCCACCCACCCCGAGAAAGCCCGGAGACACCCCTCCACAGCACAGCGCCCAAGGCTTTTGTTTTGTCGGAGACGAGAATAACGATCCTTGAGGAGGAGGTGCCACAGCTGCTCGTGGCTCTTCGGCACAGGCTTAGACCGAGGAGCGGGCAGCCGCCACGGCACCTCCTCAGTCCCCACTCCCAAGTCCTTTTCCCGCTGAGCAGGACAGGAAGGGGCCTGCACAACCCGGGGCTCACCTCACACCTCGGGGCCGGGCTCCCGGGGCGCTGCGGTGCCGGCCGGGGGTGGCCGCAGGTCCCTCAGGTAAACAGAGCCAGCGAAGACCACCAGCGTGCGCCTCCGAGCGACCGAGAGCTTTCGCGATGGCCGCGGCACATGCGCACGCACGTACGGCGCAGGCGCACTGTGCACGCTCGGCCGAGGGCTCCTATTTTGAGCCCAGCTTCTGGATACCCGTCTGCAGGTTTCGTTGCTCTTTACCTCGCGCCGAGGCTGATGCCCGGCCCTGTCCTGCTCCGGCGGAGTCGTTCCGCGCTCTGGAAGCTTTTCTTAAATGCCCTCAGTCCCCTTTGCAAAGCTCTCCCTCCCTTCCCTGCTGAGACAGTGCAGCGACTCTCATCACTCAAGCCTGGAACGCTATTATTGAGAGACCACCAAAACCTGTTTGAGAACCAGCGTGCCCCCTGGGAACCCGGGGATTGGAATTGATTAAGAGGCGGGTGCTGAGAGTGGTACTGGGTGCAGATAGAGGTAGTCAGCTTTCATATTGCAGAGCTCCAGGCTGAAGCAGCAGAGCAGATACCCTCTTTACCAACACCCACTTTAGTGAGCAGGTGGGGCTTGAGGTTATTGGTGACATGCCCCATCTTCTGTTCTTTGAGAAATGTTTCTTCTCTCTTTTTCTTCGTAAGTGATTTTATTTTTTTCTACCTAAGCTATTTCAGAACTTAAAGATTCCTTAGAAATCATCTAAACCTAACCTCTCAGTATTCAGACGTGGAAAAGAATGGTCCAGAAAGGTTAAAAAGACTTAGCCAAAGCCAGGCAGCGTTTTAAGGGCTGAGTCTGGATTCACTCATTCCAAGCCAAAGCTGTTAGCTTTGCCTCTATCATTTTACCTACCTTCCTTTCTCTTCCTTTCCCTCCCTTTTCAACCTAGACTTCACAGGCATCATTTTGTTCTATGGTAGCACACAGGACTTAAAGAAATACTTTGATCTTGTAGCATAGTATGACTGTACTTAAGGTTCTTCAACTGTACACTTGCTTAAAATGGTGTATTTTAGTATGATCTTCTTTCTGAATCTTTGCCACCCCATGTTAGGAGACTGACCAAAAACAGCTATATAATCTGTGGTTTGTCCAAACCCTTGGGACACATCTCTGTGGCCTCTTTAATTATAGGCAACTATTTTATACAAAGAAAAGTGGAAGTGTTAGTCCCTCAGTCGTGACCGACTCTTTGTGAGTGATCCAATGGACTGTAGCCCACCAGGTTCCTCTATCCATGGACTTCTCCAGGCAAGAATACTGAAGTGGGTTGCCATTCCCTTCTCCAGGGGATCTTCCCGACCCAGGGATGGAACCCAGGTCTCCTGCATTGCAGCCAGATTCTTTACTGTTTGAGCCACCAGTGAAACAATCTGTTTTGAAGATGCTCCCTAAATGATAATAAATACTGAGCTTAGACAGTCATAAATATCGTTTAATGTCAGAAGATGAGCTATGCGAATTGCACCATAAAGGGGATCTGAAATGACATTTTCAATTTCGTTAATAAATACTAATGCAGTAATACTTTCTTAAAAAAAAAATAACATTGATCCATAGGCTGATTCTTATCAAGTCATTGTGTCTTGTGGAGCCAACACTGCCTCTACTGAAGGTGAGTGAAGCAGCTAAGAGCATTTATGAAAAGCAGTATAGACCTGCTTCGGGTACTTCTAGATCCCTTGTACCTTCAGATCCTCTAGAGATGTGCTGCTCTCGCATTTTTATGCAATTTACACATGGTCTTGAGAAAACTGTCAGGCATAGAACATATCTTGGCTCCTAGTGGGAGGTGGGAATGATGTAGAAATTATCGTTGAATGTATCAACATGATCACATCTCAGAAATAGACCACTGAGTGAAAGAAGCGAACTACAAAGTATGTAAATTATGATAGCTCTTTAAAACAGTCACACTGTTTACAAGGCCAAACATGTATATATAATATGCAAAAAAAGTGGACAAGTAGGCAGCACACTAAATTTTATGACAGTGGATGCCTCTAGGCAGGCAGGGTGGGAAATGAGATCTGGGCAGCATGTAAAACAGGCTTCAACTCTTAATCACACACATGAAGCAAAATGTTAACATTTTTAAAAATCGCTGCAGGGAGAAAAGGGTGTTTCTTAGGCAAGTCTGTAAACTTTTCTTTATGGTTGAAATGTTTCCTTTAAAAATAATGTTGAGGGGCTTCCCTGGTGGTCCAGTAACTAAGATTCCACCCTCCCAATGCAGAGGACCTAGGTTTAATCCCTGGTCTGGGAACTAGTGAAAGACAGGGAAGCCTGGAGTGCTGCAGTTGATGGGGTTTCAGAGTCACACACGACTTAGCGACTGAAGAACAACTGGGAACTAGATTCCACAAACTGCAACTAAAGATCCAAGATCTTGTGTGCTGCAACTAAGATCCAGTGCAGCCAAATAAATATTTTTAAAAGGAATTAAAAAAAAAATTAAATGAAAGTAATGTTAAATTTTCAAGGACATTGAGCCAATGTGCTCACCGTGAACACAATGTGAATGGTGGTGTTCACTGGGGGATCAGCAGTCACACTGATGAAGGGCTGAACAAGGAGAGGTCCAGAGGATGCTAGTTAAGAGGATCAATGAAAGGGACCTTATTTTCAGGGATAAAAATATTCAGATCTAACAGGGATAAAGTGTCGGGCTCTCTTTAATCCCATCTTTCTTTCATTCAATGTTATAACCACCAATAGAAAGTCTTTAGGGCTTCCCTGGTAGCTCAGGAACTTCACCGAGACCCAACACTCTCCCAGGGAGTTGTTAAAACTGGTCTCTTTCTGGATGAACCCATTTTGAAACCATCCATGTTAACCGGTAATACATGGTAATTCAGTATTGCATCTACTTACCTCCCCCAGGCCTCCACCCCTGCAAAAGTCTTTGTTTATTCATTTTACGTACAACCTGATCATAAAACATACAACCATACTTAAAACCACTGGGATGGAATTCAGACACCATAAGTTTCAATTTGGCCACTTACTGATCCTTTGTCAACTCTAAAGCAAGCAGCAACCTCTATGAGCTTTACTTTTCATTTTCTTTTTAAACGGGAGATATACGAATACTGCCTATTTCAAAACAATGAAACAATATAAACATAGGGTTTACATTTATTTACCTTGGAAGAGAGTACATTTTTATGTATTTTAGAGAACGTGAGATAATGAGAAAAGTCTTCTTTTTTGAATTTGGTTAGCTGCTGCCCATAAGAACTGTTTTACACTTCCCAGATGTCCCTTCTGAAATGTTGTTTTTCTCCAGCATTAGTTTATAGTTCTATACCAGTAGTTACTTCTACATTGTACTTTCAAATCCCCCTCATTAGATTTCTTTTTTTTTATTCTTGCATTCTCACTCTGCCTCTCATTACATGGTAGATGCTTCATAAATTTCATTAATGAAATTAGACCAGATTGAAAAATTCCCCAAATTTGGAGTTATCCTTATTCAGGCATGCCATCTGCTGGTTCCCTGGTGTATCTGTTAGTCGGCCTGAATTCCTTAATCCAATCAAGTACAATTCATGTGGAAGCATTGCTGAGTTTGTGTGTTGGGCAATTTTCCCACGTTCTTTCACTTCCTGTGTGCAGGTGCTATTCTTTCATTGAACCTCTCCAGAATTGTTTTTCCTGCAACCTTCTTTTACCTGTTGGCCACTCTAAAAACCCGGAGAAACGGAGTTTACGTTTCAGAACCCCGGAGTGACCAGAACGATATAACTGGGCATGCTCAGTAGGTTGGCCTGATTTGGAACATACTTACAGCTTGAAAGGGGGCATTTAATGCTGTTTGTTTCAGGATTGGCTGCATATTCGTCCTGGCACTCTATTGAGAGATGGCAGCCTTTCCCACCCTCTGGGCCCTCCCACTTTTCCATTTTGTCCCCGTGCCCAAATTTGGAGCCAGCCCTCCAGGATCTCCCAGCCAATCAAGAGACCACACATTGTTGCCTAAGAGACCCCGGATGCCAGCGAAAAGATTTATAGGTAGTGATTGGCCTACTGGAAGGGGTGGGGGCTAGACGGAGTCACAGAAACAGGAGCTATGGCAACACCAGCGCTAGAGGCTTGAGGAGAAAGACTTGAAGAGAAAGCCTTAAAGAGGTGAGAGCAGTGATCGCTGCATGAAAAAGATGGAGACTCTTTTGAGAGCTCTTCTCTCAGGTCCTCCTGGGCTTCTCACGAGGCTTGGCAGTGACCCCGGGAATTACATTTTGCTGTGTATTAGCAGTTAAATGACCAGGTGCATCGTATATATGAAATTAACAACCAACAAATAATTACTTCTGTGCTTATCAAAGCACTAGGTCTTTGCATTGTCTTATAGTTTCTCTTTGTTTCCACCTAGTTGAATATAAGATGAATTCATATTTAAATCTAGATCAGATCAGATCAGATCAGTCGCTCAGTCGTGTGCGACTCTTTGCGACCCCATGAATCGCAGCAGGCCAGGCCTCCCTGTCCATCACCAACTCCCGGAGTTCACTGAGACTCACGTCCATCGAGTCAGTGATGCCATCCAGCCATCTCATCCTCTGTTGTCCCCTTCTCCTCTTGCCCCCAATCCCTCCCGGCATCCGAGTCTTTTCCAATGAGTCAACTCTTCGCATGAGGTGGCCAAAGTACTGGAGTTTCAACTTGAGCATCATTCCTTCCAAAGAAATCCCAGGGCTGATCTCCTTCAGAATGGACTGGTTGGATCTCCTTGCAGTCCAAGGGACTCTCAAGAGTCTTCTCCAACACCACAGTTCAAAAGCATCCATTCTTCCGTGCTCAGCCTTCTTCACAGTCCAACTCTCACATCCGTACCCTATTTCCTGATCATTTCCTGGCAATCTCTATTTCCTTCTCTGATGATACTGCAGCGTACAATGGGTGAGCTGTGTGTTAGTGGAGAAACTCAACCGTGTTCTGCTCTGTAAACGCCAAATAAAAACCCGATTATCCTGAGTCTAACCCCAATGTTCGGTTCCTAATGTTGAGTTGTACCTTCTTTGCCACTAGCTTTAATCCTTAAACCACCTCACCTCCACTATTGTGTTCATTCATTCTGCTGATTGAGACAAGGTTTTATTGAGCACCTACTGTGTACTACTGAGTTTAGGATTCAGGTGAGCACATTCAGAAAACCATATTAGCAGAGAAGCACCAGTTTTGTACCACATTCTCTGATCTGAAGTTCAGTGTGTCTGTACAGATAGTGCATGAAGGGAGAGGAAGGAGGATGAACCAAAAAGGTAAATTCATGGTGCACCTAGATCAGCATGCTAAGGATTCTGTAGCCATTACTGAGTCTCTGAAGGTTTTTGAGCTGACAAATGACAAACAGACCTTTAAAAAAATACTTCCCTGAATAGAGTAGTGGTTAGCCAAAGTTGGGGAGGAGGGAAGTGTGGAGATATTGATCAAAGGGTACAAACCTTCAGTTATAAAAGGAATAAGTTCTAGAGACCTTATGTACAGCATGGTGACTATGTGGTGATGGTGGTGGTAGTTTAGTCGCTAAGTTGTGTCCCACTCTTGCAACCCCATGGACTGTAGCCCACCAGGTTCCTCTGTCCATGGGATTCTCCAGGCAAGAACACTGGAGTGGGTTGCCATTAACTTCTTCAGGGGATCTTCCTGCCCAGGGATCATGGTGACTATAGTTAATAATAATATATTATATACTTGAAATTTGCTAGAAGAGTAGATCTCAAGGGTATTCACACACACAGAAGCACACACATGCACACACACGCACACGTGCACACACACACAGTAACTATGGGAGGTGATGGATATGTTACATAGTTGGTTGTGGTAAGCATCCCACAATGTGTACATATACTAAAACATCACCTTAAATATATACATTTTTAATATATGTATATTAATTATATACATACATTATGTACACATGTATACATGTATGTATACATGTACATGTATACATGTACATATGTATACATGTATACATACATGTATACATTTTAATATGTGTATTAATTATATACATACATCATGTACACATGTATACATGCATGTATACATGTACATGTATACATGTACATATGTATACATGTATACATACATATATACATTTTAATATATGTATATTAATTATATACATATATTATGTACACGTGTATACATGTATGTATACATATGTACATGTATACATGTACACATGTATACATGTTCACATGTACACATATAATATGTACACATAATATGTACATATTAATATATGTAATAAATATATACATTTTTTAAAAAAACCCTCTTGTAGTAGACTGTAATCTCCATTATAGGCAAGACTTGTCTTTATACCTGTAATACAGACCTAATAAGTCTTTAGTGAAGTTGTGCAATGGTGACAGTGTGAAGAATGGCTTTGAAGATGGGATTGGAGGTGTGTTACCACTGGAACTTGACCAGAGGACCTAGCCTTGCCTTTAAGCATGACACTAGAAGCACACACTGGGGGTAAGGGCCAGAAGCCCTTTTTCTTCCCCTTTATCCAAAGAAAAATTAAAGGGGGACATGCAAGGACAGCCATTAAGGGGGAAAGAGGTCATGAAAAAACAACAGCCAGGTTTGTATGTAGAAGGAGGGAAGGCAACTTGCTTTGTCTTGTAATTTTTTGGTATGTTGTATGAAAGCGTCTGAGTGGTCTATACTGTGAACCAGTGTGGACATGCAGATATGCACACTGCCCATCATCCAGAGTGGACAGAGGAAAAAACTGTAAAAGGATAATGACAAAAACCAGGGCAGGATACCTCCATTTGCCTGCTTCAGGAAGACTATTACCAAGAGGGCTCTTTTGCTCAGCCAGGCCCATCTCCTGAAAACCAAACTTTATTCAAATTGATTTGAAAAAAAAAAAAAAAGCCTAATTCAAATGATTTCTAGCTCTGAAGAACCAGGAAGGAAAAAAAAAAGCAAAACCTTAGGGAGGACCTGGAAAAACTACTTTGTCTTAATCAGAAATCGTGATTAAAATCAGTCAGATTGTTTTCTACTCAAACTGGGAAAAGAGAGTTTCTGAGCTTACAACAGAAGTTTTTAACCTGGTATAAGCAAAATGTAATGTTAATATGTGGAGAAGGCAATGGCACCTCACTCCAGTACTTTGCCTGGAAAATCCCATGGATGGAGGAGCTTGGTAGGCTTCAGTCCATGGGGCCACTAAGAGTCGCACACGACTGAGTGACTTCCCTTTCACTTTTCACTTTCATGCATTGGAGAAGGAAATGGCAACCCACTCCAGTGTTCTTGCCTGGAGAATCCCAGGGACGGGGGAGCCTGGTGGCTGCCGTCTGTAGGATCACACAGAGTTGGACATGACTGAAGTGACTTAGCAGCAGCAGCAGCAATGTTAATATGAATTTTTCTAGGGAGAAGATTCATAGTTTTCATCATATCCTCAAAGAGTTTTATAGGCCTGAAAAAAATAAAATAAAAGATGGAAAACAATTGGTTTAAGGAATTCCCTGGCAGTCCAGAGGTTAGGACTCTGTATGTTCATTGCCGAGGGCCAGGGTCAATCCCTGGCTAGGGACTAAGATTTTGCAAGCTGAGTGGCTTAGCCTAAACAGATAAATAAAAATTGTTGTGTACACACAACTTCAATCAATTTAAATAGAAGAAACATCAAACATGAATAAATAGCAATAAAGAAGGAAATATGTGATTTTTAACTGAGCAGATCTAGACTCAGTGACCATGCTTTATATATTTGCCTGTTCATGTGTATTTTTATAGCAGCCAATTAATAATACTGTAATGAAATCATTTCTTACATCTTTGCAACTTAGCTGTTAGGAGCTAAGAATGTGAGGGCTCATCTGAACCTCCTTTATTTCCCCTTATTCCAGTGGAGTGGTATCAGCAGGCAACTGCAGGAAGACATTATCTATGGTTTAAAACCCTGAGGTTTTAAAACTATTGGCTTTCTCTTCAGCTCTAATTTAAACCTGAGAGGGAATATTACATGTCAAGTGAGAGTCACAAAATTTCAGATCTAGCATTTGGGGGAATCCTCTGTAAGTCCAAAACTAACGGTTAATTAAAAAAAAATTGTTTTTATTTATTTGGCTGTTCCAGGTCTTAGTTGTGGCATGTGGATCAAAATATTGTCTGGGTGAATTCCCTGGTGGTCCAGGGGACCTGGGTTCTATCCCTGGTCAGGGAACTACATCCCACATGCCCTTACAAAGACCTGGCTCGGCCAGATAAATAAATAAAAATAAATCTTGTTTTAAATTGTCTTATATTTGTTGCTATAATTTTTGGAGCCCTGGGTCACGCAGGCAAATCCTGTGCAGGCTCCAGCTCAGCACCACTGCTTTGGATCTGAAACATACCTTCAGAGAGGAAGAAGGCACAAACAAACAGAAACACTGAAGCTATATACTGAAAAATGCCATCCATCTGCTTTAAATATTTTTTACCTTAAAATATTTTGTTGTGCCCCCTTCAAGGAGAGGCTTTGAAGAACTCTGGAAATAATAGGAAGTTCTAAGAAAGTCTGTGGTGATGGTATTTTTTTTTTTTAACTTTTTATTTTGTGTTGGAGTATAACCAATTAACAGTGTTGTGGTAGTTTCACATGAACCATGAAGGGTCTCACCCATACATATACATGTATCCATTCTCCCCCAGCCAGGCTGCCATTGAGCACAGTTCCTTGTGCTATATCATGGGTCCCTGTTGGTTATCCATTTTAAGTATAGCAGTGTGGACCTGTCCAAGTCAATCCTAAAGGAGATCAGTTCTGAATATTCATTGGAAGGACTGATGCTGAAGCTGAAGGTCCAATTCTTTGCCCACTTGATTCGAAGAGCCCACGCATTAGAAAAGACCCTGATGCTGGGAAAGATTGAAGGCAGGAGGAGAAGGGGATGCCAGAGGACGAGATGGTTGGATGGCATAACTGACTCAATGGACATGAGTTTGAGTAACCTCCGGGAGATGGGAAAGGACAGCGAAGCCTGGCATGCTGCAGTCCATGGAGTTATTCGGACATGACTGAGTGACTACTTGCAAAAAGTTTCAAAGCTAGTAAGTTTTAGAGCCAGGATCCAAACTGTGTAATGTAAAAAGTTTTGGTTGCAAACAACAGAAATAGATTCTAGCTAATGTGTGTGTGCTGTGTGCTTAGTCGCTCAGTTGTTTCCAACTCTTTGTCGCCCACCAGGCTCCTCCGTCCATGGGGATTCTCCAGCCAAGAATGCTGGAGTGGGTTGCCATGCCCTCCTCCAAGGACTCTTCCCAACCCAGGGATCGAATCCAGGTCTCCCGCACTGCAGGCAGATTCCTTACCATCTGAGCCACCAGGGATGCCCCTACAAGAAGGGTCTTCTAGCTAATGTAGGTGAAATTTATTGAAGGCTATCAGGTGGCTCACAAAATGGATAAGAAAGGACATGCATGCACGCTAAGTTGCTTCAGTCGTGTCTGATTCTTTGTGACCCTGTGGACCATAGCCCACCAGGGTCCTCTGCCCCAGGGATTCTCCAGGCAAGAATACTGGAGTGGGCTGCCATGGCCTCCTCCAGGGGATCTTCCTGGCCCAGGGATCAAACCTGCATCTCTTCTGTCTCCAGAATTGGCAGGCAGATTCTTTACCACTAGCACCACCAAGGAAGCCCCTCCAAGAAGAGTCTAAGAACAGCTTAACAGTCTACTCAGAGCATCTATGGTACTTTGAATGATCACCTTGGCTGTAAAGCAAGGATAAGCCAGCATCAGTTACCTGGCCTAGCTTAGTCTTATGACTGGGCAAGGGGAGGCCGCCTCGATTAACCAACCCAGCAGACCCTAAACACTGAGGGAAAAGTAATCCTTCGTGGAAATTAGAGTGCTTTAATCCAATGAAGACATACATAGGGACTTCCCTGGCTGTCCAATGGTTAGAATTGGATCATAAAGAAGGTTGAGCGTTGAAGAATCGATGCCTTTTAATTGTGGTACTGGAGAAGACCTTTGAGACTCCCTTGGACAGCAAGGAGATCAAATGAGTCCATCCTAAAGGAAATCAACCCTGAATATTCATTGGGAGGACTGATGCTGCAGCTGAAGCTCCAAAACTTTGGCCACCTGATGCAAAGAGCCGACTCCTTGGAAAAGACCCCGATGCTGGCAAAGATTGAAGGCAGGAGGAGAAGGGAGGCAAAAGAGGATGAGATGGTTGGATGGCATCACGAACTCAATGGACATGAGTCTGAGCAAACTTGGAGATAGTGAAGGACAGGGAAGCCTGGTGTACTTCAGTCCATGGAGTTGCAAAGAGCTGGGCACAACTTAGTGACTGAACAACAGCAGTCATGGTTAAGACTCAACATTTCCAATACAAGGGATGTGAGTTCATCTCCGGTGGGAGAACTGAGATCCCACATGCCATGAGGCCACAAAAATGAAGGCAGACATATACAGTACTGGGTGTACTGTATATTTTCCCCAGTGTATTTTTCTCAATAAACCCAAATCTGTCCATATATAAATTCTTGGCCTTGTCCATCGTACTATTCTACTTCTTAAACATGGTAGCAAGCTAGAGCCCTTGTTAGCTAGATGTCAGAAAGTTAACAGAGGAAGAAGGAGGTCACAAGGGACAAAATGGAGTAGATCAGATTGCACAGTGATTTTATAAATACTTCTTTCTGACCAATATGGTATGTTCTTAGCTAAGAGTGATTCTGATTTTTCCCGCTTGGTCCAATGAAAATCAAACAGAGTTAAACAGACCTGGGTCTGATTCTCTGTTTCACCACCTACTGTCTGTATAACTCTGGGCAAAGCAAAGTGAGCCTCATTTTCTTCATCTGTAAAATAAGCTAAAACCCACCACCTTACCATATTGTTATGGGTTTAATTGAGCAAACCTGTTAAGTGCCTGACATATAAAATACTCCCAGTAAATGTCACTCTCCCGCTAGTCCCTGTCCCAGTGTACTGAAAAAGATTATATGGTATTAGTATTTTTAGTATTCTGAAGATTGTATGATTCATTTCTTCTGAAGACATAGTTTTTCTTACAGAAGAATATCCAGTTATTTCATGATGGCATTTGCACCTCCAAAAAACACAAATGGTCCCAAAATGCAGACAAAGATGAGTACCTGGACACCCCTAAACCATCAGCTTTTGAATGACCGGGTGAGTAATAAGAACTATTGTATTAGTTGAAATCATACTTTGAAGGGAAAAAAAGCATTAAAATTTTGGTAATCAAAACATAAACAGGAATTGCTTAGGATTGTATAGTGGATAAAAAAACAAAAACAAAATGAAGGATTTCTTCAAACATTTTAATTGAAAAAAACTGAAATACATTTAGAACAAAAATAAAGAAAACTTTAATTGCGCCCCAGTTACATTGCCAGAGGTGGCAAGAGATACAAAGTTCCTGCTTGGAAAGAAAGATCTTAGGGACTTCCCTGGTGGTCCAGTGGCTAAGACTCTTTGCTCCCAGGGCTGGGGCCCAGGTTCTATCACTGGCCAGGAAATTCAGTCCCACATACTGCAACTAAAGACCCTGTGTGCTGCAACTAAGACCCAGCACAGCCAAATAAATTAATAAACATTTTTTAAAGATTTAGATAAGAAAGCTGTGGTACATATACACAATGGAGTATTACTCAGCCATTAAAAAGAATACATTTGAATCAGTTCTAATGAGGTGGATGAAACTGGAGCCTATTATACAGAGTGAAGTAAGCCAGAAAGAAAAACACCAATACAGTATACTAATGCATATATATGGAATTTAGAAAGATGGTAACAATAACCCTGTGGACGAGACAGCAAAAGAGACACTGATGTATAGAACAGTCTTATGGACTCTGTGAGAGAGGGAGAGGGTGGGAAGATTTGGGAGAATGGCATTGAAACATGTAAAATATCATGTATGAAACGAGTTGCCAGCCCAGGTTCGATGCACGATGCTGGATGCTTGGGGCTGGTGCACTGGGATGACCCAGAGGGATGGAATGGGGAGGGAGGAGGGAGGAGGGTTCGGGATGGGGAACACATGTATACCTGTGGCGGATTCATTTTGATATTTGGCAAAACTAATAGAATTATGTAAAGTTTAAAAAAAAAAAAGATTTAGGAGATGAGAAGGAGGAGTGTCTACCAGCTCCCCTTCACCTCCATATCCAACTGGTTTTCAGGTTCTGTGAGTCTTCCTCCGAGGTCTCTTCATCCAGACCCCTTTTCTCCTTTGACTTGTGCACATCCAGCTCCACGTTCTCAGTTCACACACTCACCCCCCTTTGCCTGGCACATTGCAGTAACCCCTCAGCTGGTTTCACTGTCTCTAATCCATCCTCTATTCTGGTCCCAGAATGATCTTTCTAAAATACCAAACTAATCCTATGAAGCAAGAGATAACAGACTGTTCCAAAGAATAAATTGCACCCTACCCACCATGCATAGCACTGAGGACCCCTTCATGTGTGTTAGTCACCGAGTCATGTCCGACTCTTGGAGACCCCATGGACTATAGCTGGCCAGGCTCCTCTGTCTGTGGGATTCTCCAGGCAAGAATACTGGAGTAGGTTGCCATGACCTCCTCCAAGGGATCTTCATGACCCACGGATCGAACCCAGTGTCCTTTATATCACCTGCATTAGCAAGTGAGTTTTTTAAATTTATTTGGTTGCAATTTTGTTGAAGCATGTGAACCCTTAGTTGAAGCATGTGGGATCTAGTTCCCTGACCAGAAATCAAACCCAGGCCCCCTGCATTGGGAGCATGGAGTCTTAGCCCCTGGACCACCAGGGAAGTCCCAGCAGGTGAGTTCTTTAACACTGGCTCCACCTGGGAAGCCTGAAGAGCTTTTGTCAAATTTTATGAGAATTTCTAGGGAATTCCCTGGTGGCCCAGTGGCTCAGTCTGTGCTCCCAATGCAGGGGGCTGGGTTCCATCTGCGTTCAGGAAACTAGATCCCACATGCCGCAAGAGTTTGCATGCTGCAGCTAAAGAACCCACATGGCACAACTAAGACCCAGTGCAGTCAAATAAATAAAAATGTTTAAAAATTTCATGATTATTTCTAGATGAGCAATGATAAGAGAAATAACAATTTCTATTAGAAATGATATTTATTTTGTTGTTCAGAACTCCCATTTTATCACCCCCCCCCACCATTTTTAGTTTGGTTTAGTTAGGTTCTAGTTTGGAGTAAAACTATTTTCAAAAATCTTAGCCTGCCATATGTAAAATAGATAGGCAATGGGAATTTGCTGCATGGCTCAGGAAACTCACACAGGGGCACTGTATCAACCTAGAGGGGTGGGGTGGGGAGAGAGAGGGACTGCCAAGTCACTTCAGTCGTGTCCGACTCTGTGCGACCCCATAGACGGCAGCCCAACAGGCTCCCCCATCCCTGGGATTCTCCAGGCAAGAACACTGGAGTGGGTTGCCATTTCCTTCTCCAATGCATGAAAGTGAAAAGTGAAAGTGAAGTCGCTCAGTCGTGTTCGACTCTTCGTGACCCCATGGACTGCAGCCTACCAGGCTCCTCCGTCCATGGGATTCTCCAGGCAAGAGTACTGGAGTGGGGTGCCATCGCCTTCTCCGAGAGAGAGGGGAGGGAGGTTCAAAAGGCAGGGGATATATGCATACCTATGGCTAATTCATGTTGAAGTTTGATAGAAAACAACAAAATTCTGTCAAGCAAAATCCTTCAATAAAAAAATAATTAAAATTAAAAAACTGTCAAATCACTATGTTGTACACCTGAAACTAACATTATATTGTATGTCAATTATAATTCAATAAAAATTAAATATAATACAAATTAAAAAAATCTTGGCCCGTGTATATACCCATATGTATGTGAATGAATGTATCAGTACTTAAGACACACACATGGAATTTGCATATGTATACAGCAAACTGATAATAGTGTGTGCACAAGTGCTCAGTCTTGTCTGACTCTTTGCAACTCCACAGACTGTAGGCCTCCAGGCTCCTCTGTCCGTGGAATTTTCCAGGCAAGAATATTAGAGTGGGTCGCCATGCCCTCCTCCAGGGAATCTTCCCATCCCAGGGATTAAACCCACGTCTCTTTATGTCTCCTGCATCGGCAGGTGGGTTCTTTACCTGTTGAGCCACCAGAGAAGCCCAACTATCAATAGTGGTTTCCCCTAAAAAGTTGGACAACATGGAAGAGTGGGAGGGAAGTCTGTTGGAAGAGAGAGTTTTTGTTTTTTACCGTATACAGTGCAATGATTTTTAACAATTTAAAAAACAAATATAAGTAAAAGAGAGCAAAGAACAGTAATGCTGAGAATTAAAAAACATGGGTTCCAGATCAGCTATACTAAATAATCTCCTGCTTGACTTCAGCGAGTCTCTTATGCCTCTGATCTTTACTACCTGCCTTTGGAAATTGAGTGGCTTGGATCAGATGACCTCATAGGCCCCTTCCAGGTCTAACATTCTGACACTGTGAAAGTGGTTAAAAATAGATACCTAAGTTTACAGCTGGGCAGACCGTGTCCATACGATAACTTCAAGGGCTTTTCTACACTTCTACAACAGGGCATTTGCCAGTGATCAGCGTAATTTTGAGGTCCTCTTTTTCTGTTTTGGCCACACTGCACAGCATATGGGATTTTAGTTTGCTGGCCAGGGATAGAACCCAGGCACCCTGCATTGCACGCGTGGAGTCTTAAACATTGTACCACTAGGGAAGTCCCTGGTTTTTGTTTTAATTTTGCCTTTTTTCTATTCTATAGTGAAACGAAAAATATGAAACTGTTTCAGTCTAAAATAAACCTCATAGGAGTTTAACTTCACAAGAGGCTTTAAGCAGAGGGATTGAATTCAAATGTAGATGCCAAAATTATAGCATCCTCATATTACAAGATAATTCAGACCTTGTGAAAACGTTGAGAGGAGGAATGTTTTATAAGTATGTATTTCTTTGCTGTCTAGTGTAGGTTTTTTTTTTCCATCTAGTGTTTTAATTGAAAGTGATCAACATTTCTTTTTTTTTTTTTTTTTAATATGGTTCATACATGTAGTACAGTACACATGTAGTTATAAAGGGTGTTCTGAGCAAAAGCACCTAACCACCATCCATCGGTCATAATTTGGGAGCCCCAAAATGTCTGATGCCTCCATGGTAATGATGTCATATGCTGAAATATGCAACCACAGTGTCAACAGACTAAAATAACAACCATGGGATTTTGACTTAACAGCAGGCTCTGAATAAACTGTGATGTGAGTAAACTGTGATGTAAACCAACTGCAACATTCTGCAAGGAAAGACGATTCTCTCTAATGTTTTCCACTTGAAGTGATACTGTTTCCGGGCTCTTTTTTTATTTTAATTGAAGTATGGCTGATTTACAATGTTGTGTTAGTTTCAAGTGTACAGCAAAGGGATTCAATTATACATATCTATTCTTTTTCAGATTCTTTCCCTTATGGGTGATTACACAATATTGAGTAGTGTATGTACTATAAGTAGGTCCTTGTTGGTTATTTATTTTATATATAACAGTTTGTATATGTTAATCCCAAACTCCCAATTTATCCTTCCAACCCTCTTCCAGCTTTTTAAGATCAAAAATCTGATTGCAAAGCCTTGGAATGAAGACTTGCTCCCAACCAGAGACTCTAAGATTCTGAGTCTGCCTGAGGGCCTGACAGTTAAATAATTTGTTCCAAATTATACTTCTTGTCAAGGGTAGAGTCAGAACCAGATCTGAGTTTGTCTAGTGTTTCTCTTTCTGCCCATCATGCCTATCAGTTCCTACCTGACTCTAATCGCCTTTTGATGAAGAATTGGATTTGCTTGGACTCTGCTTAGACTTGGTCATTGGCCCTCTAAAGACCCTATCTCCTACCCTCTTTATTTGATTTTATTATCAATGACTGACTTGATTTATTATTTATTTATTTAAATATTTATTTTATTTATTTGTTTGACTGCACTGGGTCTTCATGATGGCATGCAGGATCTCTAGATGTGGCGTGTGGAATCTTTTTAGTTGCAGCAAGTGGAATCTAGTTCCCTGACCAGAGATGGAACTCGGGCCCCTACATAGGGAGTTTGGAGTCTTAGCCACTAGACCACCAGGGAAGTCCCCCTGCCACCTTCTTGCTGACTCTCCACACCCCTTCAAGTCGGTGCCCCTTTCTTTCTGATGCCTTCTGTTGTCATTGGACACCATGATGGTCCTCCCAACCTCCTTTTGAAAGGAGGTTGTCATCCTGGGACCTAATTGTTTTTTTTTCCCCACTGTCAGGTCAAATCATGGGCAGCAATTCATTGAGAATGTAGGGCTTGAGGTCAGAACAGGGAAGATCAAGGTTGGGGGTCAGAATAGAAAGACCATGGTTCTAGCAGGGTTTCCTAGGTGTTAGTGATAAAGAATCTGCCTGTCAATGCAGGACATGCAAGAGATGTGGGTTTGATCCCTGGGTCAGGGAGATTCCCCTAGAGTGGGAAATGGCAACCCAGTCCAGTATTCTTGCCTGGAAAATCCCATGGACAGAGGAGCCTGGCAGGCTACAGTCCATGGGGTCTCCAAGACTTGGACATGACTAAGCACAAGAGATGGGAATACCAGACCACCTGATCTGCCTCTTGAGAAATTTGTATGAAGGCCAGGAAGCAACAGTTAGAACTGGACATGGAACAACAGACTGGTTCCAAATAGGAAAAGGAGTTCATCAAGGCTGTATATTGTCACCCTGTTTGTTTAACTTCTGTGCAGAGTACATCATGAGAAACGCTGGACTGGAAGAAACACAAGCTGCAATCAAGATTGCCAGGAGAAATATCAATAACCTCAGATATGCAGATAACACCACCCTTATGGCAGAAAGTGAAGAGGAACTAAAAAGCCTCTTGATGAAAGTGAAAAGGAGAGTGAAAAAGTTGGCTTAAAGCTCAGCATTCAGAAAATGAAGATCATGGCATCCGGTCCCATCACTTCATGGGAAATAGATGGGGAAACAGTGGAAACAGTATCAGACTTTATTTTTCTGGGCTCCAAAATCACTGCAGATGATGACTGCAACCATGAATTTAAAAGACGCTTACTCCTTGGAAGGAAAGTTATGACCAACCTAGATAGCATATTCAAAAGCAGAGACATTACTTTGCCAACAAAGGTTTGTCTAGTCAAGGCTATGGTTTTTCCTGTGGTAATGTATGGATGTGAGAGTTGGACTGTGAAAAAGGCTGAGCGCCGAAGAATTGATGCTTTTGAACTGTGGTGTTGGAGAAGGCTCTTGAGAGTCCCTTGGACTACAAGGAGATCCAACCAGTCCATTCTGAAGGAGATCAGCCCTGGGATTTCTTTGGAGGGAATGATGCTAAAGCTGAAACTCCAGTACTTTGGCCACCTCATGCGAAGAATTGACTCATTGGAAAGGACTCTGATGCTGGGAGGAATTGGGGGCAAGAGGAGAAGGGGATGACAGAGGATGCGATGGCTGGATGGCATCTCTGACTTGATGGACATGAGTCTCAGTGAACTCTGGGAGTTGGTGATGAACAGGGAGGCCTGGCGTGCTGTGATTCATGGGGTTGCAAAGAGTCGGACACAACTGGGTGAATGATCTGATCTGATCTGAAGCACACTTGCACCACATGGCTTTTTAGTGAGGAACCAAGTATATTATTCAGCTGAACATACAGTCTGGAACCAATGATTTTTCTTTAAAATCTATAAAGGTAACCCTTCGGGCCTCTGCTTATCCTCTCTAAAACAGAAAAAGTGAACCAAAAGATCCTAAGATTCCTTTTAGCCCTAAAATTCTATGACATCTGAATCTCTTGTTGTTGTTCAGTCAGCAGTTGTTTTGTTGAGAGCTTCCCCTGGAACCTGTGGATCATATAAGGGAAAGTAGGTGTAATCTACCTGGGAAGAGAAAATGAACAGAATCATCTGGCGGGCAATAGTGAATCCTAGAAAGGCCAGGTGGAGCATGGGCTGCAAGTGGAGGAGGAGTTGAGAAGAGTGAGACCAGTGGGTGCCAGAAAATTGCTGGTGCCCGAGACTTAGGAGGGGAATTAGATGCTTGATAGGACTTTGTTAGACACAAGAGAAGGGCTCAGGAAATGTGTGAATCCTGATTTTTCTCTTTTTTTTTGTTGTTATTCTTTATTTTTTCTTGGCTGCACTGAGTCTTCATTGGTGCACGAGGGCTTTCTCTAGTTGCAGCGAGTGGAGGCTACTCTCTAGCTGCAGTACGTGGACTCTAGGCCGTGCAGGATCAATAGTTGTGGATCACTGGCTTAGCTGTGCCGAGGCATGTGGAATCTCCCCGACCAGGAATGGAACCTGTATGCCCTGCATTGGCAGGCAGATTCTTAACCCCTGGACCACCACGAAAGCCCTGAATCCTGATTTTTCAGTCTTCTGAAAAATTCTATAGGTTTTAAAATTTTATTTTATAGGCTCTCTTCTATTTTCCTTTTCTTTGTTTGCTTGTTTTGACCACTTCATTGGCCTGTGGGACCTTAATTGCCCAACCAGGGATTGAACCTTTGCTTTCTGCAGCAGAAACACAGAGTCTTAACCACTGGACCACCCGGGAAATCCCCTCTACTATCTCTATTATCTAGAAATTCTGAGATCATCTGTCACTGTTATTTGAGGGTCCTAGTAGCCCAAGGGGCAGTTAATTAGGAGGGAGGAGAAAATGGTATTCTTGTTCTTTTTCTCTAAAGTATAAAAAGTGTCTACCTGTGATATATGATATTCCCTGGTTAGTAGCAAAGATGGCATTTTACGGCCTTGAGGTTGTTGTTGAATCAATTATTTCAGTCTCCATTTTGCCTGCCCTTTGAAAGCAGAATTTGAGAGTCTAAAAAAAGAAAGGAAAACAGATCTGTTGGAAGCATGAAACCAGCTCCTCATCCTCCTCCACAAAAGCGAAGAAATAGCCCTGAGCTAGTTTCTAAATAGGAATAGTGCAAGAGAATTTAGAAAGTGCCAGGAGGAAGGGAAAACATGGAGCCCGATTTTGAAAGCCCACAGAGCACAGGGTGGGCGCCAGAGAGACAGTCACACCTGTTACCTGCTGTCTCTTGCTTCCTGGCTCCAGCTTGCCCTCCTCTGCCAAACCTTCTTGCTCGAGTTGTCCCTTCCTCACCCATTCAGATAGATACACATGTGACTGAAGCTCAGGAAAACACCTCTCCACTAATACGTAAATACACTCACATGGTAGCGATACATCCAAAGGATATTCATTTGTCACAAGCATATTCATTCCTTCCAGCAAGCTTGAGCACCTGTAATATGCCACATACAGCACTCTGCAGTGGAGAAGTCAAGGTGAATAAGACATAGTTTCTGTCCTCAATGGTATATAACAACAAACCTATACACTGAGCTATAAGCCCAGAGGTGCACATATGCAAACATATATGTAACGTACACCCACTGGTATGTGAACTCATGAAATAAAAAAAAACAGAGCTACTCACTCATAAATTTCACAAGTTCTAATACTAGTCATGCTGAAATATTTGGAGGGAGGTTGTCCGTTTTCCAATTTTTCCTTTGTCAGTTTTGTCATCGCCTTTCATATTCCAAAAATGATTTCACTTTATAGTTCCATTCTTTTCTTATTTCTTGCCTTTAAAAAATTATTTATTCTCTAAGATGAATTGTCTCACATGGAGAAACTGAGAAAAAGGAAAGTTTGCCCAAGTTATAAATAAAGTTACCCTTTCAGGTACAAAATCTGTCTCTTTATACTCAGTTGATAAAATGGAAAAGACTGGCAATATTTAGTGATTGATCCTTTAATGATGTCTTTTTAAAAATTCATTTATTTTATTTTTGACTGTGCTGGGTTTTCATTGCTGTGCATGGGCTTTCTTTAGTTTTGGCAAGCAGGGGCCACTCTGGCTGCAGTGAGCAGGCTTCTCATTATGGTGGCTTCTCTTGTTGGGGAGCAGGGGCTCTAGGGCATGCAGGCTTCAGTTCTCGTAGCACTTGTGCTCAGTTGCACCTAGGCATGTGGAATCTTTTGGAACAAAGGATTGAGCCAATGTCCCCTGCATTGGCAGGCAGATATTTAACCACTGGACCATCAGGGAAGTCCTAATGATGTCTTTTTAATGGGTATTTTGAACCACAAAATATGAAATCATTCCATCTTTATTTTTTTAATTGTAGGTATTTGAAGAAAGAAGAGCTCTGCTTGGAAAATGGGTACCTATTTAAAGTATACTTGATTCTAAGTCAGAAAGAGAAAGACAAACACCATATGAATATCACTTATATGTGGAATCTAAACTGTGGCACCAATGAACCTACCCTCAAAACAGAAACAGACTCACAGACGTAGAGATCAGACTTGTGGTTGCCAAGTGGGAGGAGAGGAGGGAGCAGGACAGACCGGGAGTTTGGGGTTGGTAGATGCAAGGTATTACATTTAGAATGGCTAAGCAACAAGGTCCTACTGTATAGCACAGGGAACTATATCTAGTATCCTGGAATAAACCATAATGAAAAAGAACATAACAAAGGAATGTATGTAAATCTATATATCCATATGTAAGTTACTTTCACACTTCCTCAAAGGAAACACAGTCTCAATGACCATTGTCCATGATCAAAGTACAGTAAGTCCGCTCTGTATGAATGAGTTCTGTTCCAAAAGCGAATTCATAGGTCCAATTTGATCGTAAATCCAACACAGTCAGCCTCGGTACCCAACTAACACAACTGGCTACACCCCGCTGTTTGTAAGCTTGCTTCCAGACATCCTGGGCTTGAAATTAAAAAACTGCTCTGCTGTACTGTAAAGTACACAAAAGCACAGCCACCTGTAGTGGATGGACACACATGACCGTGCACGCCAGACGCATGAACTAATGTGATTGGACATGCGAACACACATTCGCATCTTTGAAAGTTCGAAACTCAAATGTTTGTATGAGGGGACTTACTCTATTCCTCTCTGGCTAATGTGTATTACTCATCAAATTCCTCTACAGTTCTCATTGAGAGTCTCTTCCACCCAAGAGAACTGGAAACATGGTCATACAAAAATGTGTACACTAATGTTCACAGTGGCATTATTCATAATTGTCAAAAATGTAAACACCCAAACGTCCATTTGGTGAGAAATGGATAAACAAAATGGGGTCTAGCCAAACAATGGAACAGTGTTCAGCCTGAAAATGAAAGGCAGTTCTCTTTCAAGCTACTCATGAATGAACTTTGAAGATATTGTGCTACGTGAAATAAACCAGACACAAAAGGACCAATATTGTTTGACTCCACTTTTATGAAGTTCTTAGAATAGGCAAATTCACAGAGAAAGAAAGCAAAATACAGGTTACGAAGAAATAGGGATGTTACTTAACCGGTAGAGTTTCAGCTTGAGTTTTAAAAACAGTTCTGCAGACGGATGTGGGGATGTTGCACAACAGTGTGAGTGTGCATCATGTCACTGAACTGTACACTTAAAAATGGTTAAATTTTAAAAAGCATGGGCAAGAAAAAAGAATGAAGTACTGATATATGCTACAACATAAACTTTGAATGTAGTATGCTGAGTGAAAGAAACCAGACACCGAAGCCATCTAGCATACGATTCCATTTACATGAAATATTCAAAATAGACAAATCCATACAGACAGAAAATAGCTGAGTGGTTTCTAGGGGCCAGGGAGCAGGGGAGGAGTGACTGACTGTAATGGGTGTGGACTTTATTTTGGGGGTAATGGAAACGTTCTGAAATTAGACAGTGGTGCTGGCTTTACAGCCTGTGAATAGATGAAAATGCTGGGTGGGGTGGTGCATGAATCGTACCTTCATTTAAAAAAACAAATCAGGATCCCTTTTAAAAAATTATGCTTTGATTTCTTTAACTCTAGATGTATATAATGAACTTGAAATAGTCCATCTTTAAAGCATACAGTCAAAGCCTTCTTTCCTTTTAAGGGAGCATCTTTGCCCCAGAATACAGCAGCAGACAGAATATCCTACCTTGTGAGTTACTGAGATTCATTTTCCCGTATGTCTTAGTCCATTCCAGGTGCTATAACAGAACACTGGTGGGGGTGGGGGCTTATAAACAGCAGAAAATTCATTTCTCATAGTTCTAGAGGCTGGAAAGTCCAAGATCAAGGTGCTAGCAGACTCGGTGTCTGCTGGGAACCTGCTTTCTGGCTCAGAGACTCTCCATGTGTCTTCACATGACAAAAGGGCTAAAGGTCACTCTGTAGTCTCTTTAATAAAGGACACTAAACCCATTCATGAGGGCTTCCCTGGTGGCTCAGTGGTAAAGAATCCGCCTGCCAATCAGGAAACTCTGGTTCGCTCTCTGGGTCAGGAAGATCCCCTGGAGTAGGAAGTGGCAACCCACTCCAGTATTCTTGCCTGGGAAATCCCATTAACAGAGAAGCCTGGCGGGCTACAATCCATGGGGTGGCAAAGAGTCAGACACAACTGAGCGACTGAGCATGGATGCTCGCAATCCCATATGTGAATGGTCTCCCTCATGACCTAATCCTCTCAAAGGCCCCACCTACCTCCCTGGGTCATTACCACAGGGTTAGGGTTTCAGTTTCGGAATTAGGGGTGACATAAACATTCAATCCATCATAAAGCTCTGTATCTTACTGGTGTTGTTTGTCTGATTTAGTCACCACTTCTTTTCTGTGCTGGTCTACAAGCTCCAGTCTAAAGATATTTACTAACCTAAAGAAGGGAAAAAAAAGTCATGTACACAATGTTTCTGGAAGACTTTACATATCTTCTGGAGAAAGAAATGGCAACCCATTCCAGTATTCTTGCCTGGAAAACCCCATGGACAGAGGAGCCTGGCAGGTTACAATCGTGGGGTCGCAAAGAGTTGGACATGCCTGATCGACTTCACTTTACTTTTACTTTTACAAGAAAAGGGGCAATATTGATTTCCTTCAGACAGGAAAACTGTCTAAAGGGTTGAAGAGACTCTTACCTGGAGAGCGTTTTGTGTCTTTTGAATTTTTAATCATATGAATGTTTTTAATCATGTGAAGGTAATATCTATTCAAAATAATAATAAAATTTTATAAAATAAATTCACTAAAAATGGCAAAATGAGACATACCCGAAATTTAAAATCTAGCTAAGTTTTTCTCATATTGTATTTGTGTTTTTAAACTAACTTTGTTACCAACAACTTAAAAAAGAGACTTATAAAAAAAGCAAATAGATAAAATAAAAAGGGACATATTTAAAATGACTATCTTTGCATTTTCATTCTACTTACTATGAATGTGAATCCCTAAATTAATATAACCAGGGCTAATGTTCAGGCAGAATTCATTGGTATGGCTGAGCAGCCTCTGCCGATTTTGATTGGTTGATAGCATTGCCAGTTGTTAAACATTTTTAAGATCACCCTGGATAAAATTGAAGGTCTTCAAACTTTTAAAAAGATCTTGTTAATTCTTTTCTTTTACCATAACTAATAGAAGCATATATTTCAAAGGTCACTGATATTTGCAAAGATCACTAATTATCTCTCTACTCCAATCAGCCAAACTATAGGGTCAGGCATGGTTTTACCATGCTCCTTGTTGTGCATTGCTTGATGCTGTCAGGCATCTAATAAATATTTTCTAAATGAATAAATGGTACTCACTGGTTTTTCTCTTTTGCCCAACAACAAACTTATTCCATAAATTCACTAGATTATATGGTAATCTTTACACCTCCATGAAAGCCACAGGAATTAAGTTTGAAGGGGATATTTCCAGTTTATTTTTATTCAGTTTTCTCTCTCCAGTTTGGGTTTAGGCTTTATTTGTCTGTGTGTTTTATGAACAGCATAACAGATTGATAGCATAAGGAATGCATTTTCAATAAAAAAAAAGAAAGGAGAGAAGTAAGCAAGCATACAGGGTTTTTTTTGTTTTTAATTTTCCTTTATTTATGGCTGTGCTGAGTCTTCCTCGCTGCACAAGCTTTTCTATAGTTGTGGTGTGCAAGCTTCCCATTGCCAGGGCTTCTCTTGTTGCAGAGACTGGGCTCTAGAGCCTTCTCATTTAAGTTGTGGTGCATGGGATCAACACAGGCTCAGTAGTTGTGGCACACGGGCTTAGTTGCTCCACTGCATGTAGGATCTTCCCAGATCAGGGATCAAACCCATGTTACCTGCGTTGGCAGGTAGATTCTTTACCACTGAGCCACCAGGGAAGCCCAAGGATACTGATTTTTAAACTTAGCATTACTTGGGATTTTCATTGTACGAGTCAAGTATTGGCTTTAAAGCTCAATCTCATATTAGAAGTAAAGTCACTTTTAAAAACAATCTGGATAGTAAAGGGCAAGATGTAATGTGAAACCTATTCAATGATAGACAATCCAAAAAGTATTTTATATTTAGCCATGTGTGCATGCTCAGTCGTGTCTGACTCTTTTGCGACCCCATGAACTATAGCCCGCCAAGTTTCTCTGTGCATGGGATTTTCCAAGCAAGAATATTGGCGTGGGTTGCCATTTCCTTCTCCAGGGGATCTTCCCAACCCAGGGATCAAACCCAGGTCTCCTGCATTGCAGATTCTTTACCAGCTGAGCCACCAGTAAAGCCCAGGATAATATAACCAAAAAGCAAAAAAAAAACAAAAAAAAAAACAGCCTCTTCCTTCATCTTGACCTCACTGCCTGAGAACTTTCCTCTCCTTGCCATTTGGTGTGCGATGAGTGGCGCTGATGCCCTAGCAATGGTCCTCACATCTTGAAAGTGCAGCAAGAATCCTTGTAACAACTACTCTGAAAATGGGATTTTCACAATCCTATTGTCAAGAAATCCGGAAAGGCATTAAAAGTAACTATAAAATATAATTATGATATGATATAAGATAGTATTGTTGCTGTTTAGTAACTAAGTCATGTCTGAGTCTTTTGCGACCCCGTGGACTGTAAACCCACCAGGCTCCTCTGTCCATGTGATTTCCCAAGCAAGAATACTGGAGCCAGTTGCCATTTCCTTCTTCAAGGGATCTTCCTGACCCAGGGATTGACCCCCTGTCTCCTGCTTGGCAGACGTATTCTTTTCCACTGAGTCACCCGTGATGGTCATAGCATATAAGATAGTGTAGCATAAAATAATGTAGCACAATGTCGTATACTAATTACATGGTATTAATATTAAAAAGGAACTAACTGTAAAATGAGGTATCATACATGGTACTAGGATAAGAAAATGGTCTTAGCTGCTCCCCTGCCTCACACATTAGATCCCTGGCTGTCATGGTATGGCTCTTTTTTCTTGAAGAGCTGAAGCAAGAGATGTGGGACAGATATATATACTACTATATATATATAATAGATTTGAAAAAAAAAAAAAAAAAACAAACCCAGGAACCTACTGTATAGCACAAGGAACTATATCCAATATCTTATTATAACCTACAGTGGAAAAGAATCTAAAACAGAATATGTGTGTGTGTGTGTGTGTATACATATATAAATCAATATGCTAGATACCTAAAAGATTGTAAAATAACAATGCTTCAATTTAGAAATTTTTTTAAAAAAGAGAAAGATACTGGGCGATTACCAAATTCATGTATAGTTAATTCTTCCATGGATTATCTACTTTTTGGATTATTCCCAGCACCTTTTAAATTCCAAGGGTTTTCCCCCAGCTGTTAAGCATTCGTCTCAGTCATCTACCCACCTTCAACTGGTAGAAGTTCAAGGAATGCAAATTTGTTTTCTATTAGACTAAATAAACACAATTAGAAAGGAGAAACCCCCAAGGCAAGAACACCTATCAAAGCCAAATATAAATTATCTTTGACTGTTATAATCAGGGAAATAAATGAGAAACCAATGTAATTATCTTTTTAATCTCTAGAGGAAAAGGTTTGAATGTTTTCTTTTATAGATTTCTTCAGCGCTTTATAATCCTAATGTTCTTTTATATTCATTCTAAATCACTGTTCTTCAATCTGAGCCTGTTCTCTTCTTCTGGGCATCCGTGACAATAATTGAGCTGACCTCAATCCTTGCAAATGTGCTTCCTGTCCTTGTTAATGTACAAACATGGTAACTTTATGCTTTGTAATTTAATTATTATATATGTAATGATTTACCCCTCATGCTTATTATTTTTAACATCACTATGATATTTTCTAACAGGGGTCCCCAACCTCTGGGCCACAGACCCATTGGTACCTCTCATCAGATCAGCAGTGGCATCACATTAGAAATAAAGTGCACAATAAATGTAATGCTGTAGTTTTTCCAGTAGTCATGTATGGATGCGAGAGTTGAATCATAAAGAAGGCTGAGTGATGAAGAATTGATGCTTTTGAACTGTGGTGTTGGAGAAGACTCTTGAGAGTCCCTTGAACTGCAAGGAGATCAAACCAGTCAATCCTAAAGGAAGTCAGTCCTGATCATTCATTGGAAGGACTGATGCTGACGCTGAAACTCCGTACTTGGGCCACCGGATGTGAAGAGCCGACTCATTAGAAAAGACTGATGCTGGGAAAGATTAAAGGCAGGAGGAGAAGGGGACGACAGAGGACCAGAGGGTAGGAAAACATCACTGACCCAATGGAGGTGAGTGTGAGCCAGCTCCAGCAGATGGCGAAGGACAGGGAAGTCTGGCATGCTGCAGCCCATGGAGTTGCAGAGTCAGACATGACTGAGTGACTGAACTACAATAAAATGCAATGTGCTTGAATCACCCTGAAGCCATCCCTCCCTGCCTGTTCCCCCTGTCCGTGGAAAAATTCTCTTCTATGAAACTGGTCCCTAGTGCCAAAAAGTTTGGGGACCACTGTTTATAACATTAGCTACCATGAGTTCAAAGAGTCATACACTCTTTCAGGAATTTTATACATATTTTCATTTCTTTAATCTTCCCAGTAACTCTAAACTTTGATATAATTATTCAATCAATGTGTAAAGGAAGGAATTAAGAGATTCTTAGTGAGACTCTGAATGGCCTCACTCCCAAAGCCCCCATGCACCCTTAATGCTGTATTTTCTCTTATCATGTTGCTGAGCTGATTCACTATTGTGAGGCATTTGGGGTTATTTCTGATTTACTGTAGTGATAATTATATCCCATAAACATTTCTTCCCTCATCATCCTGGGTCCCCACATAGCTCAGTTTCTACAGAGTAGCACGTAGCACTGCCCAAAGTAATTTTAAAGATGAATACCAATTTTCATGTTGTCTCTCAAAGAAAAATCACAGGGGATCCAATTCAGAACTCATAACACTACTTACCAGATCCCTTTTCTTCACTCCCCAGTTCTCTCACACTGTATAACTGCTGGAAGGGCAGTTACAGTCTGAACCGCCACAAACTGCCTACACGCCAAAACCCTGCAGCTCTCCTATCTCCATATGCCCCCCACTGGCTCCTTGTTTTAGAGATCACCGCAGCATCGTGGGCTGGTCCTTCCCCCAGCCCTCACCACTCTGGTCTGGCTTCTCTATCATTCTAATAACCCATCCCCAAAGGAAAGAAGTCTCATATTACATTAGTTAGAAATATGGACTGTGCAGAAACAGGCAGAGAGGAAATCTGGGAACATTCATACATGAATACATTTTATTCACTTATTTGTAAATTAAGGTTTCTGATTTTTTTTTCTTTTTATTTCATTTGAGAGTCCCCCCTCCCCCTTGAATGATAGTGTCCAAAGTGAGATTGATGAGCGCTGAAAAGATCTTGTAACAGTGAATAGTTTTTGTTTTATTTAAAAATCTTTGGTTTGGCTGCACTGGGTCTTTGTTGCAACACAGGCTTTCTCTAGTTGTGGCATGTGGGCTCTTAGTTCCCTGAGCAGGTTATCAACCCTAGTCCCTTGCATTGGAAGGCAGATTCTTTTTATTTATTTGTTTATGGCTGAGCTGCGTCTTCATTGCTGTGTGCGGGCTTTCCCTAGTTGTCGTGAGCATGGGACCACTCCTCCCTACTTGAAGGATGCAGTCTTCCTACTGCAGTGGCTTCTCTGGTTGCAGAGCACAGGCTCTAGGGTGCTTGGGCTTCAGGGGCTGTGGCATGTGGGCTCAGTAGTTGTGGCTCTCAGGCTTACTTGCCTTGCAGCAGGTGGAATCATCCCAGACCAGGGATGGAACCCATGTCCACTGCACTGGCAGATTCTTAACCACTGGACTTCCAAGGAAGTCCCACAGTGAATGGTTTTAATCAAGAAGTACTCCAACTAATTAAAAAAAAATAGATCCTATGATTACAAAGAAGTTGACTTGTCATAAGGCTTAAAATACATTTTTACTTTATATGCCTTTTTTTTTTTTTTTAAAGGGCCTCCCTGGTGGCTCAGATGGTAAAAGCGTCTGCCTGTAATGTGGGAAACCCAGGTTCGATTCCTGGGTCGGGAAGATCCCCTGGAGAAGGAAATGGCAATCCACCCCAGCACTCTTGCCTGGAAAATCCCATGGACAGAGAAGCCTGATAGGCTACAGTCCATGGGGTCGCAAAGAGTTGGAAATGCCTTTACTTGCACTTTCATGCCTTTTTAGGTGGTCAATGTATTTTATGATTAAAACTAAAGTATTATAAAATTCTGATTACTTTATACTAACTAGCAAATATCTATTGGTGAAATGCAATAGTGTATAAAATACAAGTAGCCCCAAACTTTCCTGTTTTCTCTCCTCTAATGGACTAAAGAAGAAAAACAGAGGTTTAGACTCTGATAACAGCTCCTTCCACTGCTAGCTGTTCCCATAAGAACCTTTCTTTTGATTTTGGCCAGCTCTCACACTCTCATCTTTGATTAGTCACTAATCTTGGGACTGGTTTGGGGTCATCACTGGGGAAAATTGTGAAGTAACCCAAGCGTTTGTTTGGTATGCCCCAGATTGCTTTGGCATGTACTTCCTGTCTCTGGCACTCTTTTTTTTCTCCAGGTCCTCCTATCAACTTTTCCTTTCCAATCATATCAATCATTTACATATTAGTAGGACTTTAACTCGGAGAAGGCAATGGCACCCCACTCCAGTACTCTTGCCTGGAAAATCCCATGGGCTGAGGAGCCTGGTAAGCTGCAGTGCATGGGGTCGCTAAGAGTCAGACACAACTGAGCGACTTCACTTTCTTTTTTCACCTTCATGCATTGGAGAAGGAAATGGCAACCCACTCCAGTGTTCTTGCCTGGAGAATCCAAGGGACGGGGGAGCCTGGTGGGCAGCCGTCTATGGGGTCGCACAGAGTCGGACACGACTGAAGCGACTTAGCAGCAGCAGCAGCAGGACTTTAACTGGAGCTTCCCAGGTGGTGCTAGTGGTAAAGAATCCACCTGCCAATGCAGGAGACCCAAAAGACACAAGTTCGATCCCTGGGTCGGGAAGAGCCCTTGGAATAGGAAATGGCACCTCATCCCAGTATTCTTGCCTGGAAAATTCCATGGACAGAGGAGCCTAGCAGGCTCAGCAAAGAGTCAGACAAGAGTGAGTGACTGAGAACACACACACACACACAGGACTTTAACCCTATATACTCCCCCTTCTCAGAGATATTTGCTTGTATTGCCTTATCTCTAATTGTGAATGCAAAGGTTTGTTTCTGGTCCTGGAGTTTTAATCACTAATGAGCTGATGTAAACTATGGGGGAAGACTGACTGCCCGGGTGTCTTCTCTTAAGGTTGTACAGACAGTCTGTGGCTTAAGATGCTTTGGCTTAGCAACTTTTTGGCTTTACAGTGATGCAAAAGTGATAGACATTCAGTGGACACCATAGTTAAAATTTTGTATTTGGGTTTTTTTGGGAGGGGTGGCTAGCCATGTGCAGTAGGATACTTATTTATGGTTCTGGGCAGCCAGTGAGCCACAGCTCCCAGTCAGCCACTCAGTCACAAGAGTACAGGCCAAATACACTTAAAACCATCAGTACCCAGACAGCCATTCTGGTTTCACATTCAGTGTGCTTGTATATATGCTAAGTTGTGTCAGTCATGTCCAACTCTGTGCAACCCCATGGCCTGTAGCCCCCCAGGCTCCTCTGTCTATGGAACTCTCCAGGCAAGAATACTGGAGTGGGTTGCCATTCCCTTCTCCAGGTGTAGTAGTCAATAAATTACATGAACTAGTCAATGCTTTCTTCTAAAATAGGCTTTGTGGTAGATGATTTTGCCCAACTATAGGCTCATGTGAGGGCTTCCCTGGTGGCTCAGTGATAAAGAATACTTCTGTCAATGCAGGAGACTCAGGTTTGATTCCTGGGTCAGGAAGATCCCATGGAGGAGGGCACGGCAACCCACTCCAGTATTCTTGCCTGGAGAATCCCATGGACACAGGAGCCTGCTGAGCTACAGTCTATGGGGTCGCAAAACAGCTGGACATGACTGAGCGACTGAACAACAGCAAGGAGCATCAGCGTTCATGTAAGCATTCTGAGCACTTTAAGGTAGACTGGGCTAAGCTAGGATGTTTGGTACGTTAAGTGTATTATATGCATTTTTAATTTATGATACTTTCAACTTAGGATGGATTAATTGGGATATAGCCCCATCAGAAGTTAAAGATCTACATTTTACAAGTCTGTATATATTCTCAGTTTACGACTATGACCAGCTCCCAAATTTTTCTGTAACTCCAAGTTTTGAGGTCAAGTGCATGTCTATGTCAACACTGGCCTTGCTTGGGCTCACACACACACATGTGAGAAAGAACAGGTAGGTGGCAAAACATGGGGTGTACTTGTTAGGGAAAGAAATGCATGCAATTCGTTAAGAATAAGTTACTAAACTCACTTTCTATGCAGTTCTTTATCTCTTTCATAATGCGTCTCTGGTGTCAGACTAAACCTGGAACTTTTTTTTTTTTTTGCTTTGCTTTTTTTTTTCTCCAGTTTGACAAATGGATGGACACTCAGAGGAGAAGAATCCTGACAGTCCTGTTAGAACGCTGCTCCCTGTCACAGCAAAAGTTCTGCTGTTGAAAGCTTCAGGAGAAAATTCCAGCAGAAGCTCTGGATTTTACGACCAAGCTCCCAAAGGTGTTATCTTTATACATCTTTTCTTTCCTGGACCCCCAAAGCCTTTGTCTCTGTGCACAGGCACAGATAAAGAAGCAGGGTTCAGTGTTTTGTAAAGACAGCCTAGAAAACACTGAACCTTGAGGGAAAAAGGAAAGCACGCATACAAAACCGAGCACCGACAAGACGCTCACCGCGTTTCGTTGGCACGGTTTGGATTGGCCCCAGCTCTTTGTGTCTGGCTGTGCACTTAGTGCTCAAAGGGGAGAAAAAGTAAGCCATCGCTAAGTGTCCGTAAAATAGTATTAGCCAGTTGGGGAAATATATACACATGTATATAATGGTTCATCATCAGAATAGCCTTATATTGCACAGCAGAGGACCATAGTAAAACTTAAGAGTGTAGAGTGCAGGCCATTCATAAATAGAAAAGCATGAAATAAGGTGCTAATGTGATAAATACAGAAGCATGTGAGACTAAAGGAGTTCAGAGTGGGCAAATGTGCTCACAGGTTGGAAAAGCATCTGACCATTATTTTCTTACAAATAATTTCACGGTGTATTCAAGTATATTTTTTAAGACGTAAAATTGATAGTCATTTTGTTGATTTCTTTTCATAGTCTAGAAAGACCAGAAATTCCCTGTTACTGTGCATTCACAGGGTAACTTTAGTTTTTAAAATTAAGAAAATGAAAAAAAAATTAAGAAAATGAATGCAGTAAGATAGATGACGTATTTAATAATTGGTGCTGGGACAATTGGGCAGTATCTGGAAAAAAATTCTAGAAGGATAAAAGATTGATATGAAATTATGGAAAACCATTCCCTACTCAAAGGAGGGAATTCCCTGGTCCAGTGGTTAAGTCTCTGCTCTTTCACTGCTGAGGGCAGAAGTTCAATCCCTGTTTGGGGAACTAAGATCCTGTAAGCCACCAGGCATGACTAAAGGGGGAAAAAAATGTAATTAAAGGAAATCTAGGGAAGGAAGACTTTGTGAGTAATCTATAATATTCAGAGCCTCAAAAGAAAATGTATAACTTAAAATCTTTCTTTATTTATTTTATATATTTTGTATATATATTATATATGCTTTATAAATAAAGAAAGCAAGATTTTAAGTTGTGATTATAAAAGTTAAAATTTTCTCCATCGAGAAGAAAACTGTAAATAAATACAGACAGTAAACAGGAGGGAGCTCCCTGGGAGTGGTTAGGACTCAGTGCTTTCACTGATGAGGGCTCAGGTTCAGCCCCTGGCCGGGAGACTATGAACCCACAAGCTGCTGCAGTGTGGCCCCCCAAAATTAAAATAAACTGGGGGAAAACATATTGCCAGCAAAGGGGTAATTTTCTTATTTTTTAAAGAACGACTATAAATCTACATTAAGAAGGAAAAAAAAAGAGCAAAGCCTAGCAGAAAAATGAGCAAAGGAGGCGAACAAATAGTTCACAGAAAGAAAAGCAGATGTTTCTAAAATAGATAAAATGCTTAGCCTCATTTTCATGCCATCGTTTGTGACTCAGATGGATTGAGTTTCTTTTTTCTTTTTTTCTTTTTTTTTTAATGATAACATTTTATATTGTTAGGGGTGTGGGGAAACAAGCACCTTCATATGTTGCACCTCCATAGATAAATTGATGCAAACACCAAGGAGAGCAATTTGGTAGTACCCAATTTTTAAATAAAGATTCCTGGACATTCCCTGGCGATCCAGTGGCTTTCACTACCAAGGGTGTGAGTTTGATCCCTGGTCAGGGAACTGAGATCCTGCAAGCCATGAGACATGGCTAAAAACTTTAAAAATCTTTTTAATTAAAAAAAAAAAACAAGATTACTTTTGGCCAGTAGTTCCACTTCTTGGAATTTGTCTGATGGGTATACTTCAACACATGCAAAATGTATGTCTATATAAGAATATTGCATCATTGTTTGTGGTAGCAAAAGGTTGGAAACAATGGAAATGTCTGCTAATAGCAGACTGGCTGCAACTATCTCCTCAATATATCATCAATAAAACAACAAAGGTGCAGAATTATCCTACCACTTTGGAAGAATAAAAGAATGCATCCATATTTCTTGCTCTTCTGGAATGGCACACAAGAAGCCAGTAACAATGGTTACATTCACAGAGGGAAATGAGTGGCTACATGACAAGGATGAGAGAGGCTTTTTTTTTTTTTTTACTTTTTTTACAGTGTGCCCCTTGGTATCTGTGATTTTAGTATTGATGTACACATATTATTCTAAAACTGAAACAATTTGTTTTTTAAAAAAACATAGTGTTTTAAATGCCCAGTAATAGAGTATCATTCTGCCATATAAAGAATTATTAGGCAGTCATTAGAAAACATGTTTTGCAAGAACAGAGATGCTTATTATGTGTAAAATGAAGAAAGCATGATTTTAAATTGCATGCAGTTTCCCAATTTTGCTTTCATATATACCTGAAAAACAGAAAGGAAAATAACTCTACCAGCTTGTTGATAATGTTTGGTCATCTCTGATTGACAGGGTTCTGGGTATTGTTTTTCTTCAGGTTTCTCAGAATTTTCCATGTTTTTCACAATGAGAATGTTATCATTCCAGGGAGATGTGATACGAAATAGATAATCTTATCATCTATGTGTACCATATGTCAATCTTGGTAGATTTCAACATTTTATTTTATTTCCCAGAACTGACTGTGAGGCAATTGTTCTTTAGCTAGATTTAAAGTAAACAATAAAGTCATTGCACCAAGATGAGCTTTGAGCTGTTTAAAAATGTGGTGGCGGTTGTCTTACAGTTTTGAAAGAGTTTCCCCACCCTCAACTTTCCTCATTCCTGTTTAGTTTTAAACAAACAAAAAGCAGCAAAAATCAAAAACAAAGCAAAATTTTATCTATCCCCAGTGCGGGGGCGGTGGGAACCCCAACTTAACTACCCAGGTCTAAACCCGATCTAAGTCAAAAGAGGAAAAGGATGAGAGTTGAGAAAAACTTTCTCCCCATCCCCTCCCTCCCAAACCCCACATCTTGATTGAATTAACTAACCATATGAGGTTTAAGGGCAGTGCAGTTTCATTCTGGGTTGCACAAAGTGGTTGTGATCTCTGTTTCTGCCTGCAGTGTTGTATAAGATCCTTTAAGCCTTTTCCTCCATCTAGATCCTGAACCTACTGTTTCTCCTATTTGTGCCCCACTTCTGCTTCCCTCTCCCCTACATGTCTTATCTTCAGCCCATAAAATAATCCTGGACATGACACACGGGCCACCTGATGCAAAGAGCTGACTCATCTGAAAAGACCCTGATGTTGGGAAAGATTGAAGGCAAGAGGAGAAGGGGACAACAGAGGATGAGATGGTTGGATGGCATCACCAACTCAATGGACGTGAGTTTGGGTAACTTTGAAACTCCGTACACAATGGATGGAAGGAGGGAGGAAGACAGACAGATAGATAAACAGATGGATGGGTAGTGAGTTCCATTACAGAGTGTTCTGCTCCTTTTTGGGGCACTCAAACATTATTTATTATTGAGTTAACCTTGAAAAAGAGGCCAGTTTTCCAAAGATGGAATGAATGTGAAGACTAGCTACCATCTCTGCAATTAATGTTAAGAGATATGGAATGCCTAGTCTGAACTTTATCTATGGACTTGATTCTAGTTTCTACTAAGACTTATTTAAAACCTGGAATAAATTATTTTAAAAACTACTACACATAATAGGGTCACCTCCACCATTTGCTGGATATGTAGGATTGACCATAATGCTATGAAAATGGAATGTACAGAATACTTTTTAAAAAATGTATTAATTTGGCTGCACCAGGTGTCAGTTGCAGCACGTGGAATCCAGTTCCCTAACTAGGGATCAAACCCTGGCCCCCTGCACTGAAAGCATAGAATCTTAGCCACTAGACCACCAGGGAAGTCCCCAGGACAAATACTTAATGCTTCATTGAATCTTAAAGGCTATTTAGGACACATCAATATAGTATTAGTCATTGTGTTCCCTTTATATATTGAGTTAAATCATAAGCATGGAGGGAAAACAGAAGCATATCATGAAAAAAATAAGCAATGTGCCAACTGGAGTTTCTGTAGCCTTCATACAACGTTCATATGCAGACTCCCAGAGATCCTTCAGTTCAATTCAGTTCAGTCACTCAGTAGTGTCTGACTCTTTGTGACCCCATGAATCGCAGCACACCAGGCCTCCCTGTCCATCACCAACTCCTGGAATTTACCCAAACTCGCGTCCATTGAGTTGGTGATGCCATCCAACCATCTCATCCTCTGTTGTCCCCTTCTCCTCCTGCCTTCATTCTTTCCCAACATCAGGGTCTTTTCAAATGAGTCAGCTCTTTGCATCAGGTGGCCAAAGTAATGGAGTTTCAGCTTCAACATCTGTCCCTCCAATAAACACCCAGGACTGATCTCCTTTAGGATGGACTGGTTGCATCTCCTTGCTGTCCAAGGCACTTTTAAGAGTCTTCTCGAACACCACAGTTCAAAAGCATCAATTCTTTGGCGCTCAGCTTTCTTTATAGTCCAACTCTCACATCCATACATGACTACTGGAAAAACCATAGCCTTGGCTAGACGGACCTTTGTTGGCAAAGTAACGTCTCTTCTTTTTAATATGCTGTCTAAGTTGGTCATAACTTTCCTTCGAAGGAGTAAGCACCTTTTAATTTCATGGCTTCAATCATCATCCGCAGTGATTTTGGAGCCCAGAAAAATAGTCAGCCACTGTTTCTCCATCTATTTTGCCATGAAGTGATGGGACCGGATGCCATGATCTTAGTTTTCTGAATGTTGAGCTTTAAGCCAACTTTTTCACTCTCCTCTTTCATCAAGAGGCTCTTTAGTTCTTCTTGACTTTCTGCCATAAGGGTGGTGTCACCTGCATATCTGAGGTTATTGATATTTCTCCCAGCAATCTTGATTCCAGCTTGTGCTTTCTCCAGCCCAGCATTTCTCATGATGTACTCTGCATATAAGTTAATAAACTGGGTGACAATATACAGCCTTGATGTACTCCTTTTCCTATTTGGAACCAGTCTGTTTTTCCATGTCCAGTTCTAACTGTTGCTTCCTGACCTGCATACAGGTTTCTCAAGAGGCAGGTCAGGTGGTCTGGTATTCCCATCTCTTTCAGAATTTTCCACAGTTTGTTGTGATCCACACAGTCAAAGGCTTTGGCATAGCCAGAGATCTTTAGGAAGTTCCAAAGTCTTATCTGAAGCTTAGTTTCCCCATTTGCAAGGGAAGAATATTAATTATACTACCCTTCAGGTTGTGACGAGCATGGTTAATAGGTGCTCGATAAATATTAGTTGACTTGGATTCTGTCTGAATTAACATTAAAGAAAAGAAAAGAAAAAGGGGTACCCAAAGCCAGTGCTCTGTGAGAACCTGGAGGGATGGGATGGGGAGGGAGGTGGAAGTGGTGTTCAGGTTGGAGGCGACACATGTATACCTATGGCCAATGTATGGCAAAACCATCATAATGTTGTAATTATCCTCCAATTTAAAAAAAAAAAAACAAAACTTCCTGCCTTGTTAGGAAGCACTTCAGGTAAGAGTTAACTTGGTTGTGATTTGGAAAAAAGGACCAAAAAGAAACTACTTGTGAATTCCAGGCCTGGTTTATCAAGTTAAAATTATGTTTGCTCTGATTCATTCATGAACGAATCCATGAATCCACTTCCCCAGTGGCTCAGTGGTAAAGAACCTGCCTGCAGTGCAGAGAAGTGGATTCGATCCCTGGGTCAGGAAGATCCCTTGGAGGAGGGCATGGCAACCCACTCCAGAAAAAAAATAAAGAAGTTCTCTCAGTGCCAGGGTGACGGCTCAAAACCTAGAGAAAGTGGACATGTAAGCTGAATAGTTTTTTAACATTGTTTCTCCAGGTGAGCTGGCATTGGAAGAATTTAACTGAACTGGATCAGCTCTGGATGCTAAAATGTTTACGGTTTAACTGGTATATCAATGTCTCCCCAACTCCCTATGAGCAGGGTGTATGGAAGAAGCATTATATTCAAATGGTGAAAGAACTCCATGTTACCAAGCCCAAGGTAAATTTGGGAAAAGAAGAATTACTAACATCAGCTACTTAAGAATTCTAGAACTAAGTTGGAGAAGGCAATTGTTTCAAAAGAAATATACCATGACTTCAAAATTCCCTTGTTCTAAGAACTTAACAGCTCTTTTCAAGATATCCATGTTAGTTGAAAGTAATCTGACACTCACAAACCACAGTTCCACCAGGTTATGATTTGGAGCTCCTCATTCTCTCCAGATTCCTGGATTTCTGTGTCTCTGATGCCTACAGTACACAATTCTGACACTGGGATTCTGTGGGTAATGTGCAGTATTTATTACCTATGGGTCATCAAATTTTACTTAACTAATTCAAATTTTCTGTGATTCTCCCAGGCAAATTGAAGTTTATGTTTCTATCATTAATAAAGAAAAGTTTGCAAAACATTAGTAACTAGGAAATGGCATAATGGGCATATTAAAGTTCTTTTCACTTTAGAAACTAGCAATGTAAAGTCCTTACATAGAATTGTAAACAGTAAACAGTATAAGCATAAATTTTTTCTAGTGGTTTTCTATGCATTGCAACCAATGTTTATGTTCATTCTTATAGTCAGAGTTAATTAGATAACTTATGGGAAATTTGTATGAGCTTTTTCTTTATGGCATGATCTATATACATGCAGAGTTGTGCATCGTTTTGTATAATAGAAGAGTTCCTGAAAATTATGTGTAAATTACAATTTTAAAATTATTTTTAAAACCACAGGGATTTTTTTTTTATAGAAAAGCTGCAGTGAGTCCTTTTTGAATTGGAGAATCCTTTTGAAATATGAATAGTTGGCTCTTAACATGCTGATTTACGTTTCATTTTATTGTGTTTACTTGAAGTAGAAACCCTCTACATTTAATATAGTAATAAAGTGCATAATTAATATTGTTATAATTACAATGATAAAAGCAGTCTTTCTGATTTCAATGATGGCTGTTCTTCGTGCGAATTTCTTTTAAAAAGAAAAATGTAAAGTGCAGTGGTGGAAGAGTTATTTTAAAAATTACAATAGCTATGACTCCTTTCATCACAAGGTTTCCCTTAACTCTCCTTCAACGTCACTCATAGCCAGGGAAAGGCTTCAATAGCTGACGCGTGGGCTGTTCTGGGACAGAGGAGAGAAAAGTGATCCACCAGGTTGTAGAATGAAAAAAGGTTTTGAGTATTGTATGTAATGCTGATTTTAATACTTGGTCTTCAACAATAACTCTTTTTCCAGAAACCATTTATGGACTTCCCTGGTGGCTCAGATGGTAAGGAATCCACCTGCAATGCAGGAGATGCAGGTTTGATCCCTGGGTTGGGAGGATCCCCTGGAGAAGAGAAAGGCCACCCACTCCAGTATTCTTGCCTGGAGAATCCCCATAGTTGGAGGAGGTTGGTGGGCTACAGTCTGCAGCATCATAAAGAGTCGGACATGACTGAGCAACTAACACACACATATTTTAAGATGATGAATAGTTCTGACACAAGAAAATTGCCACATTGTTGCTTAGTATTTCATTTCTTTAGGGAGTAGTTTGTTATAGTAAATTTCAGTTTTTCTATTAAAGAAAAAATTGGCAAATTAAACCTGGTAAGATATAAAAAAGGAATAATACATGATGACCAAGTGGGATGTATCCAAGGAGAGTAAGGTTGGCATAATATTAAAAAAAAATCAGTCCATGTAATTCACAGAATAAAAGAGAAAAGATGTCTGGTTATTTCAATATATGCAAACAAAAGCATTTAAAATTTTTTCATCATTTGCCATTTAAAAAAGTCTCAAATGGCTTTGGGTAAAGGGAACAAAGTTTTTGTTTACTTAACAGAAAAGTCATCAGTTTTCATTATTATCTATTCTGCTAATGGGTCAAATATTTTGTACTTTTCAGAATTAATGTTTATGTATATAGTTACGAGCATTCATGCCTAAATTTTCTCCCCTGAAAATGCTTTTTTATTATCATGTATTCTTTATTACCAGTGGTGTTAAACAGGACCTCTTCCAGCAAAAATAGATTTCATTCAATATAAACTCAGAAAAATGAAATGAATGCCCATCTTATTTTATTTATTTTATTTTTTTGGCCACTCCGTGTGACTTGGGCTCTTAGTTCCCTGACCAGGGATTGAACTCCTGCTCTCAGCAGTGAAAGTGTGGAGTCCTCACCACTGGACCACCAGGGAATTCCTTGAATGTCCATTTTAAGTGAGATCCGCACTGTGCTGTACTTAGTTGCTCAGTCGTGTCCAACTCTTTTCAGCCCCATGGCCTGTAGCTCACCAGGCTCCTCTGTCCATGGGGATTCTCCAGGCAAGAGTACTGGAGTGGGTTGTCAGGATTCACACAAAACACTGAACACTAATCTTGTAATGAGCCATCGATTATATAAAAGTAAAATGTCTTCTTACTCTACTACTTACAATCACCCACTAAATCAGTAAATATGTATTAAATACTGTTATGTGCTAGCTGCTAAGGGTACAATGGTCCTAACCCCACTTTCTGGGAGCCTAGTCTATGGCCCAGGACACAAACAGCTAGTTACCACACTGAATACGAAGTACTATCCTGTAAGAGAAATATGCACAAAGAAAGAGCAGTTGAAACAAGGATAAGAAACTAACTGATTCTGCTTGGAGGAACTTGGGGAACTTTTAAATTTTCACAAACAATTTAAGCAAATCAATTTACTGAGCAAAGCTTCCCTAATCTCTTAAAGAAAAAAAAAATTAAACCTTTAATGGCTTCTCAACGTAGCAGTATCTCTTCCCTTAGGCTACAACCGCATAAAAACCCTTACGAATTTTATATACAAAAGAACAAGACTTTCATTTTGGGCAATTAAAAAATAGACTTTCCAAAAAAAAAAAAAAAAGATTTTCATTTCCCAATTCTTTAGGAATGGCTGAAGTTTTGATAATTGATAAAATCTATAGTTTACCCCTACATAATGGAAATTGTTTCTGTGTTTTAGATAGGTAGAACAGGGTACTGTTTTTAAGAACGTATATTGTTATGAACAAACTAACTGCAGTTGTGGAATAGCTGTATAATGATATGGTAGGAGAGGTGGCGACACAGGATAGAGAAGCTCACTGTGTGGCCTGAAGCTGGAGAGTCCCGGATTCAAATTCTGACCCTGGGTCTTACTGCTTATGTCTTCACAGTAGTGGTGGAAAAATTTATCAGTTTATCCTACCTTCAGTTTTCTCTTCTGTAAAATGGAAGCAGTTACAATTACCTTTTAAAGTTATTATGAAGGTTGAATAAAGTAATGTAGGAACGGGACTTTCCTGGTGGTCCAGTGGTTAAGACTCTGTGCTTCCAATGTAAGCGGTGCAGGTTCGATCCCTGGTAGGGGGAACTAAGATCCCACATGCCTCACTGTATAACCCCCCTCAAAAAATAATAAGGTAGGAGTACTTCCTGAGACAGTGCCTGGCACATACAAGTACCTCTGGGTTGGTGGATGCTATAATCACTGCCACCATTATCAGTGCCATCATGGTGATGATGATAATGATTCTTTTAAAGGATTTATTTATTTATTCATTTTTGGTTACAAAGGGTCTTCGTTACTGCCCTTGGGCATTCTGTAGTTGCAGTGAACAGGGGCTACTCTTGACCTTCCGTGCTCAGGATTCTTATTGCGATGGCTTCTCTTGTTGCAGAGCACAGACTCCAGAGCTCTGGCTCAGCGGTTGTGGCACACGGGCATACGGAATCTTCCTGGACCAGGGATTGACCCAGTGTCCCCTGCATTGGCAGGCACATTCTTAATCACTAGACCACCAGGGAAGTCCACGTTCTTTGTTTTACTTTTGTTATTATTATAGTGTTTTGAGAACAGAAATAATTTTCTCCTTCTGCTGCTGCTGCTGCTAAGTCTCTTCAGTCGTGTCTGACTCTGTGCGACCCCATAGACAGCAGCCCACCAGGCTCCCCTGTCCCTGGGATTCTCCAGGCAAGAACACTGGAGTGGGTTGCCATTGCCTTCTCTGACAAACTAGGAGCACAATCGGACATTTCTCTGGCTTAAAAAACAAAACAAAAATCAAAGGCTAAACAGAAACCCTCTCTCTGGGTTTTTGACATTTACCATCTGTCACCCTCTAGCAGGGCTTGCTTAAGTTAAAACAGTCATAAATTAAAGACTTCAAAAGTTGTGCTCATTCAAGCTGAAAGGGAAACCAGGGCAAAGTAAACACGGATGGAACACCATTAAGCTACGAGTAGGTGAAGTGTGTGATTATATGGACCTACTTGTGTGTGTTATTTGCTCAGTCATGTCTGACTCTTTGTGACCCTGTGGACTGTAGCCTGCCAGGCTTCTCTGTCCATGGAATTCTCCAGGCAAGAATACTGGAGTGGGTTGCCATTTCCTCCTCCAGGGGATCTTCTGACCCAGGGATCGAACCTGGGTCTCCTGCATTGCAGGTGGGTTCTTTACCATCTGAGCCACCAGGGAAGCATACTTGTGTGGTTTCTGTAAATATGCTAATTAGAATCACTATTTCTGCTTAATTATGATAAGGAGCATTAAGGCATAATTAAACCCTCCAAAAGTGAGCTGGGATGTTTGACTCAACATTGGTGTCTATGATATGCGTGCATGCTCAGTCTTGTCTGACTCTTTGCAACCCCATGGACTGTAGCCTGCCAGGCTCCTCCTTTCCATGGAATTTTCCAGGCAAGAATACTGCAGTGGGTTGCCATGTCCTACTCCAGGTGATCTTTCAGACCCAGGGATCGAACCCGAGTCTAGTGCATCTCCTGCCTTGGCAGGCAGAGTCTACCACTCTGCCACTGGGGGAGCCTTGTGGCTGTTCAGGCCGCAGACTGCAGGTGGCTAAGGCCCCCTCCCTCCACTGCGCCAGTTTGCCCCCCACCCCCCCACCCCCTGCCCACCACACTCCTACATGAGGCAAGGTGATTGTGAAAATGAAATACTAGCTATGGGGCCTGAGAGGAGAGGAACTGGGTTTTGAGGAAATTCATTTAGGGGACATAAAGTAAGGAGTAAATAAAATCTGACAATAAAATGGATAATGAAGGACCTACTGTACAGCACAGGGAACTCTGCTTAATGTTATGTGGCAGCCTGGATGGGAGAGGGGTTTGGGGGAGAATGGACACATGAATACGTATGTCCGAGTCCCTTTGCTGTCCACCTGAAGCCATCACAACATTGTGAATCGGCTGTGCTCCAGTGTAAAACAGAAAGCTGAAAACGAAACAGAAGTGACAAGTGCAGCTGTGGAGAGAGTGTGGTAGACACGGCCCAGGTGTGAGTGGAGAAAACCACAGGTTCATTAGATAGAAAGTTCTTGCATCATTTAGACAGGTTTATCTAGGAAGATTCAGGAGGAACTAGAGAAACAGGGGAGCAGGAAAAACTTAGGGGAGCACCTTACAGAGCCAGGATGAGAAGGACAGATCACCAGCGCCCAGGGAGGACCTGAGGCCTGAACACTGGTGTGCACCCTGCCCCTCAAAGTGGGAAGAGGCATGTGACGCTAGGGGAGGTTAAAGCTTTGTGAGATGGGGCAGTTAGAAGACAAACAGTGTGGGTGTGAAGGACAAAGAACATTCCTTTGAATATCCCCAAACTTTTTGGCACCAGGGACCAGTTTTATGAAAGGGGATTTTCCCCATGAATTGGAGAAGTGGGGATGGTTTCAGGATGATTCAAGTGCATTACATTTATTGTGTACTTTATTTCTATTATTATTACATCAGCTCCACCTCAGATCATCAGGTATTAGATCCCGGAGGTTGGGGACCCCTCTCTCAGCTCTCTCTCCAGGGCATGGCTATCAGGTCACTGAGGCATTTTCTCTGTTTGCCTGTCATTGCTTAGAGCCTTCAAATAAGAGAATTATCCCCCCAAACAGAAACATTCTCAAAGAAACAGTTTCAAATCTGTGTATATTGCTGTGAGTGGGTGATGTTTTCTACTATTATTAGGTTTGAGTTTCAAGGGTACCTGATTCCCCTTTGAATTCTAGCACTGCCTCCTCATAGCTGCTTCATTGAACCACCTTTTGGTGTGAATCATTGATAGAAGCTAGCCTTCCCATGTGGCTCAGTGGTAAAGAATCCACCTGCCAATACTGGAGATACGGGTTTGATCCCTGGGCCGTGAAGATTCCCCTGGGAGAGGAAATGACAACCCATTCCAATATTCTTGCCTGGGAAAATCCTATGGACAGAAGAGCCTCGCGGGCTACAGTCTGTGGGGTCCCAAAGAGTTGGATATGACTGAGTGAATCTCTATTTGATTACTAGTGTTTTATCATTTTGAAGATGATTTATTAAAATTATGTAAACATCAAGGTATGTTCATTCCCATTAGTTTTTTGTGGTAGTGGTTGTTTGTTTGTTTTGCTTCTTGGCCACACCATGTGGCATGTGGGATCTTAATTCCCTGACCAGGGATTGAACCTGTGACCCCCTGCATTGGAAGCTCAGAATCTTAACCACCGGACCATTAAAGAAATCCCATCATTAGTTATTATAATAAAATTCCAGACAGAACAAAGCCTTGAAAAAAATACAAGCACTACAGGACAGCCAAGTGCCACCTTAAACTTCAGAGATTTTCCCATGTTGAGTAAAGACGTGAAAAAAATAATTGTTTGAAATCTTAACAGCTGGCCCCATGATTCCTTTTTGGGAAGAGGAAGGAGGGAGCTGTCTCCTTGGGGGAAAGCCACTGAGGAGCAAATGCTACAGGCACCTGGACTCCAGGGGAGGGAAAACCTGCCAGGCTGGAGATTAGAGGAAGAGTTTCTTGTTTCTGCTCCTGCAAGGAGAGGAGAGTAGGGGCAGGGGGCAGAAAGGAAAGAAATAAGACCATGAAAGAAAAGCCAGCCGGATGGATGGAAGCTGAGCCCGGGCAGGGGAAAATGACATGTCAATATTAGATGGTAACCCAGCCATTCCCAATCAAATTTGTTCCCTATTACTGGGATGTAAAGCCTGACTTCCATCTCTTTAGGAAATTGGACTCAATTTATACATGGAAGCAAGATCTCAGTAGTCTAGAAACCAAGAAAGCCCTTCAGGACTATTTACAAAAACCAAGGTGGGGAGGGTGGGACTTCCCTGGCAGTCCAGTAGTTAAGACTTCACGCTTCCAGGGGGTGAAGGTTTGATCCTTGGTAAGGGAACTAAGATCCTACACACTGAACGTGGCCAAGGGAGGGAAAAAATGCTATCCTTAAAAATAAAACCAAGAGGGGCGGGCTTTGGGCTTCCCAGGGCTGGAATTGGGACCCAGCTGAACTGACATCTTGTTTTTTCTTTCCTTTTCCCTACCAAGTTAAGTATAAAAACAAATACCTTTTTGTCTCACGCTCAGCTTTTTTTTCTTGAAGGTTAGAAGTCCTCACTTTCCAGGTTTTGATTTAGCCAAGGATTTCAAAAAGCTTTCTGTTCACAGCATTCAGCTAAATACAAGTAACAAAAGCTTACCTGCTTACTCTAATTGCTTTAGATTAAGACCTTATCTTGCCTGGTTCTCCTCCCCTTAACTCCAGCCTCTGTGGTTACCATCTTGACCTCCTTCCAGGATAACTTGATTCTTAATGTCCTGATTGTTTGGTTTTTTTTTTTTTTTTGATATTTTAATTGTTTATTTTTAAAAGGTAGTTTTATAATTATAAAATTTTTTTTTAAATTTTATTTTTAAACTTTACATAACTGTATTAGTTTTGCCAAATATCAAAATGAATCCGCCACAGGTATACATGTGTTCCCCATCCTGAACCCTCCTCCCTCCTCCCTCCCCATTCCATCCCTCTGGGTCGTCCCAGTGCACCAGCCCCAAGCATCCAGTATCGTGCATCGATTGTTTTTTAATAGTCTTTAAGCTTTCTCACTTTTTTCCCCCCTATCTGGATTAAGAGAGGAGGAGAAAGGAGTATTCTCTAAAGGAATTCATGGTTCATGTCTAAGAAAAAACAATGGTTTAAGAATTGGGAAACCCCAGGTTCTGGCCTTAGCTCTACTGTTGACTAGCAGACACTCAAGCTATTTCTAAAATAAATTAGAATTGCATTTTTTTAAATAACTGAGGTTTCTTTTAAATATTTAATTTATTGAGTATTTATTTCACTGCACCGGGTCTTAGTTGCAGCACATAAGATCAATCTTCCTTGTGGCATGTGGGATCTAGTTCCCTGACCAGGGATCGAACCCACACCCACTGCATTGGGAGCACAGAGTCTTAGCCACTGGACCACCAGGGAAGTCCCTGAAATACCTCTTTAATGTCTCTTCCAGGCTAAAGTCTGAATCTCTGGACCCTCATAGTTTCCCACCACATTTACTCTCTGCTTTCCCCCAGTACCAAGAAAGAATCCAGTGTATTCATGAATCCTAATTCCAAATCATTAAAAACTGGTTTCTGTTTCCTTTTTTTTCCTTCAAACTTTAGAAAACCTAAATAATTAAAACAGAAGAACTTATAAAACATAGTTTATACAGTGGTTTTCTTGCAAGCAGTCTTTAATAGACTTCTTTCAAATTCTGACAAATACACTAGGTGTTTGGCTTGGATATGCAGAACTAAAAATATCTAAAGGAGAGATTTTTAATTACTTAGTTCAATCCGTGAAATTCCTGCGAATTCTATCTGGAAGAAAGAATAAGAAAGAATATGAGGGACTTCCCTGGTGGTCCAGTGGCTAAGACACTAGTCCCACTGTAGGGAGCCTGGGTTTGATCCCTGGTCAGGAAACTAGATTCCACATGCCAGAGTGAAGACCTGAAGAAGCCAAATAAATAATGATAAATAAATAAAATTTAGGAGCAAAACAACAATATATATTTTTTAACAAATAGAATATGGGCTTTGCAGTCTGAGAGACCTGGCCTTTTTCTTTTTCATGGTAGCAAGCAAACAGGATTTATTTCAGAGAGAAAGTACAAAACTCTCAGCATAGACACAGAGGAGGTGAAGTGCCCCAGACCGGGACTTTGCAGTGCAACTTTAGATAAGTTACTTAACCTCTCTGAGCCTCAACTTCTAAAGAAATTTCCCTGTTTCATTCATACTTTTTTAACTTTATTTTTTAATTGCAGGAAAATCGCTTTACAATGTTGTGATGGTTTCTGCCATAAAAACATGAAATGCTTCACCAATTTGCATGTCATCCTTGAGCAGGGGCCATGCTAATCTTCTTTGTATCATTCCAATTTAAGTATATGTGCTGCCAAAGTGAGCACTGAGCCTCAATTTCTTCATCTATGAAATGGGAATGATACCTCCCTTGCAGGACTGTTGTGAGGATCACATGCCAGGTATATATTAAGTACTCAATACATGTTCATGTTCTCCTCCATTAAACACCATCTTATTTTTTACTTTGCTCACCAAGAGCACACGTTTGGGCCTGAAACAGCCTAGGTTCAATGGCCTGATCCCACAATTTTAGCAACTCGGTGATTTGGGATAAGTTGTTAACAATCTCGGAAGCACTGTTTTCTCATCTGGAAAATGGAGTTAGCACCAACAGTGCCCAGCTCCAGGAAGCGTTCATGAACTAGTCACATCTATCAGAATCACATTAAATCACCATGGAGACAGCAGGGATACTGAGAGAGTGCTGATGCTGAGTGGCTGCTGAGTTGCTGATGAGGGGTCAGCCAGGTGGCCAGGAGGAGGCTCCATCCTTCTCTTTCTTGATTTTACCTTTACTTGCCCCACTTTTCTTTTTTTAAATATTTTAAATTATTTTATGGCTATGCTGCTGCTGCTGCTGCTAAGTCGCTTCAGTCATGTCCGACTCTGTGCGACCCCATAGACGGCAGCCCACCAGGTCCCCTCGTCCCTGGGATTCTCCAGGCAAGAACACTGGGGTGGGTTGCCATTTCCTTCTCCAATGCATGAAAGTGAAAAGTGAAAGTGAAGTCGCTCAGACGTGTCTGACTCTTTGCGACCCCATGGACTGCAGCCCACCAGGCTCCTCCACCCATGGGATTTTCCAGGCAAGAGTACTGGAGTGGGGTGCCATCGCCTTTCAGTTCAGTTCAGTTCACTTCAGTTCAGTCGCTCAGTTGTGTCCGACTCTTCGCGGCCCCATGAATCGCAGCACGCCAGGCCTCCCTGTGCATCACCAACTCCCGGAGTTCACTCAAACTCACATCCATTGAGTCAGTGATGCCATCCAGCCATCTCATTCTGTTGTCCCCTTCCTCCTGCCCCTAATCCCTCCCAGCATCAGAGTCTTTCCCAATGAGTCAACTCTTCACATGAGGTGGCCAAAGTACTGGAGTTTCAGCTTTAGCATCATTCCTTCCAAAGAACACCCAGGACTGATCTCCTTTAGAATGGATTGGTTGCATCTCCTTGCAGTCCAAGGGACTCTCAGGAGTCTTCTCCAACAGCACAGTTCAAAAGCACCAATTCTTTGGCGCTCAGCTTTCTTCACAGTCCAACTCTCACATCCATACATGACCACTGGAAAAACCATAGCCTTGACTAGACAGACCTTTGTTGGCAAAGTAATGTCTCTGCTTTTCAATATGCTATCTAGGTTCGTCATAACTTTTCTTCCAAGGAGTAAGCGTCTTTTAAATTCATGGCTGCAGTCACCTTCTGAAGTGATTCTGGAGCCCCCCAAAAATAAAGTCTGACACTGTTTCCACTGTTTCCCCATCTATTTCCCATGAAGTGATGGGACCAGATGCGATGATCTTAGTTTTCTGAATGTTGAGCTTTAAGCCAACTTTTTCACTCTCCTCTTTCACTTTCATCAAGAGGCTTTTTAGTTCCTCTTCACTTTCTGCCATAAGGGTGGTGTCATCTGCATATCTGAGGTTATTGATATTTCTCCCGGCAATCTTGATTCCAGCTTTCCATCGCCTTGGTGGGTCTCAATTGCAGCATGTGGGATCTTTCATTGTGGGGTGCGGGCTTCTCTCTAGATGTGGCTCCCGGGCTCAGTAGTTGTGACTTGCAAACTTAATTGCCCTGTGGCTTGTGGCATCTTAGTTCCCCCACCAGGGATCAAACCCTCGTCCCCTGCATTGGAAGGCAGATTTTTGACCACTGGACCACAGGGAAAGCCCCTCCCCACTTTTCTTTGTCTTTCTCCTTTATCTTCTCTTTCAGTTTCTGCTGTGTGAAAAATGGTTGCATCCAGAGTGGTATGATATGTAACCCATATATTTTCTTTCCCTGCGTGGCCTCCATAAATCTTGTGTCTGTGCATGACTCCTTCTCAGTGCTGGGTTTTTGATTCCACGTCCCCAAGTAGAATACTGTGTGTTGAACTCTGTGCCATGGATTTGGTGCTGTGCGTCCTCCTTTGCCTCTGATACCTCCAAGATGAAAAGACCTAATTGCTAAGAATCCTGGGGGCAAAATTAATTCTCAGGAAGGACCACGACTTAGCATCTTTGCATTTCTCTTTTACCTCGGAAAGAGCATAGTCTGCTTGTTCTGTCTTGGGCCCTCTTGTTTGATCATGCTATGCATAATAAATTAATGTGGCATTTCCAACAGGAGTAATTCTACTTACTTCTTTCCCAGAATATTTAGACTGTGGCCAAATGGCTTCTTGTTTTTACTTAAGAGTTAAACAAAAGGGACTTCCCTGGTGGTGCTGTGGTTAAGACTGTGCCTTCCAATGCAGGGGCTGCAGGTTCAACCCCCGATGGGGGGACCAAGATCCCACATGCCTCACTGCTCAAAAACCAAAACAAAAAACAGAAGCAATATTGTAACAAATTCAATAAACAACTTTAAAAATGGTCCACATCAAAAAAATTCTTAAAAAATATATACGTGTGCATATGTAGTCTATATGTATGTGCATGAGTATAACCCTTTGTACTAAATAGTTTGGCTTTTTACAGCAAACTACATTAGAAGCCAATTTGTTCAGACATGGATGCTTTGAAATGTAAATTCATAGTCCCTACTAACAAAGAACCATAGGAATTCTATGTTCTGTGCACATGTGGCGGCACAACCCGACTTTATGCCACCTATTTGGGAGGCTGAATGGTATATTTTATATATATATATATATATATATATATATATATAATATAATCTTGGACTTAAATTCCAAAGCCCTGGCTAGAATTTTCTGCTTAGCCTTTCCCCCACAACTGATGGTTTTACCCCAGAGCTAAAGACAAATGAAGAACAAAAACAGGCCTGTTGCTGTGTTGATTATTTCTTGCTCACCTCTATTTCTCTATTAAAAACATTTTTAAGGTATATATTTTTTAATGTGGACCAATCTTTTTCAATGGCCACATCATACAGCATGCAGGATCTTTAGTTGGGGCGTGCAAACTCTTAGTTGTGGCATGCAGGATCTAGTTCCCTGACCAGGGATGGAACCCCAGCCCCTTTGCATTGGGAGCTCGGAGTCTTAGCCACTGGACCACCAAGGGAGTCCCTAGACCCATTGTTTCTTGACTGCTTTCCCTTCGTGCCTGTAGTCCTTTCTCCCCTTAAGATCATTAATTACTGAGACCTGTTTAAGGGCAAGCATTGTGGCCAGGTTTAGATCACAAAATGTCTTGGACCAAAATGAGGTCAAGCTTGATTATCTTTCTCCAGGGACCCCCTCCCCTGTCTGCTTACAACACCCAATGTTGACATAAAGGAAATTTCCAGTTATTTCAACCAGATCATCAGATGCTGTGGACCAAACTCAAGACTGTTAGATTTGTAGTCTGTATATTTCCTCAGGCTTCCCAGGTGACTCAAGTGGTAAAAAAAATCTACCTACCAATGCAGGAGATACAGGTTTGATCCCTGGGTCAGAAAGATCCCCTGGAGGAGGAAATGACAACCCACTCCAGTATTATTGTCTGGAAAGTTCCATGGACAGAGGAGCCTGGCAGGCTACAATCCACGGGGTTGCAAAGAGTCAGACACAGCTTAGCCACTGGACGCACACACACACGCATGTAATTCCCCATATTTTGTCTTTCCTCCTGTGATAATGGGCATTAAAGTCTTAAAATGAAGGTCTACGAGCTTTTTTTCAGGGACAACCAGGAAGGGTGGTGGCTGACTAGCCCACTCAAGATGGCTGTTCCCTTGCTCTCTGTCCGTCCCTTGCCCGACCAGTGCCTGCTTCATTTACACTTACTCTGGCCTTCCTACATACTTGCCTTGGGCGCCAGCTAGTGGTTGTTCTTATCAAAGGGGCGGTGAGGTGTGTGCCCTTCTGTTGGTTTCCCTGGCAATCGATGAGCCCATCTGACATCAACTCCCCTGTAACTGGCAATCTCCCCCTCCACCAGGAGCAAAGACTGCTGCCACGTCCTGAAGATGTGTGCTGCACAGCGTGGGAGGTCGCTCCAGGACTTCGCTTCAGACACAGAAGCTCCCCATCTGTCAAACCACTGAAGTCTCTGTTGCCTGATCCATGTGTGCATGCTAAGGCACTTCAGTCAGGCCTGACTCTTTGCAACTTTATGGGCTGCAGCCCGGCAGGTCCCTCTGTTCATGGGATTCTCTGGTCAAGAACACTGGAGTGGGTTTGCCATTCCCTTCTCCAGGGGATCTTCCTGGTGCAGGGATCGAACCCCCATCTCCTGTGTCTCCTGCATTGCTAGTGGATTCTTCACCGCTGAGCCACCGGGGAAGCCCTCTGTTGCCCAATCCAGGCTTTCGTCAGTCTTGAAGCTGGGCAAATGCAGGCTTTGTAGGCCTGTGAGGTGCAGTCCAACAGGTGGGCATAAAGAGACCAGTTTCCAGAGCCCCTCAGGAAGGGGTGAGACACTTGACAGCTTGGGGTGGTGGTGACAATTACCAAGAGCAGAGGTGGTGGGGCGGGGGAGTCCCTGGGACCTGCCAGGGTGGAATAGGAGACTTTGAGAGGAGCCTGCCTGGGCCTGTGGATCTCCCCCGGGGGGACTTAGGAGAAAGGGTTCCTCAAATACACTGATAAATATACTCTGCACTGTAATAGGATTCCATTTGAAACGGTTGCAGCCGAGGTGTTATGAGCCCATTCTTGAGTGACAGAAAGCTAGGCTGTTCCTCCATTTCGAAGGTATTATTTTATTTTCCTTGTTCCTAAAATAGCACAAAGGAAGGCTTCTGTTTGTTCTTTTACCTTGTGCTAATCCTAGAGCAACATGAATATCCTGACTGTACACGGATCTTGAAACAACAGCGAAAACTTCCAACACGGGAAGACAATTAATTCCCACTCCTTTCCCCTTTCCTCTTGGATTCCAATGACTGGCTGTGTTTAACCCTAGTTTTGCCTACTCTTTCCCAGAAAAGTCACAGCTAACATGCATGGATCTACTAGCAGGAGCATAGATTCAGTAGGATGTGGGATTCCAGCTCGATTCTCCAGGGGCTGACATCTCATCAGAGAACTAGTCCTGAAGAGCATATGTTCAGTGCTGAGTTTGGGGGTCTGTATGATAATGGCTTCAGGAATGCAGCTGAGACAAAAATCCCTGAGGGTTGAAACACTCAAGCTTCTTGGAGAAGGTGGGCCTCCATGGATAGATGTAGAGAAGGAGTAAAGAGAGCAGGTGAGTAAGTCAGAAAGAGCAAAACAAATATTGTATATTAATGCATGTATGATATGCATTATGGCAGGCTACAGTCTATGGGGTCTACATGACCAAAGTCACGACCAAAGTGACTCAGGATGCATGCACCACACATATATACAGAATCTAGGAAAACAGTACTGATGAACCTATTTACAGAGAAGAAATGGAGATGCAGATGTAGGGAATGGACTTGTGGACACGGCGGGGGAAGGAGAGGCTAGGACAAATTGAGAAGGTAGCATTGATGTATATACACTTACTCACTCTCAGAGTCACTCAGATGTGTCTGACTCTTTGAGACCCCATGGACTACAGCCCGCCAGGCTCCTCTGTCCATGGGATTTCCCAGGCAAAAATACTGGAGTGGGTTGCCATTCCCATCTCCAGGAGATCTTCCCAATCCAGGGATCAAACCTGAGTCTCCTTCATTGCAGGCAGATTCTTCACCATTTGAACCACCAAGGAAGCCCCATGTATGCTCATAACATGTGGGAGCCTGCTATAGAGCACAGGGAGCCCATCCTGGAGCTCTGTGATGACCTAGAGAGGTGGAATGCGGGGCGAGGGAGGCTCAAGAGGGTAAGGGGATATAAACATATATATCATTATGACTGATTAATATTGATGTACGGCAGAGAGCACCACACCATTGTAAGGCAATTATCCTCCAATTTAAAGATACATAGAGAGAGAGAGATAGGCAGGTGGAGGGTGCAGGCGAGAGCAGCCTGTGTGGCGCATCTCTGTGGAAGAAGAGGGACCCAGTTCACTGGAGACAGCAGTCATGGCTGAAGCAATTTCAGATTCAGTGAAAGCCTAAAGTAGGACTTTCCCCAGATTAATGGAAACCCTGTGTGTTGCAAACATATCCATCAGAGCATTAGAGGGAGGTAATGGATGACCTGACTCCTGGGGCCTGCCAGCTGAATATGGAGTCGGGAGGGGGACAATGTTTGGAGAGGCTCAGCCTCTGTACATCTGCTTGCTCTCCTGTGTTGCTCTGCCCAGTCGGGGCTGAGATAAGAGTGCATGTGCCCCTTCCTGCTCCCTGTAAACTCAGCTCGTATGAGGTCTTTCTCTCACTCTCTCCCTTTCTCTGCCTTTTCTGCTCATGGCCAGATGTTGAGAAGTCCTTCCTCGCTGTGAGTTTTGGATGGAATGTCCACGTGCGACATCAGTCTTTAGTGCGCATGCCCAGATTAGCAGGGAGGGTAAACGATGGGAACTCTAGCAATACCCACCTGGTCTGAGGATCACGAGTCTCCAGGCCCAGCTCTAACACTTTTTAGCTCCTTGAATGCTGGCATTTCAACTACCTGCTCTTCAGTTTCATTTATTTGTAAAATGGAGACATTAATACCTCCCTATCTACCTCACACAGTTTCCTTGAGGCTCAAATGAAATATGGTTGTGAAAGTGCTTTGGAGACAAAGAAATGTATTTATTAGGAGTGACTCAATAGTTGAGGGGTGAATGAGGGGGAAGGTGGTAAAACTGGGACATCTCAATAAATCCCATCCCGTCCTATGATTTTATAAAATTGTTTTACACTACTTTGTCGTTGGTCAGTAACTAGGTTGTGTCCGCCTTTGGCCAACCAGCCTCTCTGTCCATGGAATTCTCCGGGCAAGAATACTGGAGTGCAATGCCATTCCTTTCTCCCAGGGATTTTCCCAACCCAGGAATTAAACCCACATCTCCTGCTTGGCAGGTGGATCCTTTACCACTGAGCCACTAGGGAAGCCCTTTATATTCCTTCAATAAGTTGAATTAGATAGCTTTTCCTGCTGTTCTAACAACTCTCACTGTAGCGGTATCTTTTCTTCCTCCCTAGATCTCCTTACATGCAGAACCCAGGGCCTCCCTACATGTTCCAGCTCACCTTGCTCAGCTTCCTCACCAGCCACTGGGTCTCCCAGCCATTGAAGCAGCAACAAAAACTCTCACACAGCATCTCCAAAAGCTCTCTGGACTTCAGTCATCACCCCAGGCCTTCCAGCAGCAGCTGATGTAAAAAATGTGAAAAGAGTTTTCCAAAAACGACAAGATGCTCCACACAGAGACTTGGATGTCATTTGGCTCCTCGCTTAGAAACAGCTTAGGAACCTTATTGTGAAAGTAAGTCCTGCAGTATTTCAGGAACAGGCATTCACAACACAAACGTTGACATATTTACAAACTTAGGAATGTGATGATAGACACCGTGGAGTGGATAAAGGGACATATGATAAGTGTCCTTGGTGAGGTTGGCTGTGTGAGACCAGGTCCGAGAAGGATATAACCAGCACATCCCCAGGGCTCCACAAGTGGTTTAGTGATGGGACGATTGACCATGGTGTCATAGTTTGCTGGGGCTGCTGTAACAGAACCTTAGCCCGTTTAGGCTGCTGTAACAAAAGTGCCATTGATAAGTGGGCCTCCCTGATGTCTCAGAGGTAAAGAAACAGTATGCAATGCAGGAGACTTGGGTTTGATCCCTGGGTTAGGAAGATGCCCTGGAGAAGGAAATGGAAACCCACTCCAGTATTCTTGCCTGGGAAATCCCATGGACAGAGGAGCCTGGTGGGCTACAGCCCACAGGGTCACAAAGAGTTGGACACGACTGAGTGACTAAGCCACCACCACAATTGATGAGTGGCTTAAAAACAACAGATATTTATTTTCTGGAGGCTGGGAAGTCCAAGATTAAGATGTGGGCAGGGTTGGTTTCTTTTGAGGCCTCTCTCTTTGGCTTGCAGACGGCTGCCTTGCCCACAGACTGTCTTCCTTCTCTGCTCGCCGATGTCCTAATCTTCTCTTACTGTGTATATGCTAAGTTGCTCAGTCATGTTCGACTCTTTGGCACCCCATGGACTGTAGCCCGCCAGGCTCCTCTGTCCATGGGATTCTCCAGGCAAGAACACTTGAGTGGGTTGCCATGCCCTCCTCCAAGGTGATCTTCCAGACCCAGGGATCGAACCCACATCTCTTATGTCTCCTGCATTGGCAAGCGGGTTCTTTCCCACTAGTGCCACCTGGGCCTCTTATTATATGGACACAAGTCAGATTGGATTAGGGTCCACCTGTATGACTTTGTTTAACTTTAATTACCTTTTTGAAGACACTCTCCTAAGACAGTCACTTTCTGAGGTCTTGGGGGTTAGAACTTCAACATAGGAATTGGGGGCGGGGGTTACAACTCAACCCTTAACTCACACTGTGGGCAAGGTAAAGAGAATCAAGATGAATGGAGAAGCCACTGGGAACTATTAACAGCAGAAGCTTCCATCATCCTTGGGCCTGGAGAAACAAAAGAGAAAGGGTGTGCTATTCCTAGAACCCATCCAGAGCTGTGGTCATAGCAGAGGGGCCGCCCAACATGGGTGCTATATGACAGAGGAAGGCACCCATGGTGGAGACCAGGCTCTGGCAGGGAGGGAGGGAGGGGGAAGACCCACCCCTCTCTCTCCCCGCCCTTCACACTCCTCTCTTCACACTCTTCTTCTACTCAAAGTGCTTCCCTTTGGTCAAGAGCCGAGAAAGAGGCGCTGAGAACAGCAAAGCCTGGGGGCTGCAGCTTGTAGATGTCAGGCTTTGAGGCAGGGAACGGGATGACAAGTGTGGCCAGGGGTGGGAGGGGAGTGGTAAGATTTGAGTGGGACGATGAAGAATCACCAGCTCAGTGGAGAAAACAAAGACATTTCCAAAGGATGAATTAATTATGCATACTCAGTAACATAAATGGGCTTTAAAGTATCATTGGAAAACAGAAAATGCTACTTAGCTGCAAAAAATATTAGTCATCCATTTGAAACTGAACCACGTATTCATGTAACCATTTCCAGTCCCAGAAGTTACTATTCTAAGATACTTGTTTGCAGAAGTAAAGCCGAATGATAGAAAAATAGGTTTGTCAATCTTGTCATGTTGAACACTTATGTTTTTAAAGTGGGATGGGAAGTATTATTGGAACGGTTTTGGAATAGAAAGCAGCTTTCTGACTCAGGAGGGTGTCTGTATGACCACACCCATCAATCGTCACAGCATGGTTATATGAACTGGGTACGACCCCTGTGTTATCGCGCTGGGTGCACCATAACAAAATACCATAGGCTGGTGGCTTTGACTACAGAAATTTGTTTTCTCACCACTCTGGAGGCTGGAAGCCTGAGACCCAGTGTTGACAGGGTGGACGTCTGCTGAGAGCTCCCTTTGGGAGCTCCTTTTCAGTGTGTGCTCACACGGTCTTTCCTAGGTGACTCTGCAGGGGGAAAAAGTGAGGGGGATGGAGGGAGGGGGAGAAAGAGCCGTCTCTTGGTGTCTCTCCTTTTTTTTTTTTTTTTTTTCTTGCTGCTGCTGCTGCTAAGTCGCTTCAGTTGTGTCTGACTGGGCGACCCCATAGACGGTAGCCCACCAGGCTTCCCCGTCCCTGGGATTCTCCAGGTAAAAACACTGGGTGGGTTGCCATTTCCTTCTCCACTTCTTTTTTTTTTACCTAAGTTCAAATCATCCTGACTTTATGATCACAGAAATACTATAAATATCCACAGTTGGTGAACACTGTTATAAAAAATACAGATAGAAGGGTGGATAGAGAGCTGCATAGATAGAGTGACTGTAACAGGAATAGGCTCAATCTGCACATGCTGTTTTTAAAGTATAGTGTTGAATTTAGTGTTACTTGAATTTTTAAAAAAATTTATTTAATCACACCAGGGCTTAGTTGCGGCAGGTACAATCTAGTTTGCTGACCAGGGATCAAACCCAGGCCCCCTGCATTGGGACACAGGCTTGATCCCTGAGTCAGGAAGATCCCCTGGAGGAGGAAATGGCAACCCACTCCAGTATCCTTGTCTGGAAAATCCCATGGACAGAGGAGCATGGCAGGCTACAGTCCATGTGGTCGCAGAGAGTTGGAGATGACTGAGCGACTTAGCACACACTCATGCATTTCCCTAAAGGCTCCACGTCCAAATACAGCCGCTCTGGGGGTTAAGACTTCAACATATGAGTTTTGGAGGGGACCCAAACATTCAGTCCATAAAATCCCACGTAGTGATATGAAATAGATGACACTTGATATGTTGATACTGATAGTCATTAAATCAATAAAACTTCATTGCACACCTACTGTGCACCAGAATCTCTGCTAGGCTCTGAGATTATAGGTAGAAGGAGAAAAAAAAAACTGCCTCAGTCTTTAATGAGTTTATAACTTGAAGAGAGACAGAGAAGCTGTTAGAACACAGTGGTCACTGCCAGGAGAGCCTGAGCATTTGTGCTAAGTCACTCGGTCATGTTCGGCTCTTTGAGACCCCTTGGACTGTAGCCCGCCAGGCTCCTCTATCGATGGGATTCTCCAGACAAGAATACTGGAGTGGGTTGCCATTTCCTTCTCCAGACCCAGGGACCGAACCCACATCTCTTGGGTCTCCTGAACTGGCAGCGGGTTCTTTTCCACTAGCACCCCTGGTGACTCAGATGGTAAAGATTTCACCTGCAATGCGGGAGACCTGGGTTCTATCCCCAGGTCAGGAAGATCTCCTGGAGGAGGGCATAGGTACCAGTATTCTCGCCTGGGATTTCCATGGACAGAGGAGCCTGGCGGGCTGCAGTCCATGGGGTCGCAAAAGAGTCAGGACATGACTGAGCGACTAACACTTTCACTTTCTGTTCAGTGCCTCCTGGGAAGCCCCAGAGCTCCTAGACAGGACGAATAAACCACTCCCTGGAGGCAGCAGAAGTGATGTGCAAGCAGAAACGGAGGATGAGGAGTATTGGATAGTAAACACGGGGTGGGACAGACAAGGGGGAGCATTCAGGATTGAGGAAGACGATACACAGAACTAGGGTGACCAGGATCCTGGTTTGCCCGGGGCTGTCCTGGTTTTAGCACTAAAAATCCCACATCTGGGAAAGCTCGGGGTCGCTGAGCCTTATATGCTGCTGCTGCTGCTAAGTCGCTTCAGTCGTGTCCAACTCTATGTGACCCCATAGAAGGCAGCCCACTCAAATGAACTCGAAATGAAAAAGGAGACTTTTCAACAGACAACACAGAAAGAGAAAGGATCATAAGAGACAATTAGAAACAACTGCATGACAATAAAATGGATAACCTGGAACAAATGGACAAATTCTTAGAAAAGTACAATCTTCTAAGACTGAACCAGGAAGAAAGAGAAAATATGAATAAGTCAAGCACCAACACCAGTCACAAGCTCTAACTATGAACAGATCAATCACAAGCACTACTAACTGGGATCAAAAGTCTCCAACAAAGAAATGCCTGGGACTTCACAGATGAATGCTCTCAAATGGTAGAGATGTGATAATACCTATGCTGGTCAAACTGTTCCAGAAAAATGTGGAGGGAGGAGCATTCCCAACTCATTCTGTGAGGCCACCATCACCATGAACCAAAAGGAAGCAGAAATGCCACAAAGAAAAGAAAATTACAGGCTAACATCACTGATGAACATCAATGCAAAAATCCTGGGGAAAATTGTAGCAAAAACCAAACAAAAACACATGAAAAGGATCATACACCAAGTTCAAGTGGGGTTTATCCCAGGGATTCAAAGATTCTTCGCTATCTGCAAATCAATCAATGTGATACACTATATTGACAAACTGAAAGATAAAAAGCATACGATAATCTTGATCGATGCAGAGAAAGGTTTTGACAAAACTAAATACCAGTTTAAAAAGCACTCCATAAATGGGCATGGAAGATACCTACCTCAACATAAGAAAGGTCATATAGGAAAATCTCTCAGCAAACATTATTCTCAATGGTGTCAAAATGTAAGCATTTCCTCTAAGATCAGCATCAAGATCATGGTGCCCACTCTATTCCTATTAATCAATAGAGTTTTTTAAGTCATAGACACAGCAATCAGAGAAGAAAACGAGAAAGAACGCATATTGGAAAAGAAGAAGTCCATCTGTCATTGATTGCAGATGACCTGTTTCTATTCATAGAAGACCCTATAGGTAGAACCAGAAAATTACTAGAGCTAATCAATGAATTTAGTAAAGCCCAGGATACAAAATTAATACACAGAAATCCTTTGCAGACTTACAGCACAACAAGAAAAATCAGAAAGAGAAACTAAGAAAAAAGTGCCATTCCCCACTGCAACAAGAAGAATAGCATAGCTAGGAATGCTGCTGCTGCTAAGTCACGTCAGTCACGTCCGACTGTGTGCGACCCCATAGATGGGAGCCCACCAGGCTCCCCCATCCCTGGGATTCTCCAGGCAAGAACACTGGAGTGGGTTGCTATTTCCTTCTCCAATGCATCAAAGTGAAATGTGAAAGTGAAGTCGCTCAGTCGTGTCCGACTCTTCGGGACCTCATGGACTGTAGCCTATCAGGCTCCTTGTACATGGGATTTTCCAGGCAAGAGTACTGGAGTGGGTTTCCATTTTTCTTCCCCAATAGCTAGGATTAAAGTTACCTAAACAGACAAAACACATGTATGCAGAAAGACAGGCTGTATGATGAAAGATAGCCAAGTTGAAACAAACAGATAGAAAGATATGCCTTGTTCTTGACTTGAAAGAAATCAATGTTGTGAAAATGACTGTACTACCCAAAGCAATCTGAAGATTCAATTCATCCCTATCAAACAACCAATGACTTTTTTTTTTTTTAAAGAACTAGGACGAACAATTTTACAATTTACATGGGGGTGGGGGGGAAAAAGACCCAGAAGGGCCAAAGCAATCTTGGAAAGAAAGGTGGAACTGGAGGAATCAACCTTCTGACTTCAGACTATACTACCAAGACACTATGGTACAGACACAAAAGCAGAAACAGAGGGCAATGGAACAAGACACAAAGCTGAGAGATAAACCCACACCCCTATAGGCATCTTTTCTTTGACAAGGGAGGCAAGAATGTACAATGGAAAAAGGACAGAAAAGAGAGCCTCTTCAGTAAGTGGTGCTGGGAAACTGGACAACTACATGTAAAAGAATGAAATTAGAACGCTTCTTCATACTATACACAAAAATAATTCACAATGGGTTAAAGACCAAAAGTAAGGCCAGAAACTATAAAATTCTTAGAGGAAAACATAGGCAGAACACTCTTTGTCATTTATCACAGCAAGACCTCCGAGAATGACTGAAATAAAAATAAAAATAAATGGCATCTAGAGAAACTTCAAAGTATATAAGCAGCAAAGAAAACTATAAACAAGATGAAAGGACAACCCTCAGAATAGGAGAAAGTAATTGTAAATGAAGCAATTGACAAAGGATTATCTACAAAGTACACAAGTAGATCATCGAGCCTAATATCAGATAAAAAGCAACCAACTGAAAAGTGACCAGAAGACATGAACAAATTTATCCAAAGACGACATTAAGAAGGCCACCAAACACATGCGAAGATGCTCCACATCACTCATTACTAATGAAACGCTAATCAAAACTACATGAGGTATCACCTCACACCAGTCAGAATGGCCATCATCAACAATTCTACAAATAATAAATGCTGGACAGGACATGGAAGAAAGGGAACCCTCTTGCACTGTTGGTAGACATGTAAATGGATACAGCCACTATGGAGAGGGAATGTAGGTTTCTTTAAAAAGTAGGAATAAAGCTACCATATGATGCAACAATCCCCTACTGGCCATATAGCCGGAGAAAACCATACCTCTAAAAAGACACATGTACCCCAATGTCCACTGCAGCACTATTTAAAATAGCCAGGGCATGGAAGCAACCTAATGTCTATCAAGAGAACAATGTATAAAGAAGTCGTGGAACATATACACAATGGAATATTACTCAGCCACAAAAAGGAACAATACGAGTCAGTTTAACTGAGGTAGATGAACCTAGAAACTGTGATACAGAGTGAAGTAAGTCAGAAAGAGAAAAACAAATATAGTATACGAATGCATACACATGGAATCTTGTAAAATGGTACTGGTGAATATTTGAAGGGCAGAAATAGATACACAGATGTAGAGGAAGGACTTGTGAACTCAGCTGGAGAAGGAGAGGGTGGGATGAATTGAGAGAGTAGCACTGAAACATCACCTACTACCATATGTAAAATAGCTAGCTAGTGGGAAGTTGCTATATAACATGGGGAGCCCAGCATTGTCCTCTGTGACGACCTAGAGGGTGGGATGGTGGGAAGTGGGAGGCAGGCTCACCAAAGAGTGGATAATATACTTATGGCCTATTCGTGTTGTTGTATGAGGAAAACAAACCAAACAATGTAAAGCAGTTATCCTTCAATTAAAAATTAATAAATACAATCTGAAAACTATCATTCAACACTTTTGTACTGTCGTCTAAAGCTATATGGGATCATCGTCTATTCCTAGCTATTTTTCCACTATAAGTGCTTATAAATGTCATTAAAGGTTTTGAAAATATGATTTTAATAGCTACACAGTATTGCTTAATATCTCACACATAAATAACATTTCAGTCTCAACATAGAAACATAATACCAAAAAAGGTTTCCATTTTAAACTAAAGCTTGCATTTTAATTCAGTTCAGTGAGAATTCCTCTGAAGGCCTAAAATTCTTATGAAAAGTACATTATGTGGAGTCCTTCTTGCTTTCATCTGTTATGCCGTATCCTCATTTACTTCTAAGGACTCTTGGACTTTTGACATTTTTGCCTGAGGCTGTAATTTTTGACTGAGATAAAATCTTAAATTTAGATATTAAGAATGTCAAGAAGCACTCTTGTAAGTGTGAGTCACTCAGTCATGTCCAGTTATTCGTGACCCATGGACTGTAGCCCACCAGGTCCTCTGTCCACAGAATTTTCCAGGCAAGAATATTGGAGTGTGTAGCCATTCCTTTCTCAAGGGGCTCTTCCTGACCCAGGGGTCAAACCCTGGTCTCCCGCATTGCAGGCAGATTCTTTACCATATGAACCACCAGAGAACCCTGACCCGGGTGTACACGGATGTAAAAATCCTCAAAAGAATATTAGCAAACCAAATTGAAGACACATTAAAAAGAATCATACACTATGATCAAATGGAATTTATTCTGTGCCTGCAAGCTTGATTTAGTATTTGCACATCAATCACTGTGATACACAATATGAGCAAAATTAAGAATGAAATCATGTGATCTTCTCAATAATTGCAGAAAAAGCTTTCAACAAAGTGTAACATCAATTTTGGTACAATCTCTCAATACAGTGGTTAAACATGGAACATCCTAAAGGGTATATAAGACAAGCCCACAGCTAACATCCAAGTCAGTGGTAAAGAGGTGAAAGATTTTCCTAAAAGATCAGGAATAGTACAAGGATGCCCACTCTCACCAATCTTGTTCAACATAGTAGTGGAAGTGTCCTACCCAGAATAACTAGGCAAGAAAAGGAAATAAAAGCATCCCCATTGGAACAAATGAAGTTACACTGCCACTATTCGATTATGACAGAATTTATATGAAACCATAAAAACTCCACCAAGTAACAAGTATTAAAACTAATAAACTCAGCAATGTAGCAGGATATGAGCCATCAGAGAGAGAACAGAACAGTACCATATACAAATGCATCAAAAAAAAAAAAAACATGAAATAAATTTTACCGACGAGCAGAAACACCTGTACAGTCACAGGCTCCAAGACATAGAGTCTGGATTCAAATCCCACCTTACACTGACCTGCAGAGTGACCCAGGGCAAATCACACAATGATCTGAGGCTCAACATATTCAACTGTAAAATGGACACAAACCCAGTATCTCCTCCCAGGGCTGTGAAACTCCAAGGAAATGCTTATTTAGGCCCGGGCATTGGAGTGTCTCCGGGAGCCTCTCCTTGTATGAAACTCCTCTAGAACTGGGCTCTTCTGATCCTGTGGGTGAGGGTCAAGTGTAGAGCCTGGGAGCCAAATGGGACTGGACAATGACGAGGACAAAAAAATATACTAGTTCTGTGTCAGGGAGGGAAGTCACCTCCTTTCCAGATCTCAGAGTGGGGCCTGCACCGAAGGCCCGGGGGATGTACAATCAGATGTGAACCCCGAACCGCCCCCCCACCCCCAGCAGGGATGGCGCCTTCCTGGCAAGAACCTTCTCTCTGGTCCGGGCTTCAGTGTGATGTGGTGCTGCTCCCTGAGTTCTCCAGGTCTCCACCAGGCAAAGAGCTCTTGGGACTTGGAGGTCTATTAAACCACAGGTGCCTGAGAGTCAGAATGACACAAGGGCTAACAACATTGAAAATTAGCTATATTTAAAAAAATGACAGAAGTACAGACAGGGCAGGGTATGAGAAGCAGAAGGATTGACTACCTCGCGAGCCTTTAGCAGAAATATCTCCACACCAGCTCAGCAGAGCCCACAGGAGGAAAATATAATGGAAAAGCAGGCTATGGGTATATCTCTACACTGCTGGACCCAGGGACCCAAGTCCCAATCCACCAATATTATTTTGCATATCCAGACAGCAAGAGGGAGAAACACAGACCTTGCCTTAGGAAGTCTCAGCCAGACTTAATATTGGGGTTGCTGAGCATGGTTACATGGTCACTAGGGTCACTCAGTCCCTCCTCTGTGCTCACATCCTCTGTCCTCACAGAAACATACATGGTTCACTACAGAGAACCCTCTGAGGGTACTTGTGTATACTAGAAACAGGCAATGGTGAAGTGTGAAGAGAAGACACAGAAACGGAAACATGTTTCTGGGGTGCTGTACAAATTTCCAAAGATCTGAAGTTCTTGATACTTGGCATTTTTAAAAGAAGCTTCTTAATGTGTAAACGCAGAAAGGATATTTCCAGGAGAAAGGACAAAGGAATCGTCCCATTGGGACAATTTGGTGTCCATGTGGGAAAGTTAGTTGGATCCCTACCTCAAAAGACAGCACCAAATCAATTAGACACATAGTAAAAACCAACAATTGAAGGAAAAACTTGACAAAATTTCGAACCATTTTTGATGAGGGAATATCTTTTCTTTAAATTGAGGTATTGTTGATTTACAATTTGTTTAAGGTTTACAGCAAAGTGATTCAGTGATTCAGCTTCTCAGGTACTTCCTTGGACAAAATTCATTCCCTTTGGGAGGCCCCTAGGCCATGCCCTCTACTCAGAACAGCTAAGAATCCTGAATAGGCAAAGCAGCATGTCGTGGTGCTCAGTGAGGGTTTTTAGACTGAATAAACTATTCTAACACGATACAAGGAACAAGCCCAGAGTTTAAGAGAGGATCTCCAAACCTACCTTCCAAAAGGAGGTCTTGCTCCCTTGAATGTCAGTGCGTGAAACAGTGCTTGGGAAGGGAAAAGGTGTGTCATGAATATTTGGTCTGCAGAGGAGACAAAGTGGTGTGTAGAGATGATGTTCAGGCATGTCCCAGGACACTGAACACACGGACAGAGTGACCGGACTCTCAGCCCTGCTCTGGGGGCATTGCACTCTCTCCATCCCTGACAGAGCGTGAGCAGCTCACACGTGTCTTGGCGAGTATGGTCACATGACCTGGACCTGGCCAATCAGTGTGCTCCATCCCTGGGCACCATGATTGGCACTGACCAATCGGGACCCAGGACCAGGCCTCAAGCTGGATTCAAAGGAAGAGGAGGGCTGGCTCTGCCGGAAGGGGTGGGGGCCTGTGAGGTCAGGCTGCAGCAGTGGGAGGGGGTGTGAGTTCACCTGGGGCAGTTGGTGACCTTCTTGCGCCCGTTAGGGCAGAGCCGCTGGCCTGAGAAGGAGGGCGCTGCTGAGCCCAGGGGTTGAGAGCGCCGGTTCCTGCTGTGGTCCCTGGGCTCCACCTGAGACCGGAGGGAAGCCGCCTGCCCGTGAGTCCTCTCCTGCTTGACTGTCAGCTTGTTTGGACTACGCTGGGTTTTCTGTCCAGCTGGCTACGTGAAGACCCTGGAAATGCACCTGTGTGGGTTTTGGCTGGCTTCAGGGAAGAAATGCCAGACGACACTGGGAGACTCCAGTTTAATCCGGATTCAGGTCATATCTCTTGAAAGTGAAGTGAAAGTCCCTCAGTCGTGCCCACCTCTTGGCGACCCTGTGGGCTATACAGTCCATGGAATTCTGCAGGCCAGAATACTGGAGTGGGTAGCCTTTCCCTTCTCCAGGGGATCTTCCCAGTCCAGGGATTGAACCCAGGTTTCCCGCATTGCAGGCAGATTCTTTACTAGCTGAGCCACAAGAGAAGCCCGAGAATACTGCAGTGGGTAGTCTGTCCCTTGTGTAGCGGATCAGCATTCCCGACCCAGGAATCAAACCGGGGTCTCATGCATGGCAGGAGAATCCTTTACCAGCTGAGCTATCAGGGAAGCCCAGTATCTCTTAAGGCCAGCTATTCATTGTAGTATCAACCATATTAGTCTTCATGGGATTAAGGTAGCAACCTGCTAAGGTAGCAATCGATGTCCTTTTTCTAGAGGACAAAACTGGGGCTCAGAGAAGGGGGTAACACAGCTAGAGCAAGGAAGTGTGTACCTAGACAAAAACCCCCCGATCCTGCTGTTAGAACTCAGGGAAGCCATACGGTGTGGCTTGTCCATGTGACGGGGGCTAAGACACCCAGCCCACACCGGATACTGTGGGGACCTGACTTGGTAACTGCCTTCTCGCAGCTCTGAGACTCAAAAAAGCGATTTTCACTGGAGAGAGGAAGGATACGTCCCTCCATCCAACCCACCACATCCTCCAGGTACTCCCACACCCTGCCCCCTTTCTCTTTCTTTGTGAGGGAATAAGTGTCACGCTCATGTGACCACATTGGCTGTCCACTGTTCACGAGCTACCACCTGGAGCTGCTACCAGAGAGGCCAAGAGCCTTTGCCCCCGAGTACCCCTCTTTCCTTTGCACCGTGGGGGCCCTTCTCGACACCTGCACACCAGAGGCCGTTTCTGAGGCATGCAGGGACCCTCCTTCAGTTTGCAACAGATTGCATCCATCACTGTCCTTTCAATGCTTCCCTTGACACTCAGCTCCTGAGCTCCTTTGTCTGCATTGCGACCCACCTGGCTGCCACGGGAGGGACAGAGCTGACCATGAATCCAAAGCTCAGATCTGACAGGCAGGAATCTGTGTATAAAGGGCCTGATTAATCATGCCGTAGAGGCTGTAGTGGGCTCCAAGGATCCGTAAGTAGGACTTGGGCCAAAGTGATTCCACAGCTGTTTTAATGCCTGGGGAGGGTCTGGCTGTAGTGGGGGTGGGGTGAGTCTCCTGAGGTTCTGAAGGCCCACTGTGTGCAGATTCATGGCACATAGAGAAGAGAAGGCGGAGTCCTTCCCTGGAGGTGGTCCAAGCTCATGGATGAGCCAGACAGGCAGGCAGGGCACGAAAGCACCTGAGCTGCCATTATGAGTGAATGGTGTGGGGGCAGAGGAAGAGAACCAGGTCTGCTCGCTTATTGGCGCCCAGGGCAGGTTGTCCCCAGACTAAACACTTACTATGGTGATGACCGTCACTGCTGTCTGCAAAGGGTTTACATTGGTGTGTGTCTTCATCGAGTGGTCAGGCCGTCTCTAAGCTACACTGGCCATGAGCATTGCCTCTCCTTGGAACTTGACATGATTCGTCTCTTCCTTATGGAACATTCATTTCTAAGAGGGTTTTTGGGCCACAAGGATGTTGGGTTTTTCTCTAGCTTTGTCTCATGAGGAACGCTTTTCCACTTGTTGATGTGGTTTGTTTTCCCAGCTCTCTTTCTTGCTTTATTTTGTCAATTTGTTTCTGCCAGAGGAAGAGCTCAGAATTTGCCTCTGGCTGATATGTGACACTTACAACAGCGACACCCACCTGGGTATTATGACCACATTTGCCGAAAGGGCTTTGTTTTGCAGAAGACATCTTGAAAGTACCTACACTGTCCTTTCAGATTCCCAAAGGCTATTTGAAATGAAAGAAAAACAAGAATTCTCAAGTTTAGTCTTACAATATGTGGGGAGTCAGAAAAATCCCCTGGAGAAGGGAAACACCACCCACTCCAGTATTCTGGCCTAGAGAATTCCATGGAGTGCCTACTCCGTGGGGTCACAAAGAATCAGACAAAATCTGATGACTAATCAACAACACCGAAGCTTCACCATTTGTCAGAGATAACAACAGTATTTATACGACCGTGTGCATGTTCAGTGGCTCATACGTGTCAAACTCTTTGCAGCCCTGTAGCCCCTAAGATCCTCTCTCTGTGGAATTTTTCAGGCAAGAATACTGAAATGGGTTGCCATTTCCTCCTCCAGGGGATCTTCCCAACCCAGGAATTGAACCCAGGTCTCCTGCATCTCCTACATTGGCTGTCGGGTTCTTTTCTGCTGAACCACCTGGGAAACAAGTCATTACATCACTGGGTTATCCTAAAGTACTTAACTTGGAGTCTGGCACTGGGGAAGTTCTCACTGGTGATGTGAATATTCAGTCATATATCATTATTGCTCATATGATAATGAAATGGCCATGCTCATAAAGGAGAAAGAAGAGCCTTTCCAAGTCCAATTAAATCCTTTGCCACACATATGTTTTTAAAAACTTCTTGACTTTGAAATGAACATCAAACATAAAGACATTGGTTATGGCCTCCAGAAAAGATTGAGCTGTACCAATAAGTGACGAGGATTCTTCTCCCAGTTCCAAAATGCATGCGTTGTTTCCCGGGCACCACCGAGCACTTCTCCGGTGGGCTCAGAGAGGCTGAGTCACTCACCAGAGACCACACAGCAGCAGACCAGGACTCCGACCCAGGTTGCTGAAACCACGGCTCCCTCCTGTGCCCATCTGACCTGCCCCTTGAGGGCAGCAGGAGGATCTGGGCTCCCCTGGCCTGAGCCCCTGGGCCTGCCTCCCCTCGTCCGCGCTGGGATGTGTCCATTCCCAAATCATGCACTGTGTCCCCCAGCCCTGGGCCGTCATGTCAGGCTCCAGGCTCCCTGCAGGTGAGCCCCACGCCCACCAGCACACCTCCGAGCCCTGCCCATCTGGTCTCTGTGCCTGGTCTCGAGTGTCCTGATCCTAACTGTTTTCTTGAGGCAGCCCCAGGACTGGGCCCTGCTTCCTCGAAGCTCCCTTCACCAAGCCCAGTGAGGCTCTGCCCTGTGGCTTCATGACAAGTATGTTGGGCTGAGTGGTGGCTCCGAAAGCCATCCATCCTTCTGCAGCCTCCAGAGGTGGCCTTATTCCGATGAAAGGTCTCGGCAGATGGAAGTAAGTTCCTGACCCCTGCACCAGATCACCCGGGATGCATGTGGACCCTAAATCCAACGACAGGTGTCCTTGGAAGAAAAGAGGGGGTGATCTGAGGCACTGAGCCACCCAGGGGAGAAGGTTTGTGCAGATGGACGCAGAGGTCGGGGTGATGTGGCCAGAAGCCCAGGGAGGCCTGGCGTCCCCCAAGGACTGGACCAGGCCAGAGGGACCCTCCGCTGGAGCCTCTGAAGGGAGCTCAGCCCTGCCCACACCTTGATCACAGGTTTCTGACTCCAGAACTTGGGAGGGGGGGAATGAATTTGTGTTAAAGCTGTCCAGTCTGTGGCCAGTGGCTGCAGCCACCCCTGGACACTGAGAGTGAACTTGCTGGCTCCAAGGTGAGAACAGTGGCAGGACCCACCCCCTACCCCCCAACCCCAACACACAATCTTGTCATGAGGTTAAATGAGTTCATACACACAGATGGCTGAATCAGGGACTGACACTTGGATCTCAGCCCGCTTCACTTCCTCCTCCTCGTCACCATCACCGTCATTGTGAGGGGCCCTCATCCACTCATTCAGTGGACATACAAGGGCCTGATGTGGGCAGCGAGGCCAGCGAGCTGGGAGGCTCCGCCAGGACTCACCCTGTCTGCTGGGGCCGCATGGACGAGGCTTGTGCAGTGACACGGAGGCCCCGGGAGAGGCTGGATCCTCCGGTCGTGGGAGGCATGAGCGCCTCAGCATCAGAGGTGGAGGGTTGAGCTGGGTTCATCCTGGGGGGGTGCAGCCCTTCACTCAAAGTGAGGGAAGAACCCCATGTGGCACCCAGTGTCCGGTAGCCTCCCCTTGCCATGGCAGGCTGCGGGCAGAGCCATGGATGATCAGGAGTCTGCATCTCACTAGGAGCCGAGGCTGGCACTGAGGGAATCCTCAGTGAGGATTTTTTTTTTAAAAAAACCATCCTAAGTGACTTCAGCTCCATTGCTTTTTGCCAAAAACCTGCAATGATCCCAAGAGCTTTGTACACTCCAAGGGTGGTGACTGGACGTGGAGCCCAGCACAGACCCAAGTCAGTCCTGCCCTGAGTCCCACGGGCCGGCCACACCCTCCCCCTTCCTTGGCCTGGCTTTCTTCTGCCAGGACCCCCAGAATGGTGGAAAGGCAAGTGTGGCCTCAAGCTGAGGGGCCCAGCCTGGGCTCCAAGCCCCTGGGGGTCCCCTTGGGAGGTCTGGTGGACCTAGTTCCCCCTGCCGTGGGGCAGCTCTCTCTCGGGGACTGTCGTGTTTCTTTGCTTTCTGTTGTGATGGGGCACCCCAGTTATCTCGGGGCGATGGGAAGTCTGTTGGTGTTACATGCTCCCGCCTTAGATGGGGAAACGTTATTGCTGCATTGACACTGCTCACTCGATACTGGGAATCGGTTAAACACAAATGGCAAGGGGAACAGAGCAAAACAGAAAAAGAAAAATAGAGAGTTGCTGGGTTGCTTCAGGTCTCACCTGTGATTAAGAGTGTGTACAGCCTGCACGTGAACCTGGGTTCCCACACCTGCCAACTACCAGGTGCCAGGCCCTGATTTTAGACCCCCAGCTTCACTAAGGAGTCATTGACAGATACAGTTTATGTGTATTTAAAGTCTACATTGTGATGACTTGATGCCCACAGATGTCATGGAATGATTGCCTTACATACGCATCACCTCACACGGTTAACTCTGTGTGTGTGTGTGTCTTTATGTTGTTCTTATAATCCGTGAACACAATATAGATAGCTCTCCATTTTTTAAGATCTTCTTTAATTTATCTTAGAAGTTTATAGTTTGCTGTATGTCTTACACATGTTTAATTAGATATCTTGATATTTTCAGTGCCATTATAAATTCCTAATAGATACAGAATTTACTTTTCTATATTCACTTGGTAAATCCATATATTTCAAATCATTCTAATTGTATTTATTTATGTATACACAATTATGTCTGCAAATAAGTTCTTTTTTCCCCTTTGCAACTGTGATAACCCTTTCCTTTTTCTTGCCTTATTGTATGGACTAGGATCTCCAGTCCTGAGTACATTGGTGAACAGAAGTAGTGAGAATAAGTATCCTTGTCTCTTTCACATTATCAGAGGAAAAGCTTTCAGTATTTCACCATCACACATGATATTAGCTTTTCTGTAGACAGTTTAATCAAAATATGTAAATTCTTCTCTGTTAGTTTACTAAGAGTTTTTTCTTAGTCGTGCACTAAAATTATTACATTAAATTTTCTTGTTTATTTTCTGCAGATTTTGAAACAGGTAATTTTTCTTGTATGTGATTATTTTTCTTTTATGTGATTTAACTTTTAAAAAATTTTGTGATTCTAAAACGACCCCAACCTGATCTCAATGTATTCTCCTTCAGTTGGACTTTATTTCTTAGTGTTTTATTTAGGATTATTTCATCTATACTCAGAGTCTGTAATTTTACTTTCTTGTACTTCTTCCTGGTTGGATTTAGTATCAAGGTTATGCTAGTCTTATAAAACAAGGTTGGAGAGTGTTCCTTGTTTACTGCAAGAATTCCTGTGAGATGACTGTTTTCTTCCCTAGAATTTTGGAAGAATTGATTGGCAAAACCAGTTGGTTTTATTGTGGGGAGGCTTTTAATTTCAGATGTAATTTTTTTCATGCAAATAAAATTTTCTGATTTTGTATGTCTTCTTGGGTCTATTTCAGTAAAGCATTTCCCTCCTGCTAGGAAGTTATTGAGGCGAGCAGACTCTCCAGTTAGTAAGTGAACTGTGGTTCATAATATTTTTCTTATCTGCAAGATGTGTTGTCTCCCCTTTTAAAAACCCCTGATGCTGGTGATTTGAGCTTTGTCTCTTTCTCTTAATAAGTCTCTCTAGGGGTTTATCAGTTCTTTCAAAGAGCAAACTTTTGGCTTTGTTTTTAAAAAACTTCATATTTGCTTTCTGTTTCCTTGTTTTCTGCTCCCTTTTTTCCCCATCTATGTTGTGTTTCGTTTGCTATGTTTTTTCCCTGGTTTCTTGGGAGAGAGGCTTAATTGATTTTTAGCCTTCCTTCTTTTCCAGTGTATGTGTTTAAGGCTTTAAGTTACCCTCTAGACACAGTCGCTGTGTCCCACAGGTTTGAATAAGCCAGATTTTCATTATCTTTTATGGAAAAGTATTTTCTAATTTTCATTGTGTTTTTCAAAATCATTATCCATGAAATTCTTCAAGCAGTATGTCATTTAACTTCGCAATGTTTGGGGAGCTTTTTCCAGTGATCCTTTTTTGATTTCTAGCTTAATTCCATGAAGAGCCCCGTCATAGGCTTTTGGGGTTACTGTTATAAATCCCGTAGACTAGCTGATAAACAACAGAAAGTTGTTTCTTGGAGTCCTGAGGCTGGGGAGTCCCAAGATCACCAGCAGGTGCCACATCTGGTGAGGCCTGTTTCCTGGTTCCTAGACTGCCTCCTGCTTCTCCCGGTCCTCGCAGCACAGGAGCCCATTCCCTCCTGGCCTGACCCTTCCCAGAGTGCCTGCCTCCTCGGATCATCACCACGTGCTGGGTGAAGTTTGAGGGCCCATAAACCGTCAGCCCATTGCAATCCCTAAATATACTCTGCATTATTTCAGTCCTTTGAAATAATTCAAGCTTTCCTAATGGCTCAATACATATTCTTTCTGTTATATGTTCCTTGGGCTCTTGAATATGTATCAGTGGGAATGCAATGTTCCATGTGTATCAGTCAGATCAGGCTTGTCACTCATGTAATTCAGATTCCGGTAGCCACGTTGAATAAAAGCAGAAGTAGGTGAAATTACCTGTAATATATTTTATTTTAACACACCCCAAATATTATCATTTCCGTGTGTCATCAACATGATAAAACCTAATGAAATAGTTCACGTTCTTTTTTTCACGCTAAGTCTTTAAAATCCAGTGTGTGTTTCATGCCTGCAGCGCATCTGATTGTAGAGCAGCCACATTTCAGGTACTTCATGGCTGCAGGTGACTACATACGAGGGGGCCCAGTTCCACGAGAGATGTGTCTTTAACGTCTCCCACTGGGATTATGAACTCAGCTGTTACTCCTTTTCTATTTCTGTTGGTTTTTATGTATTGATATTTTGAAGTTATGTTATTAGGTACATTCAAATTTAGAATCCTCATCTTCTTGCTAGACTGAACCTGTATCAGTATGAGATGCTTCTTTTTATCGCTAGAAATGCTTCTTTTTTAGAGACTATTTGACAGTGATATTGCCACATCGGTTTTCTGTCCTTGTTGGCCTGGGTATCTTTTAGGTTCACCTGTCTAAAAGATATTCCATCTTAACATGTAGCTCTGTGAATAGTGTGTAGTTTTCATTGGAATCAGTTTGACACTTTATCTTTTAATGAGAGTATTTGCTCTGTTTATAATGTTGATATTCAGTGTGTAGACACCATGTTGCTGTGTGTTTTCTGTTTGTCCCACCTAGTCTGTGTTCTTTGCTCTTGCCTTCTTTTAGAAGTTTGAAATGTTTCTCTAGTTCTGTGCTCCTCTGTCAGATTGTTGGGTGCACATTCAGAGACACAGCGTGTGTTTTACATTGAAGTCTAACTTAGTACTTTTACTGCCTCCCTGACACGACTGTTTCCTCCTTGTCACTGTTACACTTTGAACTGTTAGATATATATTTGGCGTTAACATCATTGTTTTGTAAAGTTTGTATTTACCCTCACAGTTACCTCATTGTTGGTCTCTACTTGTTTTTTATATTTCCATCAGAGACTACTTTTTTTTTTCCCCAAAGCACTGCCTTAATATTTTTTTAGTGCATGTGTGTGGGTGATGAGTTGTCTCATTTCCATTTGCCCTAAAAGTCTTGATTTTGCTTTCATTTTCAAAGAGTGTTTTTCTTGGGTATAGAATTCCAGGTTGGTGGTTATTTGTTTTTCAGCATTTTACAGATGCCAGTCCATTATTTTCTGACTTCCTTGTTCTTGGAAAGTCAGCTCTCAGTGTTGCTGTGCCATTAAAAGCCACATCATTTTTCCTCTGAACACTTGAACATGTTCTTCTAGCCTTAGGCACCCACAGAGCTGCTGAAACCAATAGGTGATTTTCATTTTTGAGTCAGTGGTCTGAGTCTTGAACCAAATCTTGCCACTGTCCCTGTCAGCCAGTTCAGTCGCTCAGTATCTGCCCCGTTGCGACCCCATGGACTGCAGCACACCAGGCTTCTCTGTCCATCACCAACTCCGGAGTTTGCTCAGGCTCATGACCATCAAGTCGGTGATGCCATCCAACCATCTCATCCTCTGTTGTCCCCTTCTCCTCCTGCCCTCAGCCTTCCCCAGCATCAGGTTCTTTTCCAATGAGTCAGTTCTTCGCATCAGGTGGCCAAAGTATTGGAGCTTCGGCATCAGTCTTTGCAGTGAATATTCAGGTCTGATTTGCTTTAGGAGTGACTTGTTGGCTCTCCTGGCAGTCCAAGGGGCTCTCAAGAGTCTTCTCCAACTCCCCAGTTCAGAAGCATCGATTCTTCAGCATTCAGCCTTCTTCATGGGGCAACTCTTACGTCCATACATGACTACTGGAAAAACCATGGCTTTGACTCAGTGAACCTTTGTCGGCAAAGTAATGTCTCTGCTTTTTAATATGCTGTCTAGGTTTGTCATAGGTTTCCTTCCAAGAAGCAAGCATCTCTTAATTTCACCATCTTCAGTAATTTTGGAGCCCAAGAAAATAAAGTCTGTCACTGTTTCCATTGTTTCTCCATTTATTTGCCATGAAGTGATGGGGCCGGATGCCATGATCTTCATTTTTTGAATGTTGAGTTTTATGCCAGCTTTTTCACTCTCCTCTTTCACTTTCATTAAGAGGCTCTTTAGTTTCAACCCCTGGAGGCATTTCTTATTCCCCTTTCTGTCTTTTCTCCACCATGAGAGTCCCCATTTATACTTTTTAACAACGTAGTTTAACAAGGGGCTCCTTCAATATATTCTATCCTTTTTTTCTCTCTCTCTTATATATATTTTTACCTGACCAATCCTTCAGTTCACTGATCCTCTCTTCAGCTACGTCCGATTTGATGTTAAGCCCAGAGACTGAGTTCTTAAATTCAGTCACTGTTATTGTAAAGTTCTAGAGTTGGTTTTGATTCTCAGAAATTTTTCCTTTTGTCAAGTATATTTTTGAACAGGTGACATTTGCATCTGATACCTCTAGCACACTTCTGATATGCTGATATACATCTGATACCTCTGGATCTGGTTCAGCTCTTTTTCTCTTGGTCCTGTTTGTTGTTACACCCTTTTTTGCTTCTTTGGTTGCATGTTGGACATTATGTTTGGAAAACCCTAGAGGTTCTGAGTGATGCTGCCTTCTCCAGAGCTTCCTCTGACACACACGTCCAGTGGGAACAGAGCTGTCTGTTCACTTAGGGCCTGAGGGACCTGAGGCTGGGGAGGGGGCGGTGTCCTTGTAAGCTCAGTCTCAGCAGCCTTCACCCACCTTCCACCACCACCCCAGGGAGGAGCTTTCCAGCGTCTCGGTCTGGAAGCCTGGGCTGCCCCATAGGGCGCCCCCCTTCTCGGCAGGTCCTGAAGTGGGGGGCTGCCCCCATCCGCGAGGCTGTGTAACAGAAGGGCCCGCCTGTGGGCACTTTTTCAGTGTTGCAACCCCAAGGCAAAGACCAAGACCAGGAAGAACTTGGCCTCGGCCCAAGTCCTGGAAGCAGAGTGGCCTGAGGTGAGAGCAGCCGGGGGCTGGGCCCGTCAGATTGGTCCTCACCCAGCGAAGCTTTGGGGTTGTGTTTCATTTTGTTAGCATGGTTGTGGGCCCTGCCGGCCAGGGCGCTTTGGCCTTAGTGGGCAGGATCGACCCCAGCAGGATTACCTTGTAAAAGGTTGTGCAGGTGCCACGTGGAGGATGGGCGGGGGCCCCACAAGAAGGGAAACACTGGCTGGAGGAGTCACTGGGGCACGTGGACTAAGCTATAAAGTCAGTCCTTGAAGCAGAAAGGCTAAGCCCCTTAACGTCTCCCTTCTTCCAAAGAAAGGATACACTGGCCGGAGGAGTCTCTGGGCATGAGGATCGAGCTCGAGAGTCAGTCCTTGAAGCAGAAAGGCTAAGCCTGTTAATGTCTCCCATCTTACAAAGCACAGACCAGTGTGTCCAGTATTTTAATGATGGGTACCTACTGCTTACATGTATGACATACACCCTCATAGCTACACATGTCTACTACATGCCTCTTACAAGTGCTGGGCACTGTTCTGGGTGCTGGACACTCAGTATGTAGTAGGGGATACGTAGCCCAGGATTTTTTTATTTCTGCAAAGAAAAATAGAACGAAAGATTCCATGTGGTTCAGTTTGAGAAAGTTCACCATGTGGAGGGCCCCATGTGCACGCAAATTGTGGTAAAATACATATAACATAAATTTAACATTTTAACCACTTGATTGAATGACTGGGTGGCTTCAGTGGAGTCAGGCTAACAGATGGCCCTGAGGTGCCATCCGCCTTTCTCCCAGAGGAACACTCCAAAGCTTGGTGGCCCTGTAGACCTTCCCTTTATTCTTCACTCTCCCCAGTGGCTCTAGGTCATTGGTCTGTGTGTCATTTAAGAATCTCTTTATCCACTTTGTTGTTAGGTTTATGTTTTGGAAAGCTTCTCAGACGTCCCTGGGTCTTGAGAAGGCAGGCTTGGATTCCAGGTGCTCCCTTGCCACGTGCTTGCCAGGTCGAGGTGGAGGCCGAAGGCTGGTCTGAGTTGTGGTGGTCTGTGTGGTCGTGGGGTCAGTGGACCGCCTCTTCTGTGGAGGGGCAAGGAGATCCTTTGTGTGGAGCCTGGAGAGACTTGACAGGGTCAGTCTTCACAGTCTCGCTCTCATTTTTAATTTATGTTTGCATTTAGTTTCTCATTTAACTGTTTTCTAGGAGTTTCCAACTGCTACTGAAGAACTAAAAATATGCAGGGAGCAGCTTCTTGAAAGATTAAGAAGAAATCACTGAGCTTAGAGTGGAAAGAAGCAATACCAGGGTCAGTAAGGGGATTCTCAAGTGTTGACATTTGCCCCACGGGGGGTCACCACTGGCCTCCGTTTTGGTGTCTTTAAACTCTGTCTGATTTTCAAGTCATTTTTCACACCTTCCCACTGAGCAGACCAGGGTGGATCAGTTCGGGATTCTCATACCTTGCTTCAAATTTATGATGAGAGCTAATGTAATTTTAGAACATTTGAGGGGGGAGTTCTCTTAACTTACATTTTTGTCCATGCTACACTTTGTGTGGGATCTTAGTTCCCCGATCAGGGATTAAAACCAATGACCCCTGCAGAAGTGTGGAGTCTTAACTACTGGGCCCCTGGGAATGTCCACTCTAACTTCAGCTTGAACTGGCGGGATTCCGATGTGCCTTAGCATGCTTTCCGCTATAGGGTGAGTCTGAGAGGAGTTATTGGCCCTGAATCAAGCATGAGGTTGATGGTGCTCCTTTGGCCCTGCCCTGCAGCTGCTGCTGGAGCACCTGGAGTGCCTGGTTTCCTGGTATGTGCCATCCCTCCAGACGACGGTGGGCAAGCAGCAGGCGCAGCTGCTGCTGGAGCTCCTGGAGTGCCTGGTTTCCTGGTATGTGCCGTCCCTCCAGATGACAGTGGGCAAGCAGCAGGTGCAAGCAGCAGCAAGCTAGCCAGCATTACCAGCGACGTGGAGGTGCTCAGGGCACCAAAATTGCTGTTTGAGCACCACAAGACCCTGGACGAGAAGGTACCAGCCACCCAACCGTCCTGGATTTGTACACTTGCTGTCTTGTTAGGTGGATGATGCATGTATTTATGTAACTACTTGACTTTTGAGCTTCTTGAATTCTTGTATATATTTTTTTTTCTGTAAGAAGTCAGAGTTTTATATAGTTAAAAAGCATAGCCTGTGTACATGCTCAGTCATGTCCAAATCTTTGTGACGCTGTGGACTGTAGCCCACCACGCTCCTCTCTTCATGGGGCTTCCCAGGCGTGAATACTGGAGTGGGTGTCCATCTTCCACTCCAGGCAATCTTCCCGACCCAGGGATCGAACCTGCCCTCTTGTATTGGCAAGCGGATTCTTTACCACTGAGCCACCTGGGAAACCCCCAGTTAAAAAGTATTAGTTGGCATAAATGTCTCCAGATTTATTATATTCTGTATATCAACTTGCAGTTAAAAACTGGGTAATAGAATTAATTTAGGATAACATTTTGTTCTCTCAAATTTAGAATTTAAAGCTGTTAACAAGCAGATTCTCTTGACGTTAAGATCAATGAGAGACATTAAAGGTATTCTGTGACAGTATCTATGTATTAGGGTGAGTATACACTAAGAAGTGTACTAACGTATATACACACATCAACACAAGGTGACTTGGCCCCTTTTATTTGAGTTGAGAGCGTGATTACAAGTAGCACTCAAAAGGTGTAGTTTGTTAGAAGAAGAATTAGGTGCCACACATAAAGAGGTAAGTTTGATCAGTCTTTGTGTAATTTCCGTGAAGGGTTTGTCATTTGAATCCTTTGATTTTAAAAAAGAATGAAAGCTGTAGTGGTGGGCATCAGATGTTTTTTATCATTCTGATTGAGAACCTGCCCACCTGGGTTATTTTAATGACTAGTAAACTAGACTTGTGGCTCAGAGCTGCAGGATCTCTTAAGTACCCCCTTTGTCCAGCAGAAGACAAATTCTGACTCTAATCACCTGGTGGTATTCGGGATGGATAGCATCACCATGTATTTTCTTTATATGTTGCATTTTCAGTTTAGACTTGAATATTTCCAGGTGTTTTGCTGTCTTTACTTATTTCTTGACTCTAATTCAACTTTTTGGTTTTAGCAGATGATTCTTAAAGAGGAGAATAACCAGGAAAAGATACTAACGCACAGGGTGCTAGATGTAAATCATGAGCAAGAAAACATGCCAAGCGCCAATGGAAAGGCAAGTCCTTGGTCTCACCCTCTGTCTGGTTCTTGTCTTACCATCCAGTCTGTGTGGGGCTGTCGGGACCTCTCACCAACATACCATGTAGGTCTGAGTGGCTGTGAGGGTCTTGTGAGCTCCCAGAGCGCAGAAGGCAGTTTTGACCTCACCGATTGCCCGGAAGTGCTGTGGTCCCTCCCTCTCAAAACAAGGCTGTCTAAGGCTTCCTTTCCCCCTTAGAGACCCTCTAAGCCACGAGGAGGACCTGGCTAAGGTGATCAACCTCCAGGAAGTCATAGACAAGCAGGAGCAGAGCCAGATGGAGGAGCGCCTGGCAGCCCTCTTTGCCCATGTGACAGAGCTGAAGGAGGACCTGGACACGGCCAGGAAGGACCTCCTCAAGTCCGAGGACGTGAACAGGAAACTGCAGCAGGATGTTCACGAAGTAAGTGACGGCAGCTGTGTCTGTTGTCCTGAGGTGGACTGTGGGTCCCTTGTTCCCCAGTGATCTCAGCCTTGGCATGGCTGCGTGAGCAAGAGCAGAGCTCTGGCGAGACCGCAACTGGCTGCCTCCCCGCCTCTGCGTTGAGATCTCTGGGGTAGAAGAGGCCTGGTCCAGGCAGTCCGTTGGCAGTGAACCAACATTAGGGCAGCCCTAGCGCTGTGCTGCACCCTGGGTGTGGACTCCTCATTTCTACAAGTTCTAGGGTGCCCAGTGTGTTCCTTTTCTAAAAATTCATTCATCCATTCATTCATTTCTTGGCGTATAGTTGCTTTACACTGCTGTGTCAATTTCTGCTGTACAGCAAAGTGAATCAGTCATCTATCTATCTATCTATCTATCTACGTATCTCCCTCTCTTTTAGATTTCCTGCCCATTTACTTCACCACGGAGCACTGAGTAGATTTCCCTGTGCTATGCACTAGGTCCTTACTCGTTGACTTTATGCGTAGTATCGGTGCTGTATATATGTCAACCTGAGTCTCCCGGTTCATCCTCCCCCACCCCCACCCCCACCCCCCCGCAACTCCCTGTCAAATGTGTTCCTGATGATGCTGAAATTTCCTTCTGATTCACTCAGGCGAGTCTGGTGACGTCTGTGGAGCCCGTTCTCTCGGAGAGATGGGAGCATGCTGTGTGGGCTCTGCTGAGGCAGCTTGCCTGGCCATCTTCTCGAGTTTTCTGAGGTTCCGCTCCTTGAAGGGATGTGTGACAGTGATACCGGCGGCCAGACAAGTCAAGTGGCATTTGCTCACCCTCAGATCCTCAGGCCTGAGCTGTGTGACCATGTGGAATCATGATGTTTCTGGCGGTCGTGTCTGCGGGTGTCATGATTTATGAGAAACTACCTACAACGGTCACTGTGAAAACAGAAGAGTGCTGGGGGTTCAGGCCTCCTCCTGTGAGCCTCGCCTCTCCTCTGTGCACAGACAGACAGCGCCCACCCTGCCCACCCCTCCCCCGTGAGACCATCTCAGAGAGAACCCCTCCAACATGTGGTACAGCAAGTGTCCTTGTTTAGTAGCTTGGTGTGAGTAATTCTGTGTGAGAACTCAAAACAGAAATATTTGCACAGGTTTGTATAAGCTATTCACACTACTCTTTGGCAACAGGAGATTAGGTGGCAGAGTTTAATACATACAGAATTCTGGGAAAAGCGTTTTTAAGACCTTTCACTTTTAATGTTAGGACTTTGCCCACATTGGTTACTTAATGACCAGGGAGGGACCTGAAATGGATTTTGAACTGGCGCACAGGAGTTGTACCAGCAGCAAGTTCTGGTCCTGGTTTGAGCGTTTCATACATATGGTGTAACTCTGCTTTAGAAGAACTAGGCTTGAGAAATCTGCGCCCAGTTGTGTTACACTTTGATCTGCTTGCCTCATTCACAAGCCAGGTGATTCCTCCCACCGTAGTCAAGGACAAGTCATGTCTCAGTCTCCATTCACGTAAAAAAGACTACAGGTTATTAACCTTCTGCGACTCTTAAGAAATAGCACTGTCACAGTCTGTCAGGCCCTCAAATGAATACGCCCAAATATCAACTGGTCGCCCCCCCACCCCCACCCCAGCTCCAAACCTCTGCCTGTGCTTTTGAGTGTTGTCAATCCTGTGACTACCACTCCGTGGTACCATGTTTGACCCTAAGGAACGATGTTTGTCTCTTCTCTCTCGCTGGCCACGAAGCTACAGGCTCCTTGAGGTGCGACCGTGAGCAACACCCAGTCATACTGTCCACACACTAGACAGGCCCTTGTCACACTCGACAGCACTGAGGGGAGCTGCTTGGGGGAGCGGCCTACCCATGGTGGAAGGGAGCCCCTCGTAGCCTCGTCTGGTCCAGTTCGGCTCTCAGGGTTTCCAGGCTGCTCCTATGAAACAGCAAATGACACAGCCTGCACTGCTTGCTTTCTGGATGTAAAATGACTTGCACCAAAATGTGCAGAACAGGTTACAGGAGTAGTTATCAACTCCGAATATTTTCATTGTGAGAAAATATTCTCTAAGTGTCCCATAGCAAATAGAAGCACTCAGAACAATAGTAAACCCTATAAACCATAATGAATAAGAAGTTCCATCTCAGGTGTAGAAAAGCTTCTGGAGGAAACACGGCAAGCCATTAACAATGATGAAGTCTGTAGAGAGAAGCTGGACTTGGGGCGGGGGTTCGGGTAGGGGGGCAGGACTCACTCTATTGCCCTCACTCCTCTCATTGCTTTAAACTGTATCCATGGAGCTCACCTGCATTCCTGGGCATTCCTGACATTCATTCCTCTACACCCCCCTTCTTCACGGGGTAAAACAAGTCAAACGGGCCAAGTTTCTGAGTCACCTGACTCAACCTGGCAGCTCTGTGCTGTCGGCCACGGCAGTCACTCGCCTCGTGCAGCCCCTGAGCACGTGAGACAGGCTGGTGCAAACCTCGATGTGGAAATCACACAGGATTTCAAGACTCGCAGTGAAAAAAGGACGTCAAATAGCCTGTTGGTTTTTAAGAAAGTTTAGATTGCATATGTGGCTCATATTATCTTTCTAACGGACAGCACAGTCCACGTGAAAGGCTCACGCTTTGTCTCAGCTTTCGGGTGAACCCAGAAAGGACTACTCAGAATTCTGAACCACACACAAACAGAATTTAGCCACACACTCTAAATCCATCTACAATGCAAACACATTCAGTGTTCAAAGCCAGAAATGCTATACGTGTTACAGCAGTGGATTAGCCATAAGGAAAATGTAACTCGACATCTGCTAAGCATCTTTAGTGACTGGAACAACGAACCCAGCTCAATTCAGCTCTTAGCAAATTTCTAAACGATTTAGAGATTTATGTAGCTTGTTGTTTTGCATTTCTTCTAATTGCTTTTTAGCATTTTCAGCTTCCCATAGGAGAGAATTCTGAAAAAGATACAAACAGCTTTAGTGTCCATTCTTAACGGACGTTGCATGGACTGTGGGATGGCTACTCTTCTGTCTGAAAGCATAAAGCACCTCGGGATGAGTGGCGGACCTCGCGCCCAGAGTGAAGTGCCAGCACGAGGCTGGATGACAACTTTTAACATCAACTTGTACGCAGACAATCTCCTCCTTCCCCGACTGATCTTCTAGATACAAGGAGGCCAGGTCCCGGGAGAAGTGAAACTGCTTATTGCTTTTTGCAGTTCAGTGGTCACTCAGGAAACTGGCGCAGGTTTCACATGCCAAATTCAAACCTGAGACAAAACTATCCCACCTCAGGGCCAGCCCACAGGTCAGGGTGAAGTGAGGGGACCACACTGTGTGGTCTCTAGTGAGGTGTGTGTTTCATCTTGGGTTTTGTGGGGGGAAAACATGCCACAGAACTTGTAGTGACCATTGGTCTCTCTCAGACAATCGTTGCCCAAACGCCAACCTCAGGGAAGGTTCTGGGCCTTGTCTTTAGGGCACTGGTGCAGCTGGGACAGGTTTTCACCGAACCTGAACCAGAGTGTTGCCCACTGAGCTGCTCTGGTGGAGGTTCTCAGCCATTTTTCAAAGCAAATGAAAAGAGAGAAGGCTGGAGTTGGAATACGAGAATACTTGCTTTTAGTTGATTCAGTCTTTTCTATCACTTTATGTAAAAGATCCTGAACTAAACTTATTGATTTGACTGTGTCAGGCCTTAGCTTAGCTGCGTCATGCGGGATTCCTTTGTCGCGGTTGCCACGTGGTCTGTGGGATCTTAGCTCCCCAACCAGCCATTGAACCTGCGTCCCTGACCTTGCAAGGCAGACTCTCAGTCACTGGACTGCCAGCAAAGCCCCAGAAATAAACTTCTAAGAAAGAAACGAAAGGGTGAGGGTGGACCTAGAAGAAAGTTCTAGCATGGTGGCTGGTAACACTGGGGCCATCAGTGGATCCGGCTCTCTGATGCTTTCTGTAAAGGTTGCAGGCACACATCTATGTCTGTTCCTTTACACACTGCCTGTGGATGCTGTCACGCTTATTCACTAGCATGAAATGCTGCTACTCAATTATTCATACCAGTAAAGACATTCACTCCGGGGCCCTCTATGGGAAGAGTTTTCCAACTCCTATCCTGGAGATTTCCCACACACAGACCAGGCCAGGCCAGGCCAGGCCAGGCCAGATGCGCCTCTTTCTAAAGAGGCCGTGGGGCTGGCTCACCTTATCCTCCAAAGCTGCCATTCTCTCCTTCAGATGAAGCTGAAGCTTCTCATCTGATTCGGATAGAAGCTTATCCACGGTATCTGATAAGTGTTTATTGTGCTCTTCATTTTTAATCTCTGCATCGCCCAAAACAGGAAAAACACAAACTCATAAACTTCAAGAGCAAATATGGTCTTTCTTTTAAAACACCAGGGAGCCGTGACGTGAGCGGCCTATGTCCTGGTTCCCGAGGCGGTCCCCTCCCATGGCCACCTCTGGTGGGCTCTTAAGCATCACCAGAGCAGACAGGCAGGTGCAGAGGGAGGCAGGGACTTCACTTGTCAAAGGTCACTCCCAATGCTTCTCTTTGGCAGAGCACCTGGTGGACCTTACTGTCACCAGACATTACTCGTCACAGGGGCTTGGGGAGCAAGCAGATTTACACTCAGAAACAAACAGACTTTAAAGGGGATCAGCTTACACACATGTTGGTGGAGGAATTTCCCAGTATACAAACAGAAGCTTGAGTCTGGATTAAGGGGGTAAAATGAATTCAATTTATAAAGCAAAAGGTGAGAAAATTCATTTTGGAAAAAAAGCCAGTGGAGATAGGCTTTCACATATTTTTCTTTACATGCAACATCACTTGAATTCTTTGAAATAATTGCTGTTGTTCAGTTGCTCAGTCATGTCTGACCCTTTGTGACCCCATGGACTGCAGCACGCCAGGCTTCCCTGTCCTTCACTATTTCCCAGAAGTTGCTCAAACTCATGTCCATCGAGTCAGTGATGCCATCCAACCATCTCGTCCTCTGTCGCACCTTCTCCTCCTGCCTTCGCTCTTTCCCAGCATCAGGATCTTTTCCAAGGAGTGTGTTCTTCACATCAGGTGCCCAAGTATTGAATCTGCAGCTTCAGCATCAGTCCTTCCAATGAATATTCAGGACTGATTTCCTTTAGGATTCATTGGTTTGATTGCCATACAGTCCAGGGGACTCTCAACAGTCTTTTCCAACACCTCAGTTGAAAAGCATCAATTCTTTGATGCTCAGCCTTCTTCACGGTCCAACTCTCACATCCATACATGACTACTGGAAAATCCGTTTCTTTAAGTAGGTGGACCTTTGATGGCAAAATAATGATCTTAGTTTCTTTTTTAATGTTCAGTTTAAAGCCATCTTTTTCACTCTTTTTCACCTTCATCAAGAGGCTCTTCATCAAGGTCCTCGTGGCTTTCTGCCATAAGGGTGGTGTTATCTGCATATCTGAGGTTAATGATATTTCTCCTGATCATCTTGATTCTAGCTTTTTCTTCATCCAGTCCAGCATTTCTCATGATGTACTCTGGATGTAAGTTAAATAAGGAGGACGATAATATACAGCCTTGACTTACTCCTTTCCTGATTTTGAACCCGTCTGTTGTTCCATATCCAGTTCTATCTGTTGCTTCTTGACCTGCATACAAATTTCTTAGGAGGCAGGTCAGGTGGTCTGGTATTCCCATCTCTTGATGAATTTTCCACAGTTTTTTTGTGATACACACAGTCAAAGGCTCTGGTGTAGTCAATTAAGCAGAAGTATGTGCTTTTCTGTAAGTCTCTTGCTTTTTCAATGACCCAACATATGTTGGAAATTTGATCTCTGATTCCTCTGCCTTTTCTAAATCCAGCTTGAACATCTGGAAGTTCATAGTTCACATACTACTGAAACCTGCCTTGGAGAATTTTGAGCATTACTTTGCCACCGTGTGAGATGAATGCAATTGTGCAGTAGTTTGAGCATTCTTTGTCGTTGCCTTTCTTTGGGATTGGAATGAAAACGGACCTTTTCCAGTCCGGTGGCCACTGCTGAGTTTTCCAAATTTGTTGGCATATTGAGTTCAGCACTTTCACAGCATCATCTTTCAGGATTTGAAATAGCTCAACTGGAATTCCATCACCTCCACTAGCTTTGTTTGTAGTGATGCTTCCTAAGGCCCACTTGACTTCACACTCCAGGATGTCTGGCTCTAGGTGAGTGATCACACCATCGTGAATATCTTGGTTGTGAAGATCTTTTTTGTACAGTTCTTCTGTGTATTCTTGCCACCTCTTCTTAATATCTTCTTCTTTTGTTAGGTCTATACCATGTCTGTCCTTTACTGTGCTATCTTTGCAGGAAAAGTTCCCTTGGTGTCTCTAATTTTCTTGGAGAGATCTCTAGTCTTTCCCATTCTATTGCTTTCCTCTATTTCTTTGGATTGATCACTGAGGAAGGCTTTCTTATCTCTCCTTGCTATTCTTTGGAACTCTGCATTCAAATGGGTATATCTTTCCTTTTCTCTTTGCCTTTCGCTTCTCTTCTTTTCACAGCTATTTGTGTGGCCTCCTCAGAAAACCATTTTGCCTTTTTTGCATTTCTTTTTTTGGGGGGATGGTCTTGATGATCGTTTCCTGTACAATGTCACCAACTTCCGCCCATAATTCTTCAGGCATTCTATCAGATTTATTCCCTTGAATCTCTTTTATCACTTCCACTACATAACTGTAAGGGATTTGATTTAGGTCATACCTGAATTGTCTAGTGGTTTTCCCGACTTTCTTCAATAGAAGTCTGAATTTAGCAATAAAGAGTTCACGATCTGAGCCACAGTCAGCTTCCGGTCTTGTTTTTGCTGACTGTATAGAGCTTCTCTATCTTTGGCTGCAAAGAGTATAATCTGTCTGATTGTGGTGTTGACCATCTGGTGATGTCCATGTGTAGAGTCTTCTCCTGTGTTGTTGGAAGAGGGTGTTTGCTATGACCAGCGTGTTCTCCTGGCAAAACTCTATTAGTCTATGCCCTGCTTCATTCTGTACTCCAAGGCTAAATTTTCTGTTACTCCAGCTATTTCTTGACAAATTAAGGTGCGTGAGTGTAAAGTCACTTCATTCGTGTCCCACTCTGTGCGACCCTATGTGCTGTAGCCTGCCAGGCTCCTCTATCCATGGTATTCTCCAGGCAAGAACAATGGAGTGGATTGCCATGCCCTCCTCCAGGGGATCTTCCTGACCCTCATAGTGGCACCTGTGAAGCTGCACAAATTAGGGGGGGGGGTCATATGTATTTTCATTTTGTAATCTATGGCTTTGTACTATTAAAAGACTCTTAGTTCTTGGAGGATCTCTTCAGTATTGAAATGTTGCTGCGATGAGCTGTGACAGATGCCAGGATTCTTGGCCTCTGGAGGAAAGGAATTCGATCCAGGGCCAGTGATGAGGCTTGATTGCTCAGAGCTTTTTATATATAAAGTTTTATATATATAAAGTTTATATATATATATATATATATATATATATATATAAAGCTTTTTATATATAAAGTTACAAATAAAGTTTTATTAAAGTATAAAGGAGATAGAGAAAGCTTCTGATGTATGTCGGGAGCCACCATGAGAGATCCCAACCATGACAAACGTCATGTGGAGAGGACCTGACAGACAAAGGCGAAACAGGACTCAAGGGATTCCCTGGATCTGCTCCAGCATCTACCCCAAAACTAAAATCTGTCTGTCTACTGTTTATTATATTATGCTTTTCACCAACTTTTTTGACATTTACAGGGGGCTATCCCTGACCACCTTTTTCTGAAACAAATCAACTTAAGGCTCTAGTTACTAAGTCTCCTGGGCTTGAAAGGAACATTTTTACTTTAACCCCTCTGTTACTATTTTAGCTTGTTTGGCAGGTTTATCCACATTCTTACAACTAATGCACATGATTGTTCACAACACCCCAAGCATAACCTTCGAGCGATAAAAAAGCTTTTTTAAAATAATACTGCATTGTTGAGCCAATGTTTGCTGCTGAGTTTCCTTGTCCTTTACCCAATGTGCGCCTGGGAGTACATTAACAAAAATAGTTGGTATGCAAGAAAAACAAGCAGTAGCCTTGGCATTAGCAACAGAAAACCCTTGAGTTGGTAAGTTCTTTCTTTGTTGTAACCCACTGTGCCTTTGTTCCATAAGAATGTATCTCTGTTTCTTGAGGGGGACTGCAGACTAAAAAGATAAAGGGAAAACAGGTTTTCTGGGCGACCAACCTTTATCACAAAAGAGTTACAAAATGTTAACAGGCCACAGGGCCAGAAGATGGTGTGCACAACATAAGACCCTTGTTTATAAAAAGCTATGCAAAAAATGTCCTGCTTTTGATAAGGGTGAAACTGATGTAATGTTGAGCTGACTCGATATAACTCTGTATCTTTCACTTCTGGAAATGTGTAACTTAGGGTATAAAAGCTCCTTTTGAAAATAAAGCTACAGACCCGGCTTCATCAGAGCTTGGTCTCCCTGTGTCATTTTTTTTTTTTTTTCCTTTTCACTCTTTTTTTCTCTCTGTTCTTTTTTTAGGATGACTACTTAAAACACAGGGGCTCTCTGTTCACTTTTTGCCTGGGCTTCTAAGACCCTATCGGGAAGGCACCCTGCGTCTTCACCAGGGAGAGGGCGTCCTGCGTCCTAACCCCATCTGAGAGGGCGCCTGCAGACTCCGTGAACAGAACAAGTTCTGTGTCAAGAACTTTATTGGCTTTCTGTGTAAACCAAGGAAGATTAAGCCTATTTTTTTCCCCTTTTATCTCTCTTCTTTACTTTCTCCATTTGCCGACACCGTTCTCCTGAGAGAATCCCTGGATCCAACTGGGGCTGGACCCCGCAAAGTGGCACCCGAAACAGGGTCCCGAAGGTAAGTCTCCCCCATTGTACAGTTTTTCGGACGGCTAGGACCCCACTCAGGATGCCGCAGACCCCCCTGCATAAAATAGGTAGAGTAAAAAACAGTGGGAAGTAAAAATCTTTTTGACGAAGAGGTAAAAAAGATAATTTTCTGATACGGGTAACAGTGAGTCAAAAGAATGACAACTCTTTATAGGAGTAATCTTACAACTGTTAAACAAAAGAGGAATTAAGTTTAAGAAAGCTAATGTTCAATCGTTTTTACATTTGTACAAGAGCAATGTCCTTGGTTTCCAGAAGAGGGCACTGTTAACCTAGATATCTGGGAAAAGGTAGGGAAGCCCCTAAAAACTTACTACACTTTACATGGCCCAGAAAAGGTCCCCACTGACACCTTTTCTCTATGAAATATGATTAGAGACACTTTAGATCCTGCTCATGAATCTGGTTAATCCACTACATTAATTGCCAACGTGATTTAGTAATAAAATATATAAATAATTTACATTAATTTATTAAAATGTATTGTTATTATTTTGTAATTAAATAATATAATTTTAATATTAATAAATGTTTATGAATCTAATAATATATAAATGTATTACATTTATTAAATAATGCTATTATTACATTATTATATATATATTCATTATACTTATGTATATACATATACATTATATATGATTAATATTTAATAATAGCTATGAATTACATTGTAATCATTTACATTACATACATATTACAAAAATTTATTGTAAATACTTATATTTACAGTATATTACTTTAATTAATTAAAATGTACAATTATATAAATACATATATTTATTTATGACAATGCATAAATAATTATAAATTATTAATAAAAGCAATTTGTTAATTGTTTATAATTAATATACTTCACCTCAAGATGAAAAAGATTTAAAAGAGGCAGCAGCCCGATACCATTCTAATAAAGATTGGTCTTTTTAAGCTAAAAATGCTCCTAAGAGCTTAAGAGAAACATCCCCAATCAGACCATCCATAAGATTCAGTCACCAAACAGTTAAAAGATCTCCGGAACAGGGAAAGAGAAACATGGGCCAAAAAGGGTTCCTGTAGATGCTTTTGCTCTGTGGAATGTGATTAGAAATGTCCTGGACCCCCGTCATGAGGCTGTTAGAGAGCCTGTGGGGGAGGCTATGGCGGTGGATGGTGGTGGGTCTCCACTTTCTGCGCAGATCATATTTTTCTGCCATTGATGAAGAAAAGGAGGGAGACTGTGCTTTACCTCCTGAGAAAGGAGGGGGCTTACAGGGCACTGCAGCTGGGTGCCCTGGCGAGCCCCCTGCCCCTCTGCGCAAACCTTTAAAAACTTATCCACCACTTTCTGATTTAAGGCGATCGCCGCCACCTCCGTTTGCGCCTCCCAGGGCCCTCCCAATCTCTGAATCGGGAGGCACCTAACAAGTCAAGAGTCTTCGGAATAGTGTTTTATGTAGTGGTATCCGAGCCAATGACGAAACTTGTAACAGTAGTGGCCTGGATTCTTCAAAAAAAATGATAATAATCCTGCCTTTAAAAATCTGTCTTATCTCCTGGTAGGCCTTATCACACCTCATCACTGGACCTGGCTTTTTCCCCTCAGGCTTTCCTAGGTATTCTTGCTCATTTTTCATGTGAAACTTAGAATCAGTTTATCCTGAAAATCAGTCTGAATGGCTGTTAATTAGGATTGCATTAGATGTTAGACTAACGAGAAGCGACATTTATATGACATTCAATCTGATCATTAAGAACACTGCGTGTCTTCACAATGACCCAAGTGCTTGCATGTGTGTAGTTTCCTCCAGATGGTGTTGAAGTTTCCTTTATGTTCCCTCTGGAAACACTGGGCATCTATACTGGAGATGCGGCATGAACGCAGCAGACACAAATTCCTGCCCTTGGACTTTTGGCTACCTGAGGTCATGAAGATATTCCCCTATGTCATCTACCGGTTTTTCTTTCCTTTCCACTTAGGTTCACTATTCACTTGGAACTGACTTTTGTTGGATCGATTTTATTCCATCTAGATGGGCAGTTAATTAAGCAGCATTTACTTTAAATCTACTTGCCTGCTCACTGGTACTGAGTCAGTGAGTGAATGAATGAAAGTCACTTAGTCGTGTCTGACTCTTTTCAACCACCTGGACTGTACACTCCATGGAATTCTCTAGGCCAGAATACTGGAGTGGGTAGCCTATCCCTTCTCTAGCGGATCTTCCCAAGCCAGGAATCGAACTGGGGTCTCCTACATGGCATGCAGATTCTTGACCATCTGAGCTATCAGGGAAGTCACTGGTACCAGTAGTGTAGTAAAGCAAGTACTCGTGTATGGGCAGAACTAGATATGTCTCAAAGACAGAATCAACTTTGTTTTCTTCAATTCATGTCTGGAGCTGGTGGAAGGAAGGAGCCAAGAATGGAATCGTTGTTTGGGCCGGAGAAACAGTAAGCAGTGACTACTATGGGGGGAGGGGTGGGGGGGGGCACCTGCAGGAACAGAGTAGAGGCAGAAAGTCATGGCTGTGGCCCTGCTGATACTGAGGCAGATCTTAAACTTCAGAATGAAGATGGGAGGTAGGCAGGTGGAGATGAAAGTATCAAGTTATATCTCTGAGCACCATTCCCTTTACAAAATTAGTTCTCTGAAAGCAAAAAAGTATTAAGATCCTCCATGTAGTCAAAAATCTGTGTACACTTTACAGTCAGCCCTCTATAACCTCGGTTTAATGTCTGTGGATTCAAAAACCATGGGACATGCCATAGATATATTTATTGAAAAAAATACAGGTGTAAGTGGACCTGTGCAGTTCAAATCTGTGTTGTTTGAGGGGTAACTCTGTTTGTAAAGCATTTTGCTTATCCATTGCCCATGGATGAACGTTTGGGTTGCATCTCCCTTTTGTCTGTTGTGAATGGTGCTGGTATGAATATTCATGTACAAGTGTCTGTTGGAGTCCCTACTGGCAATTCTTTGGGGTTTAGACCTAGAGTAGTTTTGTTTCAGGAAGGAGGACCCCTTCCGGGGCCCGAAACTGGGCTCTTGTCTAACACTCAGAAATGAATTGTCCAAGGAGACACATGTGCTGACAAAGCAAGAGATTTTATTGGGAAAGGGCACCCGGGTGGAGAGCAGTAGGGTAAGGGAACCCAGGAGAACTGCTCTGCCGCGTGGCTCACAGTCTTGGGGTTTATGGTGATGGGATTAGTTTCTGGGTGGTCTTTGGCCAATCATTCTAATTCAGAGTCTTTCCTGGTGGCACACGCATCGCTCAGCCAAGATGGATGCTAGCGAGAGGGATTCTGGCAAGTGGACGGACACACGGTGTCTCCTTTTAACCCTTCCCGAACTCTTCCTGTTGGTGGTGGCTTATTAGTTTCGTATTCCTTATCAGGATCTCCTGTCATAAAACAACTCATGCAAATTGTTACTATGGTGCCTGGCCAGGGTGGGCAGTTTCAATTAGTGTGCTTCCCCTAACAGTTTTGCCAGCTCATAGGTCAATTTTAACTTTTTGAGGAATGTGTGAACTTTTTTCCACAGTGGCCACATCATCTTCCATTCTCCCCAGCAAGATACAGGGTTCCTGTGTCTCCACGTTCTCCCACCACTTGTTAATCCTGTGCACTCTTGTCATATTCTGTTGTTTCTGATCTTTACATTGAAGCTATCTTAGATGTGAGATAGTTTCTCATTGTGGTTTTAACTTGCATTTCTCTAGTGACAAATCATGTTAAGTATCATTTCATGACCTTAGTATAATCCACATGCAGTAAAATTTAAGGGTATAGTTTTATGATTTCTGACAGATAAATACACCCATGTACAGCCACCACAAGCAAGATACAGAATGTTTCCATCACCACAAATCTTCTCTTGTCCTTTTCCCAACCATTTTGATCAACACCAGGCAGCCAATGATTTGCTGGTTTCGAGAGATTAGATCTATTGTCTAGGATTTCATAAAAACCGGATCATGGGTTTGCATTTGTGTCAGACTTCTTTTGTTTGGCATAATAGGTTTTCTGTTGTTGCTTTTTGTTTGTTTTTAAATTTCCTTAATTTATTTCTAATAACCATCAGGACTTTTCCTGAAAAGGAAATGTCCCCATTTTTTACAACATTTATCAGAAATATATGGATACTATTTTATTTTTTATGCTGTCTGTGGCATTCGTAATTTTTCATTTTTTTTTTAAATTTGGCTACGCTGGGTCTCAGTTGCAGTTTGTGGGATACAGTTCCCTGACTATGAATCAAATCTGGGCTCCCTGCTTTGGGAGTGCAGAGTCGTAGCACCAGGACCACCTATTTGTTTTCTCTCTTTTTTAAATTGTGTTATAGTCATTTTACAATGTTACATTATTCTCTGCTGTACAATGAAGTAAATCATTTATATGTGCATATATATCTGCTCCCCTTTGAGCTTCCCACCCACCCCCTCATTCCTCTTCTTTAGGTCAATGGAGAGCACCAAGCTGAGCTCCGTATATTAGACAGCTGCTCTCCACTAGCTGTCTGGTTAAAGACCTGAGGATTATTAGAAATAAATAAAGGAAATTTAAAAACAAACAAAAGCAACAACAGGAAACGTACATCCTAGCAGGGCATGCATGTCCCTGCTGGCCTCTCACTTTGCCCCTCCTCCCTCCCCTGCTGCGTCGTCGAGGTCCTTCTCTGTGTCTGTGCCTCTATGTGGGCTCTGGAGATAAGAGCCTCAGCACCATTTTCCATATACGCTGTGCTTAGCTGCTCAATCCTGTTCATTCTGTTGCCTGCAAGGCTCCTTTGCCAAAGGGGATTCTCCACACAAGGATACTAGAGTGGGTTGCCATGCCCTTTTCCAGGGTGTCTTCCCAAACCAGGGATCAAACTCAGGTTTCCCACACTGCAGGCAGATTCTTTACTCTCTGAGCCACAAGGGAAGCCCAACAATAGTGGAACGGGTAGCTTATCCTTTCTTAGGGGATATTGCCAACCCAGGAATTGAACCAGGGTCTCTGGCATTACAGGAAGATTCTTTACCAGCTGAGCTACTATGGAAGCCTATAGATAGACAGATAAACGTATAAATTCATATATACGAATATATATATATGTGTGTGTGTATATATATATATGAAGATACAATATATGTTTTTGTTTTTCTGTCTCATTTCACTTTATGACTGACCGTCCATCCACATTTCTTCAGAGGACCCACTTTCATTCCTTTAATGCCTACATAATATTACACTGTATATATGTAGCACTCTCCCTTACCCATTTCGCAGTTGCTGGACATTTAGGTTGATTCCATGTCCTGCTGCTGCTAAGTCACTTCAGTCGTGTCTGATTCTGTGCAACCCCATAGACGGCAGCCCACCAGGTTCCCCCGTCTCTGGGATTCTCCAGGCAAGAATACTGAAGTGGGTTCCCATTTCCTTCTCCAATGCATGAAAGTGAAAAGTGAAAGTGAACTCACTCAGTCCTGTCTGGCTCTTCCTGTCCCCATGGACTGTAATCTACCAGGCTCCTGCATCCATGGGATTTTCCAGGCAAGAGTACTGGAGTGGGCTGCCATTTCCTTCTCCAGATTTCATGTCCTAGTTATTGTAAATAGGGCTGCAATGAACATGAGCGTGCATATGTCTTTTTGAATTATGGCAGTCTCAGCAAACCCAGTGGGATTACCGGGTGGTATGGTAGTTCTCTTTTCAGTTTTTTAAGGAACCTACATACTGCCCCCCAAAGTGGCTATGTCAATTTACATTCCCACCAACAATTCATGGGGTCACAAAGAGTCGGACATGACTGAGCGACTGAACTGAACTGAACTGAATAGTGATAGAATAGTGAGTGATGTTGAGATGCTGTTGTGTTTGGTATTCCATCCTATGACTTATTTATACAATGAGTAAGTACATTTGAATAGATTCTGATTGACCCTTTGCACTACATAAAGTGACAGGCTTCGACAAATGCATATTGACAGGTATCCATCCTAAACGATCACTTCCAATTCCCCACTCCGTGATCTGCTTATCATCTATGTAGCTTTACCTTTCCAAGAATGTCACAATGGGGTCATACTGGGTGCAGCCTTTTCAACTGGATTCTTTCACTTAGCCATGTGCATCTAAGGTTTATCCCTTTCAAGGGTTGATGTTTCATTCCTTTCCACTGTTGAGTGTTATTCCTTTGCATGTATATAGGAGGAAAATAAATTTCCCTCTCCCCTTCCAGGTTCTTGGTTGAGCCCTCCTTCTCCATCATTAAACACAAATTATCAGGAGAAAGAACTTTAATGAACATGTATACCTTTTGCATAGAGAGGAGATGCCAAGGAAAACTGAGTCCTCCCTGAAATGACCAAAGACTTCACCATAAATAGCTCTTCAACCCCAAACAGAAGAAAGACCTTGAGGGGAAGGCAGAGGCCATTTATGGCAGGTTATCATGCAAAGCACAGTAAACAAACAGATGATTGTTTGCAGATTTAAGTCCTGACTTCTTCACTGATAAGTGTTCCTTCCTTGAGATGTAATTATTCCTCTCCTAGGTTCAAAGGGGGACACCCTTACAAATGGAGATTTCTCTCATAAATGTAAATGTACCTCACAAAAGGGTAACCTCAGTCTTCCCTGGTGAGCTAGCTGCTAAAACTCTGCCTGCTAATGCGGTGGACACAGGTTCTATCCCTGATCCAGGAGTATCCCACATGCCTCAGAGCAGCTGAGCTCATGCACCACAACTACTGAGCCAGCGCTCTAGAGCTGGGGAGCCACAACTACTACATGCAGGCACCACAACTACTGAAGCCTGCACACCTAGAGCCCATGCTCTGCAACAAGAGCAGAACTAGCTCTCCACAACCAGAGAAAGCCCTCTCAAAGCAACGAAGACACAGCATGGCCATAAAGAAATGAACACATTTAAAAAAAAAATAGGGGGCAACCTCTACTCAGATTCTTTTATTATTATTATTATTTTAAATTAAACTAAACTAACTCATGTCAGACATAATTCGGGGTGGTGTGTTCTGGTCCCCTTGATATCTGTGTACACCAATTTGCTTGCACATTCATCTACTGAAAGATATCCTGATTTCTTCAAGTTTGTAGCCATTGTGAATAGAACTGCTGTGCAAAACTGCATCCTCGTTTGCATTTGGATGTACAATTTCAGAGCAACTGCGTAAATACTGAAAGCATGATTGTTGGATCCCAAGGTGAAACCTGTTGAGCTTTGGGGAAAACTACCAGACTGTCTCTCATGGGGGCTGTACATGCATTCCACCAGCAATGAGGAATTGCTGTTGTTCCTCACCCTCCAGCAATTAGTATTATCTTATATTTGGAGTTTAGCAGTCCTAAGAGGTGTGGTGTGATAGATCACGATTTTAATTTGTAATTCCCCGATTGTACATGATGGTGAGCCTGTGTGCTGTTTATTTTTAACAACTAAGGAAATTCTGACATGTGTTGCAAATTGAGTAAAGTTTGAAGTCATATGCCAAGTGAAACAAGCTAAACAGTAATGGACAAATAATCTATGATTCCACCGTGAGATGTCCAGATAAGTCCACTGCAAACACAAAGTAGAATAAGGCTGCCAGGGGATAAGGGGAGTTGGACCTGTTGGACTTGAACAAGGGCCAGTGACCGTGCACGATGATGGTGGTGGTCAGTCAGTCAGTCAGTCAGTTCAGTCGCTCAGTCGAATCTGACTCTGCGACCCCATGAATCACAGCACACCAGGCCTCCCTGTCCATCACCGACTCCTGGAGTTTACCCAAAGCATGTCCATTGAGTCAGTGATGCCATCTAACCATCTCACCCTCTGTGGTCCCCTTTTCCTCCAGCCTTCAATCTTTCCCAACATCAGGGTCTTTTCAAATGAGTCAGCTCTTCGCATCAGGTGGCCCAAATGTTGGAGTTTCAGCTTCCACATCAGTCCTTCCAATGAACACCCAGGACTGATTTCCTTTAGGGTGGGCTGGTTGGCTCTCCTTGTAGTCCAAGGGACACTCAAGAGTCTTCTCCAACACCACAGTTCAAAAGCATCAGTTTTTCTGCGCTCAGCATGAGACACAGGACACAGCCAGCAGTAACACCTTCTCACACAGATTTCCAGTCAGTGCCTGTCAACCTTCTACACCCTTGGTTTCTCTCCTTTGGGTCTGAGAGCTCAAGGCCTCATGAAATTGAGGTGTTCTCCTTCTCAGAAAATGGAACCTAGCACACAGCCCCATGCCTCATTCTGCCAGCCAAGGCTATCAGCTCCTCTTACTGAAGCGCCATGTGTCACACGTGTCCTATAGAAATCCTCAAATTAACAACAATGCCAACAAGAAGACCTAGGGTGGGGGAGGGCTGAGCTTAATGAAATTATCACCAGATGCACCAGACTGCCAGCTGCTAAGGTATGTGGCATCAACTTCCCACTGGCCTGACATCTTGGAGGTCATGCCCTCAAACTGGTGACAAGACACCTATGAGGGACACTCTGGCAACATGATCAGCAGGTAGTGAGACCTGCAGGGAAAAGTGGAAGTGGACAGAAGGTGGATCCTGCAGCAAGAGCAGGTTCTCTGAGTTGCTGTGCTTGGCATGTGCTACGCTTAGTTGCTCAGTCATGTCTGACTCTTTGCGACCCCATGAACTGTAGCCCTCCATGCTCCTCTATCCATGGGGATTCTCCAGGCAAGAATACTGGAGTAGGGGATCTTCCCAACCCAGGGATCGAACCCACGTCTCCTGCATTGTAGGCAGATTCTTTTACCGTCCAAGCCTTCCCAGAAGAGAGATTGTAAATGGAACTGAGTAAAGGTCAGGTTATTTGACCAGAGACCAAGCCCTTGGCCTCTGAAGGCTCTTGAATTTTCATTTGCTTTGCTCTCACTACTGTTTCTTGACTTTCCAAGAACTTCAGAAGGTTAGGGGGTAGGGAGAGGAAAGCAGTGAATCATCAAGGAGAATTGTAGTCCTACAACTAAACTATGATCCTAAGATATTGTCTTATATCTTATATAAGACTTATATAAAAAGACTTCCACCTCCACGAACCCAACTCAGGAGATATTCAGAGTTTGAATGTTGCCAAAGAAAATTTCATTTCCTTCTTTCATATTGCATAATGCATCCTCCTTAATTTTCAGTCTCTAAAATCTAAATTAATGGGGACATCTGCTTCTAGCAAATGCATTCAGTGTTGTCTTGCCACCACCAGTATGCAATCATAAAACCAAAAGAAGAAAAAGAGGAGTAAAAAGGACAACACGGCACAGCTTCCAGAAACCAGACCCTTTCCCAAACCACCCCCTTTCCACACCCATCTTGCTTCTTCCCATGTGTCGCAATCTGCTGTCATAATTCAACTGCAAATACACGTGTGTGCTCAGTCATTTCAGGCATGTCCGATTCAGTGCATCCCTATGGACTGTAGCCCACCAGGATTCTCTGTCCATGGGATTCTCCATGCAACAATACTGGAGTGGGTTGTCTTGCCCTCCTCCAGGCGATCTTCCTGACCTAGGGATCAAACTTTTATCCCTAGTCTTCGGTGTGTCCTAAATTGGCAGATGGGTTCTATACCACCAGAGTCACCTGGGAAGCACCCTGCTACAAATATACTTAACAGGAAATGCACTCCAGGCCTGTTTGGTCTCTCGTCAATCAAAAACCACCAAGATTTGGTCAGAACTGAAAAATTCAAACAATAAAATCTTTGTAAAGACAAACTACACTCAAGGAATCTGTATGCCCCCAACCAGTTCAGCCACAAACGACTCCAAAGGGGAGAGTCTAACTCTTTCTGGGGAGAGGGGTGCCCCACTCCCAGCCCGATGGTCGTTAGGTCCCCCAGCATGGCTTTTGCTCTAGGCCAAAGCTGTCCAGTGAAGTGTACTATGGACTACAAACTCAAGCTCCGTATAATACCTTAAATTTTCTAGTAGCCACATTTAAAAACATAAAGAAGCAGATGAAATTAATTTTCAAATTATATTTTAATCCAGTAAACAAAAAGTATTATCATTTCAACATGTGATCAATATGTCACAAGTCATGGCTGGCGTGCAGGTAAGTCTGACCTTATTTTGATGACTAAATACATTCCTTTCTAAGACAAAGTGCCACTCCTAGGATGGGAAGCTAAAATGGGAACCCCTTTACCTTGGGAGTAAGCCTGTCAGGTAAAACACAAGACATCTAGTTAAATTTGGTTCTCAGTGAATAATTTTTTAGTGTAAGTACATCCCAAGTATTGCAGGAGATGGACTTCTACTAAAAAAAGAAAAAAAAAGTTTTCATTGTTTCCCAAAAATTCAAATTTAACTGGGATTCGTGTATTTCTGTTTGGTAAATCCAGCCACCTAAAAAGCATGATTAGAACGGATTCCTTCTTTAGCTAAAAGAGAGTACATCAGTGGTGAGTGAACACAGCTCTCTCCCATCAGGGCCAGAGTTAACGATCACGGGAGGATGACGTGTCATCAGGTGGCCAGTAGGGTTCAGAAGTGCAAACGTGCGTCTTCCTTGGCCCAGCACAGACCACAAGGTACTGGCAACCCCACAAAAGACGAGGCGATAAAGGCAGAGGAGATGAAGGCAGAGGGAGAAAACATGGCCAGTTCAGGAAGCAGCAGAAGGTGATGGTGCCCAGGAGGTCACAGGCCAGCCTGCTGGGGAGCCTCACAATTCAAGGTGTGAAGCGCTCTTCCCAGGGTTCAGTGGTGATCACACCTGCAGGAAGGTGCACAGCTAAGCAGTAGGGGGTCACTGAAGCCCAGTGGCTACTCTGCTCCACCCTTGTTTCTTTTCCATGAAGTTTACAAAATATCTGTACATCCTGTACTCCCATGAACCTTGTACAAGACCTTGATCTTAATGCAGCATCTGCACCTTTCCAACCTGCTGTAGGATTTTCTTTACCAATCAAATTGTTCTTTATTTTTACTTTATGTACTAAGAACTCTCACAATGGGTGACGAGAGAGAAGTATTGTGTCCGACTTATTAGATATTCCTTAGTATCTTCCAAGTGAGAGTGGTGAAACATGCCCCCCAAATTCCTAAAATTCCTCAGAATTGCAAAACAGTAGTGCCTGGTTAAAGCTAAGGGGCACGGTGGGCCCAGAACCTTGGGGGAGATGTGTTTCAGGTTAATTTAGGATTGAGCATGTGTATGGCTTGGAGGAATGATTCAGAGCATCTCATACAGTAGATCAGGGTGGACCTTAAGAAACTCCAGTTTTAACCACTTCCCAGGTGATGCTAACACGGCTGGTCCAGTGATGACACTTTGAGAACCACTGACTTACACAAGGAGACAGCTTCCACAGAAACTGAAACGGCACTTTTTGAGACACTTACTCTATTTTATTCTGAGAGCTTCCTCACATGGAAAACCCAGATGCCAACTTGAAAATTAGCAGAGTAGCTCTTCCACAACTAAGGTTGTAAAGAAAAAACAATATGGAGATGCATTGGAAGGGAGAGATAGAGTCTAGTCAGGACCCATACTCCTGATGGGTGACCCAGAATTAGGAGGGGACATTACCAACTTGGTATCTTCCCTGGGAGGACATGCTGAGCACCTGAGCCCTGGTGACCTGAATGAGGAAGACAAGCCCCCATATCTTGATTTGAAACCAGCAGAGCTATGTCTGGGAGAGAGCTGGGGGCTGTGGTAAGCCAAGACCCCATGCTTAGTAGGTTAGTGCCAAACTTACTGACGCTGAATGTTGTCGGTAATGATGCTCAATGTAGCCACAGGTCACATGGGAAAGAGAATTATATACTAATTTTAGGACACGTGCCAAAGGGGCAAGGATTTCTTGAAACTTTATCCAGGGATGAAATCACTTGACATTTAAAAAAATCCTCCCTGTACCCAGCTGTCCCAGTGCTAGAAGGAGACTTTTCTGACATTCCTCACTTACCTTGCTAGCACTGCTTGCCCTGCTATGTCTCTGTGTTCCCTGTGGAACAGACATATCCAGCCCAGCCACGTCCACAACGCTCCTCCAAAATGGCTTTGCCCTCAAGGGCCTGGATTCCCACACAATCGCCTCCTTTCCTACCATTCACGGTGGGTGGACTCAGCCGTGACTTGCATCCCCTCAAGGTGAGTCCCACTCCAGGTCAGCTCCAGCCAGAAGTACACCTGCAACTGTTGAGGTGGGGCTTACATTCAGCTGCACTGGGGGCCAGCCAGACCCACCAGCATGCCCAAAGCAAATGCAGGTCCATCTAACAGAACACCAAACTCAGCCTACACAGGAGACACCCTGGATTTCCTGTCTCTGGTGACCTGGGGGAGCTGTTCCTTTGGGCCGCCTAGGAGACACTCTACAAACATCCACTTATTCAACATGGAGACATAGTTCATCTACCTAATATTAATGCATAGAAACAAAAAGGCAACATAAAGAGACAAAGAATCTATGCTAAATGAACAGCTAAGACATAAACTCAGAAAAAGAACTAAACAAGATGGAGATAAATAATCTACATCAAATGACTGCAAAGTAAGGGTCATAAAGATATTTACTGGGTCTTCCCTGCTGGTTCATTTGTTAAGATTTTCCGGACAATGTAGGCAACAAGGGTTCAACCCGTGGTCTGGGAACTAAGATCCCAGGCTGCGGGGCAAGTAAAGCTGCATGTCACAGCTGTTGAACTCATGTACCCTAGAGCCTGTGCTCCACAAGAGAAGACAGAACGATGGGAAGCCCACACACCAAAACTGAGTGCAGCCCCCACTCTATGCAACTAGAGAAAGCCAATGACACAGCAAGCCCCAGTGGACCCATTAAATAAACGAATAAAAGATATTGACTTCTATCAGGGGAAGCATGAAAGAACAGAGTGAGAACTCCACAAAGAGGCAATAAGTATAAAAAAGAACTGATTATAATGGAAGAATACAATAACTGACACGAAAAATACAGCAGATGAGTCAAGAGATTGGATGACTCAGAGGACAGATCAGTAAGCTGACACACAGAGCAGTGCCGGTGCACTGGGCTGACCCAGAGGGAGGGGGCGGGGCCTCAGGACGGGGAGCACATGTGCACCCGTGGCGGATTCATGTCAATGTACGGCAGAACCACTACCGTACTGTAAAGTAATTAGCCTCCAATTAAAATAAATATTTATATTTAAAAAAAAGACAAAGAAATACAGAGTAGTGGAAATCACCCGATCTGAGCACCAAAAAGAAGAAAAGAAGCCAAAAAATTGAGGATAGTTTAAGGCCATTTGGTGGATATCAAACATACTAATATTCACATTATAGGAATTCAAGGAGAAGAGAGAAAGATAAACTCTCCCTTGAAGAAACAATGACTGAAAATTTCCCTATATTGTTGAAGGAAACACACCCAGGTCCAAGAAGCACAGAGAGTCCAACACAGGGTAAACCAAAGGAGAAACATGCCAAGACATATACTGATCAAACTAAGAAAAACTTAGCAAAAAGAGAAAATAGTAAAAGCAGAAAGGGAAAAGCAACAAATAACAAGGGAATCCCCATAAGTTTAACAGCTGATCTTTCTGAAGAAACGCTGCAGGCCAGAAGGGTGTGGCATGATATACTTAAAGTTATGAAAGGGAAAAACTTACCAGCAAGACTACTCCAACCAGCTACGACCTCACTCAGATTCAAAGAACTCAGTACCTTTACAAATAAGCAAAAGTTAAAAAATTCAGCACCACCAAAGTAGCTTTACAACAAATATTAAAGGATGCTCTCTAGGCAGGAAATAGAAGGGAGTGAATAGACATGGAAAAAAAACAGAATAATAAAGTAAATAATAGTATCATGCATAGCAATAATTACCTTACCTATAAATGGATAAAATGGTCCAACTGAAACACAGACTGGCTGAATGGAAACAAAAACAAGCCCCATATAAATGGTGTCCATAATACATCCACCTCAGACCTAGGGACACACACGGACTAAAACGGAGGGCCTGGAAAAAAGGTATTCCATGCAAATAGAAATCAAAAGAAAGCTGGAGTAGCAATTCTCATCTCAGATAAAATAGACTTTTAAATAAAGACTATTACAAGAGACAAGGAAAGACACTACATAATGATAAAGAGATCGATCCAGGAAGAGGATAGTGCAATAATAATACACACACATCCAACACAGGAGCACCTAAATACGTAAGACAAATACAAATAACCATAAAACAGGGAATCGACAGTAAGAAAATAATACTAGGGGACTTTACCACCCCACTTATACCAATGGACAGATCATCCACAAAGAAAATTAATATAGAAACATAAGCCTTAAATCACACATTAGACTAGATGGACCTTATTGATATCTTTAGCATATTCCATCACCAAACAGCAGAATACATTTTTTTTTTCTCAAGTGCACATGAAACACTCTCTGGAATGGATCACATCTTGGGTCACAAATCAAGCCTTGCAAAATTTAAGAAACTGAAATCACAGCAAGCATCTTTTCTGATCACACTGATACATGATTAGGGATCATTTATAGGAAAATTTGTAAAAAACACAAATACATGGAGAAATCAAACAGGTCACTGAAGAAATCAAAGAGGAAATTTAAAAATACCTAAAAACAAATGGCAATGAATAAATGACAACCCAAAACCTATGTGATGCAATAAATCAATGCTAAGAGGGAAGTTTATAGCAATACAAGAAGCCTACCTCAAGAAATGAAAAGAACATCAAATAAACAACCTAATCTAACACCTAAAGAACCTAGAAAAAGAGGAAAATGGCCACAAAACCTCCAAAGTTAGCAGAAGGAAAGAAATCATAAAGATCAGAGCAGAAATAAATGGAAATGAAGGAAACACGAGCAAAGAGAATAAAACAATAAGATACGTCTTGGAGAACATAAACAAACTTGACAAATCATTAGCCGGACTCATCAGGAAAAACAAGGAGAAGACTCAAAACAACTTGAAATGAAAAAGGAGACGTTACAACAGACCACAAAGAAAGACAAAGGGTCATAAGAGACAATTAGAAATAACTGCATGACAAGAAAATGGATATCCTGGAACAAAAGGACAAATTCTTAGAAAAGTACAATCTTCTAAAGACTGAACCAGGAACAAATAGAAAATATGAATAAATCAAGCACAATAATTGAAATATTATTTAAATTAAAATAAATTAAATATTAATTTAAATAAATTAATTCAATAGTTAATTTAATCAATATAATAGATTACTTTATAATATTAATATAATACATAATTTAATATTTAATGATTAAATTAATTCAATAATTTAATTTAATAATTTCCATTATTAAATTAAAAAATATTCAATTATTCAAGGACAAAGGAATCGTCCCATTGGGACAATCTGGTATCCATGTGGGAAGGTAAGTTGGATCCCTACCTCACAAAACACCACCAAACCAATTAGACACATATTAAAAACCAACAATTGAAGGAAAAACTTTACAAAATTTGGAACAATTTTTGATGAGGGAATATCTTTTCTTTAAATTGAGGTATTGTTGATTTATAATAATTTGTTTGTTTAAGGTGTACAGCAAAGTGATTCAGTGATTCAGCCTCTCAGGTGCTTCCTTGGACAAAATGCATTCCCTTTGGGAGGTCCCTGGGCCATGCCCTCAGAACAGCTGCTGCTGCTAAGTTGCTTCAGTCATGTCGGACTCTGTGCGACCCCATAGACCCACCAGGCTCCCCTGTCCCTGGGATTCTCCAGGCAAGAACACTGGAGTGGGTTGCCATTTCCTTCTCCAATGCATGAAAGAGAAAAGTGAAAGGGAAGTCGCTCAGTCCTGTCCGACTCTCTGCGACCCAATGGACTGCAGCCTACAAGGCTCCTCTGCCCATGGGACTTTCCAGGCAAGAGTACTGGAGTGGGTTGCCATTGCCTTCTCTGTCAGAACAGCTAAGAATCCTGAATAGGCAAAGCAGCAAGCATATGGTGGTGCTTGTGGGGGGGTTTTAGACTGAATAAATTATTCTAACAATATAAGAAACTGGAGAAGGCAATGGCACCCCACTCCAGTGTTCTTGCCTGGAGAATCCCAGGGACAGGGGAGCCTGGTGGGCTGCCGTCTATGGGGTCGCACAGAGTCAGACACGACTGAAGTGACTTGGCAGTAGAAGTGGTAGCAATACAAGAAACAAGTCCAGAGGTTAAGAGAGGATCTCCAAACCTACCTTCAAACAGGAGGTCTTGCTCCCTTGAATGTGGGTGTGTGAAACAGCGCTTGGGAAAGGAAGAGGTGTGTCATGAATATTTTGTCTGCAGAGGACAAAGCGGTGTGTAGAGAGGATGTGCAGGCACGTCCCAGGACACTGAGCACACGGACACATGGACTGGACTCTCAGTTCTGCTCTGGGGGCATCACACTCTCTCTACCCCGGACACAGGGTGAGCAGCTCGCACGTATCCTGGAGAGTATGGTCACATGACCTGGACCTGGCCAATCGGTGTGTTCCATCCTCCCTGGCCACCGTGAGTGGCTCAGGACTGGGGCGGTGACCAATCAGGGCCCAGGGCCGGGCCTCACACTGGAATCAAGGGAAGAGGAGGGCTGGTTTTGCCGGAAGGGGTGAGGCCGGGTGAGGTCAGGCTACAGCTGTGGGAGGGGAGTGAGTTCAGCCTGGGGCAGTTGGTGGCCTTCCTGCGCCCCGTCAGGGCAGAGCCGCCGGCCTGAGAAGGAGGGCGCTGCTGAGCCCGGGGGTTGAGAGCGCCGGTTCCTGCTGTGGTCCCGGAGCTCCCCTGAGACCGGAGGGAGGCCATCTGCCTGTGAGTCCTCTCCTGCTTGTCTGTCAGCTTGTTTGAACCACACTGGATTTTCTGTCCAGCTGGCTACGTGGAGACCCTGGAAATGCTCCTATGTGAATTTTGGCTGGCTTCAGGGAAGAAATGCCAGATGACACTGGGAGACTCCAGTTTAATCTGGATTCAGGTCATGTCTCTTGAAAGTGAAGTGAAAGTCCCTCAGTCGTGTCTAACTCTTGGCAACCCCATGGGCTATACAGTCCATGGAATTCTGCAGGCCAGAATACTGGAGTGGGTAGCCTTTCCCTTCTCCAGGGGATCTTCCCAGTCCAGGGATTGAACCCAGGTTTCCTGCAATGCAGGAAGACTCTTTACCAGCTGAGCCCCAAGAGAAGTCCAAGAATACTGAAGTGGGTAGCCTGTCCCTTCTGTAGCAGCTCAGCGTTCCCAGCCCAGGAATCAAACCAGGGTCTCCTCATGGCAGGAGGATTCGTTACCAGCTGAGCTATCAGGGAAGCCCAGTATTTCTTAAGGCCAGCTATTCATTGATATCTCTTAAGGCCAGCTATTCATTGATATCTCTTAAGGCCAGATATTAATTGTAGGATTAATTAATTGTAGACCCTAATTAGTCTTCATGGGATTAAGCTGGCAACCTGCTAAGGTAGCAATTGATGTCCTTTATCTAGAGGACAAAACGGGGGCTCACAGAAGTGGGTAACACAGCTACAGTAAGGAAGTGTGTACCTAGACAAACCCCCCAGATCTTCTGTTAGAACTCAGGGAAGCCATGTGGTGTGGCTTGTCCATGTGACGGGGGCTAAGGCACCCAGCCCACACTGGATACTGTGGGGACCTGACTTGGTAACTGCCTTCTGGCAGCTCTGAGACTCACAAAAGCAATTTGCACTGAAGAGAGGAGGGACACCTCTCTTCATCCCCCCCACCACACCCTCCGGGTACTCCCACACCCTGCCCCCTTTCTTTCTTTGTAAGGGAATAAGTGTCACGCTCATGTGACCACATTGGCTGTCCACTGTTCACGAGCTACCACCTGGAGCTGCTACCGGAGAGGCCAAGAGCCTTTGCCCCTGAGTACCTCTCTTTGCTTTGCACTGTGGGGGCCCTCCTCCTCACCTGCACACCAGAGGCCGTTTCTGAGGCATTCAGGGACCCTCCTTCAGTTTGCAACAGGTTGCATCCATTGCTGTCCTTTCAGTGCTTCCCTTGACACTCAGCTCCTGAGCTCCTTTGTCTGCATTGCGGCCCACCTGGCTGCCACGGGAGGGACAGAGCTGACCATGAATCCAAAGCTCAGATCTGACAGGCAGGAATCTGTGTATAAAGGGCCTGATTAATCATGCTGTAGAGGCTGTAGTGGGCTCCAGGGATCCGTAACCAGGGCTTGGGCCAAAGTGACTCCACAGCTGTTTTAATGCCTGGGGAGGGTTCTGGCTACAGTGGGGGTGGGGTGAGTCTCCTGAGGTTCTGAAGGCCCACTGTGCAGGTTCATGGCACACAGAGAAGAGAAGGCGGAGTCCTTTCCTGGAGCTGGTGGGCTGCGGGCACAGCCATGGATGACCAGGAGTCTGCATCTCACTAGGGGCCGAGGCTGGCGCTGAGGGAATCCTCAGTGAGGATTTTTTTCCTTAAAAGCCATCCTAAGTGACTTCAGCTCCATTGCTTTTTTGCCAAAAACCTACAATGATCCCAAGAGCTTTGTACACTCCAAGGGTGGTGACTGGACGTGGAGCCCAGCACAGACCCAAGTCAGTCCTGCCCTGAGTCCCACGGGCCGGCCACACCCTCCCCCTTCCTTGGCCTGGCTTTCTTCTGCCAGGACCCCCAGAATGGTGGAAAGGCAAGTGTGGCCTCAAGCTGAGGGGCCCAGCCTGGGCTCCAAGCCCTTGGGGGTCCCCTTGGGAGGTCTGGTGGACCTAGTTCCCCCTGCCGTGGGGCAGCTCTCTCTCGGGGACTGTCGTGTTTCTTTGCTTTCTGTTGTGATGGGGCACCCCAGTTATCTCGGGGCGATGGGAAGTCTGTTGGTGTTACATGCTCCTGCCTTAGATGGGGAAACGTTATTGCTGCATTGACGCTGCTCACTCGATACTGGGTATCTGTTAAACACAAATGGCAAGGGGAACAGAGCAAAACAGAAAAAAAAAATGGAGAGTTGCTGGGTTGCCTCAAGTCTCACCTGTGATTAAGAGTGTGTACAGCCTGCACGTGAACCCGGGTTCCCACACCTGCCAGCTACCAGGTGCCAGGCGCTGATTTTAGACCCCCAGCTTCACTAAGGAGTCATTGACAGATACAGTTTGTGTGTATTTCAAGTCTACATGGTGATGACTTGATGCCCATAGACGTCGTGGAATGATTGCCCCACATACGCATCGCCTCACATGATTAACTCTGTGTGTGTGTGTGCCTTTTATGTTATTCTTATAATCCATGAACACAATACAGATAGCTCTCCATTTTTTTAGATCTTATTTATCTTAGAAGTTTATAGTTTGCTGTATGTCTTGCACGTTTAATTAGATAACTTGATATTTTCAGTGCCATTATAAATTCCTAATAGAGATAGAATTGACTTTTCTATATTCCCTTGGTAAATCCACTTACTTCAAATCATGCTAATTGTATTTTTTTATGTATACACAATTATGTCTGCAAATAAGTTCTTTTTTTCCCCTTTGCAACTGTGATAACCCTTTCCTTTTTCTTGACTTATTGTATGGACTAGGATCTCCAGTACAGTGGTGAACAGAAGTAGTGAGAATAAGTATCCTTGTCTCTGTCCAATTATCAGAGGAAAAGCTTTCACTATTTCACCATCACACAGGATATTAGCTTCTTTGTAGATATTTTTATCAAAATATGTAAATTCTTCTCTGTTAGTTTACTAAGAGTTTTTTCTTAGTCATGAGCTAAAATTATTACATTAAAAATTCTTAAGTTTATCTTCTGCAGATTTTGAAACAGGTGATTTTTCTTTTATGTGGTGATTTAACTTTTAAAAATTTTGTGATTCTAAAACAACCCCAACCTGATCTCAATGTATTCTCCTTCAGTTGGACTTTATTTCTTAGTGTTTTATTTAGGATTATTTCATCTATACTCAGAGTCTGTAATTTTACTTTCTTGTACTTCTTCCTGGTTGGATTTAGTATCAAGGTTATGCTAGTCTTATAAAACAAGGTTGGAGAGTGTTCCTTGTTTACTGCAAGAATTCCTGTGAGATGACTGTTTTCCTCCCTAGAATTTTGGAAGAGTTGATTGGCAAAACCGGTTGGTTTCATTGTGGGGAGGCTTTTAATTTCAGATGTAATTTTTTTATGCAAATAAAATTTTCTGATTTTGTATGTCTTCTTGGGTCTATTTCAGTAAAGCATTCCCCCCCTGCTAGGAATTTATTGAGATGAGCAGACTCTCCAATTAGTAAGTGAACTGTGGTTCATAATATCTTTCTTATCTGCAAGATGTGTTGTCTCCCCTTTTAAAAATCCTTGATGCTGGTGATTTGTGCTTTGTCTCTTTTTCTTAATAAGTCTTTCTAGGGGTTTATCAGTTTTATCATTCCTTTCAAAGTGCCAACTTTTGGCTTTCTTTTTAAAGAAACTTCATATTTGCTTTCTGTTTCCTTGTTTTCTGCTCTTTTTTTTTTTTTTTTTTCCCATCTGCCTTGTGTTTCATTCGCTATGGTGTTTTTTCTGGTTTCTTGGGAGAGAGGCTTAATTGATTTTTAGCCTTCCTTCTTTTCCAGTATACGTGCTTAAGGCTTTAAGTTACCCTCTAAACATAGTTCGCTGCATCGCACAAGTTTGAATAAGCCAGATTTTCATTATCTTTTAAGGAAAAGTATTTTCTAATTTTCATTGTGTTTTTTAAAATTATTAATCAGGAAATTCTTCAAGCAGTATGTCATTTAACTTCCGAATGTTTGGGGAGGTTTTTCTAGTGACCCTTTTTTGATTTCTAGCTTAATTCCATGAAGAGCCCTGTCTTCGTCTTTTTGGGCTACTGTTATAAATCCCGTAGACTAGCTGATAAACAACAGAAAGTTGTTTCTTGTAGGCCTGGAGGCTGGGGAGTCCCAAGCTCACCAGCAGGTGCCTCGTCTGGTGAGGCCTGTTTCCTGGTTCCTAGACTGCCTGCTTCTTCTCCCTGTTCTCGCAGCACAGGAGCCCATTCCCCCCTGGCCTGACCCCTCCCAGAGTGCCTGCCTCCTAGGATCATCACCACCTGCCGGGTGAAGTTTGAGGGCCCATAAACCGTCAGCCCGTTGCAGTCCCTAAGTATACCCTGCATTATTTCAGTCCTTTGAAATAATTTGAGCTTTCCTAATGGCCCAATATATATTCTTTTTGTTATATGTTCGTTGGGCTCTTGAAAATAATATGTATCAGTGGGATGCAATGTTCCATGTGTATCAGTCAGATCGGGCTTGTCACTCATGTAATTCAGATTCCAGTAGCCACGTTGAGTAAAAGCAGAAGTAGGTGAAATTACCTGTAATATATTTTATTTTAGCACACATAAAATATCATTTCAGTGTGTAATCAACATGATAAAACCTAATGAAATAGTTCACATTCTTTTTTTCATGCTAAGTCTTTAAAATCCAGTGTGTGTTTCAGGCTTGCAGCGCATCTCATTGTAGAGCCAGCCGCATTTCAGGTACTTCATGGCTGCAGGTGACTACATACCAGGGGGCCGTTCCACGAGAGATGTGTCTTTAACGTCTCCCACTGGGATTATGAACTCGGCTGTTACTCCTTTTCTATTTCTGTCAGTTTTTATGTATTGATATTTTGAGGTTATGTTATTAGGTACATTCAAATTTAGAATCCTCATCTTCTTGCTAGACTGAACTTGTGTCAGTATGAGATGCTCCTTTTTATCACTAATAATGCTTCTTTCTTTAGAGACTATTTGACAGTGATATTGCCACATCAGTTTTCTGTCCTTGTTGGCCTAGGTATCTTTTAGGTTCACCTGTCTAAAAGATATTCCATCTTAACATGTAGCTCTGTGAATAGTGTACAGTTTTCATTGGAATCAGTTTGACACTTTATCTTTTAATGAGAGTATTTGCTCTGTTTATAATGTTGATATTCAGTGTGTAGACACCACACTGCTGTGTGTTTTCTGTTTGTCCCACCTAGTCTGTGTTCTTTGCTCTTGCCTTCTTTTAAAGCTATGAAGTGTTTCTCTAGTTCTGTGCTCCTCTGTCAGGTTGTTAGGTGCGCATTTGCGGACACAGCGTGTGTTTTACACTCAAGACTAACTTAGTACTTTTACTGCCTCCCTGACTCGACTGTTTCCTCCTGTCACTGTTACACTTTGAACTGTTAGATATATATTTGGCGTTAACATCATTGTTTTGTAGAGTTAATATTTACCCTCACAGTTACCTCGTTGTTGGTCTCTACTTGTTTTTTATATTTCCGTCAGAGACTACTTTTCTTTTTCCCAAAGCACTGCCTGAATTTTTTTTTTAGTGCATGTGTGTGGGTGATGAGTTGTCTCATTTCCATTTGCCCTAAAAGTCTCTATATTGCTTTCACTTTCGAAGAGTATTTTTGTTGAGTATAGAATTCCAGGTTGGTGGTTATTTGTTTTTCAGCATTTTACAGATACCAGTCCATTATCTTCTGACTTCCTTGTTCTTGGAAAGTCAGCTCTCAGTGTTGCTGTGCCACTAAAGGCCACACCTTTTTTCCTCTGAGCGCTTGAACATGCTCTTCTTGCCTTAGGCACCTGCAGAGCTGCTGAAACCAATGTGTGGTTTCATCTTTGAGTCAGTGGTCTGATTCTTGAACCAACTCTTGCCACTGTCCCTGTCAGCCAGTTGAGTCGCTCAGTATCTGACCCATTGCGACCCCATGGACTGCAGCACACCAGGCTTCTCTGTCCATCACCAACTCCCCGAGCTTGCTCAGGCTCATGACCATCGAGTCATTGATGCCATCCAACCATCTCATCCTCTGTCGTCCCCTTCTCCTCCTGCCTTCAGTCTTCCCCAGCATCAGGTTCTTTTCCAATGAGTCAGTCCTTCACATCAGGTGGCCAAAGTATTGGAGCTTCGGCATCAGTCTTTGCAGTGAATATTCAGGTCTGATTTGCTTTAGGAGTGACTTGTTGGATCTCCTGGCAGTCCACGGGGCTCTCAAGAGTCTTCTCCAACTCCCCAGTTCAGAAGCATCGATTCTTTGGCGTTCAGCCTTCTTCATGGGCCAACTCTCACATCCATACATGACTACTGGAAAAACCATAGCTTTGACTAAATGACCTTTGTCAGCAAAATAATGTCTCTGCTTTTTAATATGCTGTCTAGGTTTGTCATAGCTTTCCTTCCAAGGAGCAAGCATCTTCTAATTTTACTGTCTACAGTAATTTTGGAGCCCCCAAAATAAAGTCTGTCACTGTTTCCATTGTTGCCCCATTTATTTGCCACGTAGTGATGGGGCCGGATGCCATGATCTTCATTTTTTTGAATGTTGAGTTTTGCCAGCTTTTTCACTCTCCTCTTTCACTTTCATCAAGAGGGTCTTTCGTTTCAACCCCTGGAGGCATTTCTTATTCCCCTTTCTCTTTTCTCCACCATGAGAGTCCCCATTTATACTTTTTAACAACGTAGTTTAACAAGGGGCTCCTTCACTATATTCTATCCTTTTTTTCTCTCTTATATATATTTTTTACCTGACCCATCTTTCAGTTCACTGATCATCTCTTCAGCTATGTCCAATGTGATGTTAAGGCCAGAGACTGAGTTCTTAAATTCAGTCACTGTTATTGTAAAGTTCGAGAGTCGGTTTTGATTCTCAGAAATTTTTCCTTTTGTCAAGTATATTTTTCAACAGGTGACATTTGCATCTGATACCTCTAGCATACCTCTGATATGCTGATATACATCTGATACCTCTGGATCTGGTTCAGTTTTTTTTTTCTCTTGGTCCTGTTTGTTGTTACACCCTCTTTTGGTTTTTTGATTGCATGTTGGACATTATGTTTGGAAAACCCTAGAGGTTCTGAGTGATGCTGTCTTCGCCAGAGTCTCCTCTGACACAGACCTCCAGTGGGGACAGAGCTGTCTGTTCACTCAGGGCCTGATGGACTTGAGGCTGGGGGTTCCTTGTAAGCTCAGTCTCAGCAGCCTTCACCCACCTTTCCCCCCGAGCCCAGGGAGGAGCTTTCCCGCGTCTCCATCTGGAAGCCTGGGCTGCCTCCCAGGGCCGCCCTCTTCTCAGCAGGTCCTAAAGCCCACCATCTGTCTCCTGAGCACCACAAGGTGACAGATAGTGCTCAACCAGTTTGGGCAGAGTGTTGGGTCCATTTTCTGACATCCGAACTGATTCACTAGGCCTGCACTCAAATTTTTGTCTTCCCAGCCCAAGGAACCGTCCAGAGCTGTGTTATCCAGTCCCCTCCGCTTGACTTTTTTCCTGCCTTTTCTTCGCAGAGTCGGCTTTGTTCAGATGGCCCGAGGGAAGGAGCCCTCTCAGTCTTCAGCTCCCTCACTGGGCTTCCCTTTTGTTTGAAATCTTGGATTGTGGCTGCCTAAGGACCTCTTTTTAAACTGTGTTTAGCTTTTCTAGTTCTCGGTAGGCTGATCTACAAGCTGCTTGCATCTGTCACTGGAAGTGGGGACACCCTGGGTGTATTCTGTCATCTGAAGCCACATGTAACAGTCACAGTACTTGTATTGATCAACTTTGATACTGGGGAAAACAAGAACCAGGTGTCCTTGCTTAGTACCCACGGTTGTGTTTCTGGTCAGAATCCCCAGCTTGCCCGGGCTGTTTCAGTGCCACGTGAACTTGGGAAGGAGGTGGAGCAAGCAGCCCACACGGCCTGGACACAGAGGAGCCGGTCTCCCCTCTTCCCTTGCCCCTGCCGGCCCAGGGCAGGCCTTGCGATGACGGGCTGCTGGTGGTGGAGGCCAAGGCTGAGGAGGGAGGGGTTACGTGACCTGTATTCTGTGACATGGTCACATGTGGGTTTTCTATTTCAGTTTGGAAAAATGACTGCTTTTAGTCTTCCCTCCAGTTTCACTTTAAGGTGGAAAATGAAGATTTTATTCTTAAAGTTGAGCACAGTGATTTTACAGTCTTTTTGAAAGCAACAGTTGAGGTTTTAAAAACACAGCTCAGAGAACTCCAGTAGATAAAGCCAAAAAAAGAGAACGTGTTCAGGGTGAACTGCAGGCAGGACCCCAAACTGTACTCTGTCTCTCCCAGAGTGTGTAATTCGTGAGATGGGTGGATATAGGACCCCAAGCACCCTGGGGACCGAGGTCCTCAAATGACAGCAGAGGTCCAGGCTGAGCCAGGAGCAAGTGGCCTGTGCTCTGGCTAGTGGAGAGCCGCGAGGGTGGGAGTGGGGCCAGGAGAGGGGTGGGAGACTCGGGGGCGGAGGGTGGTGCAGCACCTGGTGGGCTCTGGGAGGCGCTGGCTGTCGCGGCTCGAGGCAGGGACACCCCTGAACCTCCACCTTGCAGCCCCCACGGGGCAGAGTCGTCTGACAGCCCAGGGTCGAAGTTAAAAGGGCGAGTTCACAGCAGGTTGAATGAACCCCTGTACCCACTGTGGGTTCATTTTAAGTGCCTGGAGCGAGGTTGGTCAAGCCCTTGCTGAGTTCGAGTGAGGGAGTCAGTCAGGGAGGACCGAGCTCAGGGTGAGAGTGAGGGGCAGCTAGCGTGGTGAGTCCTCCTCAGCCGGGTGGGTTCTGGGGACGCCCTTGAGTTCATGGGTGCCCTTTCAGTAGCCTCACTGGAGGCTTGTTTGGGGCTTAAAGGGGGGCAGAAGCCCACTTAGAAGATGTGCTCATTCCCAGGGGTGGTGGTTTCTGAAGGAGTTCATACTGGTCGGTTCGACTGTGACCCAGTACCTTGCAGGGTCATGTTTGACTGGGGGCCTGAGCCACGGGCACGGCCTTCCTTCTCCCGCACCCCACACTCACCTGTCGTCTTTTTGGCAGCCCGTCCCCCCTCTCTGCACCCTTGATGGTGGGCCTGAGCCCAGCCCCCCTGTTACCACAGAGCCCCTTGTGACTGAGTGGGTTCCGATTCCGGGCTCGTAGGAGACGTGCTGGAGGCAGAGCCTTCATGCCATTTCTCCTTGAGACAGTGGTGCTAGTGGTCATAGTGTGAGAGCAGCGGTCATAGTGTGGGAGCGGTGTGTGTGAGAGTGGTGTGTGAGAGCAGTGTGTGTGAGAGCGGTGGTCATAGTGTGAATAGCAGTGGTTGTAGTGTGAGATTGGTGGGTATCCTGCCGTGAAACAGCAGTTGCCCCTGAGTGGGGGGCTGCCCCCATCCGCGAGGATGGGTTGCAGCAGGGCCCACCTGTGGGCGCTTTTTCAGTGCTGCAACCCCAAGGCAAAGGCCAAGACAAGGAAGAACTTGGCCTCGGCCCAAGTCCTGTAAGGAGAATGGCCTGAGGGGATGTCAGGATGCATTTAACAGGAGGCTTCCTGTGTGCTGTTTTAGATCTGTCAGGAATTCTCTGCTCCTTATTAATTCCTGAATACTCAGGAATTAAGAGGAGAGGCAAGCCTCTCCCGAGGGCTGAAGAATCCAGGCATTTCCTTCATTAATTTTTCTATACAATGATAAGTACCCTCTTCCTTCTTGTGAACCATACGGTAAAAGTGACTGCTTACAACTCTCTCTCTCTTTAATATGGATCGCCTATGTTTTGTAAGTCTAGAATTTTAATTTTTATCTTTGCTGAGAATAACTACCTTGTAAGACAGTATATATTTCCACATCATGTTGATTAAAACACCTTTGTTCCATCAGAGCTCTGGTCCCCGTGTCTTTCTTTCTCTCTCTCTCTATCTCTTTTTCAGGCTGATCCCTTGGAGCTCTGCAAAGGCTCTCTGAGTTCACTTTCCTGCCCGGGCTTCTAAGACCCTCTCGAGAAGGCACTCTGTGTGTTCACTCCATTGAGAGGGCACCTGAGGCCTCCGTGAACAGAGCAAGTCCCGTGTCGGGGGCTTTATTGGCTTTCTGCATAAGCCAAGGACTATCAGCCTCTTTCTGTCCCTTACCTTCTTATCGTCAACTCCGGACCACCAAGTTCTGGTCCATTAAAGGACCTCAACAAGTGGCACCCAGAACAGGGACTTGGTACACGTAGGCAGATTCTTGGACGGAGTGACCGCAGGGCCTATTGAGGCCAGTAAGTACTAAGACATGGGTAAAAAGGCTGGAAAGCCCCATCACTTTTCTACTTTACTTCATCACTTATTTAAAGTTCAGGGATCTAAGGAAATGCATGCTGATTTTTTAGCTAGATTAGAAACTGCTATTTCCCGTAGTGTATTTGGAGAAGCCAAAAGGCAACTAGAGAAATTATTTGCTTTACAACTCTCTCTGTCTTTAATATGGATCGCCTATGTTTTGTAAGTCTGGAATTTTAATCTTTATCTTTGCTGAGAATAACTACCTTGTAAGACAGTATATATGCCCACACCATGTTGATTAAAACACCTTTAATTACTTGCAAATTACTTGCATTATGTGATAATGCAAATCAGGGATGTCAAAAAGCTATAGCTCCAATTTGTGAGAAAGGGACTATTGATTATTTCAAGGCTTGTCGCAATCTAGGATTAGAAACTCAAAAGATGCAAATGGTAGCTGAAACAATAGCTGCTGCCTTAAGAAAGGGAAATAAAGGATGCTTTACATGTGGAAATAAGAACCATTTAAAAAGGGATGGCCCTAAGAAAGCTTAAAAAAAAAAGAAAAGAAAAATATATAAAGATAAAAGACCTCCAAAAATCTGCCCTCGCTACAGTAGAGGAATGCATTGGGCTAAAGATTGTAAGTCTAAATCTGGCATTGAAAGGAAACCTATTCCAGAAAACTGCAAGCAGGGACCCCCCACGTCCCCTTCAGCAAAAACCTGAGACAAATTCCATCTTTTACCTGAAACCCTCAACATCTGGCAGTGTTGCCATCGATATACCAGCTTTGGTTTTAGATACTATGAAGTTAACGAGCTCTACTTAAATTCAAATTCACGTGAACTGAAAAATATTAAATATATATAATTATTTAAATATGAATATAATTTAAATATAATTGTTTGCTAATCTAATTAAGACATGTCTTAAGTCATCAACATTATATAATACTTTTCTTATGCCTAGGTTTAAGGTAAACTAAATTTGTCAACAAAAAGGTAACTCTTTATATATATATATATATATATAGATAGATAGATAGATAGATAGATAGATATATGTATGAGATAAAAACTTTTGGATAAACTGTTAAAAGTAATTATAGTTTTAATAGAATAATCTATTATTATAATCTGTTATTATAATCTAAAATAGTCTCTTAGGATTAGAATAACTTAAATTTCTAGAGTTGTACTAAAACTAAATAATAAAAGTTTATTAAACAGCTAGGTCATTTCCAAATAAAATAAGATTTTAAAACATTAATTACTAAACATTAAATTCCTCTTACAAAAAGTTTTTCTTACAGAAAAACTAAAGAAATTTTAAACTATTAATAAATATATTTTATAATGTATAATATATTGATATATATAAATATAAATATATTCACCAATCTATAAAATGCTAATATACAAGACACTTCATAGTTGCTAAGGAAAAGTGAGATATATGCTTTTAATAAAAAGATATAAGATATGACATACTGAGATATACATCCCACATTTTCCCTGGGGGCCACTTCTCATTTAACAAACAATACAATTATTAAAATAACTTGGAAGAATGACGAGCCTATTTGGACAGAGCAGTGGCCCCTCACGAAAGAGAAATTACAGGCGGCTAAGGAACTTATAGATGCACAACTAGAATTAAAACATATTGAAGAATCTTGTTCTCCTTGGAACTCTCCTATTTTTGTCATAAAAAAAAAAAAAATCTAACAAATGGCGTCTCCTAACAGACCTTAGAAAAGTTAGTGCATCTGTGAAACCTATGGGTGCATTGCAACCAGGACAAGATTGCTTTTTTAATATACCTTTACACCGTTTAGACCAATAGAGATTCGCTTTCTCTCTCTCTTCTCCTAATCATATTAGACCTCATGAACGGTACCAATAGACTGTACTGCCACAAGAGATGATGAATTCTCCCACCATGTGTCAGTACTACGTAGCCAAAACCCTTGAGCCTGTGAGAAAGCAATTTCCTAACTTTCTTGTTATTCACTATATGGATGATATATTGTTTTCGGCTCCATCTATCTTAAACACTGAACACATGTTTGATGTAGCTCAACTATGCTTTAAAAACTCTAGATTAATCATTGCCCCTGAAAAAATTCAAACCTCTACACCTTACTATTACTTGGGGTTCGTTGTTAATAGGCAACACATTACTCCCGAACTAACTCAGATCCGTGCTGATAAATTATCAACCTTAAATGATTTTCAAAAGCTCTTAGGTGATATTAATTGGATTAGACCTTCTTTAGGCATTGCTAATTATCAACTGAATAGTCTATTTAGTACTTTAAAAGGAGATCCTGATTTAAATAGTCCTCATTCACTTTCTCAAGAGGCACGAGAAGAACTCTGTTTGGTGCAAAATAAATTACAAAAACAATTTCTTACTCGCATCAAAATAGATTTACCTCTAGAATTGTTTATACTCCCCTCTAATTCTCCCACAGGACTTATTGCCCAACAAGAACACCCAGTAAAATGGATCTATACCCGTTTTATGGAAATAAAGTCACTTACACCCGACCTTGATTTAATTGCTCTAATCGTTATCAGTGGAAGAATTAGGACTAAAACTCTAATTGGCTCCGATCCTCATAAAATTGTAATACCTATCAATAAATACATATTACAGGTATTCCTTATAATCCACAGACACAAGACATAGTCAAAACAAACACATCACACACTAAAGTTACAAATAAAAAAAATTTTAAAAGGGGAATACACAGGTACACTACTGTCTTCCTTATCTAAAGCAGACTTTACTAGGTTCTAACATTTTCTAAACCTATAACTATTGTTACTACAGCTTTATTTGTTTTAAATTTTTTAACCTCTTCTTAAGATCCAACCCAAGGGGGCCCCCGGCATTCAAAATGGAGATGAAATAAGAACCCCAGGAAGAAGAAATTCCAATACGGGCCATGTCTGCTCCAAAAATCTCCAGAAAGCACCACCCTCGGCGGCATCACCCCGATGATCTCCTCACTTGGAGACAAATAAAAGCCCTACTAATCAAGCTGAAAATTTGGTCTCTCAACAAGGGTTGCCTCCGAGTCCTGAATACATTCTCCTGGCAATGCTCAGTCTTTTGGCCTGTGCCTCCCCCTGCTCAAGCTCAGACTAACACCCAACCCCCCTCTATTACAGGTGGTCGAATGGACAGAGAGAGGACCAATCATTTCAACTAATGACTCTATACATATGCTTTCTCCCCTAGTACATGAAAGGGCCTTCACACCCTGGGCAGGAAAGAAAACTAATATTTCTTTAGGCTATGAAGTCCTTCCCTTGTGCATGGGCCCAGCAAAATTGTGCATAAACGTCAGCCGACAAATTTGGGCTGACAAACTTGGGCTTTCGTCCTGCCTCCAAAAGAAGACTTTCAGACACTGCTTGGATTATTTACTGCCCTTTCTTCATCTGTAAACCATGTTTATACTACTGAAACTTTAGGGAAAGAGTTAGGGAAAGAACAAAGAACTTTATGCAAAGGGTTTACGTATAAAAACTTTACTTATACTCCCATTCCTTGGGACAAATGTCAAACCAAATCAAGAAAATCAATGTTTGTGGCTAATCATACAATTGTTGATTGGGGGCCCCATGGTATGTGGTTATCTGACTGCTCAGATGATATTAACAACACTGTGTGTGATATGGAAGGTCACTGACACTATGATGGAACATTACTATGACAAACGACTTCTTGAGTGGCTTGACCGTGGATTAGCCCCACCTCCTCCTAAGATCATCCTCGATAAACAGAGTGGGTCTGAACAATGGGCCATTTGGAAACTTGCTGCGAGCATCAGAGCACCGAAGAACTTGGAACTTGGACCGGACATTTCATAGGGACCAGTCGTCATAGTAACTATTTCTTTTGCTACAGTCAGTCATATTTTATACAGGCCTGTGTCCCACTTCCTTTTGTTATAGCCATAGAAAATTTACAATTTAGTAAGACTTTTACGTTCTGTAACTTGTATTAATTGCAAACTATATACTTGTATTAACTCCTCTATTTCTTTAAGCTTTTTGTGTTATTCCTGTTCACGTCAATCATAGTGCCTACAACTGGGAACAAATCAAATTTCATTTACAAAATATACGTGATAATGCCTCTCTGAATGTACAATTACTATAAAAGAAAATCTTTAAAACCTTTTCTAAAAATCTGCCCTCTTCCCCTAATTTGGAAACCTTAGCTGAACAAATTACCTGGGCTAGACCCACGAGGATGGTTTCAAAGTATTACCCACAGTATCGGGTCTGGAACTGTAGCTTTGGTGATTGTCTTGATAATTATATTTGTTGTTTACCATCGCCTTTCTATAAGGTTGGTTAATACTAACCAAACTCATTTGGTCAAGACCTTTTTTTGACAAATTTAATAAAATAGAGGGAATTGTCAGGAAGCATTTATTTATTTATTTATTTATTTATTTATTTATTTTTAGGAAGCATTTAACAAGAGGCTTCCTGTGTGCTGTTTTGGATCTGTCAGGAATTCTCTGCTCCTTATTAATTCCTGAAGAGGAGAGGCAAGCCTCTCCCGCGGGCTGAAGAATCCAGGCATTTCCTTCATTAGTTTTTCTATACAGTGATAAGTACCCTCTTCCTTCCTGTGAACCATACGGTAAAAGTGATTGTATACAACTCTCTCTCCCTTTAATATGGATCACCTATGTTTTGTAAGTCTGGAATTTTAATCTTTATCTTTGCTGAGAACAACTCCCTTGTAAGACAGTCTATATGCCCACACCATGTTTGATTAAAACACCTTTGCTCCATCAGAGCTCTGGTCCCCGTGTATTTCTCTCTCTCTCTGTCTCTCTCTCTCTCTCTCTCTCTCTCTCTCTCTCTCTCTCTTTTTCAGGCTGACCCCTTGGAGTGCAGAGGCTCTCTGAGTTCACTTTCCTACCCGGGCTTCTAAGACCCTCTGGAGAAGGCGCTCTCCATCTTCACTCCATCGAGAGGGCACCTGAGGCCTCCGTGAACAGAGCAAGTCCCGTCTCAGGGGCTTTATTGGCTTTCTGCATAAACCAAGGAATATCAGCCTTTTTCTCTCCTTTACCTTCTTATCATCGACTCTAGACCACCAGGTTCCAGTCCGTTAAAGGACTTCAACAAGCTGAGAGCAGCCAGGGACTACGCCCATCGGATTGGCCCTCACCCAGTGAAGCATTGGGGTTGTGTTTCATTTTGTTAGCATAGTTGTGGGCCCTGCTGGCCAGGGCATTTTGGCCTTAGTGGGCAGGATCGACCCCAGCAGTTTACCTTGTAAGAGGTTGTGCAGGTGCCACGTAGAGGATGGGCGGGGGCCCCACAAGAAGGGAAACACTGGCTAGAGGAGTCACGGGGGCATGTGGACTGAGCTATCAAGTCAGTCCTTGAAGCAGAAAGGCTAAACCCTTTACGTCTCCCTTCTTCCAAGGAAAGAATACACTGGCTGGAGGAGTCTCTGGGGCATGAGGATCGAGCTAGAGAGTCAGTCCTTGAAGCAGAAAGGCTAAGCCCGTTAATGTCTCCCATCTTACAAACCACAGAGCAATGTGTCCAGTGTTTTAATGACGGGTACCTACTGCTTACGTGTATGACATACACCCTCATAGCTTCACATGTCTACTACATGCCTCTTACAAGTGCTGGGCACTGTTCTGGGTGCTGGACACCCAGTATATAGTAGGGGATACGTAGCCCAGGATCTTTCTGTTTCTGCAAAGAAAAACAGAAGAACGAAAGACTCCGTGTGGTTCAGCTTGAGCAAGTTCACCACGTGGACGGCCCTGCGTGCATGTAAATTGTGGTAAAATACATATAACATAAATTTTACATTTTAACCAGTTGACTGAATGACTGGGTGGCTTCAGTGGAGTCAGGCTAACAGATGGCCTTGGGGTGCCATCTGCCTTTGTCCCAGAGGAACACTCCAAAGCTTGGTGGCCTTGTAGACCTTCCCTTTATTCTTCACTCTCCCCAGTGGCTCTAGGTCATTGGTCTGTGTGTCATTTAAGAATCTCTTTATCCACTTTGTTGTTAGGTTTATGTTTTGGAAAGCTTCTCAGACGTCCCTGGGTCTTGAGAAGGCAGGCTTGGATTCCGGGTTCTCCCCTGCTGCGTGCCTGCCAGGTCGAGGTGGAGGCCAAAGGCCAGTCTGAGTTGTGGTGGTCTGTGTGGTCTTGGGGTCAGTGGACCCCCTCTTCTCTGGAGGGGCAAGGAGATCCTTTGTGTGAAGCCTGGAGAGACTTGACAGGGTCAGTCTTCACAGTCTTGCTCTTTTTTTAATTTATGTTTGCATTTAGTTTCTCATTTAACTGTTTTCTAGGAGTTTCCAACTCCTAGTGTAGAGCTCAAAATATGCAGGGACCAGCTTCTTAAAAGAGAAGGAGAAATTGCTGAACTGAAAGCAGAAAGAAGCAACACCAGGGTCAGCAGGGGGATTCTCACGTGTTGACATTTGCCCCACGTGGGTCACCGCTAGCCTCTGTGTTGCTGTCTTTAAACTCTGTCTGATTTTCAAGTCATTTTTCACATCTTCCCACTGAGAAGACCAGGGTGGATCAGTTTGTGGTTCTCATACCTTACTTCAAATTTATGATGAGAGCTAATGTAATTTTAGTACCTTTGAGAGGGGAGTTCTCAACTTACATTTTTGTCCATGCTACACTTTGTGTGGGATCTTAGTTCCCCAATCAGGGATTAAAACCCATGACCCCTGCAGAAGGGTGGAGTCTTAACTACTGGGCCCCTGGGGAAGTCCACTCTTAACTTGAGACTGAACTGGCAGGATTCCAATGTGCCTTAGCATGTTTCCAGCTGTAGTGTGAGGCTGAAAGGAGTTATCGGCCCTGAAGTCAAGCATGAGGTTGAAAGTGCCCCTTTGGCCCTGCCCTGCAGCTGCTGTTGGAGCACCTGGGGTTACTGGTTGCCCGGTACATTCCATCCTTCCGGATTACAGTGGGCAAGCGGCAGGCACAGTGCCCAGCTAACATGACCAGCGAGGTGGAGGTGCTCAGGGCACTGAAACCGCTGTTTGAGCACCACAAGGCCCTGGACGAGAAGGTACCAGCCACCCATCCATCCTGGATTTGTACACTTAGTGCCTTGTTTTGACCTCACCGATTGCCTGGAAGTGCTGTGTTCCTTCCCTCTCAAAACAAGGCTAAGGCTTCCTTTCCCCCTTAGAGACTCTCCTACGGCTCTCTAAGCCATGAGGAAGACCTGACTAAGGTGATTGCACTCAGGAAGTCATAGAAAAGCAGTCACAGGAGGAGAGCCAGTTGAAGGAGCGCCTGGCAGCCCTCTCTTTCCACGTTACAGATCTGGAGGAAGACCTGGACACAGCCAGGAAGGACCTCCTCAAGTCCACGGACACGAACACGAAACTGCAGTGGGACATCCGCGAAGTGAGTGACGGCGGTCGTGTCTGCCTGAGGTGGACTGTGGGTCCCTTCTTCTCCCGGTGATCTCAGCCTTGGGATGGCTGCGTGAGTAAGAGCAGAGCACTGCAGAGACCACAACTGGCTGCCTCCCCACCTCTGCATCGAGCTCTCTGGGGTAGAAGAGGCCTGGTCCAGGCAGTCCGTTGGCAGTGGACCAACACGAGGGCAGCCCTGGCACTGTGCTGCCCCCTGGGTGTGGACTCCTCCTTTCCACAAGTTCTAGGGGGCCCAGTGTGCTCCTTTTGTAAAAAGTCATTCATCCATTCATTCATTTCTTGGCGTATAGTGGCTTTGCACTGCTATGCCAATTTCTGCTGTACAGCAAAGTGAATCAATCATCTATCTATCTATCTATCTGCCTCTCTTTTAGATTTCCTGCCCATTTACTTCACCACAGAGCACTGAGTAGACTTCCCTGTGCTGTACACTAGGTCCTTACTCATGGACTTTATGTGTAGTATCGGTACTGTATATATGTCAACCCCAGTCTCCCAGTTCATCCCCGCCTCCACCTGCCTGTTGAATGCTGAAATTTCCTTCTGATTCCCTCAGACGAGTCTGGTGACATCTGTGGAGCCCGTTCTCTCAGAGAGATGGGAGCATGCTGTGTGGGCTCTGCTGAGGCAGCTTGCCTGGCCATCTTCTCTAGTTTTCTGAGGTTCCGCTCCTTGAAGGGATGTGTGACAGTGATACCGGCGGTCAGACAAGTCGTGGCGTCTGCTCACCCTGGGATCCTCAGGCCCGAGCTGTGTGACCGTGTGGAATCATAATGTTTCTGGCGGTCGTGTCTGCGGGGGTCATGATTTATGAGAAACATCCCGGGGATGTGGTGCTGCTGGGGGAATCGTCCCCACTGCCAGCCAGCCAGCCAGCCAGCCACCCTGTCCTTCTGGTGGGGAAGTGTTGCCCCGCGCTGCCAGTGGGCAGTGGCTGGGGATGGAGAGTCAGGCGGGGTTGTGCTGGCGCGACTGTTGGGAGCGTTGCCCGGAGCCCCGTGAGCAGCTGTGGGGCCGTCCGTTGGTGGGCGGCCTGCGGTGTCAGGCGCGCTCGCAAACCCTCCCAGAGCAGGGTCACTAACAGCCGCCAGGGGGCGCCCTTCGCCCGTGATCTTCCTCTTCAGGCTTGGTTTCTCCTCTCCCCTGGCATCTCTGCTGTCAGTCCCAGGTTGGCCTTGTAGTTCGACCTTTCGTCTTCGGAAGCTCTGCCTCTAAGGAGGCTAAACGGTTCGAACTTCCCTCCCAGCTTTGGAAGGTAGAATGTGTGCCTCGCGCGTCCCGCACTTGGCGCTGCCTGCTGCCTGTGCTGGCTTGCCACAGGCAGTCCGAGGAGGGGGCGCAGCGGCCGCGGTTGCAGGGCCGGGGCAGGGGGAGTACGTCTCCTCTCACCAGCCGGTCACCAGCACCCTCCGTGATCCAGGCGTCACACACAAAGCCACACAGGCTGCGTGAGCAGGCATGCGGGCATGCCCCCCACGAGCCCGGGGCCCGTGGTCCGCACAGAGCATGGCCCACTTGCCGCCCGTACAGTCACAGCCCGCGTGCCGTCAGGACAGGGTCCTTGCGAGCGGAGCTGACGCTGTTCTTGGCCAACAGGTGGGAGAGAGTCACGGCAGCATCGATGATAGGCTGTACCAGATGGAGGCCCAACTGGAGGAGAAGAACAAGGAGCTGCAGCGGGTGCCTGTGCTGATGGGGAGGCAGCGTCTGGGCCGGAGATGAGGCTTGGGTGGGGGCCAGTGCTGCCTTTCTTCACTGCTCCCTTCTCTGCCTCCAAGTGTGTGCCTGTGTGGCCCCATCTGCTGATCTGGGCACCCACCTCCTCGGGAGCAGGGCCAGAGGTGGTCGCCCATAGGCAGTGGGCAGGAGCCAGGGCCTCCCCACATTCAAAGAGGCTGCTTGTTGCTCTGACCAGCCAGTCCGGGGAGCTGCTTGGGATACAGGTGGACCTCACGACTGCCCCTCAGACAAACCTGGGGTGCCAGCCCGGGGCCCATGAAACTGAAGGCATGGCACCCAGGTGTGGAGCCTGCTTGCCTCGGACGTGGCGCTGGAGTCCCACATGCCAAACCGCTGGTCCAGACACGGTGTGTGTGTAGGATGGCTGCCTCTAGACAGGAGAAGCGCAGTTGCGCTGCGACAGAAGGCGCGTCAGGAAAGGGTGATGGTGGAGGCTCGCGTCACCGAGTCCTGAGAGAGGTTTCCTGGAAAGGTTGGCCACACGGCGATACAGACCATTCAGGAAATGGAGTGGGGATCCCGGGTCCAGCCTCACATGTCAGTACTGTCCCCACCATGCCTGTGTTCTTGGGCCTGGACTGCAGAGCCTCAAAGATGGACTCCCAGGGGGCAATGGTTCTGACTCCCATAGTGAGCTCTGTGGTGAGGCGCCCTCCCAGCTTAGGCAGAGAGCTCAATGGCTCCCGATCAGGGGTGCTCTTCCTTACTTTCAGAACTGCTATTCAGAGGCTGTTGAGATCAGGATGCTGTTTATGACTAAGCCAATTCAAAGTCAACTTTTGTTTTGCTTTAAAAATCTTTGAATGCCAATGCCTTATTGTGGAAGCTGTGACAGGTTTTGTTTCCTTGGGCTCAAAAATCATTGCAGACGGTGACTGCAGCCATGAGATTAAAAAATGCTTGCTCCTTGGAAAGCCATGACAAGACATAGACAGCATATTGAAAAGTAGAGACATCACTTTGCCGACAAAGATCCATATAGTCAAAGCTATGGTTTTTCCAGTAGTCACGGATGGGTGTGAGAATTGGACCATAAAGAAGACTGAGCCCTGAAGAACTGATGCTTTCGAATTGTGTTGCTGGAGAAGACTCTGTTCTAACAGAAAATAAACTGTTTTTAAATGTATTATAATGGAAAATTTCAAACAGGCACAAAAGTGGATGGAGTAGTATAATAAATACCCATGACCCGTCAATTAGTCTCAGCAATTTTTAACACAAAACCAATCTCAAGTAGATCATTCTTCTGTCTTCTCTCCATTTTTTTTTTTAATACGGTAGGTTCTAAAACAGCTTTTTAAACCTTGAAATTGATGCTCATTTTATAAAACACAGCCTTGCCAACTTTGTTATTACTTTAAAAATTGCTTGAGGTAATTATTTCCAGTTTTTTAATATGAATTTTCATATTGGAAAAGACCCTGATGCTGGGAAAGATTGAAGGCAGGAAGAGAGTGGATGACAGAGGATGAGATGGTTGGACGGCATCACCAACTCAATGGACATGAGTTTGAGCAGATGCTTAGCAATAGTCGAGTTACATTTTCCTTATGGCTAATCCACTGCTGTAACACGTATAGCATTTCTGGTTTTGAACACTGGATGTGTTTGCATTATAGTTGGGTTTAGAGTGTGTGGCCATTATGTGTGGTTCAGAATTCTGAGTAGTCCTTTCTGGGATCACCCGAAAGCTGAGACAAAGCATGAGCCCTTCACGTGGACTGTGCTGTGCATCAGGAAGATAATACGAGCCACCTACACAATCTAAAATTTCCTAAAACCCATCGGGCTACTTGACATCCTTCTTTCACTGTGAGTCTTGAAATCTTCTGTGTGATTTCCACATCTAGTGTTGCACCAGCCTGTCTCACGTGCCCAGGGGCGGCACGAGGCGAGTGACTGCCATGGCCGACAGCACAGAGCTGCCAGGTTGATTCGAGTGACTCGGAAACTTGGCCCGTTTGACTTGTTTTACCCCATGAGGAAGTGAAGTGGGCGTAGAGGAATGAATGTGAGGAATGCCCAGGAATGCAGGTGAGCTCCATGGAGACCGTTTAAAGCAATGAGAGGAGTGAGGGCAATAGAGTGAGTCGTGTCCCTCTGACCCGAACCCCCCGCCTGAAGTCCAGCTTCTCTCTACAGACTTCATCGTTGTTAATGGCTTGCCATGTTTCCTCCAGAGAAACCTTTTCTACACCTGAGATGGAACTTCCTCCTCATTATGGTTTATGGGTGAATATTGTTCTGAGTGTTTATATTTTCTAGGGACACCTAGAGAACATTTTCTCAGAATTAAAATGTTCGGAGTTGATACCTACTCACGTAACCTGTTCTGCACATTTCGGTGCAAGTCATTTTGCATCCGGAAAGCAAGCGGTGCAGGCTGTGTCATTTGCTTTTTCGTAGGGCCAGCTGATTCTAAACCTGGAAACCCTGAGAGCCGAAGTGGACCAGACGAGACTGCGAGGGGCTCCCTTCCACCACAGGTAGGCTGCTCCCCCGGGCAGCTCCCCTCAGCGCTGTCGAGTGTGACAAGGGCCTGTCTGGTGTGTGGACAGTATGACTGGGTGTTGCTCATGGTCGCACCTCAAGGAGCCTGTAGCTTCGTGGCCAGCGAGAGGGAAGAGACAAACATTGTTCCTTAGGGTCAAACTTGGTACCACGGAGTGGTAGTCACAGGATTGACAACACTCAAAACCACAGGCAGAGGTTTGGAAGTAGGGGGCCGACCAGTTGATATTTGGGCGTATTCATTTGAGGGGCCTGACAGACTGTGACACTGATGTTTCTGAAGAGTCGCAGAAGGTTAATGACCTGTAGTCATTTTTACATGAATGGAGACTGAGACATGACTTGCCGTTGACTGTGGTGGGAGGAATCACCTGGCTTGTGAATGAGGCGAGCAGATTAATGAGCATTCTGATTTTTTCTTGCTCATTGTTCTAGGGGCGATAATTCTTATTAAGTATTTAAATGTTTCTTTGGCTTCTTAATGGAAAATGGTCACAAGTGAGAGATAAACTTTAGCAAAGGTCATTAAGTGCTTAACTGGTGACATTCATTCATCTGTAGGAAATCGACTACTGCTTGAAGCCTGACTTAGGAGACAGTTTGGAGCCCATATGCATATTTCTGTGTTTGTGTGCTTAGGGGATCCTCGAAGTCCAGGGCCCCAACCCAGCTTTCTTCTAGAGTAAGGGGATATCATTTGAGACAAAGGCAGAGCCAGAAACTGGCAGGTGGACTCCGAAACCACAGTGGGTGGAGTTCAAGGAGAGCCCGTGCCCTGCAGAATGGATAGGGGACATGGCCGGACTTGCTGGTAGAGCTCCCCCAGTGTGAGGGGCTGGTGCTGTCAGAAGTGGGGAACCCCTGCTCCCGGGGTGGACAAGGTGAGTGTGAGGCGGACTGTGTAGACAGTGGAGAAAGAGGAGGTGGACATGCCCTCCTGCTCTTGGGGGTTTTTGGGTAAAGAGGAGGGCCCGGGTGCCAGGACCCGAGGCCTGGCATGGTTGGGGGGCTCAGATGGAGAAGCCTGGGGCCTGGTCACCAGTCCCCTGTGTGTCAATGAGAGTGAGAGACGAGAAGAGGAAGCAATGGGCCACAGCAGCTGGTGCGAGGGAGGGGTGTCTCCAGGAGGCAGCTCTCGAGGGGTCATGGCAGTGACTTAGCAGCACAGGTGGGGCCTCGGAGTGGGGCTTGTGGGCAGTGTGGGCTGGGTGGGGGGCACTGTGCTGGCTCAGGAGAAAGGGAGTGGGACTGAAAACCTGGCTCACAGGCAGGGCAGGCACGGCGTATTTGGTGGGACCTCCCAGAGGAATTGGTCACCTTGTCTCTGAAACCTTCTCCTGGAGATCAGAGCAGGCGCAGGCCGAAGAGGAGGTGGGGTGCCAAGGAGAAAGCAGAGCAGGTGCAGGCCCTGCCCTGGGACCAGAGGGTGGGCTCTGGGGCGACCCTGGACGCCCCATCCCAGACAGCCGATCCTGTCCTAGTCAGCTCCACACCCTCGCATCAGCGCTGCCTTCCCCACATACAGAAGTTTTCCAGCTGGTGGGGCTGAGCCCTCAGTGTATGTGGGGCAGTGGGCAGCCTGTTGCTGTTGGAGCCAGGAGGGCCCTCCCAGGGGCCCTTTTGCTGTGAAATTGCTGATCTTCCAAATGGACAGGCTCTGGCTCGACTGACAGAGTGAACTCTTTTCTTCTAACAGTGCTATTCTTACCCGTGTGTTTCAGCCGACTGCCGGGGTCCAGCCCCGGTGGATCCAGGGAATTCAAAGCGGGGACGGCGTCAGCGAGGATCAGGAAACAACTGCTTAATTAAACTTTAATTAAGGATATAGAGTAATAGAATAAGGATAGCTCAGTGAGGAAATTCAGTGGAGAAAAGAGGCTGAAATAAGAATAGCTCAGTGAGGAAATTCAGTGGAGAAAAGAGGCTGAATAATTCAGCCAGAAGGTGAGAGAAAAAACGACATGGGGAGACCAAGTTTTGGTGAACAAGGCCCGCACTTTATTTTCCAAAGTAGTTTTTATACCTTAAGTTATGCATAGAGGATAATGGGGGAAGGGGTAGAGTCATGCAGCAAGCCAGGCTTTCTTCCTGCAAACTTATCATATGCAAAAGCTTAGGTGATTTGCATCATCTTCTGGCCCGGAGGCCTGTTAACATTTTAAGACCCTTCCTTCAGAAGGCTTATTTTTCTCTAAAGGTGATTGGTCAGGAGCCACCCTCCAAAAGCATTCAAGTTGCATTCCTACAGAGCAAAGGTGTGGTGGGCTATAACAAGAAAAAGAATTAACTCAAGGGTCCCAGGTTACAAACATTAAAGCTACTACTTACACCAATTTTATTAATCAGTACACTGCCAGGGACACAGCAGGTAAGGGATATGGAAACTTAGCAGCAAACATTGGCCCAACAAGTGAAAATCCCTTCACCAATACAATTTCTAATCAATCTTGTAACTGCTCAAAGGAATCTGTGTTTAGACAGTTTAGAACATCTCATGCCTCTCACAGTTGGGAGGCTCTGAGCAATCACATGTGGCCGGAAAAACCTATTCAGGCAGGCTAGAGGATTTCCAAAGGAGTTTGTAGGTTGAAACACTGTCACACCCAGGAATTGTTAACTGGAGCTGTAAGCCAACTCTTTTTTCAGAGAGAGGTAGTGGGGGACAGCCCCCCGTAAAGTCAGAGGTGTAGGTGAAGGCACAAAGCAGAAAGTAGGCAGACTCTGGTTTTGGGGGGTAGATGCTCGAGAATTTCCAGGGGGACTCCTGAGGCTCGATCCCGCCTTTGCGTATGCCGAGCCTCCTTCCTCATGACCTTTGTCATGGGTGGAGCTCCTCACGCTGGCTCCCGGCAGTGATAGAATTCCAGTTGAGCTATTCCAGATCCTGAAAGATGATGCTGTGGAAAGTGCTGCACTCAATATGCAATATGCACTCAATATGCAATATGCCGGCTCCCGGCAGCCGACCCTACTTGGGCAGTGCCCCAAACCTCAGATTCCCTGTGGCGGACCGGCCGGCAGACTCCTCGGGCAACAGGGCGCTGCTGCGGTGCCCCCCAGAAAGGCCAGCTGGCAGCGCTGCAGAACGAGCCATCCAAGGCAAGGACCCCGCCGCCCCCTTCCCATCCCTGGTGGGCACCTTGTGAGGCACCTGCCCCCTCACACTGTGGTCCTGAGGTGGGTTTGGAACAAAGCACTGATAGATCGCTTTACATTTTCCCATTTTCCTTTTTCTGGCTAAGAGTTTGCTTTTAAGGCATGCTTTTTTTTCTTAACCAATTTTGATAATTTGTGGCCTACTGTGAGGCTCAGCATGGTACTAATTAGCACAGTTTTGAAATCGTCCTACGAGTAAATGGATACACATATCCATCAGCTTTATAGTGAGAAGAATTCTCATTGGAAGTTTAAGTGCCTTTATCTTTTCACCTCATTCATGGCATGTATTTGTTCATACATGTCTGTGTTTTGAGCTTCTATATTGTTGAACAGTTAGTTTGGGCCAGACATGGTCAGAAGTAGGACTCCAACAGTGAATTAAAAACTGTGTGTGTTCTTTATCCACTGCTATGTAATGGATCACGGCAAACTTAGTGACTTCCCAGGGAGCAGCTCACAGTCCACAGTGCCTGTGCATTGTAGCAGGCGGGCCTGGTTCAGGGCCTCCTGAGGGCACAGACAGCCTGGATGGCAGGCTTTCAGACTCACCTGGCTGCTGGGGACAGGCCCAGGTCCCTGCTGGGTGGACCTCTTCATGGCCTGGCTTTCCTTGGAACACCCTCTGAGAGCAAGATTTTGGGGTGTAGCCCGGGGCCTTTCGCTCCCCAGTCTCGAAGCCACACACCTTCACTTCTGTTTGCGAGAGTGAGCTGCGAAGTCCTGCCTCGCTCAGGGCCTGAGCAGGAGTCGCCCCTTCTGCCTCTTGAAAGGAGGAGGATGGAAGAATTTGTGGACCCCCTTTTAAGCCCGTTGCAGCCTGTCGAACAGTAATGAGCAGGGAAAGGAGACCAGAGTGCCCGAGTTGTCTGAGGAGGAGGGGATGATTGTGTGTGAAGAGTGGCCAGTGAGGTGACACCAGGAGGGTGACCTTGAACCAGAGACCCGGAGGCAGGAAAAGAAGTAGCCACTCGGAGATAGAAAAAGGGTCATGTCAACCAGCGGGGAGAAGGGAGAGAGCGGGCCGCATCAGGGAGGAGCCCGGGCTCAGGCCTCAGCAGCTCGAGGCCAGAGCCTGTTTCCTGAGGTGAGGAGGGCTGCCGGGGCGGGGAGCTAAGAGCCGGGCCTCAGCCCTGTTGAGGTGGACGAGCCCATGGGATGTCCAGGGGACGTGTCAGGAGAGCAGCTGAGTGTTCCGGCCTGCATCCGGGAGAGGACTCACTCAGCTCAGGGTGGACTGAGGTCATGGGCATACAGATGGCATTTAAAGGTACGAGCACGGTAAAGTCACCAGGCGGGTGCTGGTGGAGAGAGATGGGGTGCAAGGGTAGAGCCGTGGGGTGCCCCACATTCCAAGGTTGAGAAGGGGTGCAAGGGACTGAGGAATAACCCCAGGGAGGGCGGGGCCTGGAGCCCAGGGAGAGACATGCTGGGGCAGGCGTGGGGGAGGGCAACAGGGGAGGGGGGTTTGGTAACGTGGGTTCCTAGAGCCCCCAGGGAGCTGCCCTGCAGGGCGGGGCACACTGCCTGCTGGCAGAGACTTGGAGACTGGGTGGGGAGGGGGACCGTAGAGGCTGCTCCCAGGGAGCTTTCAGAGACCCGCAGTGGGCGCTGCAGGGAGCCCTGGACGAGGAATCTGCTGGTTCCCCTTGGTTGATCAGAAGGCAAGAGAAGGGAGAGGACGTGCTGACCGGGCTGATGGGGGTGAACTCATAGGCAGCTGGTTCTCTGGAGTGGAGCAGGAATGATGGCAGGTGGTCCTGGAGCCAGTGATGGGGTGGCCCCGCCCTGGGGCGGGGTCATGATGAAGACAGGAGGCGAGGGTACTGGCCATAGGGGACAGGGAGCCAACAAGCCAGCACCTCAAGGCTGCCCTTCAGTTGCTTTGAGGTCATGTCTGGGAAAAGAAGACAGGACCTGGGTTGAGATTGTGGCAGGGGGGAGATTTGCAGAGAGAAGGGTGTGAGGTGTGAGAGTGGGAGGCCAGCACGGGGCACTGTGGGCACTGCCCTGTGTGCCTCTGACGACAGAGCCGCCCTTGAGGTGCGAGGGGCCGTCCCCCAAAACAGCCCGAGGGCCTGTGCCCTGAGAGGGGAGCCACAGTGGGGCTGGCCCTCCCATCCCCCGGCTGCCCCTGCTCGATCCTGTCTGTGGGTGTTCAGACCAGCCTGGGAAACGGAGGATGGCACTCTCCAGTGAACAAGGACCAGTGATGACCACTGAAGGGGACCCAGCGGCTGCCGAGCTGAAGGGTTCTTTTTTGCTATTTTCCTCCAGCCTGGCTGATGGAGGCATGAATGTATTTTTGTAATTTATGGTTTCTGTCTCTGACTCCATCAGCCCACCCATGTGAAAAACCTCATAGGATTGCCTGCCGTCCACGATGAGACCTGAGTGTCACCAGGCCATATAGGAACTGGATTCTTGCCCTGCCCGTTTCTTCAGTCCTGCTCGCTTAAGAGATGGCAGTGTCTCATGAGCATGGCACATTTATCCACAGTCAGGGCTTCCATGTAAAATTGGGTTCAGTTCCTGATAGACTTGAGCTGCCCTGAATGTCGCTGATGAGACGTGGTCCTCTCGTGCCCAGGTGCAGACCCCGAAGGAGCAGGACTGGGAGCGCACGCAGCAAGCCAGCCTGCTGGCCGACGTGGCCCAGGCGTTCAAGAGTGACGTGGGCATGTCTGACGGTGAGGGCGACAGGGTCACCCTCTTCAGCTTGGCCACTCAACTGTCACCCAGCGGGCAGGCCGATGCCAAGACTCTGACTGTGTTGCTTCAGGAGCAGCTGGACGCCATCAACAAAGAGATCTGGTGGGTGATCGTGAACTCAGGTCCCCAGAAGCTCGGTTTCTCTGAGGAGCTGTCTTCTCCTAGGGACGTCTGAGTGTTCCATAGTAAGAAACCTGACCTCAGGTCTGCTTCAAGAATTTTCAGTTTTGAGATGGCCCTTGATTACAGAGCTCGGGCAGCCGGGGCGTTCTGTCCACGGTGTGGTGTCAGAACTCTGTGTGGGGGGGGGCATTGTGGGGTGTCCCCCCTCAGCTCTGAGCCCCAAGGTAGGTGAGGTGCCGAGGCGGTGTCCCCTGCGGCCCATGCACCCTCCTGTGTCCCTCAGAGCCCCCCACGTTCTGGTGAAAAGCCACCTGGTGAAAGCTGGGGTTTTGGGGTTGGCAAATTCCCACTCAGATCTGCCTTTTCCTTTTTAACTTAATGCAGTGTGAAGATTGGCTTGTTGTAAGACAGTGGTCCAAGGGCATGTGTTTGAGTTTTTCTCATCTCATCAGTATATTTAAGATGTTTTCTTTAGACACCGTCTTGGCAGTTATAACAATTTTCAAATGGGATAGAATCCAAAGGCCCGCCTGGTGGTAAGCAGGGGGCCTTGGGTCTGGGTGCAGCTGGGTGGCTGGGGGCCCCGAGGCCTGCCTGGTGCCACACCCGCACAGCTATGCCCGTGTCCCGAGTCCATGTTCAGAGTGGCCGCAGGCCGGTGACCCTGCACAGGACCAGACAGAGTGGCTGCTCAGACTGTTCTCGTCACGTCAGCCCAGGCCAAGGTGCCCGTTTCTGTCGGCTGAGCCTGGGGGCTGGGGGAAAGGCAGGAGGTGAATGGGACAGCCAGCAAACGCAGGTGGTGCCGCCTGCCCGTTTGACGCCGAGACACACAGCTTTCTGGGCCGTGTTTGAGCACAGATGAGCTCAGAAAGATGGTCTTTCCACGTTCCCGCAGGAAATATGGAACGGTTATATATTATTTTTATTTTACAGCAAGTTGTCGGGTAAAAGTGATTTTTCCTTATGCGACAAGTTGACTTGATGTAAATGGTCAATTCTGTCCTTCAACTTGTTATCAACAGTGAAAAACTTTCCAGATGTATGAGTAGAAGTGAAGCTGGAGAGTTTACTTCCTGTAAGAATCTTGTATTTTAATTTGAAAATCATTTTATTCGCATAATCGTGTATTTAAACTGCTATATAAAAACATCCACCACACATTAGGGGAGAAGAGCAGAAACTGAATTCTAGGTTAATGCAGCACATTGACATGAATCCAGAAACTCACACAAAGCTGGTGGAGAACTTCATCGAGTGATGCATTTGTATATATACAACCTTAAAAAAAAAAAAAGATCAACTCAGCACTTCATCTAGTCTGGAGACTTGTGTTTAGAAACTGCAGCTTGTTTGTGAATTGCTGTTTTGATTATACAGAGTTCCTGATTCCCAGTGGAAAAGACTTGAGGCACTTGATGTGCATCTCTGCCCTGAGAGCAGGGGAGGCAAGGGTTGTCAACTTGAGGTTTCTCTTCACAGGAAAGAGAGTTGCCACCAGGGCCCCTTCAGAATGTTAGAGTAAATAAGTGAAATCAAGCGTGAATGATCAGGGCCAGTTTGTAAGACTCAAGGCTAAGTTATTCTAAGTTTGAGAATATTCAAAAGAGGAAAGGTAGAACCTTTTGGCTGAGATGTTAGTTGAGCAACTGTTTCTGGAATTTGCTAATCATGACACAGAATGCCAGCCCAAATTTATTGTCCAGACAGGTTCCTCTGCTGACAAAGGCAGGTGACGCCTTTTATTCTATTTTAGGTTGATCGAAGAAGAGAAGGAGAACACGGAGCAGCGGGCCGAGGAGACTGAGAGCAGGGAGGGCAGGGGGAGCTTAGGCAGCCTCCGTCGTTTTAAATCAGTGAGCTCCCTCAACCTGCTTCCCACCTCCTTGCATACTGGCTCCTGCCCGCCCCTGCCCAAGCCCAGAAGGAGGCAGCACAGCCTGGCACAGGAGGGAGACCAGCTGGGCATCATGACTCTGGTATGTGTCTGCCTCCTCCCTGCCGCATCCCTCCCCCAGCATGCTGTTTTTTGTTTGTTTTTTGTTTTTTTTTTTCTCTTTATACCCAGAAGAAAATCAGGTACATTTGCTACACTCAGAGGTCTAAAAGTTTTTAAACTGCCTCGTCTTTAATCATTCCACAATGGCACAGCGACAAATTAGTCTTGATATTTGGACCACCACTTAGCACGTCATCATGAACTCAGCCAGAGCCTGCCTCTGTAACGTTGGGCCTGGCCTTGTGCTGGGCACAGCAGCTGCAGGGAAGTTTCTGTTCTCAGGGAGCAGACAGCTTCGTGAAAGTAACCATAGGCAGCTCTCATGGCATGGGAAAGCCGTGCAGCAGATTTTCCACTGGGGATGCCTGGCTACAGGGTGCAGGGCATGCGGTGGGAACAAAACCAAGAATCTACACTGGTCTGCTTGCTGATGAACCTGGCCACGCACTCCGGCCAGCTCTGCGTGTGAAACCAGGTTAAAAGCCCAGGGCCCCAGGGCCCCAGGGAAGACGTCGGGCTGCCTCACTTTTCCGAGTCTAAAACTGGGATTACAACCTAGGGCTTTTGGTGACAAAGTGTGCAGCCCTAAAGCACATATTCCAGCTTTCTTGCGTGTTTAGCTTAGGTGTTGTGAGTGCATTGCTGTTTACCCCATGAAATCACGTGTACAACACTCTGCTTTGTAACTGGACTTGTATTGTCTCTTTTTTCTGTTACCACCCATTTCATGTTAGCTGCATTGTTAGTCAGCTTATAATTAAATTAACCGTGAATCATTTTAGAGGCCTGTGAAGTGGTAACTAGTCCATTTTGTGGTCTTTTGACACTGTTTTTATAATTTGCATCATTGGCTAATTAGTTGATATTTAAAATTCTTTGACGATTTCTCTGTGGTTTCATGCTTGATTTCTTTCCGAATATTTATGAAAAGAAGTTCTGTATGTTTTCCTTGCTGTTGGAGTTCTCTGACAGTGTGTCTGCTTTCATCATTGGTTTTGATTCCCTCTCTCATCCTGTTGTCTGCTTAGTCGTCGTCAATCCAGACCCCCCCCCCAGCCCCCGAGGCTGTAGTTTACCCATCCATCTCCCCTCCCCCGTCCCCCCACTTCCTCTGGTCATAGCAGTGCTGTGGTCCACAGCGTGAGTCCCCTTAGTCGGGTTTGTGCTTTGTCCTCATGTCTCATTAAATGGTGTTTTTCCCCCATAGCAGTAATTTGAATTGGTGTATCACTATGCAGTTACAGGAGAAGGCAATGGCAACCCACTCCAGTACTCTTGCCTGGAAAATCCCATGGACGGAGGAACCTGGTAGGCTGCAGTCCATGGGGTGGCACAGAGTCTGACAGGACTGAAGGGACTTAGCAGCAGCAGCACGCAGTTATAAGCATAATGTATGTAGATGGATCCTAAACTACATATCATGTATAATTCATAAATGAGATTGTGCTTACATAAAGAAATGATCCTCTTAAGTGTAGAATTAATGGACTTTTAGATATGCAAATGACACCACCCTTATGGCAGAAAGTGAAGAGGAACTAGAAAGCCTCTTGATGAAAGTGAAAAAGGAGAATGAAACAGTTGGCTTAAAGCTCACTATTCAGAAAACTAAGATCATGGCATCTGGTTCCATCACTTCATGGGAAATAGATGGGGAAACAGTGTCAGACTTCATTTTTGCGGGCTCCAAAATCACAGCAGATGGTGATTGCAGCCATGAAATTAAAAAGACGCTTACTCCTTGGAAGGAAAGTTAATGACCAACCAAGATAGGGTATTAAAAAGCAGAGACATTACTTTGCCAACAAAGGTCCATCTAGTCAAGGCTATGGTTTTTCCAGTGGTCATGTATGGATATGAAAGTTGGGATGTGAAGAAAGCCGAGTGCCGAAGAATTGATGCTTTTGAGCTGTGGTGTTGCAGAAGACTCTTGAGAGTGAGTCCCTTGGACTGCAGGGAGATGCAACCAGTCCATTCTAAAGGAGAACAGTCCTGGGTGTTGATTGGAAGGACTGATGCTAAAGCTGAAACTCCAGCACTTTGGCCACCTCAAGTGAAGAGTTGACTCATTGGAAAAGACTCTGATGCTGGGAGGGATTGGGGGAAGGAGGAGAAGGGGATGACAGAGGATGAGATGGCTGGATGGCATCACCGACTCGATGGACATGAGTTTGGTTGAACTCCGAGAGTTGGTGATGGACAGGGGGGCCTGGTGTGCTGCGATTCATGGGGTCACAAAGAGTTGGACACGACTGAGCGACTCAACTGAACTGAACTGACACAATATCCTTTCTGTGTTGGTGCTTGTATTTAAGACTGTAAATCTCATCAGCTTTTGCACAGTTAATGTCTCTATTAGACTCGTTAAAAAAGTATCTTCTATGGTTAATAAAATGTAAAGACTGCACCTGCTATTATGCTAGCTTTCATTCTTACGTATTTTCACAGGGAACTTGCTTTAATGAATTTATTGTGAGAAGTTTTAAATCAAATTCTATGTCAGGATTTTACATTAATGTCCAAGAGGTGGTTAGATTTGTTCAATGTTAAACTAGGTATTATGGTAACTTCCTCATCAGTTAAATTACTAATTTAAAGTATAACATGTTTTTGATTAAGAGAAACTAACTTATAGAGAGATTTGGCTGAGAATAGACACCTGTTAAGGCCCTTTGTTGTACAGAATGCTGTGCTTTAATAAATCATGATGTTGTAATAGAATGGTATCTTCCTGAGTAATAATTTATAGTGTTTCTCTAGTAAATCTTGAATAGCTTATTTAATTTCTGTGGTCAAAAAAAATGTTCTGCTTCCAGTCATATGTTCTGTAAATCTTCATGTCACTTACATGTTTGCCATCATTTTTGCTTTACTGTATTTGCCTCTACGGATTCTTGAAATTTTAGCTTCCAAGTCGCAATGAATCCGGTTTCTCTTCATTTCTTTGCATGCATCTGTCAGCCTAGTGATTTAAGGAAGCAGCGTCGAAAGGTAAACTATTGAGTAATTTAGCAGGCCTTTGTTTCTCTGTGAAGTATTGAAGAGTCCTTATCGTTTAACGTGAATGAACACTGTGTGGTTATGTCCTGGTGAATAATTGACGGTTTAATGGAAGTGATGAAACTCACCCACCACTTAAAATGTGCTGATGGTTCCGTTGGAAATTGGTCATTCGTTGGGACAATTGTAACAGTGTGCCTTTCTCCCACTTGTTGGCCTTCTGATCATCTCATGCTTGTTTATAATAGACATAGTATTATTTATTATTTTTAAAATGTTCTTTACTTATGTTTTTGGCCATGCTGCACAGCTTATGGGATCTTAGTTCCCCAACCAGGGATCAGACCAGTGTCCTGGCAGTGAAAGTGCCAAGTCTTAACCTCTGGACCACCATGGAATTTCCACTTAGTGTTTTCTTATAAGAAATGACTGAATCAGAGCCATAGATGTTAGATTTGCGGGAAGCCAATTTAATGATGGTGGGTAGCAGTGTGCAGGAGACTCTGTGTGCTGGGCACATGCTTTCCGAGTCTGTCATCTCATCCCCAGGTGAGGTCCAGTCTACTGCTATCCCCATTCAGCAGACATAGACACTGAGGCTTAGGGAGGCCGGGCACCCTGCCCAGGCTCTCACACCCAGCAGCGTGGTGCGGACTGGTCTGATCAGAGCCTGGACACTTAAACATGGTGCCATCCAGCCACCTTTCCTCCAGAGGCTCTCGTGTCCATCACGGCATCCCTGATGGAGGGAGCATCAGGAGGGAGCTCTCTGCCTCTCCCCTCGGGTCACTTGGATGAGCCCCTGTTGTTGGAGTCCAGTGCCCCAAGGGCTGGCCTTCCTTGTCCCTCTCCTGCTCCCAGCCCGCTGACCGAGCACTCCTGGGCCTTCCCGCAGGACTGGGGTGGCTGTGCTCCAGTTCAGGCAGCTCAGTGCTGGGGAGCCCTTCTGCTGGGCACATCAGACCAGCGCCATCCCCCTGGGGTTGGTGACCGGGGTGTGCCGCTCGCCTGCTCTGTGGCCTGCTTTGCCCTCCTGTTAAGTGGACACGGTGCTGCCCATCCTGGCCACGTGGGCACCAGTGGTGTGGCTCCCATCCTGGGGGAGGGCAGCCAGGCTGTGGACCCAGAGGCCTTCCTCAGGAGGAGGCCCGGGGGAAGGGGCTGGCCAAAGTCCCTGACTTTGAGGCAGGTGTTTGTCTCCACTGAGTCCATAGTCAACCCAGGTGTGTCACTTCCCTGCTCTGTTCGTTGCTGTTTTCTGATTTTTATAAATGCTTATTTTAACTTGAATTTGAGATTGATCCCTGTTCAGTTCCATGTGGAAAATTTCTAGCCTTTGTAGCCTTCTGTTGTCTGAGGGTTCTTGTTAGAGCTCAGGGGAGGGAGCCCAGTTTATCCAGCTACTGTTAAGCGAGTTCAGCTGCATTTTGCACTGTCACTTTGTTGTCACCAAGCTCCCGTGGGACTGCACAGGATCAGTATTCTTTACAGAATCCCACTAAAAAGGCACAGGTTAGTTGGTTAAAACAGCACACTCATTGTTTATAAAAATACATGCCATGCATGTCTCCTAAAACCTCCCCTGGCTTAACCACACACCCAGATGTATGAGTGAGACCTGTCTGGACCCTGAGGGGTTAATCTGTCCCCACACTCTTGCCACCACTGTCTTTCCTGTCCTCACACCCAGGACCAGCAGAAAAGCTGGGAGTCCAGGAGAGATCATCTCTCTTTTTGTTTTTTTAATTCGTTTGTTTTTTAGCTGAAAGATCATTGCTTTACAGAATTTTCTTTTCTGTCAAACCTCAACATGAATCACCCATAGGTACCCATATATCTCCTCCCTTTTGAACCTCCCACCCCTCGAGGGTGATACAAGATCATCTCTTAGTGAAGACCAGGGGGTGCTTTATGGAAACCACTGTGAGCGAATGACACTCGAACTGCCTGTAAGTACTTCAGTGGGGAGCCCCGAGTCTGTATGTTACCGAGAAATATGATCCAGGCACATGGTGTTGGCGTGGAGGGGTTAGGTACCTTTTCTGTGTTTCTCTTGTTGTCATGGGTTCCAGTAACCTGCATCATCACTACAAATGATCTTGGGTGGTGGCACAAGCTGTGTCTTTTTCTCCTTCAAACAGAAAGGTCTGGACGGCTTTGCTGAGATGTTTCGTACTCTAGCTGTGGTGCTTCTGAGCAGCATCTGGCGATGAGCACAGTCCTGTCATCAGGGCAGTTCATGCCATGCAGGGTCCACGGTGCCAGGGTCGCTCTGCTGTCCTGCCCGGCAGGGCCATCTGGTCGCTGGATTCCAGAGAGGGCCGAGCCCGGCTGCAGGGAGGCTCCCATCCAGGGTCTCTGCACTCAGTCAGATGCTCTCGCTGCCCCATAGCCCTGCTTCTCTTGAACAAGACAGTCCTTTAAGATGGCATTAAGCTAGAACAAGGGGGTTTTTTGTACTTGGGGGAAAGCATAGCTAATAGATTTTCAAATAAGTTTCTGGTTATAATGTAACACCTGTGTGATTGCCATTTTCAAAACAGTCTATTGTTAGCCAATTTGACACTTACCTCACTCCCTCAGCTGCCAGCTTTACGGGAAGAGGTAGATGACAAGACCGCCATCAAATGTGAAACCTCGACCCTCGCCTGGCCGCGGTCCCTTCGGCTGTGCCGCCTGCACACGGGGGCGCTGCGCACAGCCACCCACGAGGACCTCAGGGACGCCCACAAGTAAGCGGCCTGTGTGCGCGTCATCAGTTTCAGGAGCCCTGCGCCTCTTGTCTTGAAGGAGTTGCAAGGATGATTTTAAAGGAATACCATTGGGTTCAGTGCCTGTATTTAGTGGTGAACTTCAGGTGCTGGGGAAGAAGAGCTCAGTGACCTCAGTGATTTTAGAAAACGTCCTTCTCTACAGATTGACTCCTGTGGGAGCTTTCTTCCTGATCTTGGTAGAGGTCTGCCCGGCCCGGGGCACGTTCCTGACAGTGACGGCCCTGTGCCTCTCAGGCTCGCTCTTGAGTGTCCCTCCTATTTCCTCAGGGGTCTCCTCTCAGGAGACTCCATCCCCTCCTGTGACTGACACTGTCCTCATTGAGACCACCACCTAAGCTCCCGTCCTGAGCCAGGCAGCACTCGATGGACGACACATGTGGTCACTTGGCCAGCTGACCTGCATGGCCGTTGCTCTCCTGCCATGGCCGGGGACAGTCACCCTGCAGGAGGTGGGGGGAACTGCCCAGAGCAGGGGAGCTTGCCTTCTGCTGGAGCGTTTTCACCTGCTGAGCAGCGACCCTGATGGAGGGTCGGAGTGCCCTCTGCACCAGCTGGCCTGGAGTCAAGCCCTCCTCAGGGGAGAGCTCAAGGCAGAGAATCTCAACTTCCTGGGGAGGTTCTCTGTGTCTCGGAGCCTGCATTGCTCGTGTGGAGTGTGTTTGGTGAAGGAGACTCCACTGTCTGCTGCGAGGTTGAGGCGCGGGTGTTGCTGGGTGCCTGTTTCTATCAGTAGCTCTTGTGGAGGGCTGTGTGTTTGCACGAGGGTGCCAGTTAAAGGTCCTTTTCTCTCCCTAAAGCTCGACAGGCTTTCAGGACAACCCCGGGAACAACCCCAGCAGCAGCACCAGCAGGCAGGACTCGCTGCACAAAGCCCCAAAGAAAAAGGGCATCAATCAAGTCCTCCATCAGCTGCTTGTTTTGCAAGAAGGAAAAGGGCCGGCTGAACACCCCAACAAGGAGGCATTAGAACCAGGTGGGTGCTTCACCGTTCAGAGGGAGGAGGGCCTGCAGGCATCTCCCTTCTGTGTCTCCCCTGTTGTCCCCACGAGGCTCCAGTCACTCACGCTGGGAGTCCTCCTGGGAGCAGGAGCGGAAGAGGGGTCTGTCTTCTCAATGAGTCTGAGATGATCAGATGAGTTAATGAGTGGATGGATGGATTGATTAGTGAGTGGTGGATGGATGAACAGATGGCTGGCTGGCTGGGTGGATGGACGGAGCATGGAATGAATAAAGCAGATGATTGTACTCCAATGCTAGAAACATATTGTACGAAATTGATTGAATAGGAGCTGGGCAATGATTGTTTCATCCTAACAGTGACACGTGTTTGGAAACTGCCTAAGTGCTCATCAGTGAGGGGTGAAGTACAATCTGTGGACACCCCAAAAGGAATAGCCCGCCCTCCTTCCTGCCACCTTCCCCATCCCAGGAGCTCATCAGGGGTTCTGCCCATGCCCCCACCCCACCCCACAGCCACACAGGTCCTCCTGGGGTCCCCTCATCACACAGGGTTATCACTAGGCCCTCATCTCACTTGGCTTCATCTTCTTGAAGACAGGATATGTTCCTGCCTCTTCAGCCACAAATTTGTTGAGTCTTATTTGTGCTGGGTGTGGGATTTACAGGGGTAAGTAAAGCAGATGTGATCTGGAGCACAGTTAAGTGACAAGAGAGAAAAAGGAGCAGGTTATTCAATGCGATCCCTATTATTAATATATACAACGCTGCGATGGATGGTGCATTAATTATATACCAGATGCTGTGTGTGCCCCTTCCCAAGCAGGTGTTGCCCCCTCACAATTTACAGAGGAGGACACGGTGAACGGTCACACGGTCAGGGAGTGGTGAGGGCAGGTTCACACCCACGCAGCAGGACCAGGCATTTTGCCAAACCACAGCCACCTCTCTGGTGGATGCCACCGGAATGAGATGGTTCTATGGCATGATGATTCAATGGACGTAAGTTGGAGCAAATTCCAGGAGATAGTGAAGGACAGGAAAGCCTGGAGTGCTGCAGTCCACAGAGTGGCAAAGAGGGGGACACACCTGAGTGGCTGAACTAAAACCTGAGTGTGTGCTAACTTGCTTCAGTCGTAACTGACTCTGAGACCCCAGGCACTGTAGAACACTAGCTCCTCTGTCCATGGGATTCTCCAGGCGAGAATACTGGAGTGGGTTGCCATTTCCTTCTCCAGGGGATCTTCCCAACCCAGGGATCAAACCCCAGTCTCCTGCGGGCGGATGCCTTGCCATCTAAACCAGGACACTGCTAATTCCCTAGGCAAAATACAAAGAAAAGAGCTCGTGTTCTACAAAGTGGAAAGATGATTTAAGAAACAGAAGGTGTCCTTTGTTGGTATCTTTGAATCTTTCTTTAGATTTCGTTGATTTTTACTATTAAGCGTACTTGAACAAGGCAAGAGAGAAACCCCAGCATTGAAAAATAATTGACTTTTTTGAAAGAAACCTGTGCAGGTTAAGCACTCTTCGTTTTTGAGAGATGGTAAAATGCAAAATCTTGATTCAACACATATGACTTTTGTGAACTTTATTTCAGATCTACATGATGAAACCTTAAGGCGTCCAGGAAGAAAGGAGTAGAGTGGGAGACAAAAAGAGCAACCTTTCCCCTTGGTGCCATCCCAACCAGCTGCTTACTTCCTTCATCTCATGGACTACCATCTGGGCTTATCTGGTTTGTTTGATTCTTGTTTCAGGGACCGTTTCTAGTCACAAGGCTGTCAACAGTGGGGGGTGGGGTGGGGGGGTGGGGGAAGCCCTTCTTTCCATTCCACATGAGACCCAGTGGACAATCCAGGCCCTGGCCACTGCATAGAGCGTGCAGCAACAATATCAACGGTGATGCTGGTTAACAATGCATATTCCTGGAATCCACTCCGTTGGCTACTGAGTGTGTGCAGTGGTGGTCTGGAACCTATACCTGGAAGCTTTCTTGATGATTGCAAATGACACCAAAGTCCGAGGACGATGGAAGATCTTCACGTTTCTGCAAGAGCCACACACCTCCAGAAGGAACCACAAGACTTGCCTGACATGGTCAAGGTCTAAGTATTGGACTACACGTTGGAAGGTCTCCACCTTTGCTATGGAAGTCAAACGATCTTTCTTTGAAATGCAAATGGATCATACTGAATGTTCACATTCTTCTAGAGCATTTGAAAAGCCCTAAATTGTAGAAATCTGCTGTACGAGTTCCTTGAAAGCAAGAACCCATACTGATGGATATGTCTTAATGCCTTAGATTGTGCCTTGAATATAGCGTACACATGAACCCAGGAAAGGAAAGAATGGAATCGCCAAATATACAAAGAGATCAAAAGTGCCGAGCCAAGTGACACCTTGAGGCTTCCAAGAACTTTTCTGTCTTGCACACACTAAGTAAATCCTGAGCAGCTACGATGAGCTGGGAGGCATGTAATAAGTTTCTGGAACTAGAAGGCGGACAGAAGAAGACACAGAGTTCCTGCTTTCACTGAGACGAATCTAATGATACATCACAGGCAGATCCTTTGAGAACTTGTCGAGGGGCCTCTACCCTCACCAAAACCTGGGTGTCAGGGAAGGCTTTTCAGAGTAACCATTGCGTTGAGGTCCATAGGTTGAACCTACGTAAACCAGGGTTGAGATGCAGGAAGAATTTCAGGCAGGGAAAACAGCATCCTGGAAGTCTAGGTGACCAGGGAAACTTAGGACGTTCAAGAAATGAAAATGCCCTATGGGATGGAAGCCAAAGAGTGCAGAGGGCATTCCAGGGAAAAGACATCCGAGAAGAACGTGAGGAGCAAGCATGAAGGGAATTGGTCGTATCTTCAATATGATGGGAAAATACAAGAGCCGTTGGAGCAGGATGGTGACAGAATTGCATCTGCATTTCCAAACGGTCATCTTGCTCCACATCACTAATGATTGGAGAGACTCAACTCCAAACGCCAAGGGGGGACCACTTCGCATGAGTCCGATTGGGCCTCATTGCAATGTCTGTCCATAGCAGATGCTGGAGAAGCTGTGGAGCAAAGGGAACTCTCCTCCACGGTGAGTAGGAATGGGAGTTGGTACAGCCGGGATGGAAAAGAGTATGGAGGTTCGCGAAGGAACTAAAAGTAGAAGTAGCCTATGGTTCAGCAGTCCCACTCCCAGGCATAGATCCACCCCCAGTACAAGCCAACAAGCTAGATGTCCCATTTGGGCACATCTATCTGTGAGTGCGCGCGCATGCGCATGCGCGATCGCCTGCGAGGCTGGGGGTGGGGCGGGGGCTGGGGCTCTGGCTGGAGTAGGTGCAAGCCCCGGGATTGCCTGAGGCAAGCCAAAGGAGCCCCAGATGGAGACGGGACTGCCAGTCGTCTGGTTTCCTGAAAGCCGAATGCGAATGCGGAGGGGCTCGCGGGCCGCGGGGAGGCAACCCAGGTCTGCAGCGGGAGTCGGGGCCCCGGCCACCCACTCACTCCCCCCGCCCCGGGAGGGGCTGGGGCTGCGGGGGTGGGGGTGGGGGCGAGGGGGGTGTGGGTCCAAGAATTGGGACGCGGGGCGGGGGCTAAAGGACCTCTTCTGGTAGGCAAAAAAGCCTCGAGCACCCGGAATTCCCAGGTGGTCTCCCATCCAAGATACTAAACAGGCACGACCCTGCTGAGCTTCCGAGATCAGACGAGATCGGGCGCCTTCAGGCCGATAGGGCCGGAGATGGACGCGGCCGCCGCGGGGCGCCCTAAGAGCCTTGCGCTTCGCCTCCCTTTCGCTCTGACCTGCAGGTCGGGCCAACGGGCCGCCCCTCTCCTCGGGGGGCCGTGCTGTACTTGAGCCGCACGACCCGCGACCGCACTCCAGCCTGCTGACGCCGGCCCGGCCCCCGAACACCGCCAACCCCAGACCAGCAACCGCCTGGCCGGCCCGGGGGCCCGATGGGCTTCCAGGACCCCCCAGTGACCGGGAGGGCGTGCGTGCGTGCGTGCGCGCGGGGCCTGGGGGGTGGGCTGAGGGGTGCGGAGGTCTCGGCGCCCTCCCACCCCCGGCCACTCCAGACCCGGCCGCGCTGGCTGAGCGGGGCCTCCCCCTCCCCATCCCGTTCGCTGCTCAGGGCCGCGCGACCCCGGAGGTGTCAGTCTTCGGGGCCCGCCGCCTCCCGACCTCCGCGGCCCGGGGGCCTCTGAACCTCCTGCGGGCCTAGGCGCAGCGATTCTTGAGCGCCCAACTTGCCCAGCACCTGCCCGCTGCCCAAACCCACCGGGAGCCACGGAGGCGCGGTCGACCAGAGCGCCTCAAACCTGCCCCTTTGCCCTACCGAGGCCCCCCACCCCCCCTTTTCCCCACGCCGCCCGCCAAGCACCCGACCTTCCTGAGAGAGCAGACGAACCACAGGCAGGCACACAGACAGACACACACACTCGCACGCACCCACGCCATGGGAGACAGCTGGCCTGCGCGAGCTCCTCAGCCAGAGCCATAGCACCTGGGAGAGGCCGGGGCCAGACCAAAGGCCCGGCGGACGGCTGTCGGGAGAGACAGAGGCAGAAATCCATGAAGCTTCCGAGACAGACTCCAAGAGGGCGAGAGGGAGATACACACACACACACACACACACACACACACACACTTGAGTGTGGTCTTTGGAAATACTTCTGTTCGTAGTTGCTGGGTTGAGCCCAACTCTTATAGGACCCATGGAGTGCGGCCCATCAGGCTCCTCTGTCCGTGGCATTTCCCAGGCGAGAATACTGGAGTGGGTTGCCATTTCCTTCTCCAGGGGATCTTCCCGACCCAGGGATCAAACCCGAGTCTCCTGCGGGCGGATGCCTTGCCATCTGAACCAGCACATTGCGAATTCCCTAGGCAAAATACAAAGAAAAGAGCTCGTGTGCTACTAAGTGGAAAGATGATTGAAGAAACAGAAGGTGTCCTTTGTTGGTATCTTTGAATCTTTCTTTAGTTTTCATTGATTTTTACTCTTAAGGCTACTTGAAACAAGGCAAGAGAGAAACCCCAGAATTGAAAAGCAATTGACTTTTTTGAAAGAAACCTGTGCAGGTTAAGCACTCTTCGTTTTTGAGAGATGGTGAAATGCAAAATCTTGATTCAACACATATGACTTTGGTGAACTTTATTTCAAATCTCCATGATGAACCCCTAAGGCGTCCAGGAAGAAAGGAGTAGAGCGGGAGACAAAAAGAGCAACCTTTCCCCTTGGCGCCATCCCAACCAGCTGCTTAGTTCCTTCATCTCATGAACTACCATCTGGGCTTATCTGGTTTGTCTGATTCTTGTTTCGGGGCCTGTTTCTAGTCACAAGGCTGTCAAGAGTGGGGTGGATGTTTGGGAGTGGGGGGGAAGCCCTTCTTTCCATTCCACATGAGACCCAGTGGACAATCCAGGCCCTGGCTAGTGCATTGAGTGTGCAGCAGCAATATCAACGGTGATGCTGGTTAACAACGCATATTCCTGGAATCCACTCTTTTGGCTACTGACTGTGTGTGGTGGTGGTCTGGAACCTATATCTGGAAGCTTTCTTTATGATTGCAAATGACACCAAAGTCTGAGGACGATGGAAGATCTTCACATTTCTGCAAGAGCCACACACCTCCAGAAGGAACCACAAGACTTGCTTGAAATGGTCAAGGTGTAAGTATTGGACTACACGTTGGAAGGTCTCCACCTTTGCTATGGAAATCAAAATATCTTTCTTTGAAGTGAAAATGGATCATACTCAACGTTCACGTTCTTGTAGAGCTTTTGAGAAGCCCTAAATTGTAGAAATCTGCTGTACGAGTTCCTTGAAAGCAAGAACCTATATTTATGGATATGTCTTAGTGCCTTAGATTGTGCCTTGATTATAGTGTACACGTCAACCCAGGAAAGGAAAGAATTGAATCGCCAAACATACAAAGAGATCAAAAGTGCCGAGCCAAGTGACACCTTGAGTCTTCCAAGAACTTTTCTGTCTTTCACACACTAAGTAAATCCTGAGCACCTACGATGAGCTGGGAGGCATGTAATAAGTTTCTGGAACTAGAAGGCGGAGAGAAGAAGACACAGAGTTCCTGCTTTCACTGAGACGAATCTAATGATACATCACAGGCAGATCCTTTGAGAACTTATCGAGGGGCCTCTTGTCTCACCAAAACCTGGGTGTCAGGGAAGGCTTTTCAGAGTAACAATTGAGTTGAGTTCCATAGGTTGAACCTACGTAAACCAGGGTTAAGATGCAGGAAGAATTTCAGGCAGGGAAAATAGCATCTTGGAAGGCTATGCGACCAGGGAAACTTAGAACATTCAAGAAATGAAAAATGCCCTATGGGATGGAAGCCAAAGAGTACAGAGGGCATTCCAGTTAAAAGACATCAGAGACTAACGTGGGGAACAAGCATGAAGGGATGTGATCATATATTCAATATGATGGGAAAATACAAGAGCAGTTGGGGCAGGGAGATGATAGAATTTCTCTGCATTTCCAAAATGTCATCTTGCTCCATAACACTAATGTTTGGAGCGACTCAACTCCAAGTTACAAGGAGGGACCACTTCCACGAGTTCGAATAGTCCTCATTGCAAAGTCTGTCAATAAAGAATGCTAGAGAAGATGTGGACCAAAGGGAACTCGACTCCACATGCAGATTGTGTGGGTGAATTCTCTAAGAAATTAAGGGAAGGAGTGCTACATCTTGTTTATTGTATTGTGTTTGGGGGGAACTATTTTGGAATTGGAGGAGCCCATTTCTCAGTATATGATTTCCAAACTAGGCAAGTATAATTACAGTCTGATAAGATGTAACTCAAATAACTTCTGAATGTTAATTGATTTTGAAAGAGGAAATAATCTTGCAAGAGAAATGTAGACAAACAGGAAAAGCATAGTTGTCAATATATTAACCTAGAGATGCTACAAATATTGTTTAAGAAATATGAAAGTTTCATGGAGTATTTCACATGAAGGAATTATTTCCTCTTAAAAGTCAAAAGGGCTTCCCTGGTGGCTCAGAGGTTAAAGCATCTGCCTGCAATGCAGAAGACCTGGGTTTTATCCCTGAGTCAGAAAGATCCCCTGGAGAAGGAAATGGCAACCCACTCCAGTATTCTTGCCTGGAGAATCCCATGGATGGAGGAGCCTGGTGGGCTACATTCCACTGGGTCGCGAAGAGTCAGATACTACTGAGCAACTTAACTAACTTAACAGTCAAAAAGGATCATGAGTCCACTCATAAAAATGATTTGTTCTTCAGTTTTATCATGAATTACCTGACTAAAGGATGATTATGTATTGTATTATTCCTTCAAAATTATAGCACATTGTTCACTTTCCAGATTTTTATTTAATTGATATTTATTTAACATTGACTCTGTGCCAGCACTGCAAAGCCCACCCACACACCCTACACCAATTTTGTGACTTCATTAGAAACCACTTAATCAAGCAAATTCTATAGTTGCCTCTATTTTACATCCTAAATCAGCACATTATATGTCGCCCTACTTAACACTATTAAGATTATCTCTTTTTTAAAAATTCTTGATAAATATAATTCCTGGCTTCCTCACAAAATAATTTAAATTATATAAAAACTGGAACTTTGTCTAATTTATCACTGTATTCTTAGCTCTTCGAGGAATATTAGTACTAGATATTCAAAAGACTCGTATTAAATGAAAATGATTTCAGTGGGTCTCAAAAGAACTTGTCTTTAAAAGGCATTGGTGCGGGGAGCTGCCCGTCAGAACGGGGTCCTTTGTCCGAAGGACACAGCTCTGGGAGCTGCCTCAGTCCTTGAGGGTTTGCTTGCAAACATAGCTCTCTGTCCCGCCACCCCAGAGATTAGGCGCTTATTTACTGCAGGCACCTGGAGTTCTGTGCAAACTTCTCACGCACAGAGAAATATTATCTGGTGTAAGAAATAATAACAGGGTGCCATTCCCATGCTCTCAAGATTTCTTGTGACTGTTTGTAAGATGTGTAGGTCAAACAAAGAAAATGTTAACTGTCTTGTCTTTCTCACGCTCTTCTGTATAAATGTGAGATGCTGAATAAAGTTGGTGTCAGACTGCGTCCCTTCGTGGAGACGTGTCTGAACCTCTCGACCCCATCTTTGTTGGAGATTTCTCTTGCTTTCGTTTCTTTTCTCAGCCCCGCCGTGCACGTTCTCGGGACCTGATCGACTTTGCCGTCTAGCACCGGCACATTGGTGCCATTTAAAGTAGATATTAGGTTTCCATTTTCTCATCAATGATTCGTTTCATTGGTTTTGTCATTTCAGATAACTTTCTTGAACATCAGATCATGGAAGATAGAAATAATGTTACTGAATTTATCCTCTTAGAACTTTCTATGGACAAGAAAGTCCAGATCCTCTGCTTTTTATTTTTCTTATTCTGTTACCTGGCTATTTGGTTGGGGATTTTGATCATTGTGATTTCTATTACATGCAGTCAGCTAATCACCCAGCCCATGTACTTCTTCCTTAACTGCCTTGCACTCTCAGATCTCTTCTACACCTCCACTGTGACACCCAAACTCATGACTGACTTAGTGATGGAGAAAAAGGCCATTTCCTATAAAAACTGCATGACACAGCTTTTCACCACCCACTTCTTTGGGGAGGGGGGAATGAGGTCTTCACCCTCACAGGGATGGCCTGTGACTGCTATGTGGTCATCAGCAAACCTCTCCACGACGCCATCACCACGAACAGGCAAAAACGTCACTCAATTCTCATAGCGTCGTGTGCAGGGGGACGTCTTCATTCTCTTGGTCTCTTTCTTCTTGCGATTGTTTTACCTTTCTGTGGCCCCAGTGAAATAGACCACTATTTCTGTGATGCATATCTTTTGTTGAAACTAGCCTGCACTGATACACACAAAATTGGCTTTTTTGTCATTGCCAATTCTGGCTTGATGGGACTGGTGCTCTTTGTGGTTTTGATGGCCTCCTACATTTTGATTCTGTATAATGTGTGCACATATTCTGCAGAAAGCCGCCATAAAGCACTTTCCACCTGTAGTTCCCACATCACAGTCCGTGATCCTCTTTTTCACACCTGTCATCTTTGTTTACATTAGACCTGCCACATTACCAGAGGATAAAGTGTTTATGCTCTTCTACACAATTATTGTCCCCATGCTCAACCCGCTTATCTACACACTTAGAAACATGGAGATGAAAAATTCCATAAGAAGAGTTTGGTGCAATAAAAGGTTCTGGGAAGGGAGCTTAATGATCTGAAGGTCATTCATCTCTGACGCCAGTGACTGTCTTCTCATCACTCCCTCTGTTGCTGAGTCTCTCCTGCTAATGGGAAAATCAGGCAGAATGTGTAAAAGCCAAGCCTCCAACAACAGCTTGCCTTCAGTGGTTCCTTCTTTATTTTCCTCTCAATGTGTTTTCCTTGATTTCACTTTTCACTAATAATCCCCTTTGTTTAAAAAAAAAGAAAAGGAAACTTTTTACAGAGTAAAAACACACTGAAAAATCTGGAGGGAGAGTGATCCTGCCTGTATTGAAGGCTAAACCTGGGGGAGACTTCGCTCTCAAAATACTTGGCCTCAAGGTATAAAAGGTAATAATATGTTACAAGGTAAAAGACAGTTAAAGAATCCACCTGCTAATGCAGGAGACACATGTTCAATCCTTGGGCCAGGAAGATCCTCTGGAGAAGGAAATGGCTACCCACTCCAGTGTTTTTGCCCGGGAAATCCCATGGAGAGAGGAATCTGGTGGGCTACAGCCCATGGGGATGCAAAACAGCTGGACATGATTCAGCGACTAAACAAAAACAGAAAGGCAGTTATAGGAAAATAAGAACAATCACATACTGCAAACTCCTTTCAGAACTATATACCTAGCCTCGTATCCTACAACTCTAGATTTCTTTTAATCAAGTACCTAGAGATTTTTTTGTGTGTATTTGTCAACTGCTATTATTTTACTTACGTGAAAAGAATATATAGATCTAAATACAACATAGTGTAAAGTCCAGCCTTATAGTCGACATGGCAAGTCTTACAGTCTGAAAAGCAAGTCACTGTGTGATCTGTTTGTGAAGTAACATTGTAAGTATTGGGGGAAATATATGTGTATGTGTGTATGTATATATATATATACACAAACTCATGCTATTTGAACTGGGTTTGACATTAAGTATACATGATCAAGGAATAAATAAACTACAACTGACTTTGCTACAAAAAAGAAGAAAATATAAATCCTTTAGTTCCTCAAAACAGATGATTTATCTCAAAGTAAAAGACTTTCACTTACTATCTAAATTCAAGTGTAGAATAATCCTAAAATAATATTTGACAAAATATAGATCAGACTCAGTGATGGGAATATATATATATATATATATATATATATATATATATATATATATTCTGCTGCTGTGCTTAGGTGTTTCTGACTCTGTGGCCACATGGACTGTAGCCCACCAGGCTTCTCTGTCCATGGGGATTCTCCAGGCACAAATATCGGAGTGGGTTGCCATGTTCTCCTCCAGGGGATCTTCCCAAGCCAGGGACTGAACCCAGGTCTCCCACATTGCAGGCAGACTCTTTACCAACTGAGCCATCAGGGAAGCCCAAGTATACTGGAGTGGGTAGCCTATCTCTTCCCCAGGGGATTTTCCCGACCCAGGAATCAACCAGGGGTCTCCTGCATTGCAGGTGGATTCTTTACCAGTTGAGCTACCAGGGAAGTCTAATGTGTATACATCCATACCTATAGGATTTTCATGATTTTCTAGGGCAAAGTATACATTTTGTTTGAAATACATTTTTAAGATTGCTGCATTTTCTTATGAAAATGTGCATAGTTTTGGATATAAAATGTAACTATTAATAGTATAGATTTGTATTCTATATAATGAGTTAAACTATATTTAATACTATAGATTTATTTTAGGTAATAGGATATTTTCTAATGTTTCTCTCTCAAATAATGTAATATTTTGTAGAATTAATAGGACAGATGATGGATTTTAAAGAATCATATTATTACTATGTCATAAAAATGTTGTTAACTGTTCTCCACACAAAGATAGGCCATATTAATATTTGGCTATATTATGTGTGTGTCTCCTTCAGAATTTTCCACAGTTTATTGTGACCCACACAGTCAAAGGCTATGGCATAGTCAATAAAGCAGAAATAGACGTTTTTCTGGAACTCTCTTGCTTTTTCGATGATCCAGCAGGTGTTGGCAATTTGATCTCTGGTTCCTCTGCCTTTTCTAAAACCAGCTTGAACATCTGGAAGTTCATGGTGCACGTATTGCTGAAGCCTGGCTTGGAGAATTTTGAGCATTACTTTACGAGCAACAAAGATCTGTCTAGTCAAAGCTATAGTTTTTCCAGCAGTCATGTATGGATGTGAGAGTTGGACTATAAAGAAAGCTGAGGGCCGAAGGATTGATGCTTTTGAACTGTGGTGTTGGAGAAGACTCTTGAGAGTCCCTTGGACTGCAAGGAGATCCAACCAGTCCATCCTAAAGGAGATCAGTCCTGGGTGTCCATTGGAAGGACTGATGTTGAAGCTAAAACTCCAACACTTTGGCCACCTGATGAGAAGAGCTGACGCATTTGAAAAGACCCTGATGCTTGGAAAGGTTGAGGGGAGGAGGAGAAGGGGACAACAGAGGATGAGATGGCTGGATGGCATCACTGACTCAATGGACATGGGTTTGGGTGGACTCCGGGAGTTGGTGACGGGACGGGGAGGCCTGGTGTGCTGCAGTACATGGGGTCTCAAAGAGTCAGACACGACTGAGGGCCTGAACTGAACTGAATATGTGTGTGTCTTATTTTTGTACTTGCAAGATACTTTGCAAATATTATTTTGCATATTTTGCTGAATATTTAAATGTCAAAAAAGAATGGTGTTTCAGAATTGTAAATAATAATCTTAAGGAGGCAGAAGTTATCAAAGTAACTGAATGAATATGTTGTAAATAATGTAAATCAACCAAATCTTACTTAATTTCCCAATTGAATTATCTCCTCAAGTGGATCAGTTGTTTGGAGTTACATTTTCATAAAGATCATCCATTCGTCTTCCCAGATAGTTGCGAATATCTGGTAATAACTGATATTTTTCAATATCCTCATCTCTGTGTTTGCTTATAGTGTTTAACAGCCTTCCATAGAGACCTCAGCTCTGCCTTCATGTGTAAATTAAGCAGAAACCATAATCCATGACCTTCAGCCATGAACTACAGAGTTTAATACCAGATATTTTGGGTGAGGAATTTTTAAAAAAGATGCTTACAATATATGCCATTCTTATCTCTCCTGTTAATAAATACAAGTACTAGGAAATAAAGAGGCCGGAATATATTGCTTCATTTCACAGAGACATCATTCATACAAATCTCTCTCTCTCGGAATGAGGCTTAAAATAAGACATTATTCTGCCTGCCTCATTCAGTCTGGATTCATGAGCAGTTCAGGTTGTGGGGTGGTGGTTGCTTTTCGCTAGTAAATCACACAGTATGAGAAAACTCATATATTGAGATTAATTCCTATTATGTGGGGAGTTCTTATGTTATGTCAGTTCAGTTCAGTTCAGTCGCTCAGTCGTGTCCGACTCTTCGTGACCCCATGAATCGCAGCACGCCAGGCCTCCCTCTCCATCACCAACTCCTGGACTTCACTCAGACTCACGTCCATCGAGTCAGTGATGCCATCCAGCCATCTCATCCTCTGTCGTCCCCTTCTCCTCTTGCCCCCAATTCCTCCCAGCATCAGGGTCTTTTCCAAAGAGTCAACTCTTTGCATGAGGTGGCCAAAGTACTGGAGTTTCAGCTTCAGCATCATTCCTTCCAAAGAAATCCCAGGGCTGATCTCCTTCAGAATGGACTAGTTGCATCTCCTTGCAGTCCAAGGGACTCTCAGGAGTCTTCTCCAACACCACAGTTCAAAAGCATCAGATCTTCGGTGCTCAGCCTTCTTCATGGTCCAACTCTCACATCCATACATGACTACAGGAAAAACCATAGCCTTGACTAGACGGACCTTTGTTGGCAAAGTAATGTCTCTGCTTTTGAATATGCTATCTAGGTTGTTCATAACTTTTCTTCCAAGGAGTAAGCGTCTTTTAATTTCATGGCTGCAGTCACCATCTGCAGTGATTTTGGAGCCCCCCAAAATAAAGTCTGATACTGTTTCCACTATTTCCCCATCTAGTTCCCATGAAGCGATGGGACCAGATGCCGTGATCTTCGTTTTCTGCGTGTCGAGCTTTAAGCCAAGTTTTTCACTCTCCACTTTCACTTTCATCAAGAGGCTTTTGAGTTCCTCTTCACTTTCTGCCACAAGGTTGGTGTCATCTGCATATCTGAGGTTATTGATATTATCCCGGCAATCTTGATTCCAGCTTGTGTTTCTTCCAGTCCAGCGTTTCTCATGATGTATTCTGCATAGAAATTAAATAAGCAGGGTGACAATATACAGCCTTGACGAACTCCTTTTCCTATTTGGACCCAGTCTGTTTTCCCATGTCCAGTTCTAACTGTTGCTTCCTGACCTGCATACAGATTTCTCAAGAGGCAGGTCAGGTGTTCTGGTATTCCCATCTCTTTCAGAATTTTATACAGTTTATTGTGATCCATGCAGTCAAAGGCTTTGGCATCGTCAATAAAGCAGAAATAGATGTTTTTCTGGAACTCTCTTGCTTTTTCCATGATCCAGCAGATGTTGGCAATTTGATCTCTGGTTCCTCTGCCTTTTCTAAAACCAGCTTGAACATCTGGAAGTTCACAGTTCGTGTATCGCTGAAGCCTGGCTTGGAGAATTTTGAGCATTACTTTACTAGCATGTGAGATGAGTGCAATTGTGTGGTAGTCTGAGCATTCTTTGGCATTGCTTTCTTTGGGATTGGAATGAAAACTGACCTTTTCCAGTCCTGTGGCCACTGCTGAGTTTTCCAAATTTGCTGGCATATTGAGTGCAGCACTTTCACAGCATCATCTTTCAGGATTTGAAACAGCTCCTCTGGAATTCCATCACCTCCACTAGCTTTGTTCGTAGTGATACTTTCTAAGGCCCACTTGACTTCACATTCCAGCATGTCTGGCTCTAGGTCAGTGATCACACCGTCGTGATTATCTGGGTCGTGAAGATCTTTTCTGCACAGTTCTTCTGTGTATTCTTGCCCCCTCTTCTTAATATCTGCTGCTTCTGTTAGGTCCATACCATTTCTGTCCTTTATCGAGCCCATCTTTGCATGAAATGTCCCCTTGGTATCTCTAATTTTCTTGAAGAGATCTCTAGTCTTTCCCATTCTGTTGTTTTCCTCTATTTCTTTGCATTGATCGCTGAGGAAGGCTTGCTTATCTCTCCTTGCTGTTCTTTGGAACTCTGCATTCAGAGGCTTATATCTTTCCTTATCTCCTTTGCTTTTCACTTCTCTTCTTTTTCCAGCTAAGTCATACAGTGACTCACTTAGTGGCTCAGTCACACACTTGATAATGTAAGGAACAACACTTCTTGAAACAGGCAATATAGAAAACAATAGCAGTAATAGTAGAATCATAAGTAAGAAGTTAAGTCAAGAACTTCTAGTAGGTGTAGCCCAGTGACATCTCCATGTCATCTGACTTAGTTTGCTAAATGACTATAGCTTGCTGTTGATATCCTGGTTGTAGATCCTGAGCATCTGATCTTGATTCAAAGACTGGTTATTGAGATAAGCTTTAGAAACAAACTCAGAATGTCCTTTTTAACAACTTAATTAAACCTCTTAGCAATGTAACATAACCACAAGGAACTATCTCAGGAGTGTGTCTTAGTAAATACAGACCTTAACTTAAAAAACTGGAACTTAATATTCAGTGAAACATAATAGATGCCATAGGCCTGACATCAGTTAGGTGGATTTTTCTTTTAGAGCTCCCCAGTATACGTTGAGATTTCTGTATGTCGGGAGACAGTCTTTTTATTTACCTGATAAGGCTGTTCAGAACCCAAGTGTCTCCAGCTTCTGGAGGGATGAGGCAGAGAGAAAAAAGGTATAATTTTACCCGTAGGAGTAAATCACTAGATTGTTTTAAATGATCAGTAACTCGAGGAGAAGTGCTTCTTTATATCTGAAAACACAGAGTAAAAATCAACAATATGTCAGACAAAAAGTCGTGAAAATTGTGGTCATATTTAGCAGTCTACTCCATCCCATGCAATTGATCCCTTTGTTCTGCTGTCCTTGCCCAATGGCCAAGGACATCAGTGAAAGCAGTAGTCTCGAAGAAACTCATGAAGCTCTTGTGAATGTCTGTATGACCTGTCCAGCAAAGTGGGTGCCCTGATCACTGGAGATTGTGGAAAGCACCTTTTAACCATTTTTTCTATTCTGAGATATTAATTCTGAAGCCAGGAAAGGCATTATCAAATAAAAATGAGGTTTGTCAGGGAGCCAGGAAAAGCCAAGTGGCCACGTTGGACCTCTCATAGCCCCAACCCTTTGGTTTATGGCCATTTTTAATCCATTTTAAATTCCCTGAAGAGGCGTTAACTTTTGTAGAAGCAGAATGAGCTTTGTTCATATGTGCTGTAGTCTGTTATCAAAAGCCACATTCCAAGAAAACTTTGTTCTTTTAATCAGTGAGAGAAAACCAAATTCCAGTTTGGTAACAGCTTATATTCACTGTGAAACAATAGTTATTCACTTAGTCATAGTCACAACAAGACTTCAAAGGCAGTTTAATGTCTTAACAAACTTGTAGCATGCACAAAACTCTTCTTTCACTTGCAACACAGCTTTTTGCACTTTCTGTATTCGTCACTTCATTTGTCCACTTAGAGGACAGCCACCTGTACGTTTAGACTTCCTTTGCTTTTCCTTAATAGAATGTAATTCCATTCCTTATTACTTTTTATTAAAAACACACATCTTACTTTTCTTCAGAAACCATGACTTGTACTTTACATCATCATTCTGTCGATTGGTAAGGATAAATCACCCAAAGTTATATCATTTATAAAAGTATCTGCACAATGTCTCTGTTAATTAGATCAATAAACAAACATCAGTATCATGTATCAATACAATAATGATTATTTCCCAGTTCACACAAGCCTCAAATTCATTTACTTTAATTTCCTTGAATTTAGAATTGTTTGATTTGTAAGCACTTACTTCTCTTTAGGCCAATTAATTAGAGCTCATTGAACCACTTAGCCTTTAGCAATTTTTTCCAAGGATGGAGACATACACCGAGACACACACAAATCTGGACAGACAGAAACCTCACAGTTTTCCACCTGAAATTTAAATTGTCTCTTTGTCCCTTTTATTTTCTTGGCTTGAGTTCCAGCTCATGGCTGGAGTCCCGGATCGAGTGGGCTGTGTATCTCAAGGACATGATAAGAGTTAACTCAGGTTTTTCCCCAGGCATGTTTCTGTTTCTCAGGCAGGATCAGAGCTCCCCAAAAGAGTATTTTCACAAGTCAAACTTTTAGTAATTACATGTGCAAAAGGAACCAGTTTTGCAATTTCAAAAAGATTCCATTTTACCTAGTTTTCTCCGGAGTCTAAAGAATACACATGGCCATTCAGGGTTCAAAATGTCATTTCTCCTTCATGTAGTCATAGCTTCATAGCTAAAATTTAAACCAGAGAGTGCTCAAATTGGCTCTGATGACAGGGGTAGACTGATCGAGAAGATGTCCCAGCAGGGATTATCTCTCTGGGCAGGTGAGGTCGTCTCTTAAAGCAAAGAAACCCCATATATAAGGGATTTTTAGGCCTTGAGGATCAAAATTATCCGTTTTTCAAGATATTATTCAAGGGGTGGGGGTGGTTCTGGACTGTTAGGCCCCATCTGTAAGAGAGAAAAAAGCAGTGCCCAGTGCCATGGCTTTTTTCTACCAGAGGTGTCTGCCCCTGCTCTAGACGGGGTTGGAGACTGATTTTCCACCTAAGCTTCCTTCCCTGGCCAGAGCTAACCTGTCTCTTACAGGTGAAGGTGTCCTACTCCCACCCCCCCTCATTCTACCACCCAGGCATGGTGGAGATGCACCAGGGTTAGACCTGATGGCATCCCAGATTGATGTCCAGGTCCTCACCATTAAAACCTTGGTTTGATTTCCCTTTTATTCCGGCACCACCTGGGGTGGAACAGAGTAGTTTTCCGGATGCTCGCCGAGCCAAGACCACTAGGGGAAGCACCCAACTTCTGTGTACCTGCGCACATTCCTCATAACAGCATAAGTGGCAAGTCATAAAGGGATGAACAGAAAACCCAAGACATCCTCCTGAGAGTGGCCACACGAGTCTATTTAATAACAAAGGAGGTGATGGAGGGCCCGCCTGAGAGGAAAAACTAATCCTTCATATGCATGGAGTGCCAACATCATCCTTTTGATTCCTGTCCCTCAGACTGTACAAAAAGAATACCTAAGGAGTTGAGACAAGAGCCACTGGAGGGCTTTGTCTGCTCTGCTAAGAGCTAGCGCTACTAAGGGAAGAAGCCCAATGCGCTTTCAATCTGCCCAAATCTGGGGTGTCCCAATCTGTGTCCTCAGGAATCTCATGCTCACCAGCAATGCCTCAATCCATATAGTCCAGAGGCATAGCCACGACAAGAACTTGCCTGTGTGTCTGTGGGGTCAGGATGGTGATTTCCAGTCTGAGAGATGTCCCTGGAGCTAGAGCTCCAGCTCGCTCCCTAAAGTGCTCCTGTCTGCAGTGTCCTGTAAAACTTGGAATGGGGGCCTTGCTAGAAAAGCACAATAACAGCATGGATTGCAAGTCCCTTGAAAGTCTACAATCCGGCACATGAGGTTAATAACTTTAATTCCCCAAGCAGATATGAAATGGTCAGAGGGACCAGGAAAAGCTGACTGGGGAAAAGTTCAGTCCACATGCTTCTGATTTAGTAAAGTAGCTGCTGCTGCTGCTGCTGCTGCTAAGTTGCTTCAGTCGTGTCCGACTCTGTGAGACCCCAGAGTTGGCAGCCCACCAGGCTCCCCCGCCCCTGGGATCCTCCAGGCAAGAGTACTGTCGTGGATTGCCCTTTCCTTCTCCAATGCAGGAAAGTAAAAAGGGAAAGTGAAGTCACTCAGTCGTGTCCAACTCTTAGCGACCCCATGGACTGCAGCCTACCAGGCTCCTCCGCCCATGGGATTTTTCCAGGCAAGAGTACTGGAGTAGGGTGCCATTGCCTTCTCCGTAGTAAAGTAGAGACCACAGTAAACGAGCAAAAGAATCTCAACTCTGAGTGTTCTTACCTTGTCTTGAAGTTCTTGGACAAGCCCCCAAGATGATAACCTAGCAGTCAACGGTGACCGATGCCACTGGATTCATGGTGTCTGAAGAAGAAGATATTACTCTGGGGCCAAAGACAGTCTCAGTCACTCAGAGCTTTGTGTATATTTTATTTAAAGTGAAGGTGACAGAAAAAGCTTCTGACACAGACATCAGAAGGGGCTCACTAATTTAAGTGGGGCCATATATACGTCTCAACTAGCCTCTGAGAATAGACAAAAAACATCTCAAGGATGTGAGCGTTTTGCCCAGACCCTTTCCTATAGCATACATCCAAAGCTCAAAAAGAGGAATGTCCTTGAACCTGAGATACTGCTCCCTACAATGCCTACTTGTCTTAGGCCAAAGAATGTGAAAAAGCAAGCAAGCTTGCCTCCTCCTTAAAGGGGCTTTAGGCTTGGACTCTTTATCAACCTGCTGGGACAGGTAAGTATACAGTTAAAATCAGAAAACTCTAATGTGGTAATGGTGGTGAGTAAAGCATTTGTATAACATACCACTGATAACTCATATAAGTATATCACTTATAAATTCAGTATGAAGGTCAAAAGATAAAATATCAAAGTAATGATAACTACAAAATGAAATAATGGAACCATGTTTGAAGAATTAGATGACAGTATGATACTAAGTCAACAAACAGAGAGACCCAATGAAGAGCTACAAATTATTTTTTTTAAAGGAAACTAACATAAATTCTGGATTTGAAAACTAAAATAATTGAAATGAAAAATTGATAGGTTCAATAGCACATATGAGATGCTGGCAGAAATAATCCATAAACTTGAAGATGAATTCATAGAAATCAATGTAAAAATAAAGAGAAAAAAATGTTGAGGGAAAATGATCTAAGGCATCCATTCATTACACCATCGAGTATGGAAGGAGAGAGACTCTCAGAAAGCAGGGAGAGAAAGGGGAAGGAGTAAAATTACTTGTAGTCGGAATGGCTGACCGACAGGTCAGAGCGAAAGGGAGGCGCAGCGCAGGGCTCTTAGGGCGCCGGGCGGCAGCGGCCTCCGTCTAAGGCCATAGCACCCTGAACGCGCCCTGTCTCATCTGATCTCGGAAGCTAAGCAGGGTCGGGCCTGGTTCTTACTTGGATGGGAGACCGCCTGGGAATACCGGGTGCTGTAGGCTCTTTGCCTTCCCTCTCCTTTAGCCCCCGCCCCCAAGTCCCAACTCTTGGGCTCCCGGACCCCAACCCCTCCTGGGGGTGGGTGGCCAGGGCACCGACTCCCGCTGCAGACCTGGGGTGCCTCCGCGCTGCCCGCGAGCCCCTCCGCATTTGGCTTCCAAGAAACCAGACGACCGTCCCTCGGGTCTCCGTCTGGGGCTCCCTTGGCGTTCCTCAGGCAATCCCCGGGGGGCTGCACCAGCTCCAGCCCCAGCCCCAGCCCCAGCCCTACCCCCAGCCCCACCCCCACCCCCACCCCCCCATCCTCGCAGGCGAACGCCCGAGCTCGCGCGCATCTGCGTGCACACACAGATATATGTGCACAGACGGTGCATGTATCTTGTTCAGTTATACTTTTGGTGGATATGTGCCTGGGAGTGGGACTGCTGAATCATATGGTACTTCTAGGTTTAGATCCTTCAGGAACCTCCATACTCTTTTCCATAGTGGCTCTACCAACTCACATTCCTACTAAAGGTGGAGGTGAGTTCCCTTTTCTCCACATCCTCTCCAGCATTTGTTATCTACAGACTTTTCCATGAGGATCATTCTGACTAATGTGAAGTGGTACCTCGTTGTAGTTTGGAGTTGAGTCTGTCCAATCATGACTGATGTGGAGCAAGATGACCTTTTTAAAATGCAGATGCAGTTCTATCACCTCCCTGCTCCAACTGCTCTTGTATTTTCCCATCATAGTGAAGATATGACCAAATCCCTTCATTGCTTGGTCCCCACTTTCTTCTCTGATTTCTTTTCACTGGAATGCCCTCTGCACTCTTTTGGTTCCATCCCATAGGGCATTTTTCATTTCTTGAATGTACTAAGGTTCCCTTGTCACGTAGCCTTCCAAGATGCTATTTTACCTGCCTGAAATTCTTCCTGCATCTCAACCCTGGTTTACGTTGGTTCAACCTATGGATCTCAACTCAATTATTAGTCTGAAAAGCCTTCTCTGACATCCAGTTTTTGGTGAGGGAAGAGGCTCCTATAGAAGTTCTCAAAGGATCTGCCTGTTATTTATCATTAGATTAGTCGCAGGGAAAGAAGGAACTGTGTTTCTTCTTCTCTCCACATTCTATTTCCAGAAACATATTGCATGCCTACTAGCTCATAGTAGGTGCTCAATATTTATTCAGTGTGTGAAAGACAGAAAAGTTCTGTGAAGCCTCAACTTTTCACTTGGCTCAGCACTTTTGATCTCTTTGTATCTTTGTCGATTCAGTTCTTTTCTTTCTTCTGTTGATGTGCACACTATATTCAAGGCACGATCTAAGGCATGAAGACATATCAATAAATATAGGTTCTTGCTTTCCAGGAACTCGTACATCATATTTCTATAATTCAACATTTTTTTTTAATGCTCTAGAACAATGTGAACTTTTAGTATTATCCATTTTCATTTCAAAGAAAGATCATTTTACTTACATAGCAAAGGTGGAGACCTTCCAACTTGCAGTCCAATACTTATACCTTTACCATTTCAGGCAAGTCTTGTGGTTCCTTCTGGAGGTGTGTGGCTCTTCCAGAAATGTGAAGATCTTCCATAGTCCTCAGACTTTGGTGTGATTTGAAATCATCAAGAAAGTTTCCAGGTATAGGTTCCAGACCACCACCTCAAAGAGTCAGTAGCGAATGGAGTGGATTCCAGGAACATGCATTGTTAACCAACATCACTGGTGATTCTGTTGCTACAGACTCAATGCAGTGGGCAGGGCCTGGACTGCCCACTGGGTCTGATGTGGAATGGAAAGAAGGGCTTACCCCCTCCACTGTTTCTAGCCCTGTGACTAGAAACGGTCCCCAAACAAAAATCAGACAAACAAGATTATCCCAGATCATAGTCCATGAGATGAAGGAACTAAGCAGCTGGTTGAGATGGAGCCAAGGGGAAAGGTTGCTCTTTTTTTCTCCACCTCTACTCCTTTCTTCCTTGATGCCTTAGTGATTCATCGTGGAGATTTGAAATAAAGTTCACAAGAGTCATATTTGTCGAATAAAGATTTTGCATTGAACCAACTCTAAAAAATGAAGAAAGTTTCACCTGCCACATGTTTCTTTTAAAAAGTCAATTGCTTTTCAACTCTGGGGTTTCTCCATTGCCTTGTTCAAGTAGCCTTTTTTTTTTTTTCGGTGAATTCAAGTAGCCTTAATCATAAAAATAAAATAAAACTAAATGAAGATTCAAATATACCAACAAAGGAAAGCTTCCGTTTCTGAAATCATCTTTCCACTTAGTAGAACACTAGCTCTTTTCTTTGTATTTTGAGTAGGCAATTAGTTGTGGCTCAGATGGGAAGGCATCCACCTGCAGGAGACTCAGGTTTGATCCCTGGGTCGGGAAGATGCCCTGGAGAAAGAAATGGCAACCCACTCCAGTATTCTTGACTGGGAAATGCCACGGACAGAGGAGCCTGACGGGCCACAGTCCATGGGTAGCATAAAAGTTGGGCACAACTGAGCAACTAAGAACAGAAGTATTTCCAAGGACCACATTCAAGAGATTTGGAACTCTTGCTTGACTCCCTCATGTTGACCACGTTGACTAGGCAGCAGATAGCAGCTGATTCATCTGTACAATTAAAAAAGAATGTGTCATTCTGTTCTATACTTTTCTGTACTGTAGGAAGAGACTGTACAGAGCAGATGTCTGGACTTGTACAGGACTTTCAGTCCTTTAGAGGATTACAGTGGCACCATCAATGCTTGCCAGAGGTGGCAGGAAGGCGGCCCTGGAAGTTTGAGTCCAGACATGTCCAGTGTTTTAGACTCATATATCAGATGAGTCAGAGTGCATTTACCCTTCACTATGTCTCCATAGAAAGTTGCTTTGGGTTTGGAGGTACACACACACACACACACACACACACACACACACACACACCCTGCCGCCGAGACAGGTCAAGAGCTAGAAACCACAGGTAAGCGAGATGGAGAAAGAGGGAGAGAGAGACAGCAAGAGGACACGCAAGCTTCCCAACCCCCGGCCTCCACACCCTCCCCCTCCACTCTGGGTATCCACCCGGCCCCAAGTCGACCCGACCCCACCCTCACCCACCGACACACTCACACACACTCTCACACACTCACCCTCTGGCCTGGGGGTGGGGGCTGGGTCTCGCCTTAGGTAGCCAGGCCGAAGGGGACCTTTGAGACCTCGGCTTCGAGGAAGTCTTGGGGTCCCCACGGGTGACCGCCAGCCCCAGGGCACCGCGTCCAGCCGGGGCCCGGCCCAAGGCTGACGCCCCCTCCCTTGGGGAAGCTGCTTCTTCCGCGTGGCCTTCCTCTGAGGTGCGTCATGGGCTGTGCCAGTGTGTCTGTCTCAGATCCGATGCCATCCTCTCTCCCCTGTCTGTCTCCTGTTTGCTGTCTCTCTGTCACTCGCTCTGTGTCTCCATCTGTCTCTGCCTCCGTGTGTGTGTGTGTGTGTATGTGTGTGTGTGTGCACGCGCGTGCGCATGCGTCTATCTGTCTGTCTGTCTGTATCTCCCTCTCGCAGTCTTGGAGTCTGTCTCTGAACTTTCATCTCTTTCTGCCTCTGTCTCTCCTGACACCCAGCGGCCCGTCCGTTCCTCTGGCCCCAGCCTCTCACAGGTGCTATGGCTCTGGCTGACGAGCTTGCGACGGCGGGCTGTCGACTGTCTGTGTGTCTGTCCGTGTGACTGCCTGTCGCTCGTTTGCTCTCTCAGGAAGGTTGTGTGCTTGTCCGGCGGCGTGGGGGAAAGGGGGTGGGGCCTCGGTAGGGCGAAGGGGCGGGACTGAGGCTCTCGGGAGGACTGCGCCTCCGTGGCTCCCGGTGGGTTTGGGCACCGGGCAGGTGTCCGGCAGGATGGGCGCTCAGGGCCCTGGCTGGGCTGCGCCTAGGCCCACAGGAGGCTCAGAGGCCCGCGGGCCGCGGGGGAGCGGGTGGCGGCGGGTCCGAAAGCCAGACACCTCTGGGCCGCACGGCCCTGAGCAGCGAACGGGATCCGGGGAGGCCCGGTTCGCCGAGCGCAGCCGGGCCTGGAGAGGCCCGGGGTGGGAGGGCACCGAGACCTCCGCGCCCCTCAGCCCACCCCCCAGGCCCCGCACGCACGCACGCACGCCCGGCATGCCGCTGGGGGTCCTGGAAGCCCTCCGGGCTGCCGAACCTGGCCAGGCGTTTGCTGGCCACGGGGCGGCGGTGTTCGGGGGCGTGGCGGCATTGGCCGGCCGGAGTCTGGTCGCGGGTCCTTCGGCTCAAGTACAGCGCGCGCCCCCGTGGAGAGGTGCGGCCGGCTGGCCCGACCGGCAGGTCAGAGCGAAAGGGAGGCGCAGTGCAGGGCTCTTAGGGCGCCCGGCGGCAGCCGCCTCCGTCTACGGCCATACCACCCTGAACGCGCCTGATCTCGTCTGATCTCGAGGGCTCACATTTGATGGTGGGCTTGTCATCGTGTACCTCTTTCTCCTAAAGCTGGCAGCTGAGGGAATGAGGGAAGTGTAAAATTGAATAACAATAGACTATGTGGAATCTGTGAATCTGGAGCTCTGTGAATCCGTAGGTCTAAGGAGAGACTGGCAGCTGCCGATGTGGAGTATCTGTCCCCATGACCACGTTTACGTTATCAAATGTGCCATTGACCGCCCTCCCCCCACCCCGGGGGTCAGGGACCCCCACGTGGCAGCCTCCAGGCTCGCTCTCTCCAGCTCATCCACCCTCTACAAGTTTCCCCAGACCCTCAGTAGGAGTGGGCACTGCTGCGGGTGTGCGTTGTGTGTCCTCGTGCCCCATGTGACGTTGCACGACTAACCGCACTCTGTGTTTGCACCCTTCCTCCCGCGCTCATGGGACCAGGCAGCGTGGCGGGAACGCAGGGGCTGGATTCTGCTACAGTCAGGACTTGCTCCTGATGTGCTTCGGGGTGAGTACAGGCCGGCCTGGTCCTGCGGGGGCACGGAGCCCACGCCCCAGGGAGTGGAGGGTCAGCGGGTCTCCGGAGGTTAGCCTGGGAGAACCCTCACAGCAGAGAACGTGACCTTGGCGCCCCACTGCCGCCGGAGTGGTCAGAGCATGGCCAAGGCCCCTCGCATAGGGACGCGTGGGTATCCCTCCCACAGCGGCAGTGCTGCCGGCCACGCCCTGCGTGCACGTTCTCGGAGGGAACAGGGCCCAGACCGTCAGGGTTCACGAGGCTGCCCTGCCCTGGACCTCTCCGTGCAGAGGCCAGCATTTCACACGGAGGTGCACCAGCATCTGGGGCTCGGCGGCCACTAAGGGGCCACCCTCCCTTGCAGGTGCTGCTCTGGGTGGTCCTCTGGTGGGTCCGGCCCTGGGGCCCAGCCCTGCTCGAGCAACTCTGAGGGCAGGAGGCTGTCTGCTCTGTCCTGTTCACATCTCAGCTAGAAAGCTGGATTGGGCTTTTGAGGGTTTTTTTTTACCAGCAGCTTTTAGCTATATGTCAGAATCAAGTCAGCCACAGAGTTCTCTCCTTGATCTGCTTGGTCCTCCATGTTTCTCTGAATTCTAAAAGCAGCTGAAGCCCCCAATGGGGTAGGGGGTGGGGGTGTCAGGAGGGGCAGGGGCTGGGGCACCAGCTGCCAACCCAGGACTGACTTTTCTGTGTGTTTGTTTCCAGTTTACCTGCACGAATTCTCCAGATGTTTATACAGCATCCAGTATACAACAAAGACTACATTTTGAACTCGATGTCATCTTTACTCTGTTAATACTTGTTACATGGATCCGAAGATATTACAGGGTTTTTAATTAGTGAAAAATTCATGAAGACCATAGAGAAAAAATATTTTAGAATTTAATGTTTCTGATATTTATGTAAACTTATGACTTCATTTATAGAATTACTTCCTTTTTCTGTATATTCAGGCTATGAATATCCTTTCAGATCCATTCATGTTCTGATACCTGATTTCAGTCTTTCAAATGAATGTACTGTAGTGCTTGTCTGTATAAATCCTATGAACAAACACAGGGCTTTTGTAAACGATGCATTTATTGTCATTATTCTTGTTTAATTTTTCAATGTTAAACCATGAGAGAAGGGGTTTTCCTGCGATGGTAAAATCATCATGACACGGTGTGCATTATTATCCTTCCAGAATGTAACCAAGCTCTCCAACAATCACTCTGAAATAAGCAAACTTAATTTCAACCAATTGTTGTTGGATGTTAACGACTGGCCTAAACTGTACTTTTTCTAGCAAGAAATGGTTTTTGTCCACAGCGTGAAGTGATTTAAAAGTACTGGGTGTTAAATGTGAGCTTCTAATGAAATTTGGGCTGAAAGGATGCCTAGAAGACGACTATGAAGATCTCTCCTGTAACCTAGTCTCTGTGGACCCGGATCCCTCCTCTCCCGTGAGACTCTTTGGGGACCAATTGTGATGCCCTGCACCTGCTGCAGAGCCATCGAGCTGGACAGTGAAGGTGCCACTTCCCAGACAGACAGGGTAGTGCAGCTCTGACAAAGGCCTTATTTTTATGTAAATCATCTTTTTACATGTTTGTAAACGTGTGAAGAATGGACCTAGGCGTACATTTTTAGATTGTGATGACATAGCCATTCTGGATTGTATAAATAGCAAATGTAATCTTTACTTTTTCAGCAGCACATTAAAAAAGCCAGCAAGAGATGCGTTCAGGTCACAGTGTGATATTTATTATGCAGCTGGTATCTTGGTAGACAGAGACAGCATGTCTCTTTACATGTGGGTTCCGCCTTTAATTTACTTGTACAATTCATTGTTATCATTCTATTTTCCTATTAATCTTTTGTGAACTTCCCGAATATGTGACAAAGTATGTACAGTCTACTTTTGAACTATTTTTATCACAGTATTATTTATTGCTTTCTTTCAATCAAGTACTGAAGCAAAATTTCCCAGGGCCAATAAAGAGTGCCGAGGGTAAGCTGTACTCTCACTGAGAACAGACCAGAGCTGGTAACGGGAGCCCGTGTCATCACACGGACATTCTCTTAAGAGAAACGGACGGATGCAAAGGAAAGGCCAGAAGGCGGAAGCATAGGTGTCCCTAGAGGGCGCCCGACGGTGTGTTCATTCCCTTGGCTCCGGAGACAAGAGGCTCCATCACTTCAGCATCTGCGGGGACAGGGCCCCTCTGCTGCTGAGGCGTGGGCAGCGGGCCGAGGGTGGGAACAAAGTGCAGGTGTCGAGGCTCGCCATCGGTCACAGGGCGGGGTGTCCGAGGGCAACCTTGACGGGGACCCGAATGATGCACCCTAGTCCAGCATCAGGTCCTCCCTCAGCATCAGACCCTAGTCCAGCATCAGACCCCAGTCCAGCATCAGATCCCAGTCCAGCGTCACGGCCCTAGTCCAGCATCAGGCCCTCCCCCACCCTCAGACCCTCCCCCCACCTCCGACCCTTCCCCAGTATCAGGCCCCCCACCTCCAGTATGAGGTGTGGCAGCCCTAACTTGTCTGGTACTCCTGAGCACACTCAGGCAGCCCCAGAGCAGCAGGACAATAGCTCTGGCAGGAGGTGCATCTTTAGGAATCACCTGCGGAGCAGCAGCAGCTGGCGTTTGTTTCAGGTCAAGGAGAGACAAAGAAAAGGCACTTGTGCAGGAGGCAGTGGACGTTGTGTGCACGTTCCCCAGCTCTGCTTCCTCCCCGTAGGGGCTTTGCTCTCCTGCTCTCTCACAGGCCCCAGGGTGGTGTCCTTCCAGATTCACGGTCTCCTTGATATCTCAAGCCCAAGTCCTGAGTTGCGTCCCAGTCCGGTGTGGCAGAGGGCTGGGAACACCCAAGCTCAAGGGCTGAAAGGATCCCAGGGGGACAGCCGGGCCCCAGCAAGTGGCAGGGCAGGGCATGAGGGTGGCCGCCCACAGAGGGCCCCGGAGCAGCACTGGAAGGAGAGCGGTGATGCCTGAGCTCACTCGGGGACGCTGCCCGGCCTGGCACTCAGAGATGTTACTGCCAGCAGCTCTGGGGATGCAGGAAGCCCGGTGAGTGACACCACGCCACCCAGGCCGTGTGGTGGGCACTGCTGACCATGGCCTCGGTTTTCATTCTGGTTCCAGCTGTCCCTCCAAGGGCTGACGGGCTCCTCTTCCGAATGGCACAGATATTTCGCTGTTGTCGCTCATCGTGTGTTTTCCTCTTTACAACCTGTGCTTGCTGCTCTTCCAGTTTAACTTAGGAGCGGCCCTTATGTTCTGCGTTTCTAGTTGTCAGCATTCACTGGGGCTTTCCAGGTGGCGCTAGGGGTAAAGATCCTGCCTGCCAATGCAATAGATAACGAGAGATGTGGGTTCGATCCCTGGGTTGAGAAGATGCCCTGGAAGAGAGCATGGCAACCCACTCCAGTCTTCTTGCCTGGAGAATCCCATGGACAGAGGAGCTGGCGGGCTACAGTTCCCTGGGGTCGCAGAGTCAGACACGACTGAAGCAGGTTAGCACACACTCAGGTTTTAGTTCAGTCGCTCAGTTGTGTCCGACTCTTGTCACTCCTTGGATTGCAGCACTCCAGGCTTTCCTGTCCTTCACTATCTCCTGGAGTTTGCTCCAACTCATGTCCATTGAACCATCATGCCATAGAGCCATCTCATTCCTGTTTCATCCACGAGAGAGGTGGCTGGGGCTCGGCAAAGTGCCTGGTCCCACTGGGGGGGTGTGAACCTGCCCTCACCGCTCCCTAACCACGTGACTGTCACTGTGTCCTCCTCTGTGAATCGGGAGGGGGCAGCACCTGCTTGCTAAGAGGCACACACAGCATCTGGTACATAATCAATGCACCATCCATCTATGCATTGTATTTACTAATAATAGGCATAGCATTTAATAATCTGCTCCTTTTTTTCTCTTGTCACTTAGCTGTGCTCCAGACCACATCTGCTTTACTTACCCCTGTACATCCCACACCCAGCACAAACAAGACTCAACAAATTTGTGGCTGAAGAGGCAGGAACATACGCTGTCTGTCCTCAAGGAGAGGAAGCTGAGTGATATGGGGGCCTGATGATAACCCTGTGTGATGAGGGGACCCCAGGAGGACCTGTGTGGCTGTGGGGTGGGGTGGGGGCATGGGCAGAACCCCTGATGAGCTCCTGGGGATGGGGAAGGTGGCAGGAAGGAGGGCGGGCTGTTCCTGGTGGGGTGTCCACAGATTGTACCTCACCCCTCACTGAGGACCACTTAGGCCGTTTCCAAACACATGTCACTGTTAGGATGAAACAATCATTGCCCAGCTCCTACTCAATCAATTGCGTAGAATATGTTTCTAGCACTGGAGTACAATCATCTGCTTTATTCATTCCATGCTCCATTCATCCACCCATCCAGCCAGCCATCTGTTCATCCATCCACCACTCACTAATCCATCCATCCATCCACCCAACCATCCACTCATTAACTCAGCCGATCATCTCAGACCCATTGAGAAGACAGACGCCTCCTCCACTCCTGCTCCCAGGAGGACCCCCAGCGTGATTGACAGGAGCCTCGTGGGGACGACGGGGGAGACACAGAAGGGAGATGCCTGCAGGCCCTCCTCCCTCTGAACGGTGAAGCACCCACCTGGTCCTAACGCCTCCTTGCTGGGGTGTTCAGGCCGGCCCTTTTCCTTCTTGCGAAACAAGCGGCTGATGGAGGACTTGATGCCCTTCTTCTTTGGGGCTTTGTGCAGCGAGCCCTGGCTGCTGGTGCTGCTGCTGGGGTTGTTCCCGGGGCTGTCCTGAGAGCCTGTGGAGCTTCGGGGAGAGAAAACGACCTTTAACTGGCACCCTTGTGCAAACACACACCCCTCCACAAGAGCTACTGATAGAAACGGGCACCCAGCAACACCTGCGCCTCAACCTCGCAGCTGACAGTTGGAGTCTCCTTCACCAACCACACTCCACACAAGCAATGCAGGCACCCAGCGTCAGACAACCGCACTGGGAAGCTGAGATTCTCTGCCTCGAGCTCTCCCGCGAGGAGGGCTTGACTCCAGGCCAGCTGGTGCAGAGGGCGCTCTGACCCTCCCTTAGGGTCGCTGCTCGGCAGGTGACGACGCTCCAGGAGAAGACGAGCTCCCCTGCTCTGGGTAGATCCCCCCGCCTCCCACAGGGTAACCATCCCCGGCCGTGGCAGGAGAGCGACGGTCACCGTGCAGGGCTGCTGGTCAGGTGACCACATGTGCCCTCCATCGAGTGCTGCCTGGCTCAGGACGGGAGCTCAGCAAGTGGTGGTCTGAATGAGGACAGTGTCAGTCACAGGAGGGGACAGGGTCTCCTGAGAGGAGACCCCTGCAGGAAAGGGAGGGACCCTCAAGAGCGAACCCGAGAGGCACGGGGCCGTCACCGTCAGGAACATGCCCCAGGCCGGGCAGACCTCTACCAAGAGCGGGAAGAAAGCTCCCACAGGAGTCAATCTGTAGAGATGGACGTTTTCTAAAATCACTGAGGTCACTGAGCTCTTCTTCCCCAGCACCTGAAGTTCACCACTAAACACAGGCACCGAACTCAGTGGTATTGCTTTAAAATCATCCTTGCAACTCTTTCAAGACAAGAGGCGCAGGGCTCCTGAAACTGACGACGCACACACAGGCCGCTTACTTGTGGGCGTCCCTGAGGTCCTCGTGGGTGGCTGTGCGCAGCGCCCCTGTGTGCAGGCGGCCCAGCCGAAGGGACCACGGCCAGGCGAGGGTCGAGGGTTCACATCTGATGGCGGCCTTGTCATCTTCTACCACTTCCCGTAAAGCTGGCAGCTGAGGGAGTGAGCTAAGTGTCAAATTGGCTAACAATAGACTGTTCTGAAAAAGGCAATCACACAGGCTTTACATTATAACCAGAAACTTATTTGAAAATCTATTAGCTATGCTTTCCCCCAAGTACAAAAAAACCCTTGTTATAGCTTAATGCCATCTTAAAGGACTGTCTTGTTCAAAAAAAGTGGGGCTATGGGGCAGCGAGAGCATCTGACTGAGTGCAGAGGCCCCGGACGGGAGCCTCCCTGCAGCCGGCCTCGGCCCTCCCTGGAATCCAGCGACCAGATGGTCCTGCGGGGCAGGACAGCAGAGCGATGCTGGCACCGTGGATCCTGCACGGCATGAACTGCCCTGATGACAGGACTGTGCTCGTCGCCAGATGCTGCTCAGAAGCACCACAGCTAGAGTACAAAACCTCTCAGCAAAGCCGTCCAGACCTTTCTGTTTCAAGGAGAAAAAGACACAGCTTGTGCCACCATCCAAGATCATTTGTAGTGATGATGCAGGTTACTGGAACCCATGACAACCAGAGAAACACAGAAAAGGTACCTAACCCCTCCACGCGAACACCATGTGCCTGGATCGTATTTCTCGGTAACATACAGACTGGGGACTACCCACTGAAGAACTTACACGCCGTTCGAGTGTCATTCGCTCACAGTGGTTTCCATAAGGCACCCCCAGGTCTTCACTAACAGATGATCTTGTATCACCCTAGAGCGGTGGGAGGTTCAAAAGGGAGGAGATATATGGATACCTATGGCTGATTCATGTTGAGGTTTGACAGAAAAGAAAATTCTGTAAAGCAATTTATCTTTCAATTAAAAAATAAACGAATTAAAAAAAAAAGAAGAAGATGATCTCTCTTGGACTCCCAGCATTTCCGCTGGCCCTGGGTGTGAGGAAAGGAAAGACAGTGTGGGAACAGATTAACCCTGCAGGGTCCAAACAGGTCTCACTGATACATTTTGGGGTGTGGCTAAACCTGGGGAGGTTTTAGGAAACATGCATGGCATGTATTGTTATAAACAATGAGTGCGTTGTCTTAACCAACTAACCTGTGCCTTTTTGGTGGGATTCTGTAAAGAATACTGATGCCGTGCAGCCCCAGAGGAGCTTGGTGACAACAAAGTAGCTTAGTGCAAAATACACCTGAACTCATTTAACAGCAGCTGGATAAACTGGGCTCCCTCCCCTGAGCTCTGACAAGAACCCTCAGACAACAGAAGGCGACAAAGGCTAGAAATTTTCCACATGGAACTGAACAGGGATCAATCTCAAATTCAAGTTAAAATAAGCATTTATAAAAATCAGAAAACAACAACCAACAGAGCAGGGAAGTGACACACCTGGGTTGACTATGGACTCAGTGGAGACAAACACCTGCCTCGGAGTCAGGGCCCAGGCCAGCCCCTTCCCCCGGGCCTCCTCCTGAGGAAGGCCTCTGGGTCTGCAGCCTGGCTGCCCTCCCCCAGGATGGGAGCTGCCCCACTGGTGCCACATGTGGCTAGGAAGGGCAGTGCCGTGTCCTCGCTGAACAGGAGGGCAAAGCAGGCCACAGAGCGGGCGAGCGGCACGCCCAGGTCACCAACCCCAGGGGGACGGCGCTGCTCTGCTGTGCCCAGCAGAAGGGCTCCCGGGCACTGAGCCGCCTGAACTGGAGCACGGCCACCCCAGTCCTGCGGGAAGGCCCAGGAGTGCTTGGCCAGCGGGCTGGGAGCAGGAGAGGGACAAGGAAGGCCAGCCCTTGGGGCACTGGACTCCAACAAGAGGGGCTCATCCAAGTGACCCGAGGGGAGAGGCAGAGAGCTCCCTCCTGATGCTCCCTCCATCAGGGATGCCGTGATGGACACGAGAGCCTCTGGAGGAAAGCGGGCTGGACAGCACCACGGTTAAGTGTCCAGGCTCTGATCAGACCAGTCCACACCACGCTGCTGGGTGTGAGAGCCTGGGCAGGGTGCCCGGCCTCGCTAAGCCTCAGTGTCTATGTCTGCTGAACGGGGATAGCAGTAGACTGGACCTCACCTGGGGATGAGATGACAGACTCGGAAAGCACGTGCCCGGCACACAGAGTCTCCTGCACACTGCTACCCACCATCATTAAATTGGCTTCCCGCAAATCTAACATCTATGGCTCTGATTCAGTCATTTCTTATATGAAAACACTAAGCGGAAATTCCATGGTGGTCCAAAGGTTAAGACTTGGCACTTTCACTGCCGGGACACTGGTCTGATCCCTGGTTGGGGAACTAAGATCCCATAAGCTGTGCAGCACGGCCAAAAACATAAGTACAGAAATTTTTAAAAATAATAAATAATACTATGTCTATTATAAACAAGCGTGAGATGACCAGAAGGCCAACAAGTGGGAGAAAGGCACACTGTTACAATTGTCCCAACGAATGACCAATTTCCAACAGAACCATCAGCACATTTTAAGTGGTGGGTGAGTTTCATCACTTCCATTAAACCGTCAATTATTCACCAGGACATAACCACACAGTGTTCATTCACGTTAAACGATAAGGACTCTTCAATACTTCACAGAGAAACAAAGGCCTGCTAAATTACTCAATAGTTTACCTTTCGACGCTGCTTCCTTAAATCACTAGGCTGATAGATGCATGCAAAGAAATGAAGAGAAACCAGATTCATTGCGACTTTGAAGCTAAAATTTCAAGAATCCGTAGAGGCAAATACAGTAAAGCAAAAATGATGGCAAACATGTAAGTGACATGAAGATTTAGAGAAATGTGACTGGAAACAGAACATTTTTTTGACCACAGAAGTTAAATAAGCTATTCGAGATTTACTAGAGAAACACTATAAATTATTACTCAGGAAGATACCATTCTATTACAACATCATGATTTATTAAAGCACAGCATTCTGTACAACAAAGGGCCTTAACAGGTGTCTATTCTCAGCCAAATCTCTCTATAAGTTAGTTTCTCTTAATCAAAAACATGTTACACTTTAAATTAGTCATTTAACTGATGAGGAAGTTACCATAATACCTAGTTTAACACTGAACAAATCTAACCACCTCTTGGACATTCATGTAAAATCCTGACATAGAATTTGATTTAAAACTTCTCAAAATAAATTCATTAAAGCAAGTTCCCTGTGAAAATATGTAAGAATGAAAGCTAGCACAATAGCAGGTGCAGTCTTTACATTTTATTAACCATAGAAGATACTTTTTTAACGAGTCTAATAGAGACATTAACTGTGCAAAAGCTGATGAGATTTACAGTCTTAAATACAAGCACCAACACAGAAAGGATATTGTGTCAGTTCAGTTCAGTTCAGTCGCTCAGTCGTGTCCAACTCTTTGTGACCCCATGAATCGCAGCATGCCAGGACCCCCTGTCCATCACCAACTCTTGGCGTTCACCCAAACTCATGTCCATTGAGTTGGTGATGCCATCCAGCCATCTCATCCTCTGTCGTCCCCTTCTCCTCCTGCCCCCAATTCCTCCCAGCATCAGAGTCTTTTCCAATAAGTCAACTCTTCACTTGAGGTGGCCAAAGTGCTGGAGTTTCAGCTTTAGCATCAGTCCTTCCAATCAACACCCAGGACTGATCTCCTTTAGAATGGACTGGTTGCATCTCCCTGCAGTCCAAGGGACTCACTCTCAAGAGTCTTCTCCAACACCACAGCTCAAAAGCATCAATCCTTTGATGCTCAGCTTTCTTCACAGTCCAACTTTCATATCCATACATGACAACTGGAAGAACCATAGCCTTGACTAGATGGACCTTTGTTGGCAAAGTAATGTCTCTGCTTTTGAATACGCTATCTACGTTGGTCATAACTTTGCTTCCAAGGAGTAAGCGCCTTTTAATTTCATGGCTGCAGTCACCATCTGCAGTGATTTTGGAGCCTCCCAAAATAAAGTCTGACACTGTTTCCCCATCTATTTCCTATGAAGTGATGTGACCAGATACCATGATCTTAGTTTTCTGAATGGTGAGCTTTCAGCCAACTTTTTCACTCTCCTCTTTCACTTTCATCAAGAGGCTTTCTAGTTCCTCTCCCTTTCTGCCTTAAGGGTGATGTCATCTGCATATCTAAAACTCTACTAATTCTACACTTAAGAGGGTCATCTCTTTATGTAAGCACAATCTCATTTATGAATTATACATGATATGTAGTTTAGGATCCATCTACATACATTATGCTTATAACTGCGTGCTGCTGCTGCTAAGTCGCTTCAGTCGTGTCCGACTCTGTGCGACCCCATGGACTGCAGCCTACCAGGTTCCTCCGTCCATGGGATTTTTCCAGGCAAGAGTACTGGAGTGGGTTGCCATTGCCTTCTCCTGTAACTGCATAGTGATACACCAATTCAACTTACTGCTATGGGGGAAAAACACCATTTAATGAGACATGAAGACAAAGCACAAACCTGACTAAGGGGACACACGCTGTGGACCACAGCACGGCTATGACCAGAGCAAGTGAGGGGACGGGGGAGGGGAGATGGATGGGTAAACTACAGCCTCGGGGGCTGGGGGGGGATCTGGATTCATGACGACTAAGCAGACAACAGGATGAGAGAGGGAATCAAAACCAATGATGAAAGCAGACACACTGTCAGAGAACTCCAACAGCAAGGAAAACATGCAGAACTGTTCTTTTCCAAATATTCGGAAAGAAATCAAGCATGAAACCACAGAGAAATCGTCAAAGAATTTTAAATATCAACTAATTAGCCAATGATGCAAATTATAAAAACAGTGTGTCAAAAGACCACAAAATGGACTAGTTACCACTTCACAGGCCGCTAAAATGATTCACGGTTAATTTAATTATAAGCTGACTAACAATGCAGCTAACATGCAATGGGTGGTAACAGAAAACAGAGACAATACAAGTCCAGTTACAAAGCAGAATGTTGTACACGTGATTTCATGGGGTGAACAGCAATGCACTCACAACACCTAAGCTAAACACACAAGAAAGCTGGAACATGTGCTTTAGAGCCACACACTCTGTCACCAAAAGCCCTAGGTCGTCATCCCAGTTTTAGACTCGGAAAAGCGAGGCAGCCCGACGTCTTCCCTGGGGCCCTGGGGCCCTGGGGCCCAGGGGCCCTGGGTTTTTAACCTGGTTTCACATGCAGAGCTGGCCTGAGCGCATGGCCAGGTCCATCAGTAAGCAGACCAATGTAGATTCTTGGTTTTGTTCCCACCGCATGCCCTGCACCCTGTAGCCAGGCATCCCCAGTGGAAAATGTGCTGTACGGCTTTCCCATGCCATGAGAGCTGCCTATGGTTACTTTCACGAAGCTGTCTGCTCCCTGAGAACAGAAACTTCCCTGCAGCTGCTGTGCCCTGCACAAGGCCAGGCCCAACGTTACAGAGGCAGGCTCTGGCTGAGTTCATGATGACGTGCTAAGTGGTGGTCCAAATATCAAGACTAATTTGTCGCTGTGCCATTGTGGAATGATTTAAAGACGAGGCAGTTTAAAAACTTTTAGACCTCTGAGCGTAGCAAATGTACCTGATTTTCTTCTGGGTATAAAGAGAAAAAACAAAAAACAAACAAAAAACAGCATGCTGGGGGAGGGATGCGGCAGGGAGGAGGCAGTCACATACCAGAGTCATGATGCCCAGCTGGTCTCCCTCCTGCGCCAGGCTCTGCTGCCTCCTTCTGGCCTTGGGCAGGGGCGGGCAGGAGCCAGCATGCGAGGAGGTGGGAAGCAGGTTGAGGGAGCTCACTGATTTAAAACGACGGAGGCTGCCTAAGCTCCCCCTGCCCTCCCTGCTCTCAGTCTCCTCGGCCCGCTGCTCCGTGTTCTCCTTCTCTTCTTCGATCAACCTAAAATAGAATAAAAGGCGTCACCTGCCTTTGTCAGCAGAGGAACCTGTCTGGACAATAAATTTGGGCTGGCATTCTGTGTCATGATTAGCAAATTCCAGAAACAGTTGCTCAATTAACATCTCAGACAAAAGGTTCTACCTTTCCTCTTTGGAATATTCTCAAACTTAGAATAACTTAGCCTTGAGTCTTACAAACTGGCCCTGACCATCCACGCTTGATTTCACTTATTTACTCTAACATTCTGAAGGGGCCCCGGTGGCAACTCTCTTTCCTGTGAAGAGATACCTCAAGTTGACAACCCTTACCTCCCCTGCTCTCAGGGCAGAGATGCACGTCAAGTGCCTCAAGTCTTTTCCACTGGGAATCAGGAACTCTGTATAATCAAAACAGCAATTCACAAACAAGCTGCAGTTTCTAAACACAAGTCTCCAGACCAGATGAAGTGCTGAGTTGATCTTTTTTTTTTGTTTGTTTTTAAGGTTGTATATATACAAACGCATCACTGGATGAAGTTCTCCACCAGCTCTGTGTGAGTTTCTGGATTCATGTCAATGTGCTGCATTAACCTAGAATTCACAGTTTCTGCTCTTCTCCCCTAATGTGTGGTGGATGTTTTTATATAGCAGTTTAAATATACAATTATGCAAATACAATGATTTTCAAATTAAAATACAAGATTCTCACAGGAAGTAAACTCTCCAGCTTCACTTCAACTCATACATCTGGAAAGTTTTTCACTGTTGATAACAAGTTGATGGACAGAATTGACCGTTTACATCAAGTCAACTTGTCGCATAAGGAAAAATCACTTTTACCTGAAAACTTGCTGTAAAAATAAAAATATTAATCTATAACCGTTCCACATTTCCTGCAGGGATGCAGAAAGACCATCTTTCTGAGCTCGTCTGTGCTCAAACACGGCCCACAAAGCTGTCTGTCTTGGCGTGAAATGGGCAGGTGACACCACCTGCGTTTGCTGGTTGTCCCGTTCACCCCCTGCCTCTCCCCCGGAGCCCCGCGCTCGGCCGACAGGAAAGGGCACCTCGGCCTGGGCTGACGTGATGAGACCAGTCTGAGCAGCAGCTCTGCCTGGTCCTGTGCAGGGTCACCGGCCTGCGGCCACTCTGAACGTGGACTCGGGACACGGGCATAGCTGGGCAGGTGTGGCACCAGGCAGGCCTCGGGGCCCCCAGCCACCTGGCTGCACCCAGACCCAAGGCCCCCTGCTCACCACGAGGCAGGCCTTTGGATTCTATCCTGTTTTGAAAATTGTTATAACTGCCAAGATGGTGTCTAAAGAAAACATCTTAAATATACTGAGGAGATGAGAAAAACTCAAACACATGTCCTTGGACCACTGTCTTACAACAAGCCAATCTTCATACTACATTAAGTTAAAAAGGAAAAGGCAGATCTGAGTGGGAATTTGCCAACCCCAAAACCCCAGCTTTCACCAGGTGGCTTTTCACCAGAACGTGGGGGGCTCTGAGGGACACAGGAGGGTCCACGGGCCGCAGGGGACACCGCCTCGGCACCTCACCCACCTTGGGGCTCAGAGCTGAGGGGGGACACCCCACAACGCCGCCCCCCCCGTCCCCACAGAGCGCTGACACCACACCGTGGACAGAACGCCCCGGCTGCCCGAGCTCTGTAATCAAGGGCCATCTCAAAACTGAAAATTCTTGAAGCAGACCTGAGGTCAGGTTTCTTACTATGGAACATTCAGACGTCCCTAGGAGAAGACAGCTCCTCAGAGAAACTGAGTTTCTGGGGACCTGAGTTCAGGATCACCCACCGGATCTCTTCGTTGATGGCGTCCAGCTGCTCCTGCATCATCACGGTCAGAGTCTTGGCATTGGCCTGCCTGCTGGGCGACAGCTGAGTGGCCGAGCTGAAGAGGGTGACCCTGTCACCCTCGTCGTCAGACACGCCCTCGTCACTCTCAAACGCCTGGGCCACATCGGCCAGCATGCTGGCTTGCTGCGTGCACTCCCAGTCCTGCTCCTTCGGGGTCTGCACCTGGGCATGAGAGGACCACGTCTCGTCAGCGACATTCAGGGCAGCTCAAGTCTATCAGGAACTGAACCCAATTTTACATGGAAGCCCTGACTGTGGATAAATGGGCCATGCTCATGAGACACTGCCATCTCTTAAGCGAACAGGACTCAAGAAACAGGCAGGGGGAGAATCCAGTTCCTAGATGGCCTGGTGACACCCAGGTCTCAGCGTGGACGGCAGGCAATCCTATGAGGTTATTCACAAGGGTGGGCTGATGGAGTCAGAGACAGAAACCGAAAATTACAAAAATACATCCATGCCTCCATCAGCCAGGCTGGAAGAAAATAAGAAAAAAGAACCCTTCAGCTCGGCAGCCGCTGGGTCCCTATCAGCGGTCATCACTGGTACCGGTTCACCAGAGTGTGCCGTCCTCGCAGGCTCCCAGTCCTCCATTTCCCAGGCTGGTCTGAACACCCACAGAGAGGCGCGAGCAGGGGCAGCCAGGAGACGGGAGGGCCAGCCCCTCCGCGGCTCTCCTCTCGGGACACAGGCCCTCGGGCTGTTCTGGGGGATGGCTCCTCGCACCGCAAGGCTGGCTCTGTCATCAGAGACACATGGGATTGTGCCTGCGGTGCCCTGTGCCGCCCTCCCGCTCTCACACCTCACACCCTTGTCTCTGCAAACGTCCCCCCTGCCACACTGTCACCCAGGTCCTGCCTTCTTTCCCAGACATGACCTCAAAGGAACTGAGGGGCAGCCTCGAGGTGCTGGATTGCTGGCTCCCTGTCCCCTGTGGCCAGTGCCCTCGCCTCCTGTCTTCATCACGACCCCGCCCCAGGGCTGGGCTACCCCATTCGCTGGCTCCAGGACCACCTGCCATCATTCCTGCTCTGCTCCAGCGAACCAGCTGCCTATGGGTTCACCCCCATCAGCCCGGTCGGCATGTCCTCTCCCTTCTCTCGCCTTCCATTCGCACAAGGGGAACCAGCAGATTCCTCCTCCAGGGCTCCCTGCAGCGCCCACTGCGGGTCTCTGAAAGCTCCTTGGGAGTGGCCTCTACGGTCCCCCTCCCCGCCCGGTCTCCACTTCTCTGCCAGCAGGCGGTGAGCCCCGCCCTGCAGGGCAACTCCCCGGGGGCTCGAGGAACCCATGTTACCAAGCCCCCTCCCTTCCTTGCCCTCCCCCACGCCACCCCCCCACCCCCAGCATGTCTCTCCCTGGTCTCCAGGCCCTGCCTTCCCTGTGGTTATTCCTCAGTCCCTTGCGCCCCTTCTCAACCTTGGAATGCAGGATGCCCCACAGCTCTACCCTTGCACCCCATCTCTCTCCACCGGCACCTGCCTGGTGACTTAACCATGCTCGTGCCTTTAAATGCCATCTGTATGCCCACGACCCCAAGTCCACCCTGAGCTGAATGAGTCCTCTACCGGATGCAGGCCGGAACACTCAGCTGTTCTCCTGACACGTCCCCGGGACACCCCATGGGCTCGTCCACCTCAACAGGGCTGAGGCCCGGCTCTTAGCTCCCTGCCCCGGCAGCCCTCCTCACCTCAGGAAACAGGCTCTGGCCTTGAGCTGCTCAGGCCTGAGCCCAGGCTCCTCCCTGATGCGGCCCGCTCTCTCCCTTGTCCCCGCTGGTTGACATGACCCTTTTTCTATCTCCGAGTGGCTACTTCTCTTCCTGCCTCCGGGTCTCTGGTTCAAGGTCACCCTCCTGGTGTCACCTCACTGGCCACCCTGTTTACACACGATCGTCCCCTCCTCCTTGGACAACTCAGGCACTCTGGTCTCCTTTCCCTGCTCATTACTGTTCAACAGGCTGCGCGGGTTTAAAAAGGGGTCCACAAATTCTTCCATCCTCCTCCCTTCAAGAGGCAGAAGGGGCAACTCCTGCTCAGCCCCTGAGCGAGGCAGGACTTAGCAGCTCACTCTCGCAAACATAAGTGAAGGTGTGCGGCCTCGAGACCAGGGCATGAAGGGCCCCGGGCTAAACCCCGCACTCTTGCTCTCAGAGGGTGTTCGGAGGAAAGCCAGGCCATGGGAAAGCCACACGGCAGGGACCTCGGCCTGTCCCCAGCAGCCAGGTGAGTCTGAAAGCCTGCCATCCAGCCCTGGGGTGCCTTCCCGCATCTGTGCCCTCAGGAGGCCCTGAACCAGGCCCGCTTGCTACAATGCACAGGCACTGAGGACTGTGAGCTGCTCCCTGGGAAGTCACTAAGCTTTGCAATGATTCGTTACGTAGCAGTGGATAAAGGACACACACGGTTTTTAATTCACTGCTGGAGTCCTACTTCTGACCATGTCTGGCCCAAACTAACTGCTCACTGAATGTGGAAGCTCAAAACACAGACATGTATGAACAAATACATGGCATGAATGAGGTGAAAACATAAAGGCACTTAAACTTCCAATGACAATTCCTCTCACTATAAGCTGATGGGATATGTGTATCCATTTACTCGTAGGACGATTTCAAAACTGTGCTAATTAGTACCATGCTGGGCCTCACAATAGGCCACAAATTATTAAAATTGGTTAAGGAAAAAAAGCATGCCTTAAAAGTAAACTCTTAGCCAGAAAAAGGAAAATGGGAAGACGTAAAGCGACCTATCAGCGCTTTGTTCCAAACCCACCTCAGGACCACAGTGTGAGGGGGCAGGTGCCTCACAAGGTGCCCACCAGGGATGGGAAGGGGGCGGCGGGGTCCTTGCCTCGGATGGCTCATCGTGCAACGCTGCCAGCCGGCCTTTCTGGGGGCACCACAGCACCGCCCCGTTGCCCAAGGAGTCTGCCGGCCGGTCCGCCACAGGGAACCTGAGGTCCGGGGCGCTGCCCAAGTGGGGTCGGCTGAAACACACGGCAAAGAGCAGCACTGTTAGAAGAAAAGAGAGCTCACTCTGTCAGACGGGCCAAAGCCTGTCCATTTGGAAGATCGGCAATTTCACAGCAAAAGGGCCCCTGGGAGGGCACTGCCCTCCTGGCTCCAATAGCAACAGGCCGCCCGCTGCTCCGCAGACACTCAGGGCTCATCCCCAGCAGCTGGAAAACTCCTGTATGTGGGGAAGGCAGTGCTGACGCGAGGGTGTGGAGCTGACTAGGACGGGATCGGCTGTCTGGGGTTGGGGCGTCCAGGGTCCCCCTGGAGCCCGCTCTCAGGTCCCAGGGCAGGGCCTGCACCTGCTCTGCTTTCCCCTTGGCACCCCACCTCCCCTTCGGCCCACGCCTGCTCTGACCTCCCTCTCCCACGGGAAGTCCGTGGATCACAATCACCGGTCTGCCTGGAACACTGTCTGCACGGCTCTCAGTGTTTTTAAAGGCGCCTCAGACAACCCGCAGCAGAAAAGCCTCAGACCCACAGCTCGGAGCTGAGCACCATTGGTGTCTCCCATTAAAGCAGAGGTGAGCGTGTCACCGGACTCTGGGCTGAACAAGGCCCAGCACAGATGCTCAGGCCCTGAGCACTAAGGCCTGGGCCTGCAGGTGCCAGGAGCTCACTCAGCAGGGGCCTGCTGGGAGGCAGGGCGGCCCCGCCTTGACTGTGAGCCGCCTGCACTGCAGGACCGCCCGGGCTCTGCTCAGTCTTCTCTCTGGGAAGAGGGGGGTGCCTTCACGTGCAGGAGTCCCTAAACCCAGGAGACAGGGCCTTCCTCCGAGGACAGGACACCCCATACGCTGCAGAGTGGCCAGGGCCGACCACCAGCTCAGCCTGCTCGGGGTCACACGCTGCTCTGCTCGACGGTTTTGCAAGGAACACTGTGCTGCACAGGAGATGGAAGTCTGGAATCTCCCGGAGCCACACCTGTCTTCCCTCCCGTCTCCCCTCCCTCCTGACAGAACTGTTCCCTTCTCTGCTCCACTTCCACCCAAGGGCCTGGGGCTAGAGCACACTTGGGAACTGGGTGGGGGGTACGACACAGTCCCGCTGTGGACTGCGGGCCCTCGAGGGTCCTCTGAGGGCCACAGAGGCCTCCGGGTTGGGTCGCCCCCCAACCATCGCCTCCCAGTCCCCTCGCGGGGTGCAGCCTTCATCTCTCTCCCCCTCCTCACCCGAAGCTCTTTCCTCCGGGAGAAGGTCTCAGAGACAAGGTGACCAATTCCTCTGGGAGGTCCCACCAAATACGCCGTGCCTGCCCTGCCTGGGAGCCAGTTTTCAGTCCCCACTCCCTCCCTCCTGAGGCAGCACAGTGCCCCCCACCCAGCCCACACTGCCCACAAGCCCCACTCCGAGGCCCCACCTGTGCTGCTAAGTCACTGCTGTGAACCCTCCAGAGCTGCCTCCTGGAGACACCCCTCCCTCGCACCAGCCGCTGTGGCCCACTGTCTTCAGAGCACAGCGGCTCCTCCTGCCCCGCGGCTGCTTCCTCTTCTCGTCTCTCACTCTCACTGACACACACCGGACTGGTGACCAGGACCCAGGCTTCTCCATCTGAAGCCCCCAATTGTGTCAGGCCTCGGGTCCTGGCACCAGGTCCCTCCTCGTTACCCAAAAACCCCCAAGAGGAGGAGGCCGTGTCCACCTCCTCTTCCTCCACTGTCTACGCAGTCCTCCTCACACTCACCTCGTCCACCCCGGGAGCAGGGGTTCCCCACCTCTGACAGCCCCAGCCCCTCACCCTGGAGGAGCTCTGCCACCAAGTCCGGCCACGTCCCCTCCTGTTCTACAGGGCACGTGCTCTCCTTGAACTCCACCCGCCGTGGTTTCAGACACAGGACCAGTTTCTGGCTCTGCCTTTGTCTCAAATGACATCTCCTTTTCTCTAGAAGAAGGCTGGGTGGGGGCTCTGGACTGCGAGGATCCCCTAAGCACACAAACACAGAAATATGCGTATGGGCTCCAAACTGTCTCCTAAGTCAGGCTGCAAGCAGTAGTCGATTTCCTACAGATGAATGAATGTCACCAGTAAGCACTTAATCACCTTTGCTAGAGTTTCTCTCTCACTTGTGACCGTTTTCCGTGAAGAAGCCAAAGAAACATTTAAATACTCAATAAGAATTACCGCCCCTCTAACAACGAGGAAGAAAAAAGCAGGATGCTCAGTAATCTGCTCGCCTCATTCACAAGCCAGGTGATTCCTCCCACCGCAGTCAAAAGACTACAGGTCATTAACCTTCTGCGACTCTTCAGAAACATCGGTGTCACAGTCTGTCAGGCCCCTCAAATGAATACGCCCAAATATCAACTGGTCGGCCCCCTACTTCCAAACCTCTGCCTGTGGTTTTGAGTGTTGTCAATCCTGTGACTACCACTCCGTGGTACCAAGTTTGACCCTAAGGAACGATGCTTGTCTCTTCCCTCTCGCTGGCCACGAAGCTACAGGCTCCTTGAGGTGCGACCATGAGCAACACCCAGTCATACTGTCCACACACCAGACAGGCCCTTGTCACACACGACAGCGCTGAGGGGAGCTGCCCGGGGGAGCAGCCTACCTGTGGTGGAGGGGAGCCCCTCGAGTCTCGTCTGGTCCACTTCGGCTCTCAGGGTTTCCAGGTTTAGAATCAGCTGGTCCTACGAAACAGCCAATGACACAGCCTGCACCGCTTGCTTTCTGGATGTCAAGTGACTTGCACCAAAATGTGCAGAACAGGTTACGTGAGTAGGTATCAACTCCCAACATTTTAATTCTGAGAAAATGTTCTCTAAGAGTCCCTAGCAAATAGAAACACTCAGAACAATATTAACCCTTATAAACCATAATGAGGAGGAAGTTCCATCTCAGGTGTAGAAAAGGTTTCTCTGGAGGAAACATGGCAAGCCATTAACAACGATGAAGTCTGTAGAGAGAAGCTGGACTTCAGGCGGGGGGTTCGGGTCAGGGGGACACGACTCACTCTATTGCCCTCCCTCCTCTCACTGCTTTCAATTGTCTCCATGGAGCTCACCTGCATTCCTCACATTCATTCCTCTACAGCCCACTTCACTTGCTCATGGGGTAAAACAAGTCAAACGGGCCAAGTCTGTGAGTCACTCAACTCAACCTGGAAGCTCTGTGCTGTCGGCCATGGCAGTCACTCGCCTCGTGCAGCCCCTGAGCACGTGAGACAGGCTGCTGCAAAGCCCGATGTGGAAATCACACAGAGGATTTCAAGACTCGTGGTGAAAGAAGGACGTCGAGTAGCCCGTTGGTTTTTAGGAAATTTTAGATTGTGTAGGTGGCTCGTATTATCTTTCTGACGCACAGCACAGCCCACGTGAATGGCTCACGCTTTGTCTCAGCTCTTGGGTGAATCCAGAAAGGACTACTCAGAATTCTGAACCACACACAACAGCCACACACTCTAAATCCATCTATAATGCAAACACATTCAGTGTTCAAAACCAGAAGTGCCATACGTGTTACAGCAGTGGATTCGCCATAAGGAGAACGTAACTCGACTTCTGCTAAGCATCTGCTCAAACTCATGTCCATTGAGTTGGTGATGCCGTCCAACCGTCTCATCCTCTGTCATCCACTCTCTCCCTGACTTCAATCTTTCCCAGCATCAGGGTCTTTTCCAATATGAAAATTCATATTAAAAAACTGGAAATAATTACCTCAAACAATTTTTAAATGCAATGACAAAGTTGCCAAGTCTGTGTTTTATAAAATGAGCATCAATTTCAAGGTTTAAAAAGCTGTTTCAGAACCTACTGTATTAAAAAAAAAAATGGAGAGAAGACAAAAGAATGATCTATTTGAGATTGGCTCTGTATGAGAAATTGCTGAGATGAACTGACGGGACGGGTCATGGGTATTTATTATACTACTCCATCCACTTTTGTGCATGTTTGCAATTTTCCATCGTAATACATTTTAAAAGTTTATTTTCTGTTAAAGCAGAGTCTTCTCCAGCCAACGCAATTCGAAAGCATCAATTCTTCAGTGCTCAGCCTTCTTTATGGTCCAACTCTCACACCCATACGTTACTACCGGAAAAACCATAGTTTTGAGTATATGGTTTGAGTATATGGTTTGTCGGCAAAGTGATGTCCCTACTTTTCAATATGCTGTCTATGTTTGTCATAGCTTTCCAAGGAGCAAGCATTTTTTAATCTCATGGCTGCAGTCACCGTCTGCAGTGATTTTTGAGCCCAAGGAAACAAAACCTGTCACAGCTTCCACAATAAGGCATCGGCATTCAAAGATTTTTAAAGCAAAACAAAAGTTGACTTTGAATTGGCTTAGTCTAGTCATAAACAGCATCCCGATCTCAACAGCCTCTGAGCAGCAGTTATGAAAGTAAGAAGTGCACCCCTGATCGGGAGATATTGAGCTCTCCACCTAAGCGGGGAGGGCGCCTCACCGCGGGTCGCATGATGGGAGTCAGAACCACTGCCCCCTGGAAGCCCGCCTGTGAGGCTCTGCAGTCCAAGCCCAAGAACACAGGTATGGTGGGGACAGTACTGACACGTGAGGCTGGACCCGGGATCCCCACTCCATTTCCTGGATGGTCTGTATTGCCGTGTGGCCAACCTTTCCGGGAAACCTCTCTCAGGACTCGGTGACGTGAGCCTCCACCATCACCCTTTCCTGTCGTGATGCGCCTTCTGTCGCAGCGCAACTGCGCTTCTCCTGTCTAGAGGCAGCCATCCTACACACACACCGTGTCTGGACCAGCAGTTTGGCATGTGGGACTCCAGCGCCACGTCCGAGGCAAGCAGGCTCCACACCTGGGCGCCATGCCTTCAGTTTCATGGGCCCCGGGCTGGCACCCCAGGTTTGTCTGAGGGGCAGTCGTGAGGTCCACCTGTATCCCAAGCAGCTCCCCGGACTGGCTGGTCAGAGCAACAAGCAGCCTCTTTGAATGTGGGGAGGCCCTGGCTCCTGCCCACTGCCTATGGGCGACCACCTCTGGCCCTGCTCCCGAGGAGGTGGGTGCCCGGATCAGCAGATGGGGCCACACAGGCACACACTCGATGCCAGAGACGGGAGTGGTGGAGAAAGGCAGTGCTGGCCCCCGCCCAAGCCACGTCTCCTGCCCAGACGCCGCCTCCCCGTCAGCACAGGCACCCGCTGCAGCTCCTTGTTCTTTTCCTCCAGTTGGGCCTCCATCTGGCGCAGCCTATCCTCCATGCTGCTGTGTCTCTCTCTCCTGCCTGTCGGCCAAGAACAGCGTCAGCTCCGCTCACAACAACCCTGTCCTGACGGCACGCGGGCTGTGATTGCAGGGGCGGCAAGCGGGCCATGCTCTGTGCGAACCACGGGCCCTGGGTTCGCGGGGGGCACGCCCGCATGCCTGCTCACACAGCCTGCGCAGCTTCGTGTGTGACACATGGCTCACGGAGGGGGCTGGTGACCAGCTCGTGAGAGGAGACGTGCTCCCCGTGCCCCGGGCCCCACACCCACGGCCGCTGCGCTCCCTCCTCGGACTGCCTGTGGCGAGCCCGCGCGGGCAGCAGACAGCGGCAAACGCGAGGCACACGTTCTACCTTCCTAAGCTGGGAAGGAAGTTCGAACCGTTTAGCCTCCTGAGTGGTAGAGCTTCCGGAAGACAAAAGGTCGGACTACAAGGCCGACTGGGGATGGACAGCAGAGATGCCAGGGGAGAGGAGAAACCAAGCCTGGAGAGGAGGATCACAGCAGAAGGGTGCCCCCTGGCGGCTGTTAGTGACCCTGCTCTGGGAGGGTCGGCGAGCACGGGACACCGGCTGCCTCCCGCGACGTGATGGCCCCTTGGGCGCTCACTGAGCTCCTGGCAAGGCTTCTGACAGCCGCGTCAGCACAGACCCGGCCCGACTCTCTATGTTCAGCCAGTGCCCACCGGCAGCGCAGGGCAACACCTTTCCCTCCACAAGGACAGGGTGGCTGGCTGGCTGCCAATGGGGTCGATGCCCCCAGCAGCGCCACATCCCACGGACATGGCCTCTCACCCGCGGGCTCCTGGGGACGGCGAGTGGGGAGTGGGGCCTCGGGTCTGCACGTGCCCTGCTGGGACTTCTTTAACAAGTGTATGGATAATGACTTAAAACTGTGTTCATTACAGAGCTATTTTGGCCATCTCTTAAACGAGAATGGGATTTTTCTAGGTCTCTATCCTGCTAGGCTTTGAGTGGCTGACTGAACTCTGAGCAGCAGTGACTCAGAGCTGAAGCGTCCTAGGGACACACACAACTCGGGACAAAACTGGAGGGAAATTAACGTAGGGATGACGCAGAAGTGGGGCCTGCCTGACACTCAGGGAGCGCTCCCATCTCAGACGGGCAGCACGACCCCCGCGTCTGCGCTCCTGTGTGGACTGAGCAGCTCCGGCAGGGGCGCGGTGGGAGAGCAGGGGAACAGGCCCTCCCTGCGCCCGCCCCCCAGGGACCCAGAGCAGCACCTTGGAGAGCGAGGCCACCCTCTGCGCCTGCTCCGCCTCCACCTCGGGCAGCGTCTCTGCCCTCCGCAGTCTCTGCTGCAGCTTCTCTACCAGCTCCAGGCGCTCCTGCAACTGGCGGTTCTTATCCTCTGTCTACAAAGGGAGAGCAGAGGATCAAAACAGGCCGAGAGGTGTAGCCACTGTCGCTTTAAGCAAGCTGAGACAAAACCTAAATGCACGTGTCTAGTGGATTCATTCTGTTTCGGAAGCTCCGTCAGGGTAAATTTTCTCTCAGTGTTCCTGGGCTTGGGCTCAGTGAGCAGAACACCTCCTGCCAGAGTATTTGCTTTTCCTAAACGTTCCCCAAGGACGTCTTAAAAATAAAACAAATTCTTATATATTAAAGAAGATCTGTAGAAGCTTATTCATTCTTATTGACAAGTTAAGGGAAGAAGGGTTCACTACGGACCCTTCTTAAAACATCACCAGAATCATCACTTAGAGGGAACCCTACCGACCGCAGATGGCTACGGGCGTGTAAGCCAAAATATGGCTTTCATCTCCTCTGAAATACAGACCTGATAAGAGCGTGCCTGGTGAAATGCCAGTCAACTAGTATTTGTAAAGGCACAATTATTCTTTTAACAGATCTTCTTACTCTGAAAAACTTTCAATGTAGAACAGACAGATTCTTTTTTAAAAAAGAAAAAAATTAAAGTATCTATAAGCTCAGGTTCCTGAGAGGTTAGCATTTGTTTCTAAGCAGCTTTCTTACTTTTTCTGTGTGCGTATTCCTCTATGTACGTACACAAACAATATGCTGTGCTTTAAAACCCTCAGAAAACAATAGCATATGGTACATAGTATTTTCTGATCTGCCTTTTACAGCCATTATTTTGTATATCGTAATGCTTTTAGTTAGCATTCCCCATCATACATTTCAATGGCTTTCTAGTATTTAATTTTTGTGGTGGGGACAATGATACACTTTGGCACACACCAGACTGACTCACTTTGTTTTGGAGAAGCCAGATTTGGTTTTCCTGGTTAAATCCTGATTATCTGAGACCACTCGGGAACAGGAGCGAGTAAGGCTCACCAAACCACAGGAAGTAGAATCCCTAATCAGACCGGAGCTCTAACCCTGCCTTTTGTCACAGTGACCCCAGTTCCCAACACGCAGCCAGCTGCCGTGAAGTTCCCTGCTGCTCTCTACTCTTTCGGTAAAAACTCTTAACAAGCCAACAGATTCACGTTCAAGTAAAACAAAAGAGTCAGGAATGGAATTCCACAAAATGGTTAAACCAAGTCCCAAATAATGCAAACCTGTAAGTTGCAGTCACCCGCAATTTTTTAAAAATGTATTTCCTTCCAGTACAGCTGATTTACCATGATGTACATCCACACTTTTGAACACAGTATTTTAGGGTCATAACAACTTTACACTGGGACTTGATTTCCAATGTGGGAGTCACATGAAAAGATCTTTACCTTCCTTCCTCAGGAATTCACTACTATAAAAGTCAGACACAGTTCAGAAAGGCCATTACCTGTCGATGCCTAGAATCCTTATTTGCAATTTCATTTTCAAGTTTATCACTGATGTCGTCCTAAGTTTCAAATCAAACATAAAGTTAACGTCCTCAAAATAAAAGTCCTAGACACGGCAGTTTTCTCGGACGTGAGCAAAAATGCGCCTATCCCAAAGGTCACATTTGCCACGATTGGCACCCATCTGTCTTAACGTTCTGTCCAGCCACTTGGTTGACCAAGCTTCTTTTCTACATAACAAACCCAAACAGCAAACGAAAAGTATACTAAACTACCCTGTTATTGCAACAATTCCAGGAGGGAAGGTATCTGGCATGAAGTCAGGACCTCTGTCTGCTACACCATACAGGCGGGCTTGACCCAGAATAGGGAGGGACCTTCAACAGATCCAACGGGGAGCTCTGAGGCTCGTTTCCTCGAGTAAAAGTTGGAAAAGTCTCATGCAATTTCCTCAGAATTAAAGTAGCACATTAACGAGTGGAAACAGAAGTCAAATTGTACACAACTGGGAGCAGCCTTCTCAAGCCTAGTTCTTCAAAAGCAGACTTACACCACATGGATGAAACGCTCAAACCAGGACCAGAACTTGCTGCTGGTGCAACTCCTGTCCGCCACCTCAAAATCCACTTCAGGTCCCTCCCTGGTCACTAAGTAACCAATGTGGGTAAAGTCCTAACTTTAAAAGTGAAAGGTCTTGAAAACGCTTTTTCTAGAATTCTATACGTATTCAACTCGGACACCTAATCTCCTGTTGCCAAAGAGTAGTGTGAATAGCTTATACAAACCTGTGCAAATATTTCTGTTTTGAGTTCTCACACAGAATTACTCACACCAAGCTACTGAACAAGTACACCTGCTGTACCACATGTTGGAGGGGTTCTCTCTGAGACGGTCTCACGGGGGAGGGGTGGGCAGGGTGGGTGCTGTCTGTCTGTGCACAGAGGAGAGGCGAGGCTCACAGGAAGAGGCCTGAGTCCCCAGCACTCTTCTGTTTTCACAGTGACCGCTAGGGAGTTTCTCATAAATCATGACACCCGCAGACACGACCGCCAGAGACATCACGATTCCACATGGTTACACAGCTCGGGCCTGAGGATCTGAGCGTGAGCAAACACCACTCGACTTGTCTGACCGCCGGTATCACTGTCACACATCCCTTCAAGGAGCGGAACCTCAGAAAACTCGAGAAGATGGCCAGGCAAGCTGCCTCAGCAGAGCCCACACAGCATGCTCCCATCTCTCCGAGAGAACAGGCTCCACAGGTGTCACCAGACTCGCCTGAGTGAATCAGAAGCAAATTTCAGCATCATCAGGAACACATTCGACAGGCAGTTGCAGGGGGGCGGGGATGAACCGGGAGACTCGGGTTGACATATATACAGCACTGATACTACACATAAAGTCAACGAGTGAGGACCTAGTGTACAGCACAGGGAAGTCTACTCAGTGCTCTGTGGTGATGTAAATGGGCAGGAAATCTAAAAGAGAGACAGATACATAAATAGATAGATAGATAGATGACTGATTCACTTTGCTGTACAGCAGAAATTGACACAGCAGTGTAAAGCAACTATACGCCAATAAATGAATGAATGGATGAATGAATTTTTAGAAAAGGAACACAGTGGGCCCCCTAGAACTTGTGGAAAGGAGGAGTCCACTCCCAGGGTGCAGCACAGCGTCAGGGCTGCCCTCGTGTTGCTCCACTGCCAACGGACTGCCTGGACCAGGCCTCTTCTACCCCAGAGACCTCGACGCAGAGGCAGGGAGGCAGCCAGTTGCGGTCTCTCCAGTGCTCTGCTCTTACTCACGCAGCCATCCCAAGGCTGAGATCCCCAGAGAACAAGAAACCCACATTCCACCTCAGGACAACAGACACAGCTGCAGTCACTCACTTCGCGGACGTCCCGCTCAAGTTTTCTGTTCCTGTCCTTGGACTGGAGGAGGTCGTTCCTGGCCGTGTCCAGGTCCTCCTCCAGATGTTTCACGTGGGCAGAGAGGGCTGCCAGGCGCTCCTCCATCTGCCTCTGCTCCCGCAACTGCCTCTGTATGATTTCCTGGAGCTCTGTCTCCTTCGCCAAGCCGTCCGAGGGTCTCTAAGGGGGAAAGGAAGCCTTACACAGCCTGGTTTTGGGAGGGAGGGAACACAGTACTTCCGGGCAATCTGTGAGGTCAAAACTGCCTTCTGCGCTCTGGGAGCTCACAGGACCCTCACGGCTGCTCAGACCTACATGGTGCATCGGTGAGAGGTCCCAACAGCCCCGCACAGACTGGATGGTAAGACGAGAACCAGACAGAGAGCGAGACCAAGGACTTGCCTTTCCATTGGCGCTTGGCATGTTTTCTTGCTCATGATGTACATCAAGCACCCTGTCCGTTAGTATCTTTTCCTGGTTATTCTCCTCTGAAAGAATCATCTGCTAAAACCAAAACATTGAATCAGAGTAAAGAAATTAAGTAAAGACAGCAAAACTCCACCTGGAAAACTCAACTCGAAACTGAAAACACAACATAAAAAGAAAATACATGGTGATGCTATCCATCCCGAATACCACCAGGTGATTCGAGTCAGAATTTATCTTCTACTGGACAAAGGGGTACTTAAGAGATCCTGCAACTCTGAGTCACAAGTCTAGTTTACTAGTCATTAGAGTAACCCTGGTGGGCGGGTCCTCAATCAGAAAGATAAATAACATCTGATGCCCACCACTACAGCCTTCATTCTTTTTTAAAATGAAAGGATTCAAATGACAAACCCTTCACGGAAATTACACAAAGACTGATCAAACTTACCTCTTTATGTGTGGCACCTAATTCTTCTTCGAACAAACTACAGCTCTCGAGTGCTACTCGTAATCACCTCTCAACTCAAATAAAAGGGGCCGAGTCACTGTGTGTTGATGTGTGTATATATGTTAGTACACTTCTTAGTGTATACTCACCCTAATACATGGGTACTGTCACAGAATACCTTTAATGTCTCTCATTGATCTTAACGTCAAGAGAATCTGCTTGTTAACAGCTTTAAATTCTAAGTTTGAGAGAACAAAATGTTATCCTAAATTAATTATTACCCAGTTTTTAACTGCAAATTGATATACAGAATATAATAAGTCTTGAGACATTCATGCCAACGAATACTTTTTAACTGGGGGCTTCCCAGGTGGCTCAGTGGTAAAGAATCCGCCTGCCAATGCAAGAGGGCAGGTTCGATCCCTGGGTCAGGAAGATTCCCCGGAGTAGAAGATGGCCACGCACTCCAGTATGCATGACTGGGAAGCCCCATGAAGAGAGGAGCGTGGTGGGCTACAGTCCACAGGGTTGCAAAGATTCGGACATGACTGAGCATGTACGCAGGCAACGCTTTTTAACCATATAAAACTCTGACTTCTTACAGAAAAAAATGTATATACAAGAATTCAAGATGCTCAAAACTCAACTAGTTACATAAATATGTGCATCATCCACCTAACAAGGCAGCAAGTGTACAAATCCAGGACGGCCGGATGGCTGGTACCTTCTCGTCCAGGGCCTTGTGGTATTCAAAGAGAAATTTCAGCGCCCTGAGCACCTCCACCTCACTCGTCATGCCGGCTGGGGACTGCGCCTGCCACTTGCCCGCTGTCATCCCGACGGCTGGAAAGTGTCGGGAAACCAGGCGCTCCAGGTGCTCCAGCAGCAGCTGCAGGGCAGGGCCAAAGGAACACCTTCAACATCAGCCTCGAATTCCGGGCCGATAACTCCTCTCAGCCTCACGCTATAGCCGGAAACACGCTAAGGCACGTCGGAATCCCGCCAGTTCAGTCGAAAGTTAGAGTGGACTTCCCCAGGGGTCCAGTAGTTAAGACTCCACACTTTTTCAAGGATCATGGGTTTTAACCCCTGGTCGGGGAACTAAGATCCCACACAAAGTGTAGCGTGGACAAAAATGTAAGTTAAGAGAACTCCCCCCTCATATGTACTAAAATTACATTAGCTCTCATCAGAAATTTGAAGCAAGGCTATGAGAACCCCAAACTGATCCACCCTGGTCTGCTCAGTGGGAAGATGTGAAAAATGACTTGAAAATCAGACAAAGTTTAAAGACAGCACATGGAAGCCAGCGGTGACCCCCACGGGGCAAATGTCAACACGTGAGAATCCCCCTACTGACCCTGGTGTTGTTTCTTTCAGCTTTTAGCTGAGCGATCTCCTCTTGTCTTTCATGAAGCTGATGCCTCCATGTGTGTAGTTCTTCAGGAGTTGGAAACTCCTAGAAAACAGTTAAATGAGAAACTAAATGCAAACAAATTAAAAAGACAGCGAGACTGTGAAGACTGACCCTGTCGAGTCTCTCCAGGCTCCACACAAAGGATCTCCATGCCCCTCCAGAGAAGAGGGGTCCACTGACCCCAAGACAACACAGGCCACCACAACTCAGACCGGCCTTCGGCCTCCACCTCGACCTGGCAGGCACGTGGCAGGAGAGAACCTGGAATCCAAGCCTGCCTTCTCAAGACCCAGGGACATTTGAGAAACTTTCCAAAACGTAAACCTAACAACAAAGTGGATAAAGAGATTCTTAAACGACACACAGACCAGTGACCTAGAGCCACTGGGGAGAGTGAAGAAAAAAAGGAAGGTCTACAAGGCCACGAGGCTTTGGAGTGTTCCGCTGGGAAAAAGGCGGATGGCACCTCAAAGCCATCTGTTAGCCTGACTCCACGGAAGCCACCCAGTCATTCAATCAACCGGTTAAAATGTTAAATTTATGTTATATGTACTTTACCACAATTTGCGTGCATGCGGGGCCGTCCACGTGGTGAACTTGATCAAACTGAACCACACGGAGTCTTTCATTCTTCTATTTTTCTTTGCAGAAATTAGAAAATCCTGGGCTACTATCCCCTACTACATACTGAGTGTTCAGCACCCAGAACAGTGCCCAGCACTTGTAAGAGGCATGTAGTAGACATGTGTGGCTATGAGGGTGTATGTCATACATGTAAACAGTAGGTACCTGTCATTAAAATACTGGACACACTGGTCTGTGCTTTGTAAGATGGGAGACATTAATGGGCTTAGCCTTTCTGCTTCAAGGACTGACTCTATAGCTCAGTCCACGTGCCCCAGTGACTTCTCCAGCCAGTGTTTCCCTTCTTGTGGGGCCCCCGCCCATCCTCCACGCAGCAACTGCACAACCTCTTACAAGGTAAACCTGCTGGGGTCGATCCTGCCCACTAAGGCCAGAATGCCCTGGCCGGCAGGGCCCACAACCATGCTAACAAAATGAAACACAACCCCAATGCTTCGCCGGGTGAGGGCCAATCTGACGGGCCCAGCCCCCGGCTGCTCTCACCTCAGGCCGCTCTGCTTCCAGGACGTGGGCTGAGGCCAAGTCTTTCCTAGTCCTCGCCTTTGCCTTGGGGTTGCAGCGCTGGAATAACGCCCACAGGCGGGCCATTCTGCGACCCATCCTCGCGGATGGGGACAGCCCCCCACTCGGGGGCAACTGCTGTTTCACGGTAGGATACCTCGGCTACCCAGCTATCACCAGCAATCTCGCACTACGACCACCGCTCTCACACACACACTGCTCTCACACACCACTCTCACACACACTGTTCTCACACTATGACCACTGCTCTCACACTATGACCACCAAATGGCATGAAGGCTCTGCCTCCGGCACGTCTCCCAGGAGCCCAGAACTGGAACCCACTCAGTCACAAGGGGCTCCATGGCAACAGGGGGGCTGGGCTCAGGCCCACCGTCAAGGGTGCAGAGAGGGGGGAGGGGCTGCCAAAAAGACAACAATTGAGTGTGGAGTGCAGGAGAAGGCAGGCTGTGCCCACGGCTCAGGCCCCCTGTCAAACATGACCCTGCAAGGTACTGGGTCACAGTCGAACCAACCAGTATAAACTCCTTCAGAAACCACCACCCCTGGGAATGAGCACGTCTTCTAAGTGGGCTTCTGCCCCCTCTACCCCCTAAACAAGCCTCCAGTGAGGCTACTGAAAGGGCAGCCCTGAACTCAGGGGCGTCCCCAGAACCCACCCGGCTGAGGAGGACTCACCACGCTAGCTGCCCCTCACTCTCACCCTGAGCTCGGTCCTCCCTGTCAGACTCCCTCACTCGAGCTCAGCAAGGGCTTGACCCACCTCGCTCCAGGCACTTAAAATGAACCCACAGTGCGTACAGGGGTTCATTCAACCTGCTGCGAACTTGCCCTCTTAACTTCGACCCTTGGCTGCCAGACGACTCTGCCCCGTGGGGGCTGCATGGTGGAGGTTCAAGGGTGTCCCTGCCTCGAGCCGTGACAGCCAGCGCCTCCCAGACCCCGCCTGAGTCTCCCACCCCTCTCCTGGCTCCACTCCCACCCTCGCGGCTCTCCACTCGCCAGGGCACAGGCCACTTGCTCCTGGCTCAGCCCAGACCTCTGCTGTCATTTGAGGACCTCGGTCCCCAGGGTGCTTGGGGTCCTATATCCACCCATCTCAGCAATTACACACTCTGGGAGAGACAGAGTACGGTTTGGGGTCCTGCCCTCAGTTCACCCTGAACACGTTCTCTTTTTTTAGCTTTATCTACTGGAGTTCTCTGAGATGTGTTCTTAAAACATCAACTGTTGCTTTCAAAAAGACTGTAAAGTCACTGTGCTCAACTTTACGAATAAAATCTTCATTTTCCACCTTAAAGTGAAACTGGAGGGAAGACTAAAAGCAGTCATTTTTTCAAACTGAAAAAGAAAACCCACATGTGACCATGTCACAGAATACAGGTCACGTAACCCCTCCCTCCTCAGCCTTGGCCTCCACCACCAGCAGCCCGTCATCGCAAGGCCTGCCCTGGGCCGCCAGGGGCAAGGGCAGAGGGGAGACCGGCTCCTCTGTCTCCAGGCCGCGTGGGCTGCCTGCTCCACCTCCTTCCCAAGTTCACGTGGCACTGAAACAGCCCAGGCAAGCTGGGGATTCTGACCAGATACACAACCGTGGGTACCAAGCAAGGACCCCTGGTTCTTGTTTTCCCTGGTATCAAATAAACTTGATCAAGACAATTACTGTGGCTGTTACATGTGGCTTCAGATGACAGAAGACCCCCCAGGGTGTCTCCACTTCCAGTGACAGATGCAAGCATCTTGTAGGTCAGCCTACCAAGAGCAAGAAAAGCTTTAGCTTTTAGCTTTTAAGGTTTAAAAGAGGTCCTTAGGCAGCCACAATCCAAGATTTCAAACAAAAGCGAAGCCCAGTGAGGGAGCTGGAGACTGAGAGGGCCGCTCCTTCCCTCGGGGCATCTGAGCAAAGCTGACTCTTTGAAGAAAAGGAAGGGAAAAAGTCAAGCAGAGGGGGCTGGCTAACACAGCTCTGGGTTCCTTGGGCTGTGGAGACAAAAAGTCGAGCGCAGGCCTGACGAGTCAGTCCGGATGTCAGAAAACGTACCCAACACTCTGCCCAAACCGGCTGAGGGCTGACTATCAGTCACCTCGTGGTGCTCAGGAGAGACAGTGGGATTCAGGACCTGCCGAGAAGGGGGGGCCCTGGGAGCCACCCCAGGCTTCCAGACACTGGAGACGCTGGAAAGCTCCTCCCTGGTGTCGGGGGGGGGGAGGTGGGTGAAGGCTGCTGAGACTGAGCTTAAAAGGACCCCCAAGCCTCAAGTCCCTCAGGCCCTGAGTGAACAGACAGCTCTGTCCCCACTGGAGGTCTGCGTCAGAGGAAACTCTGGAGAAGGCAGCATCACTCAGAACCTCTAGGGTTTTCCAAACATAATGTCCAACATGCAACCAAAAAAGCAAAAGAGGGTGTAACAACAAACAGGACCAAGAGGAAAAGAACTGAACCAGATCCAGAGGTATGAGATATGTATCAGCATATCAGAGGTATGCTAGAGGTATCAGATGCAAATGTCACCTGTTCAAAAATATACTTGACAAAAGGGGAAATTTCTGAGAATCAAAACCAATCTAGAACTTTACAATAACAGTGACTGAATTTAAGAACTCAGTCTCTGGGCTTAACATCAGATTGGACGTAGCTGAAGAGAGGATCAGTGAACTGAAGGACGGATCGGTTACAATATATATATATAAGAGGGAAAAAGGATAGAATGTATTGAAGGAGTCTGCTGTTAAACTATGTTGTTAAAAACTATAAATGGGGACCGTCATGGTGGAGAAAAGACAGAAAGGGGAATAAGACATGCCTCCAGGGGTTGAAACTAAAGAGCCTCTTAATGAAAGTGAAAGGGGAGAGTGAAAAAGCTGGCATAAAACTCAACATTCAAAAACTGAAGATCATAGCATCCGGCCCCATCACTTCATGGCAAATAAATGGGGAAACAGTGGAAACAGTGACACACACTTTATCTTCTTGGGCTCCGAAATTACTGCAGATGGTGAAATTAAAAGATGCTTGCTCCTCGGAAGGAAACCTATGGCAAACCTAGACAGCATATTAAAAAGCAGAGACATTACTCTGCCAACAAAGGTTCATTTAGTCAAAGCTATGGTTTTTCCAGTAGTCATGTATGGATGTGAGAGTTGGCCCATGAAAAAGGCTGAACGCCAAAGAATCAATGCTTCTGAACTGGGGAGTTGGAGAAGACTCTTGAGAGCCCCATGGGCTACTAGGAGATCCAATCAGTCAGTCAATCCTAATGCAAATCAATCCTGAATATTCATTGGAAAGACTGATGCTGAAGCTCCAATACTTTGGCCACCTGATGCAAAGAACTGACTCATTGGAAAAGAACCTGATGATGGGGAAGACTGAAGGCAGGAGGAGAAGGGGACGACAGAGGGTGAGCTGGTTGGATGGCATCACCGACTCGAGGGACATGAGCTTGAGCAAGCTCCAGGAGTTGGTGATGGACAGGGAAGCCTGGCGTGCTGCAGTCCGTGGGGTTGCAACGGGTCAGACACGGAGCGACTGAACTGACTGACAGGGACAGTGGCAAGAGTTGGTTCAAGAATCAGACCATTGAGTCAAAAATGAAAACCACACATTGGTTTCAGCAGCTCTGCGGGTGCCTAAGGCAAGAAGAAAATGTTCAAGCGCTCAGAGGAAAAAGGGTGTGGCTTTTAACGGCACAACAACACTGAGAGCTGACTTTCCAAGAGCAAGGGAGTCAGAAGATAATGGACTGGCATCTGTAAAATGCTGAAAAACAAATAACCACCAACCTGGAATTCTATATCCAACAAAAACTCTCTTCGAAAGTGAAAGCAAAATAGAGACTTTTAGGGCAAATGGAAATGAGACAACTCATCACCCACACACAGGAACTAAAAAAAAATATTCAGGCAGTGCTTTGGGAAAAAGAAAAGTAGTCTCTGACGGAAATATAAAAAACAAGTAAAGACCAACAATGAGGTAACTGTGAGGGTAAATACTAACTCTACAAAACAATGATGTTAACGCCAAAAATATATCTAACAGTTTAAAGTGTGACAGTGACAAGGAGGAAACAGTCGTGTCAGGGAGGCAGTAAGAGTACTAAGCTAGACTTGAATGTAAAACACACGCTGTGTCTGCGAATGTACACCCAACAAACTGACAGAGGAACACAGAACTACAGAAAACACTTCATACTTCTAAAAGAAGGCAAGAGCAAAGAACACAGACTAGGTGGGACAAACAGAAAACACACAGCAACATGGTGTCTACACACTGAATATCAACATTATAAACAGAGCCAATACTCAAACTGATTCCAGTGAAAACTATACACTATTCAGAGGTACATGTTAAGATGGAGGGTCTTTTAGACAGGTGAAAGTAAAAGATACCCAGGCTAACACAGATAGAAAACTGACGTGGCAATATCACTGTCAAATAGTGTCTAAAGAAAGAAGCATTACTAGCGATAAAAAAGAACATCTCATACTGATACAAGTTCAGTCTAGCAAGAAGATGAGGATTCTAAACTTGAATGTACCTAATAACATAACCTCAAAATATCAATACATAAAAACTGACAGAAATAGAAAAGGAGTAACAGTCGAGTTCATAATCCCAGTGGGAGATGTTAAAGACACATCTCTCGTGGAACTGGGCTCCCTGGTACGTAGTCACCTGCAGCCATGAAGTACCTGAAATGTGGCTGCTCTACAGTGAGATGCGCTGCAAGCCTGAAACACACACTGGATTTTAAAGACTTAGCATGAAAAAAAGAATGTGAAATATTTCATTAGGTTTTATCATGTTGATTACACACTGAAATGATAATATTTGGGGTGTGTTAAAATAAAATATATTACAGGTAATTTCACCTACTTCTGCTTTTATTCAAGGTGGCTACTGGAATCTGAATTACATGAGTGAGAAACCTGATGTAACTGATACACACGGAACACTGCATTCCCACTGATACATATTATTTTCAAGAGCCCAACGAACATAACACAAAAAGAACATGTATTGGGCTATTAGGAAAGCTCGAATTATTTCAAAAGACGGAAGTAATGCAGAGTATACTTAGGGACTGCAATGGGCTGACAGTTTATGGGCCCTCAAACTTCACCCCGCACGTGGTGATGATCCTAGGAGGCAGGCACTCTGGGAGGGGTCAGGCCAGGAAGGAATGGGCTCCCGTGCTGCGAGGACAGGGAGAAGCAGCAGGCATCTAGGAACCAGGAAACATGACTCACCAGACGAGGCACCTGCTGGTGATCTTGGGACTCCCCAGCCTCCAGGACTACAAGAAACAACTTTCTGTTGTTTATCAGCTAGTCTACGGGATTTACAACAGTAGCCCAAAAAGACGAAGACAGGGCTCTTTGATGGTGAAGGACAGGGAAGCCTGGCGTGCTGCAGTTCATGGGTCACAAAGAGTTGGACACGACTTAACGAATGACCACCACCACCACCACCACCACCGGTTGATCTGAATTAAGACTAAAACGGAACTCATGGCTTAGGCTATTTAGTCTGTTTCACACAGGCCAAAATGACTCGTATATTTTAAAGTATTTATCCAAAAGTGCCCCTTGATAGCATTTTACAGCCTGTACATAAGAGGATGAATACTTTTAAAATACATTTAATAGTCTATACTTCTAAAATATAATATTTCAAAATATTTTCCTATAAGAGACTTTGAATATTTTTTCGGTAACTCTCCCTCTTTCCCTCTATTACAGGCACTGAACAATTTCGAGGAAAAATCAGTTTGGTGCTAGGAAGTCACAGGCAGGATACTTCCCAACTTTAAAGATTAGTAGCAGGAAAAAAAAAGATTAGTAGTATATACTATCTATTTATAGAGAATTACTTGCTGTCATTAATGTTGCAAGAGCAAAACATACCCATTTCCTTATGGTCCTTTCATAAACAATGCTTCTCTAGTTTGTCTTTTAAACACATAAACAGTGTTTCTCTAGTTCTGTGCTCCTCTGTCAGGTCCTTCTGTTATTGTCTGGTGAAGGGGAAACACTGTTATCAGAAGATGAAACTAAAATTATGAGTTAGATATGATGTTATTGTTCTATTTTTGTATGTTTCTGAATCAAGATTAGATAAACAACAGATGGGCTGCCTTCTGTGGCTGAAAATAGAAATAATGGGTTGGCTGTTTTCTACACAAATAATTTTTTTTTTTAATTCTACAAATGGCTCTAAGGTGAACTTGACAGTCTTGGCTAAGCTGCTTCTATTACGGTAACACATTTCTATTATTGAAACACAGGTTCTAGTATCAAAATTCCTTGGGACATAGATAACTGGATTAGATGGATGAAAGAGAAAAAAATGAAGGGGGAAACTTTAGGAAAGGAAACATGTTCTTTTGAAAATCAATGTTTAAAAGACAAAATGATGATTCTAATACAGAATATAAGAACAATTCTTTTTTAAACCTCAGGAATTATGTACTTGCCACAACAGAATAATGAAATGTTTCTTTGTGTATGGCATTCAAGTAAGAGGCTTAACTTGATTTTCTCATTTAATCTTCACAGCCACCTATGAGGTAGATATTACTGTATTTAACATATTATTCCCTATATTTACATGAGGAAACTGAGACTCAAAGTGTTACAGATGGGACTGTAAACCCCATGTTTTTAATGAATATGTTACATGTGAATGGCTTTCTAGAAATATCAACAAACTTTGAAATGTGTAACTCTTTCATAAAATGCTTTGAGCCTCTTAGAAGCCCCTAAATAAATAGGAAGATGTGGGAAAACAGAAATGAATATTCTCTGTAAAAACAAAAAAGAATGCCTTAAGAGACATATAAAATACAAAATAATTACGTGTAATAATAAAATGATAAAGACAGGGGTCAGAGGAACACTAATGGGGGAGTGATCATAGTTATTATTTGTATTAGAATACTGTAAGTCAAGAGTACATATCATAATTTCTGGGGTAAGCAATAAAAGAATGCACAACTAACTAGGTAATCAGAGAGAGAAATACAATAATACAAAAGAAGTCAAGACAGGAGAGAGAAAAAGAAAAACAGTTTGGAAAAACTGAAATCGAAGAATAAGATGGCAGATATTAACCCAAGTACATCACCAATCGCATTATATATAAATGAACTATCGACGACATAAGAGAGTAAGATTGCTGGACTAGGTACAAAAAAAAATTTGCTGATAGGAATGTAAAATGAGGCAACCACTATGGAGAACAGTCTGGTGACTATTCAAGCAGTTAAACATACAACTGCCACATGATCCAGAATTCCACTCCTAGGAATATACCCCAAATAATTTTAAATCATGTCTAAGCAAAAATAATCCTGCTTATTTAACTTCTATGCAGAGTACATCATGTGAAATGCCAGACTGGACAAAACACAAGCCGGAATCAAGATTGCTGGGAGAAATATCAATAACCTCAGACGTGCAGATGACACGACCCTTATGGCAGAAAGCAAAGAAGGACCGAAGAGCCTCTGGATGAAAAGTCAAAGAGGAGAGTGAAAAAGTTGGCTTACAACTCAACATTCAGAAAACTAAGATCACCGCATCCAGTCCCATCACTTCATGGCAAATAGACAGGAAAACAATGGAAACAGTGACAGACTATTTTGGGGGCCTCCAAAATCACTGCAGATGCTGACTGCAACCATGATATTAAAAGACACTTGCTCCTTGGAAGAAAAGTTATGATCATCTTAGACGGCTTATTAAAAAGCAGAGACATTACTTACCAACAAAGGTCCATCTCATCAAAGCTGTAGTTTTTCCAGTAGTCATGTATGGATGTGAGAATTGAACTATAAAGAAAGCTGAGTGCCAAAGAATTGAGGCTTTTGAACTGTGGTGTTGAAGAAGACTCTGGAGAGTCCCTTGGACAGCAAGGAGATCAAACCACTCTGTCATAAAGGAAATCAGTCCTGAATATTCATTGGAAGGACTGATGCTGAAGCTGAAACTCCAATACTGTGGCCACCTGATGGGAAGAACTGACTCACTGGGAAAGACCTTGATGCTGGGAAAGAATGAAGACGGGAGGAGAAGGGGACGCCAGAGGATGAGATGGTTGGATGGCATCACGGACTAAATGGACAGAAGTTTCAGCAAGCTCTGGCAGTTGGTGATGGACAGGGAGGCCTGGCATGCTACAGTCCATGGGGTCGCAGAGAGTTGGACACGGCTGAGCAACTGACCTGAACTGAAGCAAAAATGTGCATATGACTGTTCATAACAGAGCAGTGTTATTCATAATAACCATAAAGAGCAAAATAAAGCAAAAGCAAGCAAAGGAAAGGAAATAATAAAGAAGAGAACTCAATGACACTGAAATCAGAAAATCAATTTTTTAAAAAAATCACACAACCCCAGAGCGGGTTCTTTAAAAACTTTAGTACAATTGATAAGGTTCTAGTACAAATCATTTAAAACGACAGAGAAACACAACTTAACCAATATCAAGAATGAAAAAGAGGGTACCACTAGAGACTGTACCGACATTAAAAATATAATAAGGAAGGACTTCCCTAGTGGCCCTGTGGTTAAGAATCTGCCTGCCAATGCAGGGGACATGGGTTCGATCCCTGGTCCAGGAAATTCCCTCATGCTTCAGAGTGACATGCCCATGTGCCACAACTACTGAAGCCCACACACTCTGCAGCCCAGGCTCTGCAACAAGAGAAGCCACCACAATGAAAAGCCTAAAACCAAGAGTAGCCCCCACACTCTGCAACTAGGGAAAGACTGCACGCAGCAATGGAAACCCAGCACAACCAAAACTAACTTTCACTTTCCAATAAAAATGTTAAAAATACCTAAGTACTATTACAAACAACTCTATGCATATAAACCAGACAATTTAGATGAAGTAGACCAATTCCTCAGAAGTCAGACTGCCCAAACTCACCCAAGATGAAACTGATAATATGAACAGTCCTGTAACTATTCAACAAATTGAATTTGTAGTTTAAAATCTCCTGAACAAAGATGTTCAGGCCCGATGCTTTCATTGGTAAAATCTAACAATTTTAAAGGAATACCAATTCTACACAATCTCTTCCAGAAAACAGCAGAGAACTAATCCGAACAAATTCTATGAAGTCCAGATTACTTAATATTCAGTTCAGTTTAGCTGCTCAGTCATGTCCAACTCTTTGAGACCCTGTGGACTGCAGCAAGCCAGGTATCCCTTCCATCAGCAACTCCCAGAGTTTACTCAAACTCATGTCCATTGAGTTGCTGATGCCATCCAACCGTCTCATCCTCTGTGGTCCCCATCTCCTCCTGACCCCCAATCCCTCCCAGCCTCAGAGTCTTTTCCAATGAGTCAACTCTTCGCATGAGGTGGCCAAAGTATTGGAGTTACAGCTTTAGCATCATTCCTTCCAAAGAACACCCAGGACTGATCTCCTTTAGAATGGACTGGTTGCATCTCCTTGCAGTCCAAGGGACTCTCAAGAGTCTTCTCCAACAGCACAGTTCAAAAGCATCAATTCTTTGGCGCTCCAAAAATCAAGACACTGTGGTATTGGTGGTGAAAGAGGCACAAAGATCAACAAGACAGAATAGAGAACCCAAATATAAATCTATACAAGGACAGATAACTGATTTCTGAGGAAGAAGCAAAAGCAGTTCAATGGTGGAAGGATAGATAGCCTTTCCAACAAATGCTGCTTAAGCTAGTGGATATTCACAGGCAAAAAAACGAAACTCACTTTTACAAATTAACTCAAAATTGATCATAGATTTAAATGTGAGACATAAAGCTATAAAACTTCAGAGAATTTGCAGACCCACTGAAGAATTCTTAGAAACGACACCAAAAATGCAGTCCCTAAAAGGAAAAACACTTGGTAAACTGGACAGTGTTAAAATTTAAGACTTCTAGTCTCCTAGACTTTCTTAAAAGGCTGAAAAAGCAAGCTATAGACTAGAATAAACTATTTACAAAGTATATTTCCAACAAAGGATTTGTATCTAGAATCTATAAAGAACTCTCAAAGCTCAAAAGTAAAAAGCAATTCAACTGAAAGTGAACAATAGACATGAACAGACATTTTATCAAAGAAGATACATGAATGGCACATGAAGATGTTCAATACTATTAGTCGTAAGGGAAATGCAAATTGAAATCATGTAAGGTATCAATCACATCATCTGAGAAAAGCTGAATAAAACATAGTGAAAATACCAAACGGCGGTAAGAATGCTGAGAACATACGTCTCTCGTACACTGCTGGTAGAATGTAAAATGGTAGAACTTCTATGGAAAATAGCTGAGTAGTTTCTTAAAAATTCAAATACATGCTTATTCTGCAACCCAGCAATCACACTCCTGGGCGTTTATTTACATGAAAGGAAAATTTATGTCTGCACAGAAACCTGTACATGAATGTTCAGAGCAGCTTTATTTGCAATAGCAAAAAGCTGGAAACAACTCAGTATCCTTCAGTGGATGATTAAACAAACTGCAAACCATCTCTGTAACGGAATACTACTCAGCAATTAAAAACAGTCACTACTGGTACATGAAGCAACTTGGATGGGTCTCAAGGTATTATGCTAAACGAAAAAAGTCAATCTCAAAAGATTATACACTGTATGAATCTATTTATACAACATTCTTGACAAAATCAGAGGGACAGAGAACAAATTAGTGGTTGCCTGGGAACAGGAAAGAGTGGTAGGGAGAAAGGAAGCACAAGAAAGATGTGGTGATAAAAACAGTTCTGTATCGTTTTGGTGTTTTGTTTTCTTTTTGCCACGCTGGGCGTCTTGTGGGATCTCAGTTCCCCAACCAGGGATCTGAACTCGTGCCCCCTGCAGTGGAAGCACAGAATCCTAACCACTGGACTGCCAGGGAACTTCCACAGTATCTTAACCAAAGTGATGGCTACATGAACTTATACATGTGATACAAATGCAAAGACAATAAAAATACATGGACATGTGCATATACAGACACAAAAATGAGTACATGTAAAAACGGGTGAAATATGATAAAGGGCTAAAGCGTATACCTACGATAACTTTCCTTTTTTTTTTTTTTTTTTTAAGATCACCTGTGCCTTTAAAACTTTTTATTTATTTATTTGGCTGTGCTGGGTCTTCACTGCTGAGTGCAGGCTTTCTCTAGCTGCAGTGAGTGGGGGCTACTCTCTAGTTGCGGTGTGCGGGCTTCTCATTGCAGCGGCTTCTCTTGTGGCAGAACACAGACTCTAGGGAATAGAGGCTTCAGTAGTTATGGTACCTGGGCTTAGCTGTCCCGAAGCATGTGGGATCTTCCTGGATCAGGGATCAAACTGGTGCCCCCAGTATCAAACTGGCAGGAGGATTCTTAACCACTTGACCACTAGGGAAGTCCAAGGTCCCACTTTTGATACCAATGGCTACATAAGAGAGCAAGACACAGTTCCCCAGCCCCCCGCCCCCAGTGAAACTAGCTACAGTATATAGAATTTCTACCCGCCTTTCATTTCCTGAGCTGCTGCTGTTGCTAAGTTGCTTCAGTCGTGTCCGACCCTGTGCGACCCCCATAGATGGCAGCTCACCAGACTCCCCTGTCCCTGGGATTCTCCAGGCAAGAACACTGGAGTGGGTTGCCATTTCCTTCTCCAATGCATGAAAGTGAAAAGTGAAAGTGAAGTCGCTCAGTCGTGTCTGACTCTTAGCCAGCCCATGGCCTGCAGCCTACCAGGCTCCTCCATCCATGGGATTTTCCAGGCAAGAGTACTGGAGTGGGTTGCCATTGCCTTCTCCCTGTGAGTCTATAACTATTTTAAAGTTTAGGGAGTCCCTGGTGGTCCAGTGGTTAAGAATCCACCTTGTAATGCAAGGGACACCAGTTCAATCCCTGGTCTGGGAAGATCCCACATGCCACAGGGCAACTGAGCCAGTGGGCCACAACTAGTGAGCCCGAGCTCTGGAGCCTGCAAGTTGCAACTATTAAGCCCACGCTCCATGACTACTGAAGCCTATGCACTTTCGAGCCTGTGCCCTGAAACAAGAGCAGCCCCTGCAACGGAGAAGCTCTTAAACCACAACTAGAGAAAGACTGTGCACAGCAACAAAGACCCAGTGCCACCAAAAAAAAAAAAAAAAAAAAAAAAAAATCAAAGCTTAAAAATGCATTATATTCACATGCTGATGTATGTATAGACATCACACATACAAGCATATGTATGCCCTAAGTAAGTCTCAAACTTGCTTAGTCCTCAACTACACAATACCAACTAATCTGATATTGATATGTTACCATGTTAGTAAAACCTGCATTTGTGAGCCCCATCATGAATTATAAAACTGACTTGAATCACCATTTTGTGCTGTTTGCACTGAGTATAAGGCTTTACGTGTACTTCAGTGAGCTTCTGTCACTCACTAGCTGTAAGTCTCTTGTGCTGTGGCTCAGCTAGCATTGATGGACACTCACTACAGGCTGGGCAGCGCTGTAAGTGCTTCACACACCTAACTTAATCTTCTCAACAATCCCATAAGGCAGGTACTATCATTAGTCATACCATTTGAAAATAAATGTGAAGAAAAGAAGACACAGAAAGCTAAGTAGCTTGCCGAAGATCACATAGCTACAAAGACAGTCCCAAGAGTTAAACCTTGGCATTCTTGTCCAGAGCCCTTGAGCTTATTATTAGCCAGTTTGTTCTCTGTAACCTCTCTAAATTTCAGCTTTTCCTCTATAAAATGGTGTTAATATATATAGAAGTATTAAGGAGATCAAACCAGTCCAGTCAATCCTAAAGGGAATCAACCCTGAATATTCACTGCAAGGACTGATGCTGAAGCTCCAATACTTTGGCCACCTGATGTGAAGAGCTGACTCACTAGAAAAGACCCTGATGCTGGGAAAGACTGAGGGCAGGAGGAGAAGGAGATGACAGAGGATGAGATGACTGGATGGCATCACAGACTCAATGGAGATGAGTTTGAGCAAATTCCGGGAGATGGTGAAGGACAGGGGAGCCTGGCATGCTGCAGTCCATGGGGTTGCAAAGAGTCGGACACAACTTAGCGACCGAACAACAACATATACAAAGAAGAATATATAAAATAGGATACAGCTCCTAGTAAATGACAGCTTAAAAACAGATTAGGAACGAGTTACAAATTAATAAAGCTGCAGAAGGCCTATTTGATGGGCACCAGGAACCCTGCTCAATTCCCTGTGCTCAACTACCAAGTGAAAAAGTCAATTGTCAACTGGAATGGTGTTTTTAAAAAGCAAAATAAAACATGCATTAAAATCTAAATCACAATTCTGGGTGAAAGCAACCAGACATAAAAAAGTAGATGCTATATGTACATTCATATAAAACTCTAGAAAATGAACACACACATCCACAGTGACAGAAAGCAGATCAGCGGTTGCTTCCGCGGGGAGTCAACTCAGAGGGGTGGACTACAACGGGCACAGGGAAGCTTTTGCAGCGTAGTAGTGTTAGTTGCCTGGAGAATCCCAGGGACGGGGAAGCCTGGTGGGCTGCCGCCCATGGGGTCGCACAGAGTCGGACATGACTGAAGCGACCTAGCAGCAGCAGCAGTGTTAGTCGCTCAGCTGTGTTGGACTCTGTGTGACCCCACGGACTGTGGCCCACCAGGCTCCTCTGTCCGTGGGATTCTCCACGCAACAATACTGGAGTGGATTGCCATTCCCTTCTCCAGAGGATCTTCCCAATCCAGGAATCGAACCTGGGTCTCCTGCATTGCAGGCAGATTCTTTAGTGTCTGAGCCACAGGGAAGATCCCTAGGAAGCTTTTGAGGTGATGGAAATGTATGATATCTTGATAGTGATGATGGTGTCACAGATACATACTTCTGTCAAAACTCAAGCTGAACGCTGTTCAATGGGTACAGTTAACTGTATACAAATCATACCTCAACAGAATTATGTCAAAACAAAAAACATTAATATTTTTCAAATAAGCAAACTGCCCTGATTATAACTCTTAACAAATTTTAACTTCATCAAAGTAAAAGTTAAATGTTAGCCAGCATACTGCCAAGTTGAGAATATATATAAGGAACACAGACTATCAAAGCTCTATAAAGGAGGAAAAAAGAATCTTCAGCTGATAAAGTTTTTAGAAGAGTCTTACTGAGTACTCCCCTAAGCAGCAGCACTTTTCTTCACTAAATTGAGACCAGGGTATATGAAGTTTACAAACTGAAAAATAACTTTCTAATATTAAATTTCTGGTTTCTTCAACAAAGGTGCAAGACAGGGAACCTTCTATTTTTTGTTCAAGTTCAAATCAACCAAGCCTTTGTGCTCCTATTCTCTTTCTTCTTTGAAATTTCCATTCCAAGCTTAGCAAGGAGTGTGAAAGGGGAACAGAGTCAAAGGCCAAAATTTGACTCGTGAGATTCAGAATTCCAATCTCTGTCACTCTACAAAGTGTCTGAGAACCACAGAAACTGTATCCTACTGGGTTTGGGAATATTATGACTAAATTTACTAAATGCGAAACCAAATGTGGAATGGCCTTGAAAATTCAAAAATGGTATTCATTCTATTTTAGATCCAAATTAGAGTAAGGAATTATTTTAAACAATTTTTTAGAATAATTTTAAGTGACGTAAAATAAGACCGTTGAAAACGTTTTTGTAAGAATAAAATTCTAAAGAGAAAAGGTCTAAAACTTTAAGAATTACTTTATATAGAATATATAAAAAATTCTACGTTTGTAAAATACCTCGTCCCATAGATTTGCTTTTCTTTTACAAATTTATTTTGTTAATGTCTTGTGACAGCATATTAAATACTTTCCAATATTAGTTCAGTGAGCTAGTTTGCAGAAACATGACTTTATCACAGGAGTATATTTATCTTAAGTCAAAGGGGAGCTCCTGCAGCAGCCCATAAAATCTGACTTTGCTTCAGGAAGTACTTTTAACATTTCAAGTATCATGAATGGTTGTGAATTATAGTCTGACTCAAAAGATAAAACTTTACAAATCAAATTCATCACAATTAATACTTTAAAATAAGCATTTAAGGCATTCTTTTAAAGTGATCTAAAATGCAAGATAATCAATTAAAATTTTAAAAGCTTATTTCTTCTTAAAGTCAGAAATCACTAAATGCAATTAATTCTCCACTACTTGTGTATTTTCCACACTTTTCGATTTAGAAGTTTCCTAATTCCTGGCTGGTTCCCCTATCACACAATAGGCTCTTCAATCCACTTCACCAGGCTGTTGTTTGCTTAGGGAAAACCACCGTAATAATACTAACCCAAATAGAAGATAATAAGTCAGTCTGCTGGGTCATGCACGTATCCTAAAAATATAAGCCATGAGCTTAAAGAATAAATACAATCAAACAAATTTCATTTCCTCAAATGCCTATCCACAAAATGTTAATCATGGGTACAAAGGGGTATTAAATTACAGTATCCTCTTAAAAACAAAACAGCAGAAAACTCTGTCTTTCAAGGTCAATTCAAACATCATCTGCAACTGATCCTTTCCACACACGATCCTTTTCTCTTTGAATCCTCGAAGCACTATATGCCTATTTATGGCATTTACCAAGTTCTTCCTTAAGTTTCAGTCATTCAGATAAAAACGTATTTAATAAAAGTTACTAAATCTTAGACACTGCAACTGGGAGCTAGACAAAAAAGGACAGCTGGGATTTTTAAAAATAAAGTTTCTGTACTAATTTTACTATTTTAAAAATACAATGTGTTTCTTACAAAAAAACCAGAAAACACAAACAGTAAATGAAAACCACAGAAAACACAATAAACTGTGCTAATTCAAGAACAATCACTGTTGGTCTTGACAAAAATCTTTCCAGATCACTTACACTACATGAACATGAATACACTTCTTTTCTTCAACAAAAACAGGATGATACCATATATAGTATTTTATGATCTCTTCCTATTTATTTCCTATTAATTAATGTATCAGATTTGGCTTCCCTGGTGGCTCAATAGTAAAGAATCCACCTGCCAAGCAGGAGACTCTGGTTCAATCCCTGGGTCACAGAGAGTCCCTGGAGGAGGAAATGGCAAAGCCACTCCCGTGTTCTTGCCTGGGAAATCCCACTGACAGAGAAGCCTGGAGGGATCCATCAAGTATAACCATTAGAATTTGACAGGCAAAGATGGAGATGAGATGATTGTTTAGGCAGAAAGAGAATGAGAGGTCTAGAGATAACAAAGCGGGTATGTTTTAGTCCTTTACTTTACTATACTACTTAACAAGTGTAAAAACATACTGTCGAAAGCTTCAAGTCACTTTGACCTCTCCCCACTCCAAAAAAAAAAAAAAAAGGGGGGGGGGGCCCAAGTAAAACACTGGTGTTCACAGAAAAGTGGTATCTCTGGTACTCCTGTCAGGACTACCATTACTAACCCCAACAAACCCACAGCTACTTACAATTCCAGGAGATCATGTGCTTGGGTACAGCTCTACAACCTCTACACGACTACCACCACCTCTTCTGGAATTCACAGTTTATGAAGTTCATTAACTCACTCAAACATTTACTTAGCAGTTACCTATGACTGGTTCCAAATACGAAAAGGAGTACGTCAAGGCTGTATATTGTCACCCCGTTTAGTTAACTTATATGCAGAGTACATCATGAGAAACGCTGGACTGGAAACACAAGCTGGAATCAAGATTGCCGGGAGAAATATCAATAACCTCAGATATGCAGATGACACCACCCTTATGGCAGAAAGTGAAGAGGAACTCAAAAGCCTCTTGATGAGAGTGAAAGAGGAGAGTGAAAAAGTTGGCTTAAAGCTCAACATTCAGAAAACGAAGATCATGGCATCCGGTCCCAACACTTCATGGGAAATAGATGGGGAAACAGTGTCAGACTTTATTTTTCTGGGCTCCAAAATCACTGCAGATGATGACTGCAGCCATGAAATTAAAAGACACTTACTCCTTAGAAGGAAAGTTATGACCAACCTAGATAGCATATTCAAAACCAGAGACATTACTTTACCAACAAAGGTTCGTCCAGTCAAGGCTATGGTTTTTCCTGTGGTCATGTATGGATGTGAGAGCTGGACTGTGAAGAAAGCTGAGTGCTGAAGAATTGATGCTTTTGAACTGTGGTGTTGGAGAAGATTCTTCAGAGTCCCTTGGACTACAAGGAGATCCAACCAGTCCATTCTAAAGGAGATCAGCCCTGGGATTTCATTTTTTTTTTTTTTTTTTTTTAGCACAGAAAGAGTTTTTTGATTTTTTTTAATTCCAAAAATCATTTACTTTGTTGCAAGTATAGGAGTCAATGCACATTTTGCCATTTAAGAGGAAAGAATGTGTGGATATCTGAGGGAACATATTTGTGGCTTGTTTCCATGATAGTTCAGAGCTCCCTATCCTGCCTGCCTAAAAGAGATCAGCCCTGGGATTTCTTTGGAAGGAATGATGCTAAAGCTGAAACTCCAGTACTTTGGCCACCTCATGCGAAGAGCTGACTCATTGGAAAAGACTCGGATGCTGGGAGGGATTGGGGGCAGGAGGAGAAGGGGATGACAGAGGATGAGATGGCTGGATGGCATCACTGATTCGATGGACATGAGTCTGAGTGAACTCCGGGAGTTGGTGATGGACAGGGAGGCCTGGTGTGCTGCGATTCATGGGGTCGCAAAAAGTCGCACACGACTGAGCGACTGATCTGATCTGATCTGATCTGATGTGTTAGGTACTATGTTACCTGCTGGCCCTACAAAGATGAATAAGGACCTCAATAGCAAGTTCTGCTTTCAAAAGCAAATGTCCTGCAGTAGGACCTGAACTAAAAAATGAGGACGAGTTCGTACCCAATACAATGGCTATTATTCCAAAACAAAAACCCAGAAAATAACTAGTGTTGGTGAGGATACAGAGATACTGGAACCCTTGTGCATCGCTAGCAAAAATGTAGAATGGAGCAGCTGCTATACAAAACAGTTCGGAGGGTCCTCACAAAATTAAACAGAATTATCATGCTATCCTAAAATTTCACTTCTGAGAATAACCAAAAAAAATTTAAAGCAATGTCTGGAACAAATATTTATACATCTGTATTCACAGCAGCTATATTCGTAATAGCCAAAAAGTGGAAGGAACTCAAGTGTCTGATGCATGAATGATTAAACTAAACGTTGGGCATAAATATGCAATGAAATATTATTCAGTCTTAAAAAGGAAGGAAATCCTGACACTTGTTACGACGTGCATGAATCTTGAAGACATTGGACAAAGTGAAATAAGCCAATCACAAAAGGACAAATATTTTATGATTTCACTTAGATGAGGTACTGGAGTAGTCAAATTCAGAGAGAAAGAAAAAAAGTAGAATGGTGGTTGCCAAAGGTTGAGGGGAGGGGAGAACAGGGAATTAGTGTTTAATAGGTACAGTGTTTCAGTTTCAGAAGCTGAAAAAGTAAAGGATAGTGGTAATGACATACCAAGGTGACTGTACTTAATGCCACTGAACTGCACACTTAAAAATGACTGGAATGGGGGAATTCCTTGGTGGTTTCACGGTTAGGACTCTGAACTTTCACTGCCGGGGACTGGGTTGAATCCCTGGCTGAGGAATTAAGATCCCACAAACTGTATGGCATGCCAAAAAACAAACAAGAAAAGATTCAAATGGTAAATTTTATGTTATATATATTTTGTGTACATGCATGCTAAGTCACTTCAGTCATGTCCAACTCTTTGCAACACTATGGATTGTAGCCTGTCACACTCCACTGTCCATTGGACTCTCCAGGCAAGAATACTGGATTGGGAAGCCATGCCCTCCCTCGAGGGGATCTCCCCGACCCTAGGCTCGAACCCACATCTCCTGCATTGGCAGGCAGTTGCTTTACCACTAGTGCAACATGTATATTTTGCCACAATTAAAAAAAAATTCTGAGGAATATTATCTATAAGTGCTACTATGAAATAGCCAGGATATATTGTTAAGTAAAAAAAAAAACAAGGTAGAGAAAACAAACAGTATGACACTATACCAAAAGAGCGTGGAAGAATATATAGCTATACACAGATATTATATAGACATTTTCTACAATTACTATAACTTTTAATGGAAGGATAAACAAAAAGCTTTAAAAAAAACCAACTACCCCCAAGGGAAGGAAAGAATAAGGTTAGGATTCAGCTGGTAAAGAATCCAGCTGCAGACTCCGGTTCAATTCCTGGGTCGGGAACATCCCTTGGAGAAAGGATAGGCTATCCACTCCAGTATTCATGGCCTTCCCTGGTGGCTCAGATGGTAAATAATTTGCCTGAAATTCAGGAGACCTGAGTTCAATCCCTGGGTTGGGAAGATCCCCTGAAGGAGGGCATGACTACCCACTCCAGTATTCTTGCCTGCAGAATCCCCACGGACACAGGAGCCTAACAGGCTACAGTCCAGTGGGTCTCAAAGAGTCAGACACAAATGAGTGACTAGGCACAAACACAGTCCAGAAACTAGACTCCTCTCAATGTACCTTGTCATAGATCTCAAGTTTTTAAACATGATTATAAAATAAATTTAAACAAAAAAAAATTTTTAAGTCGTTCCTCAAAATCAAAATGAAAAACAAACCTACACTGTATATTGAGTTAAACCAAACAGAGGAGTGCTTAACTCTGAAACACAGCAATCTGACTGCACATCCTTGGTGAAATGCATCCTAAGGACATAAGAAATACAAAGAAACCTTACAGTGCTTTCAGTAATGATACTGATATTATGCTGAAATTATGTCATGTCTGTATATCATAAGGTTTCGGTATGAGAAGAAACAAAAATTCTAAAATTTTAAATAAAAACTCTCCAATAATATTTCATTACAAGTTATCAGTATAAACTCATGCTGAACTTTCTTTTTTTAAAAAAGTATTTCCTAGCTCCATCTTTGAAGAGACCTATAAATTCCTAACCTAGGATCAATAAGCATAGCACCCAGAGAGCAGTCTGTAAACGTCCGTGACAATTCCTTCCAACTCAAAGGAACCAGCGCTCACAAAAGAAACTGATAATTCAAGTTCTGAGGCAGAATTTTATGAAATGAGGTTGGATCATACCAGAAAGCAAGGAAGCAATCAGAAACCACTAGGGTAGTATCAAAAACACTTAGGAGCTATCTTGAAGAGGTGCTCACTGCCAAAAGCAGAACAGACTGAGCCACAACAAAATAATAACGGCAATGGACTAAAACCCATAAAATATGACAAAAATCCATGACTTCATAATGATACTTGAAAGGAGAATGATGATATTTGAAAGGAGAAAGATCTCATTAGTCACTTTTGAAAGATTCTTATGAATCAATTTATTATCCTAAAAACTAACAAAGGAGAACAGCTGCATATTTACTGTCTTTTTTATATAAACTGAACACAAGAGTAACTCAACAGTCCAATAATCAAAATGAGGAAGTTTCTGTTTATAAAGTATTCTAGCTGAGAAACGAAGAATGACAGAGTATCACCATTTTACAAACCCCTAATAAAATTCTAGACCTAGGGAAAGATCGACGGCTGCTAAAATTATACAGAGTAACAAGCAGCTATTACAGGGCCTTGGAACTATTCTTTCAAAACAAAAACAGACCGAGGAACATGGTCAAAAGCATCACAGGGATGCAAACAGCAAAATGAAGTCTGAGACAATCTGCGGGGCAAGTGTGTTACGAGAAAAAAGGAAGATGGGAAACGGAAGGAGAAACTATAAATTAAGAGGCATATCAGTTCAGTTCAGTAGCTCAGTCATGTCCAACTCTTCGTGATCCCATGCACCGCAGCACGCCAGGCCTCGCTGCCCATCACCAACTCCCAGAGTCTACCCAAATCCATGTCGATCGAGTCAATGATGTCATCCAACCATCTCATCCTTTGCCGTCCCCTTCTCCTCCTGCCCTCAATCTGTCCCAGCACCAGGGTCTTTTCCAATGAGTCAGCTCTTCGCATCAGGTGGCCAAAGTATTGGAGTTTCAACTTCAACATCAGTCCGTCCAATCAACACCTAGGATTGATCTCCGTTAGAATGGACTGGTTGCATCTCCTTGCAGTCCAAGGGACTCTCAAGAGTCTTCTCCAACACCACAGTTCAAAAGCATCAATTCTTCAGCACTCAGCTTTCTTTATACGCCAACTCTCACATCTATACATGACCACTGGAAAAACCATAGCCTTCACTAGACGGACCTTTGTTAGCAAAGTAATGTCTCTGCTTTTTAATATGCTGTCTAGGTTGGTCATAACTTTCCTTCCAAGGAGTAAGCATCTTTTAATTTCATGGCAGCAGTCACTATCTGTAGTGATTCTGGAGCCCCCAAAAATAAAGTCAGCCACTGTTTCCACTCTGTCCCCATCTCTCTGCCATGAAGTGATGGGACCGGATGCCATGATCTTCGTTTTCTACATGTTGACCTTTAAGCCAACTTTTGCACTCTCCTCTTTCACGTTCATCAAGAGGCTCTTTAATTCTTCTTCACGTTCTGCCATAAGGGTGGTGTCATCTGCATATCTGAGGTTATTGATATTTCTCCCGGCAATCTTGATTGCAGCTTGTGCTTCTTCCAGCCCAGCGTTTCTCATGATGTACTCGGCATAGAAGTTAAATAAGCAGGGTGACAATATACAGCCTTGACATACTCCTTTTCCTATTTGGAACCAGTCTGTTGTTCCATGTCCAGTTCTTCCTGACCTGCATGCAGGTTTCTCAAGCGGAAGGTGAGGTGGTCTGGTATTCCCATCCCTTTCAGAATTTTCCACAGTTTATTGTGATCCACACAGCCAAAGGCTTTAGCATAGCCAATAAAGCAGAAATAGATGTTTTGCTGGAACTCTCTTGCATTTTCCATGATCCAGCGGATGTTGGCAATTTGATCTCTGGTTCTTCTGCCTTGTCTAAAACCAGCTTGAACATCTGGAAGTTCTCTTTCCACGTGTTGCTGAAGCCTGGCTTGGAGAATTTTAAGCATTACTTAATTGCCAACATCCGCTGGATCATGGAAAAAGCAAGACAGTTCCAGAAAAACATCTATTTCTGCTTTATTGACGATGCCAAAGCCTTTGACTGTGTCGACCACAATAAACTGTGGAAAATTCTCAAAGAGATGGGAATACCAGACCACCTGACCTGCCTCTTGAGAAATCTGTATGCAGGTCAGGAAGCAACAGTTAGAACTGGACATGGAACAACAGACTGGTTCCAAATAGGAAAAGGAGTACGTCAAGGCTGTATATTGTCACCCTGCTTATTTAACTTCTATGCAGAGTACATCATGAGAATCGTTGGGCTGGAAGAAGTACAAGCTGCAATCAAGATTGCCGGGAGAAATAGCAATAACCTCAGATATGCAGATGACACCACCCTTATGGCAGAAAAGTGAAGAAGAACTAAAAAGCCTCTTGATGAAAGTAAAAGAGGAGAGTGAAAAAGTTGGCTTAAAGCTCAACATTCGGAAAACGAAGATCATGGCATCCGGTCCCATCACTTCATGGCAGAGAGATGGGGACATGGTGGAAACCGTGTCAGACTTTATTTTTCTGGGCTCCAAAATCACTGCAGATGGTGACTGCAGCCATGAAATTAAAAAACGCTTACTCCGTGGAAGGAAAGTTATGACTAACCTAGATAGCATATTCAAAAGCAGAAATATTACTTTGCCAACAAAGGTCCGTCTATTCAAGGCTATGGTTTTCCCAGTGGTCATGTATGGATGTGAGAGTTGGACTGTGAAGAAAGCTGAGCGCTGAAGAATTGAAGCTTTTGAACTGTGGTGTTGGATAAGACTCTTGCAAGTCCCTTGGACTGCAAGGAGATGCACCCAGCCCATCCTAAAGGAGATCAGTCCCGGGTGTTCAATGGAGGGACTGATGCTGAAGCTGAAACTCCAATGTTTTGGCCACCTCATGCGAAGAGTTGACTCATTGGAAAAGACTCTGATGCTGGGAGGGATTGGTGGCTGGAGGGGAAGGGGACGACAGAGGATGAGATGGCTGGATGGCATCACCGACTCGATGAACATGAGTTTGAGTGAACTCCGGGAGTTGGTGATGGACAGAGAGGCCTGGCGTGCTGCGATTCATGGGGTTGCAGAGTCGGATGCGACTGAGTGACTGAACTGAACTGAACTGAACTGGAGTGTGAGATGAGTGCAATTGTGCGGTAGTCTGAGCATTCTTTGCCTTTGTCTTTCTTTGGGATTGGAATGAAAACTGACCTTTTCTGGTCCTGTGGCCACTGCTGAGAGTTCCATATTTGCTGGCATATCGAGTGCTGCACTTTCACAGCGTCATCTTTTAGGATTTGAAATAGCTCAACTGGAATTCCATCACCTCCACTAGCTTTGTTCGTAGTGATGCTTCCGAAGGCCCACTTGACTTGACATTCCAGGATGCCTGGCTCTAGGTGAGTGATCACACCATCGTGATTACCTGGGTCGTGAAGATCTTTTTTGGACAGTTCTGTGTATTCTTGCCACCTCTTAGTATCCTCTGCTTCTGTTAGGTCCCTACTATTTCTGTCCTTTATTGAGCCCATCTTTGCATGAAATGTTCCCTTGGTATCTCTAATTTTCTTGAAGAGATCGCTCGTCTTTCCCATTCTATTGTTTTCCTCTATCTCTTTGCACTGATCGCTGAGGAAGGCTTTCTGATCTCTCTTTGCTATTGTTTGGAACTCTGCATTCAAATGAGGATATCTGTCCTTTACTCCTTTGCTTTTCCTTCCCATCTTTTCACAGCTATTTGTAAGGCCTCCTCAGACAGCCATTTTGCTTTTTTGCATTTCTTTTTCTTGGGGATGGTCTTGATTCCTGTCTCCTGTACAACGTCAATTGTACATTGGAGACAACTGTACTGTACCGTGTACTTGGCAATTGAGACAGTTCAAAATGGTGTGCCAAACTCAGGAATGAGCAATCCTGTTTCTATCAAAAGCCACAATACTCGGGGAAAAGACAGACATCAAGTTAAGAACTTCAGAAAAATTTAATGTGTGTGTTTGTGTATAAATGCACGTTTTGTAAAGAGAAATAAACATACTAACATACTAACAAGGATCTTTTCTCCAATTTAATAAATGGACATTCACCCCATTTATTTGAACATGTTCCAATTTCAATCGAAGTACTGAGGAGGAATTCTCTATACCCAATGAAAGAACACCCAACTTGTTGATTGTGAACAATAATAAGCAAATTTGAAATAACCCAAATTCTGCAATTTCTCTCCTGGCATCCTTAGCTCAATACCATGTATTATTTCATTCGAAGCACTCATTTTGATTTCACCAAACATCAGTACAGGAATGAACCCAAGGCAGGCTTGAAGCCTGGGTCTGCTGAAAGATGCTTTACCTAGGAAATGTCTTTCGACTCATCCAGTCCCACAAAGAACACTCAAGAATGTGCTGGGGTTACCTGCTCCAATTATTTGCTCCCACTAAAAGCTGGCAAGCTGATCCAAAGTTCCTGGATCAGAGACAGGACGGTGTCATCAGCAGACAAGTCCTTGTAAGGACCTAAGAATCCTTACTTCTATTTGCAAGTGTGCTGTGTTGATTGCTGAATTTCCATATCCTTTGCTATTACAGAAACTTTACACTCTCAGACTGTCAGGAGACTCTGTCAGTGGCATCACTGGCCTGATATGACAACCAAGCCAACTATCCCCGACATCACTTCATATCACCAGAGCTTTCTCTTACACATCTAGGTGCTCTCCCTAGAATGAGTGAAATTCAAAAAGATGCAGTCTCACTGCCAGCAAAATGTCTAGCCTATATGGGCATGTTTGAAGAGAGGACAGAGACAGCTCACCATGCCACCACCATTATGAAAGCCCCAGGAGCCCACAATGAGAGATGCAAATTCATATGAAACAAATACATCGTCTTTCTAGTACTTTCTCTCTAGGGTCACTTAGAAATGAAATCTGGAATAGAATGAACACTTCTGGACCATCTATTCTGCATCATGCATTGTGCTAGCTACTTAAATCTCTCACTTAATCCTAATAGCCATTCAAAGTGTTTTTATTATTAGTGCCTTTTCACAAATGATTTTCACAAAGATGTTGAAGTGAAGTGAAGTGACTCAGTCGTGTCTGACTCTTTGCGACCCCATGGACTGTAGCCTACCAGGCTCCCCCGTCCATGGGCTTTTCCAGGCAAGAGGACTGGAGTGGGTTTCCTTCTCCAGATCACAGAGATGTTAGGTGACTTAATTTCAAAGCCAGAGGGATGGTATGGGGAGGGAGGAGGGTTCAGGATGGGGAACACATGTATACCTGTGGTGGATTCATTTTGATATTTGGCAAAACTAATACAATTATGTACAGTTTAAAAATAAAATAAAATTAAAAAAAATAAAAAATAAACTAAAAAAAAAAAAAGTTCAAAGTCTGAAAGCTACTACGTGAAAGAGGCAAAAGTTAAACCCAAATCAGTATATAAATCTTTATGACTTCTTTCTTACAACTCTATTTGCTTTCCAAAGGGATTATACTGACTTAAAATGATACCAGAACCAAAGATAGTCCTCCTTCATTTTTTTGGTGAGAGAACTGGGTAGTTTTAACACCCAACAGGGACTACCATGCAAGGAACCAAATTCCTATATTAAACCAATACCCACAGTCTATACCAAATCTTTCCTTACCAGTTAGACTGTGTGGAGTCAGTGGAAGAGCAGAAATATTTTATTCAACCTCTACAATATTTTCAAGTATTTGGACTATACAAGTTGCCCTCTACGCTTCAAAATCTATCAATAATCATCTTTCTACAAAATTTCCCAGATTTATGCTAGTTTACTTGGAAGTATTAAATCTTTGAATTTTACAATAAAATGAAGATTCCAAAACAAGTAGTATTCGATTTGCTGAAAGCACTGTAACAAAGGATTAAAGACTAAAATTAAGACAACAACAACAACAACTTTAAATTCTAGGTACTATGTAGCTACATTAATATTAGAATATGAGAAAACGGTAAAAGCTATCACTTTCACAGAACTTACTCCAAAAGTACTGTGCCAAATACTTTATAAATACTTCATTTTGTATAAACGCTTCATTTTGCATCTTCCAAAGTGTTAACTCTATTTTACAAGCAAAGTGACAATGGTAAGAAAGCCCAAGTAACTTGACCAAAGTAATACAGATAGAAAGTGGTAGCTGCTGCTGCAGTTTATACACTTCCAAAGCTTTTACCTCTTGTCGTCACAGTTTACTGCCCCCTAATTCCTATCTGGTAAACATACCTTTGTCCACAATTCTAAAACCACTGTTGAAACACATACAAAATTATTTAAACCTATTATTAACTGTATCCACTAATTTGTCATAGCTTCTAAAGTAAGATAATTAAAAAGTGCCTAAAGATGGTAACAACAACCCTGTATGCGACACAGCAAAAGAGACACAGATGTATAGAACAGTTTTTTGGACTCTGTGGGAGAGGGAGGGGGGGATGATTTGGGAAAATGGCATGAAAACATGCATAATATCATATAAGAAACGAATCGCCAGTCCGGGTTCGATGCGGGATACAGGAAGCTTGGGGCTGGTGCACTGGGATGACCCAGAGGGATGGTATGGGAAGGGAGGTGGGAGGGGGGTTCAGGATGGGGAACACGTGTATACCCGTGATGGATGCATGTTGATGTATGGCAAAACCAATACAATATTGTAAAGTAACAAAAAATAATAATAATAAAAATAAATAAATAAATAAAAGTGCCTAAAGAATTATCATTAGAAAAATTCAAGTAAGGCAACCGATTTTCAGGACGTATTGAGAGGTCAACAACAGATAATTCACACAACAAAACCTCTATCACTGCTTGGGAGTTACTGTTCTTAAATTGATGTAAAGATAGTAAGACCAGGATACCATCTTAAGTATTTAAGACAATGTAAATACTGTAAACCCACCAGCCTAAAGGCTGAACCAAAGCACCCATTTTCAAAATCATGTTACCTTCAGTATTTACTAAGTGAATTATGAATAGTATTATTATAGTCTGCTCTTTAAAGTCTTATTATCAAATAACAGAAAAGATGTAACCATAACTTGGACAATTTAAACTTCTGAAAAGCTATTACTTCCCCAGTTCCAATGTTTCAAAGTTCTTCATCAAAGAATAATATCTGAAAACTAAGATAAGTAACATCCCCCAAACATGAAATCGTCAATCTATCAGAGTCTGAGCGTAAATACATAACTTTTTAATGTACAAGATGCAGTTAAAAATAACATGTTAGTTGTTCCTGTTGTTTATCAAACACATTCATTAGACTGATTAAAAGGGCAATACAAGAATAATTTTCTACAATATGCCAAATAATAGATGAAGTCTTACCTCCATTGCTGAAACTACCATCTGTTGGTCATAGTGATTCAGAAGACTGGGCATGAAGGCAGTGTTATAAGGCAAATCCTGGCACACCCTCAAGGTAATAGGCTCAAAGAAAATAAACTGTGCCTACCTGTATGGCCCACAAACATAGTCAAGGGCCACAGTTAAAAGATGATCCAACTCATAGCCACGCTTTCTCGATTGAATGGGATTCAGATGATCAGGCCTACTCAAGATGTATTTTAGATCTTTGTACACCTACAGGTCTCAGCTTGAAAGTACTTCTTCTATCTTACTGTTAAGTTCTTCAAACAGAATTACTCTGCACCGTCAGAGGTTTGTTAGCTTGGTCTCACAAAAGGCATTTGTTGTTGGTTTCACAATATGGGAAAATGACATCATCTTGCCTCTTCTTTTCATTTTCTTACATCGGGTACCATGTGGCCAACGTGTCAAGTTGATCAACCACATTCCCAAACAACAGATTCCATCTTAGGAGAAGAGCTATTTCTTCCTTTGACTGAAATATCTGAAAAATAATTGAAAAAAAAATGGGTGAAATTAGCAATTTCCTCTTAAAATATTACAAGCTTGATATTAAAACTTTGATTAGCTCAGTAAAGTTGCAGGATACAAAATCACTATACAAAAATCAGTTGCGTTTCTACACACTAACAATCAGCTACTAGAAAGAGAAATTTTAAAATACTGCCTTTGGGACTTTCTGGTGGTCCAGTGATTAAAACTGCACACATCCACTGATGAGCTCCAGTGCACTCCCTGGTGGAGAACTAAAATTCCAAGTGCCAGGCGTGTGGCTAACAACAACAACAACGATCACAAACTTTGACTGCCTTACAGATAAAATACATGGATATTTCAGAAAAGATACGACAGTTTCTCTACCTTCTCATTCTTGCTATAGATATACAAGAGAATCCATAAACAGCATTTAAAGGAAAGCACTATTTCCTCCCTCAGTTGTTTATATAACATATAGTTTAATTTCCCATCTACAGTGGTAGTTTTTCATTTGTCACAAGACATAATTGATCCATTTTGAAAACCTTGCATGCTGCTGTCCTAAATTTTATTTAAATATCTGCCACACTTAATAACAAGTTATTTAAATGTTATTATATACGTTTTAATCATTACATGATTCAGCAGATGGTATCTGTGAAAGGTGTAAACTATAAAGATATGGATTGAAGACTCTTTCCAACTATGTGAATCACTTAACTTCTCTGAGCTCAGAATTTTCCTTTCTAAAAACTGCACCTCCCTGTCAAAGATGTATGAGTGAATTATAAAATAATGCCCTCTATAAAAGGTAAAGCAACATCAAACTTTAGGTCGTTTTATTACTGAATGACAGCAGATACAAAGACTTACTTCTATCAACCAATACTGAACTGGCAAACAGAAGATTCTAAAAGTAGCATCAGGACATTTTCCCAACAATGCTTCATCCTTTTAGATAGTACAAAAATTCAGTACATAGATGGAGAAAACGTTTGACCAACAAATGCCTCATTATACACAGTCAGGCTGCAGAGAAGAGTCAACTCTAGAAAGTTACAGCATGGAATAGGAATGATTTCCAGTTAAGAGTTTCTACCAAGTTTCAGAGTTGGATTTGACACTGCCTTTCCTGGGGGCTTCCCTGGTGGCTCAGACGGTAAAGAATCCGCCTGCAATGCTAGAGGCATGGGTTCGATCCCTGGGTTGGGAAGATTCCCTGGAGGAGGAAATGGCAACCCACTCCAGTATTCTTGCCTGGAGAATGCCATGGACAGAGGAGCCTGGCAGGCTACAGTCCGTGGGGTCGCGGAGAGTTGGATGCAACTTTCACATTCACTTTTTTTCTAGGGACAAAAATGTGCATCTCTTTTGGGGCTGGAAGTGTAAGTAGAGTGGAAGGCAGGATTGGTAGGAAAAAAGCATATTCTAAAACTATCATACTTCCATTTGGTTTTGTAATGATGTTAAGTCTGCTTTTACTTTATTTTTGCTTCACAGATGTCAAATATTTCTGTTTGAAGTACACAACCTCAGCTGGGAAAACATGAGAAAGTCAGGTTCAGAAATTCTCAGAGACCCAGGTTAACAGGACAACTCAAATAGATATTAGGGCCTGTGACAGAGAACTTGAACCGTCTTGGCTAAAGCAGAGAAAGAAACTGTCCTTTGCGCACTACCAATGACAGGGACCTCTGCCTCCCAGGCTTTCATTACTGGGCAGAAAAAACTATTTGGAGAAAGTAAAGCCATGGCTGAATCTTGCCAATTTCTCCCCCAAGCATATGGTCTTGAGTAGAAGAAGAGAAAAGTAAAGTCTACAACCTTAGGAATTAGAGACACTGAAGTCACAAGCAACCTCTGCCCCAAACGTTTCATCTCTCTAATACGGAAATCTCTAAATCAGAAATATTTGTTAAAGCTTCTTGGCCTGCCATTTTCTTTCCTCCTTCAAGCTGGGCCCAGAAATGTGATGTCTGGCTATGGAAAAGAGATATTAAACACAGTCATGTATATTTAAGCTTAATTATCATGCAGCACGGTAACAATTATGCATATCATCACATGTGTCAAATAAGCCCTGAAAGCTTTATTTGGCTACAGTATCAAACATCCATAGAAGTTCCATTTTTGTAGTTTGCTCCTTATGCAGCATGTTCATCTGCTTGCAACTTAAAAAAAATTAAAGGGGACATTGCTCCCTACTGAATATGTGTTTAACAATGAGAATTTCAAATTTTTCATTTAGACTATTATTCAAGCTGTATGGGTTCTAAGTTTACGGTTCAAAGAAGATGACCACACAAAACTTGAGGCAGAAACAAGGTAATATTGAGTTTTTTAAACTAGATGAGAAACCCCCTTATACTTCTGTCTACTCTATTTTACTTGTTTTTCCCTCAGTTATTCCTTTTGCCTCATTTACAAACAATGCTTCTCACAGACTTACAAAAGTGCTTTACTTTATGCACTTTAACATTCAAATTTCCATATATCCAAACATTTTTGTAAAATTATTGTTAGCCTGGGATAGGATAAAACCTTAATACATTAAGACTGTAGTTTACGATTATTAAGATAAATAAGAAAAAACAGTAGAATGCCATGAGACAAGAAGAAAAACAGGAACAGTAAAAATATTAAGGAATTCATATTTCTTCCAAATTAGAGGTTCCCTAATTTTAATGTGCAGTAGATTCATAGAAACCCCACGGGTCTAAGAAATCCAAACCTCTGGAAAATGAATGATATACATGCATTCTAATGATTATCTCTGTACTGTTACAAGTGATCTATAAGTTATATTTTGAGAAATGCTATCCTAAAATAGAATAACTCAAAACAGTACAGGATATTTGCACATAATTATGTGCTTAGCAAAAGTAATATATAAAATGAATTTTTTTAAAGCAGATAAAGAATACTACCTTAATAGAAAAATCGAAAAAGGACATAAATTTACAAATGGCCAACAAACATATGAAAAGATACTCAACTTTACTAATAAAAACATACAAACATGATATTTAACATTTTTGCCAATCAGATGAGCAAAGTAAGAATAACAGAACACAGTATAGGAGAGGGTGCAGAAAAAGGAATATATTCAACATTCCAACACATGGAAGTGCTTTTTTTTTTTTTTTTTTGGCTGTCCCACACGGCTTGCACAATCTTAGTTCCCCAAACAAGGACTGAACCCGGGCCAGAGTAGTGGAGTGTCTAACCACTAGACCGCCAGGAAATTCTCCATTTTCAAATACTACTGGAGGAAAAGCAAACTAGTTGGTATTTCAAAAAAATAGCTATGGACATCAAAAGCCCTTAAAATGTATATAATTTGATTCAGCAGACCCATTCTACAATTTATGCTAAGAAAGTAAACACAAGTACACATGATGTATAACTGAAATGTTAGTACAAAAACCCAGAGACAATCTGAAAGTCTGCCAATATGGAATTGGTTAAACTAAGGTACAACCAACCCATAACACACTCACTAAAAATGATGAGCAGGATCTGTATATACTGACTTCAAACGACAGTAACACTACAAAAACTGAAAAATAAAATTTTAAATGGTTTACAAAACAGCATATAGTCTCCCACTTCTGTCAAAAATATACATACACGGGACAGAATAAAACTACCTGAACTGTTTAAAAATACAATATTATAGGGACTTCCCTGGCAATCCAGTGATTAGGACTCCACACTTCTATGTCAGGGAGCTCGAATTTCATCACTGGTCAGGGAATTAAGGTCCCAGAAGCTGCACAGCATGGTCAAAAAACAAAAACAAAACAAAAAAGTAGTAAAGTATTATAAATGCTGCAATGTTATTTTAAAGTCTGTCGCATGTTATTTATGTATGGGAACATTAAGTGCTAAATCTATGAATGTGTGCTGACAATACTACTACTTGAATCAATGATTTACTGGCTGTTGATTAAATAACAAGCCAAGGGACACAAAAATACCCTCCTACAGGTAGCAAGAAAAGCGCCTTCTCAAGAGGGTCTTAGAAGCCCGGACAGAAAAGTGAATTCAGAGGGCCTCTGTGCTCCAAAGAAATAGCCTGATAGAGAGAGAAAAAGAAAGACATGGGGATCAGAGCTCTGATGGAGCAAAGGTGTTTTAATTAACATGGTGTGGGCATATAGACTGTCTTACAAGGTAGTTATTCTCAGCAAAGATAAAAATTAAAATTCCAGACTTACAAAACATAGGTGATCCATATTAAAGAGAGAGAGAGTTGTAAACAATCACTTTTACCCTATGGTTCACAAGAAGGAAGAGGGTACTTACCTCTGTATAGAAAATCTAGTGAAGGAAATGCCTGGATTTCTCAGCCCCCGGGAGACATTTGAGTATTTAGGAATTAGTAAGGAACAGAGAATTTCTGACAGATCCAAAACAGCACACAGGAAGCCTCCTGTTAAATGCTTCCTGAAAACTAATTACCTTATTTTCCTGACATTTCAAAGCATTTGGGGAGAGGGGGGTAGAGGAGGAACCTCTTATTTCACTAAATAAAAGGCAACACTGTAAGAAGAACTGCATCTTAATTATCTTTTATTTTCAGCGACATCCTTGCAAGCCTGCCCACTTAAACTTTTACATCACTTTCCTATCTTATTACCTCTATGTTGTGGTTTGGTACTTCAAACAAACACTTTTTTTCCCCCTTCTTCTTATGGAGTAAAAAGATGGTATTGATTTGCTTAAAAGTACCGATGAGGGGGAAAAAAAGGATGGAGGGAAATCATTATCTTGAGGAGTAAATGGTTCTTAATAACAGAACTACAGATTTATCCATCCCTTTGACTGTTAGCATGCCACTAAAGGCTAAAAGAAGGCTCAAGAGGGAGGTTAACATCCCCCTCGTCAAGTGTTTGTTTCCTTGCTCCTGCGGTATTGGCTTTGCCAAGTAACCCAATTCCCGTACATAAACGTTACAGGTCTCTCCAAACTACTTCTATAAAATAAGATATTGTTTGACCAATCTTATCGAGCAGTCATTTATTTCTATAGCTGCTGGTCTGCTCTGCTGCTCTGTCTGCCTACATTCAGAAGGGAACAAAAATTCAAAATTTCATTTATTCTGGGCCCAGAACCAGACCTTTTGTCCTTCCTAGATATTTTGCAACTTCGAGTTGACTCCTCTGCCTAAATTACTGGCATATGCTTTTGTTCTTTTAAGAAAGAAAGAAAGAAAAAACCACCCCTTATTCTCTTATTGAGGAAGGCAACTAATTCTGAAAAAGGCCTCTAGGAAGATGTTAAAATGTCTTGAAATGTTTAACAGAACCTTATTTCAGAGGCTATCGATGAACCTCCCCGAGGTACCCCAGGGCAAACACACGGAGCGTCCAAGGGGGCAGAGGGGAAAGCCTCGAGGAGGCATATGCAGACTTTGCAAAACTGATGGGAGGGAGGAGAGGGGACAACTTTCAGGACTAGAAACAGGAAGCAGTCCAGATGCTGCGATGCCGCCCGCACCCCCGCACCCAGCCCTCCGTGCATCGTCCCCCCGGCAAGCAGCTGCGTGCTCCACCCACAGCCCCCAGTGGCCTGGGAGCGCCACACGCCCCTGCGGCGCAGACCGAGCCCCAGGGCTGGGCCGAGGGCAGCGTGCAGGGAGCACGGGCCACACTCGAACAGGTTGCTTGGTGCAGATTCGGGACCGAGAGGGTTAATCCAGTCCGTGCACACAGTCCGCCCAGCGCCAAACTCGGGCTCCCCCGCCGGCCCGCCACCCGCCCCGAGAAAGCCCGGAGACACCCCTCCACAGCACAGCGCCCAAGGCTTTTGTTTTGTTGGAGACGAGAATAACGATCCTTGAGGAGGAGGTGCCACAGCTGCTCGCGGCTCTTCGGCACAGGCTTAGACCGAGGAGCGGGCAGCCGCCGCGGCACCTCCTCAGTCCCCACTCCCAAGTCCTTTTCCCGCTGAGCAGGACGGGAAGGGGCCTGCAGGACCCGGGGCTCACCTCACACATCGGGGCCGGGCTCCCGTGGGGCTGCGGCGCCGGCCGGGGGCGGCCGCAGGTCCCTCAGGTAAACAGAGCCAGCGAAGACCACCAGCGTGCGCCTCCGAGCAACCGAGAGCTTTCGCGATGGCCGCGGCACATGCGCACGCACGTACGGCGCAGGCGCGCTGCGCACGCTCGGCCGAGCGCTCCTATTTTGAGCCCAGCTTCTGGATACCGTCTGCAGGTTTCGTTGCTCTTGACCTCGCGCCGAGGCTGATGCCCGGCCCTGTCCTGCTCCGGCGGAGTCGTTCCGCGCTCTGGAAGCTTTTCTTAAATGCCCTCAGTCCCCTTTGCAAAGCTCTCCCTCCCTTCCCTGCTGAGACAGTGCAGCGACTCTCATCACTCAAGCCTGGAACGCTATTATTGAGAGACCACCAAAACCTGTTTGAGAACCAGCGTGCCCCCTGGGAACCCGGGGATTGGAATTGATTAAGAGGCGGGTGCTGAGAGTGGTACTGGGTGCAGATAGAGGTAGTCAGCTTTCATATTGCAGAGCTCCAGGCTGAAGCAGCAGAGCAGATACCCTCTTTACCAACACCCACTTTAGTGAGCAGGTGGGGCTTGAGGTTATTGGTGACATGCCCCATCTTCTGTTCTTTGAGAAATGTTTCTTCTCTCTTTTTCTTCGTAAGTGATTTTATTTTTTTCTACCTAAGCTATTTCAGAACTTAAAGATTCCTTAGAAATCATCTAAACCTAACCTCTCATTATTCAGACGTGGAAAAGAATGGTCCAGAAAGGTTAAAAAGACTTAGCCAAAGCCAGGCAGCGTTTTAAGGGCTGAGTCTGGATTCACTCATTCCAAGCCAAAGCTGTTACCTTGGCCTCTCTCATTTTACCTACCTTCCTTTCTCTTCCTTTCCCTCCCTTTTCAACCTAGACTTCACAGGCATCATTTTGTTCTATGGTAGCACACAGGACTTAAAGAAATACTTTGATCTTGTAGCATAGTATGACTGTACTTAAGGTTCTTCAACTGTACACTTGCTTAAAATGGTGTATTTTAGTATGATCTTCTGTCTGAATCTTTGCCACCCCATGTTAGGAGACTGACCAAAAACAGCTATATAATCTGTGGTTTGTCCAAACCCTTGGGACACATCTCTGTGGCCTCTTTAATTATAGGCAACTATTTTATACAAAGAAAAGTGGAAGTGTTAGTCCCTCAGTCGTGTCCGACTCTTTGTGAGTGATCCAATGGACTGTAGCCCACCAGGTTCCTCTATCCATGGACTTCTCCAGGCAAGAATACTGAAGTGGGTTGCCATTCCCTTCTCCAGGGGATCTTCCCGACCCAGGGATGGAACCCAGGTCTCCTGCATTGCAGCCAGATTCTTTACTGTTTGAGCCACCAGTGAAACAATCTGTTTTGAAGATGCTCCCTAAATGACAATAAATACTGAGCTTAGACAGTCATAAATATCGTTTAATGTCAGAAGATGAGCTATGCGAATTGCACCATAAAGGGGATCTGAAATGACATTTTCAATTTCGTTAATAAATACTAATGCAGTAATACTTTCTAAAAAAAAAATAACATTGATCCATAGGCTGATTCTTATCAAGTCATTGTGTCTTGTGGAGCCAACACTGCCTCTACTGAAGGTGAGTGAAGCAGCTAAGAGCATTTATGAAAAGCAGTATAGACCTGCTTTGGGTACTTCTAGATCCCTTGTACCTTCAGATCCTCTAGAGATGTGCTGCTCTCGCATTTTTATGCAATTTACACATGGTCTTGTGAAAACTGTCAGGCATAGAACATATCTTGGCTCCTAGTGGGAGGTGGGAATGATGTAGAAATTATCGTTGAATGTATCAACATGATCACATCTCAGAAATAGACCACTGAGTGAAAGAAGCGAACTACAAAGTATGTAAATTATGATAGCTCTTTAAAACAGTCACACTGTTTACAAGGCCAAACATGTATATATAATAAGCAAAAAAAGTGGACAAGTAGGCAGCACACTAAATTTTATGACAGTGGATGCTTCTAGGCAGGCAGGGTGGGAAATGAGATCTGGGCAGCATGTAAAACAGGCTTCAACTCTTAATCACACACATGAAGCAAAATGTTAACATTTTAAAAAAATCTCTGCAGGGAGAAAAGGGTGTTTCTTAGGCAAGTCTTTAAACTTTCCTTTATGGTTGAAATGTTTCCTTTAAAAATAATGTTGAGGGGCTTCCCTGGTGGTCCAGTAACTACGATTCCACCCTCCCAATGCAGAGGACCTAGGTTTAATCCCTGGTCTGGGAACTAGTGAAAGACAGGGAAGCCTGGAGTGCTGCAGTTGATGGGGTTTCAGAGTCACACACGACTTAGCGACTGAAGAACAACTGGGAACTAGATTCCACAAACTGCAACTAAAGATCCAAGATCTTGTGTGCTGCAACTAAGATCCAGTGCAGCCAAATAAATATTTTTAAAAGGAATTAAAAAAAATTAAATGAAAGTAATGTTAAATTTTCAAGCACATTGAGCCAATGTGCTCACCGTGAACACAATGTGAATGGTGGTGTTCACTGGGGGATCAGCAGTCACACTGATGAAGGGCTGAACAAGGAGCGGTCCAGAGGATGCTAGTTAAGAGGATCAATGAAAGGGACCTTATTTTCAGGGATAAAAATATTCAGATCTAACAGGGATAAAGTGTCGGGCTCTCTTTAATCCCATCTTTCTTTCATTCAATGTTATAACCACCAATAGAAAGTCTTTAGGGCTTCCCTGGTAGCTCAGGAACTTCACCGAGACCCAACACTCTCCCAGGGAGTTGTTAAAACTGGTCTCTTTCTGGATGAACCCATTTTGAAACCATCCATGTTAACCGGTAATACATGGTAATTCAGTAATGCATCTACTTACCTCCCCCAGGCCTCCACCCCTGCAAAAGTCTTTGTTTATTCATTTTACGTACAACCTGATCATAAAACATACAACCATACTTAAAACCACTGGGATGGAATTCAGACACCATAAGTTTCAATTTGGCCACTTACTGAGCCTTTGTCAACTCTAAAGAAAGCCGCAACCTCTATGAGCTTTACTTTTCATTTTTTTTTAAACGGGAGATATACGAATGCTGCCTATTTCAAAACAATGAAACAATATAAACATAGGGTTTACATTTATTTACCTTGGAAGAGAGTACATTTTTATGTATTTTAGAGAACGTGAGATAATGAGAAAAGTCTTCTTTTTTGAATTTGGTTAGCTGCTGCCCATAAGAACTGTTTTACACTTCCCAGATGTCCCTTCTGAAATGTTGTTTTTCTCCAGCATTAGTTTATAGTTCTATACCAGTAGTTATTTCTACATTGTACTTTCAAATCCTCCTCATTAGATTTCTTTTTTTTTATTCTTGCATTCTCACTCTGCCTCTCATTACATGGTAGATGCTTCATAAATTTCATTAATGAAATTAGACCAGATTGAAAAATTCCCCAAATTTGGAGTTATCCTTATTCAGGCATGCCATCTGCTGGTTCCCTGGTGTATCTGTTAGTCGGCCTGAATTCCTTAATCCAATCAAGTACAATTCATGTGGAAGCATTGCTGAGTTTGTGTGTTGGGCAATTTTCCCACGTTCTTTCACTTCCTGTGTGCAGGTGCTATTCTTTCATTGAACCTCTCCAGAATTGTTTTTCCTGCAACCTTCTTTTACCTGTTGGCCACTCTAAAAACCCGGAGAAATGGAGTTTACGTTTCAGAACCCCGGAGTGACCAGAACGATATAACTGGGCATGCTCAGTAGGTTGGCCTGATTTGGAACATACTTACAGCTTGAAAGGGGGCATTTAATGCTGTTTGTTTCAGGATTGGCTGCATATTCGTCCTGGCACTCTATTGAGAGATTGCAGCCTTTCCCACCCTCTGGGCCCTCCCACTTTTCCATTTTGTCCCCGTGCCCAAATTTGGAGCCAGCCCTCCAGGATCTCCCAGCCAATCAAGAGATCACACATTGTTGCCTAAGAGACCCCGGATGCCAGCGAAAAGATGTATAGGTAGTGATTGGCCTACTGGAAGGGGTGGGGGCTAGAAGGAGTCACAGAAACAGGAGCTATGGCAACACCAGCGCTAGACGCTTGAGGAGAAAGACTTAAAGAGAAAGCCTTAAAGAGGTGAGAGCAGTGATCGCTGCATGAAAAAGATGGAGACTCTTTTGAGAGCTCTTCTCTCAGGTCCTCCTGGGCTTCTCACGAGGCTTGGCAGTGACCCCGGGAATTACATTTTGCTGTGTATTAGCAGTTAAATGACCAGGTGCATCGTATATATGAAATTAACAACCAACAAATAATTACTTCTGTGCTTATCAAAGCACTAGGTCTTTGCATTGTCTTATAGTTTCTCTTTGTTTCCACCTAGTTGAATATAAGATGAATTCATATTTAAATCTAGATCAGATCAGATCAGATCAGTTGCTCAGTCGTGTGCGACTCTTTGCTACCCCATGAATCGCAGCACGCCAGGCCTCCCTGTCCATCACCAACTCCCGGAGTTCACTGAGACTCACGTCCATCGAGTCAGTGATGCCATCCAGCCATCTCATCCTCTGTCGTCCCCTTCTCCTCTTGCCCCCAATCCCTCCCAGCATCCGAGTCTTTTCCAATGAGTCAACACTTCGCATGAGGTGGCCAAAGTACTGGAGTTTCAACTTTAGCATCATTCCTTCCAAAGAAATCCCAGGGCTGATCTCCTTCAGAATGGACTGGTTGGATCTCCTTGCAGTCCAAGGGACTCTCAAGAGTCTTCTCCAACACCACAGTTCAAAAGCATCCATTCTTCGGTGCTCAGCCTCTTCACAGTCCAACTCTCACATCCGTACCCTATTTCCTGATCATTTCCTGGCAATCTCTATTTCCTTCTCTGATGATACTGCAGCGTACAATGGGTGAGCTGTGTGTTAGTGGAGAAACTCAACCGTCTTCTGCTCTGTAAACGCCAAATAAAAACCCGATTATCCTGAATCTAACCCCAATGTTCGGTTCCTAATGTTGAGTTGTACCTTCTTTGCCACTAGCTTTAATCCTTAAACCACCTCACCTCCACTATTGTGTTCATTCATTCCGCTGATTGAGACAAGGTTTTATTGAGCACCTACTGTGTACTACTGAGTTTAGGATTCAGGTGAGCACATTCAGAAAACCACATTAGCAGAGAAGCACCAGTTTTGTACCACATTCTCTGATCTGAAGTTCAGTGTGTCTGTACAGATAGTGCATGAAGGGAGAGGAAGGAGGATGAACCAAAAAGGTAAATTCATGGTGCACCTAGATCAGCATGCTAAGGATTCTGTAGCCATTCCTGAGTCTCTGAAGGTTTTTGAGCTGACAAATGACAAACAGACCTTTAAAAAAATACTTCCCTGAATACAGTAGTGGTTAGCCAAAGTTGGGGAGGAGGGAAGTGTGGAGATATTGATCAAAGGGTACAAACCTTCAGTTATAAAAGGAATAAGTTCTAGAGACCTTATGTACAGCATGGTGACTATGTGGTGATGGTGGTGGTAGTTTAGTCGCTAAGTTGTGTCCCACTCTTGCAACCCCATGGACTGTAGCCCACCAGGTTCCTCTGTCCATGGGATTCTCCAGGCAAGAACACTGGAGTGGGTTGCCATTAACTTCTTCAGGGGATCTTCCTGCCCAGGGATCATGGTGACTATAGTTAATAATAATATATTATATACTTGAAATTTGCTAGAAGAGTAGATCTCAAGGGTAATCACACACACAGAAGCACACACATGCACACACACGCACACGTGCACACACACACAGTAACTATGGGAGGTGATGGATATGTTACATAGTTTGATTGTGGTAAGCATCCCACAATGTGTACATATACTAAAACATCACCTTAAATATATACATTTTTTTTGTTAAAAAAACCCTCTTGTAGTAGACTGTAATCTCCATTATAGGCAAGACTTGTCTTTATACCTGTAATACAGACCTAAGAAGTCTTTAGTGAAGTTGTGCAATGGTGACAGTGTGAAGAATGGCTTTGAAGATGGGATTGGAGGTGTGTTACCACTGGAACTTGACCAGAGGACCTAGCCTTGCCTTTAAGCATGACACTAGAAGCACACACTGGGGGTAAGGGCCAGAAGCCCTTTTTCTTCCCCTTTATCCAAAGAAAAATTAAAGGGGAACATGCAAGGACAGCCATTAAGGGGGAAAGAGGTCATGAAAAAACAACAGCCAGGTTTGTATGTAGAAGGAGGGAAGGCAACTTGCTTTGTCTTGTAATTTTTTGGTATGTTGTATGAAAGCGTCTGAGTGGTCTATACTGTGAACCAGTGTGGACATGCAGATATGCACACTGCCCATCTTCTAGAGTGGACAGAGGAAAAAAACTGTAAAAGGATAATGACAAAAACCAGGGCAGGATACCTCCATATGCCTGCTTCAGGAAGACTATTACCAAGAGGGCTCTTTTGCTCAGCCAGGCCCATCTCCTGAAAACCAAACTTTACTCAAATTGACTTGAAAAAAAAAGCCTAATTCAAATGATTTCTAGCTCTGAAGAACCAGGAAGGAAAAAAAAAAAAAAAAAAACCAGCAAAACCTTAGGGAGGACCTGGAAAAACTACTTTGTCTTAATCAGAAATCGTGCTTAGAATCAGTCAGATTGTTTTCTACTCAAACTGGGAAAAGAGAGTTTCTGAGCTTACAACAGAAGGTTTTAACCTGGTATAAGCAAAATGTAATGTTAATATGCGGAGAAGGCAATGGCACCCCACTCCAGTACTTTGCCTGGAAAATCCCATGGATGGAGGAGCTTGGTAGGCTTCAGTCCATGGGGTCACTAAGAGTCGGACACGACTGAGTGACTTCCCTTTCACTTTTCACTTTCATGCATTGGAGAAGGAAATGGCAGCCCACTCCAGTGTTCTTGCCTGGAGAATCCCAGGGACGGGGGAGCCTGGTGGCTGCCGTCTGTAGGATCACACAGAGTTGGACACGACTGAAGTGACTTAGCAGCAGCAGCAGCAATGTTAATATGAATTTTTCTAGGGAGAAGATTCATAGTTTTCATCATATCCTCAAAGAGTTTTATAGGCCTGAAAAAAATAAAATAAAAGATGGAAAACAATTGGTTTAAGGAATTACCTGGCAGTCCAGAGGTTAGGACTCTGTATGTTCATTGCCGAGGACCAGGGTCAATCCCTGGTTGGGGACTAAGATTTTGCAAGCCGAGTGGCTTAGCCTAAACAGATAAATAAAAATTGTTGTGTACACACAACTTCAATCAATTTAAATAGAAGAAACATCAACCATGAATAAATAGCAATAAAAAAGGAAATATGTGATTTTTAACTGAGCAGATCTAGACTCAGTGACCATGCTTTATATATTTGCCTGCTCATGTGTATTTTTATAGCAGCCAATTAATAATACTGTAATGAAATCATTTCTTACATCTTTGCAACTTAGCTGTTAGGAGCTAAGAATGTGAGGGCTCATCTGAACCTCCTTTATTTCCCCTTATTCCAGTGGAGTGGTATCAGCAGGCAACTGCAGGAAGACATTATCTATGGTTTAAAACCCTGAGGTTTTAAAACTATAGAAGAGAAACTGAAGAGAAAACTGAAGAGAAAACTGGCTTTCTCTTCAGCTCTAATTTAAACCTGAGAGGGAATATTACATGTCAAGTGAGAGTCACAAAATTTCAGATCTAGCATTTGGGGGAATCCTCTGTAAGTCCAAAACTAACGGTTAATTAAAAAAATATATATTTGTTTTTATTTATTTGGCTGTGCCAGGTCTTCGTTGTGGCACGTGGATCAAAATATTGTCTGGATGAATTCCCTGGTGGTCCAGGGGACCTGGGTTCTATCCCTGGTCAGGGAACTACATCTCACATGCCCTAACAAAGACCTGGCTCAGCCAGATAAATAAATAAAAATAAATCTTTTTTTAAATTGTCTTATATTTGTTGCTATACTTTTTGGAGCCCTGGGTCAGGCAGGCAAATCCTGGGCAGGCTCCAACTCAGCACCACTGCTTTGGATCTGAAACATACCTTCAGAGAGGAAGAAGGCACAAACAAACAGAAACACTGAAGCTATATACTGAAAAATGCCATCCATCTGCTTTAAATATTTTTTACCTTAAAATATTTTGTTGTGCCCCCTTCAAGGAGAGGCTTTGAAGAACTCTGGAAATAACAGGAAGTTCTAAGAAAGTCTGTGGTGATGCTATTTTTTTTTTTAAACTTTTTATTTTGTGTTGGAGTATAACCAATTAACAGTGTTGTGGTAGTTTCACATGAACCATGAAGGGTCTCACCCATACATATACATGTATCCATTCTCCCCCAGCCAGGCTGCCATTGAGCACAGTTCCTTGTGCTATATCATGGGTCCCTGTTGGTTATCCATTTTAAGTATAGCAGTGTGTACCTGCCCAAGTCAATCCTAAAGGAGATCAGTTCTGAATATTCATTGGAAGGACTGATGCTGAAGCTGAAGCTCCAATTCTTTGGCCACTTGATGCGAAGAGCCCATGCATTAGAAAAGACCCTGATGCTGGGAAAGATTGAAGGCAGGAGGAGAAGGGGATGCCAGAGGACGAGATGGTTGGATGGCATAACTGACTCAATGGACATGAGTTTGAGTAACCTCCGGGAGATGGGAAAGGACAGGGAAGCCTGGCATGCTGCAGTCCATGGAGTTAGTCGGACATGACTGAGTGACTACTTGCAAAAAGTTTCAAAGCTAGTAAGTTTTAGAGCCAGGATCCAAACTGTGTAATGTAAAAAGTTTTGGTTGCAAACAACAGAAATAGATTCTAGCTAATGTGTGTGTGCTGTGTGCTTAGTCGCTCAGTTGTTTCCAACTCTTTGTCGCCCGCCAGGCTCCTCCGTCCATGGGGATTCTCCAGCCAAGAATGCTGGAGTGGGTTGCCATGCCCTCCTCCAAGGACTCTTCCCAACCCAGGGATCGAATTCAGGTCTCCCGCACTGCAGGCAGATTCCTTACCATCTGAGCCACCAGGGATGCCCCTACAAGAAGGGTCTTCTAGCTAATGTAGGTGAAATTTATTGAAGGCTATCAGGTGGCCCACAAAATGGATAAGAAAGGACATGCATGCATGCTAAGTTGCTTCAGTCGTGTCTGATTCTTTGTGACCCTGTGGACCATAGCCCACCAGGGTCCTCTGCCCCAGGGATTCTCCAGGCAAGAATACTGGAGTGGGCTGCCATGGCCTCCTCCAGGGGATCTTCCTGGCCCAGGGATCAAACCTGCATCTCTTCTGTCTCCAGAATTGGCAGGCAGATTCTTTACCACTAGCACCACCAAGGAAGCCCCTCCAAGAAGAGTCTAAGAACAGCTTAACAGTCTACTCAGAGCATCTATGGTACTTTGAATGATCACCTTGGCTGTAAAGCAAGGATAAGCCAGCATCAGTTACCTGGCCTAGCTTAGTCTTATGACTGGGCAAGGGGAGGCCGCCTCGATTAACCAACCCAGCAGACCCTAAACACTGAGGGAAAAGTAATCCCTCGTGGAAATTAGAGTGCTTTAATCCAATGAAGACATACATAGGGACTTCCCTGGCTGTCCAATGGTTAGAATTGGATCATAAAGAAGGTTGAGCATTGAAGAATCGATGCCTTTTAATTGTGGTACTGGAGAAGACCTTTGAGACTCCCTTGGACAGCAAGGAGATCAAATGAGTCCATCCTAAAGGAAATCAACCCTGAATATTCATTGGGAGGACTGATGCTGCAGCTGAAGCTCCAGAACTTTGGCCACCTGATGCAAAGAGCCGACTCCTTGGAAAAGACCCCGATGCTGGCAAAGATTGAAGGCAGGAGGAGAAGGGAGGCAAAAGAGGATGAGATGGTTGGATGGCATCACGAACTCAATGGACATGAGTCTGAGCAAACTTGGAGATAGTGAAGGACAGGGAAGCCTGGTGTACTTCAGTCCATGGAGTTGCAAAGAGCTGGGCACAACTTAGTGACTGAACAACAGCAGTCATGGTTAAGACTCAACATTTCCGATACAAGGGATGTGAGTTCATCTCCGGTGGGAGAACTGAGGTCCCACATGCCGTGAGGCCACAAAAATGAAGGCAGACATATACAGTACTGGGTGTACTGTATATTTTCCCCAGTGTATTTTTCTCAATAAACCCAAATCTGTCCATATATAAATTCTTGGCCTTGTCCATTGTACTATTCTACTTCTTAAACATGGTAGCAAGCTAGAGCCCTTGTTAGCTAGATGTCAGAAAGTTAACAGAGGAAGAAGGAGGTCACAAGGGACAAAATGGAGTAGATCAGATTGCACAGTGATTTTATAAATACTTCTTTCTGACCAATATGGTATGTTCTTAGCTAAGAGTGATTCTGATTTTTCCCGCTTGGTCCAATGAAAATCAAACAGAGTTAAACAGACCTGGGTCTGATTCTCTGTTTCACCACCTACTGTCTGTATAACTCTGGGCAAAGCAAAGTGAGCCTCATTTTCTTCATCTGTAAAATAAGCTAAAACCCACCACCTTACCATATTGTTATGGGTTTAATTGAGCAAACCTGTTAAGTGCCTGACATATAAAATACTCCCAGTAAATGTCACTCTCCCCCAGTCCCTGTCCCAGTGTACTGAAAAAGATTATATGGTATTAGTTTTTTTAGTATTCTGAAGATTGTATGATTCATTTCTTCTGAAGACATAGTTTTTCTTACAGAAGTATATCCAGTTATTTCATGATGGCATTTGCACCTCCAAAAAACACAAATGGTCCCAAAATGCAGACAAAGATGAGTACCTGGACACCCCTAAACCATCAGCTTTTGAATGACCGGGTGAGTAATAAGAACTATTGTATTAGTTGAAATCATACTTTGAAGGGAAAAAAAGCATTAAAATTTTGGTAATCAAAACATGAACAGGAATTGCTTAGGATTGTATAGTGGATAAAAAAAAAAATGAAGGATTTCTTCAAAAATTTTAATTGAAAAAAACTGAAATACATTTAGAACAAAAATAAAGAAAACTTTAATTGAGCCCCAGTTACCTGGCCAGAGTTGGCAAGAGATACAAAGTTCCTGCTTAGAAAGAAAGATCTTAGGGACTTCCCTGGTGGTCCAGTGGCTAAGACTCTTTGCTCCCAGGGCTGGGGCCCAGGTTCTATCACTGGCCAGGAAATTCAATCCCACATACTGCAACTAAAGACCTTGTGTGCTGCAACTAAGACCCAGCACAGTCAAATAAATTAATAAACATTTTTTAAAGATTTAGGAGATGAGAAGGAAGAGTGTCTACCAGCTCCCCTTCACCTCCATATCGAACTGGTTTTCAGGTTCTGTGAGTCTTCCTCCGAGGTCTCTTCATCCAGACCCCTTTTCTCCTTTGACTTGTGCACATCCAGCTCCACGTTCTCAGTTCACACACTCACCCCCCTTTGCCTGGCACATTGCAGTAACCCCTCAGCTGGTTTCACTGTCTCTAATCCATCCTCTATTCTGGTCCCAGAATGATCTTTCTAAAATACCAAACTAATCCTATGAAGCAAGAGATAACAGACTGTTCCAAAGAATAAATTGCACCCTACCCACCATGCATAGCACTGAGGACCCCTTCATGTGTGTTAGTCACCGAGTCATGTCCGACTCTTGGAGACCCCATGGACTATAGCTGGCCAGGCTCCTCTGTCTGTGGGATTCTCCAGGCAAGAATACTGGAGTAGGTTGCCATGACCTCCTCCAAGGGATCTTCATGACCCATGGATCGAACCCAGTGTCCTTTATATCACCTGCATTAGCAAGTGAGTTTTCTTTTTTTAATTTATTTGGTTGCAATTTTGTTGAAGCATGTGAACCCTTAGTTGAAGCATGTGGGATCTAGTTCCCTGACCAGAAATCAAACCCAGGCCCCCTGCATTGGGAGCATGGAGTCTTAGCCCCTGGACCACCAGGGAAGTCCCAGCAGGTGAGTTCTTTAACACTGGCTCCACCTGGGAAGCCTGAAAAGCTTTTGTCAAATTTTATGAGAATTTCTAGGGAATTCCCTGGTGGCCCAGTGGCTCAGTCTGTGTTCCCAATGCAGGGGGCTGGGTTCCATCTGCGTTCAGGAAACTAGATCCCACATGCCGCAAGAGTTTGCATGCTGCAGCTAAAGAACCCACATGGCACAACTAAGACCCAGTGCAGTCAAATAAATAAAAATGTTTAAAAATTTCATGATTATTTCTAGATGAGCAATGATAAGAGAAATAACAATTTCTATTAGAAATGATATTTATTTTGTTGTTCAGAACTCCCATTTTATCACCCTCCCCCGCCATTTTTAGTTTGGTTTAGTTAGGTTCTAGTTTGGAGTAAAACTATTTTCAAAAATCTTAGCCTGCCATATGTAAAATAGATAGGCAATGGGAATTTGCTGCATGGCTCAGGAAACTCACACAGGGGCACTGTATCAACCTAGAGGGGTGGGGTGGGGAGAGAGAGGGGCTGCCAAGTCACTTCAGTCGTGTCCGACTCTGTGCGACCCCATAGACGGCAGCCCAACAGGCTCCCCGGTCCCTGGGATTCTCCAGGCAAGAACACTGGAGTGGGTTGCCATTTCCTTCTCCAATGCATGCAAGTGAAAAGTGAAAGTGAAGTCGCTCAGTCGTGTTCGACTCTTCGCGACCCCATGGACTGCAGCCTACCAGGCTCCTCCGTCCATGGGATTCTCCAGGCAAGAGTACTGGAGTGGGGTGCCATCGCCTTCTCCGAGAGAGAGGGGAGGGAGGTTCCAAAGGGAGGGGATATATGCATACCTATGGCTGATTCATGTTGAGGTTTGATAGAAAACAACAAAATTCTGTCAAGCAAAATCCTTCAATAAAAAAATAATTAAAATTAAAAAACTGTCAAATCACTATGTTGTACACCTGAAACTAACATTATATTGTATGTCGATTATAATTCAATAAAAATTAAATATAATACAAATTAAAAAAATCTTGGACCGTGTATATACCCATATGTATGTGAATGAATGTATCAGTACTTAGACACACACATGGAATTTGCATATGTATACAGCAAACTGATAATAGTGAGTGCACAAGTGCTCAGTCTTGTCTGACTCTTTGCAACTCCACAGACTGTAGGCCTCCAGGCTCCTCTGTCCGTGGAATTTTCCAGGCAAGAATATTAGAGTGGGTCGCCATGCCCTCCTCCAGGGAATCTTCCCATCCCAGGGATTAAACCCACATCTCTTTATGTCTCCTGCATCAGCAGGTGGGTTCTTTACTGGTTGAGCCACCAGAGAAGCCCAACTATCAATAGTGGTTTCCCCTAAAAAGTTGGACAACATGGAAGAGTGGGAGGGAAGTCTGTTGAAAGAGAGAGTTTTTGTTTTTTTTTTTTACCCTATACACTGCAATATTTAACCATTTAAAAAACAAATATAAGTAAAAGCGAGCAAAGATCAGTAATGCTGAGAATTAAAAAACAAGGGTTCCAGATCAGCTATACTAAATAATCTCCAGGGAAAAGACATCCGAGAAGAACGTGAGGAGCAAGCATGAAGGGAATTGGTCATATTTTCAATATGGTGGGAAAATACAAGAGCCGTTGGAGCAGGATGGTGACAGAATTGCATCTGCATTTCCAAACGGTCATCTTGCTCCACATCACTAATGATTGGAGAGACTCAACTCCAAACGCCAAGGAGGGACCACTTCGCCCGAGTCCGATTGGGCCTCATTGCAATGTCTGTCCATAGCAGATGCTGGAGAAGCTGTGGAGCAAAGGGAACTCTCCTCCACGCTGAGTAGGAATGGGAGTTGGTACAGCCGGGATGGAAAAGAGTATGGAGGTTCGCGAAGGAACTAAAAGTAGAAGTAGCCTATGGTTCAGCAGTCCCACTCCCAGGCATAGATCCACCCCCAGTACAAGCCAACAAGCTAGATGCCCCGTTTGGGCACATCGATCTGTGCGCGCGCTCGCATGCGCATGCGCGATCGCCTGCGAGGCTGGGGGTGGGGCGGGGGCTGGGGCTATGGCTGGAGTCGGTGCAAGCCCCGGGATTGCCTGAGGCAAGCCAAAGGAGCCCCAGATGGAGACGGGAAGGCCGGTCGTCTGGTTTCCTGAAAGCCGAATGCGAATGCGGAGGGTCTCGCGGGCCGCGGGGAGGCAACCCAGGTCTGCAGCGGGAGTCGGGGCCCCGGCCACCCACTCACTCCCCCCCGCCCCGGGAGGGGCTGGGGCTGCGGGGGCGGGGGGAGCGAGGGGGGTGTGGGTCCAAGAATTGGGACGCGGGGCGGGGGCTAAAGGACCTCTTCTGGTAGGCAAAAAAGCTTCCAGCACCTTGAATTCCCAGGTGGTCTCCCATCCAAGATACTAAACAGGCCCGACCCTGCTTAGCTTCCGAGATCAGACGAGATCGGGCGCCTTCAGGCCGATATGGCCTGAGACGGACGCGGCCGCCGCGGGGCGCCCTAAGAGCCTTGCGCTTCGCCTCCCTTTCGCTCTGACCTGCAGGTCGGGCCAACGGGCCGCCCCTCTCCTCCGGGGCCGTGCTGTACTTGAGCCGCACGACCCGCGACCGCACTCCAGCCTGCTGACGCCGGCCCGGCCCCCGAACACCGCCAACACCAGACCAGCAACCGCCTGGCCGGGCCCGGGGGCCCGATGGGCTTCCAGGACCCCCCAGTGACCGGGAGGGCGTGCGTGCGTGCGCGCGGGGCCTGGGGGGTGGGCTGAGGGGTGCGGAGGTCTCGGCGCCCTCCCACCCCCGGCCACTCCAGACCCGGCCGCGCTGGCTGAGCGGGGCCTCCCCTCCCCCATCCCGTTCGCTGCTCAGGGCCGCGCGACCCCGGAGGTGTCGGTCTTCGGGGCCCGCCGCCTCCCGATCCCCGCGGCCCGGGGGCCTCTGGACCTCCTGCGGGCCTAGGCGCAGCGAATGTTGAGCGCCCAACTTGCCCGGCACCTGCCCGCTGCCCAAACCCACCGGGAGCCAGGGAGGCGCGGTCGACCGGAGCGCCTCAGCCCCGCCCCTTTGCCCTACCGAGGCGCCCCCCTTGTCCCCACGCCGCCCGCCAAGCACCCGACCTTCCTGAGAGAGCAGACGAACCACAGGCAGGCACACAGACAGACAGACACACACACACACACACACACACACACACACACACGAGTGTGGTCTTTGGAAATACTTCTGTTCGTAGTTGCTGGGTTGAGCCCAACTCTTATAGGACCCATGGAGTGCGGCCCATCAGGCTCCTCTGTCCGTGGCATTTCCCAGGCGAGAATACTGGAGTGGGTTGCCATTTCCTTCTCCAGGGGATCTTCCCGACCCAGGGATCAAACCCGAGTCTCCTGCGGGCGGATGCCTTGCCATCTGAACCAGCACACTGCGAATTCCCTAGGCAAAATACAAAGAAAAGAGCTCGTGTGCTACTAAGTGGAAAGATGATTGAAGAAACAGAAGGTGTCCTTTGTTGGTATCTTTGAATCTTTCTTTAGTTTTCGTTGATTTTTACTCTTAAGGCTACTTGAATAAGGCAAGAGAGAAACCCCAGAACTGAAAAGCAATTGACTTTTTTGAAAGAAACCTGTGCAGGTTAAGCACTCTTCGTTTTTGAGAGATGGTGAAATGCAAAATCTTGATTCAACACATATGACTTTGGTGAACTTTATTTCAAATCTCCATGATGAACCCCTAAGGCGTCCAGGAAGAAAGGATTAGAGCGGGAGACAAAAAGAGCAACCTTTCCCCTTGGCGCCATCCCAACCAGCTGCTTAGTTCCTTCATCTCATGGACTACCATTTGGGCTTATCTGGTTTGTCTGATTCTTGTTTCGGGGCCTGTTTCTAGTCACAAGGCTGTCAAGAGTGGGGTGGATGTTTGGGAGGGGGGGGAAGCCCTTCTTTCCATTCCACATGAGACCCAGTGGACAATCCAGGCCCTTGCTACTGCATTGAGTTTGCAGCAGAAATATCAACGGTGATGCTGGTTAACAACGCATATTCCTGGAATCCACTCCTTTGGCTACTGACTGTGTGTGGTGGTGGTCTGGAACCTATATCTGGAAGCTTTCTTTATGATTGCAAATGACACCAAAGTCTGAGGACGAGGGAAGATCTTCACATTTCTGCAAGAGCCACACACCTCCAGAAGGAACCACAAGACTTGCTTGAAATGGTCAAGGTATAAGTATTGGACTAAAGGTTGGAAGGTCTCCACCTTTTCTATGGAAATCAAAATATCTTTCTTTGAAGTGAAAATGGATCATACTCAACGTTCACGTTCTTGTAGAGCTTTTGAGAAGCCCTAAATTGTAGAAATCTGCTGTACGAGTTCCTTGAAAGCAAGAACCTATATTTATGGATATGTCTTAGTGCCTTAGATTGTGCCTTGATTATAGTGTACACGTCAACCCAGGAAATAAAGAATTGAATCGCCAAATATACAAAGAGATCAAAAGTGCCGAGCCAAGTGACACCTTGAGGCTTCCAAGAACTTTTCTGTCTTGCACACACTAAGTAAATCCTGAGCACCTACGATGAGCTGGGAGGCATGTAATAAGTTTCTGGAACTAGAAGGCGGAGAGAAGAAGACACAGAGTTCCTGCTTTCACTGAGACGAATCTAATGATACATCACAGGCAGATCCTTTGAGAACTTATCGAGGGGCCTCTTGTCTCACCAAAACCTGGGTGTCAGGGAAGGCTTTTCAGAGTAACAATTGAGTTGAGGTCCATAGGTTGAACCTACGTAAACCAGGGTTAAGATGCAGGAAGAATTTCAGGCAGGGAAAATAGCATCTTGGAAGGCTATGCGACCAGGGAAACTTAGAACATTCAAGAAGTGAAAAATGCCCTATGGGATGGAAGCCAAAGAGTACAGAGGGCATTCCAGTTAAAAGACATCAGAGACTAACGTGGGGAACAAGCATGAAGGGATGTGATCATATATTCAATATGATGGGAAAATACAAGAGCAGTTGGGGCAGGGAGATGATAGAATTTCTCTGCATTTCCAAAATGTCATCTTGCTCCATAACACTAATGTTTGGAGCGACTCAACTCCAAGTTACAAGGAGGGACCACTTCCACGAGTTCGAATAGTCCTCATTGCAAAGTCTGTCAATAACGAATGCTAGAGAAGATGTGGACCAAAGGGAACTCCACTCCACATGCAGATTGTGTGGGTGAATTCTCTAAGAAATTAAGGGAAGGAGTGCTACATCTTGTTTATTGTATTGTGTTTGGGGGGAACTATTTTGGAATTAGAGGAGCCCATTTCTCAGTATATGATTTCCAAACTAGGCAAGTATAATTACAGTCTGATAAGATGTAACTCAAATAACTTCTGAATGTTAATTGATTTTGAAAGAGGAAATAATCTTGCAAGAGAAATGTAGACAAACAGGAAAAGCATAGTTGTCAATATATTAACCTAGAGATGCTACAAATATTGTTTAAGAAATATGAAAGTTTCATGGAGTATTTCACATGAAGGAATTATTTCCTCTTAAAAGTCAAAAGGGCTTCCCTGGTGGCTCAGAGGTTAAAGCATCTGCCTGCAATGCAGAAGACCTGGGTTTGATCCCTGAGTCAGAAAGATCCCCTGGAGAAGGAAATGGCAACCCACTCCAGTATTCTTGCCTGGAGAATCCCATGGATGGAGGAGCCTGGTGGGCTACATTCCACTGGGTCGCGAAGAGTCAGATACTACTGAGCAACTTAACTAACTTAACAGTCAAAAAGGATCATGAGTCCACTCATAAAAATGATTTGTTCTTCAGTTTTATCATGAATTACCTGACTAAAGGATGATTATGTATTGTATTATTCCTTCAAAATTATAGCACATTGTTCACTTTCCAGATTTTTATTTAATTGATATTTATTTAACATTGACTCTGTGCCAGCACTGCAAAGCCCACCCACACACCCTACACCAATTTTGTGACTTCATTAGAAACCACTTAATCAAGCAAATTCTATAGTTGCCTCTATTTTACATCCTAAATCGGCACATTATATGTCGCCCTACTTAACACTATTAAGATTATCTCTTTTTTAAAAATTCTTGATAAATATAATTCCTGGCTTCCTCACAAAATAATTTAAATTATATAAAAACTGGAACTTTGTCTAATTTATCACTGTATTCTTAGCTCTTCGAGGAATATTAGTACTAGATATTCAAAAGACTCGTATTAAATGAAAATGATTTCAGTGGGTCTCAAAATAACTTGTCTTTAAAAGGCATTGGTGCGGGGAGCTGCCCGTCAGAACGGGGTCCTTTGTCCGAAGGACACAGCTCTGGGAGCTGCCTCAGTCCTTGAGGGTTTGCTTGCAAACATAGCTCTCTGTCCCGCCACCCCAGAGATTAGGCGCTTATTTACTGCAGGCACCTGGAGTTCTGTGCAAACTTCTCACGCACAGAGAAATATTATCTGGTGTAAGAAATAATAACAGGGTGCCATTCCCATGCTCTCAAGATTTCTTGTGACTGTTTGTAAGATGTGTAGGTCAAACAAAGAAAATGTTAACTGTCTTGTCTTTCTCACGCTCTTCTGTATAAATGTGAGATGCTGAATAAAGTTGGTGTCAGACTGCGTCCCTTCGTGGAGACGTGTCTGAACCTCTCGACCCCATCTTTGTTGGAGATTTCTCTTGCTTTCGTTTCTTTTCTCAGCCCCGCCGTGCACGTTCTCGGGACCTGATCGACTTTGCCGTCTAGCACCGGCACATTGGTGCCATTTAAAGTAGATATTAGGTTTCCATTTTCTCATCAATGATTCGTTTCATTGGTTTTGTCATTTCAGATAACTTTCTTGAACATCAGATCATGGAAGATAGAAATAATGTTACTGAATTTATCCTCTTAGAACTTTCTATGGACAAGAAAGTCCAGATCCTCTGCTTTTTATTTTTCTTATTCTGTTACCTGGCTATTTGGTTGGGGAATTTGATCATTGTGATTTCCATTACATGCAGTCAGCTAATCACCCAGCCCATGTACTTCTTCCTTAACTGCCTTGCACTCTCAGATCTCTTCTACACCTCCACTGTGACACCCAAACTCATGACTGACTTAGTGATGGAGAAAAAGGCCATTTCCTATAAAAACTGCATGACACAGCTTTTCACCACCCACTTCTTTGGGGAGGGGGGAATGAGGTCTTCACCCTCACAGGGATGGCCTGTGACTGCTATGTGGTCATCAGCAAACCTCTCCACGACGCCATCACCATGAACAGGCAAAAACGTTACTCAATTCTCATAGCGTCGTGTGCAGGGGTGCCGGGAGCCGGCATATTGCATATTGAGTGCATATTGTATATTGAGTGAGGATCTGTAATAGCTCAACTGGAATTCTATCACTGTCGGGAGCCAGCGTGAGGCACTCCGCCCATGACAAAGGTCATGAGGAAGGAGGCTCGGCATACGCAAAGGCGGGATCGAGCCTCAGGAGTCCCCCTGGAAATTCTCGAGCATCTACCCCCAAAACCAGAGTCTGCCTACTTTCTGCTTTGTGCTTTCACCTACACCTCTGACTTTACGGGGGGCTGTCCCCCACTACCTCTCTCTGAAAAAAGAGTTAGCTTACAGCTCCAGTTAATAATTCCTGGGTGTGACAGTGTTTAACCTACAAACTCCTTTGGAAATCCTCTAGCCTGCCTGAATAGGTTTTTCCGGCCACATGTGATTGTTCAGAGCCTCCCAACTGTGAGAGGCAGGAGATGTTCTAAACTGTCTAAACACAGATTGCTTTGAGTAGTTAAAAGATTGATTAGAAATTGTATTGGTGAAGGGTTTTTCACTTGTTGGGCCAATGTTTGCTGCTAAGTCTCCATACTCCTTACCTACTGTGTCCTTGGCAGTGTATTGATTGATATAATGGGTGTATAGAAATGTAAAATGCAGCTTTGTCCAGTGCTTTTTGGAAGGCTGGCGCCTGACTTTGGAATAATCACCTTTAGAGAAAGATAAGTTTCTTAAAATGTTAACAGGCCTCCGGGCCAGAAGATGATGTCTATCACCTGAACTTTTGCATATGATAAGTTTACAGGAAAAAAGCCTGGCTTGCTGCATGACTCTACCCCTTCCCCCATTATCCTCTATGCATAACTTAAGGTATAAAAACTACTTTGGAAAATAAAGTGCGGGCCTTGTTCACTGAAACTTGGTCTCCCCATGTCACTCTCTCTCCCAAATTCCAGCTGAGTGTCCATCTGGAGCGCGGATGTCCTCTGTGACCATTTATTTGCCTGGGCTTCTAAGACCCACTCGAGAAGGTGTCTAAGGTGGGGCACCTTCCGCTATTCGAGAGGGCGCCTGCGGCCTCCGTGGTCAGAGCTAACCTGGTGTCACGGGTTATATTGATTTTCCGCGTAAACCAAGCCACTCAGCTTCTTTTCTCTACTGAATTTTCCTACTGAGCTATCCTTATTTCAGCCGCTTTTCTCCACTGAATTTCCTCACTGAGCTATCCTTATTCTATTACTCTTTATATCTTTGATGAATAAATAATTAAATAAGTCGCTGACGCCGTCCCCGCTTCGAATACCCTGGATCAGCCGGGGCTGGACCCCGGCACAGGGGGACTTCTTCATTCTCTTGGTCTCTTTCTTCTTGCGATTGTTTTACCTTAATGTGGCCCCAGTGAAATAGACCACTATTTCTGTGATGCATATCTTTTGTTGAAACTAGCCTGCACTGATACACACAAAATTGGCTTTTTTGTCATTGCCAATTCTGGCTTGATGGGACTGGTGCTCTTTGTGGTTTTGATGGCCTCCTACATTTTGATTCTGTATAATGTGTGCACATATTCTGCAGAAAGCCACCATAAAGCACTTTCCACCTGTAGTTCCCACATCACAGTCCGTGATCCTCTTTTTCACACCTGTCATCTTTGTTTACATTAGACCTGCCACAACATTACCAGAGGATAAAGTGTTTATGCTCTTCTACACAATTATTGTCCCCATGCTCAACCCGCTTATCTACACACTTAGAAACATGGAGATGAAAAATTCCATAAGAAGAGTTTGGTGCAATAAAAGGTTCTGGGAAGGGAGCTTAATGATCTGAAGGTCATTCATCTCTGACGCCAGTGACTGTCTTCTCATCACTCCCTCTGTTGCTGAGTCTCTCCTGCTAATGGGAAAATCAGTCAGAATGTGTAAAAGCCAAGCCTCCAACAACAGCTTGCCTTCAGTGGTTCCTTCTTTATTTTCCTCTCAATGCGTTTTCCTTGATTTCACTTTTCACTAATAATCCCCTTTGTTTAAAAAAAAAGAAAAGGAAACTTTTTACAGAGTAAAAACACACTGAAAAATCTGGAGGGAGAGTGATCCTGCCTGTATTGAAGGCTAAACCTGGGGGAGACTTCGCTCTCAAAATACTTGGCCTCAAGGTATAAAAGGTAATAATATGTTACAAGGTAAAAGACAGTTAAAGAATCCACCTGCTAATGCAGGAGACACATGTTCAATCCTTGGGCCAGGAAGATCCTCTGGAGAAGGAAATGGCTACCCACTCCAGTGTTTTTGCCTGGGAAATCCCATGGAGAGAGGAATCTGGTGGGCTACAGCCCATGGGGATGCAAAACAGCTGGACATGATTCAGCGACTAAACAAAAACAGAAAGGCAGTTATAGGAAAATAAGAACAATCACATACTGCAAACTCCTTTCAGAACTATATACCTAGCCTCGTATCCTACAACTCTAGATTTCTTTTAATCAAGTACCTAGAGATTTTTTTGTGTGTATTTGTGAACTGCTATTATTTTACTTAAGTGAAAAGAATATATAGATCTAAATACAACATAGTGTAAAGTCCAGCCTTATAGTCGACATGGCAAGTCTTACAGTCTGAAGAGCAAGTCACTGTGTGATCTGTTTGTGAAGTAACATTGTAAGTATTGGGGGAAATATATGTGTATATATATATATATATATATATATATATATATATATATATATATACACAAACTCATGCTATTTGAACTGGGTTTGACATTAAGTATACATGATCAAGGAATAAATAAACTACAACTGACTTTGCTACAAAAAAGAAGAAAATATAAATCCTTTAGTTCCTCAAAACAGATGATTTATCTCAAAGTAAAAGACTTTCACTTACTATCTAAATTCAAGTGTAGAATAATCCTAAAATAATATTTGACAAAATATAGATCAGACTCAGTGATGGGAATATATATATATATATATATATATATATATATATATATATATATATATTCTGCTGCTGTGCTTAGGTGTTTCTGACTCTGTGGCCACATGGACTATAGCCCATCAGGCTTCTCTGTCCATGGGGATTCTCCAGGCACAAATATCGGAGTGGGTTGCCATGTTCTCCTCCAGGGGATCTTCCCAAGCCAGGGACTGAACCCAGGTCTCCCACATTGCAGGCAGACTCTTTACCAACTGAGCCATCAGGGAAGCCCAAGTATACTGGAGTGGGTAGCCTATCTCTTCCCCAGGGGATTTTCCCGACCCAGGAATCAACCAGGGGTCTCCTGCATTGCAGGTGGATTCTTTACCAGTTGAGCTACCAGGGAAGTCTAATGTGTATACATCCATACCTATAGGATTTTCATGATTTTCTAGGGCAAAGTATACATTTTGTTTGAAATACATTTTTAAGATTGCTGCATTTTCTTATGAAAATGTGCATAGTTTTGGATATAAAATGTAACTATTAATAGTATAGATTTGTATTCTATATAATGAGTTAAACTATATTTAATACTATAGATTTATTTTAGGTAATAGGATATTTTCTAATGTTTCTCTCTCAAATAATGTAATATTTTGTAGAATTAATAGGACAGATGATGGATTTTAAAGAATCATATTATTACTATGTCATAAAAATGTTGTTAACTGTTCTCCACACAAAGATAGGCCATATTAATATTTGGCTATATTATGTGTGTGTCTCCTTCAGAATTTTCCACAGTTTATTGTGACCCACACAGTCAAAGGCTATGGCATAGTCAATAAAGCAGAAATAGACGTTTTTCTGGAACTCTCTTGCTTTTTCGATGATCCAGCAGGTGTTGGCAATTTGATCTCTGGTTCCTCTGCCTTTTCTAAAACCAGCTTGAACATCTGGAAGTTCATGGTGCACGTATTGCTGAAGCCTGGCTTGGAGAATTTTGAGCATTACTTTACGAGCAACAAAGATCTGTCTAGTCAAAGCTATAGTTTTTCCAGCAGTCATGTATGGATGTGAGAGTTGGACTATAAAGAAAGCTGAGGGCCGAAGGATTGATGCTTTTGAACTGTGGTGTTGGAGAAGACTCTTGAGAGTCCCTTGGACTGCAAGGAGATCCAACCAGTCCATCCTAAAGGAGATCAGTCCTGGGTGTTCATTGGAAGGACTGATGTTGAAGCTAAAACTCCAACACTTTGGCCACCTGATGAGAAGAGCTGACGCATTTGAAAAGACCCTGATGCTTGGAAAGGTTGAGGGGAGGAGGAGAAGGGGACAACAGAGGATGAGATGGCTGGATGGCATCACTGACTCAATGGACATGGGTTTGGGTGGACTCCGGGAGTTGGTGACGGGACGGGGAGGCCTGGTGTGCTGCAGTACATGGGGTCTCAAAGAGTCAGACACGACTGAGGGCCTGAACTGAACTGAATATGTATGTGTCTTATTTTTGTACTTGCAAGATACTTTGCAAATATTATTTTGCATATTTTGCTGAATATTTAAATGTCAAAAAAGAATGGTGTTTCAGAATTGTAAATAATAATCTTAAGGAGGCAGAAGTTATCAAAGTAACTGAATGAATATGTTGTAAATAATGTAAATCAACCAAATCTTACTTAATTTCCCAATTGAATTATCTCCTCAAGTGGATCAGTTGTTTGGAGTTACATTTTCATAAAGATCATCCATTCGTCTTCCCAGATAGTTGCGAATATCTGGTAATAACTGATATTTTTCAATATCCCCATCTCTGTGTTTGCTTATAGTGTTTAACAGCCTTCCATAGAGACCTCAGCTCTGCCTTCATGTGTAAATTAAGCAGAAACCATAATCCATGACCTTCAGCCATGAACTACAGAGTTTAATACCAGATATTTTGGGTGAGGAATTTTTAAAAAAGATGCTTACAATATATGCCATTCTTATCTCTCCTGTTAATAAATACAAGTACTAGGAAATAAAGAGGCCGGAATATATTGCTTCATTTCACAGAGACATCATTCATACAAATCTCTCTCTCTCGGAATGAGGCTTAAAATAAGACATTATTCTGCCTGCCTCATTCAGTCTGGATTCATGAGCAGTTCAGGTTGTGGGGTGGTGGTTGCTTTTCGCTACTAAATCACACTGTATGAGAAAACTCATATATTGAGTTTAATTCCTATTATGTGGGGATTTCTTATGTTATGTCAGTTCAGTTCAGTTCAGTCGCTCAGTCGTGTCCGACTCTTCGTGACCCCATGAATCGCAGCACGCCAGGCCTCCCTCTCCATCACCAACTCCTGGACTTCACTCAGACTCACGTCCATCGAGTCAGTGATGCCATCCAGCCATCTCATCCTCTGTCGTCCCCTTCTCCTCTTGCCCCCAATCCCTCCCAGCATCAGGGTCTTTTCCAAAGAGTCAACTCTTTGCATGAGGTGGCCAAAGTACTGGAGTTTCAGCTTCAGCATCATTCCTTCCAAAGAAATCCCAGGGCTGATCTCCTTCAGAATGGACTGGTTGCATCTCCTTGCAGTCCAAGGGACTCTCAGGAGTCTTCTCCAACACCACAGTTCAAAAGCATCAGTTCTTCGGTGCTCAGCCTTCTTCATGGTCCAACTCTCACATCCATACATGACTACAGGAAAAACCATAGCCTTGACTAGACGGACCTTTGTTGGCAAAGTAATGTCTCTGCTTTTGAATATGCTATCTAGGTTGTTCATAACTTTTCTTCCAAGGAGTAAGCGTCTTTTAATTTCATGGCTGCAGTCACCATCTGCAGTGATTTTGGAGCCCCCCAAAATAAAGTCTGATACTGTTTCCACTATTTCCCCATCTAGTTCCCATGAAGCGATGGGACCAGATGCCGTGATCTTCGTTTTCTGCGTGTCGAGCTTTAAGCCAAGTTTTTCACTCTCCACTTTCACTTTCATCAAGAGGCTTTTGAGTTCCTCTTCACTTTCTGCCATAAGGGTGGTGTCATCTGCATATCTGAGGTTATTGATATTATCCTGGCAATCTTGATTCCAGCTTGTGTTTCTTCCAGTCCAGCGTTTCTCATGATGTATTCTGCATAGAAATTAAATAAGCAGGGTGACAATATACAGCCTTGACGTACTCCTTTTCCTATTTGGACCCAGTCTGTTTTCCCATGTCCAGTTCTAACTGTTGCTTCCTGACCGGCATACAGATTTCTCAAGAGGCAGGTCAGGTGTTCTGGTATTCCCATCTCTTTCAGAATTTTATACAGTTTATTGTGATCCATGCAGTCAAAGGCTTTGGCATCGTCAATAAAGCAGAAATAGATGTTTTTCTGGAACTCTCTTGCTTTTTCCATGATCCAGCAGATGTTGGCAATTTGATCTCTGGTTCCTCTGCCTTTTCTAAAACCAGCTTGAACATCTGGAAGTTCACGGTTCGTGTATCGCTGAAGCCTGGCTTGGAGAATTTTGAGCATTACTTTACTAGCATGTGAGATGAGTGCAATTGTGCGGTAGTCTGAGCATTCTTTGGCATTGCTTTCTTTGGGATTGGAATGAAAACTGACCTTTTCCAGTCCTGTGGCCACTGCTGAGTTTTCCAAATTTGCTGGCATATTGAGTGCAGCACTTTCACAGCATCATCTTTCAGGATTTGAAACAGCTCCTCTGGAATTCCATCACCTCCACTAGCTTTGTTCGTAGTGATGCTTTCTAAGGCCCACTTGACTTCACATTCCAGCATGTCTGGCTTTAGGTCAGTGATCACACCGTCGTGATTATCTGGGTCGTGAAGATCTTTTCTGCACAGTTCTTCTGTGTATTCTTGCCCCCTCTTCTTAATATCTGCTGCTTCTGTTAGGTCCATACCATTTCTGTCCTTTATCGAGCCCATCTTTGCATGAAATGTCCCCTTGGTATCTCTAATTTTCTTGAAGAGATCTCTAGTCTTTCCCATTCTGTTGTTTTCCTCTATTTCTTTGCATTGATCGCTGAGGAAGGCTTGCTTATCTCCTTGCTGTTCTTTGGAACTCTGCATTCAGAGGCTTATATCTTTCCTTATCTCCTTTGCTTTTCACTTCTCTTCTTTTTCCAGCTAAGTCATACAGTGACTCACTTAGTGGCTCAGTCACACACTTGATAATGTAAGGAACAACACTTCTTGAAACAGGCAATATAGAAAACAATAGCAGTAATAGTAGAATCATAAGTAAGAAGTTAAGTCAAGAACTTCTAGTAGGTGTAGCCCAGTGACATCTCCATGTCATCTGACTTAGTTTGCTAAATGACTATAGCTTGCTGTTGATATCCTGGTTGTAGATCCTGAGCATCTGATCTTGATTCAAAGACTGGTTATTGAGATAAGCTTTAGAAACAAACTCAGAATGTCCTTTTTAACAACTTAATTAAACCTCTTAGCAATGTAACATAACCACAAGGAACTATCTCAGGAGTGCGTCTTAGTAAATACAGACCTTAACTTAAAAAACTGGAACTTAATATTCAGTGAAACATAATAGATGCCATAGGCCTGACATCAGTTAGGTGGATTTTTCTTTTAGAGCTCCCCAGTATACGTTGAGATTTCTGTATATGTCGGGAGACAGTCTTTTTATTTACCTGAGAAGGCTGTTCAGAACCCAAGTGTCTCCAGCTTCTGGAGGGATGAGGCAGAGAGAAAAAAGGTATAATTTTACCCGTAGGAGTAAATCACTAGATTGTTTTAAATGATCAGTAACTCGAGGAGAAGTGCTTCTTTATATCTGAAAACACAGAGTAAAAATCAATAATATGTCAGACAAAAAGTCGTGAAAATTGCGGTCATATTTAGCAGTCTACTCCATCCCATGCAATTGATCCCTTTGTTCTGCTGTCCTTGCCCAATGGCCAAGGACATCAGTGAAAGCAGTAGTCTCGAAGAAACTCATGAAGCTTTTGTGAATGTCTGTATGACCTGTCCAGCAAAGTGGGTGCCCTGATCACTGGAGATTGTGGAAAGCACCTTTTAACCATTTTTTCTATTCTGAGATATTAATTCTGAAGCCAGGAAAGGCATTATCAAATAAAAATGAGGTTTGTCAGGGAGCCAGGAAAAGCCAAGTGGCCACGTTGGACCTCTCATAGCCCCAACCCTTTGGTTTATGGCCATTTTTAATCCATTTTAAATTCCCTGAAGAGGCGTTAACTTTTGTAGAAGCAGAATGAGCTTTGTTCATATGTGCTGTAGTCTGTTATCAAAAGCCACATTCCAAGAAAACTTTGTTCTTTTAATCAGTGAGAGAAAACCAAATTCCAGTTTGGTAACAGCTTATATTCACTGTGAAACAATAGTTATTCACTTAGTCATAGTCACAGTAAGACTTCAAAGGCAGTTTAATGTCTTAACAAACTTGTAGCATGCACAAAACTCTTCTTTCAGTTGCAACACACCTTTTTGCACTTTCTGTATTCGTCACTTCATTTGTCCACTTAGAGGACAGCCACCTGTACGTTTAGACTTCCTTTGCTTTTCCTTAATAGAATGTAATTCCATTCCTTATTACTTTTTATTAAAAACACACATCTTACTTTTCTTCAGAAACCATGACTTGTACTTTACATCATCATTCTGTCGATTGGTAAGGATAAATCACCCAAAGTTATATCATTTATAAAAGTATCTGCACAATGTCTCTGTTAATTAGATCAATAAACAAACATCAGTATCATGTATCAATACAATAATGATTATTTCCCAGTTCACACAAGCCTCAAATTCATTTACTTTAATGTCCTTGAATTTAGAATTGTTTGATTTGTAAGCACTTACTTCTCTTTAGGCCAATTAATTAGAGCTCATTGAACCACATAGCCTTTAGCAATTTTTTCCAAGGATGGAGACATACACCGAGACACACACAAATCTGGACAGACAGAAACCTCACAGTTTTCCACCTGAAATTTAAATTGTCTCTTTGTCGCTTTTATTTTCTTGGCTTGAGTTCCAGCTCATGGCTGGAGTCCCGGATCGAGTGGGCTGTGTATCTCAAGGACATGATAAGAGTTAACTCAGGTTTTTCCCCAGGCATGTTTCTGTTTCTCAGGCAGGATCAGAGCTCCCCAAAAGAGTATTTTCACAAGTCAAACTTTTAGTAATTACATGTGCAAAAGGAACCAGTTTTGCAATTTCAAAAAGATTCCATTTTACCTAGTTTTCTCCGGAGTCTAAAGAATACACATGGCCATTCAGGGTTCAAAATGTCATTTCTCCTTCATGTAGTCATAGCTTCATAGCTAAAATTTAAACCAGAGAGTGCTCAAATTGGCTCTGATGACAGGGGTAGACTGATCGAGAAGATGTCCCAGCAGGGATTATCTCTCTGGGCAGGTGAGGTCGTCTCTTAAAGCAAAGAAACCCCATATATAAGGGATTTTTAGGCCTTGAGGATCAAAATTATCCGTTTTTCAAGATATTATTCAAGGGGTGGGGGTGGTTCTGGACTGTTAGGCCCCATCTGTAAGAGAGAAAAAAGCAGTGCCCAGTGCCATGGCTTTTTTCTACCAGAGGTGTCTGCCCCTGCTCTAGACGGGGTTGGAGACTGATTTTCCACCTAAGCTTCCTTCCCTGGCCAGAGCTAACCTGTCTCTTACAGGTGAAGGTGTCCTACTCCCACCCCCCCTCATTCTACCACCCAGGCATGGTGGAGATGCACCAGGGTTAGACCTGATGGCATCCCAGATTGATGTCCAGGTCCTCACCATTAAAACCTTGGTTTGATTTCCCTTTTATTCCGGCACCACCTGGGGTGGAACAGAGTAGTTTTCCGGATGCTCGCCGAGCCAAGACCACTAGGGGAAGCACCCAACTTCTGTGTACCTGCGCACATTCCTCATAACAGTATAAGTGGCAAGTCATAAAGGGATGAACAGAAAACCCAAGACATCCTCCTGAGAGTGGCCACACGAGTCTATTTAATAACAAAGGAGGTGATGGAGGGCCCGCCTGAGAGGAAAAACTAATCCTTCATATGCATGGAGTGCCAACATCATCCTTTTGATTCCTGTCCCTCAGACTGTACAAAAAGAATACCTAAGGAGTTGAGACAAGAGCCACTGGAGGGCTTCGTCTGCTCTGCTAAGAGCTAGCGCTACTAAGGGAAGAAGCCCAATGCACTTTCAATCTGCCCAAATCTGGGGTGTCCCAATCTGTGTCCTCAGGAATCTCATGCTCACCAGCAATGCCTCAATCCATATAGTCCAGAGGCATAGCCACGACAAGAACTTGCCTGTGTGTCTGTGGGGTCAGGATGGTGATTTCCAGTCTGAGAGATGTCCCTGGAGCTAGAGCTCCAGCTCGCTCCCTAAAGTGCTCCTGTCTGCAGTGTCCTGTAAAACTTGGAATGGGGGCCTTGCTAGAAAAGCACAATAACAGCATGGATTGCAAGTCCCTTGAAAGTCTACAATCCGGCACATGAGGTTAATAACTTTAATTCCCCAAGCAGATATGAAATGGTCAGAGGGACCAGGAAAAGCTGACTGGGGAAAAGTTCAGTCCACATGCTTCTGATTTAGTAAAGTAGCTGCTGCTGCTGCTGCTGCTGCTGCTAAGTTGCTTCAGTCGTGTCCGACTCTGTGAGACCCCAGAGTTGGCAGCCCACCAGGCTCCCCCGCCCCTGGGATCCTCCAGGCAAGAGTACTGTCGTGGATTGCCCTTTCCTTCTCCAATGCAGGAAAGTAAAAAGGGAAAGTGAAGTCACTCAGTCGTGTCCAACTCTTAGCGACCCCATGGACTGCAGCCTACCAGGCTCCTCCGCCCATGGGATTTTTCCAGGCAAGAGTACTGGAGTGGGGTGCCATTGCCTTCTCCGTAGTAAAGTAGAGACCACAGTAAACGAGCAAAAGAATCTCAACTCTGAGTGTTCTTACCTTGTCTTGAAGATCTTGGACAAGCCCCCAAGATGATAACCTAGCAGTCAACGGTGACCGATGCCACTGGATTCATGGTGTCTGAAGAAGAAGATATTACTCTGGGGCCAAAGACAGTCTCAGTCACTCAGAGCTTTGTGTATATTTTATTTAAAGTGAAGGTGACAGAAAAAGCTTCTGACACAGACATCAGAAGGGGCTCATTAATTTAAGTGGGGCCATATATACGTCTCAACTAGCCTCTGAGAATAGACAAAAAACATCTCAAGGATGTGAGCGTTTTGCCCAGACCCTTTCCTATAGCATACATCCAAAGCTCAAAAAGAGGAATGTCCTTGAACCTGAGATACTGCTCCCTACAATGCCTACTTGTCTTAGGCCAAAGAATGTGAAAAAGCAAGCAAGCTTGCCTCCTCCTTAAAGGGGCTTTAGGCTTGGACTCTTTATCAACCTGCTGGGACAGGTAAGTATACAGTTAAAATCAGAAAACTCTAATGTGGTAATGGTGGTGAGTAAAGCATTTGTATAACATACCACTGATAACTCATATAAGTATATCACTTATAAATTCAGTATGAAGGTCAAAAGATAAAATATCAAAGTAATGATAACTACAAAATGAAATAATGGAACCATGTTTGAAGAATTAGATGACAGTATGATACTAAGTCAACAAACAGAGAGACCCGATGAAGAGCTACAAATTATTTTTTTTAAAGGAAACTAACATAAATTCTGGATTTGAAAATGAAAATAATTGAAATGAAAAATTGATAGGTTCAATAGCACATATGAGATGCTGGCAGAAATAATCCATAAACTTGAAGATGAATTCATAGAAATCAATGTAAAAATAAAGAGAAAAAAATGTTGAGGGAAAATGATCTAAGGCATCCATTCATTACACCATCGAGTATGGAAGGAGAGAGACTCTCAGAAAGCAGGGAGAGAAAGGGGAGGGAGTAAAATTACTTGTAGACGGAATGGCTGACCGGCAGGTCAGAGCGAAAGGGAGGCGCAGCACAGGGCTCTTAGGGCGCCCCGCGGCAGCCCCGTCCCTCTCCGGCCGTATGGGCCTGAAGGCGCCGGATCTCCTCCGATCTGGGAAGCTAAGCAGGGTCGGGCCTGGTTCTTACTTGGATGGGAGACGGCCTGGGAATACCGGGTGCTGTAGGCTCTTTGCCTTCCCTCTCATTTAGCCCCCGGCCCCACGTCCCAACTCTTGGGCTCCCGCACCCCAACCCCTCCTGGGGGTGGGTGGCCAGGGCACCGACTCCCGCTGCAGACCTGGGGTGCCTCCGCGCGGCCCGCGAGCCCCTCCACATTTGGCTTCCAGGAAACCAGACGACCGTCCCGCGGGTCTCCGTCTGGGGCTCCCTTGGCGTGCCTCAGGCAATCCCCGGGAGGCTCCACCAGCTCCAGCCCCAGCCCCAGCCCCAGCCCTACCCCCAGCCCCACCCCCACCCCCCATCCTCGCAGGCGAACGCCTGAGCTCGCGCGCATCTGCGTGCACACACAGATATATGTGCACAGACGGTGCATGTATCTTGTTCAGTTATACTTTTGGTGGATATGTGCCTGGGAGTGGGACTGCTGAATCATATGGTACTTCTAGGTTTAGATCCTTCAGGAACCTCCATACTCTTTTCCATAGTGGCTCTACCAACTCACATTCCTACTAACGGTGGAGGCGAGTTCCCTTTTCTCCACATCCTCTCCAGCATTTGTTATCTACAGACTTTTCCATGAGGATCATTCTGACTAATGTGAAGTGGTACCTCGTTGTAGTTTGGAGTTGAGTCTGTCCAATCATGACTGATGTGGAGCAAGATGACCTTTTTAAAATGCAGATGCAGTTCTATCACCTCCCTGCTCCAACTGCTCTTGTATTTTCCCATTATAGTGAAGATATGACCAAATCCCTTCATTGCTTGGTCCCCACTTTCTTCTCTGATTTCTTTTCACTGAAATGCCCTCTGCACTCTTTTGGTTCCATCCCATAGGGCATTTTTCATTTCTTGAATGTACTAAGGTTCCCTTGTCACGTAGCCTTCCAAGATGCTATTTTACCTGCCTGAAATTCTTCCTGCATCTCAACCCTGGTTTACGTTGGTTCAACCTATGAATCTCAACTCAATTATTAGTCTGAAAAGCCTTCTCTGACATCCAGTTTTTGGTGAGGGAAGAGGCTCCTATAGAAGTTCTCAAAGGATCTGCCTGTTATTTATCATTAGATTAGTCGCAGGGAAAGAAGGAACTGTGTTTCTTCTTCTCTCCGCATTCTATTTCCAGAAACATATTGCATGCCTACTAGCTCATAGTAGGTGCTCAATATTTATTTAGTGTGTGAAAGATGGAAAAGTTCTGTGAAGCCTCAACTTTTCACTTGGCTCAGCACTTTTGATCTCTTTGTATCTTTGTCGATTCAGTTCTTTTCTTTCTTCTGTTGATGTGCACACTATATTCAAGGCACGATCTAAGGCATGAAGACATATCAATAAATATAGGTTCTTGCTTTCCAGGAACTCGTACATCATATTTCTATAATTCAGGGTTTTTTTTAATGCTCTAGAACAATGTGAACTTTTAGTATTATCCATTTTCATTTCAAAGAAAGATCATTTTACTTACGTAGCAAAGGTGGAGACCTTCCAACTTGCAGTCCAATACTTATACCTTTACCATTTCAGGCAAGTCTTGTGGTTCCTTCTGGAGGTGTGTGGCTCTTCCAGAAATGTGAAGATCTTCCATAGTCCTCAGACTTTGGTGTCATTTGGAATCATTAAGAAAGTTTCCAGGTATAGGTTCCAGACCACCACCTCAAAGAGTCAGTAGCCAATGGAGTGGATTCCAGGAACATGCATTGTTAACCAACATCACTGGTGATTCTGTTGCTACAGACTCAATGCAGTGGGCAGGGCCTGGACTGCCCACTGGGTCTGATGTGGAATGGAAAGAAGGGCTTACCCCCTCCACTGTTTCTAGCCCTGTGACTAGAAACGGTCCCCAAACAAAAATCAGACAAACAAGATTATCCCAGATCATAGTCCATGAGATGAAGGAACTAAGCAGCTGGTTGAGATGGAGCCAAGGGGAAAGGTTGCTCTTTTTTTCTCCACCTCTACTCCTTTCTTCCTTGATGCCTTAGTGATTCATCGTGGAGATTTGAAATAAAGTTCACAAGAGTCATATTTGTCAAATAAAGATTTTGCATTGAACCAACTCTAAAAAATGAAGAAAGTTTCACCTGCCACATGTTTCTTTTAAAAAGTCAATTGCTTTTCAACTCTGGGGTTTCTCCATTGCCTTGTTCAAGTAGCCTTTTTTTTTTTTTTTTTCGGTGAATTCAAGTAGCCTTAATCGTAAAAATAAAATAAAACTAAATGAAGATTCAAATATACCAACAAAGGAAAGCTTCCGTTTCTTAAATCATCTTTCCACTTAGTAGAACACTAGCTCTTTTCTTTGTATTTTGAGTAGGCAATTAGTTGTGGCTCAGATGGGAAGGCATCCACCTGCAGGAGACTCAGGTTTGATCCCTGGGTCGGGAAGATCCCCTGGAGAAAGAAATGGCAACCCACTCCAGTATTCTTGACTGGGAAATGCCACGGACAGAGGAGCCTGACGGGCCACAGTCCATGGGTAGCATAAAAGTTGGGCACAACTGAGCAACTAAGAACAGAAGTATTTCCAAGGACCACATTCAAGAGATTTGGAACTCTTGCTTGACTCCCTCATGTTGACCATGTTGACTAGGCAGCAGATAGCAGCTGATTCATCTGTACAATTAAAAAAGAATGTGTCATTCTGTTCTATACTTTTCTGTACTGTAGGAAGAGACTGTACAGAGCAGATGTCTGGACTTGTACAGGACTTTCGGTCCTTTAGAGGATTACAGTGGCACCATCAATGCTTGCCAGAGGTGGCAGGAAGGCGGCCCTGGAAGTTTGAGTCCAGACATGTCCAGTGTTTTAGACTCATATATCAGATGAGTCAGAGTGCATTTACCCTTCACTATGTCTCCATAGAAAGTTGCTTTGGGTTTGGAGGTACACACACACACACACACACACACACACACACCCTGCCGCCGAGACAGGTCAAGAGCTAGAAACCACAGGTAAGGGAGATGGAGAAAGAGGGAGAGAGAGACAGCAAGAGGACACGCAAGCTTCCCAACCCCCGGCCTCCACACCCTCCCCCTCCACTCTGGGTATCCACCCGGCCCCAAGTCGACCCGACCCCACCCTCACCCACCGACACACTCACACACACTCTCACACACTCACCCTCTGGCCTGGGGGTGGGGGCTGGGTCTCGCCTTAGGTAGCCAGGCCGAAGGGGACCTTTGAGACCTCGGCTTCGAGGAAGTCTTGGGGTCCCCACGGGTGACCGCCAGCCCCAGGGCACCGCGTCCGGCCGGGGCCCGGCCCAAGGCTGACGCCCCCTCCCTTGGGGAAGCTGCTTCTTCCGCGTGGCCTTCCTCTGAGGTGCGTCACGGGCTGTGCCAGTGTGTCTGTCTCAGATCCGATGCCATCCTCTCTCCCCTGTCTCCTGTTTGCTGTCTCTCTGTCACTCGCTCTGTGTCTCCATCTGTCTCTGCCTCCGTGTGTGTGTGTGTGTGTGTGTGTGTGTGCACGCGCGTGCGCATGCGTCTGTCTGTCTGTCTGTATCTCCCTCTCGCAGTCTTGGAGTCTGTCTCTGAACTTTCATCTCTTTCTGCCTCTGTCTCTCCTGACACCCGGCGGCCCGTCCGTTCCTCTGGCCCCAGCCTCTCACAGGTGCTATGGCTCTGGCTGACGAGCTTGCGACGGCGGGCTGTCGACTGTCTGTGTGTCTGTCCGTGTGACTGCCTGTCGCTCGTTTGCTCTCTCAGGAAGGTTGTGTGCTTGTCCGGCGGCATGGGGGAAAGGGCGGGGGGCCTCGGTAGGGCGAAGGGGCGGGACTGAGGCTCTCAGGAGGACTGCGCCTCCGTGGCTCCCGGTGGGTTTGGGCACCGGGCAGGTGTCCGGCAGGATGGGCGCTCAGGGCCCTGGCTGAGCTGCGCCTAGGCCCACAGGAGGCTCAGAGGCCCGCGGGCCGCGGGGGAGCGGGTGGCGGCGGGTCCGAAAGCCAGACACCTCTGGGCCGCACGGCCCTGAGCAGCGAACGGGATCCGGGGAGGCCCGGTTCGCCGAGCGCAGCCGGGCCTGGAGAGGCCCGGGGTGGGAGGGCACCGAGACCTCCGCGCCCCTCAGCCCACCCCCCAGGCCCCGCACGCACGCACGCACGCCAGGCATGCCGCTGGGGGTCCTGGAAGCCCTCCGGGCTGCCGAACCTGGCCAGGCGTTTGCTGGCCACGGGGCGGCGGTGTTCGGGGGCGTGGCGGCATTGGCCGGCCGGAGTCTGGTCGCGGGTCCTTCGGCTCAGGTACAGCGCGCGCCCCCGTGGAGAGGTGCGGCCGGCTGGCCCGACCGGCAGGTCAGAGCGAAAGGGAGGCGCAGCGCAGGGCTCTTAGGGCGCCCGGCGGCAGCCGCCTCCGTCTACGGCCATACCACCCTGAACGCGCCTGATCTCGTCTGATCTGGAGGGCTCACATTTGATGGTGGGCTTGTCATCTCGTACCTCTTTCTCGTAAAGCTGGCAGCTGAGGGAATGAGGGAAGTGTAAAATTGAATAACAATAGACTATGTGGAATCTGTGAATCTGGAGCTCTGTGAAACCGTAGGTCTAAGGAGAGACTGGCAGCTGCCGATGTGGAGTATCTGTCCCCATGACCACGTTTACGTTATCAAATGTGCCATTGACCGCCCTCCCCCCACCCCGGGGGGCAGGGACCCCCACGTGGCAGCCTCCAGGCTCGCTCTCTCCAGCTCATCCACCCTCTACAAGTTTCCCCAGACCCTCAGTAGGAGTGGGCACTGCTGCGGGTGTGCATTGTGTGTCCTCGTGCCCCATGTGACGTTGCACGACTAACCGCACTCTGTGTTTGCACCCTTCCTCCCACGCTCATGGGACCAGGCAGCGTGGCGGGAACGCAGGGGCTGGATTCTGCTACAGTCAGGACTTGCTCCTGATGTGCTTCGGGGTGAGTACAGGCCGGCCTGGTCCTGCGGGGGCACGGAGCCCACGCCCCAGGGAGTGGAGGGTCAGCGGGTCTCCGGAGGTTAGCCTGGGAGAACCCTCACAGCAGAGAACGTGACCTTGGCGCCCCACTGCCGCCGGAGTGGTCAGAGCATGGCCAAGGCCCCTCGCATAGGGACGCGTGGGTATCCCTCCCACAGCGGCAGTGCTGCCGGCCACGCCCTGCGTGCACGTTCTCGGAGGGAACAGGGCCCAGACCGTCAGGGTTCACGAGGCTGCCCTGCCCTGGACCTCTCCGTGCAGAGGCCAGCATTTCACACGGAGGTGCACCGGCATCTGGGGCTCGGCGGCCACTAAGAGGCCACCCTCCCTTGCAGGTGCTGCTCTGGGTGGTCCTCTGGTGGGTCCGGCCCTGGGGCCCAGCCCTGCTCGAGCAGCTCTGAGGGCAGGAGGCTGTCTGCTCTGTCCTGTTCACATCTCAGCTAGAAAGCTGGATTGGGCTTTTGAGGGTTTTTTTTTACCAGCAGCTTTTAGCTATATGTCAGAATCAAGTCAGCCACCGAGTTCTCTCCTTGATCTGCTTGGTCCTCCATGTTTCTCTGAATTCTCAAAGCAGCTGAAGCCCCAAATGGGGTAGGGGGTGGGGGTGTCAGGAGGGGCAGGGGCTGGGGCACCAGCTGCCAACCCAGGACTGACTTTTCTGTGTGTTTGTTTCCAGTTTACCTGCACGAATTCTCCAGATGTTTATACAGCATCCAGTATACAACAAAGACTACATTTTGAACTCGATGTCATCTTTACTCTGTTAATACTTGTTACATGGATCCAAAGATATTACAGGGTTTTTAATTAGTGAAAAATTCATGAAGACCATAGAGAAAAAATATTTTAGAATTTAATGTTTCTGATATTTATGTAAACTTATGACTTCATTTATAGAATTACTTCCTTTTTCTTGTATATTCAGGCTATGAATATCCTTTCAGATCCATTCATGTTCTGATACCTGATTTCAGTCTTTCAAATGAATGTACTGTAGTGCTTGTCTGTATAAATCCTATGAACAAACACAGGGCTTTTGTAAATGATGCATTTATTGTCATTATTCTTGTTTAATTTTTCAATGTTAAACCATGAGAGAAGGGGTTTTCCTGCGATGGTAAAATCATCATGACACGGTGTGCATTATTATCCTTCCAGAATGTAACCAAGCTCTCCAACAATCACTCTGAAATAAGCAAACTTAATTTCAACCAATTGTTGTTGGATGTTAACGACTGGCCTAAACTGTACTTTTTCTAGCAAGAAATGGTTTTTGTCCACAGCGTCAAGTGATTTAAAATTACTGGGTGTTAAATGTGAGCTTCTAATGAAATTTGGGCTGAAAGGATGCCTAGAAGACGACTATGAAGATCTCTCCTGTAACCTAGTCTCTGTGGACCCGGATCCCTCCTCTCCCGTGAGACTCTTTGGGGACCAATCGCGATGCCCTGCACCTGCTGCAGAGCCATCGAGCTGGACAGTGAAGGTGCCACTTCCCAGACAGACAGGGTAGTGCAGCTCTGACAAAGGCCTTATTTTTATGTAAATCATCTTTTTACATGTTTGTAAACGTGTAAAGAATGGACCTAGGCGTACATTTTTAGATTGTGATGACATAGCCATTCTGGATTGTATAAATAGCAAATGTAATCTTTACTTTTTCAGCAGCACATTAAAAAAGCCAGCAAGAGATGCGTTCAGGTCACAGTGTGATATTTATTATGCAGCTGGTATCTTGGTAGACAGAGACAGCATGTCTCTTTACATGTGGGTTCCGCCTTTAATTTACTTGTACAATTCATTGTTATCATTCTATTTTCCTATTAATCTTTTGTGAACTTCCCGAATATGTGACAAAGTATGTACAGTCTACTTTTGAACTATTTTTATCACAGTATTATTTATTGCTTTCTTTCAATCAAGTACTGAAGCAAAATTTCCCAGGGCCAATAAAGAGTGCCGAGGGTAAGCTGTACTCTCACTGAGAACAGACCAGAGCTGGTAACGGGAGCCCGTGTCATCACACGGACATTCTCTTAAGAGAAACGGATGGATGCAAAGGAAAGGCCAGAAGGCGGAAGCATAGGTGTCCCTAGAGGGCGCCCGACGGTGTGTTCATTCCCTTGGCTCCGGAGACAAGAGGCTCCATCACTTCAGCATCTGCGGGGACAGGGCCCCTCTGCTGCTGAGGCGTGGGCAGCGGGCCGAGGGTGGGAACAAAGTGCAGGTGTCGAGGCTCGCCATCGGTCACAGGGCGGGGTGTCCGAGGGCAACCTTGACGGGGACCCGAATGATGCACCCTAGTCCAGCATCAGGTCCTCCCTCAGCATCAGACCCTAGTCCAGCATCAGACCCCAGTCCAGCATCAGATCCCAGTCCAGCGTCATGGCCCTAGTCCAGCATCAGGCCCTCCCCCACCCTCAGACCCTCCCCCCACCTCCGACCCTTCCCCAGTATCAGGCCCCCCACCTCCAGTATGAGGTGTGGCAGCCCTAACTTGTCTGGTACTCCTGAGCACACTCAGGCAGCCCCAGAGCAGCAGGACAATAGCTCTGGCAGGAGGTGCATCTTTAGGAATCACCTGCGGAGCAGCAGCAGCTGGCGTTTGTTTCAGGTCAAGGAGAGACAAAGAAAAGGCACTTGTGCAGGAGGCAGTGGACGTTGTGTGCACGTTCCCCAGCTCTGCTTCCTCCCCGTAGGGGCTTTGCTCTCCTGCTCTCTCACAGGCCCCAGGGTGGTGTCCTTCCAGATTCACGGTCTCCTTGATATCTCAAGCCCAAGTCCTGAGTTGCGTCCCAGTCTGGTGTGGCAGAGGGCTGGGAACACCCAAGCTCAAGGGCTGAAAGGATCCCAGGGGGACAGCCGGGCCCCAGCAAGTGGCAGGGCAGGGCATGAGGGTGGCCGCCCACAGAGGGCCCCGGAGCAGCACTGGAAGGAGAGCGGTGATGCCTGAGCTCACTCGGGGACGCTGCCCGGCCTGGCACTCAGAGATGTTACTGCCAGCAGCTCTGGGGATGCAGGAAGCCCGGTGAGTGCCACCACGCCACCCAGGCCGTGTGGTGGGCACTGCTGACCATGGCCTCGGTTTTCATTCTGGTTCCAGCTGTCCCTCCAAGGGCTGACGGGCTCCTCTTCCGAATGGCACAGATATTTCGCTGTTGTCGCTCATCGTGTGTTTTCCTCTTTACAACCTGTGCTTGCTGCTCTTCCAGTTTAACTTAGGATCGGCCCTTATGTTCTGCGTTTCTAGTTGTCAGCATTCACTGGGGCTTTCCAGGTGGCGCTAGGGGTAAAGATCCTGCCTGCCAATGCAATAGATAACGAGAGATGTGGGTTCGATCCCTGGGTTGAGAAGATGCCCTGGAAGAGAGCATGGCAACCCACTCCAGTCTTCTTGCCTGGAGAATCCCATGGACAGAGGAGCTGGCAGGCTACAGTTCCCTGGGGTCGCAGAGTCAGACACGACTGAAGCAGGTTAGCACACACTCAGGTTTTAGTTCAGTCGCTCAGTTGTGTCCGACTCTTGTCACTCCTTGGATTGCAGCACTCCAGGCTTTCCTGTCCTTCACTATCTCCTGGAGTTTGCTCCAACTCATGTCCATTGAACCATCATGCCATAGAGCCATCTCATTCCTGTTTCATCCACGAGAGAGGTGGCTGGGGCTCGGCAAAGTGCCTGGTCCCACTGGGGGGGTGTGAACCTGCCCTCACCGCTCCCTAACCACGTGACTGTCACTGTGTCCTCCTCTGTGAATCGGGAGGGGGCAGCACCTGCTTGCTAAGAGGCACACACAGCATCTGGTACATAATCAATGCACCATCCATCTCAGCATTGTATTTACTAATAATAGGGATAGCATTTAATAATCTGCTCCTTTTTCTCTCTTGTCACTTAGCTGTGCTCCAGACCACATCTGCTTTACTTACCCCTGTACATCCCACACCCAGCACAAACAAGACTCAACAAATTTGTGGCTGAAGAGGCAGGAACATACGCTGTCTGTCCTCAAGGAGAGGAAGCTGAGTGATATGGGGGCCTGATGATAACCCTGTGTGATGAGGGGACCCCAGGAGGACCTGTGTGGCTGTGGGGTGGGGTGGGGGCATGGGCAGAACCCCTGATGAGCTCCTGGGGATGGGGAAGGTGGCAGGAAGGAGGGCGGGCTGTTCCTTGTGGGGTGTCCACAGATTGTACCTCACCCCTCACTGAGGACCACTTTGGCCGTTTCCAAACACATGTCACTGTTAGGATGAAACAATCATTGCCCAGCTCCTACTCAATCAATTGCGTAGAATATGTTTCTAGCACTGGAGTACAATCATCTGCTTTATTCATTCCATGCTCCATTCATCCACCCATCCAGCCAGCCATCTGTTCATCCATCCACCACTCACTAATCCATCCATCCATCCACCCAACCATCCACTCATTAACTCAGCCGATCATCTCAGACCCATTGAGAAGACAGACGCCTCCTCCACTCCTGCTCCCAGGAGGACCCCCAGCGTGATTGACAGGAGCCTCGTGGGGACGACGGGGGAGACACAGAAGGGAGATGCCTGCAGGCCCTCCTCCCTCTGAACGGTGAAGCACCCACCTGGTCCTAACGCCTCCTTGCTGGGGTGTTCAGGCCGGCCCTTTTCCTTCTTGCGAAACAAGCGGCTGATGGAGGACTTGATGCCCTTCTTCTTTGGGGCTTTGTGCAGCGAGCCCTGGCTGCTGGTGCTGCTGCTGGGGTTGTTCCCGGGGCTGTCCTGAGAGCCTGTGGAGCTTCAGGGAGAGAAAACGACCTTTAACTGGCACCCTTGTGCAAACACACACCCCTCCACAAGAGCTACCGATAGAAACGGGCACCCAGCAACACCCGCGCCTCAACCTCGCAGCTGACAGTTGGAGTCTCCTTCACCAACCACACTCCACACAAGCAATGCAGGCTCCCGGCGTCAGACAACCGCACTGGGAAGCTGAGATTCTCTGCCTCGAGCTCTCCCGCGAGGAGGGCTTGACTCCAGGCCAGCTGGTGCAGAGGGCGCTCTGACCCTCCCTTAGGGTCGCTGCTCGGCAGCTGATGACGCTCCAGGAGAAGACGAGCTCCACTGCTCTGGGTAGATCCCCCCGCCTCCCACAGGGTAACCATCCCCGGCCGTGGCAGGAGAGCGACGGTCACCGTGCAGGGCCGCTGGTCAGGTGACCACATGTGCCCTCCATCGAGTGCTGCCTGGCTCAGGACGGGAGCTCAGCAAGTGGTGGTCTGAATGAGGACAGTGTCAGTCACAGGAGGGGACAGGGTCTCCTGAGAGGAGACCCCTGCAGGAAAGGGAGGGACCCTCAAGAGCGAACCCGAGAGGCACGGGGCCGTCACCGTCAGGAACGTGCCCCAGGCCGGGCAGACCTCTACCAAGAGCAGGAAGAAAGCTCCCACAGGAGTCAATCTGTAGAGATGGACGTTTTCTAAAATCACTGAGGTCACTGAGCTCTTCTTCCCCAGCACCTGAAGTTCACCACTAAACACAGGCACCGAACTCAGTGGTATTCCTTTAAAATCATCCTTGCAACTCTTTCAAGACAAGAGGCGCAGGGCTCCTGAAACTGACGACGCACACACAGGCCGCTTACTTGTGGGCGTCCCTGAGGTCCTCGTGGGTGGCTGTGCGCAGCGCCCCCGTGTGCAGCCGGCCCAGCCGAAGGGACCGCGGCCAGGCGAGGGTCGAGGGTTCACATCTGATGGCGGTCTTGTCATCTTCTACCTCTTCCCGTAAAGCTGGCAGCTGAGGGAGTGAGCTAAGTGTCAAATTGGCTAACAATAGACTGTTCTGAAAAAGGCAATCACACAGGCTTTACATTATAACCAGAAACTTATTTGAAAATCTATTAGCTATGCTTTCCCCCAAGTACAAAAAAACCCTTGTTATAGCTTAATGCCATCTTAAAGGACTGTCTTGTTCAAAAAAAGTGGGGCTATGGGGCAGCGAGAGCATCCGACTGAGTGCAGAGACCCCGGACGGGAGCCTCCCTGCAGTCGGCCTCGGCCCTCCCTGGAATCCAGCGACCAGATGACCCTGCGGGGCAGGACAGCAGAGCGATGCTGGCACCGTGGATCCTGTACGGCATGAACTGCCCTGATGACAGGACTGTGCTCATCGCCAGATGCTGCTCAGAAGCACCACAGCTAGAGTACGAAACCTCTCAGCAAAGCCGTCCAGACCTTTCTGTTTGAAGGAGAAAAAGACACAGCTTGTGCCACCATCCAAGATCATTTGTAGTGATGATGCAGGTTACTGGAACCCATGATAACAAGGGAAACAGAAAAGGTACCTAACCCCTCCAAGCGAACACCATGTGCCTGGATCGTATTTCTCGGTAACATACAGAAAGGGGACTACCCACTGAAGTACTTACACGCCGTTCGAGTGTCATTCGCTCACAGTGGTTTCCATAAGGCACCCCCAGGTCTTCACTAACAGATGATCTTGTATCACCCTAGAGCGGTGGGAGGTTCAAAAGGGAGGAGATATATGGATACCTATGGCTGATTCATGTTGAGGTTTGACAGAAAAGAAAATTCTGTAAAGCAATTATCTTTCAATTAAAAAATAAACTAATTAAAAAAAAAAAAAAAGAAGATGATCTCTCTTGGACTCCCAGTGTTTCCGCTGGTCCTGGGTGTGAGGAAAGGAAAGACAGTGTGGGAACAGATTAACCCTGCAGGGTCCAAACAGGTCTCACTGATACATTTTGGTGTGTGGCTAAACCTGGGGAGGTTTTAGGAAACATGCATGGCATGTATTGTTATAAACAATGAGTGCGTTGTTTTAACCAACTAACCTGTGCCTTTTTGGTGGGATTCTGTAAAGAATACTGATCCCGTGCAGCCCCAGAGGAGCTTGGTGACAACAAAGTAACTTAGTGCAAAATACAGCTGAACTCATTTAACAGCAGCTCGATAAACTGGGCTCCCTCCCCTGAGCTCTGACAAGAACCCTCAGACAACAGAAGGCGACAAAGGCTAGAAATTTTCCACATGGAACTGAACAGGGATCAATCTCAAATTCAAGTTAAAATAAGCATTTATAAAAATCAGAAAACAACAACCAACAGAGCAGGGAAGTGACACACCTGGGTTGACTATGGACTCAGTGGAGACAAACACCTGCCTCGGAGTCAGGGCCCAGGCCAGCCCCTTCCCCCGGGCCTCCTCCTGAGGAAGGCCTCTGGGTCTGCAGCCTGGCTGCCCTCCCCCAGGATGGGAGCTGCCCCACTGGTGCCACATGTGGCTAGGAAGGGCAGTGCCGTGTCCTCGCTGAACAGGAGGGCAAAGCAGGCCACAGAGCGGGCGAGCGGCACGCCCAGGTCACCAACCCCAGGGGGACGGCGCTGCTCTGCTGTGCCCAGCAGAAGGGCTCCCGGGCACTGAGCCGCCTGAACTGGAGCACGGCCACCCTAGTCCTGCGGGAAGGCCCAGGAGTGCTCGGCCAGCGGGCTGGAAGCAGGAGAGGGACAAGGAAGGCCAGCCCTTGGGGCACTGGACTCCAACAACAGGGGCTCATCCAAGTGACCCGAGGGGAGAGGCAGAGAGCTCCCTCCTGATGCTCCCTCCATCAGGGATGCCCGCGATGGACACGAGAGCCTCTGGAGGAAAGCGGGCTGTTAAATGAGTTCAGCTGTATTTTGCACTAAGCTACTTTGTTGTCACCAAGCACCACGGTTAAGTGTCCAGGCTCTGATCAGACCAGTCCACACCATGCTGCTGGGTGTGAGAGCCTGGGCAGGGTGCCCGGCCTCGCTAAGCCTCAGTGTCTATGTCTGCTGAACGGGGATAGCAGTAGACTGGACCTCACCTGGGGATGAGATGACGGACTCGGAAAGCACGTGCCCGGCACACAGAGTCTCCTGCACACTGCTACCCACCATCATTAAATTGGCTTCCCGCAAATCTAACATCTATGGCTCTGATTCAGTCATTTCTTATATGAAAACACTAAGCGGAAATTCCATGGTGGTCCAAAGGTTAAGACTTGGCACTTTCACTGCCGGGACACTGGTCTGATCCCTGGTTGGGGAACTAAGATCCCATAAGCTGTGCAGCACGGCCAAAAACATAAGTACAGAAATTTTTAAAAATAATAAATAATACTATGTCTATTATAAACAAGCATGAGATGACCAGAAGGCCAACAAGTGGGAGAAAGGCACACTGTTACAATCGTCCCAACGAATGACCAATTTCCAACAGAACCATCAGCACATTTTAAGTGGTGGGTGAGTTTCATCACTTCCATTAAACCGTCAATTATTCACCAGGACATAACCACACAGTGTTCATTCACGTTAAACGATAAGGACTCTTCAATACTTCACAGAGAAACAAAGGCCTGCTAAATTACTAAATAGTTTACCTTTCGATGCTGCTTCCTTAAATCACTAGGCTGATAGATGCATGCAAAGAAATGAAGACAAACCAGATTCATTGCGACTTTGAAGCTAAAATTTCAAGAATCCGTAGAGGCAAATACAGTAAAGCAAAAATGATGGCAAACATGTAAGTGACATGAAGATTTAGAGAAATGTGACTGGAAGCAGAACATTTTTTTGACCACAGAAGTTAAATAAGCTATTCAAGATTTACTAGAGAAACACTATAAATTATTACTCAGGAAGATACCACTCTATTACAACATCATGATTTATTAAAGCACAGCATTCTGTACAACAAAGGGCCTTAACAGGTGTCTATTCTCAGCCAAATCTCTCTATAAGTTAGTTTCTCTTAATCAAAAACATGTTACACTTTAAATTAGTCATTTAACTGATGAGGAAGTTACCATAATACCTAGTTTAACATTGAACAAATCTAACCACCTCTTGGACATTCATGTAAAATCCTGACATAGAATTTGATTTAAAACTTCTCAAAATAAATTCATTAAAGCAAGTTCCCTGTGAAAATATGTAAGAATGAAAGCTAGCACAATAGCAGGTGCAGTCTTTACATTTTATTAACCATAGAAGATACTTTTTTAACGAGTCTAATAGAGACATTAACTGTGCAAAAGCTGATGAGATTTACAGTCTTAAATACAAGCACCAACACAGAAAGGATATTGTGTCAGTTCAGTTCAGTTCAGTCGCTCAGTCGTGTCCGACTCTTTGTGACCCCATGAATCGCAGCCTGCCAGGACCCCCTGTCCATCACCAACTCTTGGCGTTCACCCAAACTCATGTCCATTGAGTTGGTGATGCCATCCAGCCATCTCATCCTCTGTCGTCCCCTTCTCCTCCTGCCCCCAATTCCTCCCAGCATCAGAGTCTTTTCCAATAAGTCAACTCTTCACTTGAGGTGGCCAAAGTGCTGGAGTTTCAGCTTTAGCATCGGTCCTTCCAATCAACACCCAGGACTGATCTCCTTTAGAATGGACTGGTTGCATCTCCTTGCAGTCCAAGGGACTCACTCTCAAGAGTCTTCTCCAACACCACAGCTCAAAAGCATCAATTCCTTGATGCTCAGCTTTCTTCACAGTCCAACTTTCATATCCATACATGACAACTGGAAGAACCATAGCCTTGACTAGATGGACCTTTGTTGGCAAAGTAATGTCTCTGCTTTTGAATACGCTATCTACGTTGGTCATAACTTTGCTTCCAAGGAGTAAGCGCCTTTTAATTTCATGGCTGCAGTCACCATCTGCAGTGATTTTGGAGCCCCCCAAAATAAAGTCTGACACTGTTTCCCCATCTATTTCCTATGAAGTGATGGGACCAGATACCATGATCTTAGTTTTCTGAATGGTGAGCTTTCAGCCAACTTTTTCACTCTCTTCTTTCACTTTCATCAAGAGGCTTTCTAGTTCCTCTCCCTTTCTGCCTTAAGGGTGATGTTATCTGCATATCTAAAACTCTACTAAGTCTACACTTAAGAGGGTCATTTCTTTATGTAAGCACAATCTCATTTATGAATTATACATGATATGTAGTTTAGGATCCATCTACATACATTATGCTTATAACTGCATGCTGCTGCTGCTAAGTCGCTTCAGTCGTGTCCGACTCTGTGCGACCCCATGGACTGCAGCCTACCAGGTTCCTCCGTCCATGGGATTTTCCAGGCAAGAGTACTGGAGTGGGTTGCCATTGCCTTCTCCTTTAACTGCATAGTGATACACCAATTCAACTTACTGCTATGGGGGAAAAACACCATTTAATGAGACATGAAGACAAAGCACAAACCTGACTAAGGGGACACACGCTGTGGACCACAGCACGGCTATGACCAGAGCAAGTGAGGGGACGGGGGAGGGGAGATGAATGGGTAAACTACAGCCTCGGGGGCTGGGGGGGGATCTGGATTCATGACGACTAAGCAGACAACAGGATGAGAGAGGGAATCAAAACCAATGATGAAAGCAGACACACTGTCAGAGAACTCCAACAGCAAGGAAAACATGCAGAACTGTTCTTTTCCAAATATTCGGAAAGAAATCAAGCATGAAACCACAGAGAAATCGTCAAAGAATTTTAAATATCAACTAATTAGCCAATGATGCAAATTATAAAAACAGTGTGTCAAAAGACCACAAAATGGACTAGTTACCACTTCACAGGCCGCTAAAATGATTCACGGTTAATTTAATTATAAGCTGACTAACAATGCAGCTAACATGCAATGGGTGGTAACAGAAAACAGAGACAATACAAGTCCAGTTACAAAGCAGGATGTTGTACACGTGATTTCATGGGGTGAACAGCAATGCACTCACAACACCTAAGCTAAACACACAAGAAAGCTGGAACATGTGCTTTAGAGCCACACTCTGTCACCAAAAGCCCTAGGTTGTCATCCCAGTTTTAGACTCGGAAAAGTGAGGCAGCCCGACGTCTTCCCTGGGGCCCTGGGGCCCTGGGCTTTTAACCTGGTTTCACACGCAGAGCTGGCCTGAGCGCGTGGCCAGGTCCATCAGTAAGCAGACCAATGTAGATTCTTGGTTTTGTTCCCACCGCATGCCCTGCACCCTGTAGCCAGGCATCCCCAGTGGAAAATGTGCTGTACGGCTTTCCCATGCCATGAGAGCTGCCTATGGTTACTTTCACGAAGCTGTCTGCTCCCTGAGAACAGAAACTTCCCTGCAGCTGCTGTGCCCTGCACAAGGCCAGGCCCAACGTTACAGAGGCAGGCTCTGGCTGAGTTCATGATGACGTGCTAAGTGGTGGTCCAAATATCAAGACTAATTTGTCGCTGTGCCATTGTGGAATGATTAAAGACGAGGCAGTTTAAAAACTTTTAGACCTCTGAGCGTAGCAAATGTACCTGATTTTCTTCTGGGTATAAAGAGAAAAAACAAAAAACAAACAAAAAACAGCATGCTGGGGGAGGGATGCGGCAGGGAGGAGGCAGTCACATACCAGAGTCATGATGCCCAGCTGGTCTCCCTCCTGCGCCAGGCTCTGCTGCCTCCTTCTGGGCTTGGGCAGGGGCGGGCAGGAGCCAGCATGCGAGGAGGTGGGAAGCAGGTTGAGGGAGCTCACTGATTTAAAACGACGGAGGCTGCCTAAGCTCCCCCTGCCCTCCCTGCTCTCAGTCTCCTCGGCCCGCTGCTCCGTGTTCTCCTTCTCTTCTTCGATCAACCTAAAATAGAATAAAAGGCGTCACCTGCCTTTGTCAGCAGAGGAACCTGTCTGGACAATAAATTTGGGCTGGCATTCTGTGTCATGATTAGCAAATTCCAGAAACAGTTGCTCAATTAACATCTCAGACAAAAGGTTCTACCTTTCCTCTTTGGAATATTCTCAAACTTAGAATAACTTAGCCTTGAGTCTTACAAACTGGCCCTGACCATCCACGCTTGATTTCACTTATTTACTGTAACATTCTGAAGGGGCCCCGGTGGCAACTCTCTTTCCTGTGAAGAGATACCTCAAGTTGACAACCCTTACCTCCCCTGCTCTCAGGGCAGAGATGCACGTCAAGTGCCTCAAGTCTTTTCCACTGGGGATCAGGAACTCTGTATAATCAAAACAGCAATTCACAAACAAGCTGCAGTTTCTAAACACAAGTCTCCAGACCAGATGAAGTGCTGAGTTGATCTTTTTTTTTTTTTTTTTTAAGGTTGTATACATACAAACGCATCACTTGATGAAGTTCTCCACCAGCTTTGTGTGAGTTTCTGGATTCATGTCAATGTGCTGCATTAACCTAGAATTCACAGTTTCTGCTCTTCTCCCCTAATGTGTGGTGGATGTTTTTATATAGCAGTTTAAATATACAATTATGCAAATACAATGATTTTCAAATTAAAATACAAGATTCTTACAGGAAGTAAACTCTCCAGCTTCACTTCAACTCATACATCTGCAAAGTTTTTCACTGTTGATAACAAGTTGATGGACAGAATTGACCGTTTACATCAAGTCAACTTGTCGCATAAGGAAAAATCACTTTTACCTGAAAACTTGCTGTAAAAATAAAAATATTAATCTATAACCGTTCCATATTTCCTGCAGGGATGCAGAAAGACCATCTTTCTGAGCTCGTCTGTGCTCAAACACGGCCCACAAAGCTGTCTGTCTTGGCGTGAAATGGGCAGGTGACACCACCTGCGTTTGCTGGTTGTCCCGTTCACCCCCTGCCTCTCCCCCGGAGCCCCGCGCTCGGCCGACAGGAACGGGCACCTCGGCCTGGGCTGACGTGATGAGACCAGTCTGAGCAGCAGCTCTGCCTGGTCCTGTGCAGGGTCACCGGCCTGCGGCCACTCTGAACGTGGACTCGGGACACGGGCATAGCTGGGCAGGTGTGGCACCAGGCAGGCCTCGGGGCCCCCAGCCACCTGGCTGCACCCAGACCCAAGGCCCCCTGCTCACCACGAGGCAGGCCTTTGGATTCTATCCTGTTTTGAAAATTGTTATAACTGCCAAGATGGTGTCTAAAGAAAACATCTTAAATATACTGAGGAGATGAGAAAAACTCAAACACATGTCCTTGGACCACTGTCTTACAACAAGCCAATCTTCATACTACATTAAGTTAAAAAGGAAAAGGCAGATCTGAGTGGGAATTTGCCAACCCCAAAACCCCAGCTTTCACCAGGTGGCTCTTCACCAGAACGTGGGGGGCTCTGAGGGACACAGGAGGGTCCACGGGCCGCAGGGGACACCGCCTCGGCACCTCACCCACCTTGGGGCTCAGAGCTGAGGGGGGACACCCCACAACGCCGCCCCCCCCGCCCCCACAGAGCGCTGACACCACACCGTGGACAGAACGCCCCGGCTGCCCGAGCTCTGTAATCAAGGGCCATCTCAAAACTGAAAATTCTTGAAGCAGACCTGAGGTCAGGTTTCTTACTATGGAACATTCAGACGTCCCTAGGAGAAGACAGCTCCTCAGAGAAACCGAGTTTCTGGGGACCTGAGTTCAGGATCACCCACCGGATCTCTTCGTTGATGGCGTCCAGCTGCTCCTGCATCATCACGGTCAGAGTCTTGGCATTGGCCTGCCTGCTGGGCGACAGCTGAGTGGCCGAGCTGAAGAGGGTGACCCTGTCACCCTCGTCGTCAGACACGCCCTCGTCACTCTCAAACGCCTGGGCCACATCGGCCAGCATGCTGGCTTGCTGCGTGCACTCCCAGTCCTGCTCCTTCGGGGTCTGCACCTGGGCATGAGAGGACCACGTCTCGTCAGCGACATTCAGGGCAGCTCAAGTCTATCAGGAACTGAACCCAATTTTACATGGAAGCCCTGACTGTGGATAAATGGGCCATGCTCATGAGACACTGCCATCTCTTAAGCGAACAGGACTCAAGAAACAGGCAGGGGGAGAATCCAGTTCCTAGATGGCCTGGTGACACCCAGGTCTCAGCGTGGACGGCAGGCAATCCTATGAGGTTATTCACAAGGGTGGGCTGATGGAGTCAGAGACAGAAACCGAAAATTACAAAAATACATCCATGCCTCCATCAGCCAGGCTGGAAGAAAATAAGAAAAAAGAACCCTTCAGCTCGGCAGCCGCTGGGTCCCTATCAGCGGTCATCACTGGTACCGGTTCACCAGAGTGTGCCGTCCTCGCAGGCTCCCAGTCCTCCATTTCCCAGGCTGGTCTGAACACCCACAGAGAGGCGCGAGCAGGGGCAGCCAGGAGACGGGAGGGCCAGCCCCTCCGCGGCTCTCCTCTCGGGACACAGGCCCTCGGGCTGTTCTGGGGGATGGCTCCTCGCACCGCAAGGCTGGCTCTGTCATCAGAGACACATGGGATTGTGCCTGCGGTGCCCTGTGCCGCCCTCCCGCTCTCACACCTCACACCCTTGTCTCTGCAAACGTCCCCCCTGCCACACTGTCACCCAGGTCCTGCCTTCTTTCCCAGACATGACCTCAAAGGAACTGAGGGGCAGCCTCGAGGTGCTGGATTGCTGGCTCCCTGTCCCCTGTGGCCAGTGCCCTCGCCTCCTGTCTTCATCACGACCCCGCCCCAGGGCTGGGCTACCCCATTCGCTGGCTCCAGGACCACCTGCCATCATTCCTGCTCTGCTCCAGCGAACCAGCTGCCTATGGGTTCACCCCCATCAGCCCGGTCGGCATGTCCTCTCCCTTCTCTCGCCTTCCATTCGCACAAGGGGAACCAGCAGATTCCTCCTCCAGGGCTCCCTGCAGCGCCCACTGCGGGTCTCTGAAAGCTCCTTGGGAGTGGCCTCTACAGTCCCCCTCCCCGCCCGGTCTCCACTTCTCTGCCAGCAGGCGGTGAGCCCCGCCCTGCAGGGCAACTCCCCGGGGGCTCGAGGAACCCATGTTACCAAGCCCCCTCCCTTCCTTGCCCTCCCCCACGCCACCCCCCCACCCCCAGCATGTCTCTCCCTGGTCTCCAGGCCCTGCCTTCCCTGTGGTTATTCCTCAGTCCCTTGCGCCCCTTCTCAACCTTGGAATGCAGGATGCCCCACAGCTCTACCCTTGCACCCCATCTCTCTCCACCGGCACCTGCCTGGTGACTTAACCATGCTCGTGCCTTTAAATGCCATCTGTATGCCCACGACCCCAAGTCCACCCTGAGCTGAATGAGTCCTCTCCCGGATGCAGGCCGGAACACTCAGCTGTTCTCCTGACACGTCCCCGGGACACCCCATGGGCTCGTCCACCTCAACAGGGCTGAGGCCCGGCTCTTAGCTCCCCGCCCCGGCAGCCCTCCTCACCTCAGGAAACAGGCTCTGGCCTCGAGCTGCTCAGGCCTGAGCCCAGGCTCCTCCCTGATGCGGCCCGCTCTCTCCCTTGTCCCCGCTGGTTGACATGACCCTTTTTCTATCTCCGAGTGGCTACTTCTCTTCCTGCCTCCGGGTCTCTGGTTCAAGGTCACCCTCCTGATGTCACCTCACTGGCCACCCTGTTTACACACGATCGTCCCCTCCTCCTTGGACAACTCAGGCACTCTGGTCTCCTTTCCCTGCTCATTACTGTTCAACAGGCTGCGCGGGTTTAAAAAGGGGTCCACAAATTCTTCCATCCTCCTCCCTTCAAGAGGCAGAAGGGGCAACTCCTGCTCAGCCCCTGAGCGAGGCAGGACTTAGCAGCTCACTCTCGCAAACATAAGTGAAGGTGTGCGGCCTCGAGACCAGGGCATGAAGGGCCCCGGGCTAAACCCCGCACTCTTGCTCTCAGAGGGTGTTCGGAGGAAAGCCAGGCCATGGGAAAGCCACACGGCAGGGACCTCGGCCTGTCCCCAGCAGCCAGGTGAGTCTGAAAGCCTGCCATCCAGCCCTGGGGTGCCTTCCCGCATCTGTGCCCTCAGGAGGCCCTGAACCAGGCCCGCTTGCTACAATGCACAGGCACTGAGGACTGTGAGCTGCTCCCTGGGAAGTCACTAAGCTTTGCAATGATTCGTTACGTAGCAGTGGATAAAGGACACACACGGTTTTTAATTCACTGCTGGAGTCCTACTTCTGACCATGTCTGGCCCAAACTAACTGCTCACTGAATGTGGAAGCTCAAAACACAGACATGTATGAACAAATACATGGCATGAATGAGGTGAAAACATAAAGGCACTTAAACTTCCAATGACAATTCCTCTCACTATAAGCTGATGGGATATGTGTATCCATTTACTCGTAGGACGATTTCAAAACTGTGCTAATTAGTACCATGCTGGGCCTCACAATAGGCCACAAATTATTAAAATTGGTTAAGGAAAAAAAGCATGCCTTAAAAGTAAACTCTTAGCCAGAAAAAGGAAAATGGGAAGACGTAAAGCGACCTATCAGCGCTTTGTTCCAAACCCACCTCAGGACCACAGTGTGAGGGGGCAGGTGCCTCACAAGGTGCCCACCAGGGATGGGAAGGGGGCGGCGGGGTCCTTGCCTCGGATGGCTCATCGTGCAACGCTGCCAGCCGGCCTTTCTGGGGGCACCACAGCACCGCCCCGTTGCCCAAGGAGTCTGCCGGCCGGTCCGCCACAGGGAACCTGAGGTCCGGGGCGCTGCCCAAGTGGGGTCGGCTGAAACACACGGCAAAGAGCAGCACTGTTAGAAGAAAAGAGAGCTCACTCTGTCAGACGGGCCAAAGCCTGTCCATTTGGAAGATCGGCAATTTCACAGCAAAAGGGCCCCTGGGAGGGCACTGCCCTCCTGGCTCCAATAGCAACAGGCCGCCCGCTGCTCCGCAGACACTCAGGGCTCATCCCCAGCAGCTGGAAAACTCCTGTATGTGGGGAAGGCAGTGCTGACGCGAGGGTGTGGAGCTGACTAGGACGGGATCGGCTGTCTGGGGTTGGGGCGTCCAGGGTCCCCCTGGAGCCCGCTCTCAGGTCCCAGGGCAGGGCCTGCACCTGCTCTGCTTTCCCCTTGGCACCCCACCTCCCCTTCGGCCCACGCCTGCTCTGACCTCCCTCTCCCACGGGAAGTCCGTGGATCACAATCACCGGTCTGCCTGGAACACTGTCTGCACGGCTCTCAGTGTTTTTAAAGGCGCCTCAGACAACCCGCAGCAGAAAAGCCTCAGACCCACAGCTCGGAGCTGAGCACCATTGGTGTCTCCCATTAAAGCAGAGGTGAGCGTGTCACCGGACTCTGGGCTGAACAAGGCCCAGCACAGATGCTCAGGCCCTGAGCACTAAGGCCTGGGCCTGCAGGTGCCAGGAGCTCACTCAGCAGGGGCCTGCTGGGAGGCAGGGCGGCCCCGCCTTGACTGTGAGCCGCCTGCACTGCAGGACCGCCCGGGCTCTGCTCAGTCTTCTCTCTGGGAAGAGGGGGGTGCCTTCACGTGCAGGAGTCCCTAAACCCAGGAGACAGGGCCTTCCTCCGAGGACAGGACACCCCATACGCTGCAGAGTGGCCAGGGCCGACCACCAGCTCAGCCTGCTCGGGGTCACACGCTGCTCTGCTCGACGGTTTTGCAAGGAACACTGTGCTGCACAGGAGATGGAAGTCTGGAATCTCCCGGAGCCACACCTGTCTTCCCTCCCGTCTCCCCTCCCTCCTGACAGAACTGTTCCCTTCTCTGCTCCACTTCCACCCAAGGGCCTGGGGCTAGAGCACACTTGGGAACTGGGTGGGGGGTACGACACAGTCCCGCTGTGGACTGCGGGCCCTCGAGGGTCCTCTGAGGGCCACAGAGGCCTCCGGGTTGGGTCGACCCCCAACCATCGCCTCCCAGTCCCCTCGCGGGGTGCAGCCTTCATCTCTCTCCCCCTCCTCACCCGAAGCTCTTTCCTCCGGGAGAAGGTCTCAGAGACAAGGTGACCAATTCCTCTGGGAGGTCCCACCAAATACGCCGTGCCTGCCCTGCCTGGGAGCCAGTTTTCAGTCCCCACTCCCTCCCTCCTGAGGCAGCACAGTGCCCCCCACCCAGCCCACACTGCCCACAAGCCCCACTCCGAGGCCCCACCTGTGCTGCTAAGTCACTGCTGTGAACCCTCCAGAGCTGCCTCCTGGAGACACCCCTCCCTCGCACCAGCCGCTGTGGCCCACTGTCTTCAGAGCACAGCGGCTCCTCCTGCCCCGCGGCTGCTTCCTCTTCTCGTCTCTCACTCTCACTGACACACACGGGACTGGTGACCAGGACCCAGGCTTCTCCATCTGAAGCCCCCAATTGTGTCAGGCCTCGGGTCCTGGCACCAGGTCCCTCCTCGTTACCCAAAAACCCCCAAGAGGAGGAGGCCGTGTCCACCTCCTCTTCCTCCACTGTCTACGCAGTCCTCCTCACACTCACCTCGTCCACCCCGGGAGCAGGGGTTCCCCACCTCTGACAGCCCCAGCCCCTCACCCTGGAGGAGCTCTGCCACCAAGTCCGGCCACATCCCCTCCTGTTCTACAGGGCACGTGCTCTCCTTGAACTCCACCCGCCGTGGTTTCAGACACAGGACCAGTTTCTGGCTCTGCCTTTGTCTCAAATGACATCTCCTTTTCTCTAGAAGAAGGCTGGGTGGGGGCTCTGGACTGCGAGGATCCCCTAAGCACACAAACACAGAAATATGCGTATGGGCTCCAAACTGTCTCCTAAGTCAGGCTGCAAGCAGTAGTCGATTTCCTACAGATGAATGAATGTCACCAGTAAGCACTTAATCACCTTTGCTAGAGTTTCTCTCTCACTTGTGACCGTTTTCCGTGAAGAAGCCAAAGAAACATTTAAATACTCAATAAGAATTACCGCCCCTCTAACAACGAGGAAGAAAAAAGCAGGATGCTCAGTAATCTGCTCGCCTCATTCACAAGCCAGGTGATTCCTCCCACCGCAGTCAAAAGACTACAGGTCATTAACCTTCTGCGACTCTTCAGAAACATCGGTGTCACAGTCTGTCAGGCCCCTCAAATGAATACGCCCAAATATCAACTGGTCGGCCCCCTACTTCCAAACCTCTGCCTGTGGTTTTGAGTGTTGTCAATCCTGTGACTACCACTCCGTGGTACCAAGTTTGACCCTAAGGAACGATGCTTGTCTCTTCCCTCTCGCTGGCCACGAAGCTACAGGCTCCTTGAGGTGCGACCATGAGCAACACCCAGTCATACTGTCCACACACCAGACAGGCCCTTGTCACACTCGACAGCGCTGAGGGGAGCTGCCCGGGGGAGCAGCCTACCTGTGGTGGAAGGGAGCCCCTCGCAGTCTCGTCTGGTCCACTTCGGCTCTCAGGGGTTCCAGGTTTAGAATCAGCTGGTCCTACGAAACAGCCAATGACACAGCCTGCACCGCTTGCTTTCTGGATGTCAAGTGACTTGCACCAAAATGTGCAGAACAGGTTACGTGAGTAGGTATCAACTCCCAACATTTTAATTCTGAGAAAATGTTCTCTAAGAGTCCCTAGCAAATGGAAACACTCAGAACAATATTAACCCTTATAAACCATAATGAGGAGGAAGTTCCATCTCAGGTGTAGAAAAGGTTTCTCTGGAGGAAACATGGCAAGCCATTAACAACGATGAAGTCTGTAGAGAGAAGCTGGACTTCAGGCGGGGGGTTCGGGTCAGGGGGACACGACTCACTCTATTGCCCTCCCTCCTCTCACTGCTTTCAATTGTCTCCATGGAGCTCACCTGCATTCCTCACATTCATTCCTCTACAGCCCACTTCACTTGCTCATGGGGTAAAACAAGTCAAACGGGCCAAGTCTGTGAGTCACTCAACTCAACCTGGAAGCTCTGTGCTGTCGGCCACGGCAGTCACTCGCCTCGTGCAGCCCCTGAGCACGTGAGACAGGCTGCTGCAAAGCCCGATGTGGAAATCACACAGAGGATTTCAAGACTCGTGGTGAAAGAAGGACGTCGAGTAGCCCGTTGGTTTTTAGGAAATTTTAGATTGTGTAGGTGGCTCATATTATCTTTCTGACGCACAGCACAGCCCACGTGAATGGCTCACGCTTTGTCTCAGCTCTTGGGTGAATCCAGAAAGGACTACTCAGAATTCTGAACCACACACAACAGCCACACACTCTAAATCCATCTATAATGCAAACACATTCAGTGTTCAAAACCAGAAGTGCTATACGTGTTACAGCAGTGGATTCGCCATAAGGAGAACGTAACTCGACTTCTGCTAAGCATCTGCTCAAACTCATGTCCATTGAGTTGGTGATGCCGTCCAACCGTCTCATCCTCTGTCATCCACTCTCTTCCTGACTTCAATCTTTCCCAGCATCAGGGTCTTTTCCAATATGAAAATTCATATTAAAAAACTGGAAATAATTACCTCAAACAATTTTTAAATGCAATAACAAAGTTGCCAAGTCTGTGTTTTATAAAATGAGCATCAATTTCAAGGTTTAAAAAGCTGTTTCAGAACCTACTGTATTAAAAAAAAAAATGGAGAGAAGACAAAAGAATGATCTATTTGAGATTGGCTCTGTATGAGAAATTGCTGAGAGGAACTGACGGGACGGGTCATGGGTATTTATTATACTACTCCATCCACTTTTGTGCATGTTTGCAATTTTCCATCGTAATACATTTTAAAAGTTTATTTTCTGTTAAAGCAGAGTCTTCTCCAGCCAACACAATTCGAAAGCATCAGTTCTTCAGTGCTCAGCCTTCTTTATGGTCCAACTCTCACACCCATACGTTACTACCGGAAAAACCATAGTTTTGAGTATATGGTTTGAGTATATGGTTTGTCGGCAAAGTGATGTCCCTACTTTTCAATATGCTGTCTATGTTTGTCATAGCTTTCCAAGGAGCAAGCATTTTTTAATCTCATGGCTGCAGTCACCGTCTGCAGTGATTTTTGAGCCCAAGGAAACAAAACCTGTCACAGCTTCCACAATAAGGCATCGGCATTCAAAGATTTTTAAAGCAAAACAAAAGTTGACTTTGAATTGGCTTAGTCTAGTCATAAACAGCATCCCGATCTCAACAGCCTCTGAGCAGCAGTTATGAAAGTAAGAAGTGCACCCCTGATCGGGAGATATTGAGCTCTCCGCCTAAGCGGGGAGGGTGCCTCACCGCGGGTCGCATGATGGGAGTCAGAACCACTGCCCCCTGGAAGCCCGCCTGTGAGGCTCTGCAGTCCAAGCCCAAGAACACAGGTATGGTGGGGACAGTACTGACACGTGAGGCTGGACCCGGGATCCCCACTCCATTTCCTGGATGGTCTGTATTGCCGTGTGGCCAACCTTTCCGGGAAACCTCTCTCAGGACTCGGTGACGTGAGCCTCCACCATCACCCTTTCCTGTCGTGATGCGCCTTCTGTCGCAGCGCAACTGCGCTTCTCCTGTCTAGAGGCAGCCATCCTACACACACACCGTGTCTGGACCAGCAGTTTGGCATGTGGGACTCCAGCGCCACGTCCGAGGCAAGCAGGCTCCACACCTGGGCACCATGCCTTCAGTTTCATGGGCCCCGGGCTGGCACCCCAGGTTTGTCTGAGGGGCAGTCGTGAGGTCCACCTGTATCCCAAGCAGCTCCCCGGACTGGCTGGTCAGAGCAACAAGCAGCCTCTTTGAATGTGGGGAGGCCCTGGCTCCTGCCCACTGCCTATGGGCGACCACCTCTGGCCCTGCTCCCGAGGAGGTGGGTGCCCGGATCAGCAGATGGGGCCACACAGGCACACACTCGATGCCAGAGACGGGAGTGGTGGAGAAAGGCAGTGCTGGCCCCCGCCCAAGCCACGTCTCCTGCCCAGACGCCGCCTCCCCGTCAGCACAGGCACCCGCTGCAGCTCCTTGTTCTTTTCCTCCAGTTGGGCCTCCATCTGGCGCAGCCTATCCTCCATGCTGCTGTGTCTCTCTCTCCTGCCTGTCGGCCAAGAACAGCGTCAGCTCCGCTCACAACAACCCTGTCCTGACGGCACGCGGGCTGTGATTGCAGGGGCGGCAAGCGGGCCATGCTCTGTGTGAACCACGGGCCCTGGGTTCGCGGGGGGCACGCCCGCATGCCTGCTCACACAGCCTGCGCGGCTTTGTGTGTGACACATGGCTCACGGAGGGGGCTGGTGACCAGCTCGTGAGAGGAGACGTGCTCCTCGTGCCCCGGGCCCCACACCCACGGCCGCTGCGCTCCCTCCTCGGACTGCCTGTGGCGAGCCCGCGCGGGCAGCAGACAGTGGCAAACGCGAGGCACACGTTCTACCTTCCTAAGCTGGGAAGGAAGTTCGAACCGTTTAGCCTCCTGAGTGGTAGAGCTTCCGGAAGACAAAAGGTCGGACTACAAGGCTGACTGGGGATGGACAGCAGAGATGCCAGGGGAGAGGAGAAACCAAGCCTGGAGAGGAGGATCACAGCAGAAGGGTGCCCCCTGGCGGCTGTTAGTGACCCTGCTCTGGGAGGGTCGGCGAGCACAGGACACCGGCAGCCTCCCGCGACGTGATGGCCCCTCGGGCGCTCACTGAGCTCCTGGCAAGGCTTCCGACAGCCGCGTCAGCACAGACCCGGCCCGACTCTCTATGTTCAGCCAGTGCCCACCGGCAGCGCAGGGCAACACCTTTCCCGCCACAAGGACAGGGTGGCTGGCTGGCTGCCAATGGGGTCGATGCCCCCAGCAGCGCCACATCCCACGGACATGGCCTCTCACCCGCGGGCTCCTGGGGACGGCGAGTGGGGAGTGGGGCCTCGGGTCTGCACGTGCCCTGCTGGGACTTCTTTAACAAGTGTATGGATAATGACTAAAACTGTGTTCATTACAGAGCTATTTTGGCCATCTCTTAAACGAGAATGGGATTTTTCTAGGTCTCTATCCTGCTAGGCTTTGAGTGGCTGACTGAACTCTGAGCAGCAGTGACTCAGAGCTGAAGCGTCCTAGGGACACACACAACTCGGGACAAAACTGGAGGGAAATTAACGTAGGGATGACGCAGAAGTGGGGCCTGCCTGACACTCAGGGAGCGCTCCCATCTCAGACGGGCAGCACGACCCCCGCGTCTGCGCTCCTGTGTGGACTGAGCAGCTCCGGCAGGGGCGCGGTGGGAGAGCAGGGGAACAGGCCCTCCCTGCGCCCGCCCCCCAGGGACCCAGAGCAGCACCTTGGAGAGCGAGGCCACCCTCTGCGCCTGCTCCGCCTCCACCTCGGGCAGCGTCTCTGCCCTCCGCAGTCTCTGCTGCAGCTTCTCTACCAGCTCCAGGCGCTCCTGCAACTGGCGGTTCTTATCCTCTGTCTACAAAGGGAGAGCAGAGGATCAAAACAGGCCGAGAGGTGTAGCCACTGTCGCTTTAAGCAAGCTGAGACAAAACCTAAATGCACGTGTCTAGTGGATTCATTCTGTTTCGGAAGCTCCGTCAGGGTAAATTTTCTCTCAGTGTTCCTGGGCTTGGGCTCAGTGAGCAGAACACCTCCTGCCAGAGTATTTGCTTTTCCTAAACGTTCCCCAAGGACGTCTTAAAAATAAAACAAATTCTTATATATTAAAGAAGATCTGTAGAAGCTTATTCATTCTTATTGACAAGTTAAGGGAAGAAGGGTTCACTACGGACCCTTCTTAAAACATCACCAGAATCATCACTTAGAGGGAACCCTACCGACCGCAGATGGCTACGGGCGTGTAAGCCAAAATATGGCTTTCATCTCCTCTGAAATACAGACCTGATAAGAGCGTGCCTGGTGAAATGCCAGTCAACTAGTATTTGTAAAGGCACAATTATTCTTTTAACAGATCTTCTTACTCTGAAAAACTTTCAATGTAGAACAGACAGATTCTTTTTTAAAAAAGAAAAAAATTAAAGTATCTATAAGCTCAGGTTCCTGAGAGGTTAGCATTTGTTTCTAAGCAGCTTTCTTACTTTTTCTGTGTGCGTATTCCTCTATGTACGTACACAAACAATATGCTGTGCTTTAAAACCCTCAGAAAACAATAGCATATGGTACATAGTATTTTCTGATCTGCCTTTTACAGCCATTATTTTGTATATCGTAATGCTTTTAGTTAGCATTCCCCATCATACATTTCAATGGCTTTCTAGTATTTAATTTTTGTGGTGGGGACAATGATACACTTTGGCACACACCAGACTGACTCACTTTGTTTTGGAGAAGCCAGATTTGGTTTTCCTGGTTAAATCCTGATTATCTGAGACCACTCGGGAACAGGAGCGAGTAAGGCTCACCAAACCACAGGAAGTAGAAACCCTAATCAGACCGGAGCTCTAACCCTGCCTTTTGTCACAGTGACCCCAGTTCCCAACACGCAGCCAGCTGCCGTGAAGTTCCCTGCTGCTCTCTACTCTTTCGGTAAAAACTCTTAACAAGCCAACAGATTCACGTTCAAGTAAAACAAAAGAGTCAGGAATGGAATTCCACAAAATGGTTAAACCAAGTCCCAAATAATGCAAACCTGTAAGTTGCAGTCACCCGCAATTTTTTAAAAATGTATTTCCTTCCAGTACAGCTGATTTACCATGATGTACATCCACACTTTTGAACACAGTATTTTAGGGTCATAACAACTTTACACTGGGACTTGATTTCCAATGTGGGAGTCACATGAAAAGATCTTTACCTTCCTTCCTCAGGAATTCACTACTATAAAAGTCAGACACAGTTCAGAAAGGCCATTACCTGTCAATGCCTAGAATCCTTATTTGCAATTTCATTTTCAAGTTTATCATTGATGTCGTCCTAAGTTTCAAATCAAACATAAAGTTAACGTCCTCAAAATAAAAGTCCTAGACACGGCAGTTTTCTCGGACGTGAGCAAAAATGCGCCTATCCCAAAGGTCACATTTGCCACGATTGGCACCCATCTGTCTTAACGTTCTGTCCAGCCACTTGGTTGACCAAGCTTCTTTTCTACATAACAAACCCAAACAGCAAACGAAAAGTATACTAAACTACCCTGTTATTGCAACAATTCCAGGAGGGAAGGTATCTGGCATGAAGTCAGGACCTCTGTCTGCTACACCATACAGGCGGGCTTGACCCAGAACAGGGAGGGACCTTCAACAGATCCAACGGGGAGCTCTGAGGCTTGTTTCCTCGAGTAAAAGTTGGAAAAGTCTCATGCAATTTCCTCAGAATTAAAGTAGCATATTAACGAGTGGAAACAGAAGTCAAATTGTACACAACTGGGAGCAGCCTTCTCAAGCCTAGTTCTTCAAAAGCAGACTTACACCACATGGATGAAACGCTCAAACCAGGACCAGAACTTGCTGCTGGTGCAACTCCTGTCTGCCACCTCAAAATCCACTTCAGGTCCCTCCCTGGTCACTAAGTAACCAATGTGGGCAAAGTCCTAACTTTAAAAGTGAAAGGTCTTGAAAACGCTTTTTCTAGAATTCTATACGTATTCAACTCGGACACCTAATCTCCTGTTGCCAAAGAGTAGTGTGAATAGCTTATACAAACCTGTGCAAATATTTCTGTTTTGAGTTCTCACACAGAATTACTCACACCAAGCTACTGAACAAGCACACCTGCTGTACCACATGTTGGAGGGGTTCTCTCTGAGACGGTCTCACGGGGGAGGGGTGGGCAGGGTGGGTGCTGTCTGTCTGTGCACAGAGGAGAGGCGAGGCTCACAGGAAGAGGCCTGAGTCCCCAGCACTCTTCTGTTTTCACAGTGACCGCTAGGGAGTTTCTCATAAATCATGACACCCGCAGACACGACCGCCAGAGACATCACGATTCCACATGGTTACACAGCTCAGGCCTGAGGATCTGAGCGTGAGCAAACACCACTCGACTTGTCTGACCGCCGGTATCACTGTCACACATCCCTTCAAGGAGCGGAACCTCAGAAAACTCGAGAAGATGGCCAGGCAAGCTGCCTCAGCAGAGCCCACACAGCATGCTCCCATCTCTCCGAGAGAACAGGCTCCACAGGTGTTACCAGACTCGCCTGAGTGAATCAGAAGCAAATTTCAGCATCATCAGGAACACATTCGACAGGCAGTTGCAGGGGGGTGGGGATGAACCGGGAGACTCGGGTTGACATATACACAGCACTGATACTACACATAAAGTCAACGAGTGAGGACCTAGTGTACAGCACAGGGAAGTCTACTCAGTGCTCTGTGGTGATGTAAATGGGCAGGAAATCTAAAAGAGAGACAGATACATAAATAGATAGATAGATAGATGACTGATTCACTTTGCTGTACAGCAGAAATTGACACAGCAGTGTAAAGCAACTATACGCCAATAAATGAATGAATGGATGAATGAATTTTTAGAAAAGGAACACAGTGGACCCCCTAGAACTTGTGGAAAGGAGGAGTCCACACCCAGGGTGCAGCACAGCATCAGGGCTGCCCTCGTGTTGCTCCACTGCCAACGGACTGCCTGGACCAGGCCTCTTCTCCCCCAGAGACCTCGACGCAGAGGCAGGGAGGCAGCCAGTTGCGGTCTCTCCAGTGCTCTGCTCTTACTCACGCAGCCATCCCAAGGCTGAGATCCCCGGGAGAACAAGAAACCCACATTCCACCTCAGGACAACAGACACAGCTGCAGTCACTCACTTCGCGGACGTCCCGCTCAAGTTTTCTGTTCCTGTTCTTGGACTGGAGGAGGTCCTTCCTGGCCGTATCCAGGTCCTCCTCCAGATGTTTCACGTGGGCAGAGAGGGCTGCCAGGCGCTCCTCCATCTGCCTCTGCTCCCGCAACTGCCTCTGTATGATTTCCTGGAGCTCTGTCTCCTTCGCCAAGCCGTCCGAGGGTCTCTAAGGGGGAAAGGAAGCCTTACACAGCCTGGTTTTGGGAGGGAGGGAACACAGTACTTCCGGGCAATCTGTGAGGTCAAAACTGCCTTCTGCGCTCTGGGAGCTCACAGGACCCTCACGGCCGCTCAGACCTACATGGTGCATCGGTGAGAGGTCCCAACAGCCCCGCACAGACTGGATGGTAAGACGAGAACCAGACAGAGAGCGAGACCAAGGACTTGCCTTTCCATTGGCGCTTGGCATGTTTTCTTGCTCATGATGTACATCAAGCACCCTGTCCGTTAGTATCTTTTCCTGGTTATTCTCCTCTGAAAGAATCATCTGCTAAAACCAAAACATTGAATCAGAGTAAAGAAATTAAGTAAAGACAGCAAAACTCCACCTGGAAAACTCAACTCGAAACTGAAAACACAACATAAAAAGAAAATACATGGTGATGCTATCCATCCCGAATACCACCAGGTGATTCGAGTCAGAATTTATCTTCTACTGGACAAAGGGGTACTTAAGAGATCCTGCAACTCTGAGCCACAAATCTAGTTTACTAGTCATTAAAGTAACCCTGGTGGGCGGGTCCTCAATCAGAAAGATAAATAACATCTGATGCCCACCACTACAGCCTTCATTCTTTTTTAAAATGAAAGGATTCAAATGACAAACCCTTCACGGAAATTACACAAAGACTGATCAAACTTACCTCTTTATGTGTGGCACCTAATTCTTCTTCGAACAAACTACAGCTCTCGAGTGCTACTCGTAATCACCTCTCAACTCAAATAAAAGGGGCCGAGTCACTGTGTGTTGATGTGTGTATATATGTTAGTACACTTCTTAGTGTATACTCACCCTAATACATGGGTACTGTCACAGAATACCTTTAATGTCTCTCATTGATCTTAACGTCAAGAGAATCTGCTTGTTAACAGCTTTAAATTCTAAGTTTGAGAGAACAAAATGTTATCCTAAATTAATTATTACCCAGTTTTTAACTGCAAATTGATATACAGAATATAATAAGTCTTGAGACATTCATGCCAACGAATACTTTTTAACTGGGGGCTTCCCAGGTGGCTCAGTGGTAAAGAATCCGCCTGCCAATGCAAGAGGGCAGGTTCGATCCCTGGGTCAGGAAGATTCCCCGGAGTAGAAGATGGCCACGCACTCCAGTATGCATGACTGGGAAGCCCCATGAAGAGAGGAGCGTGGTGGGCTACAGTCCACAGGGTTGCAAAGATTCGGACATGACTGAGCATGTACGCAGGCAACGCTTTTTAACCATATAAAACTCTGACTTCTTACAGAAAAAAATGTATATACAAGAATTCAAGATGCTCAAAACTCAACTAGTTACATAAATATGTGCATCATCCACCTAACAAGGCAGCAAGTGTACAAATCCAGGACGGCCGGATGGCTGGTACCTTCTCGTCCAGGGCCTTGTGGTATTCAAAGAGAAATTTCAGCGCCCTGAGCACCTCCACCTCACTCGTCATGCCGGCTGGGGACTGCGCCTGCCACTTGCCCGCTGTCATCCCGACGGCTGGAAAGTGTCGGGAAACCAGGCGCTCCAGGTGCTCCAGCAGCAGCTGCAGGGCAGGGCCAAAGGAACACCTTCAACATCAGCCTCGAATTCCGGGCCGATAACTCCTCTCAGCCTCACGCTATAGCCGGAAACACGCTAAGGCACGTCGGAATCCCGCCAGTTCAGTCGAAAGTTAGAGTGGACTTCCCCAGGGGTCCAGTAGTTAAGACTCCACACTTTTTCAAGGATCATGGGTTTTAACCCCTGGTCGGGGAACTAAGATCCCACACAAAGTGTAGCGTGGACAAAAATGTAAGTTAAGAGAACTCCCCCCTCATATGTACTAAAATTACATTAGCTCTCATCAGAAATTTGAAGCAAGGCTATGAGAACCCCAAACTGATCCACCCTGGTCTGCTCAGTGGGAAGATGTGAAAAATGACTTGAAAATCAGACAAAGTTTAAAGACAGCACATGGAAGCCAGCGGTGACCCCCACGGGGCAAATGTCAACACGTGAGAATCCCCCTACTGACCCTGGTGTTGTTTCTTTCAGCTTTTAGCTGAGCGATCTCCTCTTGTCTTTCATGAAGCTGATGCCTCCATGTGTGTAGTTCTTCAGGAGTTGGAAACTCCTAGAAAACAGTTAAATGAGAAACTAAATGCAAACAAATTAAAAAGACAGCGAGACTGTGAAGACTGACCCTGTCGAGTCTCTCCAGGCTCCACACAAAGGATCTCCATGCCCCTCCAGAGAAGAGGGGTCCACTGACCCCAAGACAACACAGGCCACCACAACTCAGACCGGCCTTCGGCCTCCACCTCGACCTGGCAGGCACGTGGCAGGAGAGAACCTGGAATCCAAGCCTGCCTTCTCAAGACCCAGGGACATTTGAGAAACTTTCCAAAACGTAAACCTAACAACAAAGTGGATAAAGAGATTCTTAAACGACACACAGACCAGTGACCTAGAGCCACTGGGGAGAGTGAAGAAAAAAAGGAAGGTCTACAAGGCCACGAGGCTTTGGAGTGTTCCTCTGGGAAAAAGGCGGATGGCACCTCAAAGCCATCTGTTAGCCTGACTCCACGGAAGCCACCCAGTCATTCACTCAACCGGTTAACATGTTAAATTTATGTTATATGTACTTTACCACAATTTGCGTGCATGTGGGGCCGTCCACGTGGTGAACTTGCTCAAACTGAACCACACGGAGTCTTTCATTCTTCTGTTTTTCTTTGCAGAAATTAGAAAATCCTGGGCTACTATCCCCTACTACATACTGAGTGTTCAGCACCCAGAACAGTGCCCAGCACTTGTAAGAGGCATGTAGTAGACATGTGTAGCTATGAGGGTGTATGTCATACACGTAAGCAGCAGGTACCTGTCATTAAAATACTGGACACACTGGTCTGTGCTTTGTAAGATGGGAGACATTAACGGGCTTAGCCTTTCTGCTTCAAGGACTGACTCTCTAGCTCGATCCTCATGCCCCCGAGATTCCTCCAGCCCGTATATCCTTTCTTTGCAAGAAGGGAGACATTAAGGGGCTTAGCCTTTCTGCTTCAAGGACTGACTCTATAGCTCAGTCCACGTGCCCCAGTGACTTCTCCAGCCAGTGTTTCCCTTCTTGTGGGGCCCCCGCCCATCCTCCACGCAGCAACTGCACAACCTCTTACAAGGTAAACCTGCTGGGGTCGATCCTGCCCACTAAGGCCAGAATGCCCTGGCCGGCAGGGCCCACAACCATGCTAACAAAATGAAACACAACCCCAATGCTTCGCCGGGTGAGGGCCAATCTGACGGGCCCAGCCCCCGGCTGCTCTCACCTCAGGCCGCTCTGCTTCCAGGACGTGGGCTGAGGCCAAGTCCTTCCTAGTCCTCGCCTTTGCCTTGGGGTTGCAGCGCTGGAATAACGCCCACAGGCGGGCCATTCTGCGACCCATCCTTCCGGATGGGGACAGCCCCCCACTCGGGGGCAACTGCTGTTTCACGGTAGGATACCTCGGCTACCGAGCTATCACCACCAATCTCGCACTACGACCACCGCTCTCACACACACACTGCTCTCACACACCACTCTCACACACACTGTTCTCACACTATGACCACTGCTCTCACACTATGACCACCAAATGGCATGAAGGCTCTGCCTCCGGCACGTCTCCCAGGAGCCCAGAACTGGAACCCACTCAGTCACAAGGGGCTCCATGGCAACAGGGGGGCTGGGCTCAGGCCCACCGTCAAGGGTGCAGAGAGGGGGGAGGGGCTGCCAAAAAGACAACAATTGAGTGTGGAGTGCAGGAGAAGGCAGGCTGTGCCCACGGCTCAGGCCCCCTGTCAAACATGACCCTGCAAGGTACTGGGTCACAGTCGAACCAACCAGTATAAACTCCTTCAGAAACCACCACCCCTGGGAATGAGCACGTCTTCTAAGTGGGCTTCTGCCCCCTCTACCCCCTAAACAAGCCTCCAGTGAGGCTACTGAAAGGGCAGCCCTGAACTCAGGGGCGTCCCCAGAACCCACCCGGCTGAGGAGGACTCACCACGCTAGCTGCCCCTCACTCTCACCCTGAGCTCGGTCCTCCCTGTCAGACTCCCTCACTCGAGCTCAGCAAGGGCTTGACCCACCTCGCTCCAGGCACTTAAAATGAACCCACAGTGCGTACAGGGGTTCATTCAACCTGCTGCGAACTTGCCCTCTTAACTTCGACCCTTGGCTGCCAGACGACTCTGCCCCGTGGGGGCTGCATGGTGGAGGTTCAAGGGTGTCCCTGCCTCGAGCCGTGACAGCCAGCGCCTCCCAGACCCCGCCTGAGTCTCCCACCCCTCTCCTGGCTCCACTCCCACCCTCGCGGCTCTCCACTCGCCAGGGCACAGGCCACTTGCTCCTGGCTCAGCCCAGACCTCTGCTGTCATTTGAGGACCTCGGTCCCCAGGGTGCTTGGGGTCCTATATCCACCCATCTCAGCAATTACACACTCTGGGAGAGACAGAGTACGGTTTGGGGTCCTGCCCTCAGTTCACCCTGAACACGTTCTCTTTTTTTAGCTTTATCTACTGGAGTTCTCTGAGATGTGTTCTTAAAACATCAACTGTTGCTTTCAAAAAGACTGTAAAGTCACTGTGCTCAACTTTACGAATAAAATCTTCATTTTCCACCTTAAAGTGAAACTGGAGGGAAGACTAAAAGCAGTCATTTTTTCAAACTGAAAAAGAAAACCCACATGTGACCATGTCACAGAATACAGGTCACGTAACCCCTCCCTCCTCAGCCTTGGCCTCCACCACCAGCAGCCCGTCATCGCAAGGCCTGCCCTGGGCCGCCAGGGGCAAGGGCAGAGGGGAGACCGGCTCCTCTGTCTCCAGGCCGCGTGGGCCGCCTGCTCCACCTCCTTCCCAAGTTCACGTGGCACTGAAACAGCCCGGGCAAGCTGGGGATTCTGACCAGAAACACAACCGTGGGTACCAAGCAAGGACCCCTGGTTCTTGTTTTCCCTGGTATCAAATAAACTTGATCAAGACAATTACTGTGGCTGTTACATGTGGCTTCAGATGACAGAAGACCCCCCAGGGTGTCTCCACTTCCAGTGACAGATGCAAGCATCTTGTAGGTCAGCCTACCAAGAGCAAGAAAAGCTTTAGCTTTTAGCTTTTAAGGTTTAAAAGAGGTCTTTAGGCAGCCACAATCCAAGATTTCAAACAAAAGCGAAGCCCAGTGAGGGAGCTGGAGACTGAGAGGGCCGCTCCTTCCCTCGGGGCATCTGAGCAAAGCTGACTCTGTGAAGAAAAGAAAGGGAAAAAGTCAAGCAGAGGGGGCTGGCTAACACAGCTCTGGGTTCCTTGGGCTGTGGAGACAAAAAGTCGAGCGCAGGCCTGACGAGTCAGTCCGGATGTCAGAAAACGTACCCAACACTCTGCCCAAACCGGCTGAGGGCTGACTATCAGTCACCTCGTGGTGCTCAGGAGAGACGGTGGGCTTCAGGACCTGCCGAGAAGGGGGGGCCCTGGGAGCCACCCCAGGCTTCCAGACACTGGAGACGCTGGAAAGCTCCTCCCTGGGGTCGGGGGGGGGGGGGGAAGGTGGGTGAAGGCGGCTGAGACTGAGCTTAAAAGGACCCCCAAGCCTCAAGTCCCTCAGGCCCTGAGTGAACAGACAGCTCTGTCCCCACTGGAGGTCTGCGTCAGAGGAAACTCTGGAGAAGGCAGCATCACTCAGAACCTCTAGGGTTTTCCAAACATAATGTCCAACATGCAACCAAAAAAGCAAAAGAGGGTGTAACAACAAACAGGACCAAGAGGAAAAGAACTGAACCAGATCCAGAGGTATGAGATATGTATCAGCATATCAGAGGTATGCTAGAGGTATCAGATGCAAATGTCACCTGTTCAAAAATATACTTGACAAAAGGGAAAATTTCTGAGAATCAAAACCAATCTAGAACTTTACAATAACAGTGACTGAATTTAAGAACTCAGTCTCTGGGCTTAACATCAGATTGGACGTAGCTGAAGAGAGGATCAGTGAACTGAAGGACGGATTGGTTACAATATATATATACGAGGGAAAAAGGATAGAATGTATTGAAGGAGTCTGTTGTTAAACTATGTTGTTAAAAACTATAAATGGGGGCCCTCATGGTGGAGAAAAGACAGAAAGGGGAATAAGAAATGCCTCCAGGGGTTGAAACTAAAGAGCCTCTTAATGAAAGTGAAAGGCGAGAGTGAAAAAGCTGGCATAAAACTCAACATTCAAAAAATGAAGATCATAGCATCCGGCCCCATCACTTCATGGCAAATAAATGGGGAAACAGTGCAAACAGTGGCACACTTTATTTTCTTGGGCTCCGAAATTACTGCAGATGGTGAAATTAAAAGATGCTTGCTCCTCGCAAGGAAACCTATGACAAACCTAGACAGCATATTAAAAAGCAGAGACATTACTCTGCCAACAAAGGTTCATTTAGTCAAAGCTATGGTTTTTCCAGTAGTCATGTATGGATGTGAGAGTTGGCCCATGAAGAAGGCTGAATGCCAAAGAATCAATGCTTCTGAACTGGGGAGTTGGAGAAGACTCTTGACAGCCCCGTGGACTACTAGGAGATCCAATCAGTCAGTCAATCTTAATGCAAATCAATCCTGAATAGTCATTGGAAAGACTGATGCTGAAGCTCCAATACTTTGGCCACCTGATGCAAAGAACTGACTCATTGGAAAAGAACCTGATGATGGGGAAGACTGAAGGCAGGAGGAGAAGGGGACGACAGAGGGTGAGCTGGTTGGATGGCATCACTGACTCGATGGACATGAGCTTGAGCAAGCTCCAGGAGTTGGTGATGGACAGGGAAGCCTGGCGTGCTGCAGTCCATGGGGTTGCAACGGGTCAGACGTGGAGTGACTGAACTGACTGACAGGGACAGTGGCAAGAGCTGGTTCAAGAATCAGACCATTGAGTCAAAAATGAAAACCACACATTGGTTTCAGCAGCTCTGTGGGTGCCTAAGGCTAGAAGAAAATGTTCAAGCGCTCAGAGGAAAAAGGGTGTGGCTTTTAACGGCACAACAACACTGAGAGCTGACTTTCCAAGAATAAGGAAGTTAGAAGATAATGGACTGGCATCTGTAAAATGCTGAAAAACAAATAACCACCGACCTGGAATTCTATTTCCAACAAAAACTCTCTTCGAAAGTGAAAGCAAAATAGAGACTTTTAGGGCAAATGGAAATGAGACAACTCATCACCCACACACAGGAACTAAAAAAAAATATTCAGGCAGTGCTTTGGGAAAAAGAAAAGTAGTCTCTGACAGAAATATAAAAAACAAGTAAAGACCAACAATGAGGTAACTGTGAGGGTAAATACTAACTCTACAAAACAATGATGTTAACGCCAAAAATATATCTAACAGTTTAAAGTGTGACAGTGACAAGGAGGAAACAGTCGTGTCAGGGAGGCAGTAAGAGTACTAAGCTAGACTTGAATGTAAAACACACGCTGTGTCTGCGAATGTGCACCCAACAACCTGGCAGAGGAGCACAGAACTAGAGAAACACTTCATACTTCTAACAGAAGGCAAGAGCAAAGAACACAGACTAGGTGGGACAAACAGAAAACACGCAGCAACATGGTGTCTACACACTGAAATATCAACATTATAAACAGAGCCAATACTCAAACTGATTCCAGTGAAAACTATACACTATTCAGAGGTATGTGTTAAGATGGAAGGTCTTTTAGACAGGTGAAAGTAAAAGATACCTAGGCTAACACGGACAGAAAACTGACGTGGCAATATCACTGTCAAATAGTGTCTAAAGAAAGAAGCATTACTAGCGATAAAAAAGAACATCTCATACTGATACAAGTTCAGTCTGGCAAGAAGATGAGGATTCTAAACTTGAATGTACCTAATAACATAACCTCAAAATATCAATACATAAAAACTGACAGAAATAGAAAAGGAGAAACAGCCGAGTTCATAATCCCAGTGGGAGACGTTAAAGACACATCTCTCGTGGAACTGGGCCCCCTGGTATGTAGTCACCTGCAGCCATGAAGTACCTGAAATGCGGCTGGCTCTACAATGAGATGCGCTGCAAGCCTGAAACACACACTGGATTTTAAAGACTCAGCCATTAAAAAGAATACATTTGAATCAGTTCTAATGAGGTGGATGAAACTGGAGCCTATTATACAGAGTGAGGTAAGCCAGAAAGAAAAACACCAATACAGTATACTAATGCATATATATGGAATTTAGAAAGATGGTAACAATAACCCTGTGTACGAGACAGCAAAAGAGACACTGATGTATAGAACAGTCTTAAGGACTCTGTGAGAGAGGGAGAGGGTGGGAAGATTTGGGAGAATGGCATTGAAACATGTAAAATATCATGTATGAAACGAGTTGCCAGTCCAGGTTCGATGCACGATACTGGATGCTTGGGGCTGGGGCACTGGGACGACCCAGAGGGATGGAATGGGGAGGGAGGAGGGAGGAGGGTTCAGGATGGGGAACACATGTATACCTGTGGCAGATTCATTTTGATATTTGGCAAAACTAATACAATTATGTAAAGTTTAAAAATAAAAAAAAATTAAAAAAAAAAAAGACAGCATGAAAAAAAGAACGTGAACTATTTCATTAGGTTTTATCATGTTGATTACACACTGAAATGATAATATTTGGGGTGTGTTAAAATTAAATATATTACAGGTAATTTCACCTACTTCTGCTTTTATTCAAGGTGGCTACTGGAATCTGAATTACATGAGTGACAAACCTGATGTAACTGATACACACGGAACACTGCATTCCCACTGATACATAATATTTTCAAGAGCCCAACGAACATAAAACAAAAAGAACATGTATTGGGCTATTAGGAAAGCTCGAATTATTTCAAAAGACGGAAGTAATGCAGAGTATACTTAGGGACTGCAATGGGCTGACAGTTTATGGGCCCTCAAACTTCACCCCGCACGTGGTGATGATCCTAGGAGGCAGGCACTCTGGGAGGGGTCAGGCCAGGAAGGAATGGGCTCCCGTGCTGCGAGGACAGGGAGAAGCAGCAGGCAGTCTAGGAACCAGGAAACATGACTCACCAGACGTGGCACCTGCTGATGATCTTGGGACTCCCCAGCCTCCAGGACTACAAGAAACAACTTTCTGTTGTTTATCAGCTAGTCTACGGGATTTACAACAGTAGCCCAAAAAGACGAAGACAGGGCTCTTTGATGGTGAAGGACAGGGAAGCCTGGCGTGCTGCAGTTCATGGGTCACAAAGAGTCGGACACGACTTAACGAATGACCACCACCACCACCACCACCACCGGTTGATCTGAGTTAAGACTAAAACGGAACTCATGGCTTAGGCTATTTAGTCTGTTTCACACAGGCCAAAATGACTCGTATATTTTAAAGTATTTATCCAAAAGTGCCCCTTGATAGCATTTTACAGCCTGTACATAAGAGGATGAATACTTTTAAAATAAATTTAATAGTCTATACTTCTAAAATATAATATTTCAAAATATTTTCCTCTAAGAGATTTTGAATATTTTTTCAGTAACTCTCCCTCTTTCCCTCTATTACAGGCACTGAACAATTTTGAGGAAAAATCAGTTTGGTGCTAGGAAGTCACAGGCAGGATACTTCCCAACTTTAAAGATTAGTAGCAGGAAAAAAAAAGATTAGTAGTATATACTATCTATTTATAGAGAATTACTTGCTGTCATTAATGTTGCAAGAGCAAAACATACCCATTTCCTTATGGTCCTTTCATAAACAATGCTTCTCTAGTTTGTTTTTTAAACACATAAACAGTGTTTCTCTAGTTCTGTGCTCCTCTGTCAGGTCCTTCTGTTATTGTCTGGTGAAGGGGAAACACTGTTATCAGAAGATGAAACTAAAATTATGAGTTAGATATGATGTTATTGTTCTATTTTTGTATGTTTCTGAATCAAGATTAGATAAACAACAGATGGGCTGCCTTCTGTGGCTGAAAATAGAAATAATGGGTTGTTTGTTTTCTACACAAATAATTTTTTTTTTAATTCTACAAATGGCTCTAAGGTGAACTTGACAGTCTTGGCTAAGCTGCTTCTATTACGGTAACACATTTCTATTATTGAAACACAGGTTCTAGTATCAAAATTCCTTGGGACATAGATAACTGGATTAGATGGATGAAGGAGAAAAAAATGAAGGGGGAAACTTTAGGAAAGGAAACATGTTCTTTTGACAATCAATGTTTAAAAGACAAAATGATGATTCTAATACAGAATATAAGAACAATTCTTTTTTAAACCTCAGGAATTATGTACTTGCCACAACAGAATAATGAAATTTTTCTTTGTGTATGGCATTCAAGTAAGAGGCTTAACTTTATTTTCTCATTTAATCTTCACAGCCACCTATGAGGTAGATATTACTGTATTTAACATATTATTCCCTATATTTACATGAGGAAACTGAGACTCAAAGTGTTACAGATGGGACTGTAAACCCCATGTTTTTAATGAATATGTTACATGTGAATGGCTTTCTAGAAATATCAACAAACTTTGAAATGTGTAACTCTTTCATAAAATGCTTTGAGCCTCTTAGAAGCCCCTAAATAAACAGGAAGATGTGGGAAAACAGAAATGAATATTCTCTGTAAAAACAAAAAAGAATGCCTTAAGAGACACATAAAATACAAAATAATTATGTGTAATAATAAAATGATAAAGACAGGGGTCAGAGGAACACTAATGGGGGAGTGATCATAGTTATTATTTGTATTAGAATACTGTAAGTCAAGAGTACATATCATAATTTCTGGGGTAAGCAATAAAAGAACGCACAACTAACTAGGTAATCAGAGAGAGAAATACAATAATACAAAAGAAGTCAAGACAGGAGAGAGAAAAAGAAAAACAGTTTGGAAAAACTGAAATCGAAGAATAAGATGGCAGATATTAACCCAAGTACATCACCAATCGCATTATATATAAATGAACTATCGACGACATAAGAGAGTAAGATTGCTGGACTAGGTACAAAAAAAAATTTGCTGATAGGAATGTAAAATGAGGCAACCACTATGGTGACTATTCAAGCAGTTAAACATAAAACTGCCACATGATCCAGAATTCCACTCCTAGGAATATACCCCAAATAATTTTAAATCATGTCTAAGCAAAAATAATCCTGCTTATTTAACTTCTATGCAGCGTACATCATGTGAAATGCCAGACTGGACAAAACACAAGCCGGAATCAAGATTGCTGGGAGAAATATCAATAACCTCAGACGTGCAGATGACACGACCCTTATGGCAGAAAGCAAAGAAGGACCGAAGAGCCTCTGGATGAAAAGTCAAAGAGGAGAGTGAAAAAGTTGGCTTACAACTCAACATTCAGAAAACTAAGATCACCGCATCCAGTCCCATCACTTCATGGCAAATAGACAGGAAAACAATGGAAACAGTGACAGACTATTTTGGGGGCCTCCAAAATCACTGCAGATGCTGACTGCAACCATGATATTAAAAGACACTTGCTCCTTGGAAGAAAAGTTATGATCATCTTAGACGGCTTATTAAAAAGCAGAGACATTACTTACCAACAAAGGTCCGTCTCATCAAAGCTGTAGTTTTTCCAGTAGTCATGTATGGATGTGAGAATTGAACTATAAAGAAAGCTGAGTGCCAAAGAATTGAGGCTTTTGAACTGTGGTGTTGAAGAAGACTCTGGAGAGTCCCTTGGACAGCAAGGAGATCAAACCACTCTATCATAAAGGAAATCAGTCCTGAATATTCATTGGAAGGACTGATGCTGAAGCTGAAACTCCAATACTGTGGCCACCTGATGGGAAGAACTGACTCACTGGGAAAGACCTTGATGCTGGGAAAGAATGAAGACGGGAGGAGAAGGGGACGCCAGAGGATGAGATGGTTGGATGGCATCACCGACTAAATGGACAGAAGTTTCAGCAAGCTCTGGCAGTTGGTGACGGACAGGGAGGCCTGGCATGCTACAGTCCATGGGGTCGCAGAGAGTTGGACACGGCTGAGCGACTGACCTGAACTGAAGCAAAAATGTGCATATGACTGTTCATAACAGAGCAGTGTTATTCATAATAACCATAAATAGCAAAATAAAGCAAAAGCAAGCAAAGGAAAGGAAATAATAAAGAAGAGAAGTCAATGACACTGAAATCAGAAAATCAATTTTTTAAAAAAATCACACAACCCCAGAGCGGGTTCTTTGAAAACTTTAGTACAATTGATAAGGTTCTAGTACAAATCATTTAAAACGACAGAGAAACACAACTTAACCAATATCAAGAATGAAAAAGAGGGTATCACTAGAGACTGTACCGACATTAAAAATATAATAAGGAAGGACTTCCCTAGTGGCCTTGTGGTTAAGAATCTGCCTGCCAATGCAGGGGACATGGGTTCGATCCCTGGTCCAGGAAATTCCCTCATGCTTCAGAGTGACATGCCCATGTGCCACAACTACTGAAGCCCACACACTCTGCAGCCCAGGCTCTGCAACAAGAGAAGCCACCACAATGAAAAGCCTAAAACCAAGAGTAGCCCCCACACTCTGCAACTAGGGAAAGACTGCACGCAGCAATGGAAACCCAGCACAACCAAAACTAACTTTCACTTTCCAATAAAAATGTTAAAAATACCTAAGTAATATTAGAAACAACTCTATGCATATAAACCAGACAATTTAGATGAAGTAGACCAATTCCTCAGAAGTCAGACTGCCCAAACTCACCCAAGATGAAACTGATAATATGAACAGTCCTGTAACTATTCAACAAATTGAATTTGTAGTTTAAAATCTCCTGAACAAAGATGTTCAGGCCCGACGCTTTCATTGGTAAAATCTAACAATTTTAAAGGAATACCAATTCTACACAATCTCTTCCAGAAAACAGCAGAGAACTAATCCGAACAAATTCTATGAAGTCCAGATTACTTAATATTCAGTTCAGTTTAGCTGCTCAGTCATGTCCAACTCTTTGAGACCCCGTGGACTGCAGCAAGCCAGGTATCCCTGTCCATCAGCAACTCCCAGAGTTTACTCAAACTTATGCCCATTGAGTTGCTGATGCCATCCAACCGTCTCATCCTCTGTGGTCCCCATCTCCTCCTGACCCCCAATCCCTCCCAGCCTCAGAGTCTTTTCCAATGAGTCAACTCTTCGCATGAGGTGGCCAAAGTATTGGAGTTACAGCTTTAGCATCATTCCTTCCAAAGAACACCCAGGACTGATCTCCTTTAGAATGGACTGGTTGCATCTCCTTGCAGTCCAAGGGACTCTCAAGAGTCTTCTCCAACAGCACAGTTCAAAAGCATCAATTCTTTGGCGCTCCAAAAATCAAGACACTGTGGTATTGGTGGTGAAAGAGGCACAAAGATCAACAAGACAGAATAGAGAACCCAAATATAAATCTATACAAGGACAGATAACTGATTTCTGAGGAAGAAGCAAAAGCAGTTCAATGGTGGAAGGATAGATAGCCTTTCCAACAAATGGTGCTTAAGCTAGTGGATATTCACAGGCAAAAAAACGAAACTCACTTGATACAAATCAACTCAAAATTGATCATAGATTTAAATGTGAGACATAAAGCTATAAAACTTCAGAGAATTTGCAGACCCACTGAAGAATTCTTAGAAACGACACCAAAAATGCAGTCCCTAAAAGGAAAAAAACTTGGTAAACTGGACAGTGTTAAAATTTAAGACTTCTAGTCTCCTAGACTTTCTTAAAAGGCTGAAAAAGCAAGCTATAGACTAGAATAAACTATTTACAAACTGTATTTCCAACAAAGGATTTGTATCTAGAATCTATAAAGAACTCTCAAAGCTCAAAAGTAAAAAGCAGTTCAACTGAAAGTGAACAATAGACATGAACAGACATTTTATCAAAGAAGATACATGAATGGCACATGAAGATGTTCAATACTATTAGTCGTAAGGGAAATGCAAATTGAAATCATGTAAGGTATCAATCACATCATCTGAGAAAAGCTGAATAAAACATAGTGAAAATACCAAACGGCGGTAAGAATGCTGAGAACATACGTCTCTCATACACTGCTGGTAGAATGTAAAATGGTAGAACTTCTATGGAAAATAGCTGAGTAGTTTCTTAAAAATTCAAATACATGCTTATCCTGCAACCCAGCAATCACACTCCTGGGCGTTTATTTACATGAAAGGAAAATTTATGTCTGCACAGAAACCTGTACATGAATGTTCAGAGCAGCTTTATTTGCAATAGCAAAAAGCTGGAAACAACTCAGTATCCTTCAGTGGATGATTAAACAAACTGCAAAACATCTCTGTAACGGAATACTACTCAGCAATTAAAAACAGTCACTACTGGTACATGAAGCAACTTGGATGGGTCTCAAGGTATTATGCTAAACGAAAAAAGTCAATCTCAAAAGATTATACACTGTATGAATCTATTTATACAACATTCTTGACAAAATCAGAGGGACAGAGAACAAATTAGTGGTTGCCTGGGAACAGGAAAGAGTGGTAGGGAGAAAGGAAGCACAAGAAAGATGTGGTGATAAAAACAGTTCTGTATCGTTTTGGTGTTTTGTTTTCTTTTTGCCACGCTGGGCGTCTTGTGGGATCTCAGTTCCCCAACCAGGGATCTGAACTCGTGCCCCCTGCAGTGGAAGCACAGAATCCTAACCACTGGACTGCCAGGGAACTTCCACAGTATCTTAACCAAAGTGATGGCTACATGAACTTATACATGTGATACAAATGCAAAGACAATAAAAATACATGGACATGTGCATATACAGACACAAAAATGAGTACACGTAAAAACGGGTGAAATATGATAAAGGGCTAAAGCGTATACCTATGATAACTTTCCTTTTTTTTTTTTTTTTAAGATCACCTGTGCCTTTAAAACTTTTTATTTATTTATTTGGCTGTGCTGGGTCTTCACTGCTGAGTGCAGGCTTTCTCTAGCTGCAGTGAGTGGGGGCTACTCTCTAGTTGCGGTGTGCGGGCTTCTCATTGCAGCGGCTTCTCTTGTGGCAGAACACAGACTCTAGGGAATAGAGGCTTCAGTAGTTATGGTACCTGGGCTTAGCTGTCCCGAAGCATGTGGGATCTTCCTGGATCAGGGATCAAACTGGTGCCCCCAGTATCAAACTGGCAGGAGGATTCTTAACCACTTGACCACTAGGGAAGTCCAAGGTCCCACTTTTGATACCAATGGCTACATAAGAGAGCAAGACACAGTTCCCCAGCCCCCCGCCCCCAGTGAAACTAGCTACAGTATATAGAATTTCTACCCGCCTTTCATTTCCTGAGCTGCTGCTGTTGCTAAGTTGCTTCAGTCGTGTCCGACCCTGTGCGACCCCCATAGATGGCAGCTCACCAGACACCCCTGTCCCTGGGATTCTCCAGGCAAGAACACTGGAGTGGGTTGCCATTTCCTTCTCCAATGCATGAAAGTGAAAAGTGAAAGTGAAGTCACTCAGTCGTGTCTGACTCTTAGCCAGCCCATGGCCTGCAGCCTACCAGGCTCCTCCATCCATGGGATTTTCCAGGCAAGAGTACTGGAGTGGGTTGCCATTGCCTTCTCCCTGTGAGTCTATAACTATTTTAAAGTTTAGGGAGTCCCTGGTGGTCCAGTGGTTAAGAATCCACCTTGTAATGCAAGGGACACCAGTTCAATCCCTGGTCTGGGAAGATCCCACATGCCACAGGGCAACTGAGCCAGTGGGCCACAACTAGTGAGCCCGAGCTCTGGAGCCTGCAAGTTGCAACTATTAAGCCCACGCTCCATGACTACTGAAGCCTATGCACTTTCGAGCCTGTGCCCTGAAACAAGAGCAGCCCCTGCAACGGAGAAGCTCTTAAACCACAACTAGAGAAAGACTGTGCACAGCAACAAAGACCCAGTGCCACCAAAAAAAAAAATAAATAAATAAATCAAAGCTTAAAAATGCATTATATTCACATGCTGATGTATGTATAGACATCACACATACAAGCATATGTATGCCCTAAGTAAGTCTCAAACTTGCTTAGTCCTCAACTACACAATACCAACTAATCTGATATTGATATGTTACCATGTTAGTAAAACCTGCATTTGTGAGCCCCATCATGAATTATAAAACTGACTTGAATCACCATTTTGTGCTGTTTGCACTGAGTATAAGGCTTTACGTGTACGCTTCTGTCACTCACTAGCTGTAAGTCTCTTGTGCTGTGGCTCAGCTAGCATTGATGGACACTCACTACAGGCTGGGCAGCGCTGTAAGTGCTTCACACTCCTAACTTAATCTTCTCAACAATCCCATAAGGCAGGTACTATCATTAGTCATACCATTTGAAAATAAATGTGAAGAAAAGAAGACACAGAAAGCTAAGTAGCTCGCCGAAGATCACATAGCTACAAAGACAGTCCCAAGAGTTAAACCTTGGCATTCTTGTCCAGAGCCCTTGAGCTTATTAACCAATTTGTTCTCTGTAACCTCTCTAAATTTCAGCTTTTCCTCTATAAAATGGTGTTAATATATATAGAAGTATTAAGGAGATCAAACCAGTCCAGTCAATCCTAAAGGGAATCAACCCTGAATATTCACTGCAAGGACTGATGCTGAAGCTCCAATACTTTGGCCACCTGATGTGAAGAGCCGACTCACTAGAAAAGACCCTGATGCTGGGAAAGACTGAGGGCAGGAGGAGAAGGAGATGACAGAGGATGAGATGACTGGATGGCATCACAGACTCAATGGAGATGAGTTTGAGCAAATTCCGGGAGATGGTGAAGGACAGGGAAGCCTGGCATGCTGCAGTCCATGGGGTTGCAAAGAGTCGGACACAACTTAGCGACCGAACAACAACAACATATACAAAGAAGAATATATAAAATAGGATACAGCTCCTAGTAAATGACAGCTTAAAAACAGATTAGGAACGAGTTACAAATTAATAAAGCTGCAGAAGGCCTATTTGATGGGCACCAGGAACCCTGCTCAATTCCCTGTGCTCAACTACCAAGTGAAAAAGTCAATTGTCAACTGGAATGGTGTTTTTAAAAAGCAAAATAAAACATGCATTAAAATCTAAATCACAATTCTGGGTGAAAGCAACCAGACATAAAAAAGTAGATGCTATATGTACATTCATATAAAACTCTAGAAAATGAACACACTCATCCACAGTGACAGAAAGCAGATCAGTGGTTGCTTGAGCGGGGAGTCAACTCAGAGGGGTGGACTACAACGGGCACAGGGAAGCTTTTGCAACGTAGTAGTGTTAGTTGCCTGGAGAATCCCAGGGACGGGGAAGCCTGGTGGGCTGCCGCCCATGGGGTCGCACAGAGTCGGACATGACTGAAGCGACCTAGCAGCAGCAGCAGTGTTAGTCGCTCAGCTGTGTTGGACTCTGTGTGACCCCACGGACTGTGGCCCACCAGGCTCCTCTGTCCGTGGGATTCTCCACGCAACAATACTGGAGTGGATTGCCATTCCCTTCTCCAGAGGATCTTCCCAATCCAGGAATCGAACCTGGGTCTCCTGCATTGCAGGCAGATTCTTTAGTGTCTGAGCCACAGGGAAGATCCCTAGGAAGCTTTTGAGGTGATGGAAATGTATGATATCTTGATAGTGATGATGGTGTCACAGATACATACTTCTGTCAAAACTCAAGCTGAACGCTGTTCAATGGGTACAGTTAACTGTATACAAATCATACCTCAACAGAATTATGTCAAAACAAAAAACATTAATATTTTTCAAATAAGCAAACTGCCCTGATTATAACTCTTAACAAATTTTAACTTCATCAAAGTAAAAGTTAAATGTTAGCCAGCATACTGCCAAGCTGAGAATATATATAAGGAACACAGACTATCAAAGCTCTATAAAGGAGGAAAAAAGAATCTTCAGCTGATAAAGTTTTTAGAAGAGTCTTACTGAGTACTCCCCTAAGCAGCAGCACTTTTCTTCACTAAATTGAGACCAGGGTATATGAAGTTTACAAACTGAAAAATAACTTTCTAATATTAAATTTCTGGTTTCTTCAACAAAGGTGCAAGACAGGGAACCTTCTATTTTTTGTTCAAGTTCAAATCAACCAAGCCTTTGTGCTCCTATTCTCTTTCTTCTTTGAAATTTCCATTCCAAGCTTAGCAAGGAGTGTGAAAGGGGAACAGAGTCAAAGGCCAAAATTTGACTCGTGAGATTCAGAATTCCTATCTTTGTCACTCTACAAAGGGTCTGAGAACCACAGAAACTGTATCCTACTGGGTTTGGGAATATTATGACTAAATTTACTAAATGCGAAACCAAATGTGGAATGGCCTTGAAAATTCAAAAATGGTACTCATTCTATTTTAGATCCAAATTAGAGTAAGAAATTATTTTAAACAATTTTTTAGAATAATTTTAAGTGACGTAAAATAAGACCGTTGAAAACGTTTTTGTAAGAAAAAAATTCTAAAGAGATGAGGTCTAAAACTTTAAGAATTACTTTATATAGACTATATAAAAAATTCTACGTTTGTAAAATACCTCTAGTCCCATAGATTTGCTTTTCTTTTACAAATTTATTTTGTTAATGTCTTATGACAGCATATTAAATACTTTACAAAATTAGTTCAGTGAGCTAGTTTGCAGAAACATGACTTTATCACAGGAGTATATTTATCTTAAGTCAAAGGGGAGCTCCTGCAGCAGCCCATAAAATCTGACTTTGCTTCAGGAAGTACTTTTAACATTTCAAGTATCATGAATGGTTGTGAATTATAGTCTGACTCAAAAGATAAAACTTTACAAACCAAATTCATCACAATTAATACTTTAAAATAAGCATTTTAAGGCATTCTTTTAAAGTGATCTAAAATGCAAGATAATCAATTAAAATTTTAAAAGCTTATTTCTTCTTAAAGTCAGAAATCACTAAATGCAATTAATTCTCCACTACTTGTGTATTTTCCACACTTTTCGATTTAGAAGTTTCCTAATTCCTGGCTGGTTCCCCTATCACACAATAGGCTCTTCAATCCACTTCACCAGGCTGTTGTTTGCTTAGGGAAAACCACCGTAATAATACTAACCCAAATAGAAGATAATAAGTCAGTCTGCTGGGTCATGCACGTATCCTAAAAATATAAGCCATGAGCTTAAAGAATAAATACAATCAAACAAATTTCATTTCCTCAAATGCCTATCCACAAAATGTTAATCACGGGTACTAAGGGGTATTAAATTACAGTATCCTCTTAAAAACAAAACAACAGAAAACTCTGTCTTTCAAGGTCAATTCAAACATCATCTGCAACTGATCCTTTCCACACATGATCCTTTTCTCTTTGAATCCTCGCAGCACTATATGCCTATTTATGGCATTTACCAAGTTCTTCCTTAAGTTTCAGTCATTCAGATAAAAACATATTTAATAAAAGTTACTAAGTCTTAGACACTGCAACTGGGAGCTAGACAAAAAAGGACAGCTGGGATTTTTAAAAATAAAGTTTCTGTACTAATTTTACTATTTTAAAAATACAATGTGTTTCTTACAAAAAAACCAGAAAACACAAACAGTAAATGAAAACCACAGAAAACACAATAAACTGTGCTAATCCAAGAACAATCACTGTTGGTCTTGACAAAAATCTTTCCAGATCACTTACACTACATGAACATGAATACACTTCTTTTCTTCAACAAAAACAGGATGATACCATATATAGTATTTTATGATCTCTTCCTATTTATTTCCTATTAATTAATGTATCAGATTTGGCTTCCCTGGTGGCTCAGTAGTAAAGAATCCACCTGCCAAGCAGGAGACTCTGGTTCAATCCCTGGGTCACAGAGAGTCCCTGGAGGAGGAAATGGCAAAGCCACTCCCGTGTTCTTGCCTGGGAAATCCCACTGACAGAGAAGCCTGGAGGGATCCATCAAGTATAACCATTAGAATTTGACAGGCAAAGATGGAGATAAGATGATTATTTAGGCAGAAAGAGAATGAGAGGTCTAGAGATAACAAAGCGGGTATGTTTTAGTCCTTTACTTTACTATACTACTTACAAGTGTAAACACATACTGTCGAAAGCTTCAAGTCACTTTGACCTCTCCCCGCTCCAAAAAAAAAAAAAAAAAAGGGGGGGTGCCCAAGTAAAACACTGGTGTTCACAGAAAAGTGGTATCTCTGGTACTCCTGTCAGGACTACCATTACTAACCCCAACAAACCCACAGCTACTTACAATTCCAGGAGATCATGTGCTTGGGTACAGCTCTACAACCTCTACACGACTACCACCACCTCTTCTGGAATTCACAGTTTATGAAGTTCATTAACTCACTCAAACATTTACTTAGCAGTTACCTATGACTGGTTCCAAATACGAAAAGGAGTACGTCAAGGCTGTATATTGTCACCCCGTTTAGTTAACTTATATGCAGAGTACATCATGAGAAACGCTGGACTGGAAACACAAGCTGGAATCAAGATTGCCGGGAGAAATATCAATAACCTCAGATATGCAGATGACACCACCCTTATGGCAGAAAGTGAAGAGGAACTCAAAAGCCTCTTGATGAGAGTGAAAGAGGAGAGTGAAAAAGTTGGCTTAAAGCTCAACATTCAGAAAACGAAGATCATGGCATCCGGTCCCAACACTTCATGGGAAATAGATGGGGAAACAGTGTCAGACTTTATTTTTCTGGGCTCCAAAATCACTGCAGATGATGACTGCAGCCATGAAATTAAAAGACACTTACTCCTTAGAAAGAAAGTTATGACCAACCTAGATAGCATATTCAAAAGCAGAGACATTACTTTACCAACAAAGGTTCGTCCAGTCAAGGCTATGGTTTTTCCTGTGGTCATGTATGGATGTGAGAGCTGGACTGTGAAGAAAGCTGAGTCCTGAAGAATGGATGCTTTTGAACTGTGGTGTTGGAGAAGATTCTTCAGAGTCCCTTGGACTACAAGGAGATCCAACCAGTCCATTCTAAAGGAGATCAGCCCTGGGATTTCATTTTTTTTTTTTTTTTTTTTTAGCACAGAAAGAGTTTTTTTGTTTTTTTAAATTCCAAAAATCATTTACTTTGTTGCAAGTATAGGAGTCAATGCACATTTTGCCATTTAAGAGGAAAGAATGTGTGGATATCTGAGGGAACATATTTGTGGCTTGTTTCCATGATAGTTCAGAGCTCCCTATCCTGCCTGCCTAAAAGAGATCAGCCCTGGGATTTCTTTGGAAGGAATGATGCTAAAGCTGAAACTCCAGTACTTTGGCCACCTCATGCGAAGAGCTGACTCATTGGAAAAGACTCGGATGCTGGGAGGGATTGGGGGCAGGAGGAGAAGGGGATGACAGAGGATGAGATGGCTGGATGGCATCACTGATTCGATGGACATGAGTCTGAGTGAACTCCGGGAGTTGGTGATGGACAGGGAGGCCTGGTGTGCTGCGATTCATGGGGTCGCAAAAAGTCGCACACGACTGAGCGACTGATCTGATCTGATCTGATCTGATGTGTTAGGTACTATGTTACCTGCTGGCCCTACAAAGATGAATAAGGACCTCAATAGCAAGTTCTGCTTTCAAAAGCAAATGTCCTGCAGTAGGACCTGAACTAAAAAATGAGGACGAGTTCGTACCCAATACAATGGCTATTATTCCAAAACAAAAACCCAGAAAATAACTAGTGTTGGTGAGGATACAGAGATACTGGAACCCTTGTGCATCGCTAGCAAAAATGTAGAATGGAGCAGCTGCTATACAAAACAGTTCGGAGGGTCCTCACAAAATTAAACAGAATTATCATGCTATCCTAAAAGTTCACTTCTGAGAATAACCAAAAAAAATTTAAAGCAATGTCTGGAACAAATATTTATACATCTGTATTCACAGCAGCTATATTCGTAATAGCCAAAAAGTGGAAGGAACTCAAGTGTCTGATGCATGAATGATTAAACTAAACGTTGGGCATAAATATACACTGAAATATTATTCAGTCTTAAAAAGGAAGGAAATTCTGACACTTGTTACGACGTGCATGAATCTTGAAGACATTGGACAAAGTGAAATAAGCCAATCACAAAAGGACAAATATTTTATGATTTCACTTAGATGAGGTACTGGAGTAGTCAAATTCAGAGAGAAAGAAAAAAAGTAGAATGGTGGTTGCCAAAGGTTGAGGGGAGGGGAGAACAGGGAATTAGTGTTTAATAGGTACAGTGTTTCAGTTTCAGAAGCTGAAAAAGTAAAGGATAGTGGTAATGACATACCAAGGTGACTGTACTTAATGCCACTGAACTGCACGCTTAAAAATGACTGGAATGGGGGAACTCCTTGGTGGTTTCACAGTTAGGACTCTGAACTTTCACTGCCGGGGACTGGGTTGAATCCCTGGCTGAGGAATTAAGATCCCACAAACTGTATGGCATGCCAAAAAACAAACAAGAAAAGATTCAAATGGTAAATTTTATGTTATATATATTTTGTGTACATGCATGCTAAGTCACTTCAGTCATGTCCAACTCTTTGCAACACTATGGATTGTAGCCTGTCACACTCCACTGTCCATTGGATTCTCCACGCAAGAATACTGGATTGGGAAGCCATGCCCTCCCTCAAGGGGATCTCCCCGACCCTAGGCTCGAACCCACATCTCCTGCATTGGCAGACAGTTGCTTTACCACTAGTGCAACATGTATATTCTGCCACAATTAAAAAAAAATTCTGAGGAATATTATCTATAAGTGCTACTATGAAATAGCCAGGATATATTGTTAAGTAAAAAAAAAAAAACAAGGTAGAGAAAACAAACAGTATGACACTATACCAAAAGAGCGTGGAAGAATATATAGCTATACACAGATACTATATAGACATTTTCTACAATTACTATAACTTTTAATGGAAGGATAAACAAAAAGCTTTAAAAAAAACCAACTACCCCCAAGGGAAGGAAAGAATAAGGTTAGGATTCAGCTGGTAAAGAATCCAGCTGCAGACTCGGGTTCAATTCCTGGGTCGGGAACATCCCTTGGAGAAAGGATAGGCTATCCACTCCAGTATTCATGGCCTTCCCTGGTGGCTCAGATGGTAAATAATTTGCCTGAAATTCGGGAGACCTGAGTTCAATCCCTGGGTTGGGAAGATCCCCTGAAGGAGGGCATGACTACCCACTCCAGTATTCTTGCCTGCAGAATCCCCACGGACACAGGAGCCTAACAGGCTACAGTCCAGTGGGTCTCAAAGAGTCAGACACAAATGAGTGACTAGGCACAAACACAGTCCAGAAACTAGACTCCTCTCAATGTACCTTGTCATAGATCTCAAGTTTTTAAACATGATTATAAAATAAATTTAAACAAAAAAAATTTTTAAGTCGTTCCTCAAAATCAAAATGAAAAACAAACCTACACTTGAGTTAAACCAAACAGAGGAGTGCTTAACTCTGAAACACAGCAATCTGACTGCACATCCTTGGTGAAATGCATCCTAAGGACATAAGAAATACAAAGAAACCTTACAGTGCTTTCAGTAATGATACTGATATTATGCTGAAATTATGTCATGTCTGTATATCATAAGGTTTCGGTATGAGAAGAAACAAAAATTCTAAAATTTTAAATAAAAACTCTCCAATAATATTTCATTACAAGTTATCAGTATAAACTCATGCTGAACTTTCTTTTTTTAAAAAAGTATTTCCTAGCTCCATCTTTGAAGAGACCTATAAATTCCTAACCTAGGATCAATAAGCATAGCACCCAGAGAGCAGTCTGTAAACGTCCGTGACAATTCCTTCCAACTCAAAGGAACCAGCGCTCACAAAAGAAACTGATAATTCAAGTTCTGAGGCAGAATTTTATGAAATGAGGTTGGATCATACCAGAAAGCAAGGAAGCAATCAGAAACCACTAGGGTAGTATCAAAAACACTTAGGAGCTATCTTGAAGAGGTGCTCACTGCCAAAAGCAGAACAGACTGAGCCACAACAAAATAATAACAGCAATGGACTGAAACCCATAAAATATGATAAAAATCCATGACTTCATAATGATACTTGAAAGGAGAATGATGATATTTGAAAGGAGAAAGATCTCATTAGTCACTTTTGAAAGATTCTTATGAATCAATTTATTATCCTAAAAACTAACAAAGGACAACAGCTGCATATTTACTGTCTTTTTTTATATAAACTGAACACAAGAGTAACTCAACAGTCCAATAATCAAAATGAGGAAGTTTCTGTTTATAAAGTATTCTAGCTGAGAAACGAAGAATGACAGAGTATCACCATTTTACAAACCCCTAATAAAATTCTAGACCTAGGGAAAGATCGACGGCTGCTAAAATTATACAGAGTAACAAGCAGCTATTACAGGGCCTTGGAACTATTCTTTCAAAACAAAAACAGACAGAGGAACATGGTCAAAAGCATCACAGGGATGCAAACAGCAAAATGAAGCCTGAGACAATCTGCAGGGCAAGTGTGTTACGAGAAAAAAGGAAGATGGGAAACGGAAGGAGAAACTATAAATTAAGAGGCATATCAGTTCAGTTCAGTAGCTCAGTCATGTCCAACTCTTCGTGATCCCATGCACCGCAGCACGCCAGGCCTCGCTGCCCATCACCAACTCCCAGAGTCTACCCAAATCCATGTCGATCGAGTCAATGATGTCATCCAACCATCTCATCCTTTGCCGATCCCTTCTCCTCCTGCCCTCAATCTGTCCCAGCACCAACCAGGGTCTTTTCCAATGAGTCAGCTCTTCGCATCAGGTGGCCAAAGTATTGGAGTTTCAACTTCAACATCAGTCCGTCCAATCAACACCTAGGACTGATCTCCGTTAGAATGGACTGGTTGCATCTCCTTGCAGTCCAAGGGACTCTCAAGAGTCTTCTCCAACACCACAGTTCAAAAGCATCAATTCTTCAGCACTCAGCTTTCTTTATAGGCCAACTCACACATCTATACATGACCACTGGGAAAACCATAGCCTTCACTAGACGGACCTTTGTTAGCAAAGTAATGTCTCTGCTTTTTAATATGCTGTCTAGGTTGGTCATAACTTTCCTTCCAAGGAGTAAGCATCTTTTAATTTCATGGCAGCAGTCACTATCTGTAGTGATTCTGGAGCCCCCAAAAATAAAGCCAGCCACTGTTTCCACTCTGTCCCCATCTCTCTGCCATGAAGTGATGGGACCGGATGCCATGATCTTCGTTTTCTACATGTTGACCTTTAAGCCAACTTTTGCACTCTCCTCTTTCACGTTCATCAAGAGGCTCTTTAATTCTTCTTCACTTTTCTGCCATAAGGGTGGTGTCATCTGCATATCTGAGGTTATTGCTATTTCTCCCGGCAATCTTGATTGCAGCTTGTACTTCTTCCACCCAACGATTCTCATGATGTACTCTGCATAGAAGTTAAATAAGCAGGGTGACAATATACAGCCTTGACATACTCCTTTTCCTATTTGGAACCAGTCTGTTGTTCCATGTCCAGTTCTTCCTGACCTGCATACAGGTTTCTCAAGCGGCAGGTGAGGTGGTCTGGTATTCCCATCCCTTTCAGAATTTTCCACAGTTTATTGTGATCCACACAGCCAAAGGCTTTAGCATAGTCAATAAAGCAGAAATAGATGTTTTGCTGGAACTCTCTTGCATTTTCCATGATCCAGCGGATGTTGGCCATTTGATCTCTGGTTCTTCTGCCTTGTCTAAAACCAGCTTGAACATCTGGAAGTTCTCTTTCCACGTATTGCTGAAGCCTGGCTTGGAGAATTTTAAGCATTACTTAATTGACAACATCCGCTGGATCATGGAAAAAGCAAGACAGTTCCAGAAAAACATCTATTTCTGCTTTATTGACGATGCCAAAGCCTTTGACTGTGTCGACCACAATAAACTGTGGAAAATTCTCAAAGAGATGGGAATACCAGACCACCTGACCTGCCTCTTGAGAAATCTGTATGCAGGTCAGGAAGCAACAGTTAGAACTGGACATGGAACAACAGACTGGTTCCAAATAGGAAAAGGAGTACGTCAAGGCTGTATATTGTCACCCTGCTTATTTAACTTCTATGCAGAGTACATCATGAGAATCGTTGGGCTGGAAGAAGTACAAGCTGCAATCAAGATTGCCGGGAGAAATAGCAATAACCTCAGATATGCAGATGACACCACCCTTATGGCAGAAAAGTGAAGAAGAACTAAAAAGCCTCTTGATGAAAGTAAAAGAGGAGAGTGAAAAAGTTGGCTTAAAGCTCAACATTCGGAAAACGAAGATCATGGCATCCGGTCCCATCACTTCATGGCAGAGAGATGGGGACATGGTGGAAACAGTGTCAGACTTTATTTTTCTGGGCTCCAAAATCACTGCAGATGGTGACTGCAGCCATGAAATTAAAAAACGCTTACTCCGTGGAAGGAAAGTTATGACTAACCTAGATAGCATATTCAAAAGCAGAAATATTACTTTGCCAACAAAGGTCCGTCTATTCAAGGTCATGGTTTTCCCAGTGGTCATGTATGGATGTGAGAGTTGGACTGTGAAGAAAGCTGAGCGCTGAAGAATTGAAGCTTTTGAACTGTGGTGTTGGAGAAGACTCTTGAGAGTCCCTTGGACTGCAAGGAGATGCACCCAGCCCATCCTAAAGGAGATCAGTCCCGGGTGTTCAATGGAGGGACTGATGCTGAAGCTGAAACTCCAATATTTTGGCCACCTCATGCGAAGAGTTGACTCATTGGAAAAAACTCTGATGCTGGGAGGAATTGGGGGCTGGAGGGGAAGGGGACGACAGAGGATGAGATGGCTGGATGGCATCACCGACTCGATGAACATGAGTTTGAGTGAACTCTGGGAGTTGGTGATGGACAGAGAGGCCTGGCGTGCTGCGATTCATGGGGTTGCAGAGTCGGATGCGACTGAGTGACTGAACTGAACTGAACTGAACTGGAGTGTGAGATGAGTGCAATTGTGCGGTAGTTTGAGCATTCTTTGCCTTTGTCTTTCTTTGGGATTGGAATGAAAACTGACCTTTTCTGGTCCTGTGGCCACTGCTGAGTGTTCCATATTTGATGGCATATCGAGTGCTGCACTTTCACAGCGTCATCTTTTAGGATTTGAAATAGCTCAACTGGAATTCCATCACCTCCACTAGCTTTGTTCGTAGTGATGCTTCCTAAGGCCCACTTGACTTGACATTCCAGGATGCCTGGCTCTAGGTGAGTGATCACACCATCGTGATTACCTGGGTCGTGAAGATCTTTTTTGGACAGTTCTGTGTATTCTTGCCACCTCTTAGTATCCTCTGCTTCTGTTAGGTCCCTACTATTTCTGTCCTTTATTGAGCCCATCTTTGCATGAAATGTTCCCTTGGTATCTCCAATTTTCTTGAAGAGATCGCTCGTCTTTCCCATTCTATTGTTTTCCTCTATCTCTTTGCACTGATCGCTGAGGAAGGCTTTCTGATCTCTCTTTGCTATTGTTTGGAACTCTGCATTCAAATGAGGATATCTGTCCTTTACTCCTTTGCTTTTCCTTCCCATCTTTTCACAGCTATTTGTAAGGCCTCCTCAGACAGCCATTTTGCTTTTTTGCATTTCTTTTTCTTGGGGATGGTCTTGATTCCTGTCTCCTGTACAACGTCAATTGTACATTGGAGACAACTGTACCATACCGTGTACTTGGCAACTGAGACAGTTCAAAATGGTGTGCCAAACTCAGGAATGAGCAATCTTGTTTCTATCAAAAGCCACAATACTCGGGGAAAAGACAGACATCAAGTTAAGAACTTCAGAAAAATTTAATGCGTGTGTTTGTGTATAAATGCACATTTTGTAAAGAGAAATAAACATACTAACATACTAACAAGGATCTTTTCTCCAATTTAATAAATGGACATTCACCCCATTTATTTGAACATGTTCCAATTTCAATCGAAGTACTGAGGAGGAATTCTCTATACCCAATGAAAGAACACCCAACTTGTTGATTGTGAACAATAATAAGCAAATTTGAAATAACCCAAATTCTGCAATTTCTCTCCTGGCATCCTTAGCTCAATACCATGTATTATTTCATTCGAAGCACTCATTTTGATTTCACCAAACATCAGTACAGGAATGAACCCAAGGCAGGCTTGAAGCCTGGGTCTGCTGAAAGATGCTTTACCTAGGAAATGTCTTTCGACTCATCCCGTCCCACAAAGAACACTCAAGAATGTGCTGGGGTTACCTGCTCCAATTATTTGCTCCCACTAAAAGCTGGCAAGCTGATCCAAAGTTCCTGGATCAGAGACAGGACGGTGTCATCAGCAGACAAGTCCTTGTAAGGATCTAAGAATCCTTACTTCTATTTGCAAGTGTGCTGTGTTGATTGCTGAATTTCCATATCCTTTGCTATTACGGAAACTTTACACTCTCAGACTGTCAGGAGACTCTGTCAGTGGCATCACTGGCCTGATATGACAACCAAGCCAACTATCCCCGACATCACTTCATATCACCAGAGCTTTCTCTTACACATCTAGGTGCTCTCCCTAGAATGAGTGAAATTCAAAAAGATGCAGTCTCACTGCCAGCAAAATGTCTAGCCTATATGGGCATGTTTGAAGAGAGGACAGAGACAGCTCACCATGCCACCACCATTATGAAAGCCCCAGGAGCCCACAATGAGAGATGCAAATTCATATGAAACAAATACATCGTCTTTCTAGTACTTTCTCTCTAGGGTCACTTAGAAATGAAATCTGGAATAGAATGAACACTTCTGGACCATCTATTCTGCGTCGTGCATTGTGCTAGCTACTTAAATCTCTCACTTAATCCTAATAGCCATTCAAAGTATTTTTGTTATTAGTGCCTTTTCACAAATGATTTTCACAAAGATGTTGAAGTGAAGTGAAGTGACTCAGTCGTGTCTGACTCTTTGCGACCCCATGGACTGTAGCCTACCAGGCTCCTCCGTCCATGGGCTTTTCCAGGCAAGAGGACTGGAGTGGGTTTCCTTCTCCAGATCACAGAGATGTTAGGTGACTTAATTTCAAAGCCAGAGGGATGGTATGGGGAGGGAGGAGGGTTCAGGATGGGGAACACATGTATACCTGTGGCGGATTCATTTTGATATTTGGCAAAACTAATACAATTATGTACAGTTTAAAAATAAAATAAAATTAAAAACAAAATAAAAAATAAACTAAAAAAAAAAAATTTCAAAGTCTGAAAGCTACTACGTGAAAGAGGCAAAAGTTAAACCCAAATCAGTATATAAATCTTTATGACTTCTTTCTTACAACTCTATTTGCTTTCCAAAGGGATTATACTGACTTAAAATGATACCAGAACCAAAGATAGTCCTCCTACATTTTTTTGGTGAGAGAACTGGGTAGTTTTAACACCCAACAGGGACTACCATGCAAGGAACCAAATTCCTATATTAAACCAATACCCACAGTCTATACCAAATCTCTCCTTACCAGTTAGACTGTGTGGAGTCAGTGGAAGAGCAGAAATATTTTATTCAACCTCTACAATATTTTCAAGTATTTGGACTATACAAGTTGCCCTCTACGCTTCAAAATCTATCAATAATCATCTTTCTACAAAATTTCCCAGATTTATGCTAGTTTACTTGGAAGTATTAAATCTTTGAATTTTACAATAAAATGAAGATTCCAAAACAAGTAGTATTCGATTTGCTGAAAGCACTGTAACAAAGGATTAAAGACTAAAATTAAGACAACAACAACAACTTTAAATTCTAGGTACTATGTAGCTACATTAATATTAGAATATGAGAAAACGGTAAAAGCTATCACTTTCACAGAACTTACTCCAAAAGTACTGTGCCAAATACTTTATAAATGCTTCATTTTGTATAAACGCTTCATTTTGTATCTTCCAAAGTGTTAACTCTATTTTACAAGCAAAGTGACAATGGTAAGAAAGCCCAAGTAACTTGACCAAAGTAATACAGATAGAAAGTGGTAGCTGCTGCTGCAGTTTATACACTTCCAAAGCTTTTACCTCTTGTCGTCACAGTTTACTGCCCCCTAATTCCTATCTGGTAAACATACCTTTGTCCACAATTCTAAAACCACTGTTGAAACACATACAAAATTATTTAAACCTATTATTAACTGTATCCATTAATTTGTCATAGCTTCTAAAGTAAGATAATTAAAAAGTGCCTAAAGATGGTAACAACAACCCTGTATGCGAGACAGCAAAAGAGACACAGATGTATAGAACAGTTTTTTGGACTCTGTGGGAGAGGGAGGCGGGGATGATTTGGGAAAATGGCATGAAAACATGCATAATATCATATAAGAAACGAATCGCCAGTCCGGGTTCGATGCGGGATACAAGAAGCTTGGGGCTGGTGCACTGGGATGACCCAGAGGGATGGTATGGGAAGGGAGGTGGGAGGGGGGTTCAGGATGGGGAACACGTGTATACCCGTGATGGATGCATGTTGATGTATGGCAAAACCAATACAATATTGTAAAGTAACAAAAAATAATAATAATAAAAATAAATAAATAAATAAAAGTCCCTAAAGAATTATCATTAGAAAAATTCAACTAAGGCAACCGATTTTCAGGACGTATTCAGAGGTCAAGAACAGATAATTCACACAACAAAACCTCTATCACTGCTTGGGAGTTACTGTTCTTAAATTGATGTAAAGATAGTAAGACCAGGATACCATCTTAAGTATTTAAGACAATGTAAATACTGTAAACCCACCAGCCTAAAGGCTGAACCAAAGCACCCATTTTCAAAATCATGTTACCTTCAATATTTACTAAGTGAATTATGAATAGTATTATTATAGTCTGCTCTTTAAAGTCTTATTATCAAATAACAGAAAAGATGTAACCATAACTTGGACAATTTAAACTTCTGAAAAGCTATTACTTCCCCAGTTCCAATGTTTCAAAGTTCTTCATCAAAGAATAATATCTGAAAACTAAGATAAGTAACATCCCCCAAACATGAAATCTTCAATCTATCAGAGTCTGAGCGTAAATACATAACTTTTTAATGTACAAGATGCAGTTAAAAATAACATGTTAGTTGTTCCTGTTGTTTATCAAACACATTCATTAGACTGATTAAAAGGGCAATACAAGAATAATTTTCTACAATATGCCAAATAATAGATGAAGTCTTACCTCCATTGCTGAAACTACCATCTGTTGGTCATAGTGATTCAGAAGATTGGGCATGAAGGCAGTGTTATAAGGCAAATCCTGGCACACCCTCAAGGTAATAGGCTCAAAGAAAATAAACTGTGCCTACCTGTATGGCCCACAAACATAGTCAAGGGCCACAGTTAAAAGATGATCCAACTCATAGCCACGCTTTCTCGATTGAATGGGATTCAGATGATCAGGCCTACTCAAGATGTATTTTAGATCTTTGTACACCTACAGGTCTCAGCTTGAAAGTACTTCTTCTATCTTACTGTTAAGTTCTTCAAACAGAATTACTCTGCACCGTCAGAGGTTTGTTAGCTTGGTCTCACAAAAGGCATTTGTTGTTGGTTTCACAATATGGGAAAATGACATCATCTTGCCTCTTCTTTTCATTTTCTTACATCGGGTACCATGTGGCCAACGTGTCAAGTTGATCAACCACATTCCCAAACAACAGATTCCATCTTAGGAGAAGAGCTATTTCTTCCTTTGACTGAAATATCTGAAAAATAATTGAAAAAAAAATGGGTGAAATTAGCAATTTCCTCTTAAAATATTACAAGCTTGATATTAAAACTTTGATTAGCTCAGTAAAGTTGCAGGATACAAAATCACTATACAAAAATCAGTTGCGTTTCTACACACTAACAATCAGCTACTAGAAAGAGAAATTTTAAAATACTGCCTTTGGGACTTTCTGGTGGTCCAGTGATTAAAACTGCACACATCCACTGATGAGCTCCAGTGCACTCCCTGGTGGAGAACTAAAATTCCAAGTGCCAGGCGTGTGGCTAACAACAACAACAACGATCACAAACTTTGACTGCCTTACAGATAAAATACATGGATATTTCAGAAAAAATACGACAGTTTCTCTACCTTCTCATTCTTGCTATAGATATACAAGAGAATCCATAAACAGCATTTAAAGGAAAGCACTATTTCCTCCCTCAGTTGTTTATATAACATATAGTTTAATTTCCCATCTACAGTGGTAGTTTTTCATTTGTCACAAGACATAATTGATCCATTTTGAAAACCTTGCATGCTGCTGTCCTAAATTTTATTTAAATATCTGCCACACTTAATAACAAGTTATTTAAATGTTATTATATACGTTTTAATCATTACATGATTCAGCAGATGGTATCTGTGAAAGGTGTAAACTCTAAAGAAATCAAAAGATATGGATTGAAGCCTCTTTCCAACTATGTGAATCACTTAACTTCTCTGAGCTCAGAATTTTCCTTTCTAAAAACTGCACCTCCCTGTCAAAGATGTATGAGTGAATTATAAAATAATGCCCTCTATAAAAGGTAAAGCAACATCAAACTTTAGGTCGTTTTATTACTGAATGACAGCAGATACAAAGACTTACTTCTATCAACCAATACTGAACTGGCAAACAGAAGATTCTAAAAGTAGCATCAGGACATTTTCCCAACAATGCTTCATCCTTTTAGATAGTACAAAAATTCAGTACATAGATGGAGAAAACGTTTGACCAACAAATGCCTCATTATACACAGTCAGGCTGCAGAGAAGAGTCAACTCTAGAGAGTTACAGCATGGAATAGGAATGATTTCCAGTTAAGAGTTTCTACCAAGTTTCAGAGTTGGATTTGACACTGCCTTTCCTGGGGGCTTCCCTGGTGGCTCAGACAGTAAAGAATCCGCCTGCAATGCTAGAGACATGGGTTCGATCCCTGGGTTGGGAAGATTCCCTGGAGGAGGAAATGGCAACCCACTCCAGTATTCTTGCCTGGAGAATGCCATGGACAGAGGAGCCTGGCAGGCTACAGTCCATGGGGTCGCGGAGAGTTGGATGCAACTTTCACATTCACTTTTTTTCTAGGGACAAAAATATGCATCTCTTTTGGGGCTGGAAGGGTAAGTAGAGTGGAAGGCAGGATTGGTAGGAAAAAAGCATATTCTAAAACTATCATACTTCCATTTGGTTTTGTAATGATGTTAAGTCTGCTTTTACTTTATTTTTGCTTCACAGATGTCAAATATTTCTGTTTGAAGTACACAACCTCAGCTGGGAAAACATGAGAAAGTCAGGTTCAGAAATTCTCAGAGACCCAGGTTAACAGGACAACTCAAATAGATATTAGGGCCTGTGACAGAGAACTTGAACCGTCTTGGCTAAAGCAGAGAAAGAAACTGTCCTTTGCGCACTACCAATGACAGGGACCTCTGCCTCCCAGGCTTTCATTACTGGGCAGAAAAAACTATTTGGAGAAAGTAAAGCCATGGCTGAATCTTGCCAATTTCTCCCCCAAGCATATGGTCTTGAGTAGAAGAAGAGAAAAGTAAAGTCTACAACCTTAGGAATTAGAGACACCGAAGTCACAAGCAACCTCTGCCCCAGATGTTTCATCTCTCTAATACGGAAATCTCTAAATCAGAAATATTTGTTAAAGCTTCTTGGCCTGCCATTTTCTTTCCTCCTTCAAGCTGGGCCCAGAAATGTGATGTCTGGCTATGGAAAAGAGATATTAAACACAGTCATGTATATTTAAGCTTAATTATCATGCAGCACGGTACCAATTATGCATATCATTACATGTGTCAAATAAGCCCTGAAAGCTTTATTTGGCTACAGTATCAAACATCCATAGAAGTTCCATTTTTGTAGTTTGCTCCTTATGCAGCATGTTCATCTGCTTGCAACTTAAAAAAAATTAAAGGGGACATTGCTCCCTACTGAATATGTGTATAACAATGAGAATTTCAAATTTTTCATTTAGACTATTATTCAAGCTGTATGGGTTCTAAATTTACGGTTCAAAGAAGATGACCACACAAAACGTGAGGCAGAAACAAGGTAATATTGAGTTTTTTAAACTAGATGAGAAACCCCCTTATACTTCTGTCTACTCTATTTTACTTGTTTTTCCCTCAGTTATTCCTTTTGCCTCATTTACAAACAATGCTTCTCACAGACTTACAAAAGTGCTTTCCTTTATGCACTTTAACATTCAAATTTCCATATATCCAAACATTTTTGTAAAATTATTGTTAGCCTGGGATAGGATAAAACCTTAATACATTAAGACTGTAGTTTACGATTATTAAGATAAATAAGAAAAAACAGTAGAATGCCATGAGACAAGAAGAAAAACAGGAACAGTAAAAATATTAAGGAATTCATATTTCTTCCAAATTAGAGGTTCCCTAATTTTAATGTGCAGTAGATTCATAGAAACCCCACGGGTCTAAGAAATCCAAACCTCTGGAAAATGAATGATATACATGCATTCTAATGATTATCTCTGTACTGTTACAAGTGATCTATAAGTTATATTTTGAGAAATGCTATCCTAAAATAGAATAACTCAAAACAGTACAGGATATTTGCACATAATTATGTGCTTAGCAAAAGTAATATATAAAATGAATTTTTTTAAAGCAGATAAAGAATACTACCTTAATAGAAAAATCAAAAAAGGACATAAATTTACAAATGGCCAACAAACATATGAAAAGATACTCAACTTTACTAATAAAAACAGACAAACATGATATTTAACATTTTTACCAATCAGATGAGCAAAGTAAGAATAACAGAACACAGTATAGGAGAGGGTGCAGAAAAAGGAATATATTCAACATTCCAACACATGGAAGTACTTTTTTTTTTTTTTTGGCTGTCCCACATGGCTTGCAGAATCTTAGTTCCCCAAACAAGGACTGAACCCGGGCCAGAGTAGTGGAGTGTCTAACCACTAGACCGCCAGGAAATTCTCCATTTTCAAATACTACTGGAGGAAAAGCAAAGTAGTTGGTATTTCAAAAAAAATAGCTATGGACATCAAAAGCCCTTAAAATGTATATAATTTGATTCAGCAGACCCATTCTACAATTTATGCTAAGAAAGTAAACACAAGTACACATGATGTATAACTGAAATGTTAGTACAAAAACCCAGAGACAATCTGAAAGTCTGCCAATATGGAATTGGTTAAACTAAGGTACAACCAACCCATAACACACTCACTAAAAATGATGAGCAGGATCTGTATATACTGACTTCAAACGACAGTAACACTACAAAAACTGAAAAATAAAATTTTAAATGGTTTACAAAACAGCATATAGTCTCCCACTTCTGTCAAAAATATACATACACGGGACAGAATAAAACTACCTGAACTGTTTAAAAATACAATATTATAGGGACTTCCCTGGCAATCCAGTGATTAGGACTCCACACTTCTATGTCAGGGAGCTCGAATTTCATCACTGGTCAGGGAATTAAGGTCCCACAAGCTGCACAGCGTGGTCAAAAAACAAAAACAAAACAAAAAAGTAGTAAAGTATTATAAATGCTGCAATGTTATTTTAAAGTCCGTCGCATGTTATTTATGTATGGGAACATTAAGTGCTAAATCTATGAATGTGTGCTGACAATACTACTACTTGAATCAATGATTTACTGGCTGTTGATTAAATAACAAGCCAAGGGACACAAAAATACCCTCCTACAGGTAGCAAGAAAAGCGCCTTCTCAAGAGGGTCTTAGAAGCCCGGGCAGAAAAGTGAATTCAGAGGGCCTCTGTGCTCCAAAGAAATAGCCTGATAGAGAGAGAAAAAGAAAGACACGGGGATCAGAGCTCTGATGGAGCAAAGGTGTTTTAATTAACATGGTGTGGGCATATAGACTGTCTTACAAGGTAGTTATTCTCAGCAAAGATAAAGATTAAAATTCCAGACTTACAAAACATAGGTGATCCATATTAAAGAGAGAGAGAGTTGTAAACAATCACTTTTACCGTATGGTTCACAAGAAGGAAGAGGGTACTTACCTCCGTATAGAAAATCTAGTGAAGGAAATGCCTGGATTTCTCAGCCCCCGGGAGACATTTGAGTATTTAGGAATTAGTAAGGAACAGAGAATTTCTGACAGATCCAAAACAGCACACAGGAAGCCTCCTGTTAAATGCTTCCTGAAAACTAATTACCTTATTTTCCTGACATTTCAAAGCATTTGGGGGGAGGGGGGTAGAGGAGGAACCTCTTATTTCACTAAATAAAAGGCAACACTGTAAGAAGAACTGCATCTTAATTATCTTTTATTTTCAGCGACATCCTTGCAAGCCTGCCCACTTAAACTTTTACATCACTTTCCTATCTTATTACCTCTATGTTGTGGTTTGGTACTTCAAACAAACACTTTTTTTTTTCCCTTCTTCTTATGGAGTAAAAAGATGGTATTGATTTGCTTAAAAGTACTGATGAGGGGGAAAAAAAGGATGGAGGGAAATCATTATCTTGAGGAGTAAATGGTTCTTAATAACAGAACTACGGATTTATCCATCCCTTTGACTGTTAGCATGCCACTAAAGGCTAAAAGAAGGCTCAAGAGGGAGGTTAACATCCCCCTCGTCAAGTGTTTGTTTCCTTGCTCCTGCGGTATTGGCTTTGCCAAGTAACCCAATTCCCGTACATAAACGTTACAGGTCTCTCCAAACTACTTCTATAAAATAAGATATTGTTTGACCAATCTTATCGAGCAGTCATTTATTTCTATAGCTGCTGGTCTGCTCTGCTGCTCTGTCTGCCTACATTCAGAAGGGAACAAAAATTCAAAATTTCATTTATTCTGGGCCCAGAACCAGACCTTTTGTCCTTCCTAGATATTTTGCAACTTCGAGTTGACTCCTCTGCCTAAATTACTGGCATATGCTTTTGTTCTTTTAAGAAAGAAAGAAAGAAAAAACCACCCCTTATTCTCTTATTGAGGAAGGCAACTAATTCTGAAAAAGGCCTCTAGGAAGATGTTAAAATGTCTTGAAATGTTTAACAGAACCTTATTTCAGAGGCTATGGATGAACCTCCCCGAGGTACCCCAGGGCAAACACACGGAGCGTCCAAGGGGGCAGAGGGGAAAGCCTCGAGGAGGCATATGCAGACTTCGCAAAACTGACGGGAGGGAGGAGAGGGGACAACCTTCAGGACTAGAAACAGGAAGCAGTCCAGATGCTGCGATGCCGCCCGCACCCCTGCACCCAGCCCTCCGTGCATCGTCCCCCCGACAAGCAGCTGCGTGCTCCACCCACAGTCCCCAGTGGCCTGGGAGCGCCACACGCACCTGCGGCGCAGACCGCGCCCCAGGGCTGGGCCGAGGGCAGCGTGCAGGGAGCGCGGGCCACACTCGAACAGGTTGCTCGGCGCAGATTCGGGACCGAGAGGGTTAATCCAGTCCGCGCGCACAGTCCGCCCAGCCCCAAACTCGGGCTCCCCCGCCTGCCCACCACCCACTCCGAGAAAGCCCGGAGACACCCCTCCACAGCACAGTGCCCAAGGCTTTTGTTTTGTCGGAGACGAGAATAACGATCCTTGAGGAGGAGGTGCCACAGCTGCTCGTGGCTCTTCGGCACAGGCTTAGACCGAGGAGCGGGCAGCCGCCGCGGCACCTCCTCATTCCCCACTCCCAAGTCCTTTTCCCGCTGAGCAGGACGGGAAGGGGCCTGCACGACCCGGGGCTCACCTCACACATCGGGGCCGGGCTCCCATGGGGCTGCGGCGCCGGCCGGGGGCGGCCGCAGGTCCCTCAGGTAAACAGAGCCAGCGAAGACCACCAGCGTGCGCCTCCGAGCGACCGAGAGCTTTCGCGATGGCCGCGGCACATGCGCACGCACGTACGGCGCAGGCGCGCTGCGCGCGCTCGGCCGAGCGCTATTATTTTGAGCCCAGCTTCTGGATACCCGTCTGCAGGTTTCGTTGCTCTTGACCTCGCGCCGAGGCTGATGCCCGGCCCTGTCCTGCTCCGGCGGAGTCTTTCTGCGCTCTGGAAGCTTTTCTTAAATGCCCTCAGTCCCCTTTGCAAAGCTCTCCCTCCCTTCCCTGCTGAGACAGTGCAGCGACTCGCATCACTCAAGCCTGGAACGCTATTATTGAGAGACCACCAAAACCTGTTTGAGAACCAGCGTGCCCCCTGGGAATCCGGGGATTGGAATTGATTAAGAGGCGGGTGCTGAGAGTGGTACTGGGTGCAGATAGAGGTAGTCAGCTTTCATATTGCAGAGCTCCAGGCTGAAGCAGCAGAGCAGATACCCTCTTTACCAACACCCACTTTAGTGAGCAGGTGGGGCTTGAGGTTATTGGTGACATGCCCCATCTTCTGTTCTTTGAGAAATGTTTCTTCTCTCTTTTTCTTCGTAAGTGATTTTATTTTTTTCTACCTAAGCTATTTCAGAACTTAAAGATTCCTTAGAAATCATCTAAACCTAACCTCTCATTATTCAGACGTGGAAAAGAATGGTCCAGAAAGGTTAAAAAGACTTAGCCAAAGCCAGGCAGCGTTTTAAGGGCTGAGTCTGGATTCACTCATTCCAAGCCAAAGCTGTTACCTTTGCCTCTATCATTTTACCTACCTTCCTTTCTCTTCCTTTCCCTCCCTTTTCAACCTAGACTTCACAGGCATCATTTTGTTCTATGGTAGCACACAGGACTTAAAGAAATACTTTGATCTTGTAGCATAGTATGACTGTACTTAAGGTTCTTCAACTGTACACTTGGTTAAAATGGTGTATTTTAGTATGATCTTCTGTCTGAATCTTTGCCACCCCATGTTAGGAGACTGACCAAAAACAGCTATATAATCTGTGGTTTGTCCAAACCCTTGGGACACATCTCTGTGGCCTCTTTAATTATAGGCAACTATTTTATACAAAGAAAAGTGGAAGTGTTAGTCCCTCAGTCGTGTCCGACTCTTTGTGAGTGATCCAATGGACTGTAGCCCACCAGGTTCCTCTATCCATGGACTTCTCCAGGCAAGAATACTGAAGTGGGTTGCCATTCCCTTCTCCAGGGGATCTTCCCGACCCAGGGATGGAACCCAGGTCTCCTGCATTGCAGCCAGATTCTTTACTGTTTGAGCCACCAGTGAAACAATCTGTTTTGAAGATGCTCCCTAAATGACAATAAATACTGAGCTTAGACAGTCATAAATATCGTTTAATGTCAGAAGATGAGCTATGCGAATTGCACCATAAAGGGGATCTGAAATGACATTTTCAATTTCGTTAATAAATACTAATGCAGTAATACTTTCTAAAAAAAAAATACCATTGATCCATAGGCTGATTCTTATCAAGTCATTGTGTCTTGTGGAGCCAACACTGCCTCTACTGAAGGTGAGTGAAGCAGCTAAGAGCATTTATGAAAAGCAGTATAGACCTGCTTCGGGTACTTCTAGATCCCTTGTACCTTCAGATCCTCTAGAGATGTGCTGCTCTCGCATTTTTATGCAATTTACACATGGTCTTGTGAAAACTGTCAGGCATAGAACATATCTTGGCTCCTAGTGGGAGGTGGGAATGATGTAGAAATTATCGTTGAATGTATCAACATGATCACATCTCAGAAATAGACCACTGAGTGAAAGAAGCGAACTACAAAGTATGTAAATTATGATAGCTCTTTAAAACAGTCACACTGTTTACAAGGCCAAACATGTATATATAATAAGCAAAAAAAGTGGACAAGTAGGCAGCACACTAAATTTTATGACAGTGGATGCTTCTAGGCAGGCAGGGTGGGAAATGAGATCTGGGCAGCATGTAAAACAGGCTTCAACTCTTAATCACACACATGAAGCAAAATGTTAACATTTTAAAAAAATCTCTGCAGGGAGAAAAGGGTGTTTCTTAGGCAAGTCTGTAAACTTTCCTTTATGGTTGAAATGTTTCCTTTAAAAATAATGTTGAGGGGCTTCCCTGGTGGTCCAGTAACTAAGATTCCACCCTCCCAATGCAGAGGACCTAGGTTTAATCCCTGGTCTGGGAACTAGTGAAAGACAGGGAAGCCTGGAGTGCTGCAGTTGATGGGGTTTCAGAGTCACACACGACTTAGCGACTGAAGAACAACTGGGAACTAGATTCCACAAACTGCAACTAAAGGTCCAAGATCTTGTGTGCTGCAACTAAGATCCAGTGCAGCCAAATAAATATTTTTAAAAGGAATTAAAAAAAAAATTAAATGAAAGTAATGTTAAATTTTCAAGCACATTGAGCCAATGTGCTCACCATGAACACAATGTGAATGGTGGTGTTCACTGGGGGATCAGCAGTCACACTGATGAAGGGCTGAACAAGGAGCGGTCCAGAGGATGCTAGTTAAGAGGATCAATGAAAGGGACCTTATTTTCAGGGATAAAAATATTCAGATCTAACAGGGATAAAGTGTCGGGCTCTCTTTAATCCCATCTTTCTTTCATTCAATGTTATAACCACCAATAGAAAGTCTTTAGGGCTTCCCTGGTAGCTCAGGAACTTCACCGAGACCCAACACTCTCCCAGGGAGTTGTTAAAACTGGTCTCTTTCTGGATGAACCCATTTTGAAACCATCCATGTTAACCGGTAATACATGGTAATTCAGTAATGCATCTACTTACCTCCCCCAGGCCTCCACCCCTGCAAAAGTCTTTGTTTATTCATTTTACGTACCACCTGATCATAAAACATACAACCATACTTAAAACCACTGGGATGGAATTCAGACACCATAAGTTTCAATTTGGCCACTTACTGAGCCTTTGTCAACTCTAAAGAAAGCCGCAACCTCTATGAGCTTTACTTTTCATTTTTTTTTAAACGGGAGATATACGAATGCTGCCTATTTCAAAACAATGAAACAATATAAACATAGGGTTTACATTTATTTACCTTGGAAGAGAGTACATTTTTATGTATTTTAGAGAACGTGAGATAATGAGAAAAGTCTTCTTTTTTGAATTTGGTTAGCTGCTGCCCATAAGAACTGTTTTACACTTCCCAGATGTCCCTTCTGAAATGTTGTTTTTCTCCAGCATTAGTTTATAGTTCTATACCAGTAGTTATTTCTACATTGTACTTTCAAATCCTCCTCATTAGATTTCTTTTTTTTTATTCTTGCATTCTCACTCTGCCTCTCATTACATGGTAGATGCTTCATAAATTTCATTAATGAAATTAGACCAGATTGAAAAATTCCCCAAATTTGGAGTTATCCTTATTCAGGCATGCCATCTGCTGGTTCCCTGGTGTATCTGTTAGTCGGCCTGAATTCCTTAATCCAATCAAGTACAATTCATGTGGAAGCATTGCTGAGTTTGTGTGTTGGGCAATTTTCCCACGTTCTTTCACTTCCTGTGTGCAGGTGCTATTCTTTCATTGAACCTCTCCAGAATTGTTTTTCCTGCAACCTTCTTTTACCTGTTGGCCACTCTAAAAACCCGGAGAAACGGAGTTTACGTTTCAGAACCCCGGAGTGACCAGAACGATATAACTGGGCATGCTCAGTAGGTTGGCCTGATTTGGAACATACTTACAGCTTGAAAGGGGGCATTTAATGCTGTTTGTTTCAGGGTTGGCTGCATATTCGTCCTGGCACTCTATTGAGAGATGGCAGCCTTTCCCACCCTCTGGGCCCTCCCACTTTTCCATTTTGTCCCCGTGCCCAAATTTGGAGCCAGCCCTCCAGGATCTCCCAGCCAATCAAGAGACCACACATTGTTGCCTAAGAGACCCCGGATCCCAGCGAAAAGATGTATAGGTAGTGATTGGCCTACTGGAAGGGGTGGGGGCTAGACGGAGTCACAGAAACAGGAGCTATGGCAACACCAGCGCTAGAGGCTTGAGGAGAAAGACTTGAAGAGAAAGCCTTAAAGAGGTGAGAGCAGTGATCGCTGCATGAAAAAGATGGAGACTCTTTTGAGAGCTCTTCTCTCAGGTCCTCCTGGGCTTCTCACGAGGCTTGGCAGTGACCCCGGGAATTACATTTTGCTGTGTATTAGCAGTTAAATGACCAGGTGCATCGTATATATGAAATTAACAACCAACAAATAATTACTTCTGTGCTTATCAAAGCACTAGGTCTTTGCATTGTCTTATAGTTTCTCTTTGTTTCCACCTAGTTGAATATAAGATGAATTCATATTTAAATCTAGATCAGATCAGATCAGATCAGTCGCTCAGTCGTGTGCGACTCTTTGCGACCCCATGAATCGCAGCACGCCAGGCCTCCCTGTCCATCACCAACTCCCGGAGTTCACTGAGACTCACGTCCATCGAGTCAGTGATGCCATCCAGCCATCTCATCCTCTGTCGTCCCCTTCTCCTCTTGCCCCCAATCCCTCCCAGCATCCGAGTCTTTTCCAATGAGTCAACTCTTCGCATGAGGTGGCCAAAGTACTGGAGTTTCAACTTGAGCATCATTCCTTCCAAAGAAATCCCAGGGCTGATCTCCTTCAGAATGGACTGGTTGGATCTCCTTGCAGTCCAAGGGACTCTCAAGAGTCTTCTCCAACACCACAGTTCAAAAGCATGCATTCTTCGGTGCTCAGCCTTCTTCACAGTCCAACTCTCACATCCGTACCCTATTTCCTGATCATTTCCTGGCAGTCTCTATATCCTTCTCTGATGATACTGCAGCGTACAATGGGTGAGCTGTGTGTTAGTGGAGAAACTCAACCGTGTTCTGCTCTGTAAACGCCAAATAAAAACCCGATTATCCTGAGTCTAACCCCAATGCTCGGTTCCTAATGTTGAGTTGTACCTTCTTTGCCACTAGCTTTAATCCTTAAACCACCTCACCTCCACTATTGTGTTCATTCATTCCGCTGATTGAGACAAGGTTTTATTGAGCACCTACTGTGTACTACTGAGTTTAGGATTCAGGTGAGCACATTCAGAAAACCACATTAGCAGAGAAGCACCAGTTTTGTACCACATTCTCTGATCTGAAGTTCAGTGTGTCTGTACAGATAGTGCATGAAAGGAGAGGAAGGAAGATGAACCAAAAAGGTAAATTCATGGTGCACCTAGATCAGCATGCTAAGGATTCTGTAGCCATTACTGAATCTCTGAAGGTTTTTGAGCTGACAAATGACGAACAGACCTTTAAAAAAATACTTCCCTGAATAGAGTAGTGGTTAGCCAAAGTTGGGGAGGAGGGAAGTGTGGAGATATTGATCAAAGGGTACAAACCTTCAGTTATAAAAGGAATAAGTTCTAGAGACCTTATGTACAGCATGGTGACTATGTGGTGATGGTGGTGGTAGTTTAGTCGCTAAGTTGTGTCCCACTCTTGCAACCCCATGGACTGTAGCCCACCAGGTTCCTCTGTCCATGGGATTCTCCAGGCAAGAACACTGGAGTGGGTTGCCATTAACTTCTTCAGGGGATCTTCCTGCCCAGGGATCATGGTGACTATAGTTAATAATAATATATTATATACTTGAAATTTGCTAGAAGAGTAGATCTCAAGGGTAATCACACACACAGAAGCACACACATGCACACACACGCACACATGCACACACACACAGTAACTATGGGAGGTGATGGATATGTTACATAGTTTGGTTGTGGTAAGCATTCCACAATGTGTACATACACTAAAACATCACCTTAAATATATACATTTTTTTTTGTTAAAAAAAACCCTCTTGTAGTAGACTGTAATCTCCATTATAGGCAAGACTTGTCTTTATACCTGTAATACAGACCTAAGAAGTCTTTAGTGAAGTTGTGCAATGGTGACAGTGTGAAGAATGGCTTTGAAGATGGGATTGGAGGTGTGTTACCACTGGAACTTGACCAGAGGACCTAGCCTTGCCTTTAAGCATGACACTAGAAGCACACACTGGGGGTAAGGGCCAGAAGCCCTTTTTCTTCCCCTTTATCCAAAGAAAAATTAAAGGGGAACATGCAAGGACAGCCATTAAGGGGGAAAGAGGTCATGAAAAAACAACAGCCAGATTTGTATGTAGAAGGAGGGAAGGCAACTTGCTTTGACTTGTAATTTTTTGGTATGTTGTATGAAAGCGTCTGAGTGGTCTATACTGTGAACCAGTGTGGACATGCAGATATGCACACTGCCCATATTCTAGAGTGGACAGAGGAAAAAAACTGTAAAAAGATAATGACAAAAACCAGGGCAGGATACCTCCATATGCCTGCTTCAGGAAGACTATTACCAAGAGGGCTCTTTTGCTCAGCCAGGCCCATCTCCTGAAAACCAAACTTTACTCAAATTGACTTGAAAAAAAAAGCCTAATTCAAATGATTTCTAGCTCTGAAGAACCAGGAAGGAAAAAAAAAAAAAAAAAACCAGCAAAACCTTAGGGAGGACCTGGAAAAACTACTTTGTCTTAATCAGAAATCGTGCTTAGAATCAGTCAGATTGTTTTCTACTCAAACTGGGAAAAGAGAGTTTCTGAGCTTACAACAGAAGGTTTTAACCTGGTATAAGCAAAATGTAATGTTAATATGCGGAGAAGGCAATGGCACCCCACTCCAGTACTTTGCCTGGAAAATCCCATGGATGGAGGAGCTTGGTAGGCTTCAGTCCATGGGGTCACTAAGAGTCGGACACGACTGAGTGACTTCCCTTTCACTTTTCACTTTCATGCATTGGAGAAGGAAATGGCAGCCCACTCCAGTGTTCTTGCCTGGAGAATCCCAGGGACGGGGGAGCCTGCTGGCTGCCGTCTGTAGGATCACACAGAGTTGGACACGACTGAAGTGACTTAGCAGCAGCAGCAGCAATGTTAATATGAATTTTTCTAGGGAGAAGATTCATAGTTTTCATCATATCCTCAAAGAGTTTTATAGGCCTGAAAAAAATAAAATAAAAGATGGAAAACAATTGGTTTAAGGAATTCCCTGGCAGTCCAGAGGTTAGGACTCTGTATGTTCATTGCCGAGGGCCAGGGTCAATCCCTGGTTGGGGACTAAGATTTTGCAAGCCGAGTGGCTTAGCCTAAACAGATAAATAAAAATTGTTGTGTACACACAACTTCAATCAATTTAAATAGAAGAAATATCAACCATGAATAAATAGCAATAAAAAAGGAAATATGTGATTTTTAACTGAGCAGATCTAGACTCAGTGACCATGCTTTATATATTTGCCTGCTCATGTGTATTTTTATAGCAGCCAATTAATAATACTGTAATGAAATCATTTCTTACATCTTTGCAACTTAGCTGTTAGGAGCTAAGAATGTGAGGGCTCATCTGAACCTCCTTTATTTCCCCTTATTCCAGTGGAGTGGTATCAGCAGGCAACTGCAGGAAGACATTATCTATGGTTTAAAACCCTGAGGTTTTAAAACTATAGAAGAGAAACTGAAGAGAAAACTGAAGAGAAAACTGGCTTTCTCTTCAGCTCTAATTTAAACCTGAGAGGGAATATTACATGTCAAGTGAGAGTCACAAAATTTCAGATCTAGCATTTGGGGGAATCCTCTGTAAGTCCAAAACTAACGGTTAATTAAAAAAATATATATTTGTTTTTATTTATTTGGCTGTGCCAGGTCTTCGTTGTGGCACGTGGATCAAAATATTGTCTGGGTGAATTCCCTGGTGGTCCAGGGGACCTGGGTTCTATCCCTGGTCAGGGAACTACATCCCACATGCCCTAACAAAGACCTGGCTCAGCCAGATAAATAAATAAAAATAAATCTTTTTTTAAATTGTCTTATATTTGTTGCTATACTTTTTGGAGCCCTGGGTCAGGCAGGCAAATCCTGTGCAGGCTCCAACTCAGCACCACTGCTTTGGATCTGAAACATACCTTCAGAGAGGAAGAAGGCACAAACAAACAGAAACACTGAAGCTATATACTGAAAAATGCCATCCATCTGCTTTAAATATTTTTTACCTTAAAATATTTTGTTGTGCCCCCTTCAAGGAGAGGCTTTGAAGAACTCTGGAAATAACAGGAAGTTCTAAGAAAGTCTGTGGTGATGCTATTTTTTTTTTTTTAAACTTTTTATTTTGTGTTGGAGTATAACCAATTAACAGTGTTGTGGTAGTTTCACATGAACCATGAAGGGTCTCACCCATACATATACATGTATCCATTCTCCCCCAGCCAGGCTGCCATTGAGCACAGTTCCTTGTGCTATATCATGGGTCCCTGTTGGTTATCCATTTTAAGTATAGCAGTGTGTACCTGCCCAAGTCAATCCTAAAGGAGATCAGTTCTGAATATTCATTGGAAGGACTGATGCTGAAGCTGAAGCTCCAATTCTTTGGCCACTTGATGCGAAGAGCCCACGCATTAGAAAAGACCCTGATGCTGGGAGAGATTGAAGGCAGGAGGAGAAGGGGATGCCAGAGGACGAGATGGTTGGATGGCATAACTGACTCAATGGACATGAGTTTGAGTAACCTCCGGGAGATGGGAAAGGACAGGGAAGCCTGGCATGCTGCAGTCCATGGAGTTAGTCAGACATGACTGAGTGACTACTTGCAAAAAGTTTCAAAGCTAGTAAGTTTTAGAGCCAGGATCCAAACTGTGTAATGTAAAAAGTTTTGGTTGCAAACAACAGAAATAGATTCTAGCTAATGTGTGTGTGCTGTGTGCTTAGTCGCTCAGTTGTTTCCAACTCTTTGTCGCCCGCCAGGCTCCTCCGTCCATGGGGATTCTCCAGCCAAGAATGCTGGAGTGGGTTGCCATGCCCTCCTCCAAGGACTCTTCCCAACCCAGGGATCGAATTCAGGTCTCCCGCACTGCAGGCAGATTCCTTACCATCTGAGCCACCAGGGATGCCCCTACAAGAAGGGTCTTCTAGCTAATGTAGGTGAAATTTATTGAAGGCTATCAGGTGGCCCACAAAATGGATAAGAAAGGACATGCATGCACGCTAAGTTGCTTCAGTCGTGTCTGATTCTTTGTGACCCTGTGGACCATAGCCCACAAGGGTCCTCTGCCCCAGGGATTCTCCAGGCAAGAATACTGGAGTGGGCTGCCATGGCCTCCTCCAGGGGATCTTCCTGGCCCAGGGATCAAACCTGCATCTCTTCTGTCTCCAGAATTGGCAGGCAGATTCTTTACCACTAGCACCACCAAGGAAGCCCCTCCAAGAAGAGTCTAAGAACAGCTTAACAGTCTACTCAGAGCATCTATGGTACTTTGAATGATCACCTTGGCTGTAAAGCAAGGATAAGCCAGCATCAGTTACCTGGCCTAGCTTAGTCTTATGACTGGGCAAGGGGAGGCCGCCTCGATTAACGAACCCAGCAGACCCTAAACACTGAGGGAAAAGTAATCCCTCGTGGAAATTAGAGTGCTTTAATCCAATGAAGACATACATAGGGACTTCCTTGGCTGTCCAATGGATAGAATTGGATCATAAAGAAGGTTGAGCATTGAAGAATCGATGCCTTTTAATTGTGGTACTGGAGAAGACCTTTGAGACTCCCTTGGACAGCAAGGAGATCAAATGAGTCCATCCTAAAGGAAATCAACCCTGAATATTCATTGGGAGGACTGATGCTGCAGCTGAAGCTCCAGAACTTTGGCCACCTGATGCAAAGAGCCGACTCCTTGGAAAAGACCCCGATGCTGGCAAAGATTGAAGGCAGGAGGAGAAGGGAGGCAAAAGAGGATGAGATGGTTGGATGGCATCACGAACTCAATGGACATGAGTCTGAGCAAACTTGGAGATAGTGAAGGACAGGGAAGCCTGGTGTACTTCAGTCCATGGAGTTGCAAAGAGCTGGGCACAACTTAGTGACTGAACAACAGCAGTCATGGTTAAGACTCAACATTTCCGATACAAGGGATGTGAGTTCATCTCCGGTGGGAGAACTGAGGTCCCACATGCCGTGAGGCCACAAAAATGAAGGCAGACATATACAGTACTGGGTGTACTGTATATTTTCCCCAGTGTATTTTTCTCAATAAACCCAAATCTGTCCATATATAAATTCTTGGCCTTGTCCATTGTACTATTCTACTTCTTAAACATGGTAGCAAGCTAGAGCCCTTGTTAGCTAGATGTCAGAAAGTTAACAGAGGAAGAAGGAGGTCACAAGGGACAAAATGGAGTAGATCAGATTGCACAGTGATTTTATAAATACTTCTTTCTGACCAATATGGTATGATCTTAGCTAAGAGTGATTCTGATTTTTCCCGCTTGGTCCAATGAAAATCAAACAGAGTTAAACAAACCTGGGTCTGATTCTCTGTTTCACCACCTACTGTCTGTATAACTCTGGGCAAAGCAAAGTGAGCCTCATTTTCTTCATCTGTAAAATAAGCTAAAACCCACCACCTTACCATATTGTTATGGGTTTAATTGAGCAAACCTGTTAAGTGCCTGACATATAAAATACTCCCAGTAAATGTCACTCTCCCCCTAGTCCCTGTCCCAGTGTACTGAAAAAGATTATATGGTATTAGTATTTTTAGTATTCTGAAGATTGTATGATTCATTTCTTCTGAAGACATAGTTTTTCTTACAGAAGAATATCCAGTTATTTCATGATGGCATTTGCACCTCCAAAAAACACAAATGGTCCCAAAATGCAGACAAAGATGAGTACCTGGACACCCCTAAACCATCAGCTTTTGAATGACCGGGTGAGTAATAAGAACTATTGTATTAGTTGAAATCATACTTTGAAGGGAAAAAAAGCATTAAAATTTTGGTAATCAAAACATGAACAGGAATTGCTTAGGATTGTATAGTGGATAAAAAAAAAAATGAAGGATTTCTTCAAAAATTTTAATTGAAAAAAACTGAAATACATTTAGAACAAAAATAAAGAAAACTTTAATTGAGCCCCAGTTACCTGGCCAGAGTTGGCAAGAGATACAAAGTTCCTGCTTAGAAAGAAAGATCTTAGGGACTTCCCTGGTGGTCCAGTGGCTAAGACTCTTTGCTCCCAGGGCTGGGGCCCAGGTTCTATCACTGGCCAGGAAATTCAGTCCCACATACTGCAATTAAAGACCTTGTGTGCTGCAACTAAGACCCAGCACAGCCAAATAAATTAATAAACATTTTTTAAAGATTTAGGAGATGAGAAGGAAGAGTGTCTACCAGCTCCCCTTCACCTCCATATCGAACTGGTTTTCAGGTTCTGTGAGTCTTCCTCCGAGGTCTCTTCATCCAGACCCCTTTTCTCCTTTGACTTGTGCACATCCAGCTCCACGTTCTCAGTTCACACACTCACCCCCCTTTGCCTGGCACATTGCAGTAACCCCTCAGCTGGTTTCACTGTCTCTAATCCATCCTCTATTCTGGTCCCAGAATGATCTTTCTAAAATACCAAACTAATCCTATGAAGCAAGAGATAACAGACTGTTCCAAAGAATAAATTGCACCCTACCCACCATGCATAGCACTGAGGACCCCTTCATGTGTGTTAGTCACCGAGTCATGTCCGACTCTTGGAGACCCCATGGACTATAGCTGGCCAGGCTCCTCTGTCTGTGGGATTCTCCAGGCAAGAATACTGGAGTAGGTTGCCATGACCTCCTCCAAGGGATCTTCATGACCCACGGATCGAACCCAGTGTCCTTTATATCACCTGCATTAGCAAGTGAGTTTTCTTTTTTTAATTTATTTGGTTGCAATTTTGTTGAAGCATGTGAACCCTTAGTTGAAGCATGTGGGATCTAGTTCCCTGACCAGAAATCAAACCCAGGCCCCCTGCATTGGGAGCATGGAGTCTTAGCCCCTGGACCACCAGGGAAGTCCCAGCAGGTGAGTTCTTTAACACTGGCTCCACCTGGGAAGCCTGAAAAGCTTTTGTCAAATTTTATGAGAATTTCTAGGGAATTCCCTGGTGGCCCAGTGGCTCAGTCTGTGTTCCCAATGCAGGGGGCTGGGTTCCATCTATGTTCAGGAAACTAGATCCCACATGCCGCAAGAGTTTGCATGCTGCAGCTAAAGAACCCACATGGCACAACTAAGACCCAGTGCAGTCAAATAAATAAAAATGTTTTAAAATTTCATGATTATTTCTAGATGAGCAATGATAAGAGAAATAACAATTTCTATTAGAAATGATATTTATTTTGTTGTTCAGAACTCCCATTTTATCACCCCCCCCCCCACCATTTTTAGTTTGGTTTAGTTAGGTTCTCGTTTGGAGTAAAACTATTTTCAAAAATCTTAGCCTGCCATATGTAAAATAGATAGGCAATGGGAATTTGCTGCATGGCTCAGGAAACTCACACAGGGGCACTGTATCAACCTAGAGGGGTGGGGTGGGGAGAGAGAGGGGCTGCCAAGTCACTTCAGTCGTGTCCGACTCTGTGCGACCCCATAGACGGCAGCCCAACAGGCTCCCCGGTCCCTGGGATTCTCCAGGCAAGAACACTGGAGTGGGTTGCCATTTCCTTCTCCAATGCATGCAAGTGAAAAGTGAAAGTGAAGTCGCTCAGTCGTGTTCGACTCTTCGTGACCCCATGGACTGCAGCCTACCAGGCTCCTCCGTCCATGGGATTCTCCAGGCAAGAGTACTGGAGTGGGGTGCCATCGCCTTCTCCGAGAGAGAGGGGAGGGAGGTTCCAAAGGGAGGGGATATATGCATACCTATGGCTGATTCATGTTGAGGTTTGATAGAAAACAACAAAATTCTGTCAAGCAAAATCCTTCAATAAAAAAATAATTAAAATTAAAAAACTGTCAAATCACTATGTTGTACACCTGAAACTAACATTATATTGTATGTCAATTATAATTCAATAAAAATTAAATATAATACAAATTAAAAAAATCTTGGACCGTGTATATACCCATATGTATGTGAATGAATGTATCAGTACTTAGACACACACATGGAATTTGCATATGTATACAGCAAACTGATAATAGTGAGTGCACAAGTGTTCAGTCTTGTCTGACTCTTTGCAACTCCACAGACTGTAGGCCTCCAGGCTCCTCTGTCCGTGGAATTTTCCAGGCAAGAATATAAGAGTGGGTCGCCATGCCCTCCTCCAGGGAATCTTCCCATCCCAGGGATTAAACCCACATCTCTTTATGTCTCCGGAATCGGCAGGTGGGTTCTTTACCGGTTGAGCCACCAGAGAAGCCCAACTATCAATAGTGGTTTCCTCTAAAAAGTTGGACAACATGGAAGAGTGGGAGGGAAGTCTGTTGGAAGAGAGAGTTTTTGTTTTGTTTTTTTTTTTTTTACCCTATACAGTGAAATATTTAACCATTTAAAAAACAAATATAAGTAAAAGCGAGCAAAGAACAGTAATGCTGAGAATTAAAAAACACGGGTTCCAGATCAGCTATACTAAATAATCTCCAGGGAAAAGACAACCGAGAAGAACGTGAGGAGCAGGCATGAAGGGAATTGGTCGTATCTTCAATATGATGGGAAAATACAAGAGCCGTTGGAGCAGGATGGTGACAGAATTGCATCTGCATTTCCAAACGGTCATCTTGCTCCACATCACTAATGATTGGAGAGACTCAACTCCAAACGCCAAGGAGGGACCACTTCGCCCGAGTCCGATTGGGCCTCATTGCAATGTCTGTCCATAGCAGATGCTGGAGAAGCTGTGGAGCAAAGGGAACTCTCCTCCACGCTGAGTAGGAATTGGAGTTGGTACAGCCGGGATGGAAAAGAGTATGGAGGTTCGCGAAGGAACTAAAAGTAGAAGTAGCCTATGGTTCAGCAGTCCCACTCCCAGGCATAGATCCACCCCCAGTACAAGCCAACAAGCCAGATGCCCCGTTTGGGCACCTCGATCTGTGCGCGCGCTCGCATGCGCATGCGCGATCGCCTGCGAGGCTGGGGGTGGGGTGGGGGCTGGGGCTATGGCCGGAGTCGGTGCATGCCCCGGGATTGCCTGAGGCAAGCCGAAGGAGCCGCAGATGGAGACTGGACGGCCGGTCGTCTGGTTTCCTGAAAGCCGAATGCGAATGCGGAGGGGCTCGAGGGCCGCGGGGAGGCAACCCAGGTCTGCAGCGGGAGTCGGGGCCCCGGCCACCCACTCACTCCCCCCGCCCCGGGAGGGGCTGGGGCTGCGGTGGTGGGGGGGGCGGGGGGGGGTGTGGGTCCAAGAATTGGGACGCGGGGCGGGGGCTAAAGGACCTCTTCTGGTAGGCAAAAAAGCCTGGAGCACCCGGAATTCCCAGGTGGTCTCCCATCCAAGATACTAAACAGGCCCGACCCTGCTGAGCTTCCGAGATCAGACAAGATCGGGTGCCTTCAGGCCGATAAGGCCTGAGACAGACGCGGCCGCCGCGGGGCCCCCTAAGAGCCTTGCGCTTCGCCTCCCTTTCGCTCTGACCTGCAGGTCGGGCCAACGGGCCGCACCTCTCCTCGGGGGCCGTGCTGTACTTGAGCCGCACGACCCGCGACCGCACTCCAGCCTGCTGACGCCGGCCCGGCCCCCGAACACCGCCAACACCAGACCAGCAACCGCCTGGCCGGGCCCGGGGGCCCGATGGGCTTCCAGGACCCCCCAGTGACCGGGAGGGCGTGCGTGCGTGCGCGCGGGGCCTGGGGGCGGGGGTGGGCTGAGGGGTGCGGAGGTCTCGGCGCCCTCCCACCCCCGGCCACTCCAGACCCGGCCGCGCTGGCTGAGCGGGGCCTCCCCCCCCATCCCCTTCGCTGCTCAGGGCCGCGCGACCCCGGAGGTGTCGGTCTTCGGGGCCCGCCGCCTCCCGACCCCCGCGGCCCGGGGGCCTCTGAACCTCCTGCGGGCCTAGGCGCAGCGAATCTTGAGCGCCCAACTTGCCCGGCACCTGCCCGCTGCCCAAACCCACCGGGAGCCACGGAGGCGCGGTCGACCGGAGCGCCTCAGCCCCGCCCCTTTGCCCTACCGAGGCGCCCCCCTTGTCCCCACGCCGCCCGCCAAGCACCCGACCTTCCTGAGAGAGCAGACGAACCACAGGCAGGCACACAGACAGACAGACAGACACACACACACACACACACACACACACGAGTGTGGTCTTTGGAAATACTTCTGTTCGTAGTTGCTGGGTTGAGCCCAACTCTTATAGGACCCATGGAGTGCGGCCCATCAGGCTCCTCTGTCCGTGGCATTTCCCAGGCGAGAATACTGGAGTGGGTTGCCATTTCCTTCTCCAGGGGATCTTCCCGACCCAGGGATCAAACCCGAGTCTCCTGCGGGCGGATGCCTTGCCATCTGAACCAGCACACTGCGAATTCCCTAGGCAAAATACAAAGAAAAGAGCTCGTGTGCTACTAAGTGGAAAGATGATTGAAGAAACAGAAGGTGTCCTTTGTTGGTATCTTGGAATCTTTCTTTAGTTTTCGTTGATTTTTACTCTTAAGGCTACTTGAACAAGGCAAGAGAGAAACCCCAGAACTGAAAAGCAATTGACTTTTTTGAAAGAAACCTGTGCAGGTTAAGCACTCTTCGTTTTTGAGAGATGGTGAAACGCAAAATCTTGATTCAACACATATGACTTTGGTGAACTTTATTTCAAATCTCCATGATGAACCCCTAAGGCGTCCAGGAAGAAAGGAGTAGAGCGGGAGACAAAAAGAGCAACCTTTCCCCTTGGCGCCATCCCAACCAGCTGCTTAGTTCCTTCATCTCATGGACTACCATCTGGGCTTATCTGGTTTGTCTGATTCTTGTTTCGGGGCCCGTTTCTAGTCACAAGGCTCTCAACAGTGGGGGGTGGGGTGGGGTGAGGGGGGAGCCCTTCTTTCCATTCCACATGAGACCCAGTGGACAATCCAGGCCCTGGCCACTGCATAGAGCGTGCAGCAACAATATCAACGGTGATGCTGGTTAATAACGCATTTTCCTGGAATCCACTCCGTTGGCTACTGAGTGTGTGCGGTGGTGGTCTGGAACCTATACCTGGAAGCTTTCTTGATGATTGCAAATGACACCAAAGTCCGAGGACGATGGAAGATCTTCACGTTTCTGCAAGAGCCACACACCTCCAGAAGGAACCACAAGACTTGCCTGACATGGTCAAGGTCTAAGTATTGGACTACACGTCGGAAGGTCTCCACCTTTGCTATGGAAGTCAAACGATCTTTCTTGGAAATGAAAATGGATCACACTGAACGTTCACATTCTTCTAGAGCATTTGAAAAGCCCTAAACTGTAGAAATCTGCTGTACGAGTTCCTTGAAAGCAAGAACCCATACTGATGGATATGTCTTAATGCCTTAGATTGTGCCTTGAATATAGCGTACACATGAACCCAGGAAAGGAAAGAATGGAATCGCCAAATATACAAAGAGATCAAAAGTGCCGAGCCAAGTGACACCTTGAGGCGTCCAAGAACTTTTCTGTCTTTCACACACTAAGTAAATCCTGAGCACCTACGATGAGCTGGGAGGCATGTAATAAGTTTCTGGAACTAGAAGGCGGAGAGAAGCAGACACAGAGTTCCTGCTTTCACTGAGACGAATCTAATGATACATCACAGGCAGATCCTTTGAGAACTTGTCGAGGGGCCTCTACCCTCACCAAAACCTGGGTGTCAGGGAAGGCTTTTCAGAGTAACCATTGCGTTGAGGTCCATAGGTTGAACCTACGTAAACCAGGGTTGAGATGCAGGAAGAATTTCAGGCAGGGAAAACAGCATCCTGGAAGTCTACGTGACCAGGGAACCTTAGGACGTTCAAGAAATGAAAATGCCCTATGGGATGGAAGCCAAAGAGTGCAGAGGGCATTCCAGGGAAAAGACATCCGAGAAGAACGTGAGGAGCAGGCATGAAGGGAATTGGTCGTATCTTCAATATGATGGGAAAATACAAGAGCCGTTGGAGCAGGATGGTGACAGAATTGCATCTGCATTTCCAAACGGTCATCTTGCTCCACGTCACTAATGATTGGAGAGACTCAACTCCAAACGCCAAGGAGGGACCACTTCGCCCGAGTCCGATTGGGCCTCATTGCAATGTCTGTCCATAGCAGATGCTGGAGAAGCTGTGGAGCAAAGGGAACTCTCCTCCACGCTGAGTAGGAATGGGAGTTGGTACAGCCGGGATGGAAAAGAGTATGGAGGTTCGCGAAGGAACTAAAAGTAGAAGTAGCCTATGGTTCAGCAGTCCCACTCCCAGGCATAGATCCACCCCCAGTACAAGCCAACAAGCCAGATGCCCCGTTTGGGCACCTCGATCTGTGCGCGCGCTCGCATGCGCATGCGCGATCGCCTGCGAGGCTGGGGGTGGGGCGGGGGCTGGGGCTCTGGCTGGAGTCGGTGCAAGCCCCGGGATTGCCTGAGGCAAGCCAAAGGAGCCCCAGAGGGAGACGGGACGGCCGGTCGTCTGGTTTCCTGAAAGCCGAATGCGAAGGCGGAGGGGCTCGCGGGCCGCGGGGAGGCAACCCAGGTCTGCAGCGGGAGTCGGGGCCCCGGCCACCCACTCACTCCCCCCGCCCCGGGAGGGGCTGGGGCTGCGGGGGTGGCGGGGGGGGGGGCGAGGGGGGTGTGGGTCCAAGAATTGGGACGCGGGGCGGGGGCTAAAGGACCTCTTCTGGTAGGCAAAAAAGCCTCCAGCACCCGGAATTCCCAGGTGGTCTCCCATCCAAGATACTAAACAGGCCCGTCCCTGCTGAGCTTCCGAGATCAGACGAGATCGGGCGCCTTCAGGCCGATAGGGCCGGAGAAGGACGCGGCCGCCGCGGGGCGCCCTAAGAGCCTTGCGCTTCACCTCCCTTTCGCTCTGACCTGCAGGTCGGGCCAACGGGCCGCCCCTCTCCTCGGGGGGCCGTGCTGTACTTGAGCCGCACGACCCGCGACCGCACTCCAGCCTGCTGACGCCGGCCCGGCCCCCGAACACCGCCAACACCAGACCAGCAACCGCCTGGCCGGGCCCAGGGGCCCGATGGGCTTCCAGGACCCCCCAGTGACCGGGAGGGCGTGCGTGCGTGCGCGCGGGGCCTGGGGGGTGGGCTGAGGGGTGCGGAGGTCTCGGCGCCCTCCCACCCCCGGCCACTCCAGACCCGGCCGCGCTGGCTGAGCGGGGCCTCCCCCCCCATCCCCTTCGCTGCTCAGGGCCCCGCGACCCCGGAAGTGTCGGTCTTCGGGGCCCGCCGCCTCCCGATCCCCGCGGCCCGGGGGCCTCTGAACCTCCTGCGGGCCTAGGCGCAGCGAATCTTGAGCGCCCAACTTGCCCGGCACCTGCCCGCTGCCCAAACCCACCGGGAGCCACGGAGGCGCGGTCGACCGGAGCGCCTCAGCCCCGCCCCTTTGCCCTACCGAGGCGCCCCCCTTGTCCCCACGCCGCCCGCCAAGCACCCGACCTTCCTGAGAGAGCAGACGAACCACAGGCAGGCACACAGACAGACACACACACACACACACACACACACACACACACACACACACGAGTGTGGTCTTTGGAAATACTTCTGTTCGTAGTTGCTGGGTTGAGCCCAACTCTTATAGGACCCATGGAGTGCGGCCCATCAGGCTCCTCTGTCCGTGGCATTTCCCAGGCGAGAATACTGGAGTGGGTTGCCATTACCTTCTCCAGGGGATCTTCCCGACCCAGGGGTCAAACCCGAGTCTCCTGCGGGCGGATGCCTTGCCATCTGAACCAGCACATTGCGAATTCCCTAGGCAAAATACAAAGAAAAGAGCTCGTGTGCTACTAAGTGGAAAGATGATTGAAGAAACAGAAGGTGTCCTTTGTTGGTATCTTGGAATCTTTCTTTAGTTTTCGTTGATTTTTACTCTTAAGGCTACTTGAACAAGGCAAGAGAGAAACCCCAGAACTGAAAAGCAATTGACTTTTTTGAAAGAAACCTGTGCAGGTTAAGCACTCTTCGTTTTTGAGAGATGGTGAAATGCAAAATCTTGATTCAACACATATGACTTTGGTGAACTTTATTTCAAATCTCCATGATGAACCCCTAAGGCATCCAGGAAGAAAGGAGTAGAGCAGGAGACAAAAAGAGCAACCTTTCCCCTTGGCGCCATCCCAACCAGCTGCTTAGTTCCTTCATCTCATGAACTACCATCTGGGCTTATCTGGTTTGTCTGATTCTTGTTTCGGGGCCTGTTTCTAGTCACAAGGCTGTCAAGAGTGGGGTGGATGTTTGGGGGGGGGGGGGAAGCCCTTCTTTCCATTCCACATGAGACCCAGTGGACAATCCAGGCCCTGGCTAGTGCATTGAGTGTGCAGCAGCAATATCAACGGTGATGCTGGTTAACAACGCATATTCCTGGAATCCACTCCTTTGGCTACTGACTGTGTGTGGTGGTGGTCTGGAACCTATATCTGGAAGCTTTCTTTATGATTGCAAATGACACCAAAGTCTGAGGACGATGGAAGATCTTCACATTTCTGCAAGAGCCACACACCTCCAGCAGGAACCACAAGACTTGCCTGACATGGTCAAGGTATAAGTATTGGACTACACGTTGGAAGGTCTCCACCTTTGCTATGGAAATCAAAATATCTTTCTTTGAAGTGAAAATGGATCATACTCAACGTTCACGTTCTTGTAGAGCTTTTGAGAAGCCCTAAATTGTAGAAATCTGCTGTACGAGTTCCTTGAAAGCAAGAACCTATATTTATGGATATGTCTTAGTGCCTTAGATTGTGCCTTGATTATAGTGTACACGTGAACCCAGGAAAGGAAAGAATTGAATCACCAAACATACAAAGAGATCAAAAGTGCCGAGCCAAGTGACACCTTGAGGCTTCCAAGAACTTTTCTGTCTTGCACACACTAAGTAAATCCTGAGCACCTACGATGAGCTGGGAGGCATGTAATAAGTTTCTGGAACTAGAAGGCGGAGAGAAGAAGACACAGAGTTCCTGCTTTCACTGAGACGAATCTAATGATACATCACAGGCAGATCCTTTGAGAACTTATCGAGGGGCCTCTTGTCTCACCAAAACCTGGGTGTCAGGGAAGGCTTTTCAGAGTAACAATTGAGTTGAGGTCCATAGGTTGAACCTACGTAAACCAGGGTTGAGATGCAGGAAGAATTTCAGGCAGGGAAAATAGCATCTTGGAAGGCTGTGCGACCAGGGAAATTTAGAACATTCAAGAAGTGAAAAATGCCCTATGGGATGGAAGCTAAAGAGTACAGAGGGCATTCCAGTTAAAAGACATCAGAGACTAACGTGGGGAACAAGCATGAAGGGATGTGATCATATATTCAATATGATGGGAAAATACAAGAGCAGTTGGGGCAGGGAGATGATAGAATTTCTCTGCATTTCCAAAATGTCATCTTGCTCCATAACACTAATGTTTGGAGCGACTCAACTCCAAGTTACAAGGAGGGACCACTTCCACGAGTTCGAATAGTCCTCATTGCAAAGTCTGTCAATAACGAATGCTAGAGAAGATGTGGACCAAAGGGAACTCCACTCCACATGCAGATTGTGTGGGTGAATTCTCTAAGAAATTAACGGAAGGAGTGCTACATCTTGTTTATTGCATTTTGTTTGGGGGGAACTATTTTGGGATTAGAGGAGCCCATTTCTCAGTATATGATTTCCAAACTAGGCAAGTATAATTACAGTCTGATAAGATGTAACTCAAATAACTTCTGAATGTTAATTGATTTTGAAAGAGGAAATAATCTTGCAAGAGAAATGTAGACAAACAGGAAAAGCATAGTTGTCAATATATTAACCTAGAGATGCTACAAATATTGTTTAAGAAATATGAAAGTTTCATGGAGTATTTCACATGAAGGAATTATTTCCTCTTAAAAGTCAAAAGGGCTTCCCTGGTGGCTCAGAGGTTAAAGCATCTGCCTGCAATGCAGAAGACCTGGGTTTGATCCCTGAGTCAGAAAGATCCCCTGGAGAAGGAAATGGCAACCCACTCCAGTATTCTTGCCTGGAGAATCCCATGGATGGAGGAGCCTGGTGGGCTACAGTCCACTGGGTCGCGAAGAGTCAGATACTACTGAGCAACTTAACTAACTTAAAAGTCAAAAAGGATCATGAGTCCACTCATAAAAATGATTTGTTCTTCAGTTTTATCATGAATTACCTGACTAAAGGATGATTATGTATTGTATTATTCCTTCAAAATTATAGCACATTGTTCACTTTCCAGATTTTTATTTAATTGATATTTATTTAACATTGACTCTGTGCCAGCACTGCAAAGCCCACCCACACACCCTACACCAATTTTGTGACTTCATTAGAAACCACTTAATCAAGCAAATTCTATAGTTGCCTCTATTTTACATCCTAAATTGGCACATTATATGTCGCCCTACTTAACACTATTAAGATTATCTCTTTTTTAAAAATTCTTGATAAATATAATTCCTGGCTTCCTCACAAAATAATTTAAATTATATAAAAACTGGAACTTTGTCTAATTTATCACTGTATTCTTAGCTCTTTGAGGAATATTAGTACTAGATATTCAAAAGACTCGTATTAAATGAAAATGATTTCAGTGGGTCTCAAAATAACTTATCTTTAAAAGGCATTGGTGTGGGGAGCTGCCCGTCAGAACGGGGTCCTTTGTCCGAAGGACACAGCTCTGGGAGCTGCCTCAGTCCTTGAGGGTTTGCTTGCAAACATAGCTCTCTGTCCCGCCACCCCAGAGATTAGGCGCTTATTTACTGCAGGCACCTGGAGTTCTGTGCAAACTTCTCACGCACAGAGAAATATTATCTGGTGTAAGAAATAATAACAGGGTGCCATTCCCATGCTCTCAAGATTTCTTGTGACTGTTTGTAAGATGTGTAGGTCAAACAAAGAAAATGTTAACTGTCTTGTCTTTCTCACGCTCTTCTGTATAAATGTGAGATGCTGAATAAAGTTGGTGTCAGACTGCGTCCCTTCGTGGAGACGTGTCTGAACCTCTCGACCCCATCTTTGTTGGAGATTTCTCTTGCTTTCGTTTCTTTTCTCAGCCCCGCCGTGCACATTCTCGGGACCTGATCGACTTTGCCGTCTAGCACCGGCACATTGGTGCCATTTAAAGTAGATATTAGGTTTCCATTTTCTCATCAATGATTCGTTTCATTGGTTTTGTCATTTCAGATAACTTTCTTGAACATCAGATCATGGAAGATAGAAATAATGTTACTGAATTTATCCTCTTAGAACTTTCTATGGACAAGAAAGTCCAGATCCTCTGCTCTTTATTTTTCTTATTCTGTTACCTGGCTATTTGGTTGGGGAATTTGATCATTGTGACTTCTATTACATGCAGTCAGCTAATCACCCAGCCCATGTACTTCTTCCTTAACTGCCTTGCACTCTCAGATCTCTTCTACACCTCCACTGTGACACCCAAACTCATGACTGACTTACTGATGGAAAAAAGGCCATTTCCTATAAAAACTGCATGACACAGCTTTTCACCACCTACTTCTTTGGGGAGGGGGGAATGAGGTCTTCACCCTCACAGGGATGGCCTGTGACTGCTATGTGGTCATCAGCAAACCTCTCCACGACGCCATCACCATGAACAGGCAAAAACGTCACTCAATTCTCATAGCGTCGTGTGCAGGGGGACGTCTTCATTCTCTTGGTCTCTTTCTTCTTGCGATTGTTTTACCTTTCTGTGGCCCCAGTGAAATAGACCACTATTTCTGTGATGCATATCTTTTGTTGAAACTAGCCTGCACTGATACACACAAAATTGGCTTTTTTGTCATTGCCAATTCTGGCTTGATGGGACTGGTGCTCTTTGTGGTTTTGATGGCCTCCTACATTTTGATTCTGTATAATGTGTGCACATATTCTGCAGAAAGCCACCATAAAGCACTTTCCACCTGTAGTTCCCACATCACAGTCCGTGATCCTCTTTTTCACACCTGTCATCTTTGTTTACATTAGACCTGCCACAACATTACCAGAGGATAAAGTGTTTATGCTCTTCTACACAATTATTGTCCCCATGCTCAACCCGCTTATCTACACACTTAGAAACATGGAGATGAAAAATTCCATAAGAAGAGTTTGGTGCAATAAAAGGTTCTGGGAAGGGAGCTTAATGATCTGAAGGTCATTCATCTCTGACGCCAGTGACTGTCTTCTCATCACTCCCTCTGTTGCTGAGTCTCTCCTGCTAATGGGAAAATCAGTCAGAATGTGTAAAAGCCAAGCCTCCAACAACAGCTTGCCTTCAGTGGTTCCTTCTTTATTTTCCTCTCAATGCGTTTTCCTTGATTTCACTTTTCACTAATAATCCCCTTTGTTTAAAAAAAAAGAAAAGGAAACTTTTTACAGAGTAAAAACACACTGAAAAATCTGGAGGGAGAGTGATCCTGCCTGTATTGAAGGCTAAACCTGGGGGAGACTTCGCTCTCAAAATACTTGGCCTCAAGGTATAAAAGGTAATAATATGTTACAAGGTAAAAGACAGTTAAAGAATCCACCTGCTAATGCAGGAGACACATGTTCAATCCTTGGGCCAGGAAGATCCTCTGGAGAAGGAAATGGCTACCCACTCCAGTGTTTTTGCCTGGGAAATCCCATGGAGAGAGGAATCTGGTGGGCTACAGCCCATGGGGATGCAAAACAGCTGGACATGATTCAGCGACTAAACAAAAACAAAAAGGCAGTTATAGGAAAATAAGAACAATCACATACTGCAAACTCCTTTCAGAACTATATACCTAGCCTCGTATCCTACAACTCTAGATTTCTTTTAATCAAGTACCTAGAGATTTTTTTGTGTGTATTTGTGAACTGCTATTATTTTACTTAAGTGAAAAGAATATATAGATCTAAATACAACATAGTGTAAAGTCCAGCCTTATAGTCGACATGGCAAGTCTTACAGTCTGAAAAGCAAGTCACTGTGTGATCTGTTTGTGAAGTAACATTGTAAGTATTGGGGGAAATATATTTGTATGTGTGTGTATATATATATATATATATATATATATATATATATATATATACACACACAAACTCATGCTATTTGAACTGGGTTTGACATTAAGTATACATGATCAAGGAATAAATAAACTACAACTGACTTTGCTACAAAAAAGAAGAAAATATAAATCCTTTAGTTCCTCAAAACAGATGATTTATCTCAAAGTAAAAGACTTTCACTTACTATCTAAATTCAAGTGTAGAATAATCCTAAAATAATATTTGACAAAATATAGATCAGACTCAGTGATGGGAATATATATATATATATATATATATATATATTCTGCTGCTGTGCTTAGGTGTTTCTGACTCTGTGGCCACATGGACTGTAGCCCACCAGGCTTCTCTGTCCATGGGCATTCTCCAGGCACAAATATCGGAGTGGGTTGCCATGTTCTCCTCCAGGGGATCTTCCCAAGCCAGGGACTGAACCCAGGTCTCCCACATTGCAGGCAGACTCTTTACCAACTGAGCCATCAGGGAAGCCCAAGTATACTGGAGTGGGTAGCTTATCTCTTCCCCAGGGGATTTTCCCGACCCAGGAATCAACCAGGGGTCTCCTGCATTGCAGGTGGATTCTTTACCAGTTGAGCTACCAGGGAAGTCTAATGTGTATACATCCATACCTATAGGATTTTCATGATTTTCTAGGGCAAAGTATACATTTTGTTTGAAATACATTTTTAAGATTGCTGCATTTTCTTATGAAAATGTGCATAGTTTTGGATATAAAATGTAACTATTAATAGTATAGATTTGTATTCTATATAATGAGTTAAACTATATTTAATACTATAGATTTATTTTAGGTAATAGGATATTTTCTAATGTTTCTCTCTCAAATAATGTAATATTTTGTAGAATTAATAGGACAGATGATGGATTTTAAAGAATCATATTATTACTATGTCATAAAAATGTTGTTAACTGTTCTCCACACAAAGATAGGCCATATTAATATTTGGCTATATTATGTGTGTGTCTCCTTCAGAATTTTCCACAGTTTATTGTGACCCACACAGTCAAAGGCTATGGCATAGCCAATAAAGCAGAAATAGACGTTTTTCTGGAACTCTCTTGCTTTTTCGATGATCCAGCAGGTGTTGGCAATTTGATCTCTGGTTCCTCTGCCTTTTCTAAAACCAGCTTGAACATCTGGAAGTTCATGGCGCACGTATTGCTGAAGCCTGGCTTGGAGAATTTTGAGCATTACTTTACGAGCAACAAAGATCTGTCTAGTCAAAGCTATAGTTTTTCCAGCAGTCATGTATGGATGTGAGAGTTGGACTATAAAGAAAGCTGAGGGCCGAAGGATTGATGCTTTTGAACTGTGGTGTTGGAGAAGACTCTTGAGAGTCCCTTGGGCTGCAAGGAGATCCAACCAGTCCATCCTAAAGGAGATCAGTCCTGGGTGTTCATTGGAAGGACTGATGTTGAAGCTAAAACTCCAACACTTTGGCCACCTGATGAGAAGAGCTGACGCATTTGAAAAGACCCTGATGCTTGGAAAGGTTGAGGGGAGGAGGAGAAGGGGACAACAGAGGATGAGATGGCTGGATGGCATCACTGACTCAATGGACATGGGTTTGGGTGGACTCCGGGAGTAGGTGATGGACGGGGAGGCCTGGTGTGCTGCAGTACATGGGGTCTCAAAGAGTCAGACACGACTGAGGGCCTGAACTGAACTGAATATGTATGTGTCTTATTTTTGTACTTGCAAGATACTTTGCAAATATTATTTTGCATATTTTGCTGAATATTTAAATGTCAAAAAAGAATGGTGTTTCAGAATTGTAAATAATAATCTTAAGGAGGCAGAAGTTATCAAAGTAACTGAATGAATATGTTGTAAATAATGTAAATCAACCAAATCTTACTTAATTTCCCAATTGAATTATCTCCTCAAGTGGATCAGTTGTTTGGAGTTACGTTTTCATAAAGATCATCCATTCGTCTTCCCAGATAGTTGCGAATATCTGGTAATAACTGATATTTTTCAATATCCCCATCTCTGTGTTTGCTTATAGTGTTTAACAGCCTTCCATAGAGACCTCAGCTCTGCCTTCATGTGTTAATTAAGCACAAACCATAATCCATGACCTTCAGCCATGAACTACAGAGTTTAATACCAGATATTTTGGGTGAGGAATTTTTAAAAAAGATGCTTACAATATATGCCATTCTTATCTCTCCTGTTAATAAATACAAGTACTAGGAAATAAAGAGGCCAGAATATATTGCTTCATTTCACAGAGACATCATTCATACAAATCTCTCTCTCTCGGAATGAGGCTTAAAATAAGACATTATTCTGCCTGCCTCATTCAGTCTGGATTCATGAGCAGTTCAGGTTGTGGGGTGGTGGTTGCTTTTCGCTAGTAAATCACACTGTATGAGAAAACTCATATATTGAGTTTAATTCCTATTATGTGGGGATTTCTTATGTTATGTCAGTTCAGTTCAGTTCAGTCGCTCAGTCGTGTCCGACTCTTCGTGACCCCATGAATCGCAGCACGCCAGGCCTCCCTCTCCATCACCAACTCCTGGACTTCACTCAGACTCACGTCCATCGAGTCAGTGATGCCATCCAGCCATCTCATCCTCTGTCGTCCCCTTCTCCTCTTGCCCCCAATCCCTCCCAGCATCAGGGTCTTTTCCAAAGAGTCAACTCTTTGCATGAGGTGGCCAAAGTACTGGAGTTTCAGCTTCAGCATCATTCCTTCCAAAGAAATCCCAGGGCTGATCTCCTTCAGAATGGACTGGTTGCATCTCCTTGCAGTCCAAGGGACTCTCAGGAGTCTTCTCCAACACCACAGTTCAAAAGCATCAGTTCTTCGGTGCTCAGCCTTCTTCATGGTCCAACTCTCACATCCATACATGACTACAGGAAAACCATAGACTTGACTAGACGGACCTTTGTTGGCAAAGTAATGTCTCTGCTTTTGAATATGCTATCTAGGTTGTTCATAACTTTTCTTCCAAGGAGTAAGCGTCTTTTAATTTCATGGCTGCAGTCACCATCTGCAGTGATTTTGGAGCCCCCCAAAATAAAGTCTGATACTGTTTCCACTATTTCCCCATCTAGTTCCCATGAAGCGATGGGACCAGATGCCGTGATCTTCGTTTTCTGCGTGTCGAGCTTTAAGCCAAGTTTTTCACTCTCCACTTTCACTTTCATCAAGAGGCTTTTGAGTTCCTCTTCACTTTCTGCCATAAGGGTGGTGTCATCTGCATATCTGAGGTTATTGATATTATCCCGGCAATCTTGATTCCAGCTTGTGTTTCTTCCAGTCCAGCGTTTCTCATGATGTATTCTGCATAGAAATTAAATAAGCAGGGTGACAATATACAGCCTTGACGTACTCCTTTTCCTATTTGGACCCAGTCTGTTTTCCCATGTCCAGTTCTAACTGTTGCTTCCTGACCGGCATACAGATTTCTCAAGAGGCAGGTCAGGTGTTCTGGTATTCCCATCTCTTTCAGAATTTTATACAGTTTATTGTGATCCATGCAGTCAAAGGCTTTGGCATCGTCAATAAAGCAGAAATAGATGTTTTTCTGGAACTCTCTTGCTTTTTCCATGATCCAGCAGATGTTGGCAATTTGATCTCTGGTTCCTCTGCCTTTTCTAAAACCAGCTTGAACATCTGGAAGTTCACGGTTCGTGTATTGCCGAAGCCTGGCTTGGAGAATTTTGAGCATTACTTTACTAGCATGTGAGATGAGTGCAATTGTGCGGTAGTCTGAGCATTCTTTGGCATTGCTTTCTTTGGGATTGGAATGAAAACTGACCTTTTCCAGTCCTGTGGCCACTGCTGAGTTTTCCAAATTTGCTGGCATATTGAGTGCAGCACTTTCACAGCATCATCTTTCAGGATTTGAAACAGCTCCTCTGGAATTCCATCACCTCCACTAGCTTTGTTCGTAGTGATGCTTTCTAAGGCCCACTTGACTTCACATTCCAGCATGTCTGGCTCTAGGTCAGTGATCACACCGTCGTGATTATCTGGGTCGTGAAGATCTTTTCTGCACAGTTCTTCTGTGTATTCTTGCCCCCTCTTCTTAATATCTGCTGCTTCTGTTAGGTCCATACCATTTCTGTCCTTTATCGAGACCATCTTTGCATGAAATGTCCCCTTGGTATCTCTAATTTTCTTGAAGAGATCTCTAGTCTTTCCCATTCTGTTGTTTTCCTCTATTTCTTTGCATTGATTGCTGAGGAAGGCTTGCTTATCTCTCCTTGCTGTTCTTTGGAACTCTGCATTCAGAGGCTTATATCTTTCCTTATCTCCTTTGCTTTTCACTTCTCTTCTTTTTCCAGCTAAGTCATACAGTGACTCACTTAGTGGCTCAGTCACACACTTGATAATGTAAGGAACAACACTTCTTGAAACAGGCAATATAGAAAACGATAGCAGTAATAGTAGAATCATAAGTAAGAAGTTAAGTCAAGAACTTCTAGTAGGTGTAGCCCAGTGACATCTCCATGTCATCTGACTTAGTTTGCTAAATGACTATAGCTTGCTGTTGATATCCTGGTTGTAGATCCTGAGCATCTGATCTTGATTCAAAGACTGGTTATTGAGATAAGCTTTAGAAACAAACTCAGAATGTCCTTTTTAACAACTTAATTAAACCTCTTAGCAATGTAACATAACCACAAGGAACTATCTCAGGAGTGCGTCTTAGTAAATACAGACCTTAACTTAAAAAACTGGAACTTAATATTCAGTGAAACATAATAGATGCCATAGGCCTGACATCAGTTAGGTGGATTTTTCTTTTAGAGCTCCCCAGTATATGTTGAGATTTCTGTATATGTCAGGAGACAGTCTTTTTATTTACCTGAGAAGGCTGTTCAGAACCCAAGTGTCTCCACCTTCTGGAGGGATGAGGCAGAGAGAAAAAAGGTATAATTTCACCCGTAGGAGTAAATCACTAGATTGTTTTAAATGACCAGTAACTCGAGGAGAAGTGCTTCTTTATATCTGAAAACACAGAGTAAAAATCAACAATATGTCAGACAAAAAGTCGTGAAAATTGCGGTCATATTTAGCAGTCTACTCCATCCCATGCAATTGATCCCTTTGTTCTGCTGTCCTTGCCCAATGGCCAAGGACATCAGTGAAAGCAGTAGTCTCGAAGAAACTCATGAAGCTTTTGTGAATGTCTGTATGACCTGTCCAGCAAAGTGGGTGCCCTGATCACTGGAGATTGTGGAAAGCACCTTTTAACCATTTTTTCTATTCTGAGATATTAATTCTGAAGCCAGGAAAGGCATTATCAAATAAAAATGAGGTTTGTCAGGGAGCCAGGAAAAGCCAAGTGGCCACGTTGGACCTCTCATAGCCCCAACCCTTTGGTTTATGGCCATTTTTAATCCATTTTAAATTCCCTGAAGAGGCGTTAACTTTTGTAGAAGCAGAATGAGCTTTGTTCATATGTGCTGTAGTCTGTTATCAAAAGCCACATTCCAAGAAAACTTTGTTCTTTTAATCAGTGAGAGAAAACCAAATTCCAGTTTGGTAACAGCTTATATTCACTGTGAAACAATAGTTATTCACTTAGTCATAGTCACAGTAAGACTTCAAAGGCAGTTTAATGTCTTAACAAACTTGTAGCATGCACAAAACTCTTCTTTCACTTGCAACACACCTTTTTGCACTTTCTGTATTCGTCACTTCATTTGTCCACTTAGAGGACAGCCACCTGTACGTTTAGACTTCCTTTGCTTTTCCTTAATAGAATGTAATTCCGTTCCTTATTACTTTTTATTAAAAACACACATCTTACTTTTCTTCAGAAACCATGACTTGTACTTTACATCATCATTCTGTCGATTGGTAAGGATAAATCACCCAAAGTTATATCATTTATAAAAGTATCTGCACAATGTCTCTGTTAATTAGATCAATAAACAAACATCAGTATCATGTATCAATACAATAATGATTATTTCCCAGTTCACACAAGCCTCAAATTCATTTACTTTAATTTCCTTGAATTTAGAATTGTTTGATTTGTAAGCACTTACTTCTCTTTAGGCCAATTAATTAGAGCTCATTGAACCACATAGCCTTTAGCAATTTTTTCCAAGGATGGAGACATACACCGAGACACACACAAATCTGGACAGACAGAAACCTCACAGTTTTCCACCTGAAATTTAAATTGTCTCTTTGTCGCTTTTATTTTCTTGGCTTGAGTTCCAGCTCATGGCTGGAGTCCCGGATCGAGTGGGCTGTGTATCTCAAGGACATGATAAGAGTTAACTCAGGTTTTTCCCCAGGCATGTTTCTGTTTCTCAGGCAGGATCAGAGCTCCCCAAAAGAGTATTTTCACAAGTCAAACTTTTAGTAATTACATGTGCAAAAGGAACCAGTTTTGCAATTTCAAAAAGATTCCATTTTACCTAGTTTTCTCTGGAGTCTAAAGAATACACATGGCCATTCAGGGTTCAAAATGTCATTTCTCCTTCATGTAGTCATAGCTTCATAGCTAAAATTTAAACCAGAGAGTGCTCAAATTGGCTCTGATGACAGGGGTAGACTGATCGAGATGTCCCAGCAGGGATTATCTCTCTGGGCAGGTGAGGTCGTCTCTTAAAGCAAAGAAACCCCATATATAAGGGATTTTTAGGCCTTGAGGATCAAAATTATCCCAGTTTTTCAAGATATTATTCAAGGGGGGGGTGGTGGTTCTGGACTGTTAAGCCCCATCTGTAAGAGAGAAAAAAGCAGTGCCCAGTGCCATGGCTTTTTTCTACCAGAGGTGTCTGCCCCTGCTCTAGACGGGGTTGGAGACTGATTTTCCACCTAAGCTTCCTTCCCTGGCCAGAGCTAACCTATCTCTTACAGGTGAAGGTGTCCTACTCCCAACCCCCCCTCATTCTACCACCCAGGCATGGTGGAGATGCACCAGGGTTAGACCTGATGGCATCCCAGATTGATGTCCAGGTCCTCACCATTAAAACCTTGGTTTGATTTCCCTTTTATTCCGGCACCACCTGGGGTGGAACAGAGTAGTTTTCCGGATGCTCGCCGAGCCAAGACCACTAGGGGAAGCACCCAACTTCTGTGTACCTGCGCACATTCCTCATAACAGTATAGGTGGCAAGTCATAAAGGGATGAACAGAAAACCCAAGACATCCTCCTGAGAGTGGCCACACGAGTCTATTTAATAACAAAGGAGGCGATGGAGGGCCCGCCTGCGAGGAAAAACTAATCCTTCATATGCATGGAGTGCCAACATCATCCTTTTGATTCCTGTCCCTCAGACTGTACAAAAAGAATACCTAAGGAGTTAAGACAAGAGCCACTGGAGGGCTTCGTCTGCTCTGCTAAGAGCTAGCGCTATTAAGGGAAGAAGCCCAATGCACTTTCAATCTGCCCAAATCTGGGGTGTCCCAATCTGTGTCCTCAGGAATCTCATGCTCACCAGCAATGCCTCAATCCATATAGTCCAGAGGCATAGCCACAACAAGAACTTGCCTGTGTGTCTGTGGGGTCAGGATGGTGATTTCCAGTCTGAGAGATGTCCCTGGAGCTAGAGCTCCAGCTAGCTCCCTAAAGTGCTCCTGTCTGCAGTGTCCTGTAAAACTTGGAATGGGGGCCTTGCTAGAAAAGCACAATAACAGCATGGATTGCAAGTCCCTTGAAAGTCTACAATCCGGCACACGAGGTTAATAACTTTAATTCCCCAAGCAGATATGAAATGGTCAGAGGGACCAGGAAAAGCTGACTGGGGAAAAGAAGTTCAGTCCACATGCTTCTGATTTAGTAAAGTAGCTGCTGCTGCTGCTGCTGCTGCTGCTGCTGCTAAGTTGCTTCAGTCGTGTCCGACTCTGTGAGACCCCAGAGTTGGCAGCCCACCAGGCTCCCCCGCCCCTGGGATTCTCCAGGCAAGAGTAATGTAGTGGATTGCCCTTTCCTTCTCCAATGCAGGAAAGTAAAAAGGGAAAGTGAAGTCACTCAGTCGTGTCCAACTCTTAGCGACCCCATGGACTGCAGCCTACCAGGCTCCTCCGCCCATGGGATTTTCCAGGCAAGAGTACTGGAGTGGGGTGCCATTGCCTTCTCCGTAGTAAAGTAGAGACCACAGTAAACGAGCAAAAGAATCTCAACTCTGAGTGTTCTTATCTTGTCTTGAAGATCTTGGACAAGCCCCCAAGATGATGACCTAGCAGTCAACGGTGACTGATGCCACTGGATTCATGGTGTCTGAAGAAGAAGATATTACTCTGGGGCCAAAGACAGTCTCAGTCACTCAGAGCTTTGTGTATATTTTATTTAAAGTGAAGGTGACAGAAAAAGCTTCTGACACAGACATCAGAAGGGGCTCACTAATTTAAGTGGGGCCATATATATGTCTCAACTAGCCTCTGAGAATAGACAAAAAACATCTCAAGGATGTGAGCGTTTTGCGCAGACCCTTTCCTATAGCATACATCCAAAGCTCAAAAAGAGGAATGTCCTTGAACCTGAGATACTGCTCCCTACAATGCCTACTTGTCTTAGGCCAAAGAATGTGAAAAAGCAAGCAAGCTTGCCTCCTCCTTAAAGGGGCTTTAGGCTTGGACTCTTTATCAACCTGCTGGGACAGGTAAGTATACAGTTAAAATCAGAAAACTCTAATGTTGTAATGGTGGTGAGTAAAGCATTTGTATAACATACCACTGATAACTCATATAAGTATATCACTTATAAATTCAGTATGAAGGTCAAAAGATAAAATATCAAAGTAATGATAACTACAAAATGAAATAATGGAACCATGTTTGAAGAATTAGATGACAGTATGATACTAAGTCAACAAACAGAGAGACCCAATGAAGAGCTACAAATTATTTTTTTTAAGGAAACTAACATAAATTCTGGATTTGAAAACGAAAATAATTGAAATGAAAAATTGATAGGTTCAATAGCACATATGAGATGCTGGCAGAAATAATCCATAAACTTGAAGATGAATTCATAGAAATCAATGTAAAAATAAAGAGAAAAAAATGTTGAGGGAAAATGATCTAAGGCATCCATTCATTACACCATCGAGTATGGAAGGAGAGAGACTCTCAGAAAGCAGGGAGAGAAAGGGGAGGGAGTAAAATTACTTGTAGACGGAATGGCTGACCGGCAGGTCAGAGCGAAAGGGAGGCGCAGCGCAGGGCTCTTAGGGCGCCCCGCGGCAGCCGCGTCCCTCTCCGGCCGTATGGGCCCGAAGGCGCCCGATCTCGTCTGATCTGGGAAGCTAAGCAGGGTCGGGCCTGGTTCTTACTTGGATGGGAGACCGCCTGGGAATACCGGGTGCTGTAGGCTCTTTGCCTTCCCTCTCCTTTAGCCCCCGCCCCCACGTCCCAACTCTTGGGCTCCCGCACCCCAACCCCTCCTGGGGGTGGGTGGCCAGGGCACCGACTCCCGCTGCAGACCTGGGGTGCCTCTGCGCGGCCCGCGAGCCCCTCCACATTTGGCTTCCAGGAAACCAGATGACCGTCCCTCGGGTCTCCGTCTGGGGCTCCCTTGGCGTGCCTCAGGCAATCCCCGGGAGGCTGCACCAGCTCCAGCCCCAGCCCCAGCCCCAGCCCTGCCCCCAGCCCCACCCCCACCCCCCATCCTCGCAGGCGAACGCCCGAGCTCGCGTGCATCTGCGTGCACACACAGATATATGTGCACAGACGGTGCATGTATCTTGTTCAGTTATACTTTTGGTGCATATGTGCCTGGGAGTGGGACTGCTGAATCATATGGTACTTCTAGGTTTAGTTCCTTCAGGAACCTCCATACTCTTTTCCATAGTGGCTCTACCAACTCACATTCCTACTAAAGGTGGAGGCGAGTTCCCTTTTCTCCACATCCTCTCCAGCATTTGTTATCTACAGACTTTTCCATGAGGATCATTCTGACTAATGTGAAGTGGTACCTCGTTGTAGTTTGGAGTTGAGTCTGTCCAATCATGAGTGATGTGGAGCAAGATGACCTTTTTAAAATGCAGATGCAGTTCTATCACCTCCCTGCTCCAACTGCTCTTGTATTTTCCCATCATAGTGAAGATATGACCAAATCCCTTCATTGCTTGGTCCCCACTTTCTTCTCTGATTTCTTTTCACTGGAATGCCCTCTGCACTCTTTTGGTTCCATCCCATAGGGCATTTTTCATTTCTTGAATGTACTAAGGTTCCCTTGTCACGTAGCCTTCCAAGATGCTATTTTACCTGCCTGAAATTCTTCCTGCATCTCAACCCTGGTTTACGTTGGTTCAACCTATGGATCTCAACTCAATTATTAGTCTGAAAAGCCTTCTCTGACATCCAGTTTTTGGTGAGGGAAGAGGCTCCTATAGAAGTTCTCAAAGGATCTGCCTGTTATTTATCATTAGATTAGTCGCAGGGAAAGAAGGAACTGTGTTTCTTCTTCTCTCCGCATTCTATTTCCAGAAACATATTGCATGCCTACTAGCTCATAGTAGGTGCTCAATATTTATTCAGTGTGTGAAAGACGGAAAAGTTCTGTGAAGCCTCAACTTTTCACTTGGCTCAGCACTTTTGATCTCTTTGTATCTTTGTCGATTCAGTTCTTTTCTTTCTTCTGTTGATGTGCACACTATATTCAAGGCACGATCTAAGGTATGAAGACATATCAATAAATATAGGTTCTTGTTTTCCAGGAACTCGTACATCAGATTTCTATAATTCAGGGTTTTTTTTAATGCTCTAGAACAATGTTAACTTTTAGTATTATCCATTTTCATTTCAAAGAAAGATCATTTTACTTACATAGCAAAGGTGGAGACCTTCCAACTTTCAGTCCAATACTTATACCTTTACCATTTCAGGCAAGTCTTGTGGTTCCTTCTGGAGGTGTGTGGCTCTTCCAGAAATGTGAAGATCTTCCATAGTCCTCAGACTTTGGTGTCATTTGGAATCATTAAGAAAGTTTTCAGGTATAGGTTCCAGACCACCACCTCAGAGTCAGTAGCCAATGGAGTGGATTCCAGGAACATGCATTGTTAACCAACATCACTGGTGATTCTGTTGCTACAGACTCAATGCAGTGGGCAGGGCCTGGACTGCCCACTGGGTCTGATGTGGAATGGAAAGAAGGGCTTACCCCCTCCACTGTTTCTAGCCCTGTGACTAGAAACGGTCCCCAAACAAAAATCAGACAAACAAGATTATCCCAGATCATAGTCCATGAGATGAAGGAACTAAGCAGCTGGTTGAGATGGAGCCAAGGGGAAAGGTTGCTCTTTTTTTCTCCACCTCTACTCCTTTCTTCCTTGATGCCTTAGTGATTCATCGTGGAGATTTGAAATAAAGTTCACAAGAGTCATATTTGTCGAATAAAGATTTTGCATTGAACCAACTCTAAAAAATGAAGAAAATTTCACCTGCCACATGTTTCTTTTAAAAAGTCAATTGCTTTTCAACTCTGGGGTTTCTCCATTGCCTTGTTCAAGTAGCCTTTTTTTTTTTTCCCGGTGAATTCAAGTAGCCTTAATCATAAAAATAAAATAAAACTAAATGAAGATTCAAATATACCAACAAAGGAAAGCTTCCGTTTCTTAAATCATCTTTCCACTTAGTAGAACACTAGCTCTTTTCTTTGTATTTTGAGTAGGCAATTAGTTGTGGCTCAGATGGGAAGGCATCCACCTGCAGGAGACTCAGGTTTGATCCCTGGGTCGGGAAGATGCCCTGGAGAAAGAAATGGCAACCCACTCCAGTATTCTTGACTGGGAAATGCCACGGACAGAGGAGCCTGACGGGCCACAGTCCATGGGTAGCATAAAAGTTGGGCACAACTGAGCAACTAAGAACAGAAGTATTTCCAAGGACCACATTCAAGAGATTTGGAACTCTTGCTTGACTCCCTCATGTTGACCATGTTGACTAGGCAGCAGATAGCAGCTGATTCATCTGTACAATTAAAAAAGAATGTGTCATTCTGTTCTATACTTTTCTGTACTGTAGGAAGAGACTGTACAGAGCAGATGTCTGGACTTGTACAGGACTTTCGGTCCTTTAGAGGATTACAGTGGCACCATCAATGCTTGCCAGAGGTGGCAGGAAGGCGGCCCTGGAAGTTTGAGTCCAGACATGTCCAGTGTTTTAGACTCATATATCAGATGAGTCAGAGTGCATTTACCCTTCACTATGTCTCCATAGAAAGTTGCTTTGGGTTTGGAGGTACACACACACACACACACACACACACACACACACCCTGCCGCCGAGACAGGTCAAGAGCTAGAAACCACAGGTAAGGGAGACGGAGAAAGAGGGAGAGAGAGACAGCAAGAGGACACGCAAGCTTCCCAACCCCCGGCCTCCACACCCTCCCCCTCCACTCTGGGTATCCACCCGGCCCCAAGTCGACCCGACCCCACCCTCACCCACCGACACACTCACACACACTCTCACACACTCACCCTCTGGCCTGGGGGTGGGGGCTGGGTCTCGCCTTAGGTAGCCAGGCCGAAGGGGACCTTTGAGACCTCGGCTTCGAGGAAGTCTTGGGGTCCCCATGGGTGACCGCCAGCCCCAGGGCACCGCGTCCGGCCGGGGCCCGGCCCAAGGCTGACGCCCCCTCCCTTGGGGAAGCTGCTTCTTCCGCGTGGCCTTCCTCTGAGGTGCGTCACGGGCTGTGCCAGTGTGTCTGTCTCAGATCCGATGCCATCCTCTCTCCCCTGTCTGTCTCCTGTTTGCTGTCTCTCTGTCACTCGCTCTGTGTCTCCATCTGTCTCTGCCTCCCTGTGTGTGTGTGTGTGTGTGTGTGCACACGCACACGCGCGTGCGCATGCGTCTGTCTGTCTGTCTGTCTGTATCTCCCTCTCGCAGTCTTGGAGTCTGTCTCTGAACTTTCATCTCTTTCTGCCTCTGTCTCTCCTGACACCCGGCGGCCCGTCCGTTCCTCTGGCCCCAGCCTCTCACAGGTGCTATGGCTCTGGCTGACGAGCTTGCGACGGCGGGCTGTCGACTGTCTGTGTGTCTGTCCGTGTGACTGCCTGTCGCTCGTTTGCTCTCTCAGGAAGGTTGTGTGCTTGTCCGGCGGCGTGGGGGAAAGGGGGTGGGGCCTCGGTAGGGCGAAGGGGCGGGACTGAGGCGCTCGGGAGGACTGCGCCTCCGTGGCTCCCGGTGGGTTTGGGCACCGGGCAGGTGTCCGGCAGGATGGGCGCTCAGGGCCCTGGCTGGGCTGCGCCTAGGTCCACAGGAGGCTCAGAGGCCCGCGGGCCGCGGGGGAGCGGGTGGCGGCGGGTCCGAAAGCCAGACACCTCTGGGCCGCACGGCCCTGAGCAGCGAACGGGATCCGGGGAGGCCCGGTTCGCCGAGCGCAGCCGGGCCTGGAGAGGCCCGGGGTGGGAGGGCACCGAGACCTCCGCGCCCCTCAGCCCACCCCCCAGGCCCCGCACGCACGCACGCACGCCCGGCATGCCGCTGGGGGTCCTGGAAGCCCTCCGGGCTGCCGAACCTGGCCAGGCGTTTGCTGGCCACGGGGCGGCGGTGTTCGGGGGCGTGGCGGCATTGGCCGGCCGGAGTCTGGTCGCGGGTCCTTCGGCTCAAGTACAGCGCGCGCCCCCGGGGAGAGGTGCGGCCGGCTGGCCCGACCGGCAGGTCAGAGCGAAAGGGAGGCGCAGTGCAGGGCTCTTAGGGCGCCCGGCGGCAGCCGCCTCCGTCTACGGCCATACCACCCTGAACGCGCCTGATCTGGTCTGATCTCGAGGGCTCACATTTGATGGTGGGCTTGTCATCTCGTACCTCTTTCTCGTAAAGCTGGCAGCTGAGGGAATGAGGGAAGTGTAAAACTGAATAACAATAGACTATGTGGAATCTGTGAATCTGGAGCTCTGTGAATCCGTAGGTCTAAGGAGAGACTGGCAGCTGCCGATGTGGAGTATCTGTCCCCATGACCACGTTTACGTTATCAAATGTGCCATTGACCGCCCTCCCCCCACCCCGGGGGGCAGGGACCCCCACGTGGCAGCCTCCAGGCTCGCTCTCTCCAGCTCATCCACCCTCTACAAGTTTCCCCAGACCCTCAGTAGGAGTGGGCACTGCTGCGGGTGTGCGTTGTGTGTCCTCGTGGCCCATGTGACGTTGCACGACTAACCGCACTCTGTGTTTGCACCCTTCCTCCCGCGCTCATGGGACCAGGCAGCGTGGCGGGAACGCAGGGGCTGGATTCTGCTACAGTCAGGACTTGCTCCTGATGTGCTTCGGGGTGAGTACAGGCCGGCCTGGTCCTGCGGGGGCACGGAGCCCACGCCCCAGGGAGTGGAGGGTCAGCGGGTCTCCGGAGGTTAGCCTGGGAGAACCCTCACAGCAGAGAACGTGACCTTGGCGCCCCACTGCCGCCGGAGTGGTCAGAGCATGGCCAAGGCCCCTCGCATAGGGACGCGTGGGTATCCCTCCCACAGCGGCAGTGCTGCCGGCCACGCCCTGCGTGCACGTTCTCGGAGGGAACAGGGCCCAGACCGTCAGGGTTCACGAGGCTGCCCTGCCCTGGACCTCTCCGTGCAGAGGCCAGCATTTCACACGGAGGTGCACCGGCATCTGGGGCTCGGCGGCCACTAAGGGGCCACCCTCCCTTGCAGGTGCTGCTCTGGGTGGTCCTCTGGTGGGTCCGGCCCTGGGGCCCAGCCCTGCTCGAGCAGCTCTGAGGGCAGGAGGCTGTCTGCTCTGTCCTGTTCACATCTCAGCTAGAAAACTGGATTGGGCTTTTGAGGGTTTTTTTTTTTTTACCAGCAGCTTTTAGCTATATGTCAGAATCAAGTCAGCCACCGAGTTCTCTCCTTGATCTGCTTGGTCCTCCATGTTTCTCTGAATTCTCAAAGCAGCTGAAGCCCCCAATGGGGTAGGGGGTGGGGGTGTCAGGAGGGGCAGGGGCTGGGGCACCAGCTGCCAACCCAGGACTGACTTTTCTGTGTGTTTGTTTCCAGTTTACCTGCACGAATTCTCCAGATGTTTATACAGCATCCAGTATACAACAAAGACTACATTTTGAACTCGATGTCATCTTTACTCTGTTAATACTTGTTACATGGATCCGAAGATATTACAGGGTTTTTAATTAGTGAAAAATTCATGAAGACCATAGAGAAAAAATATTTTAGAATTTAATGTTTCTGATATTTATGTAAACTTATGACTTCACATTTATAGAATTACTTCCTTTTTCTTGTATATTCAGGCTATGAATATCCTTTCAGATCCATTCATGTTCTGATACCTGATTTCAGTCTTTCAAATGAATGTACTGTAGTGCTTGTCTGTATAAATCCTATGAACAAACACAGGGCTTTTGTAAATGATGCATTTATTGTCATTATTCTTGTTTAATTTTTCAATGTTAAACCATGAGAGAAGGGGTTTTCCTGCGATGGTAAAATCATCATGACACGGTGTGCATTATTATCCTTCCAGAATGTAACCAAGCTCTCCAACAATCACTCTGAAATAAGCAAACTTAATTTCAACCAATTGTTGTTGGATGTTAACGACTGGCCTAAACTGTACTTTTTCTAGCAAGAAATGCTTTTTGGCCGCAGCATGAAGTGATTTAAACGTACTGGGTGTTAAATGTGAGCTTCTAATGAAATTTGGGCTGAAAGGATGCCTAGAAGACGACTATGAAGATCTCACCTGTAACCTAGTCTCTGTGGACCCGGATCCCTCCTCTCCCCTGAGACTCTTTGGGGACCAACTGCGATGCCCTGCACCTGCTGCAGAGCCATCAAGCTGGACAGTGAAGGTGCCACTTCCCAGACAGACAGGGTAGTGCAGCTCTGACAAAGGCCTTATTTTTATGTAAATCATCTTTTTACATGTTTGTAAACATGTGTAAAGAATGGACCTAGGCGTACATTTTTAGATTGTGATGACATAGCCATTCTGGATTGTATAAATAGCAAATGTAATCTTTACTTTTTCAGCAGCACATTAAAAAAGCCAGCAAGAGATGCGTTCAGGTCACAGTGTGATATTTATTATGCAGCTGGTATCTTGGTAGACAGAGACAGCATGTCTCTTTACATGTGGGTTCCGCCTTTAATTTACTTGTACAATTCATTGTTATCATTCTATTTTCCTATTAATCTTTTGTGAACTTCCCGAATATGTGACAAAGTATGTACAGTCTACTTTTGAACTATTTTCATCACAGTATTATTTATTGCTTTCTTTCAATCAAGTACTGAAGCAAAATTTCCCAGGGCCAATAAAGAGTGCCAAGGGTAAGCTGTACTCTCACTGAGAACAGACCAGAGCTGGTAACGGGAGCCCGTGTCATCACACGGACATTCTCTTAAGAGAAACGGACGGATGCAAAGGAAAGGCCAGAAGGCGGAAGCATAGGTGTCCCTAGAGGGCACCCGACGGTGTGTTCATTCCCTTGGCTCCGGAGACAAGAGGCTCCATCACTTCAGCATCTGCGGGGACAGGGCTCCTCTGCTGCTGAGGCGTGGGCAGCGGGCCGAGGGTGGGAACAAAGTGCAGGTGTCGAGGCTCGCCATCGGTCACAGGGCGGGGTGTCCGAGGGCAACCTTGACGGGGACCCGAATGATGCACCCTAGTCCAGCATCAGGTCCTCCCTCAGCATCAGACCCTAGTCCAGCATCAGACCCCAGTCCAGCATCAGATCCCAGTCCAGCGTCACGGCCCTAGTCCAGCATCAGGCCCTCCCCCACCCTCAGACCCTCCCCCCACCTCCGACCCTTCCCCAGTATCAGGCCCCCCACCTCCAGTATGAGGTGTGGCAGCCCTAACTTGTCTGGTACTCCTGAGCACACTCAGGCAGCCCCAGAGCAGCAGGGCAATAGCTCTGGCAGGAGGTGCATCTTTAGGAATCACCTGCAGAGCAGCAGCAGCTGGCGTTTGTTTCAGGTCAAGGAGAGACAAAGAAAAGGCACTTGTGCAGGAGGCAGTGGACGTTGTGTGCACGTTCCCCAGCTCTGCTTCCTCCCCGTAGGGGCTTTGCTCTCCTGCTCTCTCACAGGCCCCAGGGTGGTGTCCTTCCAGATTCACGGTCTCCTTGATATCTCAAGCCCAAGTCCTGAGTTGCGTCCCAGTCTGGTGTGGCAGAGGGCTGGGAACACCCAAGCTCAAGGGCTGAAAGGATCCCAGGGGGACAGCCGGGCCCCAGCAATTGGCAGGGCAGGGGATGAGGGTGGCCGCCCACAGAGGGCCCCGGAGCAGCACTGGAAGGAGAGCGGTGATGCCTGAGCTCACTCGGGGACACTGCCCGGCCTGGCACTCAGAGATGTTACTGCCAGCAGCTCTGGGGATGCAGGAAGCCCGGTGAGTGACACCACGCCACCCAGGCCGTGTGGTGGGCACTGCTGACCATGGCCTCGGTTTTCATTCTGGTTCCAGCTGTCCCTCCAAGGGCTGACGGGCTCCTCTTCCGAATGGCACAGATATTTCGCTGTTGTCGCTCATCGTGTGTTTTCCTCTTTACAACCTGTGCTTGCTGCTCTTCAGTTTAACTTAGGAGCGGCCCTTATGTTCTGCGTTTCTAGTTGTCAGCATTCACTGGGGCTTTCCAGGTGGCGCTAGGGGTAAAGATCCTGCCTGCCAATGCAATAGATAATGAGAGATGTGGGTTCGATCCCTGGGTTGAGAAGATGCCCTGGAAGAGAGCATGGCAACCCACTCCAGTCTTCTTGCCTGGAGAATCCCATGGACAGAGGAGCTGGCGGGTTACAGTCCCTGGGGTCGCAGAGTCAGACACGACTGAAGCAGGTTAGCACACACTCAGGTTTTAGTTCAGTCGCTCAGTTGTGTCCGACTCTTGTCACTCCTTGGATTGCAGCACTCCAGGCTTTCCTGTCCTTCACTATCTCCTGGAGTTTGCTCCAACTCATGTCCATTGAACCATCATGCCATAGACCCATCTCATTCCTGTTTCATCCACGAGAGAGGTGGCTGGGGCTCGGCAAAGTGCCTGGTCCCACTGGGTGGGTGTTAACCTGCCCTCACCGCTCCCTAACCACGTGACTGTCACTGTGTCCTCCTCTGTGAATCGGGAGGGGGCAGCACCTGCTTGCTAAGAGGCACACACAGCATCTGGTACATAATCAATGCACCATCCATCTCAGCATTGTATTTACTAATAATAGGGATAGCATTTAATAATCTGCTCCTTTTTCTCTCTTGTCACTTAGCTGTGCTCCAGACCACATCTGCTTTACTTACCCCTGTACATCCCACACCCAGCACAAACAAGACTCAACAAATTTGTGGCTGAAGAGGCAGGAACATACGCTGTCTGTCCTCAAGGAGAGGAAGCTGAGTGATATGGGGGCCTGATGATAACCCTGTGTGATGAGGGGACCCCAGGAGGACCTGTGTGGCTGTGGGGTGGGGTGGGGGCATGGGCAGAACCCCTGATGAGCTCCTGGGGATGGGGAAGGTGGCAGGAAGGAGGGCGGGCTGTTCCTGGTGGGGTGTCCACAGATTGTACCTCACCCCTCACTGAGGACCACTTAGGCCGTTTCCAAACACATGTCACTGTTAGGATGAAACAATCATTGCCCAGCGCCTACTCAATCAATTGCGTAGAATATGTTTCTAGCACTGGAGTACAATCATCTGCTTTATTCATTCCATGCTCCATTCATCCACCCATCCAGCCAGCCATCTGTTCATCCATCCACCCCTCACTAATCCATCCATCCATCCACCCAACCATCCACTCATTAACTCAGCCGATCATCTCAGACCCATTGAGAAGACAGACGCCTCCTTCACTCCTGCTCCCAGGAGGACCCCCAGCGTGATTGACAGGAGCCTCGTGGGGACGACGGGGGAGACACAGAAGGGAGATGCCTGCAGGCCCTCCTCCCTCTGAACGGTGAAGCACCCACCTGGTCCTAACGCCTCCTTGCTGGGGTGTTCAGGCCGGCCCTTTTCCTTCTTGCAAAACAAGCGGCTGATGGAGAACTTGATGCCCTTCTTCTTTGGGGCTTTGTGCAGCGAGCCCTGGCTGCTGGTGCTGCTGCTGGGGTTGTTCCCGGGGCTGTCCTGAGAGCCTGTGGAGCTTCGGGGAGAGAAAACGACCTTTAACTGGCATCCTTGTGCAAACACACACCCCTCCACAAGAGCTACTGATAGAAACGGGCACCCAGCAACACCCGCGCCTCAACCTCGCAGCTGACAGTTGGAGTCTCCTTCACCAACCACACTCCACACAAGCAATGCAGGCTCCCGGCGTCAGACAACCGCACTGGGAAGCTGAGATTCTCTGCCTCGAGCTCTCCCGCGAGGAGGGCTTGACTCCAGGCCAGCTGGTGCAGAGGGCGCTCTGACCCTCCCTTAGGGTCGCTGCTCGGCAGGTGACGACGCTCCAGGAGAAGACGAGCTCCCCTGCTCTGGGTAGATCCCCCCGCCTCCCACAGGGTAACCATCCCCGGCCGTGGCAGGAGAGCGACGGTCACCATGCAGGGCCGCTGGTCAGGTGACCACATGTGCCCTCCATCGAGTGCTGCCTGGCTCAGGACGGGAGCTCAGCAAGTGGTGGTCTGAATGAGGACAGTGTCAGTCACAGGAGGGGACAGGGTCTCCTGAGAGGAGACCCCTGCAGGAAAGGGAGGGACCCTCAAGAGCGAACCCGAGAGGCACGGGGCCGTCACCGTCAGGAACGTGCCCCAGGCCGGGCAGACCTCTACCAAGAGCAGGAAGAAAGCTCCCACAGGAGTCAATCTGTAGAGATGGACGTTTTCTAAAATCACTGAGGTCACTGAGCTCTTCTTCCCCAGCACCTGAAGTTCACCACTAAACACAGGCACCGAACTCAGTGGTATTCCTTTAAAATCATCCTTGCAACTCTTTCAAGACAAGAGGCGCAGGGCTCCTGAAACTGACGACGCACACACAGGCCGCTTACTTGTGGGCGTCCCTGAGGTCCTCGTGGGTGGCTGTGCGCAGCGCCCCCGTGTGCAGCCGGCCCAGCCGAAGGGACCGCGGCCAGGCGAGGGTCGAGGGTTCACATCTGATGGCGGTCTTGTCATCTTCTACCTCTTCCCGTAAAGCTGGCAGCTGAGGGAGTGAGCTAAGTGTCAAATTGGCTAACAATAGACTGTTCTGAAAAAGGCAATCACACAGGCTTTACATTATAACCAGAAACTTATTTGAAAATCTATTAGCTATGCTTTCCCCCAAGTACAAAAAAACCCTTGTTATAGCTTAATGCCATCTTAAAGGACTGTCTTGTTCAAAAAAAGTGGGGCTATGGGGCAGCGAGAGCATCCGACTGAGTGCAGAGACCCCGGACGGGAGCCTCCCTGCAGCCGGCCTCGGCCCTCCCTGGAATGCAGCGACCAGATGGCCCTGTAGGGCAGGACAGCAGAGTGATGCTGGCACCGTGGATCCTGTACGGCATGAACTGCCCTGATGACAGGACTGTGCTCATCGCCAGATGCTGCTCAGAAGCACCACAGCTAGAGTACGAAACCTCTCAGCAAAGCCGTCCAGACCTTTCTGTTTGAAGGAGAAAAAGACACAGCTTGTGCCACCATCCAAGATCATTTGTAGTGATGATGCAGGTTACTGGAACCCATGACAACAAGGGAAACAGAAAAGGTACCTAACCCCTCCAAGCGAACACCATGTGCCTGGATCGTATTTCTCGGTAACATACAGAAAGGGGACTACCCACTGAAGTACTTACACGCCGTTCGAGTGTCATTCGCTCACAGTGGTTTCCATAAGGCACCCCCAGGTCTTCACTAACAGATGATCTTGTATCACCCTAGAGCGGTGGGAGGTTCAAAAGGGAGGAGATATATGGATACCTATGGCTGATTCATGTTGAGGTTTGACAGAAAAGAAAATTCTGTAAAGCAATTATCTTTCAATTAAAAAATAAACTAATTAAAAAAAAAAAAAAAGAAGATGATCTCTCTTGGACTCCCAGTGTTTCTGCTGGTCCTGGGTGTGAGGAAAGGAAAGACAGTGTGGGAACAGATTAACCCTGCAGGGTCCAAACAGGTCTCACTGATACATTTTGGTGTGTGGCTAAACCTGGGGAGGTTTTAGGAAACATGCATGGCATGTATTGTTATAAACAATGAGTGCGTTGTTTTAACCAACTAACCTGTGCCTTTTTGGTGGGATTCTGTAAAGAATACTGATCCCGTGCAGCCCCAGAGGAGCTTGGTGACAACAAAGTAACTTAGTGCAAAATACAGCTGAACTCATTTAACAGCAGCTCGATAAACTGGGCTCCCTCCCCTGAGCTCTGACAAGAACCCTCAGACAACAGAAGGCGACAAAGGCTAGAAATTTTCCACATGGAACTGAACAGGGATCAATCTCAAATTCAAGTTAAAATAAGCATTTATAAAAATCAGAAAACAACAACCAACAGAGCAGGGAAGTGACACACCTGGGTTGACTATGGACTCAGTGGAGACAAACACCTGCCTCGGAGTCAGGGCCCAGGCCAGCCCCTTCCCCCGGGCCTCCTCCTGAGGAAGGCCTCTGGGTCTGCAGCCTGGCTGCCCTCCCCCAGGATGGGAGCTGCCCCACTGGTGCCACATGTGGCTAGGAAGGGCAGTGCCGTGTCCTCGCTGAACAGGAGGGCAAAGCAGGCCACAGAGCGGGCGAGCGGCACGCCCAGGTCACCAACCCCAGGGGGACGGCGCTGCTCTGCTGTGCCCAGCAGAAGGGCTCCCGGGCACTGAGCCGCCTGAACTGGAGCACGGCCACCCTAGTCCTGCGGGAAGGCCCAGGAGTGCTCGGCCAGCGGGCTGGAAGCAGGAGAGGGACAAGGAAGGCCAGCCCTTGGGGCACTGGACTCCAACAACAGGGGCTCATCCAAGTGACCCGAGGGGAGAGGCAGAGAGCTCCCTCCTGATGCTCCCTCCATCAGGGATGCCCGCGATGGACACGAGAGCCTCTGGAGGAAAGCGGGCTGTTAAATGAGTTCAGCTGTATTTTGCACTAAGCTACTTTGTTGTCACCAAGCACCACGGTTAAGTGTCCAGGCTCTGATCAGACCAGTCCACACCATGCTGCTGGGTGTGAGAGCCTGGGCAGGGTGCCCGGCCTCGCTAAGCCTCAGTGTCTATGTCTGCTGAACGGGGATAGCAGTAGACTGGACCTCACCTGGGGATGAGATGACGGACTCGGAAAGCACGTGCCCGGCACACAGAGTCTCCTGCACACTGCTACCCACCATCATTAAATTGGCTTCCCGCAAATCTAACATCTATGGCTCTGATTCAGTCATTTCTTATATGAAAACACTAAGCGGAAATTCCATGGTGGTCCAAAGGTTAAGACTTGGCACTTTCACTGCCGGGACACTGGTCTGATCCCTGGTTGGGGAACTAAGATCCCATAAGCTGTGCAGCACGGCCAAAAACATAAGTACAGAAATTTTTAAAAATAATAAATAATACTATGTCTATTATAAACAAGCATGAGATGACCAGAAGGCCAACAAGTGGGAGAAAGGCACACTGTTACAATCGTCCCAACGAATGACCAATTTCCAACAGAACCATCAGCACATTTTAAGTGGTGGGTGAGTTTCATCACTTCCATTAAACCGTCAATTATTCACCAGGACATAACCACACAGTGTTCATTCACGTTAAACGATAAGGACTCTTCAATACTTCACAGAGAAACAAAGGCCTGCTAAATTACTAAATAGTTTACCTTTCGATGCTGCTTCCTTAAATCACTAGGCTGATAGATGCATGCAAAGAAATGAAGACAAACCAGATTCATTGCGACTTTGAAGCTAAAATTTCAAGAATCCGTAGAGGCAAATACAGTAAAGCAAAAATGATGGCAAACATGTAAGTGACATGAAGATTTAGAGAAATGTGACTGGAAGCAGAACATTTTTTTGACCACAGAAGTTAAATAAGCTATTCAAGATTTACTAGAGAAACACTATAAATTATTACTCAGGAAGATACCACTCTATTACAACATCATGATTTATTAAAGCACAGCATTCTGTACAACAAAGGGCCTTAACAGGTGTCTATTCTCAGCCAAATCTCTCTATAAGTTAGTTTCTCTTAATCAAAAACATGTTACACTTTAAATTAGTCATTTAACTGATGAGGAAGTTACCATAATACCTAGTTTAACATTGAACAAATCTAACCACCTCTTGGACATTCATGTAAAATCCTGACATAGAATTTGATTTAAAACTTCTCAAAATAAATTCATTAAAGCAAGTTCCCTGTGAAAATATGTAAGAATGAAAGCTAGCACAATAGCAGGTGCAGTCTTTACATTTTATTAACCATAGAAGATACTTTTTTAACGAGTCTAATAGAGACATTAACTGTGCAAAAGCTGATGAGATTTACAGTCTTAAATACAAGCACCAACACAGAAAGGATATTGTGTCAGTTCAGTTCAGTTCAGTCGCTCAGTCGTGTCCGACTCTTTGTGACCCCATGAATCGCAGCATGCCAGGACCCCCTGTCCATCACCAACTCTTGGCGTTCACCCAAACTCATGTCCATTGAGTTGGTGATGCCATCCAGCCATCTCATCCTCTGTCGTCCCCTTCTCCTCCTGCCCCCAATTCCTCCCAGCATCAGAGTCTTTTCCAATAAGTCAACTCTTCACTTGAGGTGGCCAAAGTGCTGGAGTTTCAGCTTTAGCATCGGTCCTTCCAATCAACACCCAGGACTGATCTCCTTTAGAATGGACTGGTTGCATCTCCTTGCAGTCCAAGGGACTCACTCTCAAGAGTCTTCTCCAACACCACAGCTCAAAAGCATCAATTCCTTGATGCTCAGCTTTCTTCACAGTCCAACTTTCATATCCATACATGACAACTGGAAGAACCATAGCCTTGACTAGATGGACCTTTGTTGGCAAAGTAATGTCTCTGCTTTTGAATACGCTATCTACGTTGGTCATAACTTTGCTTCCAAGGAGTAAGCGCCTTTTAATTTCATGGCTGCAGTCACCATCTGCAGTGATTTTGGAGCCCCCCAAAATAAAGTCTGACACTGTTTCCCCATCTATTTCCTATGAAGTGATGGGACCAGATACCATGATCTTAGTTTTCTGAATGGTGAGCTTTCAGCCAACTTTTTCACTCTCTTCTTTCACTTTCATCAAGAGGCTTTCTAGTTCCTCTCCCTTTCTGCCTTAAGGGTGATGTTATCTGCATATCTAAAACTCTACTAAGTCTACACTTAAGAGGGTCATTTCTTTATGTAAGCACAATCTCATTTATGAATTATACATGATATGTAGTTTAGGATCCATCTACATACATTATGCTTATAACTGCATGCTGCTGCTGCTAAGTCGCTTCAGTCGTGTCCGACTCTGTGCGACCCCATGGACTGCAGCCTACCAGGTTCCTCCGTCCATGGGATTTTCCAGGCAAGAGTACTGGAGTGGGTTGCCATTGCCTTCTCCTTTAACTGCATAGTGATACACCAATTCAACTTACTGCTATGGGGGAAAAACACCATTTAATGAGACATGAAGACAAAGCACAAACCTGACTAAGGGGACACACGCTGTGGACCACAGCACGGCTATGACCAGAGCAAGTGAGGGGACGGGGGAGGGGAGATGAATGGGTAAACTACAGCCTCGGGGGCTGGGGGGGGATCTGGATTCATGACGACTAAGCAGACAACAGGATGAGAGAGGGAATCAAAACCAATGATGAAAGCAGACACACTGTCAGAGAACTCCAACAGCAAGGAAAACATGCAGAACTGTTCTTTTCCAAATATTCGGAAAGAAATCAAGCATGAAACCACAGAGAAATCGTCAAAGAATTTTAAATATCAACTAATTAGCCAATGATGCAAATTATAAAAACAGTGTGTCAAAAGACCACAAAATGGACTAGTTACCACTTCACAGGCCGCTAAAATGATTCACGGTTAATTTAATTATAAGCTGACTAACAATGCAGCTAACATGCAATGGGTGGTAACAGAAAACAGAGACAATACAAGTCCAGTTACAAAGCAGGATGTTGTACACGTGATTTCATGGGGTGAACAGCAATGCACTCACAACACCTAAGCTAAACACACAAGAAAGCTGGAACATGTGCTTTAGAGCCACACTCTGTCACCAAAAGCCCTAGGTTGTCATCCCAGTTTTAGACTCGGAAAAGTGAGGCAGCCCGACGTCTTCCCTGGGGCCCTGGGGCCCTGGGCTTTTAACCTGGTTTCACACGCAGAGCTGGCCTGAGCGCGTGGCCAGGTCCATCAGTAAGCAGACCAATGTAGATTCTTGGTTTTGTTCCCACCGCATGCCCTGCACCCTGTAGCCAGGCATCCCCAGTGGAAAATGTGCTGTACGGCTTTCCCATGCCATGAGAGCTGCCTATGGTTACTTTCACGAAGCTGTCTGCTCCCTGAGAACAGAAACTTCCCTGCAGCTGCTGTGCCCTGCACAAGGCCAGGCCCAACGTTACAGAGGCAGGCTCTGGCTGAGTTCATGATGACGTGCTAAGTGGTGGTCCAAATATCAAGACTAATTTGTCGCTGTGCCATTGTGGAATGATTAAAGACGAGGCAGTTTAAAAACTTTTAGACCTCTGAGCGTAGCAAATGTACCTGATTTTCTTCTGGGTATAAAGAGAAAAAACAAAAAACAAACAAAAAACAGCATGCTGGGGGAGGGATGCGGCAGGGAGGAGGCAGTCACATACCAGAGTCATGATGCCCAGCTGGTCTCCCTCCTGCGCCAGGCTCTGCTGCCTCCTTCTGGGCTTGGGCAGGGGCGGGCAGGAGCCAGCATGCGAGGAGGTGGGAAGCAGGTTGAGGGAGCTCACTGATTTAAAACGACGGAGGCTGCCTAAGCTCCCCCTGCCCTCCCTGCTCTCAGTCTCCTCGGCCCGCTGCTCCGTGTTCTCCTTCTCTTCTTCGATCAACCTAAAATAGAATAAAAGGCGTCACCTGCCTTTGTCAGCAGAGGAACCTGTCTGGACAATAAATTTGGGCTGGCATTCTGTGTCATGATTAGCAAATTCCAGAAACAGTTGCTCAATTAACATCTCAGACAAAAGGTTCTACCTTTCCTCTTTGGAATATTCTCAAACTTAGAATAACTTAGCCTTGAGTCTTACAAACTGGCCCTGACCATCCACGCTTGATTTCACTTATTTACTGTAACATTCTGAAGGGGCCCCGGTGGCAACTCTCTTTCCTGTGAAGAGATACCTCAAGTTGACAACCCTTACCTCCCCTGCTCTCAGGGCAGAGATGCACGTCAAGTGCCTCAAGTCTTTTCCACTGGGGATCAGGAACTCTGTATAATCAAAACAGCAATTCACAAACAAGCTGCAGTTTCTAAACACAAGTCTCCAGACCAGATGAAGTGCTGAGTTGATCTTTTTTTTTTTTTTTTTTAAGGTTGTATACATACAAACGCATCACTTGATGAAGTTCTCCACCAGCTTTGTGTGAGTTTCTGGATTCATGTCAATGTGCTGCATTAACCTAGAATTCACAGTTTCTGCTCTTCTCCCCTAATGTGTGGTGGATGTTTTTATATAGCAGTTTAAATATACAATTATGCAAATACAATGATTTTCAAATTAAAATACAAGATTCTTACAGGAAGTAAACTCTCCAGCTTCACTTCAACTCATACATCTGCAAAGTTTTTCACTGTTGATAACAAGTTGATGGACAGAATTGACCGTTTACATCAAGTCAACTTGTCGCATAAGGAAAAATCACTTTTACCTGAAAACTTGCTGTAAAAATAAAAATATTAATCTATAACCGTTCCATATTTCCTGCAGGGATGCAGAAAGACCATCTTTCTGAGCTCGTCTGTGCTCAAACACGGCCCACAAAGCTGTCTGTCTTGGCGTGAAATGGGCAGGTGACACCACCTGCGTTTGCTGGTTGTCCCGTTCACCCCCTGCCTCTCCCCCGGAGCCCCGCGCTCGGCCGACAGGAACGGGCACCTCGGCCTGGGCTGACGTGATGAGACCAGTCTGAGCAGCAGCTCTGCCTGGTCCTGTGCAGGGTCACCGGCCTGCGGCCACTCTGAACGTGGACTCGGGACACGGGCATAGCTGGGCAGGTGTGGCACCAGGCAGGCCTCGGGGCCCCCAGCCACCTGGCTGCACCCAGACCCAAGGCCCCCTGCTCACCACGAGGCAGGCCTTTGGATTCTATCCTGTTTTGAAAATTGTTATAACTGCCAAGATGGTGTCTAAAGAAAACATCTTAAATATACTGAGGAGATGAGAAAAACTCAAACACATGTCCTTGGACCACTGTCTTACAACAAGCCAATCTTCATACTACATTAAGTTAAAAAGGAAAAGGCAGATCTGAGTGGGAATTTGCCAACCCCAAAACCCCAGCTTTCACCAGGTGGCTCTTCACCAGAACGTGGGGGGCTCTGAGGGACACAGGAGGGTCCACGGGCCGCAGGGGACACCGCCTCGGCACCTCACCCACCTTGGGGCTCAGAGCTGAGGGGGGACACCCCACAACGCCGCCCCCCCCGCCCCCACAGAGCGCTGACACCACACCGTGGACAGAACGCCCCGGCTGCCCGAGCTCTGTAATCAAGGGCCATCTCAAAACTGAAAATTCTTGAAGCAGACCTGAGGTCAGGTTTCTTACTATGGAACATTCAGACGTCCCTAGGAGAAGACAGCTCCTCAGAGAAACCGAGTTTCTGGGGACCTGAGTTCAGGATCACCCACCGGATCTCTTCGTTGATGGCGTCCAGCTGCTCCTGCATCATCACGGTCAGAGTCTTGGCATTGGCCTGCCTGCTGGGCGACAGCTGAGTGGCCGAGCTGAAGAGGGTGACCCTGTCACCCTCGTCGTCAGACACGCCCTCGTCACTCTCAAACGCCTGGGCCACATCGGCCAGCATGCTGGCTTGCTGCGTGCACTCCCAGTCCTGCTCCTTCGGGGTCTGCACCTGGGCATGAGAGGACCACGTCTCGTCAGCGACATTCAGGGCAGCTCAAGTCTATCAGGAACTGAACCCAATTTTACATGGAAGCCCTGACTGTGGATAAATGGGCCATGCTCATGAGACACTGCCATCTCTTAAGCGAACAGGACTCAAGAAACAGGCAGGGGGAGAATCCAGTTCCTAGATGGCCTGGTGACACCCAGGTCTCAGCGTGGACGGCAGGCAATCCTATGAGGTTATTCACAAGGGTGGGCTGATGGAGTCAGAGACAGAAACCGAAAATTACAAAAATACATCCATGCCTCCATCAGCCAGGCTGGAAGAAAATAAGAAAAAAGAACCCTTCAGCTCGGCAGCCGCTGGGTCCCTATCAGCGGTCATCACTGGTACCGGTTCACCAGAGTGTGCCGTCCTCGCAGGCTCCCAGTCCTCCATTTCCCAGGCTGGTCTGAACACCCACAGAGAGGCGCGAGCAGGGGCAGCCAGGAGACGGGAGGGCCAGCCCCTCCGCGGCTCTCCTCTCGGGACACAGGCCCTCGGGCTGTTCTGGGGGATGGCTCCTCGCACCGCAAGGCTGGCTCTGTCATCAGAGACACATGGGATTGTGCCTGCGGTGCCCTGTGCCGCCCTCCCGCTCTCACACCTCACACCCTTGTCTCTGCAAACGTCCCCCCTGCCACACTGTCACCCAGGTCCTGCCTTCTTTCCCAGACATGACCTCAAAGGAACTGAGGGGCAGCCTCGAGGTGCTGGATTGCTGGCTCCCTGTCCCCTGTGGCCAGTGCCCTCGCCTCCTGTCTTCATCACGACCCCGCCCCAGGGCTGGGCTACCCCATTCGCTGGCTCCAGGACCACCTGCCATCATTCCTGCTCTGCTCCAGCGAACCAGCTGCCTATGGGTTCACCCCCATCAGCCCGGTCGGCATGTCCTCTCCCTTCTCTCGCCTTCCATTCGCACAAGGGGAACCAGCAGATTCCTCCTCCAGGGCTCCCTGCAGCGCCCACTGCGGGTCTCTGAAAGCTCCTTGGGAGTGGCCTCTACAGTCCCCCTCCCCGCCCGGTCTCCACTTCTCTGCCAGCAGGCGGTGAGCCCCGCCCTGCAGGGCAACTCCCCGGGGGCTCGAGGAACCCATGTTACCAAGCCCCCTCCCTTCCTTGCCCTCCCCCACGCCACCCCCCCACCCCCAGCATGTCTCTCCCTGGTCTCCAGGCCCTGCCTTCCCTGTGGTTATTCCTCAGTCCCTTGCGCCCCTTCTCAACCTTGGAATGCAGGATGCCCCACAGCTCTACCCTTGCACCCCATCTCTCTCCACCGGCACCTGCCTGGTGACTTAACCATGCTCGTGCCTTTAAATGCCATCTGTATGCCCACGACCCCAAGTCCACCCTGAGCTGAATGAGTCCTCTCCCGGATGCAGGCCGGAACACTCAGCTGTTCTCCTGACACGTCCCCGGGACACCCCATGGGCTCGTCCACCTCAACAGGGCTGAGGCCCGGCTCTTAGCTCCCCGCCCCGGCAGCCCTCCTCACCTCAGGAAACAGGCTCTGGCCTCGAGCTGCTCAGGCCTGAGCCCAGGCTCCTCCCTGATGCGGCCCGCTCTCTCCCTTGTCCCCGCTGGTTGACATGACCCTTTTTCTATCTCCGAGTGGCTACTTCTCTTCCTGCCTCCGGGTCTCTGGTTCAAGGTCACCCTCCTGATGTCACCTCACTGGCCACCCTGTTTACACACGATCGTCCCCTCCTCCTTGGACAACTCAGGCACTCTGGTCTCCTTTCCCTGCTCATTACTGTTCAACAGGCTGCGCGGGTTTAAAAAGGGGTCCACAAATTCTTCCATCCTCCTCCCTTCAAGAGGCAGAAGGGGCAACTCCTGCTCAGCCCCTGAGCGAGGCAGGACTTAGCAGCTCACTCTCGCAAACATAAGTGAAGGTGTGCGGCCTCGAGACCAGGGCATGAAGGGCCCCGGGCTAAACCCCGCACTCTTGCTCTCAGAGGGTGTTCGGAGGAAAGCCAGGCCATGGGAAAGCCACACGGCAGGGACCTTGGCCTGTCCCCAGCAGCCAGGTGAGTCTGAAAGCCTGCCATCCAGCCCTGGGGTGCCTTCCCGCATCTGTGCCCTCAGGAGGCCCTGAACCAGGCCCGCTTGCTACAATGCACAGGCACTGAGGACTGTGAGCTGCTCCCTGGGAAGTCACTAAGCTTTGCAATGATTCGTTACGTAGCAGTGGATAAAGGACACACACGGTTTTTAATTCACTGCTGGAGTCCTACTTCTGACCATGTCTGGCCCAAACTAACTGCTCACTGAATGTGGAAGCTCAAAACACAGACATGTATGAACAAATACATGGCATGAATGAGGTGAAAACATAAAGGCACTTAAACTTCCAATGACAATTCCTCTCACTATAAGCTGATGGGATATGTGTATCCATTTACTCGTAGGACGATTTCAAAACTGTGCTAATTAGTACCATGCTGGGCCTCACAATAGGCCACAAATTATTAAAATTGGTTAAGGAAAAAAAGCATGCCTTAAAAGTAAACTCTTAGCCAGAAAAAGGAAAATGGGAAGACGTAAAGCGACCTATCAGCGCTTTGTTCCAAACCCACCTCAGGACCACAGTGTGAGGGGGCAGGTGCCTCACAAGGTGCCCACCAGGGATGGGAAGGGGGCGGCGGGGTCCTTGCCTCGGATGGCTCATCGTGCAACGCTGCCAGCCGGCCTTTCTGGGGGCACCACAGCACCGCCCCGTTGCCCAAGGAGTCTGCCGGCCGGTCCGCCACAGGGAACCTGAGGTCCGGGGCGCTGCCCAAGTGGGGTCGGCTGAAACACACGGCAAAGAGCAGCACTGTTAGAAGAAAAGAGAGCTCACTCTGTCAGACGGGCCAAAGCCTGTCCATTTGGAAGATCGGCAATTTCACAGCAAAAGGGCCCCTGGGAGGGCACTGCCCTCCTGGCTCCAATAGCAACAGGCCGCCCGCTGCTCCGCAGACACTCAGGGCTCATCCCCAGCAGCTGGAAAACTCCTGTATGTGGGGAAGGCAGTGCTGACGCGAGGGTGTGGAGCTGACTAGGACGGGATCGGCTGTCTGGGGTTGGGGCGTCCAGGGTCCCCCTGGAGCCCGCTCTCAGGTCCCAGGGCAGGGCCTGCACCTGCTCTGCTTTCCCCTTGGCACCCCACCTCCCCTTCGGCCCACGCCTGCTCTGACCTCCCTCTCCCACGGGAAGTCCGTGGATCACAATCACCGGTCTGCCTGGAACACTGTCTGCACGGCTCTCAGTGTTTTTAAAGGCGCCTCAGACAACCCGCAGCAGAAAAGCCTCAGACCCACAGCTCGGAGCTGAGCACCATTGGTGTCTCCCATTAAAGCAGAGGTGAGCGTGTCACCGGACTCTGGGCTGAACAAGGCCCAGCACAGATGCTCAGGCCCTGAGCACTAAGGCCTGGGCCTGCAGGTGCCAGGAGCTCACTCAGCAGGGGCCTGCTGGGAGGCAGGGCGGCCCCGCCTTGACTGTGAGCCGCCTGCACTGCAGGACCGCCCGGGCTCTGCTCAGTCTTCTCTCTGGGAAGAGGGGGGTGCCTTCACGTGCAGGAGTCCCTAAACCCAGGAGACAGGGCCTTCCTCCGAGGACAGGACACCCCATACGCTGCAGAGTGGCCAGGGCCGACCACCAGCTCAGCCTGCTCGGGGTCACACGCTGCTCTGCTCGACGGTTTTGCAAGGGACACTGTGCTGCACAGGAGATGGAAGTCTGGAATCTCCCGGAGCCGGACCTGTCTTCCCTCCCGTCTCCCCTCCCTCCTGACAGAACTGTTCCCTTCTCTGCTCCACTTCCACCCAAGGGCCTGGGGCTAGAGCACACTTGGGAACTGGGTGGGGGGTACGACACAGTCCCGCTGTGGACTGCGGGCCCTCGAGGGTCCTCTGAGGGCCACAGAGGCCTCCGGGTTGGGTCGCCCCCCAACCATCGCCTCCCAGTCCCCTCGCGGGGTGCAGCCTTCATCTCTCTCCCCCTCCTCACCCGAAGCTCTTTCCTCCGGGAGAAGGTCTCAGAGACAAGGTGACCAATTCCTCTGGGAGGTCCCACCAAATACGCCGTGCCTGCCCTGCCTGGGAGCCAGTTTTCAGTCCCCACTCCCTCCCTCCTGAGGCAGCACAGTGCCCCCCACCCAGCCCACACTGCCCACAAGCCCCACTCCGAGGCCCCACCTGTGCTGCTAAGTCACTGCTGTGAACCCTCCAGAGCTGCCTCCTGGAGACACCCCTCCCTCGCACCAGCCGCTGTGGCCCACTGTCTTCAGAGCACAGCGGCTCCTCCTGCCCCGCGGCTGCTTCCTCTTCTCGTCTCTCACTCTCACTGACACACACGGGACTGGTGACCAGGACCCAGGCTTCTCCATCTGAAGCCCCCAATTGTGTCAGGCCTCGGGTCCTGGCACCAGGTCCCTCCTCGTTACCCAAAAACCCCCAAGAGGAGGAGGCCGTGTCCACCTCCTCTTCCTCCACTGTCTACGCAGTCCTCCTCACACTCACCTCGTCCACCCCGGGAGCAGGGGTTCCCCACCTCTGACAGCCCCAGCCCCTCACCCTGGAGGAGCTCTGCCACCAAGTCCGGCCACATCCCCTCCTGTTCTACAGGGCACGTGCTCTCCTTGAACTCCACCCGCCGTGGTTTCAGACACAGGACCAGTTTCTGGCTCTGCCTTTGTCTCAAATGACATCTCCTTTTCTCTAGAAGAAGGCTGGGTGGGGGCTCTGGACTGCGAGGATCCCCTAAGCACACAAACACAGAAATATGCGTATGGGCTCCAAACTGTCTCCTAAGTCAGGCTGCAAGCAGTAGTCGATTTCCTACAGATGAATGAATGTCACCAGTAAGCACTTAATCACCTTTGCTAGAGTTTCTCTCTCACTTGTGACCATTTTCCGTGAAGAAGCCAAAGAAACATTTAAATACTCAATAAGAATTACCGCCCCTCTAACAACGAGGAAGAAAAAAGCAGGATGCTCAGTAATCTGCTCGCCTCATTCACAAGCCAGGTGATTCCTCCCACCGCAGTCAAAAGACTACAGGTCATTAACCTTCTGCGACTCTTCAGAAACATCGGTGTCACAGTCTGTCAGGCCCCTCAAATGAATACGCCCAAATATCAACTGGTCGGCCCCCTACTTCCAAACCTCTGCCTGTGGTTTTGAGTGTTGTCAATCCTGTGACTACCACTCCGTGGTACCAAGTTTGACCCTAAGGAACGATGCTTGTCTCTTCCCTCTCGCTGGCCACGAAGCTACAGGCTCCTTGAGGTGCGACCATGAGCAACACCCAGTCATACTGTCCACACACCAGACAGGCCCTTGTCACACTCGACAGCGCTGAGGGGAGCTGCCCGGGGGAGCAGCCTACCTGTGGTGGAAGGGAGCCCCTCGCAGTCTCGTCTGGTCCACTTCGGCTCTCAGGGGTTCCAGGTTTAGAATCAGCTGGTCCTACGAAACAGCAAATGACACAGCCTGCACCGCTTGCTTTCTGGATGTCAAGTGACTTGCACCAAAATGTGCAGAACAGGTTACGTGAGTAGGTATCAACTCCCAACATTTTAATTCTGAGAAAATGTTCTCTAAGAGTCCCTAGCAAATAGAAACACTCAGAACGATATTAACCCTTATAAACCATAATGAGGAGGAAGTTCCATCTCAGGTGTAGAAAAGGTTTCTCTGGAGGAAACATGGCAAGCCATTAACAACGATGAAGTCTGTAGAGAGAAGCTGGACTTCAGGCGGGGGGTTCAGGTCAGGGGGACACGACTCACTCTATTGCCCTCCCTCCTCTCACTGCTTTCAATTGTCTCCATGGAGCTCACCTGCATTCCTCACATTCATTCCTCTACAGCCCACTTCACTTGCTCATGGGGTAAAACAAGTCAAACGGGCCAAGTCTGTGAGTCACTCAACTCAACCTGGAAGCTCTGTGCTGTCGGCCATGGCAGTCACTCGCCTCGTGCAGCCCCTGAGCACGTGAGACAGGCTGCTGCAAAGCCCGATGTGGAAATCACACAGAGGATTTCAAGACTCGTGGTGAAAGAAGGACGTCGAGTAGCCCGTTGGTTTTTAGGAAATTTTAGATTGTGTAGGTGGCTCGTATTATCTTTCTGACGCACAGCACAGCCCACGTGAATGGCTCACGCTTTGTCTCAGCTCTTGGGTGAATCCAGAAAGGACTACTCAGAATTCTGAACCACACACAACAGCCACACACTCTAAATCCATCTATAATGCAAACACATTCAGTGTTCAAAACCAGAAGTGCTATACGTGTTACAGCAGTGGATTCGCCATAAGGAGAATGTAACTCGACGTCTGCTAAGCATCTGCTCAAACTCATGTCCACTGAGTTGGTGATGCCGTCCAACCGTCTCATCCTCTGTCATCCACTCTCTTCCTGACTTCAATCTTTCCCAGCATCAGGGTCTTTTCCAATATAAAAATTCATATTAAAAAACTGGAAATAATTACCTCAAACAATTTTTAAATGCAATAACAAAGTTGCCAAGTCTGTGTTTTATAAAATGAGCATCAATTTCAAGGTTTATAAAGCTGTTTCAGAACCTACTGTATTAAAAAAAAAATGGAGAGAAGGCAAAAGAATCATCTATTTGAGATTGGCTCTGTATGAGAAATTGCTGAGACGAACTGACGGGACGGGTCATGGGTATTTATTATACTACTCCATCCACTTTTGTGCATGTTTGCAATTTTCCATCGTAATACATTTTAAAAGTTTATTTTCTGTTAAAGCAGAGTCTTCTCCAGCAACACAATTCGAAAGCATCAATTCTTCAGTGCTCAGCCTTCTTTATGGTCCAACTCTCACACCCATACGTTACTACTGGAAAAACCATAGTTTTGAGTATATGGTTTGAGTATATGGTTTGTCGGCAAAGTGATGTCCCTACTTTTCAATATGCTGTCTATGTTTGTCATAGCTTTCCAAGGAGCAAGCATTTTTTAATCTCATGGCTGCAGTCACCGTCTGCAGTGATTTTTGAGCCCAAGGAAACAAAACCTGTCACAGCTTCCACAATAAGGCATCGGCCTTCAAAGATTTTTAAAGCAAAACAAAAGTTGACTTTGAATTGGCTTAGTCTAGTCATAAACAGCATCCCGATCTCAACAGCCTCTGAGCAGCAGTTATGAAAGTAAGAAGTGCACCCCTGATCGGGAGATATTGAGCTCTCCGCCTAAGCGGGGAGGGCGCCTCACTGCAGGTCGCATGATGGGAGTCAGAACCACTGCCCCCTGGAAGCCCGCCTGTGAGGCTCTGCAGTCCAAGCCCAAGAACACAGGTATGGTGGGGACAGTACTGACACGTGAGGCTGGACCCGGGATCCCCACTCCATTTCCTGGATGGTCTGTATTGCCGTGTGGCCAACCTTTCCGGGAAACCTCTCTCAGGACTCGGTGACGTGAGCCTCCACCATCACCCTTTCCTGTCGTGATGCGCCTTCTGTCGCAGCACAACTGCGTTTCTCCTGTCTAGAGGCAGCCATCCTACACACACACCGTGTCTGGACCAGCAGTTTGGCATGTGGGACTCCAGCGCCACGTCCGAGGCAAGCAGGCTCCACACCTGGGCGCCATGCCTTCAGTTTCATGGGCCCCGGGCTGGCACCCCAGGTTTGTCTGAGGGGCAGTCGTGAGGTCCACCTGTATCCCAAGCAGCTCCCCGGACTGGCTGGTCAGAGCAACAAGCAGCCTCTTTGAATGTGGGGAGGCCCTGGCTCCTGCCCACTGCCTATGGGCGACCACCTCTGGCCCTGCTCCCGAGGAGGTGGGTGCCCGGATCAGCAGATGGGGCCACACAGGCACACACTCGATGCCAGAGACGGGAGTGGTGGAGAAAGGCAGTGCTGGCCCCCGCCCAAGCCACGTCTCCTGCCCAGACGCCGCCTCCCCGTCAGCACAGGCACCCGCTGCAGCTCCTTGTTCTTTTCCTCCAGTTGGGCCTCCATCTGGCGCAGCCTATCCTCCATGCTGCTGTGTCTCTCTCTCCTGCCTGTCGGCCAAGAACAGCGTCAGCTCCGCTCACAACAACCCTGTCCTGACGGCATGCGGGCTGTGATCGCAGGGGCGGCAAGCGGGCCATGCTCTGTGCGAACCACGGGCCCTGGGTTCGCGGGGGGCACGCCCGCATGCCTGCTCACACAGCCTGCGCGGCTTCGTGTGTGACACATGGCTCACGGAGGGGGCTGGTGACCAGCTCGTGAGAGGAGACGTGCTCCCCGTGCCCCGGGCCCCACACCCACGGCCGCTGCGCTCCCTCCTCGGACTGCCTGTGGCGAGCCCGCGCGGGCAGCAGACAGCGGCAAACGCGAGGCACACGTTCTACCTTCCTAAGCCGGGAAGGAAGTTCGAACCGTTTAGCCTCCTGAGTGGTAGAGCTTCCGGAAGACAAAAGGTCGGACTACAAGGCCGACTGGGGATGGACAGCAGAGATGCCAGGGGAGAGGAGAAACCAAGCCTGGAGAGGAAGATCACAGCAGAAGGGTGCCCCCTGGCGGCTGTTAGTGACCCTGCTCTGGGAGGGTCGGCGAGCACCGGACACCGGCTGCCTCCCGCGACGTGATGGCCCCTCGGGTGCTCACTGAGCTCCTGGCAAGGCTTCCGACAGCTGCGTCAGCACAGACCCGGCCCGACTCTCTATGTTCAGCCAGTGCCCACCGGCAGCGCAGGGCAACACCTTTCCCGCCACAAGGACAGGGTGGCTGGCTGGCTGGCAATGGGGTCGATGCCCCCAGCAGCGCCACATCCCACGGACATGGCCTCTCACCCGCGGGCTCCTGGGGACGGCGAGTGGGGAGTGGGGCCTCGGGTCTGCACGTGCCCTGCTGGGACTTCTTTAACAAGTGTATGGATAATGACTTAAAACTGTGTTCATTACAGAGCTATTTTGGCCATCTCTTAAACGAGAATGGGATTTTTCTAGGTCTCTATCCTGCTAGGCTTTGAGTGGCTGACTGAACTCTGAGCAGCAGTGACTCGGAGCTGAAGCGTCCTAGGGACACACACAACTCGGGACAAAACTGGAGGGAAATTAACATAGGGATGACGCAGAAGTGGGGCCTGCCTGACACTCAGGGAGCGCTCCCATCTCAGATGGGCAGCACGACCCCCGCGTCTGCGCTCCTGTGTGGACTGAGCAGCACCGGCAGGGGCGCGGTGGGAGAGCAGGGGAACAGGCCCTCCCTGCGCCCGCCCCCCAGGGACCCAGAGCAGCACCTTGGAGAGCGAGGCCACCCTCTGCGCCTGCTACGCCTCCACCTCCGGCAGCGTCTCTGCCCTCCGCAGTCTCTGCTGCAGCTTCTCTACCAGCTCCAGGCGCTCCTGCAACTGGCGGTTCTTATCCTCTGTCTACAAAGGGAGAGCAGAGGATCAAAACAGGCCGAGAGGTGTAGCCACTGTCGCTTTAAGCAAGCTGAGACAAAACCTAAATGCACGTGTCTAGTGGATTCATTCTGTTTCGGAAGCTCCGTCAGGGTAAATTTTCTCTCAGTGTTCCTGGGCTTGGGCTCAGTGAGCAGAACACCTCCTGCCAGAGTATTTGCTTTTCCTAAACGTTCCCCAAGGACGTCTTAAAAATAAAACAAATTCTTATATATTAAAGAAGATCTGTAGAAGCTTATTCATTCTTATTGACAAGTTAAGGGAAGAAGGGTTCACTACGGACCCTTCTTAAAACATCACCAGAATCATCACTTAGAGGGAACCCTACCGACCGCAGATGGCTACGGGCGTGTAAGCCAAAATATGGCTTTCATCTCCTCTGAAATACAGACCTGATAAGAGCGTGCCTGGTGAAATGCCAGTCAACTAGTATTTGTAAAGGCACAATTATTCTTTTAACAGATCTTCTTACTCTGAAAAACTTTCAATGTAGAACAGACAGATTCTTTTTTAAAAAAGAAAAAAATTAAAGTATCTATAAGCTCAGGTTCCTGAGAGGTTAGCATTTGTTTCTAAGCAGCTTTCTTACTTTTTCTGTGTGCGTATTCCTCTATGTACGTACACAAACAATATGCTGTGCTTTAAAACCCTCAGAAAACAATAGCATATGGTACATAGTATTTTCTGATCTGCCTTTTACAGCCATTATTTTGTATATCGTAATGCTTTTAGTTAGCATTCCCCATCATACATTTCAATGGCTTTCTAGTATTTAATTTTTGTGGTGGGGACAATGATACACTTTGGCACACACCAGACTGACTCACTTTGTTTTGGAGAAGCCAGATTTGGTTTTCCTGGTTAAATCCTGATTATCTGAGACCACTCGGGAACAGGAGCGAGTAAGGCTCACCAAACCACAGGAAGTAGAAACCCTAATCAGACCGGAGCTCTAACCCTGCCTTTTGTCACAGTGACCCCAGTTCCCAACACGCAGCCAGCTGCCGTGAAGTTCCCTGCTGCTCTCTACTCTTTCGGTAAAAACTCTAACAAGCCAACAGATTCACGTTCAGGTAAAACAAAAGAGTCAGGAATGGAATTCCACAAAATGGTTAAACCAAGTCCCAAATAATGCAAACCTGTAAGTTGCAGTCACCCGCAATTTTTTAAAAATGTATTTCCTTCCAGTACAGCTGATTTACCATGATGTACATCCACACTTTTGAACACAGTATTTTAGGGTCATAACAACTTTACACTGGGACTTGATTTCCAATGTGGGAGTCACATGAAAAGATCTTTACCTTCCTTCCTCAGGAATTCACTACTATAAAAGTCAGACACAGTTCAGAAAGGCCATTACCTGTCGATGCCTAGAATCCTTATTTGCAATTTCATTTTCAAGTTTATCATTGATGTCGTCCTAAGTTTCAAATCAAACATAAAGTTAACGTCCTCAAAATAAAAGTCCTAGACACGGCAGTTTTCTCGGACGTGAGCAAAAATGCGCCTATCCCAAAGGTCACATTTGCCACGATTGGCACCCATCTGTCTTAACGTTCTGTCCAGCCACTTGGTTGACCAAGCTTCTTTTCTACATAACAAACCCAAACAGCAAACGAAAAGTATACTAAACTACCCTGTTATTGCAAGAATTCCAGGAGGGAAGGTATCTGGCATGAAGTCAGGACCTCTGTCTGCTACACCATACAGGCGGGCTTGACCCAGAACAGGGAGGGACCTTCAACAGATCCAACGTGGAGCTCTGAGGCTCGTTTCCTCGAGTAAAAGTTGGAAAAGTCTCATGCAATTTCCTCAGAATTAAAGTAGCATATTAACGAGTGGAAACAGAAGTCAAATTGTACACAACTGGGAGCAGCCTTCTCAAGCCCAGTTCTTCAAAAGCAGACTTACACCACATGGATGAAACGCTCAAACCAGGACCAGAACTTGGCTGCTGGTGCAACTCCTGTCCGCCACCTCAAAATCCACTTCAGGTCTCTCCCTGGTCACTAAGTAACCAATGTGGGCAGAGTCCTAACTTTAAAAGTGAAAGGTCTTGAAAACGCTTTTTCTAGAATTCTATACGTATTCAACTTGGACACCTAATCTCCTGTTGCCAAAGAGTAGTGTGAATAGCTTATACAAACCTGTGCAAATATTTCTGTTTTGAGTTCTCACACAGAATTACTCACACCAAGCTACTGAACAAGTACACCTGCTGTACCACATGTTGGAGGGGTTCTCTCTGAGACGGTCTCACGGGGGAGGGGTGGGCAGGGTGGGTGCTGTCTGTCTGTACACAGAGGAGAGGCGAGCCTCACAGGAAGAGAGGCCTGAGTCCCCAGCACTCTTCTGTTTTCACAGTGACCGCTAGGGAGCTTCTCATAAATCATGACACCCGCAGACACGACCGCCAGAGACATCACGATTCCACATGGTTACACAGCTCGGGCCTGAGGATCTGAGCGTGAGCAAACACCACTCGACTTGTCTGACCGCCGGTATCACTGTCACACATCCCTTCAAGGAGCGGAACCTCAGAAAACTCAAGAAGATGGCCAGGCAAGCTGCCTCAGCAGAGCCCACACAGCATGCTTCCATCTCTCCGAGAGAACAGGCTCCACAGGTGTCACCAGACTCGCCTGAGTGAATCAGAAGCAAATTTCAGCATCATCAGGAACACATTCGACAGGCAGTTGCGGGGGGGCGGGGATGAACCGGGAGACTCAGGTTGACATATATACAGCACTGATACTACACATAAAGTCAACGAGTGAGGACCTAGTGTACAGCACAGGGAAGTCTACTCAGTGCTCTGTGGTGAAGTAAATGGGCAGGAAATCTAAAAGAGAGACAGATACATAAATAGATAGATAGATGACTGATTCACTTTGCTGTACAGCAGAAATTGACACAGCAGTGTAAAGCAACTATACGCCAAGAAATGAATGAATGGATGAATGAATTTTTAGAAAAGGAACACAGTGGGCCCCCTAGAACTTGTGGAAAGGAGGAGTCCACACCCAGGGTGCAGCACAGCGTCAGGGCTGCCCTCGTGTTGCTCCACTGCCAACGGACTGCCTGGACCAGGCCTCTTCTCCCCCAGAGACCTCGACGCAGAGGCAGGGAGGCAGCCAGTTGCGGTCTCTCCAGCGCTCTGCTCTTACTCACGCAGCCATCCCAAGGCTGAGATCCCCGGGAGAACAAGAAACCCACATTCCACCTCAGGACAACAGACACAGCTGCAGTCACTCACTTCGCGGATGTCCCGCTCAAGTTTTCTGTTCCTGTCCTTGGACTGGAGGAGGTCCTTCCTGGCCGTGTCCAGGTCCTCCTCCAGATGTTTCACGTGGGCAGAGAGGGCTGCCAGGCGCTCCTCCATCTGCCTCTGCTCCCGCAACTGCCTCTGTATGATTTCCTGGAGCTCTGTCTCCTTCGCCAAGCCGTCCGAGGGTCTCTAAGGGGGAAAGGAAGCCTTACACAGCCTGGTTTTGGGAGGGAGGGAACACAGTACTTCCGGGCAATCTGTGAGGTCAAAACTGCCTTCTGCGCTCTGGGAGCTCACAGGACCCTCACGGCCGCTCAGACCTACATGGTGCATCGGTGAGAGGTCCCAACAGCCCCGCACAGACTGGATGGTAAGACGAGAACCAGACAGAGAGCGAGACCAAGGACTTGCCTTTCCATTAGCGCTTGGCATGTTTTCTTGCTCATGATGTACATCAAGCACCCTGTCCGTTAGTATCTTTTCCTGGTTATTCTCCTCTGAAAGAATCATCTGCTAAAACCAAAACATTGAATCAGAGTAAAGAAATTAAGTAAAGACAGCAAAACTCCACCTGGAAAACTCAACTCGAAACTGAAAACACAACATAAAAAGAAAATACATGGTGATGCTATCCATCCCGAACACCACCAGGTGATTAGAGTCAGAATTTGTCTTCTACTGGACAAAGGGGTACTTAAGAGATCCTGCAACTCTGAGTCACAAGTCTAGTTTACTAGTCATTAAAGTAACCCTGGTGGGCGGGTCCTCAATCAGAAAGATAAATAACATCTGATGCCCACCACTACAGCCTTCATTCTTTTTTAAAATGAAAGGATTCAAATGACAAACCCTTCACGGAAATTACACAAAGACTGATCAAACTTACCTCTTTATGTGTGGCACCTAATTCTTCTTCGAACAAACTACAGCTCTCGAGTGCTACTCGTAATCACCTCTCAACTCAAATAAAAGGGGCCGAGTCACTGTGTGTTGATGTGTGTATATATGTTAGTACACTTCTTAGTGTATACTCACCCTAATACATGGGTACTGTCACAGAATACCTTTAATGTCTCTCATTGATCTTAACGTCAAGAGAATCTGCTTGTTAACAGCTTTAAATTCTATGTTTGAGAGAACAAAATGTTATCCTAAATTAATTATTACCCAGTTTTTAACTGCAAATTGATATACAGAATATAATAAGTCTTGAGACATTCATGCCAACGAATACTTTTTAACTGGGGGCTTCCCAGGTGGCTCAGTGGTAAAGAATCCGCCTGCCAATGCAAGAGGGCAGGTTCGATCCCTGGGTCAGGAAGATTCCCCGGAGTAGAAGATGGCCACGCACTCCAGTATGCATGACTGGGAAGCCCCATGAAGAGAGGTGCGTGGTGGGCTACAGTCCACAGGGTTGCAAAGATTCGGACATGACTGAGCATGTACGCAGGCAACGCTTTTTAACCATATAAAACTCTGACTTCTTACAGAAAAAAATGTATATACAAGAATTCAAGATGCTCAAAACTCAACTAGTTACATAAATATGTGCATCATCCACCTAACAAGGCAGCAAGTGTACAAATCCAGGAGGGCCGGATGGCTGGTACCTTCTCGTCCAGGGCCTTGTGGTATTCAAAGAGAAATTTCAGCGCCCTGAGCACCTCCACCTCACTCGTCATGCCGGCTGGGGACTGCGCCTGCCACTTGCCCGCTGTCATCCCGACGGCTGGAAAGTGTCGGGAAACCAGGCGCTCCAGGTGCTCCAGCAGCAGCTGCAGGGCAGGGCCAAAGGAACACCTTCAACATCAGGCTCGAATTCCGGGCCGATAACTCCTCTCAGCCTCACGCTATAGCCGGAAACACGCTAAGGCACGTCGGAATCCCGCCAGTTCAGTCGAAAGTTAGAGTGGACTTCCCCAGGGGTCCAGTAGTTAAGACTCCACACTTTTTCAAGGATCATGGGTTTTAACCCCTGGTCGGGGAACTAAGATCCCACACAAAGTGTAGCGTGGACAAAAATGTAAGTTAAGAGAACTCCCCCCTCATATGTACTAAAATTACATTAGCTCTCATCAGAAATTTGAAGCAAGGCTATGAGAACCCCGAACTGATCCACCCTGGTCTGGTCAGTGGGAAGATGTGAAAAATGACTTGAAAATCAGACAAAGTTTAAAGACAGCACATGGAAGCCAGCAGTGACCCCCACGGGGCAAATGTCAACACGTGAGAATCCCCCTACTGACCCTGGTGTTGTTTCTTTCAGCTTTTAGCTGAGCGATCTCCTCTTGTCTTTCATGAAGCTGATGCCTCCATGTGTGTAGTTCTTCAGGAGTTGGAAACTCCTAGAAAACAGTTAAATGAGAAACTAAATGCAAACAAATTAAAAAGACAGCGAGACTGTGAAGACTGACCCTGTCGAGTCTCTCCAGGCTCCACACAAAGGATCTCCATGCCCCTCCAGAGAAGAGGGGTCCACTGACCCCAAGACAACACAGGCCACCACAACTCAGACCGGCCTTCGGCCTCCACCTCGACCTGGCAGGCACGTGGCAGGAGAGAACCTGGAATCCAAGCCTGCCTTCTCAAGACCCAGGGACATTTGAGAAACTTTCCAAAACGTAAACCTAACAACAAAGTGGATAAAGAGATTCTTGAACGACACACAGACCAGTGACCTAGAGCCACTGGGGAGAGTGAAGAAAAAAAGGAAGGTCTACAAGGCCACGAGGCTTTGGAGTGTTCCTCTGGGAAAAAGGTGGATGGCACCTCAAAGCCATCTGTTAGCCTGACTCCACGGAAGCCACCCAGTCATTCAATCAACCGGTTAAAATGTTAAATTTATGTTATATGTACTTTACCACAATTTGCGTGCATGCGGGGCCGTCCCCGTGGTGAACTTGCTCAAACTGAACCACACGGAGTCTTTCATTCTTCTATTTTTCTTTGCAGAAATTAGAAAATCCTGGGCTACTATCCCCTACTACATACTGAGTGTTCAGCACCCAGAACAGTGCCCAGCACTTGTAAGAGGCATGTAGTAGACATGTGTAGCTATTAGGGTGTATGTCATACATGTAAACAGTAGGTACCTGTCATTAAAATACTGGACACACTGGTCTGTGCTTTGTAAGATGGGAGACATTAACGGGCTTAGCCTTTCTGCTTCAAGGACTGACTCTCTAGCTCGATCCTCATGCCCCCGAGATTCCTCCAGCCCGTATATCCTTTCTTTGCAAGAAGGGAGACATTAAGGGGCTTAGCCTTTCTGCTTCAAGGACTGACTCTATAGCTCAGTCCACGTGCCCCAGTGACTTCTCCAGCCAGTGTTTCCCTTCTTGTGGGGCCCCCGCCCATCCTCCACGCAGCAACTGCACAACCTCTTACAAGGTAAACCTGCTGGGGTCGATCCTGCCCACTAAGGCCAGAACGCCCTGGCCGGCAGGGCCCACAACCATGCTAACAAAATGAAACACAACCCCAATGCTTCGCCGGGTGAGGGCCAATCTGACGGGCCCAGCCCCCGGCTGCTCTCACCTCAGGCCGCTCTGCTTCCAGGACGTGGGCTGAGGCCAAGTCCTTCCTAGTCCTCGCCTTTGCCTTGGGGTTGCAGCGCTGGAATAACGCCCACAGGCAGGCCATTCTGCGACCCATCCTCGTGGATGGGGACAGCCCCCCACTCGGGGGCAACTGCTGTTTCACGGTAGGATACCTCGGCTACCGAGCTATCACCACCAATCTCGCACTACGACCACCGCTCTCACACACACACTGCTCTCACACACCACTCTCACACACACTGTTCTCACACTATGACCACTGCTCTCACACTATGACCACCAAATGGCATGAAGGCTCTGCCTCCAGCACGTCTCCCAGGAGCCCAGAACTGGAACCCACTCAGTCACAAGGGGCTCCATGGCAACAGGGGGGCTGGGCTCAGGCCCACCGTCAAGGGTGCAGATATGGGGGAGGGGCTGCCAAAAAGACAACAATTGAGTGTGGAGTGCAGGAGAAGGCAGGCTGTGCCAACAGCTCAGGCCCCCTGTCAAACATGACCCTGCAAGGTACTGGGTCACAGTCGAACCAACCAGTATAAACTCCTTCAGAAACCACCACCCCTGGGAATGAGCACGTCTTCTAAGTGGGCTTCTGCCCCCTCTACCCCCTAAACAAGCCTCCAGTGAGGCTACTGAAAGGGCAGCCCTGAACTCAAGGGCGTCCCCAGAACCCACCCGGCTGAGGAGGACTCACCACGCTAGCTGCCCATCACTCTCACCCTGAGCTCGGTCCTCCCTGTCCGACTCCCTCACTCGAGCTCAGCAAGGGCTTGACCAACCTCGCTCCAGGCACTTAAAATGAACCCACAGTGCGTACAGGGGTTCATTCAACCTGCTGCGAACTTGCCCTCTTAACTTCGACCCTTGGCTGCCAGACGACTCTGCCCCGTGGGGGCTGCATGGTGGAGGTTCAAGGGTGTCCCTGCCTCGAGCCGCGACAGCCAGTGCCTCCCAGACCCCGCCTGAGTCTCCCACCCCTCTCCTGGCTCCACTCCCACCCTCGCGGCTCTCCACTCGCCAGGGCACAGGCCACTTGCTCCTGGCTCAGCCCGGACCTCTGCTGTCATTTGAGGACCTCGGTCCCCAGGGTGCTTGGGGTCCTATATCCACCCATCTCAGCAATTACACACTCTGGGAGAGACAGAGTACGGTTTGGGGTCCCGCCCTCAGTTCACCCTGAACACGTTCTCTTTTTTTAGCTTTATCTACTGGAGTTCTCTGAGATGTGTTCTTAAAACATCAACTGTTGCTTTCAAAAAGACTGTAAAGTCACTGTGCTCAACTTTACGAATAAAATCTTCATTTTCCACCTTAAAGTGAAACTGGAGGGAAGACTAAAAGCAGTCATTTTTTCAAACTGAAAAAGAAAACCCACATGTGACCATGTCACAGAATACAGGTCACGTAACCCCTCCCTCCTCAGCCTTGGCCTCCACCACCAGCAGCCTGTCATCACAAGGCCTGCCCTGGGCCGCCAGGGGCAAGGGCAGAGGGGAGACCGGCTCCTCTGTCTCCAGGCCGCGTGGGCCGCCTGCTCCACCTCCTTCCCAAGTTCACGTGGCACTGAAACAGCCCAGGCAAGCTGGGGATTCTGACCAGAAACACAACCGTGGGTACCAAGCAAGGACCCCTGGTTCTTGTTTTCCCTGGTATCAAATAAACTTGATCAAGACAATTACTGTGACTGTTACATGTGGCTTCAGATGACAGAAGACCCCCCAGGGTGTCTCCACTTCCAGTGACAGATGCAAGCATCTTGTAGGTCAGCCTACCAAGAGCAAGAAAAGCTTTAGCTTTTAGCTTTTAAGGTTTAAAAGAGGTCCTTAGGCAGCCACAATCCAAGATTTCAAACAAAAGCGAAGCCCAGTGAGGGAGCTGGAGACTGAGAGGGCCGCTCCTTCCCTCGGGGCATCTGAGCAAAGCTGACTCTGTGAAGAAAAGGAAGGGGAAAAGTCAAGCAGAGGGGGCTGGCTAACACAGCTCTGGAGGGTTCCTTGGGCTGTGGAGACAAAAAGTCGAGCGCAGGCCTGACGAGTCAGTCCGGATGTCAGAAAACGTACCCAACACTCTGCCCAAACCGGCTGAGGGCTGACTATCAGTCACCTCGTGGTGCTCAGGAGAGACGGTGGGCTTCAGGACCTGCCGAGAAGGGGGGGCCCTGGGAGCCACCCCAGGCTTCCAGACACTGGAGACGCTGGAAAGCTCCTCCCTGGGGTTGGGGGGGGAAGGTGGGTGAAGGCGGCTGAGACTGAGCTTAAAAGGACCCCCAAGCCTCAAGTCCCTCAGGCTTGAGTGAACAGACAGCTCTGTCCCCACTGGAGGTCTGCGTCAGAGGAAACTCTGGAGAAGGCAGCATCACTTAGAACCTCTAGGGTTTTCCAAACATAATGTCCAACATGCAACCAAAAAAGCAAAAGAGGGTGTAACAACAAACAGGACCAAGAGGAAAAGAACTGAACCAGATCCAGAGGTATGAGATATGTATCAGCATATCATAGGTATGCTAGAGGTATCAGATGCAAATGTCACCTGTTCAAAAATATACTTGACAAAAGGGAAAATTTCTGAGAATCAAAACCAATCTAGAACTTTACAATAACAGTGACTGAATTTAAGAACTCAGTCTCTGGGCTTAACATCAGATTGGATGTAGCTAAAGAGAGGATCAGTGAACTGAAGGACGGATCGGTTACAATATATATATAAGAGGGAAAAAGGATAGAATGTATTGAAGGAGTCTGTTGTTAAACTATGTTGTTAAAAACTATAAATGGGGGCCCTCATGGTGGAGAAAAGACAGAAAGGGGAATAAGAAATGCCTCCAGGGGTTGAAACTAAAGAGCCTCTTAATGAAAGTGAAAGGTGAGTGTGAAAAAGCTGGCATAAAACTCAACATTCAAAAAATGAAGATCATAGCATCCGGCCCCATCACTTCATGGCAAATAAATGGGGAAACAGTGCAAACAGTGGCACACTTTATTTTCTTGGGCTCCGAAATTACTGCAGATGGTGAAATTAAAAGATGCTTGCTCCTCGCAAGGAAACCTATGACAAACCTAGACAGCATATTAAAAAGCAGAGACATTACTCTGCCAACAAAGGTTCATTTAGTCAAAGCTATGGTTTTTCCAGTAGTCATGTATGGATGTGAGAGTTGGCCCATGAAGAAGGCTGAACGCCAAAGAATCAATGCTTCTGAACTGGGGAGTTGGAGAAGACTCTTGACAGCCCCGTGGACTACTAGGAGATCCAATCAGTCAGTCAGTCTTAATGCAAATCAATCCTGAATAGTCATTGGAAAGACTGATGCTGAAGCTCCAATACTTTGGCCACCTGATGCAAAGAACTGACTCATTGGAAAAGAACCTGATGATGGGGAAGACTGAAGGCAGGAGGAGAAGGGGACGACAGAGGGTGAGCTGGTTGGATGGCATCACTGACTCGATGGACATGAGCTTGAGCAAGCTCCAGGAGTTGGTGATGGACAGGGAAGCCTGGCATGCTGCAGTCCATGGGGTTGCAACGGGTCAGACGTGGAGCGACTGAACTGACTGACAGGGACAGTGGCAAGAGCTGGTTCAAGAATCAGACCATTGAGTCAAAAATGAAAACCACACATTGGTTTCAGCAGCTCTGTGGGTGCCTAAGGCTAGAAGAAAATGTTCAAGCGCTCAGAGGAAAAAGGGTGTGGCTTTTAACGGCACAACAACACTGAGAGCTGACTTTCCAAGAATAAGGAAGTTAGAAGATAATGGACTGGCATCTGTAAAATGCTGAAAAACAAATAACCACCAACCTGGAATTCTATTTCCAACAAAAACTCTCTTCGAAAGTGAAAGCAAAATAGAGACTTTTAGGGCAAATGGAAATGAGACAACTCATCACCCACACACAGGAACTAAAAAAAAATATTCAGGCAGTGCTTTGGGAAAAAGAAAAGTAGTCTCTGACGGAAATATAAAAAACAAGTAAAGACCAACAATGAGGTAACTGTGAGGGTAAATACTAACTCTACAAAACAATGATGTTAACGCCAAAAATATATCTAACAGTTTAAAGTGTGACAGTGACAAGGAGGAAACAGTCGTGTCAGGGAGGCAGTAAGAGTACTAAGCTAGACTTGAATGTAAAACACACGCTGTGTCTGCGAATGTGCACCCAACAACCTGGCAGAGGAGCACAGAACTAGAGAAACACTTCATACTTCTAAAAGAAGCCAAGAGCAAAGAACACACACTAGGTGGGACAAACAGAAAACACGCAGCAACATGGTGTCTACACACTGAAATATCAACATTATAAACAGAGCCAATACTCAAAGTGATTCCAGTGAAAACTATACACTATTCAGAGGTATGTGTTAAGATGGAAGGTCTTTTAGACAGGTGAAAGTAAAAGATACCCAGGCTAACACGGACAGAAAACTGACGTGGCAATATCACTGTCAAATAGTGTCTAAAGAAAGAAGCATTACTAGCAATAAAAAAGAACATCTCATACTGATACAAGTTCAGTCTAGCAAGAAGATGAGGATTCTAAACTTGAATGTACCTAATAACATAACCTCAAAATATCAATACATAAAAACTGACAGAAATAGAAAAGGAGAAACAGCCGAGTTCATAATCCCAGTGGGAGACGTTAAAGACACATCTCTCGTGGAACTGGGCCCCCTGGTATGTACTCACCTGCAGCCATGAAGTACCTGAAATGCGGCTGGCTCTACAATGAGATGCGCTGCAAGCCTGAAACACACACTGGATTTTAAAGACTCAGCCATTAAAAAGAATACATTTGAATCAGTTCTAATGAGGTGGATGAAACTGGAGCCTATTATACAGAGTGAAGCAAGCCAGAAAGAAAAACACCAATACAGTATACTAATGCATATATATGGAATTTAGAAAGATGGTAACAATAACCCTGTGTACGAGACAGCAAAAGAGACACTGATGTATAGAACAGTCTTAAGGACTCTGTGAGAGAGGGAGAGGGTGGGAAGATTTGGGAGAATGGCATTGAAACATGTAAAATATCATGTATGAAACGAGTTGCCAGTCCAGGTTCAATGCACGATACTGGATGCTTGGGGCTGGGGCACTGGGACGACCCAGAGGGATGGAATGGAGAGGGAGGAGGGAGGAGGGTTCAGGATGGGGAACACATGTATACCTGTGGCAGATTCATTTTGATATTTGGCAAAACTAATACAATTATGTAAAGTTTAAAAATAAAAAAAAAATTAAAATAAAAGACTTAGCATGAAAAAAAGAACCTGAACTATTTCATTAGGTTTTATCATGTTGATTACACACTGAAATGATAATATTTGGGGTGTGTTAAAATAAAATATATTACAGGTAATTTCACCTACTTCTGCTTTTATTCAAGGTGGCTACTGGAATCTGAATTACATGAGTGAGAAACCTGATGTAACTGATACACACGGAACACTGCATTCCCACTGATACATATTATTTTCAAGAGCCCAACGAACATAAAACAAAAAGAACATGTATTGGGCTATTAGGAAAGCTCGAATTATTTCAAAAGACGGAAGTAATGCAGAGTATACTTAGGGACTGCAATGGGCTGACAGTTTATGGGCCCTCAAACTTCACCCCGCACGTGGTGATGATCCTAGGAGGCAGGCACTCTGGGAGGGGTCAGGCCAGGAAGGAATGGGCTCCCGTGCTGCGAGGACAGGGAGAAGCAGCAGGCAGTCTAGGAACCAGGAAACATGACTCACCAGACGTGGCACCTGCTGATGATCTTGGGACTCCCCAGCCTCCAGGACTACAAGAAACAACTTTCTGTTGTTTATCAGTTAGCCTACGGGATTTACAACAGTAGCCCAAAAAGACGAAGACAGGGCTCTTTGATGGTGAAGGACAGGGAAGCCTGGCGTGCTGCAGTTCATGGGTCACAAAGAGTCGGACACGACTTAACGAATGACCACCACCACCACCACCACCGGTTGATCTGAGTTAAGACTAAAACGGAACTCATGGCTTAGGCTATTTAGTCTGTTTCACACAGGCCAAAATGACTCGTATATTTTAAAGTATTTATCCAAAAGTGCCCCTTGATAGCATTTTACAGCCTGTACATAAGAGGATGAATACTTTTAAAATAAATTTAATAGTCTATACTTCTAAAATATAATATTTCAAAATATTTTCCTCTAAGAGACTTTGAATATTTTTTCAGTAACTCTCCCTCTTTCCCTCTATTACAGGCACTGAACAATTTTGAGGAAAAATCAGTTTGGTGCTAGGAAGTCACAGGCAGGATACTTCCCAACTTTAAAGATTAGTAGCAGAAAAAAAAAGATTAGTAGTATATACTATCTATTTATAGAGAATTACTTGCTGTCATTAATGTTGCAAGAGCAAAACATACCCATTTCCTTATGGTCCTTTCATAAACAATGCTTCTCTAGTTTGTCTTTTAAACACATAAACAGTGTTTCTCTAGTTCTGTGCTCCTCTGTCAGGTCCTTCTGTTATTGTCTGGTGAAGGGGAAACACTGTTATCAGAAGATGAAACTAAAATTATGAGTTAGATATGATGTTATTGTTCTATTTTTGTATGTTTCTGAATCAAGATTAGATAAACAACAGATGGGCTGCCTTCTGTGGCTGAAAATAGAAATAATGGGTTGATTGTTTTCTACACAAATAATTTTTTTTTTTAATTCTACAAATGGCTCTAAGGTGAACTGACAGTCTTGGCTAAGCTGCTTCTATTACGGTAACACATTTCTATTACTGAAACACAGGTTCTAGTATCAAAATTCCTTGGGACATAGATAACTGGATTAGATGGATGAAGGAGAAAAAAATGAAGGGGGAAACTTTAGGAAAGGAAACATGTTCTTTTGAAAATCAATGTTTAAAAGACAAAATGATGATTCTAATACAGAATATAAGAACAATTCTTTTTTAAACCTCAGGAATTATGTACTTGCCACAACAGAATAATGAAATTTTTCTTTGTGTATGGCATTCAAGTAAGAGGCTTAACTTGATTTTCTCATTTAATCTTCACAGCCACCTATGAGGTAGATATTACTGTATTTAAAATATTATTCCCTATATTTACATGAGGAAACTGAGACTCAAAGTGTTACAGATGGGACTGTAAACCCCATGTTTTTAATAAATATGATACATGTGAATGGCTTTCTAGAAATATCAACAAACTTTGAAGTGTGTAACTCTTTCATAAAATGCTTTGAGCCTCTTAGAAGCCCCTAAATAAATAGGAAGATGTGGGAAAACAGAAATGAATATTCTCTGTAAAAACAAAAAAGAATGCCTTGAGACACATAAAATACAAAATAATTATGTGTAATAATAAAATGATAAAGACAGGGGTCAGAGGAACACTAATGGGGGAGTGATCATAGTTATTATTTGTATTAGAATACTGTAAGTCAAGAGTACATATCATAATTTCTGGGGTAAGCAATAAAAGAATGCACAACTAACTAGGTAATCAGAGAGAGAAATACAATAATACAAAAGAAGTCAAGACAGGAGAGAGAAAAAGAAAAACAGTTTGGAAAAACTGAAATCGAAGAATAAGATGGCAGATATTAACCCAAGTACATCACCAATCGCATTATATATAAATGAACTATCGACGACATAAGAGAGTAAGATTGCTGGACTAGGTACAAAAAAAAATTTGCTGATAGGAATGTAAAATGAGGCAACCACTATGGTGACTATTCAAGCAGTTAAACATAAAACTGCCACATGATCCAGAATTCCACTCCTAGGAATATACCCCAAATAATTTTAAATCATGTCTAAGCAAAAATAATCCTGCTTATTTAACTTCTATGCAGAGTACATCATGTGAAATGCCAGACTGGACAAAACACAAGCCGGAATCAAGATTGCTGGGAGAAATATCAATAACCTCAGACGTGCAGATGACACGACCCTTATGGCAGAAAGCAAAGAAGGACCGAAGAGCCTCTGGATGAAAAGTCAAAGAGGAGAGTGAAAAAGTTGGCTTACAACTCAACATTCAGAAAACTAAGATCACCGCATCCAGTCCCATCACTTCATGGCAAATAGACAGGAAAACAATGGAAACAGTGACAGACTATTTTGGGGGCCTCCAAAATCACTGCAGATGCTGACTGCAACCATGATATTAAAAGACACTTGCTCCTTGGAAGAAAAGTTATGATCATCTTAGATGGCTTATTAAAAAGCAGAGACATTACTTACCAACAAAGGTCCATCTCATCAAAGCTGTAGTTTTTCCAGTAGTCATGTATGGATGTGAGAATTGAACTATAAAGAAAGCTGAGTGCCAAAGAATTGAGGCTTTTGAACTGTGGTGTTGAAGAAGACTCTGGAGAGTCCCTTGGACAGCAAGGAGATCAAACCACTCTATCATAAAGGAAATCAGTCCTGAATATTCATTGGAAGGACTGATGCTGAAGCTGAAACTCCAACACTGTGGCCACCTGATGGGAAGAACTGACTCACTGGGAAAGACCTTGATGCTGGGAAAGAACGAAGACGGGAGGAGAAGGGGACGCCAGAGGATGAGATGGTTGGATGGCATCACCGACTAAATGGACAGAAGTTTCAGCAAGCTCTGGCAGTTGGTGATGGACAGGGAGGCCTGGCATGCTACAGTCCATGGGGTCGCAGAGAGTTGGACACGGCTGAGCGACTGACCTGAACTGAAGCAAAAATGTGCATATGACTGTTCATAACAGAGCAGTGTTATTCATAATAACCATAAAGAGCAAAATAAAGCAAAAGCAAGCAAAGGAAAGGAAATAATAAAGAAGAGAACTCAATGACACTGAAATCAGAAAATCAATTTTTTTAAAAAATCACACAACCCCAGAGCGGGTTCTTTGAAAACTTTAGTACAATTGATAAGGTTCTAGTACAAATCATTTAAAACGACAGAGAAACACAACTTAACCAATATCAAGAATGAAAAAGAGGGTATCACTAGAGACTGTACCGACATTAAAAATATAATAAGGAAGGACTTCCCTAGTGGCCCTGTGGTTAAGAATCTGCCTGCCAATGCAGGGGACATGGGTTCGATCCCTGGTCCAGGAAATTCCCTCATGCTTCAGAGTGACATGCCCATGTGCCACAACTACTGAAGCCCACACACTCTGCAGCCCAGGCTCTGCAACAAGAGAAGCCACCACAATGAAAAGCCTAAAACCAAGAGTAGCCCCCACACTCTGCAACTAGGGAAAGACTGCACGCAGCAATGGAAACCCAGCACAACCAAAACTAACTTTCACTTTCCAATAAAAATGTTAAAAATACCTAAGTAATATTACAAACAACTCTATGCATATAAACCAGACAATTTAGATGAAGTAGACCAATTCCTCAGAAGTCAGACTGCCCAAACTCACCCAAGATGAAACTGATAATATGAACAGTCCTGTAACTATTCAACAAATTGAATTTGTAGTTTAAAATCTCCTGAACAAAGATGTTCAGGCCCGATGCTTTCATTGGTAAAATCTAACAATTTTAAAGGAATACCAATTCTACACAATCTCTTCCAGAAAACAGCAGAGAACTAATCCGAACAAATTCTATGAAGTCCAGATTACTTAATATTCAGTTCAGTTTAGCTGCTCAGTCATGTCCAACTCTTTGAGACCCCGTGGACTGCAGCAAGCCAGGTATCCCTTCCATCAGCAACTCCCAGAGTTTACTCAAACTCATGTCCATTGAGTTGCTGATGCCATCCAACCGTCTCATCCTCTGTGGTCCCCATCTCCTCCTGCCCCCCAATCCCTCCCAGCCTCAGAGTCTTTTCCAATGAGTCAACTCTTCGCATGAGGTGGCCAAAGTATTGGAGTTACAGCTTTAGCATCATTCCTTCCAAAGAACACCCAGGACTGATCTCCTTTAGAATGGACTGGTTGCATCTCCTTGCAGTCCAAGGGACTCTCAAGAGTCTTCTCCAACAGCACAGTTCAAAAGCATCAATTCTTTGGCGCCCCAAAAATCAAGACACTGTGGTAGTGGTGGTGAAAGAGGCACAAAGATCAACAAGACAGAATAGAGAACCCAAATATAAATCTATACAAGGACAGATAACTGATTTCTGAGGAAGAAGCAAAAGCAGTTCAATGGTGGAAGGATAGATAGCCTTTCCAACAAATGGTGCTTAAGCTAGTGGATATTCACAGGCAAAAAAACGAAACTCACTTGATACAAATCAACTCAAAATTGATCATAGATTTAAATGTGAGACATAAAGCTATAAAACTTCAGAGAATTTGCAGACCCACTGAAGAATTCTTAGAAACGACACCAAAAATGCAGTCCCTAAAAGGAAAAAAACTTGGTAAACTGGACAGTGTTAAAATTTAAGACTTCTAGTCTCCTAGACTTTCTTAAAAGGCTGAAAAAGCAAGCTATAGACTAGAGTAAACTATTTATAAACTGTATTTCCAACAAAGGATTTGTATCTAGAATCTATAAAGAACTCTCAAAGCTCAAAAGTAAAAAGCAATTCAACTGAAAGTGAACAATAGACATGAACAGACATTTTATCAAAGAAGATACATGAATGGCACATGAAGATGTTCAATACTATTAGTCGTAAGGGAAATGCAAATTGAAATCATGTAAGGTATCAATCACATCATCTGAGAAAAGCTGAATAAAACATAGTGAAAATACCAAACGGCGGTAAGAATGCTGAGAACATACGTCTCTCATACACTGCTGGTAGAATGTAAAATGGTAGAACTTCTATGGAAAATAGCTGAGTAGTTTCTTAAAAATTCAAATACATGCTTATCCTGCAACCCAGCAATCACACTCCTGGGCATTTATTTACATGAAAGGAAAATTTATGTCTGCACAGAAACCTGTACATCAATGTTCAGAGCAGCTTTATTTGCAATAGCAAAAAGCTGGAAACAACTCAGTATCCTTCAGTGGATGATTAAACAAACTGCAAAACATCTCTGTAACGGAATACTACTCAGCAATTAAAAACAGTCACTACTGGTACATGAAGCAACTTGGATGGGTCTCAAGGTATTATGCTAAACGAAAAAAGTCAATCTCAAAAGATTATACACTGTATGAATCTATTTATACAACATTCTTGACAAAATTAGAGGGACAGAGAACAAATTAGTGGTTGCCTGGGAACAGGAAAGAGTGGTAGGGAGAAAGGAAGCACAAGAAAGATGTGGTGATAAAAACAGTTCTGTATCGTTTTGGTGTTTTGTTTTCTTTTTGCCACGCTGGGCGTCTTGTGGGATCTCAGTTCCCCAACCAGGGATCTGAACTCGTGCCCCCTGCAGTGGAAGCACAGAATCCTAACCACTGGACTGCCAGGGAACTTCCACAGTATCTTAACCAAAGTGATGGCTACATGAACTTATACATGTGATACAAATGCAAAGACAATAAAAATACATGGACATGTGCATATACAGACACAAAAATGAGTACATGTAAAAACGGGTGAAATATGATAAAGGGCTAAAGCGTATACCTACGATAACTTTCCTTTTTTTTTTTTTTTTTTAAGATCACCTGTGCCTTTAAAACTTTTTATTTATTTATTTGGCTGTGCTGGGTCTTCACTGCTGAGTGCAGGCTTTCTCTAGCTGCAGTGAGTGGGGGCTACTCTCTAGTTGCGGTGTGCGGGCTTCTCATTGCAGCGGCTTCTCTTGTGGCAGAACACAGACTCTAGGGAATAGAGGCTTCAGTAGTTATGGTACCTGGGCTTAGCTGTCCCGAAGCATGTGGGATCTTCCTGGATCAGGGATCAAACTGGTGCCCCCAGTATCAAACTGGCAGGAGGATTCTTAACCACTTGACCACTAGGGAAGTCCAAGGTCCCAGTTTTGATACTAATGGCTACATAAGAGAGCAAGACACAGTTCCCCAGCCCCCCGCCCCCAGTGAAACTAGCTACAGTATATAGAATTTCTACCCGCCTTTCATTTCCTGAGCTGCTGCTGTTGCTAAGTTGCTTCAGTCCTGTCCGACCCTGTGCGACCCCCATAGATGGCAGCTCACCAGACTCCCCTGTCCCTGGGATTCTCCAGGCAAGAACACTGGAGTGGGTTGCCATTTCCTTCTCCAATGCATGAAAGTGAAAAGTGAAAATGAAGTCGCTCAGTCGTGTCTGACTCTTAGCCAGCCCATGGCCTGCAGCCTACCAGGCTCCTCCATCCATGGGATTTTCCAGGCAAGAGTACTGGAGTGGGTTGCCATTGCCTTCTCCCTGTGAGTCTATAACTATTTTAAAGTTTAGGGAGTCCCTGGTGGTCCAGTGGTTAAGAATCCACCTTGTAATGCAAGGGACACCAGTTCAATCCCTGGTCTGGGAAGATCCCACATGCCACAGGGCAACTGAGCCAGTGGGCCACTACTAGTGAGCCCGAGCTCTGGAGCCTGCAAGTTGCAACTATTAAGCCCACGCTCCATGACTACTGAAGCCTATGCACTTTCAAGCCTGTGCCCTGGAACAAGAGCAGCCCCTGCAACGGAGAAGCTCTTAAACCACAACTAGAGAAAGACTGTGCACAGCAACAAAGACCCAGTGCCACCAAAAAAAAAAAAAAAAAATCAAAGCTTAAAAATGCATTATATTCACATGCTGATGTATGTAGAGACATCACACATACAAGCATATGTATGCCCTAAGTAAGTCTCAAACTTGCTTAGTCCTCAACTACACAATACCAACTAATCTGATATTGATATGTTACCATGTTAGTAAAACCTGCATTTGTGAGCCCCATCATGAATTATAAAACTGACTTGAATCACCATTTTGTGCTGTTTGCACTGAGTATAAGGCTTTAAGTGTACGCTTCTGTCACTCACTAGCTGTAAGTCTCTTGTGCTGTGGCTCAGCTAGTATTGATGGACACTCACTACAGGCTGGGCAGCGCTGTAAGTGCTTCACACACCTAACTTAATCTTCTCAACAATCCCATAAGGCAGGTACTATCATTAGTCATACCATTTGAAAATAAATGTGAAGAAAAGAAGACACAGAAAGCTAAGTAGCTTGCCGAAGATCACATAGCTACAAAGACAGTCCCAAGAGTTAAACCTTGGCATTCTTGTCCAGAGCCCTTGAGCTTATTATTAACCAGTTTGTTCTCTGTAACCTCTCTAAATTTCAGCTTTTCCTCTATAAAATGGTGTTAATATATATAGAAGTATTAAGGAGATCAAACCAGTCCAGTCAATCCTAAAGGGAATCAACCCTGAATATTCACTGCAAGGACTGATGCTGAAGCTCCAATACTTTGGCCACCTGATGTGAAGAGCCGACTCACTAGAAAAGACCCTGATGCTGGGAAAGACTGAGGGCAGGAGGAGAAGGAGATGACAGAGGATGAGATGACTGGATGGCATCACAGACTCAATGGAGATGAGTTTGAGCAAATTCCGGGAGATGGTGAAGGACAGGGAAGCCTGGCATGCTGCAGTCCATGGGGTTGCAAAGAGTCGGACACAACTTAGCGACCGAACAACAACATATACAAAGAAGAATATATAAAATAGGATACAGCTCCTAGTAAATGACAGCTTAAAAACAGATTAGGAACGAGTTACAAATTAATAAAGCTGCAGAAGGCCTATTTGATGGGCACCAGGAACCCTGCTCAATTCCCTGTGCTCAACTACCAAGTGAAAAAGTCAATTGTCAACTGGAATGGTGTTTTTAAAAAGCAAAATAAAACATGCATTAAAATCTAAATCACAATTCTGGGTGAAAGAAACCAGACATAAAAAAGTAGATGCTATATGTACATTCATATAAAACTCTAGAAAATGAACACACTAATCCACAGTGACAGAAAGCAGATCAGCGGTTGCTTCCGCGGGGAGTCAACTCAGAGGGGTGGGCTACAACGGGCACAGGGAAGCTTTTGCAGCGTAGTAGTGTTAGTTGCCTGGAGAATCCCAGGGACGGGGAAGCCTGGTGGGCTGCCGCCCATGGGGTCGCAGAGTCAGACATGACTGAAGCGACCTAGCAGCAGCAGCAGTGTTAGTCGCTCAGCTGTGTTGGACTCTGTGTGACCCCACGGACTGTGGCCCACCAGGATCCTCTGTCCGTGGGATTCTCCACGCAACAATACTGGAGTGGATTGCCATTCCCTTCTCCAGAGGATCTTCCCAATCCAGGAATCGAACCTGGGTCTCCTGCATTGCAGGCAGATTCTTTAGTGTCTGAGCCACAGGGAAGATCCCTAGGAAGCTTTTGAGGTGATGGAAATGTATGATATCTTGATAGTGATGATGGTTTCACAGATACATACTTCTGTCAAAACTCAAGCTGAACGCTGTTCAATGGGTACAGTTAACTGTATACAAATCATACCTCAACAGAATTATGTCAAAACAAAAAACATTAATATTTTTCAAATAAGCAAACTGCCCTCATTATAACTCTTAACAAATTTTAACTTCATCAAAGTAAAAATTAAATGTTAGCCAGCATACTGCCAAGTTGAGAATATATATAAGGAACACAGACTATCAAAGCTCTATAAAGGAGGAAAAAAGAATCTTCAGCTGATAAAGTTTTTAGAAGAGTCTTACTGAGTACTCCCCTAAGCAGCAGCACTTTTCTTCACTAAATTGAGACCAGGGTATATGAAGTTTACAAACTGAAAAATAACTTTCTAATATTAAATTTCTGGTTTCTTCAACAAAGGTGCAAGACAGGGAACCTTCTATTTTTTGTTCAAGTTCAAATCAACCAAGCCTTTGTGCTCCTATTCTCTTTCTTCTTTGAAATTTCCATTCCAAGCTTAGCAAGGAGTGTGAAAGGGGAACAGAGTCAAAGGCCAAAATTTGACTCGTGAGATTCAGAATTCCAATCTCTGTCACTCTACAAAGGGTCTGAGAACCACAGAAACTGTATCCTACTGGGTTTGGGAATATTATGACTAAATTTACTAAATGCGAAACCAAATGTGGAATGGCCTTGAAAATTCAAAAATGGTATTCATTCTATTTTAGATCCAAATTAGAGTAAGAAATTATTTTAAACAATTTTTTAGAATAATTTTAAGTGACGTAAAATAAGACCGTTGAAAACGTTTTTGTAAGAATAAAATTCTAAAGAGAAAAGGTCTAAAACATTAAGAATTACTTTATATAGAATATATAAAAAATTCTACGTTTGTAAAATACCTCTAGTCCCATAGATTTGCTTTTCTTTTACAAATTTATTTTGTTAATGTCTTATGACAGCATATTAAATACTTTCCAATATTAGTTCAGTGAGCTAGTTTGCAGAAACATGACTTTATCACAGGAGTATATTTATCTTAAGTCAAAGGGGAGCTCCTGCAGCAGCCCATAAAATCTGACTTTGCTTCAGGAAGTACTTTTAACATTTCAAGTATCATGAATGGTTGTGAATTATAGTCTGACTCAAAAGATAAAACTTTACAAATCAAATTCATCACAATTAATACTTTAAAATAAGCATTTTAAGGCATTCTTTTAAAGTGATCTAAAATGCAAGATAATCAATTAAAATTTTAAAAGCTTATTTCTTCTTAAAGTCAGAAATCACTAAATGCAATTAATTCTCCACTACTTGTGTATTTTCCACACTTTTCGATTTAGAAGTTTCCTAATTCCTGGCTGGTTCCCCTATCACACAATAGGCTCTTCAATCCACTTCACCAGGCTGTTGTTTGCTTAGGGAAAACCATCGTAATAATACTAACCCAAATAGAAGATAATAAGTCAGTCTGCTGGGTAATGCACGTATCCTAAAAATATAAGCCATGAGCTTAAAGAATAAATACAATCAAACAAATTTCATTTCCTCAAATGCCTATCCACAAAATGTTAATCACGGGTACAAAGGGGTATTAAATTACAGTATCCTCTTAAAAACAAAACAACAGAAAACTCTGTCTTTCAAGGTCAATTCAAACATCATCTGCAACTGATCCTTTCCACACACGATCCTTTTCTCTTTGAATCCTCGCAGCACTATATGCCTATTTATGGCATTTACCAAGTTCTTCCTTAAGTTTCAGTCATTCAGATAAAAACATATTTAATAAAAGTTACTAAGTCTTAGACACTGCAACTGGGAGCTAGACAAAAAAGGACAGCTGGGATTTTTAAAAATAAAGTTTCTGTACTAATATTACTATTTTAAAAAGACAATGTGTTTCTTACAAAAAAACCAGAAAACACAAACAGTAAATGAAAACCACAGAAAACACAATAAACTGTGCTAATTCAAGAACAATCACTGTTGGTCTTGACAAAAATCTTTCCAGATCACTTACACTACATGAACATGAATACACTTCTTTTCTTCAACAAAAACAGGATGATACCATATATAGTATTTTATGATCTCTTCCTATTTATTTCCTATTAATTAATGTATCAGATTTGGCTTCCATGGTGGCTCAGTAGTAAAGAATCCACCTGCCAAGCAGGAGACTCTGGTTCAATCCCTGGGTCACAGAGAGTCCCTGGAGGAGGAAATGGCAAAGCCACTCCCGTGTTCTTGCCTGGGAAATCCCACTGACAGAGAAGCCTGGAGGGATCCATCAAGTATAACCATTAGAATTTGACAGGCAAAGATGGAGATAAGATGATTATTTAGGCAGAAAGAGAATGAGAGGTCTAGAGATAACAAAGCGGGTATGTTTTAGTCCTTTACTTTACTATACTACTTACAAGTGTAAACACATACTGTAAAAAGCTTCAAGTCACTTTGACCTCTGCCCGCTCCAAAAAAAAAAAAAAAAAAGGGCCAAGTAAAACACTGGTGTTCACAGAAAAGTGGTATCTCTGGTACTCCTTTCAGGACTACCATTACTAACCCCAACAAACCCACAGCTACTTACAATTCCAGGAGATCATGTGCTTGGGTACAGCTCTAAAACCTCTACACGACTACCACCACCTCTTCTGGAATTCACAGTTTATGAAGTTCATTAACTCACTCAAACATTTACTTAGCAGTTACCTATGACTGGTTCCAAATACGAAAAGGAGTACGTCAAGGCTGTATATTGTCACCCCGTTTATTTAACTTATATGCAGAGTACATCATGAGAAACGCTGGACTGGAAACACAAGCTGGAATCAAGATTGCCGGGAGAAATATCAATAACCTCAGATATGCAGATGACACCACCCTTATGGCAGAAAGTGAAGAGGAACTAAAGAGCCTCTTGATGAAATTGAAAGAGGAGAGTGAAAAAGTTGGCTTAAAGCTCAACATTCAGAAAACGAAGATCATGGCATCCGGTCCCAACACTTCATGGGAAATAGATGGGGAAACATTGTCAGACTTTATTTTTCTGGGCTCCAAAATCACTGCAGATGATGACTGCAGCCATGAAATTAAAAGACACTTACTCCTTAGAAAGAAAGTTATGACCAACCTAGATAGCATATTCAAAAGCAGAGACACTACTTTACCAACAAAGGTTCGTCCAGTCAAGGCTATGGTTTTTCCTGTGGTCATGTATGGATGTGAGAGCTGGACTGTGAAGAAAGCTGAGTCCTGAAGAATGGATGCTTTTGAACTGTGGTGTTGGAGAAGATTCTTCAGAGTCCCTTGGACTACAAGGAGATCCAACCAGTCTATTCTAAAGGAGATCAGCCCTGGGATTTCATTTTTTTTTTTTTTTTACCACAGAAAGAGGTTTTTTTTTTTTTTTTTTAATTCCAAAAATCATTTACTTTGTTGCAAGTATAGGAGTCAATGCACATTTTGCCATTTAAGAGGAAAGAATGTGTGGATATCTGAGGGAACATATTTGTGGCTTGTTTCCATGATAGTTCAGAGCTCCCTATCCTGCCTGCCTAAAAGAGATCAGCCCTGGGATTTCTTTGGAAGGAATGATGCTAAAGCTGAAACTCCAGTACTTTGGCCACCTCATGCGAAGAGCTGACTCATTGGAAAAGACTCGGATGCTGGGAGGGATTGGGGGCAGGAGGAGAAGGGGATGACAGAGGATGAGATGGCTGGATGGCATCACTGATTCGATGGACATGAGTCTGAGTGAACTCCGGGAGTTGGTGATGGACAGGGAGGCCTGGTGTGCTGCGATTCATGGGGTCGCAAAAAGTCGCACACGACTGAGCGACTGATCTGATCTGATCTGATCTGATGTGTTAGGTACTATGTTACCTGCTGGCCCTACAAAGATGAATAAGGACCTCAATAGCAAGTTCTGCTTTCAAAAGCAAATGTCCTGCAGTAGGACCTGAACTAAAAAATGAGGACGAGTTCGTACCCAATACAATGGCTATTATTCCAAAACAAAAACCCAGAAAATAACTAGTGTTGGTGAGGATACAGAGATACTGGAACCCTTGTGCATCGCTAGCAAAAATGTAGAATGGAGCAGCTGCTATACAAAACAGTTCGGAGGGTCCTCACAAAATTAAACAGAATTATCATGCTATCCTAAAATTTCACTTCTGAGAATAACCAAAAAAAATTTAAAGCAATGTCTGGAACAAATATTTATACATCTGTGTTCACAGCAGCTATATTCGTAATAGCCAAAAAGTGGAAGGAACTCAAGTGTCTGATGCATGAATGATTAAACTAAACGTTGGGCATAAATATGCAATGAAATATTATTCAGTCTTAAAAAGGAAGGAAATCCTGACACTTGTTACGACGTGCATGAATCTTGAGGACACTGGACAAAGTGAAATAAGCCAATCACAAAAGGACAAATATTTTATGATTTCACTTAGATGAGGTACTGGAGTAGTCAAATTCAGAGAGAAAGAAAAAAAGTAGAATGGTGGTTGCCAAAGGTTGAGGGGAGGGGAGAACAGGGAATTAGTGTTTAATAGGTACAGTGTTTCAGTTTCAGAAGCTGAAAAAGTAAAGGATAGTGGTAATGACATACCAAGGTGACTGTACTTAATGCCACTGAACTGCACACTTAAAAATGACTGGAATGGGGGAATTCCTTGGTGGTTTCACGGTTAGGACTCTGAACTTTCACTGCCGGGGACTGGGTTGAATCCCTGGCTGAGGAATTAAGATCCCACAAACTGTATGGCATGCCAAAAAACAAACAAGAAAAGATTCAAATGGTAAATTTTATGTTATATATATTTTGTGTACATGCATGCTAAGTCACTTCAGTCATGTCCAACTCTTTGCAACACTATGGATTGTAGCCTGTCACACTCCACTGTCCATTGGATTCTCCAGGCAAGAATACTGGATTGGGAAGCCATGCCCTCCCTCGAGGGGATCTCCCCGACCCTAGGCTCGAACCCACATCTCCTGCATTGGTAGGCAGTTGCTTTACCACTAGTGCAACATGTATATTTTGCCACAATTAAAAAAAAATTCTGAGGAATATTATCTATAAGTGCTACTATGAAACAGCCAGGATATATTGTTAAGTAAAAAAAAAACAAGGTAGAGAAAACAAACAGTATGACACTATACCAAAAGAGCGTGGAAGAATATATAGCTATACACAGATATTATATAGACATTTTCTACAATTACTATAACTTTTAATGGAAGGATAAACAAAAAGCTTTAAAAAAAACTAACTACCCTCAAGGGAAGGAAAGAATAAGGTTAGGATTCAGCTGGTAAAGAATCCAGCTGCAGACTCCGGTTCAATTCCTGGGTCGGGAAGATCCCTTGGAACAAGGATAGGCTATCCACTCCAGTATTCATGGCCTTCCCTGGTGGCTCAGATGGTAAATAATTTGCCTGAAATTCGGGAGACCTGAGTTCAATCCCTGGGTTGGGAAGATCCCCTGAAGGAGGGCATGACTACCCACTCCAGTATTCTTGCCTGCAGAATCCCCACGGACACAGGAGCCTAACAGGCTCCAGTCCAGTGGGTCTCAAAGAGTCAAACACAAATGAGTGACTAGGCACAAACACAGTCCAGAAACTAGACTCCTCTCAATGTACCTTGTCATAGATCTCAAGTTTTTAAACATGATTATAAAATAAATTTAAACAAAAAAAAATTTTAAGTCGTTCCTCAAAATCAAAATGAAAAACAAACCTACACTGTATATTGAGTTAAACCAAACAGAGGAGTGCTTAACTCTGAAACACAGCAATCTGACTGCACATCCTTGGTGAAATGCATCCTAAGGACATAAGAAATACAAAGAAACCTTACAGTGCTTTCAGTAATGATACTGATATTATGCTGAAATTATGTCATGTCTGTATATCATAAGGTTTCGGTATGAGAAGAAACAAAAATTCTAAAATTTTAAATAAAAACTCTCCAATAATATTTCATTACAAGTTATCAGTATAAACTCATGCTGAACTTTCTTTTTTTAAAAAAGTATTTCCTAGCTCCATCTTTGAAGAGACCTATAAATTACTAACCTAGGATCAATAAGCATAGCACCCAGAGAGCAGTCTGTAAACGTCCGTGACAATTCCTTCCAACTCAAAGGAAACAGCGCTCACAAAAGAAACTGATAATTCAAGTTCTGAGGCAGAATTTTATGAAATGAGGTTGGATCATACCAGAAAGCAAGGAAGCAATCAGAAACCACTAGGGTAGTATCAAAAACACTTAGGAGCTATCTTGAAGAGGTGCTCACTGCCAAAAGCAGAACAGACTGAGCCACAACAAAATAATAACGGCAATGCACTGAAACCCATAAAATATGACAAAAATCCATGACTTCATAATGATACTTGAAAGGAGAATGATGATATTTGAAAGGAGAAAGATCTCATTAGTCACTTTTGAAAGATTCTTATGAATCAATTTATTATCCTAAAAACTAACAAAGGAGAACAGCTGCATATTTACTGTCTTTTTTATATAAACTGAACACAAGAGTAACTCAACAGTCCAATAATCAAAATGAGGAAGTTTCTGTTTATAAAGTATTCTAGCTGAGAAACGAAGAATGACAGAGTATCACCATTTTATAAACCCCTAATAAAATTCTAGACCTAGGGAAAGATCGACGTCTGCTAAAATTATACAGAGTAACAAGCAGCTATTACAGGGCCTTGGAACTATTCTTTCAAAACAAAAACAGACAGAGGAACATGGTCAAAAGCATCACAGGGATGCAAACAACAAAATGAAGTCTGAGACAATCTGCAGGGCAAGTGTGTTACGAGAAAAAAGGAAGATGGGAAACGGAAGGAGAAACTATAAATTAAGAGGCATATCAGTTCAGTTCAGTAGCTCAGTCATGTCCAACTCTTCGTGATCCCATGCACCGCAGCACGCCAGGCCTCGCTGCCCATCACCAACTCCCAGAGTCTACCCAAATCCATGTCGATCGAGTCAATGATGTCATCCAACCATCTCATCCTTTGCCGATCCCTTCTCCTCCTGCCCTCAATCTGTCCCAGCACCAGGGTCTTTTCCAATGAGTCAGCTCTTCGCATCAGGTGGCCAAAGTATTGGAGTTTCAACTTCAACATCAGTCCGTCCAATCAACACCTAGGACTGATCTCCGTTAGAATGGACTGGTTGCATCTCCTTGCAGTCCAAGGGACTCTCAAGAGTCTTCTCCAACACCACAGTTCAAAAGCATCAATTCTTCAGCACTCAGCTTTCTTTATAGGCCAACTCTCACATCTATACATGACTACTGGAAAAACCATAGCCTTCACTAGACGGACCTTTGTTAGCAAAGTAATGTCTCTGCTTTTTAATATGCTGTCTAGGTTGGTCATAACTTTCCTTCCAAGGAGTAAGCATCTTTTAATTTCATGGCAGCAATCACTATCTGTAGTGATTCTGGAGCCCCCAAAAATAAAGTCAGCCACTGTTTCCACTCTGTCCCCATCTCTCTGCCATGAAGTGATGGGACCGGATGCCATGATCTTCGTTTTCTACATGTTGACCTTTAAGCCAACTTTTGCACTCTCCTCTTTCACGTTCATCAAGAGGCTCTTTAATTCTTCTTCACGTTCTGCCATAAGGGTGGTGTCATCTGCATATCTGAGGTTATTGATATTTCTCCCGGCAATCTTGATTGCAGCTTGTGCTTCTTCCAGCCCAGCGTTTCTCATGATGTACTCTGCATAGAAGTTAAATAAGCAGGGTAACAATATACAGCCTTGACATACTCCTTTTCCTATTTGGAACCAGTCTGTTGTTCCATGTCCAGTTCTTCCTGACCTGCATACAGGTTTCTCAAGCGGCAGGTGAGGTGGTCTGGTATTCCCATCCCTTTCAGAATTTTCCACAGTTTATTGTGATCCACACAGCCAAAGGCTTTAGCATAGTCAATAAAGCAGAAATAGATGTTTTGCTGGAACTCTCTTGCATTTTCCATGATCCAGCGGATGTTGGCCATTTGATCTCTGGTTCTTCTGCCTTGTCTAAAACCAGCTTGAACATCTGGAAGTTCTCTTTCCACGTATTGCTGAAGCCTGGCTTGGAGAATTTTAAGCATTACTTAATTGCCAACATCCGCTGGATCATGGAAAAAGCAAGACAGTTCCAGAAAAACATCTATTTCTGCTTTATTGACGATGCCAAAGCCTTTGACTGTGTCGACCACAATAAACTGTGGAAAATTCTCAAAGAGATGGGAATACCAGACCACCTGACCTGCCTCTTGAGAAATCTGTATGCAGGTCAGGAAGCAACAGTTAGAACTGGACATGGAACAACAGACTGGTTCCAAATAGGAAAAGGAGTACATCAAGGCTGTATATTGTCACCCTGCTTATTTAGCTTCTATGCAGAGTACATCATGAGAATCGTTGGGCTGGAAGAAGTACAAGCTGCAATCAAGATTGCCGGGAGAAATAGCAATAACCTCAGATATGCAGATGACACCACCCTTATGGCAGAAAAGTGAAGAAGAACTAAAAAGCCTCTTGATGAAAGTAAAAGAGGAGAGTGAAAAAGTTGGCTTAAAGCTCAACATTCGGAAAACGAAGATCATGGCATCCGGTCCCATCACTTCATGGCAGAGAGATGGGGACATGGTGGAAACCGTGTCAGACTTTATTTTTCTGGGCTCCAAAATCACTGCAGATGGTGACTGCAGCCATGAAATTAAAAAACGCTTACTCCGTGGAAGGAAAGTTATGACTAACCTAGATAGCATATTCAAAAGCAGAAATATTACTTTGCCAACAAAGGTCCGTCTATTCAAGGCTATGGTTTTCCCAGTGGTCATGTATGGATGTGAGAGTTGGACTGTGAAGAAAGCTGAGCGCTGAAGAATTGAAGCTTTTGAACTGTGGTGTTGGAGAAGACTCTTGAGAGTCCCTTGGACTGCAAGGAGATGCACCCAGCCCATCCTAAAGGAGATCAGTCCCGGGTGTTCAATGGAGGGACTGATGCTGAAGCTGAAACTCCAATATTTTGGCCACCTCATGCGAAGAGTTGAGTCACTGGAAAAGACTCTGATGCTGGGAGGGATTGGGGGCTGGAGGGGAAGGGGACGACAGAGGATGAGATGGCTGGATGGCATCACCGACTCGATGAACATGAGTTTGAGTGAACTCCGGGAGTTGGTGATGGACAGAGAGGCCTGGTGTGCTGCGATTCATGGGGTTGCAGAGTCGGATGCGACTGAGTGACTGAACTGAACTGAACTGAACTGGAGTGTGAGATGAGTGCAATTGTGCGGTAGTTTGAGCATTCTTTGCCTTTGTCTTTCTTTGGGATTGGAATGAAAACTGACCTTTTCTGGTCCTGTGGCCACTGCTGAGTGTTCCATATTTGCTGGCATATCGAGTGCTGCACTTTCACAGCGTCATCTTTTAGGATTTGAAATAGCTCAACTGGAATTCCATCACCTCCACTAGCTTTGTTCGTAGTGATGCTTCTGAAGGCCCACTTGACTTGACATTCCAGGATGCCTGGCTCTAGGTGAGTGATCACACCATCGTGATTACCTGGGTCGTGAAGATCTTTTTTGGACAGTTCTGTGTATTCTTGCCACCTCTTAGGATCCTCTGCTTCTGTTAGGTCCCTACTATTTCTGTCCTTTATTGAGCCCATCTTTGCATGAAATGTTCCCTTGGTATCTCTAATTTTCTTGAAGAGATCGCTCGTCTTTCCCATTCTATTGTTTTCCTCTATCTCTTTGCACTGATCGCTGAGGAAGGCTTTCTGATCTCTCTTTGCTATTGTTTGGAACTCTGCATTCAAATGAGGATATCTGTCCTTTACTCCTTTGCTTTTCCTTCCCATCTTTTCACAGCTATTTGTAAGGCCTCCTCAGACAGCCATTTTGCTTTTTTGCATTTCTTTTTCTTGGGGATGGTCTTGATTCCTGTCTCCTGTACAACGTCAATTGTACATTGGAGACAACTGTACTGTACCGTGTACTTGGCAATTGAGACAGTTCAAAATGGTGTGCCAAACTCAGGAATGAGCAATCCTGTTTCTATCAAAAGCCACAATACTCGGGGAAAAGACAGACATCAAGTTAAGAACTTCAGAAAAATTTAATGTGTGTGTTTGTGTATAAATGCACGTTTTGTAAAGAGAAATAAACATACTAACATACTAACAAGGATCTTTTCTCCAATTTAATAAATGGACATTCACCCCATTTATTTGAACATGTTCCAATTTCAATCGAAGTACTGAGGAGGAATTCTCTATACCCAATGAAAGAACACCCAACTTGTTGATTGTGAACAATAATAAGCAAATTTGAAATAACCCAAATTCTGCAATTTCTCTCCTGGCATCCTTAGCTCAATACCATGTATTATTTCATTCGAAGCACTCATTTTGATTTCACCAAACATCAGTACAGGAATGAACCCAAGGCAGGCTTGAAGCCTGGGTCTGCTGAAAGATGCTTTACCTAGGAAATGTCTTTCGACTCATCCAGTCCCACAAAGAACACTCAAGAATGTGCTGGGGTTACCTGCTCCAATTATTTGCTCCCACTAAAAGCTGGCAAGCTGATCCAAAGTTCCTGGATCAGAGACAGGACGGTGTCATCAGCAGACAAGTCCTTGTAAGGACCTAAGAATCCTTACTTCTATTTGCAAGTGTGCTGTGTTGATTGCTGAATTTCCATATCCTTTGCTATTACAGAAACTTTACACTCTCAGACTGTCAGGAGACTCTGTCAGTGGCATCACTGGCCTGATATGACAACCAAGCCAACTATCCCCGACATCACTTCATATCACCAGAGCTTTCTCTTACACATCTAGGTGCTCTCCCTAGAATGAGTGAAATTCAAAAAGATGCAGTCTCACTGCCAGCAAAATGTCTAGCCTATATGGGCATGTTTGAAGAGAGGACAGAGACAGCTCACCATGCCACCACCATTATGAAAGCCCCAGGAGCCCACAATGAGAGATGCAAATTCATATGAAACAAATACATCGTCTTTCTAGTACTTTCTCTCTAGGGTCACTTAGAAATGAAATCTGGAATAGAATGAACACTTCTGGACCATCTATTCTGCATCATGCATTGTGCTAGCTACTTAAATCTCTCACTTAATCCTAATAGCCATTCAAAGTATTTTTGTTATTAGTGCCTTTTCACAAATGATTTTCACAAAGATGTTGAAGTGAAGTGAAGTGACTCAGTCGTGTCTGACTCTTTGCGACCCCATGGACTGTAGCCTACCAGGCTCCTCCGTCCATGGGCTTTTCCAGGCAAGAGGACTGGAGTGGGTTTCCTTCTCCAGATCACAGAGATGTTAGGTGACTTAATTTCAAAGCCAGAGGGATGGTATGGGGAGGGAGGAGGGTTCAGGATGGGGAACACATGTATACCTGTGGCGGATTCATTTTGATATTTGGCAAAACTAATACAATTATGTACAGTTTAAAAATAAAATAAAATTAAAAAAAAATAAAAAATAAACTAAAAAAAAAAAAGTTCAAAGTCTGAAAGCTACTACGTGAAAGAGGCAAAAGTTAAACCCAAATCAGTATATAAATCTTTATGACTTCTTTCTTACAACTCTATTTGCTTTCCAAAGGGATTATACTGACTTAAAATGATACCAGAACCAAAGATAGTCCTCCTTCATTTTTTTGGTGACAGAACTGGGTAGTTTTAACACCCAACAGGGACTACCATGCAAGGAACCAAATTCCTATATTAAACCGATACCCACAGTCTATACCAAATCTCTCCTTACCAGTTAGACTGTGTGTAGTCAGTGGAAGAGCAGAAATATTTTATTCAACCTCTACAATATTTTCAAGTATTTGGACTATACAAGTTGCCCTCTACGTTTCAAAATCTATCAATAATCATCTTTCTACAAAATTTCCCAGATTTATGCTAGTTTACTTGGAAGTATTAAATCTTTGAATTTTACAATAAAATGAAGATTCCAAAACAAGTAGTATTCGATTTGCTGAAAGCAGTGTAACAAAGGATTAAAGACTAAAATTAAGACAACAACAACAACAACTTTAAATTCTAGGTACTATGTAGCTACATTAATATTAGAATATGAGAAAACGGTAAAAGCTATCACTTTCACAGAACTTACTCCAAAAGTACTGTGCCAAATACTTTATAAATGCTTCATTTTGTATAAACGCTTCATTTTGTATCTTCCAAAGTGTTAACTCTATTTTACAAGCAAAGTGACAATGGTAAGAAAGCCCAAGTAACTTGACCAAAGTAATACAGATAGAAAGTGGTAGCTGCTGCTGCAGTTTATACACTTCCAAAGCTTTTACCTCTTGTCGTCACAGTTTACTGCCCCCTAATTCCTATCTGGTAAACATACCTTTGTCCACAATTCTAAAACCACTGTTGAAACACATACAAAATTATTTAAACCTATTATTAACTGTATCCATTAATTTGTCATAGCTTCTAAAGTAAGATAATTAAAAAGTGCCTAAAGATGGTAACAACAACCCTGTATGCGAGACAGCAAAAGAGACACAGATGTATAGAACAGTTTTTTGGACTCTGTGGGAGAGGGAGGCGGGGATGATTTGGGAAAATGGCATGAAAACATGCATAATATCATATAAGAAACGAATCGCCAGTCCGGGTTCGATGCGGGATACAGGAAGCTTGGGGCTGGTGCACTGGGATGACCCAGAGGGATGGTATGGGAAGGGAGGTGGGAGGGGGGTTCAGGATGGGGAACACGTGTATACCCGTGATGGATGCATGTTGATGTATGGCAAAACCAATACAATATTGTAAAGTAACAAAAAATAATAATAATAAAAATAAATAAATAAATAAAAGTGCCTAAAGAATTATCATTAGAAAAATTCAAGTAAGGCAACCGATTTTCAGGACGTATTCAGAGGTCAAGAACAGATAATTCACACAACAAAACCTCTATCACTGCTTGGGAGTTACTGTTCTTAAATTGATGTAAAGATAGTAAGACCAGGATACCATCTTAAGTATTTAAGACAATGTAAATACTGTAAACCCACCAGCCTAAAGGCTGAACCAAAGCACCCATTGTCAAAATCATGTTACCTTCAATATTTACTAAGTGAATTATGAATAGTATTATTATAGTCTGCTCTTTAAAGTCTTATTATCAAATAACAGAAAAGATGTAACCATAACTTGGACAATTTAAACTTCTGAAAAGCTATTACTTCCCCAGTTCCAATGTTTCAAAGTTCTTCATCAAAGAATAATATCTGAAAACTAAGATAAGTAACATCCCCCAAACATGAAATCTTCAATCTATCAGAGTCTGAGCGTAAATACATAACTTTTTAATGTACAAGATGCAGTTAAAAATAACATGTTAGTTGTTCCTGTTGTTTATCAAACACATTCATTAGACTGATTAAAAGGGCAATACAAGAATAATTTTCTACAATATGCCAAATAATAGATGAAGTCTTACCTCCATTGCTGAAACTACCATCTGTTGGTCATAGTGATTCAGAAGATTGGGCATGAAGGCAGTGTTATAAGGCAAATCCTGGCACACCCTCAAGGTAATAGGCTCAAAGAAAATAAACTGTGCCTACCTGTATGGCCCACAAACATAGTCAAGGGCCACAGTTAAAAGATGATCCAACTCATAGCCACGCTTTCTCGATTGAATGGGATTCAGATGATCAGGCCTACTCAAGATGTATTTTAGATCTTTGTACACCTACAGGTCTCAGCTTGAAAGTACTTCTTCTATCTTACTGTTAAGTTCTTCAAACAGAATTACTCTGCACCGTCAGAGGTTTGTTAGCTTGGTCTCACAAAAGGCATTTGTTGTTGGTTTCACAATATGGGAAAATGACATCATCTTGCCTCTTCTTTTCATTTTCTTACATCGGGTACCATGTGGCCAACGTGTCAAGTTGATCAACCACATTCCCAAACAACAGATTCCATCTTAGGAGAAGAGCTATTTCTTCCTTTGACTGAAATATCTGAAAAATAATTGAAAAAAAAAATGGGTGAAATTAGCAATTTCCTCTTAAAATATTACAAGCTTGATATTAAAACTTTGATTAGCTCAGTAAAGTTGCAGGATACAAAATCAGTATACAAAAATCAGTTGCGTTTCTACACACTAACAATCAGCTACTAGAAAGAGAAATTTTAAAATACTGCCTTTGGGACTTTCTGGTGGTCCAGTGATTAAAACTGCACACATCCACTGATGAGCTCCAGTGCACTCCCTGGTGGAGAACTAAAATTCCAAGTGCCAGGCGTGTGGCTAACAACAACAACAACGATCACAAACTTTGACTGCCTTACAGATAAAATACATGGATATTTCAGAAAAGATACGACAGTTTCTCTACCTTCTCATTCTTACTATAGATATACAAGAGAATCCATAAACAGCATTTAAAGGAAAGCACTATTTCCTCCCTCAGTTGTTTATATAACATATAGTTTAATTTCCCATCTACAGTGGTAGTTTTTCATTTGTCACAAGACATAATTGATCCATTTTGAAAACCTTGCATGCTGTTGTCCTAAATTTTATTTAAATATCTGCCACACTTAATAACAAGTTATTTAAATGTTATTATATACGTTTTAATCATTACATGATTCAGCAGATGGTATCTGTGAAAGGTGTAAACTCTAAAGAAATCAAAAGATATGGATTGAAGCCTCTTTCCAACTATGTGAATCACTTAACTTCTCTGAGCTCAGAATTTTCCTTTCTAAAAACTGCACCTCCCTGTCAAAGATGTATGAGTGAATTATAAAATAATGCCCTCTATAAAAGGTAAAGCAACATCAAACTTTAGGTCGTTTTATTACTGAATGACAGCAGATACAAAGACTTACTTCTATCAACCAATACTGAACTGGCAAACAGAAGATTCTAAAAGTAGCATCAGGACATTTTCCCAACAATGCTTCATCCTTTTAGATAGTACAAAAATTCAGTACATAGATGGAGAAAACGTTTGACCAACAAATGCCTCATTATACACAGTCAGGCTGCAGAGAAGAGTCAACTCTAGAGAGTTACAGCATGGAATAGGAATGATTTCCAGTTAAGAGTTTCTACCAAGTTTCAGAGTTGGATTTGACACTGCCTTTCCTGGGGGCTTCCCTGGTGGCTCAGACAGTAAAGAATCCGCCTGCAATGCTAGAGACATGGGTTCGATCCCTGGGTTGGGAAGATTCCCTGGAGGAGGAAATGGCAACCCACTCCAGTATTCTTGCCTGGAGAATGCCATGGACAGAGGAGCCTGGCAGGCTACAGTCCATGGGGTCGCGGAGAGTTGGATGCAACTTTCACATTCACTTTTTTTCTAGGGACAAAAATATGCATCTCTTTTGGGGCTGGAAGGGTAAGTAGAGTGGAAGGCAGGATTGGTAGGAAAAAAGCATATTCTAAAACTATCATACTTCCATTTGGTTTTGTAATGATGTTAAGTCTGCTTTTACTTTATTTTTGCTTCACAGATGTCAAATATTTCTGTTTGAAGTACACAACCTCAGCTGGGAAAACATGAGAAAGTCAGGTTCAGAAATTCTCAGAGACCCAGGTTAACAGGACAACTCAAATAGATATTAGGGCCTGTGACAGAGAACTTGAACCGTCTTGGCTAAAGCAGAGAAAGAAACTGTCCTTTGCGCACTACCAATGACAGGGACCTCTGCCTCCCAGGCTTTCATTACTGGGCAGAAAAAACTATTTGGAGAAAGTAAAGCCATGGCTGAATCTTGCCAATTTCTCCCCCAAGCATATGGTCTTGAGTAGAAGAAGAGAAAAGTAAAGTCTACAACCTTAGGAATTAGAGACACCGAAGTCACAAGCAACCTCTGCCCCAAACGTTTCATCTCTCTAATACGGAAATCTCTAAATCAGAAATATTTGTTAAAGCTTCTTGGCCTGCCATTTTCTTTCCTCCTTCAAGCTGGGCCCAGAAATGTGATGTCTGGCTATGGAAAAGAGATATTAAACACAGTCATGTATATTTAAGCTTAATTATCATGCAGCACGGTAACAATTATGCATATCATCACATGTGTCAAATAAGCCCTGAAAGCTTTATTTGGCTACAGTATCAAACATCCATAGAAGTTCCATTTTTGTAGTTTGCTCCTTATGCAGCATGTTCATCTGCTTGCAACTTAAAAAAAATTAAAGGGGACATTGCTCCCTACTGAATATGTGTATAACAATGAGAATTTCAAATTTTTCATTTAGACTATTATTCAAGCTGTATGGGTTCTAAATTTACGGTTCAAAGAAGATGACCACACAAAACTTGAGGCAGAAACAAGGTAATACTGAGTTTTTTAAACTAGATGAGAAACCCCCTTATACTTCTGTCTACTCTATTTTACTTGTCTTTCCCTCAGTTATTCCTTTTGCCTCATTTACAAACAATGCTTCTCACAGACTTACAAAAGTGCTTTCCTTTATGCACTTTAACATTCAAATTTCCATATATCCAAACATTTTTGTAAAATTATTGTTAGCCTGGGATAGGATAAAACCTTAATACATTAAGACTGTAGTTTATGATTATTAAGATGAATAAGAAAAAACAGTAGAATGCCATGAGACAAGAAGAAAAATAGGAACAGTAAAAATATTAAGGAATTCATATTTCTTCCAAATTAAAGGTTCCCTAATTTTAAAGTGCAGTAGATTCATAGAAACCCCACGGGTCTAAGAAATCCAAACCTCTGGAAAATGAATGATATACATGCATTCTAATGATTATCTCTGTACTGTTACAAGTGATCTATAAGTTATATTTTGAGAAATGCTATCCTAAAATAGAATAACTTAAAACAGTACAGGATATTTGCACATAATTATGTGCTTAGCAAAAGTAATATATAAAATGAATTTTTTTAAAGCAGATAAAGAATACTACCTTAATAGAAAAATCGAAAAAGGACATAAATTTACAAATGGCCAACAAACATATGAAAAGATACTCAACTTTACTAATAAAAACATACAAACATGATATTTAACATTTTTGCCAATCAGATGAGCAAAGTAAGAATAACAGAACACAGTATAGGAGAGGGTGCAGAAAAAGGAATATATTCAACATTCCAACACATGGAAGTACTTATTTTTTTTTTTTTTTTTGGCTGTCCCACACGGCTTGCAGGATCTTAGTTCCCCAAACAAGGACTGAACCTGGGCCAGAGTAGTGGAGTGTCTAACCACTAGACCGCCAGGAAATTCTCCATTTTCAAATACTACTGGAGGAAAAGCAAAGTAGTTGGTATTTCAAAAAAGTAGCTATGGACATCAAAAGCCCTTAAAATGTATATAATTTGATTCAGCAGACCCATTCTACAATTTATGCTAAGAAAGTAAACACAAGTACACATGATGTATAACTGAAATGTTAGTACAAAAACCCAGAGACAATCTGAAAGTCTGCCAATATGGAATTGGTTAAACTAAGGTACAACCAACCTATAACACACTCACTAAAAATGATGAGCAGGATCTGTATATACTGACTTCAAACGACAGTAACACTACAAAAACTGAAAAATAAAATTTTAAATGGTTTACAAAACAGCATATAGTCTCCCACTTCTGTCAAAAATATACATACACGGAACAGAATAAAACTACCTGAACTGTTTAAAAATACAATATTATAGGGACTTCCCTGGCAATCCAGTGATTAGGACTCCACACTTCTATGTCAGGGAGCTCGAATTTCATCACTGGTCAGGGAATTAAGGTCCCACAAGCTGCACAGCGTGGTCAAAAAACAAAAACAAAACAAAAAAGTAGTAAAGTATTATAAATGCTGCAATGTTATTTTAAAGTCTGTCGCATGTTATTTATGTATGGGAACATTAAGTGCTAAATCTATGAATGTGTGCTGACAATACTACTACTTGAATCAATGATTTACTGGCTGTTGATTAAATAACAAGCCAAGGGACACAAAAATACCCTCCTACAGGTAGCAAGAAAAGCGCCTTCTCAAGAGGGTCTTAGAAGCCCGGGCAGAAAAGTGAATTCAGAGGGCGTCTGTGCTCCAAAGAAATAGCCTGATAGAGAGAGAAAAAGAAAGACATGGGGATCAGAGCTCTGATGGAGCAAAGGTGTTTTAATTAACATGGTGTGGGCATATAGACTGTCTTACAAGGTAGTTTTTCTCAGCAAAGATAAAGATTAAAATTCCAGACTTACAAAACATAGGTGATCCATATTAAAGAGACAGAGAGTTGTAAACAATCACTTTTACCGTATGGTTCACAAGAAGGAAGAGGGTACTTAACCTCCGTATAGAAAATCTAGTGAAGTAAATGCCTGGATTTCTCAGCCCCCGGGAGACACTTGAGTATTTAGGAATTAGTAAGGAACAGAGAATTTCTGACAGATCCAAAACAGCACACAGGAAGCCTCCTGTTAAATGCTTCCTGAAAACTAATTACCTTATTTTCCTGACATTTCAAAGCATTTGGGGGGAGGGGGGTAGAGGAGGAACCTCTTATTTCACTAAATAAAAGGCAACACTGTAAGAACTGCATCTTAATTATCTTTTATGTTCAGCGACATCCTTGCAAGCCTGCCCACTTAAACTTTTACATCACTTTCCTATCTTATTACCTCTATGTTGTGGTTTGGTACTTCAAACAAACACTTTTTTTTCCCCTTCCTCTTATGGAGTAAAAAGATGGTATTGATTTGCTTAAAAGTACCGATGAGGGGGAAAAAAAGGATGGAGGGAAATCATTATCTTGAGGAGTAAATGGTTCTTAATAACAGAACTACGGATTTATCCATCCCTTTGACTGTTAGCATGCCACTAAAGGCTAAAAGAAGGCTCAAGAGGGAGGTTAACATCCCCCTCGTCAAGTGTTTGTTTCCTTGCTCCTGCGGTATTGGCTTTGCCAAGTAACCCAATTCCCGTACATAAACGTTACAGGTCTCTCCAAACTACTTCTATAAAATAAGATATTGTTTGACCAATCTTATCGAGCAGTCATTTATTTCTATAGCTGCTGGTCTGCTCTGCTGCTCTGTCTGCCTACATTCAGAAGGGAACAAAAATTCAAAATTTCATTTATTCTGGGCCCAGAACCAGACCTTTTGTCCTTCCTAGATATTTTGCAACTTCGAGTTGACTCCTCTGCCTAAATTACTGGCATATGCTTTTGTTCTTTTAAGAAAGAAAGAAAGAAAAAACCACCCCTTATTCTCTTATTGAGGAAGGCAACTAATTCTGAAAAAGGCCTCTAGGAAGATGTTAAAATGTCTTGAAATGTTTAACAGAACCTTATTTCAGAGGCTATGGATGAACCTCCCCGAGGTACCCCAGGGCAAACACACGGAGCGTCCAAGGGGGCAGAGGGGAAAGCCTTGAGGAGGAAGTAGCAGACTTTGCAAAACTGATGGGAGGGAGGAGAGGGGACAACTTTCAGGACTAGAAACAAGAAGCAGTCCAGATGCTGCGATGCCGCCCGCACCCCCGCACCCAGCCCTCCGTGCATCGTCCCCCCGGCAAGCAGCCGCGTGCTCCACCCACAGCCCCCAGTGGCACGGGAGCGCCCCACGCCCCTGCGGTGCCGACCGAGCCCCAGGGCTGGGCCGAGGGCAGCGTGCAGGGAGCGCGGGCCACACTCGAACAGGTTGCTCGGCGCAGATTCGGGACCGAGAGGGTTAATCCAGTCCGCGCGCACAGTCCGCCCAGCCCCAAACTCGGGCTCCCCCGCCGGCCCGCCACCCACCCTGAGAAAGCCCGGAGACACCCCTCCACAGCACAGCGCCCAAGGCTTTTGTTTTGTCGGAGACGAGAATAACGATCCTTGAGGAGGAGGTGCCACAGCTGCTCGTGGCTCTTCGGCACAGGCTTAGACCGAGGAGCGGGCAGCCGCCGCGGCACCTCCTCAGTCCCCCCTCCCAAGTCCTTTTCCCACTGAGCAGGACGGGAAGGGGCCTGCACGACCCCGGGCTCACCTCACACCTCGGGGCCGGGCTCCCGTGGGGCTGTGGCGCCGGCCGGGGGCGGCCGCAGGTCCCTCAGGTAAACAGAGCCAGCGAAGACCACCAGCGTGCGCCTCCGAGCGACCGAGAGCTTTCGCGATGGCCGCGGCACATGCGCACGCACGCACGGCGCAGGCGCGCTGCGCACACTCGGCCGAGCGCTCCTATTTTGAGCCCAGCTTCTGGATACCCATCTGCAGGTTTCGTTGCTCTTGACCTCGCGCCGAGGCTGATGCCCGGCCCTGTCCTGCTCCGGCGGAGTCGTTCCGCGCTCTGGAAGCTTTTCTTAAATGCCCTCAGTCCCCTTTGCAAAGCTCTCCCTCCCTTCCCTGCTGAGACAGTGCAGCGACTCTCATCACTCAAGCCTGGAACGCTATTATTGAGAGACCACCAAAACCTGTTTGAGAACCAGCGTGCCCCCTGGGAACCCGGGGATTGGAATTGATTAAGAGGCGGGTGCTGAGAGTGGTACTGGGTGCAGATAGAGGTAGTCAGCTTTCATATTGCAGAGCTCCAGGCTGAAGCAGCAGAGCAGATACCCTCTTTACCAACACCCACTTTAGTGAGCAGGTGGGGCTTGAGGTTATTGGTGACATGCCCCATCTTCTGTTCTTTGAGAAATGTTTCTTCTCTCTTTTTCTTCGTAAGTGATTTTATTTTTTTCTACCTAAGCTATTTCAGAACTTAAAGATTCCTTAGAAATCATCTAAACCTAACCTCTCATTATTCAGACGTGGAAAAGAATGGTCCAGAAAGGTTAAAAAGACTTAGCCAAAGCCAGGCAGCGTTTTAAGGGCTGAGTCTGGATTCACTCATTCCAAGCCAAAGCTGTTACCTTTGCCTCTATCATTTTACCTACCTTCCTTTCTCTTCCTTTCCCTCCCTTTTCAACCTAGACTTCACAGGCATCATTTTGTTCTATGGTAGCACACAGGACTTAAAAGAAATACTTTGATCTTGTAGCATAGTATGACTGTACTTAAGGTTCTTCAACTGTACACTTGCTTAAAATGGTGTATTTTAGTATAATCTTCTGTCTGAATCTTTGCCACCCCATGTTAGGAGACTGACCAAAAACAGCTATATAATCTGTGGTTTGTCCAAACCCTTGGGACACATCTCTGTGGCCTCTTTAATTATAGGCAACTATTTTATACAAAGAAAAGTGGAAGTGTTAGTCCCTCAGTCGTGTCCGACTCTTTGTGAGTGATCCAATGGACTGTAGCCCACCAGGTTCCTCTATCCATGGACTTCTCCAGGCAAGAATACTGAAGTGGGTTGCCATTCCCTTCTCCAGGGGATCTTCCCGACCCAGGGATGGAACCCAGGTCTCCTGCATTGCAGCCAGATTCTTTACTGTTTGAGCCACCAGTGAAACAATCTGTTTTGAAGATGCTCCCTAAATGACAATAAATACTGAGCTTAGACAGTCATAAATATCGTTTAATGTCAGAAGATGAGCTATGCGAATTGCACCATAAAGGGGATCTGAAATGACATTTTCAATTTCGTTAATAAATACTAATGCAGTAATACTTTCTAAAAAAAAAAATAACATTGATCCATAGGCTGATTCTTATCAAGTCATTGTGTCTTGTGGAGCCAACACTGCCTCTACTGAAGGTGAGTGAAGCAGCTAAGAGCATTTATGAAAAGCAGTATAGACCTGCTTCGGGTACTTCTAGATCCCTTGTACCTTCAGATCCTCTAGAGATGTGCTGCTCTCGCATTTTTATGCAATTTACACATGGTCTTGTGAAAACTGTCAGGCATAGAACATATCTTGGCTCCTAGTGGGAGGTGGGAATGATGTAGAAATTATCGTTGAATGTATCAACATGATCACATCTCAGAAATAGACCACTGAGTGAAAGAAGCGAACTACAAAGTATGTAAATTATGATAGCTCTTTAAAACAGTCACACTGTTTACAAGGCCAAACATGTATATATAATAAGCAAAAAAAGTGGACAAGTAGGCAGCACACTAAATTTTATGACAGTGGATGCTTCTAGGCAGGCAGGGTGGGAAATGAGATCTGGGCAGCATGTAAAACAGACTTCAACTCTTAATCACACACATGAAGCAAAATGTTAACATTTTAAAAAAATCTCTGCAGGGAGAAAAGGGTGTTTCTTAGGCAAGTCTGTAAACTTTTCTTTATGGTTGAAATGTTTCCTTTAAAAATAATGTTGAGGGGCTTCCCTGGTGGTCCAGTAACTAAGATTCCACCCTCCCAATGCAGAGGACCTAGGTTTAATCCCTGGTCTGGGAACTAGTGAAAGACAGGGAAGCCTGGAGTGCTGCAGTTGATGGGGTTTCAGAGTCACACACGACTTAGCGACTGAAGAACAACTGGGAACTAGATTCCACAAACTGCAACTAAAGATCCAAGATCTTGTGTGCTGCAACTAAGATCCAGTGCAGCCAAATAAATATTTTTAAAAGGAATTAAAAAAAATTAAATGAAAGTAATGTTAAATTTTCAAGGACATTGAGCCAATGTGCTCACCGTGAACACAATGTGAATGGTGGTGTTCACTGGGGGATCAGCAGTCACACTGATGAAGGGCTGAACAAGGAGAGGTCCAGAGGATGCTGGTTAAGAGGATCAATGAAAGGGACCTTATTTTCAGGGATAAAAATATTCAGATCTAACAGGGATAAAGTGTCGGGCTCTCTTTAATCCCATCTTTCTTTCATTCAATGTTATAACCACCAATAGAAAGTCTTTAGGGCTTCCCTGGTAGCTCAGGAACTTCACCGAGACCCAACACTCTCCCAGGGAGTTGTTAAAACTGGTCTCTTTCTGGATGAACCCATTTGAAACCATCCATGTTAACCGGTAATACATGGTAATTCAGTATTGCATCTACTTACCTCCCCCAGGCCTCCACCCCTGCAAAAGTCTTTGTTTATTCTTTTTACGTACAACCTGATCATAAAACATACAACCATATTTAAAACCACTGGGATGGAATTCAGACACCATAAGTTTCAGTTTGGCCACTTACTGAGCCTTTGTCAACTCTAAAGAAAGCAGCAACCTCTATGAGCTTTACTTTTCATTTTTTTTTAAACGGGAGATATACGAATGCTGCCTATTTCAAAACAATGAAACAATATAAACATAGGGTTTACATTTATTTACCTTGGAAGAGAGTACATTTTTATGTATTTTAGAGAACGTGAGATAATGAGAAAAGTCTTCTTTTTTGAATTTGGTTAGCTGCTGCCCATAAGAACTGTTTTACACTTCCCAGATGTCCCTTCTGAAATGTTGTTTTTCTCCAGCATTAGTTTATAGTTCTATACCAGTAGTTATTTCTACATTGTACTTTCAAATCCTCCTCATTAGATTTCTTTTTTTTTTATTCTTGCATTCTCACTCTGCCTCTCATTACATGGTAGATGCTTCATAAATTTCATTAATGAAATTAGACCAGATTGAAAAATTCCCCAAATTTGGAGTTATCCTTATTCAGGCATGCCATCTGCTGGTTCCCTGGTGTATCTGTTAGTCGGCCTGAATTCCTTAATCCAATCAAGTACAATTCATGTGGAAGCATTGCTGAGTTTGTGTGTTGGGCAATTTTCCCACGTTCTTTCACTTCCTGTGTGCAGGTGCTATTCTTTCATTGAACCTCTCCAGAATTGTTTTTCCTGCAACCTTCTTTTACCTGTTGGCCACTCTAAAAACCCGGAGAAACGGAGTTTACGTTTCAGAACCCCGGTGTGACCAGAACGATATAACTGGGCATGCTCAGTAGGTTGGCCTGATTTGGAACATACTTACAGCTTGAATGGGGGCATTTAATGCTGTTTGTTTCAGGATTGGCTGCATATTCGTCCTGGCACTCTATTGAGAGATGGCAGCCTTTCCCACCCTCTGGGCCCTCCCACTTTTCCATTTTGTCCCCGTGCCCAAATTTGGAGCCAGCCCTCCAGGATCTCCCAGCCAATCAAGAGACCACACATTGTTGCCTAAGAGACCCCGGATGCCAGCGAAAAGATGTATAGGTAGTGATTGGCCTACTGGAAGGGGTGGGGGCTAGACGGAGTCACAGAAACAGGAGCTATGGCAACACCAGTGCTAGAGGCTTGAGGAGAAAGACTTGAAGAGAAAGCCTTAAAGAGGTGAGAGCAGTGATCGCTGCATGAAAAAGATGGAGACTCTTTTGAGAGCTCTTCTCTCAGGTCCTCCTGGGCTTCTCACGAGGCTTGGCAGTGACCCCGGGAATTACATTTTGCTCTGTATTAGGAGTTAAATGACCAGGTGCATCGTATATATGAAATTAACAACCAACAAATAATTACTTCTGTGCTTATCAAAGCACTAGGTCTTTGCATTGTCTTATAGTTTCTCTTTGTTTCCACCTAGTTGAATATAAGATGAATTCATATTTAAATCTAGATCAGATCAGATCAGATCAGTCGCTCAGTCGTGTGCGACTCTTTGCGACCCCATGAATCGCAGCACGCCAGGCCTCCCTGTCCATCACCAACTCCCGGAGTTCACTGAGACTCACGTCCATCGAGTCAGTGATGCCATCCAGCCATCTCATCCTCTGTCGTCCCCTTCTCCTCTTGCCCCCAATCCCTCCCAGCATCCGAGTCTTTTCCAATGAGTCAACTCTTCGCATGAGGTGGCCAAAATACTGGAGTTTCAACTTGAGCATCATTCCTTCCAAAGAAATCCCAGGGCTGATCTCCTTCAGAATGGACTGGTTGGATCTCCTTGCAGTCCAAGGGACTCTCAAGAGTCTTCTCCAACACCACAGTTCAAAAGCATGCATTCTTCGGTGCTCAGCCTTCTTCACAGTCCAACTCTCACATCCGTACCCTATTTCCTGATCATTTCCTGGCAATCTCTATTTCCTTCTCTGATGATACTGCAGCATACAATGGGTGAGCTGTGTGTTAGTGGAGAAACTCAACCGTGTTCTGCTCTGTAAACGCCAAATAAAAACCCGATTATCCTGAGTCTAACCCCAATGTTCGGTTCCTAATGTTGAGTTGTACCTTCTTTGCCACTAGCTTTAATCCTTAAACCACCTCACCTCCACTATTGTGTTCATTCATTCCGCTGATTGAGACAAGGTTTTATTGAGCACCTACTGTGTACTACTGAGTTTAGGATTCAGGTGAGCACATTCAGAAAACCACATTAGCAGAGAAGCACCAGTTTTGTACCACATTCTCTGATCTGAAGTTCAGTGTGTCTGTACAGATAGTGCATGAAGGGAGAGGAAGGAGGATGAACCAAAAAGGTAAATTCATGGTGCACCTAGATCAGCATGCTAAGGATTCTGTAGCCCTTACTGAGTCTCTGAAGGTTTTTGAGCTGACAAATGACAAACAGACCTTTAAAAAAATACTTCCCTGAATAGAGTAGTGGTTAGCCAAAGTTGGGGAGGAGGGAAGTGTGGAGATATTGATCAAAGGGTACAAACCTTCAGTTATAAAAGGAATAAGTTCTAGAGACCTTATGTACAGCATGGTGACTATGTGGTGATGGTGGTGGTAGTTTAGTCGCTAAGTTGTGTCCCACTCTTGCAACCCCATGGACTGTAGCCCACCAGGTTCCTCTGTCCATGGGATTCTCCAGGCAAGAACACTGGAGTGGGTTGCCATTAACTTCTTCAGGGGATCTTCCTGCCCAGGGATCATGGTGACTATAGTTAATAATAATATATTATATACTTGAATTTTACTAGAAGAGTAGATCTCAAGGGTAATCACACACAGAAGCACACACATGCACACACACGCACACATGCACACACACACAGTAACTATGGGAGGTGATGGATATGTTACATAGTTTGATTGTGGTAAGCATCCCACAATGTGTACATATACTAAAACATCACCTTAAATATATACATTGTTTTTGTTAAAAAAAACCCTCTTGTAGTAGACTGTAATCTCCATTACAGGCAAGACTTGTCTTTATACCTGTAATACAGACCTAAGAAGTCTTTAGTGAAGTTGTGCAATGGTGACAGTGTGAAGAATGGCTTTGAAGATGGGATTGGAGGTGTGTTACCACTGGAACTTGACCAGAGGACCTAGCCTTGCCTTTAAGCATGACACTAGAAGCACACACTGGGGGTAAGGGCCAGAAGCCCTTTTTCTTCCCCTTTATCCAAAGAAAAATTAAAGGGGAACATGCAAGGACAGCCATTAAGGGGGAAAGAGGTCATGAAAAAACAACAGCCAGGTTTGTATGTAGAAGGAGGGAAGGCAACTTGCTTTGTCTTGTAATTTTTTGGTATGTTGTATGAAAGCGTCTGAGTGGTCTATACTGTGAACCAGTGTGGACATGCAGATATGCACACTGCCCATCTTCTAGAGTGGACAGAGGAAAAAAACTGTAAAAGGATAATGACAAAAACCAGGGCAGGATACCTCCATATGCCTGCTTCAGGAAGACTATTACCAAGAGGGCTCTTTTGCTCAGCCAGGCCCATCTCCTGAAAACCAAACTTTACTCAAATTGATTTGAAAAAAAAGCCTAATTCAAATGATTTCTAGCTCTGAAGAACCAGGAAGGAAAAAAAAAACAAACAAAAAAAACCAGCAAAACCTTAGGGAGGACCTGGAAAAACTACTTTGTCTTAATCAGAAATCGTGCTTAGAATCAGTCAGATTGTTTTCTACTCAAACTGGGAAAAGAGAGTTTCTGAGCTTACAACAGAAGGTTTTAACCTGGTATAAGCAAAATGTAATGTTAATATGCGGAGAAGGCAATGGCACCCCACTCCAGTACTTTGCCTGGAAAATCCCATGGATGGAGGAGCTTGGTAGGCTTCAGTCCATGGGGTCACTAAGAGTCGGACACGACTGAGTGACTTCCCTTTCACTTTTCACTTTCATGCATTGGAGAAGGAAATGGCAGCCCACTCCAGTGTTCTTGCCTGGAGAATCCCAGGGACGGGGGAGCCTGCTGGCTGCCGTCTGTAGGATCACACAGAGTTGGACACGACTGAAGTGACTTAGCAGCAGCAGCAGCAATGTTAATATGAATTTTTCTAGGGAGAAGATTCATAGTTTTCATCGTATCCTCAAAGAGTTTTATAGGCCTGAAAAAAATAAAATAAAAGATGGAAAACAATTGGTTTAAGGAATTCCCTGGCAGTCCAGAGGTTAGGACTCTGTATGTTCATTGCCGAGGGCCAGGGTCAATCCCTGGTTGGGGACTAAGATTTTGCAAGCCGAGTGGCTTAGCCTAAACAGATAAATAAAAATTGTTGTGTACACACAACTTCAATCAATTTAAATAGAAGAAACATCAACCATGAATAAATAGCAATAAAAAAGGAAATATGTGATTTTTAACTGAGCAGATCTAGACTCAGTGACCATGCTTTATATATTTGCCTGCTCATGTGTATTTTTATAGCAGCCAATTAATAATACTGTAATGAAATCATTTCTTACATCTTTGCAACTTAGCTGTTAGGAGCTAAGAATGTGAGGGCTCATCTGAACCTCCTTTATTTCCCCTTATTCCAGTGGAGTGGTATCAGCAGGCAACTGCAGGAAGACATTATCTATGGTTTAAAACCCTGAGGTTTTAAAACTATTGGCTTTCTCTTCAGCTCTAATTTAAACCTGAGAGGGAATATTACATGTCAAGTGAGAGTCACAAAATTTCAGATCTAGCATTTGGGGGAATCCTCTGTAAGTCCAAAACTAACGGTTAATTTAAAAAATATATATTTGTTTTTATTTATTTGGCTGTGCCAGGTCTTCGTTGTGGCATGTGGATCAAAATATTGTCTGGGTGAATTCCCTGGTGGTCCAGGGGACCTGGGTTCTATCCCTGGTCAGGGAACTACATCCCACATGCCCTAACAAAGACCTGGCTCAGCCAGATAAATAAATAAAAAGAAATCTTTTTTTAAATTGTCTTATATTTGTTGCTATACTTTTTGGAGCCCTGGGTCAGGCAGGCAAATCCTGTGCAGGCTCCAACTCAGCACCACTGCTTTGGATCTGAAACATACCTTCAGAGAGGAAGAAGGCACAAACAAACAGAAACACTGAAGCTATATACTGAAAAATGCCATCCATCTGCTTTAAATATTTTTTACCTTAAAATATTTTGTTGTGCCCCCTTCAAGGAGAGGCTTTGAAGAACTCTGGAAATAACAGGAAGTTCTAAGAAAGTCTGTGGTGATGCTATTTTTTTTTTTAAAACTTTTTATTTTGTGTTGGAGTATAACCAATTAACAGTGTTGTGGTAGTTTCACATGAACAATGAAGGGTCTCACCCATACATATGCATGTATCCATTCTCCCCCAGCCAGGCTGCCATTGAGCACAGTTCCTTGTGCTATATCATGGGTCCCTGTTGGTTATCCATTTTAAGTATAGCAGTGTGTACCTGCCCAAGTCAATCCTAAAGGAGATCAGTTCTGAATATTCATTGGAAGGACTGATGCTGAAGCTGAAGCTCCAATTCTTTGGCCACTTGATGCGAAGAGCCCACGCATTAGAAAAGACCCTGATGCTGGGAAAGATTGAAGGCAGGAGGAGAAGGGGATGCCAGAGGACGAGATGGTTGGATGGCATAACTGACTCAATGGACATGAGTTTGAGTAACCTCCGGGAGATGGGAAAGGACAGGGAAGCCTGGCATGCTGCAGTCCATGGAGTTAGTCAGACATGACTGAGTGACTACTTGCAAAAAGTTTCAAAGCTAGTAAGTTTTAGAGCCAGGATCCAAACTGTGTAATGTAAAAAGTTTTGGTTGCAAACAACAGAAATAGATTCTAGCTAATGTGTGTGTGCTGTGTGCTTAGTCGCTCAGTTGTTTCCAACTCTTTGTCGCCCGCCAGGCTTCTCCGTCCATGGGGATTCTCCAGCCAAGAATGCTGGAGTGGGTTGCCATGCCCTCCTCCAAGGACTCTTCCCAACCCAGGGATCGAATTCAGGTCTCCCGCACTGCAGGCAGATTCCTTACCATCTGAGCCACCAGGGATGCCCCTACAAGAAGGGTCTTCTAGCTAATGTAGGTGAAATTTATTGAAGGCTATCAGGTGGCCCACAAAATGGATAAGAAAGGACATGCATGCACGCTAAGTTGCTTCAGTCGTGTCTGATTCTTTGTGACCCTGTGGACCATAGCCCACCAGGGTCCTCTGTCCCAGGGATTCTCCAGGCAAGAATACTGGAGTGGGCTGCCATGGCCTCCTCCAGGGGATCTTCCTGGCCCAGGGATCAAACCTGCATCTCTTCTGTCTCCAGAATTGGCAGGCAGATTCTTTACCACTAGCACCACCAAGGAAGCCCCTCCAAGAAGAGTCTAAGAACAGCTTAACAGTCTACTCAGAGCATCTATGGTACTTTGAATGATCACCTTGGCTGTAAAGCAAGGATAAGCCAGCATCAGTTACCTGGCCTAGCTTAGTCTTATGACTGGGCAAGGGGAGGCCGCCTCGATTAACGAACCCAGCAGACCCTAAACACTGAGGGAAAAGTAATCCCTCGTGGAAATTAGAGTGCTTTAATCCAATGAAGACATACATAGGGACTTCCCTGGCTGTCCAATGGTTAGAATTGGATCATAAAGAAGGTTGAGCGTTGAAGAATCGATGCCTTTTAATTGTGGTACTGGAGAAGACCTTTGAGACTCCCTTGGACAGCAAGGAGATCAAATGAGTCCATCCTAAAGGAAATCAACCCTGAATATTCATTGGGAGGACTGATGCTGCAGCTGAAGCTCCAGAACTTTGGCCACCTGATGCAAAGAGCCGACTCCTTGGAAAAGACCCCGATGCTGGCAAAGATTGAAGGCAGGAGGAGAAGGGAGGCAAAAGAGGATGAGATGGTTGGATGGCATCACGAACTCAATGGACATGAGTCTGAGCAAACTTGGAGATAGTGAAGGACAGGGAAGCCTGGTGTACTTCAGTCCATGGAGTTGCAAAGAGCTGGGCACAACTTAGTGACTGAACAACAGCAGTCATGGTTAAGACTCAACATTTCCGATACAAGGGATGTGAGTTCATTTCCGGTGGGAGAACTGAGATCCCACATGCCGTGAGGCCACAAAAATGAAGGCAGACATATACAGTACTGGGTATACTGTATATTTTCCCCAGTGTATTTTTCTCAATAAACCCAAATCTGTCCATATATAAATTCTTGGCCTTGTCCATTGTACTATTCTACTTCTTAAACATGGTAGCAAGCTAGAGCCCTTGTTAGCTAGATGTCAGAAAGTTAACAGAGGAAGAAGGAGGTCACAAGGGACAAAATGGAGTAGATCAGATTGCACAGTGATTTTATAAATACTTCTTTCTGACCAATATGGTATGTTTTTAGCTAAGAGTGATTCTGATTTTTCCCGCTTGGTCCAGTGAAAATCAAACAGAGTTAAACAGACCTGGGTCTGATTCTCTGTTTCACCACCTACTGTCTGTATAACTCTGGGCAAAGCAAAGTGAGCCTCATTTTCTTCATCTGTAAAATAAGCTAAAACCCACCACCTTACCATATTGTTATGGGTTTAACTGAACAAACCTGTTAAGTGCCTGACATATAAAATATTCCCAGTAAATGTCACTCTCCCGCTAGTCCCTGTCCCAGTGCACTGAAAAAGATTATATGGTATTAGTATTTTTAGTATTCTGAAGATTGTATGATTCATTTCTTCTGAAGACATAGTTTTTCTTACAGAAGAATATTCAGTTATTTCATGATGGCATTTGCACCTCCAAAAAACACAAATGGTCCCAAAATGCAGACAAAGATGAGTACCTGGACACCCCTAAACCATCAGCTTTTGAATGACTGGGTGAGTAATAAGAACTATTGTATTAGTTGAAATCATACTTTGAAGGGAAAAAAAGCATTAAAATTTTGGTAATCAAAACATGAACAGGAATTGCTTAGGATTGTATAGTGGATAAAAAAAAAAAAAAAAAAAAAAAAAAACCCAAAAAACAAAATGAAGGATTTCTTCAAAAATTTTTATTGAAAAAAACTGAAATACATTTAGAACAAAAATAAAGAAAACTTTAATTGAGCCCCAGTTACCTGGCCAGAGTTGGCAAGAGATACAAAGTTCCTGCTTAGAAAGAAAGATCTTAGGGACTTCCCTGGTGGTCCAGTGGCTAAGACTCTTTGCTCCCAGGGCTGGGGCCCAGGTTCTATCACTGGCCAGGAAATTCAATCCCACATACTGCAACTAAAGACCTTGTGTGCTGCAACTAAGACCCAGCACAGCCAAATAAATTAATAAACATTTTTTAAAGATTTAGGAGATGAGAAGGAAGAGTGTCTACCAGCTCCCCTTCACCTCCATATCGAACTGGTTTTCAGGTTCTGTGAGTCTTCCTCCGAGGTCTCTTCATCCAGACCCCTTTTCTCCTTTGACTTGTGCACATCCAGCTCCACGTTCTCAGTTCACACACTCACCCCCCTTTGCCTGGCACATTGCAGTAACCCCTCAGCTGGTTTCACTGTCTCTAATCCATCCTCTATTCTGGTCCCAGAATGATCTTTCTAAAATACCAAACTAATCCTATGAAGCAAGAGATAACAGACTGTTCCAAAGAATAAATTCCACCCTACCCACCATGCATAGCACTGAGGACCCCTTCATGTGTGTTAGTCACCGAGTCATGTCCGACTCTTGGAGACCCCATGGACTATAGCTGGCCAGGCTCCTCTGTCTGTGGGATTCTCCAGGCAAGAATACTGGAGTAGGTTGCCATGACCTCCTCCAAGGGATCTTCATGACCCATGGATCGAACCCAGTGTCCTTTATATCACCTGCATTAGCAAGCGAGTTTTCTTTTTTTAATTTATTTGGTTGCAATTTTGTTGAAGCATGTGAACCCTTAGTTGAAGCATGTGGGATCTAGTTCCCTGACCAGAAATCAAACCCAGGCCCCCTGCATTGGGAGCATGGAGTCTTAGCCCCTGGACCACCAGGGAAGTCCCAGCAGGTGAGTTCTTTAACACTGGCTCCACCTGGGAAGCCTGAAAAGCTTTTGTCAAATTTTATGAGAATTTCTAGGGAATTCCCTGGTGGCCCAGTGGCTCAGTCTGTGTTCCCAATGCAGGGGGCTGGGTTCCATCTGCGTTCAGGAAACTAGATCCCACATGCCGCAAGAGTTTGCATGCTGCAGCTAAAGAACCCACATGGCACAACTAAGACCCAGTGCAGTCAAATAAATAAAAATGTTTAAAAATTTCATGATTATTTCTAGATGAGCAATGATAAGAGAAATAACAATTTCTATTAGAAATGATATTTATTTTGTTGTTCAGAACTCCCATTTTATCACCCCCTCCCCACCATTTTTAGTTTGGTTTAGTTAGGTTCTAGTTTGGAGTAAAACTATTTTCAAAAATCTTAGCCTGCCATATGTAAAATAGATAGGCAATGGGAATTTGCTGCATGGCTCAGGAAACTCACACAGGGGCACTGTATCAACCTAGAGGGGTGGGGTGGGGAGAGAGAGGGGCTGCCAAGTCACTTCAGTCGTGTCCGACTCTGTGCGACCCCATAGACGGCAGCCCAACAGGCTCCCCGGTCCCTGGGATTCTCCAGGCAAGAACACTGGAGTGGGTTGCCATTTCCTTCTCCAATGCATGCAAGTGAAAAGTGAAAGTGAAGTCGCTCAGTCGTGTTCGACTCTTCGCGACCCCATGGACTGCAGCCTACCAGGCTCCTCCGTCCATGGGATTCTCCAGGCAAGAGTACTGGAGTGGGGTGCCATCGCCTTCTCCAAGACAGAGGGGAGGGAGGTTCCAAAGGGAGGGGATATATGCATACCTATGGCTGATTCATGTTGAGGTTTGATAGAAAACAATAAAATTCTGTCAAGCAAAATCCTTCAATAAAAAAATAATTAAAATTAAAAAACTGTCAAATCACTATGTTGTACACCTGAAACTAACATTATATTGTATGTCAATTATAATTCAATAAAAATTAAATATAATACAAATTTAAAAAATCTTGGACCCTGTATATACCCATATGTATGTGAATGAATGTATCAGTACTTAGACACACACATGGAATTTGCATATGTATACAGCAAACTGATAATAGTGAGTGCACAAGTGCTCAGTCTTGTCTGACTCTTTGCAACTCCACAGACTGTAGGCCTCCAGGCTCCTCTGTCCGTGGAATTTTCCAGGCAAGAATATTAGAGTGGGTCGCCATGCCCTCCTCCAGGGAATCTTCCCATCCCAGGGATTAAACCCACGTCTCTTTATGTCTCCTGCATCGGCAGGTGGGTTCTTTACCTGTTGAGCCACCAGAGAAGCCCAACTATCAATAGTGGTTTCCCCTAAAAAGTTGGACAACATGGAAGAGTGGGAGGGAAGTCTGTTGGAAGAGAGAGTTTTTTTTTTTTTTTTTTTACCCTATACACTGCAATATTTAACCATTTAAAAAACAAATATAAGTAAAAGCGAGCAAAGAACAGTAATGCTGAGAATTAAAAAACAAGGGTTCCAGATCAGCTATACTAAATAATCTCCAGGGAAAAGACATCCGAGAAGAACGTGAGGAGCAAGCATGAAGGGAATTGGTCATATTTTCAATATGGTGGGAAAATACAAGAGCCGATGGAGCAGGATGGTGACAGAATTGCATCTGCATTTCCAAACGGTCATCTTGCTCCACATCACTAATGATTGGAGAGACTCAACTCCAAACGCCAAGGAGGGACCACTTCGCCCGAGTCCGATTGGGCCTCATTGCAATGTCTGTCCATAGCAGATGCTGGAGAAGCTGTGGAGCAAAGGGAACTCTCCTCCACGCTGAGTAGGAATGGGAGTTGGTACAGCCGGGATGGAAAAGAGTATGGAGGTTCGCGAAGGAACTAAAAGTAGAAGTAGCCTATGGTTCAGCAGTCCCACTCCCAGGCATAGATCCACCCCCAGTACAAGCCAACAAGCCAGATGCCCCGTTTGGGCACATCGATCTGTGCTCGCGCTCGCATGCGCATGCGCGATCGCCTGCGAGGCTGGGGGTGGGGCGGGGGCTGGGGCTCTGGCTGGAGTCGGTGCAAGCCCCGGGATTGCCTGAGGCAAGCCAAAGGAGCCCCAGAGGGAGACGGGACGGCCGGTCGTCTGGTTTCCTGAAAGCCGAAAGCGAATGCGGAGGGGCTCGCGGGCCGCGGGGAGGCAACCCAGGTCTGCAGCGGGAGTCGGGGCCCCGGCCACCCACTCACTCCCCCCGCCCCGGGAGGGGCTGGGGCTGCGGGGGTGGCGGGGGGGCGAGGGGGGTGTGGGTCCAAGAATTGGGACGCGGGGCGGGGGCTAAAGGACCTCTTCTGGTAGGCAAAAAAGCCTCCAGCACCCGGAATTCCCAGGTGGTCTCCCATCCAAGATACTAAACAGGCCCGACCCTGCTTAGCTTCCGAGATCAGACGAGATCGGGCGCCTTCAGGCCGGTAGGGCCGGAGACGGACGCGGCCGCCGCGGGGCGCCCTAAGAGCCTTGCGCTTCGCCTCCCTTTCGCTCTGACCTGCAGGTCGGGCCAACGGGCCGCCCCTCTCCTCGGGGGGCCGTGCTGTACTTGAGCCGCACGACCCGCGACCGCACTCCAGCCTGCTGACGCCGGCCCGGCCCCCGAACACCGCCAACACCAGACCAGCAACCGCCTGGCCGGGCCCGGGGGCCCGATGGGCTTCCAGGACCCCCCAGTGACCGGGAGGGCGTGCGTGCGTGCGCGCGGGGCCTGGGGGGTGGGCTGAGGGGTGCGGAGGTCTCGGCGCCCTCCCACCCCCGGCCACTCCAGACCCGGCCGCGCTGGCTGAGCGGGGCCTCCCCCGCCGCCCCCATCCCGTTCGCTGCTCAGGGCCACGCGACCCCGGAGGTGTCCGTCTTCGGGGCCCGCCGCCTCCCGATCCCCGCGGCCCGGGGGCCTCTGAACCTCCTGCGGGCCTAGGCGCAGCGAATCTTGAGCGCCCAACTTGCCCGGCACCTGCCCGCTGCCCAAACCCACCGGGAGCCACGGAGGCGCGGTCGACCTGAGCGCCTCAGCCCCGCCCCTTTGCCCTACCGAGGCCCCCCCACCCTTGTCCCCACGCCGCCCGCCAAGCACCCGACCTTCCTGAGAGAGCAGACGAACCACAGGCAGGCACACAGACAGACACACACACTCGCACGCACCCACGCCATGGGACAGCTGGCCTGCGCGAGCTCCTCAGCCAGAGCCATAGCACCTGGGAGAGGCCGGGGCCAGACCAAAGGCCCGGCGGACGGCTGTCGGGAGAGACAGAGGCAGAAATCCATGAAGCTTCCGAGACAGACTCCAAGAAGGCGAGAGGGAGATACAGACACACACACACACACACACACACACACACACACACGAGTGTGGTCTTTGGAAATTCTTCTGTTCATAGTTGCTGGATTGAGCCCAACTTTTATAGGCCCCATGGAGTGCGGCCCATCAGGCTCCTCTGTCCGTGGCATTTCCCAGGCAAGAATACTGGAGTGGGTTGCCATTTCCTTCTCCAGGGAATCTTCCCGACCCAGGGATCAAACCCGAGTCTCCTGCGGGCGGATGCCTTGCCATCTGAACCAGCACATTGCGAATTCCCTAGGCAAAATACAAAGAAAAGAGCTCGTGTGCTACTAAGTGGAAAGATGATTGAAGAAACAGAAGGTGTCCTTTGTTGGTATCTTGGAATCTTTCTTTAGTTTTCGTTGATTTTTACTCTTAAGGCTACTTGAACAAGGCAAGAGAGAAACCCCAGAACTGAAAAGCAATTGACTTTTTTGAAAGAAACCTGTGCAGGTTAAGCACTCTTCGTTTTTGAGAGATGGTGAAATGCAAAATCTTGATTCAACACATATGACTTTGGTGAACTTTATTTCAAATCTCCATGATGAACCCCTAAGGCATCCAGGAAGAAAGGAGTAGAGCGGGAGACAGAAAGAGCAACCTTTCCCCTTGGCGCCATCCCAACCAGCTGCTTAGTTCCTTCATCTCATGGACTACCATCTGGGCTTATCTGGTTTGTCTGATTCTTGTTTCGGGGCCCGTTTCTAGTCACAAGGCTGTCAACAGTGGGGGGTGGGGTGGGGGGTGGGGGAAGCCCTTCTTTCCATTCCACATGAGACCCAGTGGACAATCCAGGCCCTGGCCACTGCATAGGGAGTGCAGCAACAATATCAACGGTGATGCTGGTTAACAACGCATATTCCTGGAATCCACCCCGTTGGCTACTGAGTGTGTGCGGTGGTGGTCTGGAACCTATACCTGGAAGCTTTCTTGATGATTGCAAATGACACCAAAGTCCGAGGGCGATGGAAGATCTTCACGTTTCTGCAAGAGCCACACACCTCCAGAAGGAACCACAAGACTTGCCTGACATGGTCAACGTCTAAGTATTGGACTACACGTCGGAAGGTCTCCACCTTTGCTATGGAAGTCAAACGATCTTTCTTTGAAATGAAAATGGATCACACTGAACGATCACATTCTTCTAGAGCATTTGAAAAGCCCTAAATTGTAGAAATCTCCTGTACGAGTTCCTTGAAAGCAAGAACCCATACTGATGGATATGTCTTAATGCCTTAGATTGTGCCTTGAACATAGCGTACACATGAACCCAGGAAAGGAAAGAATAGAATCGCCAAATATACAAAGAGATCAAAAGTGCCGAGCCAAGTGACACTTTGAGGCTTCCAAGAACTTTTCTGTCTTTCACACACTAAGTAAATCCTGAGCACCTAGAATGAGCTGGGAGGCATGTAATAAGTTTCTGGAACTAGAAGGCGGAGAGGAGCAGACACAGAGTTCCTGCTTTCACTGAGACGAATCTAATGATACATCACAGGCAGATCCTTGGAGAACTTGTCGAGGGGCCTCTACCCTCACCAAAACCTGGGTGTCAGGGAAGGCTTTTCAGAGTAACCATTGCGTTGAGGTCCATAGGTTGAACCTACGTAAACCAGGGTTGAGATGCAGGAAGAATTTCAGGCAGGGAAAACAGCATCCTGGAAGTCTACGTGACCAGGGAACCTTAGGACGTTCAAGAAATGAAAATGCCCTATGGGATGGAAGCCAAAGAGTGCAGAGGGCATTCCAGGGAAAAGACATCCGAGAAGCACGTGAGGAGCAGGCATGAAGGGAATTGGTCATATCTTCAATATGATGGGAAAATACAAGAGCCTTTGGAGCAGGATGGTGACAGAATTGCATCTGCATTTCCAAACGGTCATCTTGCTCCACATCACTAATGATTGGAGAGACTCAACTCCAAACGCCAAGGAGGGACCACTTCGCCCGAGTCCGATTGGGCCTCATTGCAATGTCTGTCCATAGCAGATGCTGGAGAAGCTGTGGAGCAAAGGGAACTCTCCTCCACGCTAAGTAGGAATGGGAGTTGGTACAGCCGGGATGGAAAAGAGTATGGAGGTTCGCGAAGGAACTAAAAGTAGAAGTAGCCTATGGTTCAGCAGTCCCACTCCCAGGCATAGATCCACCCCCAGTACAAGCCAACAAGCCAGATGCCCCGTTTGGGCACATCGATCTGTGCGCGCGCTCGCATGCGCATGCGCGATCGCCTGCGAGGCTGGGGGTGGGGCGGGGGCTGGGGCTCTGGCTGGAGTCGGTGCAAGCCCCGGGATTGCCTGAGGCAAGCCAAAGGAGCCCCAGAGGGAGACTGGACTGCCGGTCGTCTGGTTTCCTGAAAGCCGAATGCGAATGCGGAGGGGCTCGCGGGCCGCGGGGAGGCAACCCAGGTCTACAGCGGGAGTCGGGGCCCCGGCCACCCACTCACTCCCCCCGCCCCGGGAGGGGCTGGGGCTGCGGGGGTGGCGGGGGGTGCGAGGGGGGTGTGGGTCCAAGAATTGGGACGCGGGGCGGGGGCTAAAGGACCTCTTCTGGTAGGCAAAAAAGCCTCCAGCACCCGGAATTCCCAGGTGGTCTCCCATCCAAGCTACTAAACAGGCCCGACCCTGCTTAGCTTCCGAGATCAGACGAGATCGGGCGCCTTCAGGCCGATATGGCCTGAGACTGATGCGGCCGCCGCGGGGCGACCTAAGAGCCTTGCGCTTCGCCTCACTTTCGCTCTAACCTGCAGGTCGGGCCAACGGGCCGCCCCTCTCCTCGGGGGGCCGTGCTGTACTTGAGCCGCACGACCCGCGACCGCACTCCAGCCTGCTGACGCCGGCCCGGCCCCCGAACACCGCCAACACCAGACCAGCAACCTCCTGGCCGGGCCCGGGGGCCCGATGGGCTTCCAGGATCCCCCAGTGACCGGGAGGGCGTGCGTGCGTGCGCGCGGGGCCTGGGGGGTGGGCTGAGGGGTGCGGAGGTCTCGGCGCCCTCCCACCCCCGGCCACTCCAGACCCGGCCGCGCTGGCTGAGCGGGGCCTCCCCCGCCGCCCCCATCCCGTTCGCTGCTCAGGGCCGCGCGACCCCGGAGGTGTCGGTCTTCGGGGCCCGCCGCCTCCCGATCCCCGCGGCCCGGGGGCCTCTGGACCTCCTGCGGGCCTAGGCGCAGCGAATCTTGAGCGTCCAACTTGCCCGGCACCTGCCCGCTGCCCAAACCCACCGGGAGCCACGGAGGCGCGGTCGACCTGAGCGCCTCAGCCCCGCCCCTTTGCCCTACCGAGGCCCCCCCACCCTTGTCCCCACGCCGCCCGCCAAGCACCCGACCTTCCTGAGAGAGCAGACGAACCACAGGCAGGCACACAGACAACAGACAGACACACACACACACACACACACATGAGTGTGGTCTTTGGAAATACTTCTGTTCGTAGTTGCTGGGTTGAGCCCAACTCTTATAGGACCCATGGAGTGCGGCCCATCAGGCTCCTCTGTCAGTGGCATTTCCCAGGCGAGAATACTGGAGTGGGTTGCCATTACCTTCTCCAGGGGATCTTCCCGACCCAGGGATCAAACCCGAGTCTCCTGCGGGCGGATGCCTTGCCATCTGAACCAGCACATTGCGAATTCCCTAGGCAAAATACAAAGAAAAGAGCTCGTGTGCTACTAAGTGGAAAGATGATTGAAGAAACAGAAGGTGTCCTTTGTTGGTATCTTGGAATCTTTCTTTAGTTTTCGTTGATTTTTACTCTTAAGGCTACTTGAACAAGGCAAGAGAGAAACCCCAGAACTGAAAAGCAATTGACTTTTTTGAAAGAAACCTGTGCAGGTTAAGCACTCTTCGTTTTTGAGAGATGGTGAAATGCAAAATCTTGATTCAACACATATGACTTTGGTGAACTTTATTTCAAATCTCCATGATGAACCCCTAAGGCGTCCAGGAAGAAAGGATTAGAGCGGGAGACAAAAAGAGCAACCTTTCCCCTTGGCGCCATCCCAACCAGCTGCTTAGTTCCTTCATCTCATGGACTACCATTTGGGCTTATCTGGTTTGTCTGATTCTTGTTTCGGGGCCCGTTTCTAGTCACAAGGCTGTCAAGAGTGGGGTGGATGTTTGGGAGGTGGGGGAAGCCCTTCTTTCCATTCCACATGAGACCCAGTGGACAATCCAGGCCCTTGCTACTGCATTGAGTGTGCAGCAGAAATATCAACGGTGATGCTGGTTAACAACGCATATTCCTGGAATCCACTCCTTTGGCTACTGACTGTGTGTGGTGGTGGTCTGGAACCTATATCTGGAAGCTTTCTTTATGATTGCAAATGACAGCAAAGTCTGAGGACGAGGGAAGATCTTCACATTTCTGCAAGAGCCACACACCTCCAGAAGGAACCACAAGACTTGCTTGAAATGGTCAAGGTATAAGTATTGGACTAAAGGTTGGAAGGTCTCCACCTTTTCTATGGAAATCAAAATATCTTTCTTTGAAGTGAAAATGGATCATACTCAACGTTCACGTTCTTGTAGAGCTTTTGAGAAGCCCTAAATTGTAGAAATCTGCTGTACGAGTTCCTTGAAAGCAAGAACCTATATTTATGGATATGTCTTAGTGCCTTAGATTGTGCCTTGATTATAGTGTACACGTCAACCCAGGAAATAAAGAATTGAATCGCCAAATATACAAAGAGATCAAAAGTGCCGAGCCAAGTGACACCTTGAGGCTTCCAAGAACTTTTCTGTCTTGCACACACTAAGTAAATCCTGAGCACCTACGATGAGCTGGGAGGCATGTAATAAGTTTCTGGAACTAGAAGGCGGAGAGAAGAAGACACAGAGTTCCTGCTTTCACTGAGACGAATCTAATGATATATCACAGGCAGATCCTTTGAGAACTTATCGAGGGGCCTCTTGTCTCACCAAAACCTGGGTGTCAGGGAAGGCTTTTCAGAGTAACAATTGAGTTGAGGTCCATAGGTTGAACCTACGTAAACCAGGGTTAAGATGCAGGAAGAATTTCAGGCAGGGAAAATAGCATCTTGGAAGGCTATGCGACCAGGGAAACTTAGAACATTCAAGAAGTGAAAAATGCCCTATGGGATGGAAGCCAAAGAGTACAGAGGGCATTCCAGTTAAAAGACATCAGAGACTAACGTGGGGAACAAGCATGAAGGGATGTGATCATATATTCAATATGATGGGAAAATACAAGAGCAGTTGGGGCAGGGAGATGATAGAATTTCTCTGCATTTCCAAAATGTCATCTTGCTCCATAACACTAATGTTTGGAGCGACTCAACTCCAAGTTACAAGGAGGGACCACTTCCACGAGTTCGAATAGTTCTCATTGCAAAGTCTGTCAATAACGAATGCTAGAGAAGATGTGGACCAAAGGGAACTCGACTCCACATGCAGATTGTGTGGGTGAATTCTCTAAGAAATTAAGGGAAGGAGTGCTACATCTTGTTTATTGTATTGTGTTTGGGGGGAACTATTTTGGGATTAGAGGAACCCATTTCTCAGTATATGATTTCCAAACTAGGCAAGTATAATTACAGTCTGATAAGATGTAACTCAAATAACTTCTGAATGTTAATTGATTTTGAAAGAGGAAATAATCTTGCAAGAGAAATGTAGACAAACAGGAAAAGCATAGTTGTCAATATATTAACCTAGAGATGCTACAAATATTGTTTAAGAAATATGAAAGTTTCATGGAGTATTTCACATGAAGGAATTATTTCCTCTTAAAAGTCAAAAGGGCTTCCCTGGTGGCTCAGAGGTTAAAGCATCTGCCTGCAATGCAGAAGACCTGGGTTTGATCCCTGAGTCAGAAAGATCCCCTGGAGAAGGAAATGGCAACCCACTCCAGTATTCTTGCCTGGAGAATCCCATGGATGGAGGAGCCTGGTGGGCTACAGTCCACTGGGTCGCGAAGAGTCAGATACTACTGAGCAACTTAACTAACTTAAAAGTCAAAAAGGATCATGAGTCCACTCATAAAAATGATTTGTTCTTCAGTTTTATCATGAATTACCTGACTAAAGGATGATTATGTATTGTATTATTCCTTCAAAATTATAGCACATTGTTCGCTTTCCAGATTTTTATTTAATTGATATTTATTTAACATTGACTCTGTGCCAGCACTGCAAAGCCCACCCACACACCCTACACCAATTTTGTGACTTCATTAGAAACCACTTAATCAAGCAAATTCTATAGTTGCCTCTATTTTTCATCCTAAATCGGCACATTATATGTCGCCCTACTTAACACTATTAAGATTATCTCTTTTTTAAAAATTCTTGATAAATATAATTCCTGGCTTCCTCACAAAATAATTTAAATTATATAAAAACTGGAACTTTGTCTAATTTATCACTGTATTCTTAGCTCTTTGAGGAATATTAGTACTAGATATTCAAAAGACTCGTATTAAATGAAAATGATTTCAGTGGGTCTCAAAATAACTTGTCTTTAAAAGGCATTGGTGCGGAGAGCTGCCCGTCAGAACGGGGTCCTTTGTCCGAAGGACACAGCTCTGGGAGCTGCCTCAGTCCTTGAGGGTTTGCTTGCAAACATAGCTCTCTGTCCCGCCACCCCAGAGATTAGGCGCTTATTTACTGCAGGCACCTGGAGTTCTGTGCAAACTTCTCACACACAGAGAAATATTATCTGGTGTAAGAAATAATAACAGGGTGCCATTCCCATGCTCTCAAGATTTCTTGTGACTGTTTGTAAGATGTGTAGGTCAAACAAAGAAAATGTTAACTGTCTTGTCTTTCTCACGCTCTTCTGTATAAATGTGAGATGCTGAATAAAGTTGGTGTCAGACTGCGTCCCTTCGTGGAGACGTGTCTGAACCTCTCGACCCCATCTTTGTTGGAGATTTCTCTTGCTTTCGTTTCTTTTCTCAGCCCCGCCGTGCACGTTCTCGGGACCTGATCGACTTTGCCGTCTAGCACCGGCACATTGGTGCCATTTAAAGTAGATATTAGGTTTCCATTTTCTCATCAATGATTCGTTTCATTGGTTTTGTCATTTCAGATAACTTTCTTGAACATCAGATCATGGAAGATAGAAATAATGTTACTGAATTTATCCTCTTAGAACTTTCTATGGACAAGAAAGTCCAGATCCTCTGCTTTTTATTTTTCTTATTCTGTTACCTGGCTATTTGGTTGGGGAATTTGATCATTGTGATTTCCATTACATGCAGTCAGCTAATCACCCAGCCCATGTACTTCTTCCTTAACTGCCTTGCACTCTCAGATCTCTTCTACACCTCCACTGTGACACCCAAACTCATGACTGACTTAGTGATGGAGAAAAAGGCCATTTCCTATAAAAACTGCATGACACAGCTTTTCACCACCCACTTCTTTGGGGAGGGGGGAATGAGGTCTTCACCCTCACAGGGATGGCCTGTGACTGCTATGTGGTCATCAGCAAACCTCTCCACGACGCCATCACCATGAACAGGCAAAAACGTCACTCAATTCTCATAGCGTCGTGTGCAGGGGTGCCGGGAGCCGGCATATTGCATATTGAGTGCATATTGTATATTGAGTGAGGATCTGTAATAGCTCAACTGGAATTCTATCACTGCCGGGAGCCAGCGTGAGGCACTCCGCCCATGACAAAGGTCATGAGGAAGGAGGCTCGGCATACGCAAAGGCGGGATCGAGCCTCAGGAGTCCCCCTGGAAATTCTCGAGCATCTACCCCCAAAACCAGAGTCTGCCTACTTTCTGCTTTGTGCTTTCACCTACACCTCTGACTTTACGGGGGGCTGTCCCCCACTACCTCTCTCTGAAAAAAGAGTTAGCTTACAGCTCCAGTTAATAATTCCTGGGTGTGACAGTGTTTAACCTACAAACTCCTTTGGAAATCCTCTAGCCTGCCTGAATAGGTTTTTCCGGCCACATGTGATTGTTCAGAGCCTCCCAACTGTGAGAGGCAGGAGATGTTCTAAACTGTCTAAACACAGATTGCTTTGAGTAGTTAAAAGATTGATTAGAAATTGTATTGGTGAAGGGTTTTTCACTTGTTGGGCCAATGTTTGCTGCTAAGTCTCCATACTCCTTACCTACTGTGTCCTTGGCAGTGTATTGATTGATATAATGGGTGTATAGAAATGTAAAATGCAGCTTTGTCCGTGCTTTTTGGAAGGCTGGCGCCTGACTTTGGAATAATCACCTTTAGAGAAAGATAAGTTTCTTAAAATGTTAACAGGCCTCCGGGCCAGAAGATGATGTCTATCACCTGAACTTTTGCATATGATAAGTTTACAGGAAAAAAGCCTGGCTTGCTGCATGACTCTACCCCTTCCCCCATTATCCTCTATGCATAACTTAAAGTATAAAAACTACTTTGGAAAATAAAGTGCGGGCCTTGTTCACTGAAACTTGGTCTCCCCATGTCACTCTCTCTCCCAAATTCCAGCTGAGTGTCCATCTGGAGCGCGGATGTCCTCTGCGACCATTTATTTGCCTGGGCTTCTAAGACCCACTCGAGAAGGTGTCTAAGGTGGGGCACCTTCCGCTATTCGAGAGGGCGCCTGCGGCCTCCGTGGTCAGAGCTAACCTGGTGTCATGGGTTATATTGATTTTCCGCGTAAACCAAGCCACTCAGCTTCTTTTCTCTACTGAATTTTCCTACTGAGCTATCCTTATTTCAGCCGCTTTTCTCCACTGAATTTCCTCACTGAGCTATCCTTATTCTATTACTCTTTATATCTTTGATGAATAAATAATTAAATAAGTCGCCGACGCCGTCCCCGCTTCGAATACCCTGGATCAGCCGGGGCTGGACCCCGGCACAGGGGGACTTCTTCATTCTCTTGGTCTCTTTCTTCTTGCGATTGTTTTACCTTAATGTGGCCCCAGTGAAATAGACCACTATTTCTGTGATGCATATCTTTTGTTGAAACTAGCCTGCACTGATACACACAAAATTGGCTTTTTTGTCATTGCCAATTCTGGCTTGATGGGACTGGTGCTCTTTGTGGTTTTGATGGCCTCCTACATTTTGATTCTGTATAATGTGTGCACATATTCTGCAGAAAGCCACCATAAAGCACTTTCCACCTGTAGTTCCCACATCACAGTCCGTGATCCTCTTTTTCACACCTGTCATCTTTGTTTACATTAGACCTGCCACAACATTACCAGAGGATAAAGTGTTTACGCTCTTCTACACAATTATTGTCCCCATGCTCAACCCGCTTATCTACACACTTAGAAACATGGAGATGAAAAATTCCATAAGAAGAGTTTGGTGCAATAAAAGGTTCTGGGAAGGGAGCTTAATGATCTGAAGGTCATTCATCTCTGACGCCAGTGACTGTCTTCTCATCACTCCCTCTGTTGCTGAGTCTCTCCTGCTAATGGGAAAATCAGGCAGAATGTGTAAAAGCCAAGCCTCCAACAACAGCTTGCCTTCAGTGGTTCCTTCTTTATTTTCCTCTCAATGCGTTTTCCTTGATTTCACTTTTCACTAATAATCCCCTTTGTTTAAAAAAAAAGAAAAGGAAACTTTTTACAGAGTAAAAACACACTGAAAAATCTGGAGGGAGAGTGATCCTGCCTGTATTGAAGGCTAAACCTGGGGGAGACTTCACTCTCAAAATACTTGGCCTCAAGGTATAAAAGGTAATAATATGTTACAAGGTAAAAGACAGTTAAAGAATCCACCTGCTAATGCAGGAGACATATGTTCAATCCTTGGGCCAGGAAGATCCTCTGGAGAAGGAAATGGCTACCCACTCCAGTGTTTTTGCCTGGGAAATCCCATGGAGAGAGGAATCTGGTGGGCTACAGCCCATGGGGATGCAAAACAGCTGGACATGATTCAGCGACTAAACAAAAACAAAAAGGCAGTTCTAGGAAAATAAGAACAATCACATACTGCAAACTCCTTTCAGAACTATATACCTAGCCTCGTATCCTACAACTCTAGATTTCTTTTAATCAAGTACCTAGAGATTTTTTTGTGTGTATTTGTGAACTGCTATTATTTTACTTAAGTGAAAAGAATATATAGATCTAAATACAACATAGTGTAAAGTCCAGCCTTATAGTCGACATGGCAAGTCTTACAGTCTGAAGAGCAAGTCACTGTGTGATCTGTTTGTGAAGTAACATTGTAAGTATTGGGGGAAATATATGTGTATATATATATATATATACACAAACTCATGCTATTTGAACTGGGTTTGACATTAAGTATACATGATCAAGGAATAAATAAACTACAACTGACTTTGCTACAAAAAAGAAGAAAATATAAATCCTTTAGTTCCTCAAAACAGATGATTTATCTCAAAGTAAAAGACTTTCACTTACTATCTAAATTCAAGTGTAGAATAATCCTAAAATAATATTTGACAAAATATAGATCAGACTCAGTGATGGGAATATATATATATATATATATATATATATATATTCTGCTGCTGTGCTTAGGTGTTTCTGACTCTGTGGCCACATGGACTGTAGCCCACCAGGCTTCTCTGTCCATGGGGATTCTCCAGGCACAAATATCGGAGTGGGTTGCCATGTTCTCCTCCAGGGGATCTTCCCAAGCCAGGGACTGAACCCAGGTCTCCCACATTGCAGGCAGACTCTTTACCAACTGAGCCATCAGGGAAGCCCAAGTATACTGGAGTGGGTAGCCTATCTCTTCCGCAGGGGATTTTCCCGACCCAGGAATCAACCAGGGGTCTCCTGCATTGCAGGTGGATTCTTTACCAGTTGAGCTACCAGGGAAGTCTAATGTGTATACATCCATACCTATAGGATTTTCATGATTTTCTAGGGCAAAGTATACATTTTGTTTGAAATACATTTTTAAGATTGCTGCATTTTCTTATGAAAATGTGCATAGTTTTGGATATAAAATGTAACTATTAATAGTATAGATTTGTATTCTATATAATGAGTTAAACTATATTTAATACTATAGATTTATTTTAGGTAATAGGATATTTTCTAATGTTTCTCTCTCAAATAATGTAATATTTTTTAGAATTAATAGGACAGATGATGGATTTTAAAGAATCATATTATTACTATGTCATAAAAATGTTGTTAACTGTTCTCCACACAAAGATAGGCCATATTAATATTTGGCTATATTATGTGTGTGTCTCCTTCAGAATTTTCCACAGTTTATTGTGACCCACACAGTCAAAGGCTATGGCATAGTCAATAAAGCAGAAATAGATGTTTTTCTGGAACTCTCTTGCTTTTTCGATGATCCAGCAGGTGTTGGCAATTTGATCTCTGGTTCCTCTGCCTTTTCTAAAACCAGCTTGAACATCTGGAAGTTCATGGCGCACGTATTGCTGAAGCCTGGCTTGGAGAATTTTGAGCATTACTTTACGAGCAACAAAGATCTGTCTAGTCAAAGCTATAGTTTTTCCAGCAGTCATGTATGGATGTGAGAGTTGGACTATAAAGAAAGCTGAGGGCCGAAGGATTGATGCTTTTGAACTGTGGCGTTGGAGAAGACTCTTGAGAGTCCCTTGGACTGCAAGGAGATCCAACCAGTCCATCCTAAAGGAGATCAGTCCTGGGTGTCCATTGGAAGGACTGATGTTGAAGCTAAAACTCCAACACTTTGGCCACCTGATGAGAAGAGCTGATGCATTTGAAAAGACCCTGATGCTTGGAAAGGTTGAGGGGAGGAAGAGAAGGGGACAACAGAGGATGAGATGGCTGGATGGCATCACTGACTCAATGGACATGGGTTTGGGTGGACTCCGGGAGTTGGTGATGGACGGGGAGGCCTGGTGTGCTGCAGTACATGGGGTCTCAAAGAGTCAGACACGACTGAGGGCCTGAACTGAACTGAATATGTATGTGTCTTATTTTTGTACTTGCAAGATACTTTGCAAATATTATTTTGCATATTTTGCTGAATATTTAAATGTCAAAAAAGAATGGTGTTTCAGAATTGTAAATAATAATCTTAAGGAGGCAGAAGTTATCAAAGTAACTGAATGAATATGTTGTAAATAATGTAAATCAACCAAATCTTACTTAATTTCCCAATTGAATTATCTCCTCAAGTGGATCAGTTGTTTGGAGTTACATTTTCATAAAGATCATCCATTCGTCTTCCCAGATAGTTGCGAATATCTGGTAATAACTGATATTTTTCAATATCCCCATCTCTGTGTTTGCTTATAGTGTTTAACAGCCTTCCATAGAGACCTCAGCTCTGCCTTCATGTGTAAATTAAGCAGAAACCATAATCCATGACCTTCAGCCATGAACTACAGAGTTTAATACCAGATATTTTGGGTGAGGAATTTTTAAAAAAGATGCTTACAATATATGCCATTCTTATCTCTCCTGTTAATAAATACAAGTACTAGGAAATAAAGAGGCCGGAATATATTGCTTCATTTCACAGAGACATCATTCATACAAATCTCTCTCTCTCGGAATGAGGCTTAAAATAAGACATTATTCTGCCTGCCTCATTCAGTCTGGATTCATGAGCAGTTCAGGTTGTGGGGTGGTGGTTGCTTTTCGCTAGTAAATCACACTGTATGAGAAAACTCATATATTGAGTTTAATTCCTATTATGTGGGGATTTCTTATGTTATGTCAGTTCAGTTCAGTTCAGTCGCTCAGTCGTGTCCGACTCTTCGTGACCCCATGAATCGCAGCACGCCAGGCCTCCCTCTCCATCACCAACTCCTGGACTTCACTCAGACTCACGTCCATCGAGTCAGTGATGCCATCCAGCCATCTCATCCTCTGTCGTCCCCTTCTCCTCTTGCCCCCAATCCCTCCCAGCATCAGGGTCTTTTCCAAAGAGTCAACTCTTTGCATGAGGTGGCCAAAGTACTGGAGTTTCAGCTTCAGCATCATTCCTTCCAAAGAAATCCCAGGGCTGATCTCCTTCAGAATGGACTGGTTGCATCTCCTTGCAGTCCAAGGGACTCTCAGGAGTCTTCTCCAACACCACAGTTCAAAAGCATCAGTTCTTCGGTGCTCAGCTTTCTTCATGGTCCAACTCTCACATCCATACATGACTACAGGAAAAACCATAGCCTTGACTAGACGGACCTTTGTTGGCAAAGTAATGTCTCTGCTTTTGAATATGCTATCTAGGTTGTTCATAACTTTTCTTCCAAGGAGTAAGCGTCTTTTAATTTCATGGCCGCAGTCACCATCTGCAGTGATTTTGGAGCCCCCCAAAATAAAGTTTGATACTGTTTCCACTATTTCCCCATCTAGTTCCCATGAAGCGATGGGACCAGATGCCGTGATCTTCGTTTTCTGCGTGTCGAGCTTTAAGCCAAGTTTTTCACTCTCCACTTTCACTTTCATCAAGAGGCTTTTGAGTTCCTCTTCACTTTCTGCCATAAGGGTGGTGTCATCTGCATATCTGAGGTTATTGATATTATCCCGGCAATCTTGATTCCAGCTTGTGTTTCTTCCAGTCCAGCGTTTCTCATGATGTATTCTGCATAGAAATTAAATAAGCAGGGTGACAATATACAGCCTTGACGTACTCCTTTTCCTATTTGGACCCAGTCTGTTTTCCCATGTCCAGTTCTAACTGTTGCTTCCTGACCGGCATACAGATTTCTCAAGAGGCAGGTCAGGTGTTCTGGTATTCCCATCTCTTTCAGAATTTTATACAGTTTATTGTGATCCATGCAGTCAAAGGCTTTGGCATCGTCAATAAAGCAGAAATAGATGTTTTTCTGGAACTCTCTTGCTTTTTCCATGATCCAGCAGATGTTGGCAATTTGATCTCTGGTTCCTCTGCCTTTTCTAAAACCAGCTTGAACATCTGGAAGTTCACGGTTCGTGTATCGCTGAAGCCTGGCTTGGAGAATTTTGAGCATTACTTTACTAGCATGTGAGATGAGTGCAATTGTGCGGTAGTCTGAGCATTCTTTGGCATTGCTTTCTTTGGGATTGGAATGAAAACTGACCTTTTCCAGTCCTGTGGCCACTGCTGAGTTTTCCAAATTTGCTGGCATATTGAGTGCAGCACTTTCACAGCATCATCTTTCAGGATTTGAAACAGCTCCTCTGGAATTCCATCACCTCCACTAGCTTTGTTCGTAGTGATGCTTTCTAAGGCCCACTTGACTTCACATTCCAGCATGTCTGGCTCTAGGTCAGTGATCACACCGTCGTGATTATCTGGGTCGTGAAGATCTTTTCTGCACAGTTCTTCTGTGTATTCTTGCCCCCTCTTCTTAATATCTGCTGCTTCTGTTAGGTCCATACCATTTCTGTCCTTTATCGAGCCCATCTTTGCATGAAATGTCCCCTTGGTATCTCTAATTTTCTTGAAGAGATCTCTAGTCTTTCCCATTCTGTTGTTTTCCTCTATTTCTTTGCATTGATCGCTGAGGAAGGCTTGCTTATCTCTCCTTGCTGTTCTTTGGAACTCTGCATTCAGATGCTTATATCTTTCCTTATCTCCTTTGCTTTTCACTTCTCTTCTTTTTCCAGCTAAGTCATACAGTGACTCACTTAGTGGCTCAGTCACACACTTGATAATGTAAGGAACAACACTTCTTGAAACAGGCAATATAGAAAACGATAGCAGTAATAGTAGAATCATAAGTAAGAAGTTAGGTCAAGAACTTCTAGTAGGTGTAGCCCAGTGACATCTCCATGTCATCTGACTTAGTTTGCTAAATGACTATAGCTTGCTGTTGATATCCTGGTTGTAGATCCTGAGCATCTGATCTTGATTCAAAGACTGGTTATTGAGATAAGCTTTAGAAACAAACTCAGAATGTCCTTTTTAACAACTTAATTAAACCTCTTAGCAATGTAACATAACCACAAGGAACTATCTCAGGAGTGCGTCTTAGTAAATACAGACCTTAACTTAAAAAACTGGAACTTAATATTCAGTGAAACATAATAGATGCCATAGGCCTGACATCAGTTAGGTGGATTTTTCTTTTAGAGCTCCCCAGTATACGTTGAGATTTCTGTATATGTCGGGAGACAGTCTTTTTATTTACCTGAGAAGGCTGTTCAGAACCCAAGTGTCTCCACCTTCTGGAGGGATGAGGCAGAGAGAAAAAAGGTATAATTTCACCCGTAGGAGTAAATCACTAGATTGTTTTAAATGATCAGTAACTCGAGGAGAAGTGCTTCTTTATATCTGAAAACACAGAGTAAAAATCATCAATATGTCACACAAAAAGTCGTGAAAATTGCAGTCATATTTAGCAGTCTACTCCATCCCATGCAATTGATCCCTTTGTTCTGCTGTTCTTGCCCAATGGCCAAGAACATCAGTGAAAGCAGTAGTCTCGAAGAAACTCATGAAGCTTTTGTGAATGTCTGTATGACCTGTCCAGCAAAGTGGGTGCCCTGATCACTGGAGATTGTGGAAAGCACCTTTTAACCATTTTTTCTATTCTGAGATATTAATTCTGAAGCCAGGAAAGGCATTATCAAATAAAAATGAGGTTTGTCAGGGAGCCAGGAAAAGCCAAGTGGCCACGTTGGACCTCTCATAGCCCCAACCCTTTGGTTTATGGCCATTTTTAATCCATTTTAAATTCCCTGAAGAGGCGTTAACTTTTGTAGAAGCAGAATGAGCTTTGTTCATATGTGCTGTAGTCTGTTATCAAAAGCCACATTCCAAGAAAACTTTGTTCTTTTAATCAGTGAGAGAAAACCAAATTCCAGTTTGGTAACAGCTTATATTCACTGTGAAACAATAGTTATTCACTTAGTCATAGTCACAGTAAGACTTCAAAGGCAGTTTAATGTCTTAACAAACTTGTAGCATGCACAAAATTCTTCTTTCACTTGCAACACACCTTTTTGCACTTTCTGTATTCGTCACTTCATTTGTCCACTTAGAGGACAGCCACCTGTACGTTTAGACTTACTTTGCTTTTCCTTAATAGAATGTAATTCCATTCCTTATTACTTTTTATTAAAAACACACATCTTACTTTTCTTCAGAAACCATGACTTGTACTTTACATCATCATTCTGTCGATTGGTAAGGATAAATCACCCAAAGTTATATCATTTATAAAAGTATCTGCACAATGTCTCTGTTAATTAGATCAATAAACAAACATCAGTATCATGTATGAATACAATAATGATTATTTCCCAGTTCACACAAGCCTCAAATTCATTTACTTTAATTTCCTTGAATTTAGAATTGTTTGATTTGTAAGCACTTACTTCTCTTTAGGCCAATTAATTAGAGCTCATTGAACCACATAGCCTTTAGCAATTTTTTCCAAGGATGGAGACATACACCGAGACACACACAAATCTGGACAGACAGAAACCTCACAGTTTTCCACCTGAAATTTAAATTGTCTCTTTGTCGCTTTTATTTTCTTGGCTTGAGTTCCAGCTCATGGCTGGAGTCCCGGATCGAGTGGGCTGTGTATCTCAAGGACATGATAAGAGTTAACTCAGGTTTTTCCCCAGGCATGTTTCTGTTTCTCAGGCAGGATCAGAGCTCCCCAAAAGAGTATTTTCACAAGTCAAACTTTTAGTAATTACATGTGCAAAAGGAACCAGTTTTGCAATTTCAAAAAGATTCCATTTTACCTAGTTTTCTCCGGAGTCTAAAGAATACACATGGCCATTCAGGGTTCAAAATGTCATTTCTCCTTCATGTAGTCATAGCTTCATAGCTAAAATTTAAACCAGAGAGTGCTCAAATTGGCTCTGATGACAGGGGTAGACCGATCGAGAAGATGTCCCAGCAGGGATTATCTCTCTGGGCAGGTGAGGTCGTCTCTTAAAGCAAAGAAACCCCATATATAAGGGATTTTTAGGCCTTGAGGATCAAAATTATCCGTTTTTCAAGATATTATTCAAGGGGTGGGGGTGGTTCTGGACTGTTAGGCCCCATCTGTAAGAGAGAAAAAAGCAGTGCCCAGTGCCATGGCTTTTTTCTACCAGAGGTGTCTGCCCCTGCTCTAGACGGGGTTGGAGACTGATTTTCCACCTAAGCTTCCTTCCCTGGCCAGAGCTAACCTGTCTCTTACAGGTGAAGGTGTCCTACTCCCACCCCCCCTCATTCTACCACCCAGGCATGGTGGAGATGCACCAGGGTTAGACCTGATGGCATCCCAGATTGATGTCCAGGTCCTCACCATTAAAACCTTGGTTTGATTTCCCTTTTATTCCGGCACCACCTGGGGTGGAACAGAGTAGTTTTCCGGATGCTCGCCGAGCCAAGACCACTAGGGGAAGCACCCAACTTCTGTGTACCTGCGCACATTCCTCATAACAGTATAAGTGGCAAGTCATAAAGGGATGAACAGAAAACCCAAGACATCCTCCTGAGAGTGGCCACACGAGTCTATTTAATAACAAAGGAGGTGATGGAGGGCCCGCCTGCGAGGAAAAACTAATCCTTCATATGCATGGAGTGCCAACATCATCCTTTTGATTCCTGTCCCTCAGACTGTACAAAAAGAATACCTAAGGAGTTGAGACAAGAGCCACTGGAGGGCTTCGTCTGCTCTGCTAAGAGCTAGCGCTACTAAGGGAAGAAGCCCAATGCGCTTTCAATCTGCCCAAATCTGGGGTGTCCCAATCTGTGTCCTCAGGAATCTCATGCTCACCAGCAATGCCTCAATCCATATAGTCCAGAGGCATAGCCACGACAAGAACTTGCCTGTGTGTCTGTGGGGTCAGGATGGTGCTTTCCAGTCTGAGAGATGTCCCTGGAGCTAGAGCTCCAGCTCGCTCCCTAAAGTGCTCCTGTCTGCAGTGTCCTGTAAAACTTGGAATGGGGGCCTTGCTAGAAAAGCACAATAACAGCATGGATTGCAAGTCCCTTGAAAGTCTACAATCCGGCACATGAGGTTAATAACTTTAATTCCCCAAGCAGATATGAAATGGTCAGAGGGACCAGGAAAAGCTGACTGGGGAAAAGTTCAGTCCACATGCTTCTGATTTAGTAAAGTAGCTGCTGCTGCTGCTGCTGCTGCTGCTAAGTTGCTTCAGTCGTGTCCGACTCTGTGAGACCCCAGAGTTGGCAGCCCACCAGGCTCCCCCGCCCCTGGGATCCTCCAGGCAAGAGTACTGTAGTGGATTGCCCTTTCCTTCTCCAATGCAGGAAAGTGAAAAGGGAAAGTGAAGTCACTCAGTCGTGTCCAACTCTTAGCGACCCCATGGACTGCAGCCTACCAGGCTCCTCCGCCCATGGGATTTTTCCAGGCAAGAGTACTGGAGTGGGGTGCCATTGCCTTCTCCGTAGTAAAGTAGAGACCACAGTAAACGAGCAAAAGAATCTCAACTCTGAGTGTTCTTACCTTGTCTTGAAGATCTTGGACAAGCCCCCAAGATGATAACCTAGCAGTCAACGGTGACCGATGCCACTGGATTCATGGTGTCTGAAGAAGAAGATATTACTCTGGGGCCAAAGACAGTCTCAGTCACTCAGAGCTTTGTGTATATTTTATTTAAAGTGAAGGTGACAGAAAAAGCTTCTGACACAGACATCAGAAGGGGCTCATTAATTTAAGTGGGGCCATATATACGTCTCAACTAGCCTCTGAGAATAGACAAAAAACATCTCAAGGATGTGAGCGTTTTGCCCAGACCCTTTCCTATAGCATACATCCAAAGCTCAAAAAGAGGAATGTCCTTGAACCTGAGATACTGCTCCCTACAATGCCTACTTGTCTTAGGCCAAAGAATGTGAAAAAGCAAGCAAGCTTGCCTCCTCCTTAAAGGGGCTTTAGGCTTGGACTCTTTATCAACCTGCTGGGACAGGTAAGTATACAGTTAAAATCAGAAAACTCTAATGTGGTAATGGTGGTGAGTAAACCATTTGTATAACATACCACTGATAACTCATATAAGTATATCACTTATAAATTCAGTATGAAGGTCAAAAGATAAAATATCAAAATAATGATAACTACAAAATGAAATAATGGAACCATGTTTGAAGAATTAGATGACAGTATGATACTAAGTCAACAAACAGAGAGACCCAATGAAGAGCTACAAATTATTTTTTTTAAAGGAAACTAACATAAATTCTGGATTTGAAAACTAAAATAATTGAAATGAAAAATTGATAGGTTCAATAGCACATATGAGATGCTGGCAGAAATAATCCATAAACTTGAAGATGAATTCATAGAAATCAATGTAAAAATAAAGAGAAAAAAATGTTGAGGGAAAATGATCTAAGGCATCCATTCATTACACCATCGAGTATGGAAGGAGAGAGACTCTCAGAAAGCAGGGAGAGAAAGGGGAAGGAGTAAAATTACTTGTAGTCGGAATGGCTGACCGGCAGGTCAGAGCGAAAGGGAGGCGCAGCGCAGGGCTCTTAGGGCGCCGGGGGGCAGCGGCCTCCGTCTAAGGCCATAGCACCCTGAACGCGCCCTGTCTCGTCTGATCTCGGAAGCTAAGCAGGGTCGGGCCTGGTTCTTACTTGGATGGGAGACCGCCTGGGAATACCGGGTGCTGTAGGCTCTTTGCCTTCCCTCTCCTTTAGCCCCCGCCCCCAAGTCCCAACTCTTGGGCTCCCGGACCCCAACCCCTCCTGGGGGTGGGTGGCCAGGGCACCGACTCCCGCTGCAGACCTGGGGTGCCTCCGCGCGGCCCGCGAGCCCCTCCGCATTTGGCTTCCAGGAAACCAGACGACCGTCCCTCGGGTCTCCGTCTGGGGCTCCCTTGGCGTGCCTCAGGCAATCCCCGGGGGGCTGCACCAGCTCCAGCCCCAGCCCCAGCCCCAGCCCTACCCCCAGCCCCACCCCCACCCCCACCCCCCCATCCTCGCAGGCGAACGCCCGAGCTCGCGCGCATCTGCGTGCACACACAGATATATGTGCACAGACGGTGCATGTATCTTGTTCAGTTATACTTTTGGTGGATATGTGCCTGGGAGTGGGACTGCTGAATCATATGGTACTTCTAGGTTTAGATCCTTCAGGAACCTCCATACTCTTTTCCATAGTGGCTCTACCAACTCACATTCCTACTAAAGGTGGAGGTGAGTTCCCTTTTCTCCACATCCTCTCCAGCATTTGTTATCTACAGACTTTTCCATGAGGATCATTCTGACTAATGTGAAGTGGTACCTCGTTGTAGTTTGGAGTTGAGTCTGTCCAATCATGACTGATGTGGAGCAAGATGACCTTTTTAAAATGCAGATGCAGTTCTATCACCTCCCTGCTCCAACTGCTCTTGTATTTTCCCATCATAGTGAAGATATGACCAAATCCCTTCATTGCTTGGTCCCCACTTTCTTCTCTGATTTCTTTTCACTGGAATGCCCTCTGCACTCTTTTGGTTCCATCCCATAGGGCATTTTTCATTTCTTGAATGTACTAAGGTTCCCTTGTCACGTAGCCTTCCAAGATGCTATTTTACCTGCCTGAAATTCTTCCTGCATCTCAACCCTGGTTTACGTTGGTTCAACCTATGGATCTCAACTCAATTATTAGTCTGAAAAGCCTTCTCTGACATCCAGTTTTTGGTGAGGGAAGAGGCTCCTATAGAAGTTCTCAAAGGATCTGCCTGTTATTTATCATTAGATTAGTCGCAGGGAAAGAAGGAACTGTGTTTCTTCTTCTCTCCACATTCTATTTCCAGAAACATATTGCATGCCTACTAGCTCATAGTAGGTGCTCAATATTTATTCAGTGTGTGAAAGACAGAAAAGTTCTGTGAAGCCTCAACTTTTCACTTGGCTCAGCACTTTTGATCTCTTTGTATCTTTGTCGATTCAGTTCTTTTCTTTCTTCTGTTGATGTGCACACTATATTCAAGGCACGATCTAAGGCATGAAGACATATCAATAAATATAGGTTCTTGCTTTCCAGGAACTCGTACATCATATTTCTATAATTCAGCGTTTTTTTTTAATGCTCTAGAACAATGTGAACTTTTAGTATTATCCATTTTCATTTCAAAGAAAGATCATTTTACTTACATAGCAAAGGTGGAGACCTTCCAACTTTCAGTCCAATACTTATACCTTTACCATTTCAGGCAAGTCTTGTGGTTCCTTCTGGAGGTGTGTGGCTCTTCCAGAAATGTGAAGATCTTCCATAGTCCTCAGACTTTGGTGTGATTTGAAATCATCAAGAAAGTTTCCAGGTATAGGTTCCAGACCACCACCTCAAAGAGTCCGTAGCGAATGGAGTGGATTCCAGGAACATGCATTGTTAACCAACATCACTGGTGATTCTGTTGCTACAGACTCAATGCAGTGGGCAGGGCCTGGACTGCCCACGGGGTCTGATGTGGAATGGAAAGAAGGGCTTACCCCCTCCACTGTTTCTAGCCCTGTGACTAGAAACGGTCCCCAAACAAAAATCAGACAAACAAGATTATCCCAGATCATAGTCCATGAGATGAAGGAACTAAGCAGCTGGTTGAGATGGAGCCAAGGGGAAAGGTTGCTCTTTTTTTCTCCACCTCTACTCCTTTCTTCCTTGATGCCTTAGTGATTCATCGTGGAGATTTGAAATAAAGTTCACAAGAGTCATATTTGTCGAATAAAGATTTTGCATTGAACCAACTCTAAAAAATGAAGAAAGTTTCACCTGCCACATGTTTCTTTTAAAAAGTCAATTGCTTTTCAACTCTGGGGTTTCTCCATTGCCTTGTTCAAGTAGCCTTTTTTTTTTTTCGGTGAATTCAAGTAGCCTTAATCATAAAAATAAAATAAAACTAAATGAAGATTCAAATATACCAACAAAGGAAAGCTTCCGTTTCTGAAATCATCTTTCCACTTAGTAGAACACTAGCTCTTTTCTTTGTGTTTTGACTAGGCAATTAGTTGTGGCTCAGATGGGAAGGCATCCACCTGCAGGAGACTCAGGTTTGATCCCTGGGTCGGGAAGATGCCCTGGAGAAAGAAATGGCAACCCACTCCAGTATTCTTGACTGGGAAATGCCACGGACAGAGGAGCCTGACGGGCCACAGTCCATGGGTAGCATAAAAGTTGGGCACAACTGAGCAACTAAGAACAGAAGTATTTCCAAGGACCACATTCAAGAGATTTGGAACTCTTGCTTGACTCCCTCATGTTGACCATGTTGACTAGGCAGCAGATAGCAGCTGATTCATCTGTACAATTAAAAAAGAATGTGTCATTCTGTTCTATACTTTTCTGTACTGTAGGAAGAGACTGTACAGAGCAGATGTCTGGACTTGTACAGGACTTTCGGTCCTTTAGAGGATTACAGTGGCACCATCAATGCTTGCCAGAGGTGGCAGGAAGGCGGCCCTGGAAGTTTGAGTCCAGACATGTCCAGTGTTTTAGACTCATATATCAGATGAGTCAGAGTGCATTTACCCTTCACTATGTCCCCATAGAAAGTTGCTTTGGGTTTGGAGGTACACACACACACACACACACACACACACACCCTGCCGCTGAGACAGGTCAAGAGCTAGAAACCACAGGTAAGCGAGATGGAGAAAGAGGGAGAGAGAGACAGCAAGAGGACACGCAAGCTTCCCAACCCCCGGCCTCCACACCCTCCCCCTCCACTCTGGGTATCCACCCGGCCCCAAGTCGACCTGACCCCACCCTCACCCACCGACACACTCACACACACTCTCACACACTCACCCTCTGGCCTGGGGGTGGGGGCTGGGTCTCGCCTTAGGTAGCCAGGCCAAAGGGGACCTTTGAGACCTCGGCTTCGAGGAAGTCTTGGGGTCCCCACGGGTGACCGCCAGCCCCAGGGCACCGCGTCCAGCCGGGGCCCGGCCCAAGGCTGACGCCCCCTCCCTTGGGGAAGCTGCTTCTTCCGCGTGGCCTTCCTCTGAGGTGCGTCACGGGCTGTGCCAGTGTGTCTGTCTCAGATCCGATGCCATCCTCTCTCCCCTGTCTGTCTCCTGTTTGCTGTCTCTCTGTCACTCGCTCTGTGTCTCCATATGTCTCTGCCTCCCTGTGTGTGTGTGTGTGTGTGTGTGTGTGTGTGTGCACGCGCGTGCGCATGCGTCTGTCTGTCTGTCTGTCTGTATCTCCCTCTCGCAGTCTTGGAGTCTGTCTCTGAACTTTCATCTCTTTCTGCCTCTGTCTCTCCTGACACCCGGCGGCCCGTCCGTTCCTCTGGCCCCAGCCTCTCACAGGTGCTATGGCTCTGGCTGACGAGCTTGTGACGGCGGGCTGTCGACTGTCTGTGTGTCTGTCCGTGTGACTGCCTGTCGCTCGTTTGCTCTCTCAGGAAGGTTGTGTGCTTGTCCGGCGGCGTGGGGGAAAGGAGGGGGGGCCTCGGTAGGGCGAAGGGGCGGGACTGAGGCGCTCGGGAGGACTGCGCCTCCGTGGCTCCCGGTGGGTTTGGGCACCGGGCAGGTGTCCGGCAGGATGGGCGCTCAGGGCCCTGGCTGGGCTGCGCCTAGGCCCACAGGAGGCTCAGAGGCCCGCGGGCCGCGGGGGAGCGGGTGGCGGCGGGTCCGAAAGCCAGACACCTCTGGGCCGCATGGCCCTGAGCAGCGAACGGGATCCGGGGAGGCCCGGTTCGCCGAGCGCAGCCGGGCCCGGAGAGGCCCGGGGTGGGAGGGCACCGAGACCTCCGCGCCCCTCAGCCCACCCCCCAGGCCCCGCACGCATGCACGCACGCCCGGCATGCCGCTGGGGGTCCTGGAAGCCCTCCGGGCTGCCGAACCTGGCCAGGCGTTTGCTGGCCACGGGGCGGCGGTGTTCGGGGGCGTGGCGGCATTGGCCGGCCGGAGTCTGGTCGCGGGTCCTTCGGCTCAGGTACAGCGCGCGCCCCCGTGGAGAGGTGCGGCCGGCTGGCCCGACCGGCAGGTCAGAGCGAAAGGGAGGCGCAGCGCAGGGCTCGTAGGGCGCCCGGCGGCAGCCGCCTCCGTCTACGGCCATACCACCCTGAACGCGCCTGATCTCGTCTGATCTCGAGGGCTCACATTTGATGGTGGGCTTGTCATCTCGTACCTCTTTCTCGTAAAGCTGGCAGCTGAGGGAATGAGGGAAGTGTAAAATTGAATAACAATAGACTATGTGGAATCTGTGAATCTGGAGCTCTGTGAATCCGTAGGTCTAAGGAGAGACTGGCAGCTGCCGATGTGGAGTATCTGTCCCCATGACCACGTTTACGTTATCAAATGTGCCATTGACCGCCCTCCCCCCACCCCGGGGGGCAGGGACCCCCACGTGGCAGCCTCCAGGCTGGCTCTCTCCAGCTCATCCACCCTCTACAAGTTTCCCCAGACCCTCAGTAGGAGTGGGCACTGCTGCGGGTGTGCGTTGTGTGTCCTCGTGGCCCATGTGACGTTGCACGACTAACCGCACTCTGTGTTTGCACCCTTCCTCCCGCGCTCATGGGACCAGGCAGCGTGGCGGGAACGCAGGGGCTGGATTCTGCTACAGTCAGGACTTGCTCCTGATCTGCTTCGGGGTGAGTACAGGCCGGCCTGGTCCTGCGGGGGCACGGAGCCCACGCCCCAGGGAGTGGAGGGTCAGCGGGTCTCCGGAGGTTAGCCTGGGAGAACCCTCACAGCAGAGAACGTGACCTTGGCGCCCCACTGCCGCCGGAGTGGTCAGAGCATGGCCAAGGCCCCTCGCATAGGGACGCGTGGGTATCCCTCCCACAGCGGCAGTGCTGCCGGCCACGCCCTGCGTGCACGTTCTCGGAGGGAACAGGGCCCAGACCGTCAGGGTTCACGAGGCTGCCCTGCCCTGGACCTCTCCGTGCAGAGGCCAGCATTTCACACGGAGGTGCACCGGCATCTGGGGCTCGGCAGCCACTAAGGGGCCACCCTCCCTTGCAGGTGCTGCTCTGGGTGGTCCTCTGGTGGGTCCGGCCCTGGGGCCCAGCCCTGCTCGAGCAACTCTGAGGGCAGGAGGCTGTCTGCTCTGTCCTGTTCACATCTCAGCTAGAAAGCTGGATTGGGCTTTTGAGGGTTTTTTTTTACCAGCAGCTTTTAGCTATATGTCAGAATCAAGTCAGCCACCGAGTTCTCTCCTTGATCTGCTTGGTCCTCCATGTTTCTCTGAATTCTCAAAGCAGCTGAAGCCCCAAATGGGGTAGGGGGTGGGGGTGTCAGGAGGGGCAGGGGCTGGGGCACCAGCTGCCAACCCAGGACTGACTTTTCTGTGTGTTTGTTTCCAGTTTACCTGCACGAATTCTCCAGATGTTTATACAGCATCCAGTATACAACAAAGACTACATTTTGAACTCGATGTCATCTTTACTCTGTTAATACTTGTTACATGGATCCGAAGATATTACAGGGTTTTTAATTAGTGAAAAATTCATGAAGACCATAGAGAAAAAATATTTTAGAACTTAATGTTTCTGATATTTATGTAAACTTATGACTTCATTTATAGAATTACTTCCTTTTTCTTGTATATTCAGGCTATGAATATCCTTTCAGATCCATTCATGTTCTGATACCTGATTTCAGTCTTTCAAATGAATGTACTGTAGTGCTTGTCTGTATAAATCCTATGAACAAACACAGGGCTTTTGTAAATGATGCATTTATTGTCATTATTCTTGTTTAATTTTTCAATGTTAAACCATGAGAGAAGGGGTTTTCCTGCGATGGTAAAATCATCATGACACGGTGTGCATTATTATCCTTCCAGAATGTAACCAAGCTCTCCAACAATCACTCTGAAATAAGCAAACTTAATTTCAACCAATTGTTGTTGGATGTTAACGACTGGCCTAAACTGTACTTTTTCTAGCAAGAAATGCTTTTTGGCCACAGCGTCAAGTGATTTAAAATTACTGGGTGTTAAATGTGAGCTTCTAATGAAATTTGGGCTGAAAGGATGCCTAGAAGACGACTATGAAGATCTCTCCTGTAACCTAGTCTCTGTGGACCCGGATCCCTCCTCTCCCGTGAGACTCTTTGGGGACCAATCGCGATGCCCTGCACCTGCTGCAGAGCCATCGAGCTGGACAGTGAAGGTGCCACTTCCCAGACAGACAGGGTAGTGCAGCTCTGAAAAAGGCCTTATTTTTAAGTAAATCATCTTTTTACATGTTTGTAAACGTGTAAAGAATGGACCTAGGCATACATTTTTAGATTGTGATGACATAGCCATTCTGGATTGTATAAATAGCAAATGTAATCTTTACTTTTTCAGCAGCACATTAAAAAAGCCAGCAAGAGATGCGTTCAGGTCACAGTGTGATATTTATTATGCAGCTGGTATCCTGGTAGACAGAGACAGCATGTCTCTTTACATGTGGGTTCCGCCTTTAATTTACTTGTACAATTCATTGTTATCATTCTATTTTCCTATTAATCTTTTGTGAACTTCCCGAATATGTGACAAAGTATGTACAGTCTACTTTTGAACTATTTTTATCACAGTATTATTTATTGCTTTCTTTCAATCAAGTACTGAAGCAAAATTTCCCAGGGCCAATAAAGAGTGCCGAGGGTAAGCTGTACTCTCACTGAGAACAGACCAGAGCTGGTAACGGGAGCCCGTGTCATCACACGGACATTCTCTTAAGAGAAACGGACGGATGCAAAGGAAAGGCCAGAAGGCGGAAGCATAGGTGTCCCTAGAGGGCGCCCGACGGTGTGTTCATTCCCTTGGCTCCGGAGACAAGAGGCTCCATCACTTCAGCATCTGCGGGGACAGGGCCCCTCTGCTGCTGAGGCGTGGGCAGCGGGCCGAGGGTGGGAACAAAGTGCAGGTGTCGAGGCTCGCCATCGGTCACAGGGCGGGGTGTCCGAGGGCAACCTTGACGGGGACCCGAATGATGCACCCTAGTCCAGCATCAGGTCCTCCCTCAGCATCAGACCCTAGTCCAGCATCAGACCCCAGTCCAGCATCAGATCCCAGTCCAGCGTCACGGCCCTAGTCCAGCATCAGGCCCTCCCCCACCCTCAGACCCTCCCCCCACCTCCGACCCTTCCCCAGTATCAGGCCCCCCACCTCCAGTATGAGGTGTGGCAGCCCTAACTTGTCTGGTACTCCTGAGCACACTCAGGCAGCCCCAGAGCAGCAGGACAATAGCTCTGGCAGGAGGTGCATCTTTAGGAATCACCTGCAGAGCAGCAGCAGCTGGCGTTTGTTTCAGGTCAAGGAGAGACAAAGAAAAGGCACTTGTGCAGGAGGCAGTGGACGTTGTGTGCACGTTCCCCAGCTCTGCTTCCTCCCCGTAGGGACTTTGCTCTCCTGCTCTCTCACAGGCCCCAGGGTGGTGTCCTTCCAGATTCACGGTCTCCTTGATATCTCAAGCCCAAGTCCTGAGTTGCGTCCCAGTCCGGTGTGGCAGAGGGCTGGGAACACCCAAGCTCAAGGGCTGAAAGGATCCCAGGGGGACAGCTGGGCCCCAGCAAGTGGCAGGGCAGGGGATGAGGGTGGCCGCCCACAGAGGGCCCCGGAGCAGCACTGGAAGGAGAGCGGTGATGCCTGAGCTCACTCGGGGACGCTGCCCGGCCTGGCACTCAGAGAGGTTACTGCCAGCAGCTCTGGGGATGCAGGAAGCCCGGTGAGTGACACCACGCCACCCAGGCCGTGTGGTGGGCACTGCTGACCATGGCCTCGGTTTTCATTCTGGTTCCAGCTGTCCCTCCAAGGGCTGACGGGCTCCTCTTCCGAATGGCACAGATATTTCGCTGTTGTCGCTCATCGTGTGTTTTCCTCTTTACAACCTGTGCTTGCTGCTCTTCCAGTTTAACTTAGGAGCGGCCCTTATGTTCTGCGTTTCTAGTTGTCAGCATTCACTGGGGCTTTCCAGGTGGCGCTAGGGGTAAAGATCCTGCCTGCCAATGCAATAGATAACGAGAGATGTGGGTTCGATCCCTGGGTTGAGAAGATGCCCTGGAAGAGAGCATGGCAACCCACTCCAGTCTTCTTGCCTGGAGAATCCCATGGACAGAGGAGCTGGCGGGCTACAGTTCCCTGGGGTCGCAGAGTCAGACACGACTGAAGCAGGTTAGCACACACTCAGGTTTTAGTTCAGTCGCTCAGTTGTGTCCGACTCTTGTCACTCCTTGGATTGCAGCACTCCAGGCTTTCCTGTCCTTCACTATCTCCTGGAGTTTGCTCCAACTCATGTCCATTGAACCATCATGCCATAGAGCCATCTCATTCCTGTTTCATCCACGAGAGAGGTGGCTGGGGCTCGGCAAAGTGCCTGGTCCCACTGGGTGGGTGTGAACCTGCCCTCACCGCTCCCTAACCACGTGACTGTCACTGTGTCCTCCTCTGTGAATCGGGAGGGGGCAGCACCTGCTTGCTAAGAGGCACACACAGCATCTGGTACATAATCAATGCACCATCCATCTCAGCATTGTATTTACTAATAATAGGGATAGCATTTAATAATCTGCTCCTTTTTCTCTCTTGTCACTTAGCTGTGCTCCAGACCACATCTGCTTTACTTACCCCTGTACATCCCACACCCAGCACAAACAAGACTCAACAAATCTGTGGCTGAAGAGGCAGGAACATACGCTGTCTGTCCTCAAGGAGAGGAAGCTGAGTGATATGGGGGCCTGATGATAACCCTGTGTGATGAGGGGACCCCAGGAGGACCTGTGTGGCTGTGGGGTGGGGTGGGGGCATGGGCAGAACCCCTGATGAGCTCCTGGGGATGGGGAAGGTGGCAGGAAGGAGGGCGGGCTGTTCCTTGTGGGGTGTCCACAGATTGTACCTCACCCCTCACTGAGGACCACTTAGGCCGTTTCCAAACGCATGTCACTGTTAGGATGAAACAATCATTGCCCAGCTCCTACTCAATCAATTGCGTAGAATATGTTTCTAGCACTGGAGTACAATCATCTGCTTTATTCATTCCATGCTCCATTCATCCACCCATCCAGCCAGCCATCTGTTCATCCATCCACCCCTCACTAATCCATCCATCCATCCACCCAACCATCCACTCATTAACTCAGCCGATCATCTCAGACCCATTGAGAAGACAGACGCCTCCTCCACTCCTGCTCCCAGGAGGACCCCCAGCGTGATTGACAGGAGCCTCGTGGGGACGACGGGGGAGACACAGAAGGGAGATGCCTGCAGGCCCTCCTCCCTCTGAACGGTGAAGCACCCACCTGGTCCTAACGCCTCCTTGCTGGGGTGTTCAGGCCGGCCCTTTTCCTTCTTGCGAAACAAGCGGCTGATGGAGGACTTGATGCCCTTCTTCTTTGGGGCTTTGTGCAGCGAGCCCTGGCTGCTGGTGCTGCTGCTGGGGTTGTTCCCGGGGCTGTCCTGAGAGCCTGTGGAGCTTCGGGGAGAGAAAACGACCTTTAACTGGCACCCTTGTGCAAACACACACCCCTCCACAAGAGCTACTGATAGAAACGGGCACCCAGCAACACCCGCGCCTCAACCTCGCAGCTGACAGTTGGAGTCTCCTTCACCAACCACACTCCACACAAGCAATGCAGGCTCCCGGCGTCAGACAACCGCACTGGGAAGCTGAGATTCTCTGCCTCGAGCTCTCCCGCGAGGAGGGCTTGACTCCAGGCCAGCTGGTGCAGAGGGCGCTCTGACCCTCCCTTAGGGTCGCTGCTCGGCAGCTGACGACGCTCCAGGAGAAGACGAGCTCCCCTGCTCTGGGTAGATCCCCCCGCCTCCCACAGGGTAACCATCCCCGGCCGTGGCAGGAGAGCGACGGTCACCGTGCAGGGCCGCTGGTCAGGTGACCACATGTGCCCTCCATCGAGTGCTGCCTGGCTCAGGACGGGAGCTCAGCAAGTGGTGGTCTGAATGAGGACAGTGTCAGTCACAGGAGGGGACAGGGTCTCCTGAGAGGAGACCCCTGCAGGAAAGGGAGGGACCCTCAAGAGCGAACCCGAGAGGCACGGGGCCGTCACCGTCAGGAACGTGCCCCAGGCCGGGCAGACCTCTACCAAGAGCGGGAAGAAAGCTCCCACAGGAGTCAATCTGTAGAGATGGACGTTTTCTAAAATCACTGAGGTCACTGAGCTCTTCTTCCCCAGCACCTGAAGTTCACCACTAAACACAGGCACCGAACTCAGTGGTATTCCTTTAAAATCATCCTTGCAACTCTTTCAAGACAAGAGGCGCAGGGCTCCTGAAACTGACGACGCACACACAGGCCGCTTACTTGTGGGCGTCCCTGAGGTCCTCGTGGGTGGCTGTGCGCAGCGCCCCCGTGTGCAGGTGGCCCAGCCGAAGGGACCGCGGCCAGGCGAGGGTCGAGGGTTCACATCTGATGGCGGTCTTGTCATCTTCTACCTCTTCCCGTAAAGCTGGCAGCTGAGGGAGTGAGCTAAGTGTCAAATTGGCTAACAATAGACTGTTCTGAAAAAGGCAATCACACAGGCTTTACATTATAACCAGAAACTTATTTGAAAATCTATTAGCTATGCTTTCCCCCAAGTACAAAAAAACCCTTGTTATAGCTTAATGCCATCTTAAAGGACTGTCTTGTTCAAAAAAAGTGGGGCTATGGGGCAGCGAGAGCATCTGACTGAGTGCAGAGACCCCGGACGGGAGCCTCCCTGCAGCCGGCCTCGGCCCTCCCTGGAATCCAGCGACCAGATGGTCCTGCGGGGCAGGACAGCAGAGTGATGCTGGCACTGTGGATCCTGCACGGCATGAACTGCCCTGATGACAGGACTGTGCTCGTCGCCAGATGCTGCTCAGAAGAACCACAGCTAGAGTACAAAACCTCTCAGCAAAGCCGTCCAGACCTTTCTGTTTGAAGGAGAAAAAGACACAGCTTGTGCCACCATCCAAGATCATTTGTAGTGATGATGCAGGTTACTGGAACCCATGACAACAAGAGAAACACAGAAAAGGTACCTAACCCCTCCACGCGAACACCATGTGCCTGGATCGTATTTCTCGGTAACATACAGACTGGGGACTACCCACTGAAGTACTTACACGCCGTTCGAGTGTCATTCGCTCACAGTGGTTTCCATAAGGCACCCCCAGGTCTTCACTAACAGATGATCTTGTATCACCCTAGAGCGGTGGGAGGTTCAAAAGGGAGGAGATATATATGGATACCTATGGCTGATTCATGTTGAGGTTTGACAGAAAAGAAAATTCTGTAAAGCAATTATCTTTCAATTAAAAAATAAACGAATTAAAAAAAAAAAGAAGAAGATGATCTCTCTTGGACTCCCAGCATTTCCGCTGGCCCTGGGTGTGAGGAAAGGAAAGACAGTGTGGGAACAGATTAACCCTGCAGGGTCCAAACAGGTCTCACTGATACATTTTGGTGTGTGGCTAAACCTGGGGAGGTTTTAGGAAACATGCATGGCATGTATTGTTATAAACAATGAGTGCGTTGTCTTAACCAACTAACCTGTGCCTTTTTGGTGGGATTCTGTAAAGAATACTGATGCCGTGCAGCCCCAGAGGAGCTTGGTGACAACAAAGTAGCTTAGTGCAAAATACACCTGAACTCATTTAACAGCAGCTGGATAAACTGGGCTCCCTCCCCTGAGCTCTGACAAGAACCCTCAGACAACAGAAGGCTACAAAGGCTAGAAATTTTCCACATGGAACTGAACAGGGATCAATCTCAAATTCAAGTTAAAATAAGCATTTATAAAAATCAGAAAACAACAACCAACAGAGCAGGGAAGTGACACACCTGGGTTGACTATGGACTCAGTGGAGACAAACACCTGCCTCGGAGTCAGGGCCCAGGCCAGCCCCTTCCCCTGGGCCTCCTCCTGAGGAAGGCCTCTGGGTCTGCAGCCTGGCTGCCCTCCCCCAGGATGAGAGCTGCCCCACTGGTGCCACATGTGGCTAGGAAGGGCAGTGCCGTGTCCTCGCTGAACAGGAGGGCAAAGCAGGCCACAGAGCGGGCGAGCGGCACGCCCAGGTCACCAACCCCAGGGGGACGGCGCTGCTCTGCTGTGCCCAGCAGAAGGGCTCCCGGGCACTGAGCCGCCTGAACTGGAGCACGGCCACCCCAGTCCTGCGGGAAGGCCCAGGAGTGCTCGGCCAGCGGGCTGGGAGCAGGAGAGGGACAAGGAAGGCCAGCCCTTGGGGCACTGGACTCCAACAAGAGGGGCTCATCCAAGTGACCCGAGGGGAGAGGCAGAGAGCTCCCTCCTGATGCTCCCTCCATCAGGGATGCCGTGATGGACACGAGAGCCTCTGGAGGAAAGCGGGCTGGACAGCACCACGGTTAAGTGTCCAGGCTCTGATCAGACCAGTCCACACCACGCTGCTGGGTGTGAGAGCCTGGGCAGGGTGCCCGGCCTCGCTAAGCCTCAGTGTCTATGTCTGCTGAACGGGGATAGCAGTAGACTGGACCTCACCTGGGGATGAGATGACAGACTCGGAAAGCACGTGCCCGGCACACAGAGTCTCCTGCACACTGCTACCCACCATCATTAAATTGGCTTCCCGCAAATCTAACATCTATGGCTCTGATTCAGTCATTTCTTATATGAAAACACTAAGCGGAAATTCCATGGTGGTCCAAAGGTTAAGACTTGGCACTTTCACTGCCGGGACACTGGTCTGATCCCTGGTTGGGGAACTAAGATCCCATAAGCTGTGCAGCACGGCCAAAAACATAAGTACAGAAATTTTTAAAAATAATAAATAATACTATGTCTATTATAAACAAGCGTGAGATGACCAGAAGGCCAACAAGTGGGAGAAAGGCACACTGTTACAATTGTCCCAACGAATGACCAATTTCCAACAGAAGCATCAGCACATTTTAAGTGGTGGGTGAGTTTCATCACTTCCATTAAACCGTCAATTATTCACCAGGACATAACCACACAGTGTTCATTCACGTTAAACGATAAGGACTCTTCAATACTTCACAGAGAAACAAAGGCCTGCTAAATTACTCAATAGTTTACCTTTCGACGCTGCTTCCTTAAATCACTAGGCTGATAGATGCATGCAAAGAAATGAAGAGAAACCAGATTCATTGCGACTTTGAAGCTAAAATTTCAAGAATCCGTAGAGGCAAATACAGTAAAGCAAAAATGATGGCAAACATGTAAGTGACATGAAGATTTAGAGAAATGTGACTGGAAACAGAACATTTTTTTGACCACAGAAGTTAAATAAGCTATTCGAGATTTACTAGAGAAACACTATAAATTATTACTCAGGAAGATACCATTCTATTACAACATCATGATTTATTAAAGCACAGCATTCTGTACAACAAAGTGCCTTAACAGGTGTCTATTCTCAGCCAAATCTCTCTATAAGTTAGCTTCTCTTAATCAAAAACATGTTACACTTTAAATTAGTCATTTAACTGATGAGGAAGTTACCATAATACCTAGTTTAACATTGAACAAATCTAACCACCTCTTGGACATTCATGTAAAATCCTGACATAGAATTTGATTTAAAACTTCTCAAAATAAATTCATTAAAGCAAGTTCCCTGTGAAAATATGTAAGAATGAAAGCTAGCACAATAGCAGGTGCAGTCTTTACATTTTATTAACCATAGAAGATACTTTTTTAACGAGTCTAATAGAGACATTAACTGTGCAAAAGCTGATGAGATTTACAGTCTTAAATACAAGCACCAACACAGAAAGGATATTGTGTCAGTTCAGTTCAGTTCAGTCGCTCAGTCGTGTCCGACTCTTTGTGACCCCATGAATCGCAGCACGCCAGGACCCCCTGTCCATCACCAACTCTTGGCGTTCACCCAAACTCATGTCCATTGAGTTGGTGATGCCATCCAGCCATCTCATCCTCTGTCGTCCTTCTCCTCCTGCCCCCAATTCCTCCCAGCATCAGAGTCTTTTCCAATAAGTCAACTCTTCACTTGAGGTGGCCAAAGTGCTGGAGTTTCAGCTTTAGCATCGGTCCTTCCAATCAACACCCAGGACTGATCTCCTTTAGAATGGACTGGTTGCATCTCCTTGCAGTCCAAGGGACTCACTCTCAAGAGTCTTCTCCAACACCACAGCTCAAAAGCACCAATTCTTTGATGCTCAGCTTTCTTCCCAGTCCAACTTTCATATCCATACATGACAACTGGAAGAACCATAGCCTTGACTAGATGGACCTTTGTTGGCAAAGTAATGTCTCTGCTTTTGAATACGCTATCTACGTTGGTCATAACTTTGCTTCCAAGGAGTAAGCGCCTTTTAATTTCATGGCTGCAGTCACCATCTGCAGTGATTTTGGAGCCCCCCAAAATAAAGTCTGACACTGTTTCCCCATCTATTTCCTATGAAGTGATGGGACCAGATACCATGATCTTAGTTTTCTGAATGGTGAGCTTTCAGCCAACTTTTTCACTCTCCTCTTTCACTTTCATCAAGAGGCTTTCTAGTTCCTCTCCCTTTCTGCCTTAAGGGTGATGTTATCTGCATATCTAAAACTCTACTAATTCTACACTTAAGAGGGTCATCTCTTTATGTAAGCACAATCTCATTTATGAATTATACATGATATATAGTTTAGGATCCATCTACATACATTATGCTTATAACTGCATGCTGCTGCTGCTAAGTCGCTTCAGTCGTGTCCGACTCTGTGCGACCCCATGGACTGCAGCCTACCAGGTTCCTCCGTCCATGGGATTTTCCAGGCAAGAGTACTGGAGTGGGTTGCCATTGCCTTCTCCTGTAACTGCATAGTGATACACCAATTCAACTTACTGCTATGGGGGAAAAACACCATTTAATGAGACATGAAGACAAAGCACAAACCTGACTAAGGGGACACACGCTGTGGACCACAGCACGGCTATGACCAGAGCAAGTGAGGGGACGGGGGAGGGGAGATGGATGGGTAAACTACAGCCTCGGGGGCTGGGGGGGGATCTGGATTCATGACGACTAAGCAGACAACAGGATGAGAGAGGGAATCAAAACCAATGATGAAAGCAGACACACTGTCAGAGAACTCCAACAGCAAGGAAAACATGCAGAACTGTTCTTTTCCAAATATTCGGAAAGAAATCAAGCATGAAACCACAGAGAAATCGTCAAAGAATTTTAAATATCAACTAATTAGCCAATGATGCAAATTATAAAAACAGTGTGTCAAAAGACCACAAAATGGACTCGTTACCACTTCACAGGCCGCTAAAATGATTCACGGTTAATTTAATTATAAGCTGACTAACAATGCAGCTAACATGCAATGGGTGGTAACAGAAAACAGAGACAATACAAGTCCAGTTACAAAGCAGGATGTTGTACACGTGATTTCATGGGGTGAACAGCAATGCACTCACAACACCTAAGCTAAACACGCAAGAAAGCTGGAACATGTGCTTTAGAGCCACACACTCTGTCACCAAAAGCCCTAGGTCATCATCCCAGTTTTAGACTCGGAAAAGTGAGGCAGCCCGATGTCTTCCCTGGGGCCCTGGGGCCCTGGGCTTTTAACCTGGTTTCACACGCAGAGCTGGCCTGAGCGTGTGGCCAGGTCCATCAGTAAGCAGACCAATGTAGATTCTTGGTTTTGTTCCCACCGCATGCCCTGCACCCTGTAGCCAGGCATCCCCAGTGGAAAATGTGCTGTACGGCTTTCCCATGCCATGAGAGCTGCCTATGGTTACTTTCACGAAGCTGTCTGCTCCCTGAGAACAGAAACTTCCCTGCAGCTGCTGTGCCCTGCACAAGGCCAGGCCCAACGTTACAGAGGCAGGCTCTGGCTGAGTTCATGATGACGTGCTAAGTGGTGGTCCAAATATCAAGACTAATTTGTCGCTGTGCCATTGTGGAATGATTAAAGACGAGGCAGTTTAAAAACTTTTAGACCTCTGAGCGTAGCAAATGTACCTGATTTTCTTCTGGGTATAAAGAGAAAAAACAAAAAACAAACAAAAAACAGCATGCTGGGGGAGGGATGCGGCAGGGAGGAGGCAGTCACATACCAGAGTCATGATGCCCAGCTGGTCTCCCTCCTGCGCCAGGCTCTGCTGCCTCCTTCTGGGCTTGGGCAGGGGCGGGCAGGAGCCAGCATGCGAGGAGGTGGGAAGCAGGTTGAGGGAGCTCACTGATTTAAAACGACGGAGGCTGCCTAAGCTCCCCCTGCCCTCCCTGCTCTCAGTCTCCTCGGCCCGCTGCTCCGTGTTCTCCTTCTCTTCTTCGATCAACCTAAAATAGAATAAAAGGCGTCACCTGCCTTTGTCAGCAGAGGAACCTGTCTGGACAATAAATTTGTGTCATGATTAGCAAATTCCAGAAACAGTTGCTCAATTAACATCTCAGACAAAAGGTTCTACCTTTCCTCTTTTGAATATTCTCAAACTTAGAATAACTTAGCCTTGAGTCTTACAAACTGGCCCTGACCATCCACGCTTGATTTCACTTATTTACTCTAACATTCTGAAGGGGCCCTGGTGGCAACTCTCTTTCCTGTGAAGAGATACCTCAAGTTGACAACCCTTGCCTCCCCTGCTCTCAGGGCAGAGATGCACGTCAAGTGCCTCAAGTCTTTTCCACTGGGGATCAGGAACTCTGTATAATCAAAACAGCAATTCACAAACAAGCTGCAGTTTCTAAACACAAGTCTCCAGACCAGATGAAGTGCTGAGTTGATCATTTTTTTTTTTTTTTTTTAAGGTTGTATACATACAAACGCATCACTTGATGAAGTTCTCCACCAGCTTTGTGTGAGTTTCTGGATTCATGTCAATGTGCTGCATTAACCTAGAATTCACAGTTTCTGCTCTTCTCCCCTAATGTGTGGTGGATGTTTTTATATAGCAGTTTAAATATACGATTATGCAAATACAATGATTTTCAAATTAAAATACAAGATTCTTACAGGAAGTAAACTCTCCAGCTTCACTTCAACTCATACATCTGCAAAGTTTTTCACTGTTGATAACAAGTTGATGGACAGAATTGACCGCTTACATCAAGTCAACTTGTCGCATAAGGAAAAATCACTTTTACCTGAAAACTTGCTGTAAAAATAAAAATATTAATCTATAACCGTTCCATATTTCCTGCAGGGACGCAGAAAGACCATCTTTCTGAGCTCGTCTGTGCTCAAACACGGCCCACAAAGCTGTCTGTCTTGGCGTGAAATGGGCAGGTGACACCACCTGCGTTTGCTGGTTGTCCCGTTCACCACCTGCCTCTCCCCCTGAGCCCCGCGCTCGGCCGACAGGAACGGGCACCTCGGCCTGGGCTGACGTGATGAGACCAGTCTGAGCAGCAGCTCTGCCTGGTCCTGTGCAGGGTCACCGGCCTGCGGCCACTCTGAACGTGGACCCGGGACACGGGCATAGCTGGGCAGGTGTGGCACCAGGCAGGCCTCGGGGCCCCCAGCCACCTGGCTGCACCCAGACCCAAGGCCCCCTGCTCACCACGAGGCAGGCCTTTGGATTCTATCCTGTTTTGAAAATTGTTATAACTGCCAAGATGGTGTCTAAAGAAAACATCTTAAATATACTGATGAGATGAGAAAAACTCAAACACACGTCCTTGGACCACTGTCTTACAACAAGCCAATCTTGATACTACATTAAGTTAAAAAGGAAAAGGCAGATCTGAGTGGGAATTTGCCAACCCCAAAACCCCAGCTTTCACCAGGTGGCTTTTCACCAGAACGTGGGGGGCTCTGAGGGACACAGGAGGGTCCACGGGCCGCAGGGGACACCGCCTCGGCACCTCACCCACCTTGGGGCTCAGAGCTGAGGGGGGACACCCCACAACGCCGCCCCCCCCCCGCCCCCACAGAGCGCTGACACCACACCGTGGACAGAACGCCCCGGCTGCCCGAGCTCTGTAATCAAGGGCCATCTCAAAACTGAAAATTCTTGAAGCAGACCTGAGGTCAGGTTTCTTACTATGGAACACTCAGACGTCCCTAGGAGAAGACAGCTCCTCAGAGAAACCGAGTTTCTGGGGACCTGAGTTCAGGATCACCCACCGGATCTCTTCGTTGATGGCGTCCAGCTGCTCCTGCATCATCACGGTCAGAATCTTGGCGTTGGCCTGCCTGCTGGGCGACAGCTGAGTGGCCGAGCTGAAGAGGGTGACCCTGTCGCCCTCGTCGTCAGACACGCCCTCGTCACTCTCAAACGCCTGGGCCACATCGGCCAGCATGCTGGCTTGCTGCGTGCGCTCCCAGTCCTGCTCCTTCAGGGTCTGCACCTGGGAATGAGAGGACCACGTCTCGTCAGCAACATTCAGGGCAGCTCAAGTCTATCAGGAACTGAACCCAATTTTACATGGAAGCCCTGACTGTGGATGAATGGGCCATGCTCATGAGACACTGCCATCTCTTAAGCGAACAGGACTCAAGAAACAGGCAGGGGGAGAATCCAGTTCCTAGATGGCCTGGTGACACCCAGGTCTCAGCGTGGACGGCAGGCAATCCTATGAGGTTATTCACAAGGGTGGGCTGATGGAGTCAGAGACAGAAACCGAAAATTACAAAAATACATCCATGCCTCCATCAGCCAGGCTGGAAGAAAATAAGAAAAAAGAACCCTTCAGCTCGGCAGCCGCTGGGTCCCTATCAGCGGTCATCACTGGTACCAGTTCACCAGAGTGTGCCGTCCTCGCAGGCTCCCAGTCCTCCGTTTCCCAGGCTGGTCTGAACACCCACAGAGAGGCGCGAGCAGGGGCAGCCAGGAGACGGGAGGGCCAGCCCCTCCGCGGCTCTCCTCTCGGGACACAGGCCCTCGGGCTGCTCTGGGGGATGGCTCCTCGCACCGCAAGGGTGGCTCTGTCATCAGAGACACATGGGATTGTGCCTGCGGTGCCCCGTGCCGCCCTCCCGCTCTCACACCTCACACCCTTGTCTCTGCAAACGTCCCCCCTGCCACACTGTCACCCAGGTCCTGCCTTCTTTCCCAGACATGACCTCAAAGGAACTGAGGGGCAGCCTCGAGGTGCTGGCTCGCTGGCTCCCTGTCCCCTGTGGCCAGTGCCCTCGCCTCCTGTCTTCGTCACGACCCCGCCCCAGGGCTGGGCTACCCCATTCGCTGGCTCCAGGACCACCTGCCATCATTCCTGCTCTGCTCCAGCGAACCAGCTGCCTATGGGTTCACCCCCATCAGCCCGGTCGGCATGTCCTCTCCCTTCTCTCGCCTTCCAATCGCACAAGGGGAACCAGCAGATTCCTCCTCCAGGGCTCCCTGCAGCGCCCACTGCGGGTCTCTGAAAGCTCCTTGGGAGTGGCCTCTACAGTCCCCCTCCCCGCCCGGTCTCCACTTCTCTGCCAGCAAGCAGTGAGCCCCGCCCTGCAGGGCAACTGCCCGGGGGCTCGAGGAACCCATGTTACCAAGCCCCCTCCCTTCCTTGCCCTCCCCCACGCCACCCCCCCACCCCCAGCATGTCTCTCCCTGGGCTCCAGGCCCTGCCCTCCCTGTGGTTATTCCTCAGTCCCTTGCGCCCCTTCTCAACCTTGGAATGCAGGATGCCCCACAGCTCTACCCTTGCACCCCATCTCTCTCCACCGGCACCTGCCTGGTGACTTTACCATGCTTGTGCCTTTAAATGCCATCTGTATGCCCACGACCCCAAGTCCACCCTGAGCTGAATGAGTCCTCTACCGGATGCAGGCCGGAACACTCAGCTGTTCTCCTGACACGTCCCCGGGACACCCCATGGGCTCGTCCACCTCAACAGGGCTGAGGCCCGGCTCTTAGCTCCCCGCCCCGGCAGCCCTCCTCACCTCAGGAAACAGGCTCTGGCCTCGAGCTGCTCAGGCCTGAGCCCAGGCTCCTCCCTGATGCGGCCCGCTCTCTCCCTTGTCCCCGCTGGTTGACATGACCCTTTTTCTATCTCCGAGTGGCTACTTCTCTTCCTGCCTCCGGGTCTCTGGTTCAAGGTCACCCTCCTGGTGTCACCTCACTGGCCACCCTGTTTACACACGATCGTCCCCTCCTCCTTGGACAACTCAGGCACTCTGGTCTCCTTTCCCTGCTCATTACTGTTCAACAGGCTGCGCGGGTTTAAAAAGGGGTCCACAAATTCTTCCATCCTCCTCCCTTCAAGAGGCAGAAGGGGCAACTCCTGCTCAGCCCCTGAGCGAGGCAGGACTTAGCAGCTCACTCTCGCAAACATAAGTGAAGGTGTGCGGCCTCGAGACCAGGGCATGAAGGGCCCCGGGCTAAACCCCACACTCTTGCTCTCAGAGGGTGTTCGGAGGAAAGCCAGGCCATGGGAAAGCCACACGGCAGGGACCTCGGCCTGTCCCCAGCAGCCAGGTGAGTCTGAAAGCCTGCCATCCAGCCCTGGGGTGCCTTCCCGCATCTGTGCCCTCAGGAGGCCCTGAACCAGGCCCGCTTGCTACAATGCACAGGCACTGAGGACTGTGAGCTGCTCCCTGGGAAGTCACTAAGCTCTGCAATGATTCGTTACGTAGCAGTGGATAAAGAACACACACGGTTTTTAATTCACTGCTGGAGTACTACTTCTGACCATGTCTGGCCCAAACTAACTGCTCACTGAATGTGGAAGCTCAAAACACAGACATGTATGAACAAATACATGGCATGAATGAGGTGAAAACATAAAGGCACTTAAACTTCCAATGAGAATTCCTCTCACTATAAGCTGATGGGATATGTGTATCCATTTACTCGTAGGACGATTTCAAAACTGTGCTAATTAGTACCATGCTGGGCCTCACAATAGGCCACAAATTATTAAAATTGGTTAAGGAAAAAAAGCATGCCTTAAAAGTAAACTCTTAGCCAGAAAAAGGAAAATGGGAAGACGTAAAGCGACCTATCAGCGCTTTGTTCCAAACCCACCTCAGGACCACAGTGTGAGGGGGCAGGTGCCTCACAAGGTGCCCACCAGGGATGGGAAGGGGGCGGCGGGGTCCTTGCCTCGGATGGCTCATCGTGCAACGCTGCCAGCCGGCCTTTCTGGGGGCACCACAGCACCGCCCCGTTGCCCAAGGAGTCTGCCGGCCGGTCCGCCACAGGGAACCTGAGGTCCGGGGCGCTGCCCAAGTGGGGTCGGCTGAAACACACGGCAAAGAGCAGCACTGTTAGAAGAAAAGAGAGCTCACTCTGTCAGACGGGCCAAAGCCTGTCCATTTGGAAGATCCGCAATTTCACAGCAAAAGGGCCCCCGGGAGGGCACTGCCCTCCTGGCTCCAATAGTAACAGGCCGCCCGCTGCTCCGCAGACACTCAGGGCTCATCCCCAGCAGCTGGAAAACTCCTGTATGTGGGGAAGGCAGTGCTGACGCGAGGGTGTGGAGCTGACTAGGATGGGATCGGCTGTCTGGGGTTGGGGCGTCCAGGGTCCCCCTGGAGCCCGCTCTCAGGTCCCAGGGCAGGGCCTGCACCTGCTCTGCTTTCCCCTTGGCACCCCACCTCCCCTTCGGCCCACGCCTGCTCTGACCTCCCTCTCCCACGGGAAGTCCATGGATCACAATCACCGGTCTGCCTGGAACACTGTCTGCACGGCTCTCAGTGTTTTTAAAGGCGCCTCAGACAACCCGCAGCAGAAAAGCCTCAGACCCACAGCTCAGAGCTGAGCACCATTGGTGTCTCCCATTAAAGCAGAGGTGAGCGTGTCACCGGACTCTGGGCTGAACAAGGCCCAGCACAGATGCTCAGGCCCTGAGCACTAAGGCCTGGGCCTGCAGGTGCCAGGAGCTCACTCAGCAGGGGCCTGCTGGGAGGCAGGGCGGCCCCGCCTTGACTGTGAGCCGCCTGCACTGCAGGACCGCCCGGGCTCTGCTCAGTCTTCTCTCTGGGAAGAGGGGGGTGCCTTCACGTGCAGGAGTCCCTAAACCCAGGAGACAGGGCCTTCCTCCGAGGACAGGACACCCCATACGCTGCAGAGTGGCCAGGGCCGACCACCAGCTCAGCCTGCTCGGGGTCACACGCTGCTCTGCTCGACGGTTTTGCAAGGAACACTGTGCTGCACAGGAGATGGAAGTCTGGAATCTCCCGGAGCCACACCTGTCTTCCCTCCCGTCTCCCCTCCCTCCTGACAGAACTGTTCCCTTCTCTGCTCCACTTCCACCCAAGGGCCTGGGGCTAGAGCACACTTGGGAACTGGGTGGGGGGTACGACACAGTCCCGCTGTGGACTGCGGGCCCTCGAGGGTCCTCTGAGGGCCACAGAGGCCTCCGGGTTGGGTCGCCCCCCAACCATCGCCTCCCAGTCCCCTCGCGGGGTGCAGCCTTCATCTCTCTCCCCCTCCTCACCCGAAGCTCTTTCCTCCGGGAGAAGGTCTCAGAGACAAGGTGACCAATTCCTCTGGGAGGTCCCACCAAATACGCCGTGCCTGCCCTGCCTGGGAGCCAGTTTTCAGTCCCCACTCCCTCCCTCCTGAGGCAGCACAGTGCCCCCCACCCAGCCCACACTGCCCACAAGCCCCACTCCGAGGCCCCACCTGTGCTGCTAAGTCACTGCTGTGACCCCTCCAGAGCTGCCTCCTGGAGACACCCCTCCCTCGCACCAGCCGCTGTGGCCCACTGTCTTCAGAGCACAGCGGCTCCTCCTGCCCCGTGGCTGCTTCCTCTTCTCGTCTCTCACTCTCACTGACACACACGGGACTGGTGACCAGGCCCCAGGCTTCTCCATCTGAAGCCCCCAATTGTGTCAGGCCTCGGGTCCTGGCACCAGGTCCCTCCTCGTTACCCAAAAACCCCCAAGAGGAGGAGGCCGTGTCCACCTCCTCTTCCTCCACTGTCTACGCAGTCCTCCTCACACTCACCTCGTCCACCCCGGGAGCAGGGGTTCCCCACCTCTGACAGCCCCAGCCCCTCACCCTGGAGGAGCTCTGCCACCAAGTCCGGCCACGTCCCCTCCTGTTCTACAGGGCACGTGCTCTCCTTGAACTCCACCCGCCATGGTTTCAGACACAGGACCAGTTTCTGGCTCTGCCTTTGTCTCAAATGACATCTCCTTTTCTCTAGAAGAAGGCTGGGTGGGGGCTCTGGACTGCGAGGATCCCCTAAGCACACAAACACAGAAATATGCGTATGGCCTCCAAACTGTCTCCTAAGTCAGGCTGCAAGCAGTAGTCGATTTCCTACAGATGAATGAATGTCACCAGTAAGCACTTAATAACCTTTGCTAGAGTTTCTCTCTCACTTGTGACCGTTTTCCGTGAAGAAGCCAAAGAAACATTTAAATACTCAATAAGAATTACCGCCCCTCTAACAACGAGGAAGAAAAAAGCAGGATGCTCAGTAATCTGCTCGCCTCATTCACAAGCCAGGTGATTCCTCCCACCGCAGTCAAAAGACTACAGGTCATTAACCTTCTGCGACTCTTCAGAAACATTGGTGTCACAGTCTGTCAGGCCCCTCAAATGAATACGCCCAAATATCAACTGGTCGGCCCCCTACTTCCAAACCTCTGCCTGTGGTTTTGAGTGTTGTCAATCCTGTGACTACCACTCCGTGGTACCAAGTTTGACCCTAAGGAACGATGCTTGTCTCTTCCCTCTCGCTGGCCACGAAGCTACAGGCTCCTTGAGGTGCAACCATGAGCAACACCCAGTCATACTGTCCACACACCAGACAGGCCCTTGTCACACTCGACCGCGCTGAGGGGAGCTGCCCGGGGGAGCAGCCTACCTGTGGTGGAGGGGAGCCCCTCGCAGTCTCGTCTGGTCCACTTCGGCTCTCAGGGGTTCCAGGTTTAGAATCAGCTGGTCCTACGAAACAGCAAATGACACAGCCTGCACCGCTTGCTTTCTGGATGTCAAGTGACTTGCACCAAAATGTGCAGAACAGGTTACGTGAGTAGGTATCAACTCCCAACATTTTAATTCTGAGAAAATGTTCTCTAAGAGTCCCTAGCAAATGGAAACACTCAGAACAATATTAACCCTTATAAACCATAATGAGGAGGAAGTTCCATCTCAGGTGTAGAAAAGGTTTCTCTGGAGGAAACATGGCAAGCCATTAACAACGATGAAGTCTGTAGAGAGAAGCTGGACTTCAGGCGGGGGGTTCAGGTCAGGGGGACACGACTCACTCTATTGCCCTCCCTCCTCTCACTGCTTTCAATTGTCTCCATGGAGCTCACCTGCACTCCTCACATTCATTCCTCTACAGCCCACTTCACTTGCTCATGGGGTAAAACAAGTCAAACGGGCCAAGTCTGTGAGTCACTCAACTCAACCTGGAAGCTCTGTGCTGTCGGCCATGGCAGTCACTCGCCTCGTGCAGCCCCTGAGCACGTGAGACAGGCTGCTGCAAAGCCCGATGTGGAAATCACACAGAGGATTTCAAGACTCGTGGTGAAAGAAGGACGTCGAGTAGCCCGTTGGTTTTTAGGAAATTTTAGATTGTGTAGGTGGCTCGTATTATCTTTCTGACGCACAGCACAGCCCACGTGAATGGCTCACGCTTTGTCTCAGCTCTTGGGTGAATCCAGAAAGGACTACTCAGAATTCTGAACCACACACAACAGCCACACACTCTAAATCCATCTATAATGCAAACACATTCAGTGTTCAAAACCAGAAGTGCTATACGTGTTACAGCAGTGGATTCGCCATAAGGAGAATGTAACTCGACTTCTGCTAAGCATCTGCTCAAACTCATGTCCACTGAGTTGGTGATGCCGTCCAACTGTCTCATCCTCTGTCATCCACTCTCTCCCTGACTTCAATCTTTCCCAGCATCAGGGTCTTTTCCAATATGAAAATTCATATTAAAAAACTGGAAATAATTACCTCAAACAATTTTTAAATGCAATAACAAAGTTGCCAAGTCTGTGTTTTATAAAATGAGCATCGATTTCAAGGTTTAAAAAGCTGTTTCAGAACCTACTGTATTAAAAAAATAAAAATGGAGAGAAGGCAAAAGAATGATCTATTTGAGATTGGCTCTGCATGAGAAATTGCTGAGACGAACTGACGGGACGGGTCATGGGTATTTATTATACTACTCCATCCACTTTTGTGCATGTTTGCAATTTTCCATCGTAATACATTTTAAAAGTTTATTTTCTGTTAAAGCAGAGTCTTCTCCAGCAACACAATTCGAAAGCATCAGTTCTTCAGTGCTCAGCCTTCTTTATGGTCCAACTCTCACACCCATACGTTACTACCGGAAAAACCATAGTTTTGAGTATATGGTTTGAGTATATGGTTTGTCGGCAAAGTGATGTCCCTACTTTTCAATATGCTGTCTATGTTTGTCATAGCTTTCCAAGGAGCAAGCATTTTTTAATCTCATGGCTGCAGTCACCGTCTGCAGTGATTTTTGAGCCCAAGGAAACAAAACCTGTCACAGCTTCCACAATAAGGCATCGGCATTCAAAGATTTTTAAAGCAAAACAAAAGTTGACTTTGAATTGGCTTAGTCTAGTCATAAACAGCATCCCGATCTCAACAGCCTCTGAGCAGCAGTTATGAAAGTAAGAAGTGCACCCCTGATCGGGAGATATTGAGCTCTCCGCCTAAGCGGGGAGGGCGCCTCACCGCGGGTCGCATGATGGGAGTCAGAACCACTGCCCCCTGGAAGCCCGCCTGTGAGGCTCTGCAGTCCAAGCCCAAGAACACAGGTATGGTGGGGACAGTACTGACACGTGAGGCTGGACCCGGGATCCCCACTCCATTTCCTGGATGGTCTGTATTGCCGTGTGGCCAACCTTTCCGGGAAACCTCTCTCAGGACTCGGTGACGTGAGCCTCCACCATCACCCTTTCCTGTCGTGATGCGCCTTCTGTCGCAGCGCAACTGCGCTTCTCCTGTCTAGAGGCAGCCATCCTACACACACACCGTGTCTGGACCAGCAGTTTGGCATGTGGGACTCCAGCGCCACGTCCGAGGCAAGCAGGCTCCACACCTGGGCGCCATGCCTTCAGTTTCATGGGCCCCGGGCTGGCACCCCAGGTTTGTCTGAGGGGCAGTCGTGAGGTCCACCTGTATCCCAAGCAGCTCCCCGGACTGGCTGGTCAGAGCAACAAGCAGCCTCTTTGAATGTGGGGAGGCCCTGGCTCCTGCCCACTGCCTATGGGCGACCACCTCTGGCCCTGCTCCCGAGGAGGTGGGTGCCCGGATCAGCAGATGGGGCCACACAGGCACACACTCGATGCCAGAGACGGGAGTGGTGGAGAAAGGCAGTGCTGGCCCCCGCCCAAGCCACGTCTCCTGCCCAGACGCCGCCTCCCCGTCAGCACAGGCACCCGCTGCAGCTCCTTGTTCTTTTCCTCCAGTTGGGCCTCCATCTGGCGCAGCCTATCCTCCATGCTGCTGTGTCTCTCTCTCCTGCCTGTCGGCCAAGAACAGCGTCAGCTCCGCTCACAACAACCCTGTCCTGACGGCACGCGGGCTGTGATTGCAGGGGCGGCAAGCGGGCCATGCTCTGTGCGAACCACGGGCCCTGGGTTCACGGGGGGCACGCCCGCATGCCTGCTCACACAGCCTGCGCGGCTTCGTGTGTGACACATGGCTCACGGAGGGGGCTGGTGACCAGCTCGTGAGAGGACACGTGCTCCCCGTGCCCCGGGCCCCACACCCACGGCCGCTGCGCTCCCTCCTCGGACTGCCTGTGGCGAGCCCGCGCGGGCAGCAGACAGCGGCAAACGCGAGGCACACGTTCTACCTTCCGAAGCTGGGAAGGAAGTTCGAACCGTTTAGCCTCCTGAGTGGTAGAGCTTCCGGAAGACAAAAGGTCGGACTACAAGGCCGACTGGGGATGGACAGCAGAGATGCCAGGGGAGAGGAGAAACCAAGCCTGGAGAGGAGGATCACAGCAGAAGGGTGCCCCCTGGCGGCTGTTAGTGACCCTGCTCTGGGAGGGTCGGCGAGCACGGGACACCGGCTGCCTCCCGCGACGTGATGGCCCCTCGGGCGCTCACTGAGCTCCTGGCAAGGCTTCCGACAGCCGCGTCAGCACAGACCCGGCCCGACTCTCTATGTTCAGCCAGTGCCCACCGGCAGCGCAGGGCAACACCTTTCCCGCCACAAGGACAGGGTGGCTGGCTGGCTGGCAATGGGGTCGATGCCCCCAGCAGCGCCACATCCCACGGACATGGCCTCTCACCCGCGGGCTCCTGGGGACGGCGAGTGGGGAGTGGGGCCTCGGGTCTGCACGTGCCCTGCTGGGACTTCTTTAACAAGTGTATGGATAATGACTTAAAACTGTGTTCATTACAGAGCTATTTTGGCCATCTCTTAAACGAGAATGGGATTTTTCTAGGTCTCTATCCTGCTAGGCTTTGAGTGGCTGACTGAACTCTGAGCAGCAGTGACTCGGAGCTGAAGCGTCCTAGGGACACACACAACTCGGGACAAAACTGGAGGGAAATTAACGTAGGGATGACGCAGAAGTGGGGCCTGCCTGACACTCAGGGAGCGCTCCCATCTCAGACGGGCAGCACGACCCCCGCGTCTGCGCTCCTGTGTGGACTGAGCAGCACCGGCAGGGGCGCGGCGGGAGAGCAGGGGAACAGGCCCTCCCTGCGCCCGCCCCCCAGGGACCCAGAGCAGCACCTTGGAGAGCGAGGCCACCCTCTGCGCCTGCTCCGCCTCCACCTCGGGCAGCGTCTCTGCCCTCCGCAGTCTCTGCTGCAGCTTCTCTACCAGCTCCAGGCGCTCCTGCAACTGGCGGTTCTTATCCTCTGTCTACAAAGGGAGAGCAGAGGATCAAAACAGGCCGAGAGGTGTAGCCACTGTCGCTTTAAGCAAGCTGAGACAAAACCTAAATGCACGTGTCTAGTGGATTCATTCTGTTTCGGAAGCTCCGTCAGGGTAAATTTTCTCTCAGTGTTCCTGGGCTTGGGCTCAATGAGCAGAACACCTCCTGCCAGAGTATTTGCTTTTCCTAAACGTTCCCCAAGGACGTCTTAAAAAAAAAAACACAAATTCTTATATATTAAAGAAGATCTGTAGAAGCTTATTCATTCTTATTGACAAGTTAAGGGAAGAAGGGTTCACTACGGACCCTTCTTAAAACATCACCAGAATCATCACTTAGAGGGAACCCTACCGACCGCAGATGGCTACGGGCATGTAAGCCAAAATATGGCTTTCATCTCCTCTGAAATACAGACCTGATAAGAGCGTGCCTGGTGAAATGCCAGTCAACTAGTATTTGTAAATGCACGATTATTCTTTTAACAGATCTTCTTACTCTGAAAAACTTTCAATGTAGAACAGACAGATTCTTTTTTAAAAAAGAAAAAAATTAAAGTATCTATAAGCTCAGGTTCCTGAGAGGTTAGCATTTGTTTCTAAGCAGCTTTCTTACTTTTTCTGTGTGCGTATTCCTCTATGTACGTACACAAACAATATGCTGTGCTTTAAAACCCTCAGAAAACAATAGCATATGGTACATAGTATTTTCTGATCTGCCTTTTACAGCCATTATTTTGTATATCGTAATGCTTTTAGTTAGCATTCCCCATCATACATTTCAATGGCTTTCTAGTATTTAATTTTTGTGGTGGGGACAATGATACACTTTGGCACACACCAGACTGACTCACTTTGTTTTGGAGAAGCCAGATTTGGTTTTCCTGGTTAAATCCTGATTATCTGAGACCACTCGGGAACAGGAGCGAGTAAGGCTCACCAAACCACAGGAAGTAGAATCCCTAATCAGACCGGAGCTCTAACCCTGCCTTTTGTCACAGTGACCCCAGTTCCCAACAGGCAGCCAGCTGCCGTGAAGTTCCCTGCTGCTCTCTACTCTTTCGGTAAAAACTCTAACAAGCCAACAGATTCACGTTCAAGTAAAACAAACGAGTCAGGAATGGAATTCCACAAAATGGTTAAACCAAGTCCCAAATAATGCAAACCTGTAAGTTGCAGTCTCCCGCAATTTTTTAAAAATGTATTTCCTTCCAGTACAGCTGATTTACCATGATGTACATCCACACTTTTGAACACAGTATTTTAGGGTCATAACAACTTTACACTGGGACTTGATTTCCAATGTGGGAGTCACATGAAAAGATCTTTACCTTCCTTCCTCAGGAATTCACTACTATAAAAGTCACACACAGTTCAGAAAGGCCATTACCTGTCGATGCCTAGAATCCTTATTTGCAATTTCATTTTCAAGTTTATCATTGATGTCGTCCTAAGTTTCAAATCAAACATAAAGTTAACGTCCTCAAAATAAAAGTCCTAGACACGGCAGTTTTCTCGGACGTGAGCAAAAATGCGCCTATCCCAAAGGTCACATTTGCCACGATTGGCACCCATCTGTCTTAACGTTCTGTCCAGCCACTTGGTTGACCAAGCTTCTTTTCTACATAACAAACCCAAACAGTAAACGAAAAGTATACTAAACTACCCTGTTATTGCAAGAATTCCAGGAGGGAAGGTATCTGGCATGAAGTCAGGACCTCTGTCTGCTACACCATACAGGCGGGCTTGACCCAGAACAGGGAGGGACCTTCAACAGATCCAACGGGGAGCTCTGAGGCTCGTTTCCTCGAGTAAAAGTTGGAAAAGTCTCATGCAATTTCCTCAGAATTAAAGTAGCATATTAACGAGTGGAAACAGAAGTCAAATTGTACACAACTGGGAGCAGCCTTCTCAAGCCTAGTTCTTCAAAAGCAGACTTACACCACATGGATGAAACGCTCAAACCAGGACCAGAACTTGCTGCTGGTGCAACTCCTGTCCGCCACCTCAAAATCCACTTCAGGTCCCTCCCTGGTCACTAAGTAGCCAATGTGGGCAAAGTCCTAACTTTAAAAGTGAAAGGTCTTGAAAACGCTTTTTCTAGAATTCTATACGTATTCAACTCGGACACCTAATCTCCTGTTGCCAAAGAGTAGTGTGAATAGCTTATACAAACCTGTGCAAATATTTCTGTTTTGAGTTCTCACACAGAATTACTCACACCAAGCTACTGAACAAGTACACCTGCTGTACCACATGTTGGAGGGGTTCTCTCTGAGACGGTCTCACGGGGGAGGGGTGGGCAGGGTGGGTGCTGTCTGTCTGTGCACAGAGGAGAGGCGAGGCTCACAGGAAGAGGCCTGAGTCCCCAGCACTCTTCTGTTTTCACAGTGACCGCTAGGGAGTTTCTCATAAATCATGACACCCGCAGACACGACCGCCAGAGACATCACGATTCCACATGGTTACACAGCTCGGGCCTGAGGATCTGAGCGTGAGCAAACACCACTCGACTTGTCTGACCGCCGGTATCACTGTCACACATCCCTTCAAGGAGCGGAACCTCAGAAAACTCGAGAAGATGGCCAGGCAAGCTGCCTCAGCAGAGCCCACACAGCATGCTCCCATCTCTCCGAGAGAACAGGCTCCACAGGTGTCACCAGACTCGCCTGAGTGAATCAGAAGCAAATTTCAGCATCATCAGGAACACATTCGACAGGCAGTTGCAGGGGGGCGGGGATGAACCGGGAGACTCGGGTTGACATATATACAGCACTGATACTACACATAAAGTCAACGAGTGAGGACCTAGTGTACAGCACAGGGAAGTCTACTCAGTGCTCTGTGGTGAAGTAAATGGGCAGGAAATCTAAAAGAGAGACAGATACATAAATAGATAGATAGATGACTGATTCACTTTGCTGTACAGCAGAAATTGACACAGCAGTGTAAAGCAACTATACGCCAATAAATGAATGAATGGATGAATGAATTTTTAGAAAAGGAACACAGTGGGCCCCCTAGAACTTGTGGATAGGAGGAGTCCACACCCAGGGTGCAGCACAGCGTCAGGGCTGCCCTCGTGTTGCTCAACTGCCAACGGACTGCCTGGACCAGGCCTCTTCTACCCCAGAGACCTCGACGCAGAGGCAGGGAGGCAGCCAGTTGCGGTCTCTCCAGTGCTCTGCTCTTACTCACGCAGCCATCCCAAGGCTGAGATCCCCGGGAGAACAAGAAACCCACATTCCACCTCAGGACAACAGACACAGCTGCAGTCACTCACTTCGCGGACGTCCCGCTCAAGTTTTCTCTTCCTGTCCTTGGACTGGAGGAGGTCCTTCCTGGCCGTGTCCAGGTCCTCCTCCAGATGTTTCACGTGGGCAGAGAGGGCTGCCAGGCGCTCCTCCATCTGCCTCTGCTCCCGCAACTGCCTCTGTATGATTTCCTGGAGCTCTGTCTCCTTCGCCAAGCCGTCCGAGGGTCTCTAAGGGGGAAAGGAAGCCTTACACAGCCTGGTTTTGGGAGGGAGGGAACACAGTACTTCCGGGCAATCTGTGAGGTCAAAACTGCCTTCTGCGCTCTGGGAGCTCACAGGACCCTCACGGCCACTCAGACCTACATGGTGCATCGGTGAGAGGTCCCAACAGCCCCGCACAGACTGGATGGTAAGACGAGAACCAGACAGAGAGCGAGACCAAGGACTTGCCTTTCCATTAGCGCTTGGCATGTTTTCTTGCTCATGATGTACATCAAGCACCCTGTCCGTTAGTATCTTTTCCTGGTTATTCTCCTCTGAAAGAATCATCTGCTAAAACCAAAACATTGAATCAGAGTAAAGAAATTAAGTAAAGACAGCAAAACTCCACCTGGAAAACTCAACTCGAAACTGAAAACACAACATAAAAAGAAAATACATGGTGATGCTATCCATCCCGAACACCACCAGGTGATTAGAGTCAGAATTTATCTTCTACTGGACAAAGGGGTACTTAAGAGATCCTGCAACTCTGAGTCACAAGTCTAGTTTACTAGTCATTAAAGTAACCCTGGTGGGCGGGTCCTCAATCAGAAAGATAAATAACATCTGATGCCCACCACTACAGCCTTCATTCTTTTTTAAAATGAAAGGATTCAAATGACAAACCCTTCACGGAAATTACACAAAGACTGATCAAACTTACCTCTTTATGTGTGGCACCTAATTCTTCTTCGAACAAACTACAGCTCTCGAGTGCTACTCGTAATCACCTCTCAACTCAAATAAAAGGGGCCGAGTCACTGTGTGTTGATGTGTGTATATATGTTAGTACACTTCTTAGTGTATACTCACCCTAATACATGGGTACTGTCACAGAATACCTTTAATGTCTCTCATTGATCTTAACGTCAAGAGAATCTGCTTGTTAACAGCTTTAAATTCTAAGTTTGAGAGAACAAAATGTTATCCTAAATTAATTATTACCCAGTTTTTAACTGCAAATTGATATACAGAATATAATAAGTCTTGAGACATTCATGCCAATGAATACTTTTTAACTGGGGGCTTCCCAGGTGGCTCAGTGGTAAAGAATCCGCCTGCCAATGCAAGAGGGCAGGTTCGATCCCTGGGTCAGGAAGATTCCCTGGAGTAGAAGATGGCCACGCACTCCAGTATGCATGACTGGGAAGCCCCATGAAGAGAGGAGCGTGGTGGGCTACAGTCCACAGGGTTGCAAAGATTCGGACATGACTGAGCATGTACGCAGGCAACGCTTTTTAACCATATAAAACTCTGACTTCTGACAGAAAAAAATGTATATACAAGAATTCAAGATGCTCAAAACTCAACTAGTTACATAAATATGTGCATCATCCACCTAACAAGGCAGCAAGTGTACAAATCCAGGAGGGCCGGATGGCTGGTACCTTCTCGTCCAGGGCCTTGTGGTGTTCAAAGAGAAATTTCAGCGCCCTGAGCACCTCCACCTCACTCGTCATGCCCGCTGAGGACTGCGCCTGCCACTTGCCCGCTGTCATCCCGACGGCTGGAAAGTGTCGGGAAACCAGGCGCTCCAGGTGCTCCAGCAGCAGCTGCAGGGCAGGGCCAAAGGAACACCTTCAACATCAGGCTCGAATTCCGGGCCGATAACTCCTCTCAGCCTCACGCTATAGCTGGAAACACGCTAAGGCACGTCGGAATCCCGCCAGTTCAGTCGAAAGTTAGAGTGGACTTCCCCAGGGGTCCAGTAGTTAAGACTCCACACTTTTTCAAGGATCATGGGTTTTAACCCCTGGTCGGGGAACGAAGATCCCACACAAAGTGTAGCGTGGACAAAAATGTAAGTTAAGAGAACTCCCCCCTCATATGTACTAAAATTACATTAGCTCTCATCAGAAATTTGAAGCAAGGCTATGAGAACCCCGAACTGATCCACCCTGGTCTGGTCAGTGGGAAGATGTGAAAAATGACTTGAAAATCAGACAAAGTTTAAAGACAGCACATGGAAGCCAGCAGTGACCCCCACGGGGCAAATGTCAACACGTGAGAATCCCCCTACTGACCCTGGTGTTGTTTCTTTCAGCTTTTAGCTGAGCGATCTCCTCTTGTCTTTCATGAAGCTGATGCCTCCATGTGTGTAGTTCTTCAGGAGTTGGAAACTCCTAGAAAACAGTTAAATGAGAAACTAAATGCAAACAAATTAAAAAGACAGCGAGACTGTGAAGACTGACCCTGTCGAGTCTCTCCAGGCTCCACACAAAGGATCTCCATGCCCCTCCAGAGAAGAGGGGTCCACTGACCCCAAGACAACACAGGCCACCACAACTCAGACCAGCCTTCGGCCTCCACCTCGACCTGGCAGGCACGTGGCAGGAGAGAACCTGGAATCCAAGCCTGCCTTTTCAAGACCCAGGGACATTTGAGAAACTTTCCAAAACGTAAACCTAACAACAAAGTGGATAAAGAGATTCTTAAACGACACACAGACCAGTGACCTAGAGCCACTGGGGAGAGTGAAGAAAAAAAGGAAGGTCTACAAGGCCACGAGGCTTTGGAGTGTTCCTCTGGGAAAAAGGCGGATGGCACCTCAAAGCCATCTGTTAGCCTGACTCCACGGAAGCCACCCAGTCATTCAATCAACCGGTTAAAATGTTAAATTTATGTTATATGTACTTTACCACAATTTGCGTGCATGTGGGGCCGTCCACGTGGTGAACTTGCTCAAACTGAACCACACAGAGTCTTTCATTCTTCTCTTTTTCTTTGCAGAAATTAGAAAATCCTGGGCTACTATCCCCTACTACATACTGAGTGTTCAGCACCCAGAACAGTGCCCAGCACTTGTAAGAGGCATGTAGTAGACATGTTTAGCTATGAGTGTGTATGTCATACATGTAAACAGTAGGTACCTGTCATTAAAATACTGGACACACTGGTCTGTGCTTTGTAAGATGGGAGACATTAACGGGCTTAGCCTTTCTGCTTCAAGGACTGACTCTCTAGCTCGATCCTCATGCCCCAGAGATTCCTCCAGCCCGTATATCCTTTCTTTGCAAGAAGGGAGACATTAAGGGGCTTAGCCTTTCTGCTTCAAGGACTGACTCTATAGCTCAGTCCACGTGCCCCAGTGACTTCTCCAGCCAGTGTTTCCCTTCTTGTGGGGCCCCCGCCCATCCTCCACGCAGCAACTGCACAACCTCTTACAAGGTAAACCTGCTGGGGTCGATCCTGCCCACTAAGGCCAGAACGCCCTGGCCGGCAGGGCCCACAACCACGCTAACAAAATGAAACACAACCCCAATGCTTCGCCGGGTGAGGGCCAATCTGACGGGCCCAGCCCCCGGCTGCTCTCACCTCAGGCCGCTCTGCTTCCAGGACGTGGGCTGAGGCCAAGTCCTTCCTAGTCCTCGCCTTTGCCTTGGGGTTGCAGCGCTGGAATAACGCCCACAGGCGGGCCAATCTGCGACCCATCCTCGCGGATGGGGACAGCCCCCCACTCGGGGGCAACTGCTGTTTCACGGTAGGATACCTCGGCTACCGAGCTATCACCACCAATCTCGCACTACGACCACCGCTCTCACACACACACTGCTCTCACACACCACTCTCACACACACTGTTCTCACACTATGACCACTGCTCTCACACTATGACCACCAAATGGCATGAAGGCTCTGCCTCCAGCACGTCTCCCAGGAGCCCAGAACTGGAACCCACTCAGTCACAAGGGGCTCCATGGCAACAGGGGGGCTGGGCTCAGGCCCACCGTCAAGGGTGCAGAGAGGGGGGAGGGGCTGCCAAAAAGACAACAATTGAGTGTGGAGTGCAGGAGAAGGCAGGCTGTGCCCACGGCTCAGGCCCCCTGTCAAACATGACCCTGCAAGGTACTGGGTCACAGTCGAACCAACCAGTATAAACTCCTTCAGAAACCACCACCCCTGGGAATGAGCACGTCTTCTAAGTGGGCTTCTGCCCCCTCTACCCCCTAAACAAGCCTCCAGTGAGGCTACTGAAAGGGCAGCCCTGAACTCAGGGGCGTCCCCAGAACCCACCAGGCTGAGGAGGACTCACCACGCTAGCTGCCCCTCACTCTCACCCTGAGCTCGGTCCTCCGTGTCAGACTCCCTCACTCGAGCTCAGCAAGGGCTTGACCAACCTCGCTCCAGGCACTTAAAATGAACCCACAGTGCGTACAGGGGTTCATTCAACCTGCTGCGAACTTGCCCTCTTAACTTCGACCCTTGGCTGCCAGACGACTCTGCCCCGTGGGGGCTGCATGGTGGAGGTTCAGGGGTGTCCCTGCCTCGAGCCGTGACAGCCAGCGCCTCCCAGACCCCGCCTGAGTCTCCCACCCCTCTCCTGGCTCCACTCCCACCCTCGCGGCTCTCCACTCGCCAGGGCACAGGCCACTTGCTCCTGGCTCAGCACGGACCTCTGCTGTCATTTGAGGACCTCGGTCCCCAGGGTGCTTGGGGTCCTATATCCACCCATCTCAGCAATTACACACTCTGGGAGAGACAGAGTACGGTTTGGGGTCCTGCCCTCAGTTCACCCTGAACACGTTCTCTTTTTTTAGCTTTATCTACTGGAGTTCTCTGAGATGTGTTCTTAAAACATCAACTGTTGCTTTCAAAAAGACTGTAAAGTCACTGTGCTCAACTTTACGAATAAAATCTTCATTTTCCACCTTAAAGTGAAACTGGAGGGAAGACTAAAAGCAGTCATTTTTTCAAACTGAAAAAGAAAACCCACATGTGACCATGTCACAGAATACAGGTCACGTAACCCCTCCCTCCTCAGCCTTGGCCTCCACCACCAGCAGCCCGTCATCGCAAGGCCTGCCCTGGGCCGCCAGGGGCAAGGGCAGAGGGGAGACCGGCTCCTCTGTCTCCAGGCCGCGTGGGCTGCCTGCTCCACCTCCTTCCCAAGTTCACGTGGCACTGAAACAGCCCAGGCAAGCTGGGGATTCTGACCAGATACACAACCGTGGGTACCAAGCAAGGACCCCTGGTTCTTGTTTTCCCTGGTATCAAATAAACTTGATCAAGACAATTACTGTGACTGTTACATGTGGCTTCAGATGACAGAAGACCCCCCAGGGTGTCTCCACTTCCAGTGACAGATGCAAGCATCTTGTAGGTCAGCCTACCAAGAGCAAGAAAAGCTTTAGCTTTTAGCTTTTAAGGTTTAAAAGAGGTCCTTAGGCAGCCACAATCCAAGATTTCAAACAAAAGCGAAGCCCAGTGAGGGAGCTGGAGACTGAGAGGGCCGCTCCTTCCCTCGGGGCATCTGAGCAAAGCTGACTCTTTGAAGAAAAGGAAGGGAAAAAGTCAAGCAGAGGGGGCTGGCTAACACAGCTCTGGAGGGTTCCTTGGGCTGTGGAGACAAAAAGTCGAGCGCAGGCCTGACGAGTCAGTCCGGATGTCAGAAAACGTACCCAACACTCTGCCCAAACCGGCTGAGGGCTGACTATCAGTCACCTCGTGGTGCTCAGGAGAGACGGTGGGCTTCAGGACCTGCCGAGAAGGGGGGGCCCTGGGAGCCACCCCAGGCTTCCAGACACTGGAGACGCTGGAAAGCTCCTCCCTGGGGTCGGGGGGGGGAAGGTGGGTGAAGGCGGCTGAGACTGAGCTTAAAAGGACCCCCAAGCCTCAAGTCCCTCAGGCCCTGAGTGAACAGACAGCTCTGTCCCCACTGGAGGTCTGCGTCAGAGGAAACTCTGGAGAAGGCGGCATCACTCAGAACCTCTAGGGTTTTCCAAACATAATGTCCAACATGCAACCAAAAAAGCAAAAGAGGGTGTAACAACAAACAGGACCAAGAGGAAAAGAACTGAACCAGATCCAGAGGTATGAGATATGTATCAGCATATCATAGGTATGCTAGAGGTATCAGATGCAAATGTCACCTGTTCAAAAATATACTTGACAAAAGGGAAAATTTCTGAGAATCAAAACCAATCTAGAACTTTACAATAACAGTGACTGAATTTAAGAACTCAGTCTCTGGGCTTAACATCAGATTGGACGTAGCTGAAGAGAGGATCAGTGAACTGAAGGACGGATCGGTTACAATATATATATACGAGGGAAAAAGGATAGAATGTATTGAAGGAGTCTGTTGTTAAACTATGTTGTTAAAAACTATAAATGGGGGCCCTCATGGTGGAGAAAAGACAGAAAGGGGAATAAGAAATGCCTCCAGGGGTTGAAACTAAAGAGCCTCTTAATGAAAGTGAAAGGCGAGAGTGAAAAAGCTGGCATAAAACTCAACATTCAAAAAATGAAGATCATAGCATCCGGCCCCATCACTTCATGGCAAATAAATGGGGAAACAGTGCAAACAGTGGCACACTTTATTTTCTTGGGCTCCGAAATTACTGCAGATGGTGAAATTAAAAGATGCTTGCTCCTCGCAAGGAAACCTATGACAAACCTAGACAGCATATTAAAAAGCAGAGACATTACTCTGCCAACAAAGGTTCATTTAGTCAAAGCTATGGTTTTTCCAGTAGTCATGTATGGATGTGAGAGTTGGCCCATGAAGAAGGCTGAACGCCAAAGAATCAATGCTTCTGAACTGGGGAGTTGGAGAAGACTCTTGACAGCCCCGTGGACTACTAGGAGATCCAATCAGTCAGTCAATCTTAATGCAAATCAATCCTGAATAGTCATTGGAAAGACTGATGCTGAAGCTCCAATACTTTGGCCACCTGATGCAAAGAACTGACTCATTGGAAAAGAACCTGATGATGGGGAAGACTGAAGGCAGGAGGAGAAGGGGACGACAGAGGGTGAGCTGGTTGGATGGCATCACTGACTCGATGGACATGAGCTTGAGCAAGCTCCAGGAGTTGGTGATGGACAGGGAAGCCTGGCGTGCTGCAGTCCATGGGGTTGCAACGGGTCAGACGTGGAGTGACTGAACTGACTGACAGGGACAGTGGCAAGAGCTGGTTCAAGAATCAGACCATTGAGTCAAAAACGAAAACCACACATTGGTTTCAGCAGCTCTGTGGGTGCCTAAGGCTAGAAGAAAATGTTCAAGCGCTCAGAGGAAAAAGGGTGTGGCTTTTAACGGCACAACAACACTGAGAGCTGACTTTCCAAGAATAAGGAAGTTAGAAGATAACGGACTGGCATCTGTAAAATGCTGAAAAACAAATAACCACCGACCTGGAATTCTATTTCCAACAAAAACTCTCTTCGAAAGTGAAAGCAAAATAGAGACTTTTAGGGCAAATGGAAATGAGACAACTCATCACCCACACACAGGAACTAAAAAAAAATATTCAGGCAGTGCTTTGGGAAAAAGAAAAGTAGTCTCTGACAGAAATATAAAAAACAAGTAAAGACCAACAATGAGGTAACTGTGAGGGTAAATACTAACTCTACAAAACAATGATGTTAACGCCAAAAATATATCTAACAGTTTAAAGTGTGACAGTGACAAGGAGGAAACAGTCGTGTCAGGGAGGCAGTAAGAGTACTAAGCTAGACTTGAATGTAAAACACACGCTGTGTCTGCGAATGTGCACCCAACAACCTGGCAGAGGAGCACAGAACTAGAGAAACACTTCATACTTCTAACAGAAGGCAAGAGCAAAGAACACAGACTAGGTGGGACAAACAGAAAACACGCAGCAACATGGTGTCTACACACTGAAATATCAACATTATAAACAGAGCCAATACTCAAACTGATTCCAGTGAAAACTATACACTATTCAGAGGTATGTGTTAAGATGGAAGGTCTTTTAGACAGGTGAAAGTAAAAGATACCTAGGCTAACACGGACAGAAAACTGACGTGGCAATATCACTGTCAAATAGTGTCTAAAGAAAGAAGCATTACTAGCAATAAAAAAGAACATCTCATACTGATACAAGTTCAGTCTAGCAAGAAGATGAGGATTCTAAACTTGAATGTACCTAATAACATAACCTCAAAATATCAATACATAAAAACTGACAGAAATAGAAAAGGAGAAACAGCCGAGTTCATAATCCCAGTGGGAGACGTTAAAGACACATCTCTCGTGGAACTGGGCCCCCTGGTATGTAGTCACCTGCAGCCATGAAGTACCTGAAATGCGGCTGGCTCTACAATGAGATGCGCTGCAAGCCTGAAACACACACTGGATTTTAAAGACTCAGCCATTAAAAAGAATACATTTGAATCAGTTCTAATGAGGTGGATGAAACTGGAGCCTATTATACAGAGTGAAGTAAGCCAGAAAGAAAAACACCAATACAGTATACTAATGCATATATATGGAATTTAGAAAGATGGTAACAATAACCCTGTGTACGAGACAGCAAAAGAGACACTGATGTATAGAACAGTCTTATGGACTCTGTGAGAGAGGGAGAGGGTGGGAAGATTTGGGGGAATGGCATTGAAACATGTAAAATATCATGTATGAAACGAGTTGCCAGTCCAGGTTCGATGCACGATACTGGATGCTTGGGACTGGGGCACTGGGACGACCCAGAGGGATGGAATGGGGAGGGAGGAGGGAGGAGGGTTCAGGATGGGGAACACATGTATACCTGTGGCGGATTCATTTTGATATTTGGCAAAACTAATACAATTATGTAAAGTTAAAAAATAAAAAAAAATTTAAAAAAAAAAAAGACAGCATGAAAAAAAGAACGTGAACTACTTCATTAGGTTTTATCATGTTGATTACACACTGAAATGATAATATTTGGGGTGTGTTAAAATAAAATATATTACAGGTAATTTCACCTACTTCTGCTTTTATTCAAGGTGGCTACTGGAATCTGAATTACATGAGTGACAAACCTGATGTAACTGATACACACGGAACACTGCATTCCCACTGATACATATTATTTTCAAGAGCCCAACGAACATAAAACAAAAAGAACATGTATTGGCTATTAGGAAAGCTCGAATTATTTCAAAAGACGGAAGTAATGCAGAGTATACTTAGGGACTGCAATGGGCTGACAGTTTATGGGCCCTCAAACTTCACCCCGCACGTGGTGATGATCCTAGGAGGCAGGCACTCTGGGAGGGGTCAGGCCAGGAAGGAATGGGCTCCCGTGCTGCGAGGACAGGGAGAAGCAGCAGGCAGTCTAGGAACCAGGAAACATGACTCACCAGACGTGGCACCTGCTGATGATCTTGGGACTCCCCAGCCTCCAGGACTACAAGAAACAACTTTCTGTTGTTTATCAGCTAGTCTACGGGATTTACAACAGTAGCCCAAAAAGACGAAGACAGGGCTCTTTGATGGTGAAGGACAGGGAAGCCTGGCGTGCTGCAGTTCATGGGTCACAAAGAGTCGGACACGACTTAACGAATGACCACCACCACCACCACCACCACCGGTTGATCTGAGTTAAGACTAAAACGGAACTCATGGCTTAGGCTATTTAGTCTGTTTCACACAGGCCAAAATGACTCGTATATTTTAAAGTATTTATCCAAAAGTGCCCCTTGATAGCATTTTACAGCCTGTACATAAGAGGATGAATACTTTTAAAATAAATTTAATAGTCTATACTTCTAAAATATAATATTTCAAAATATTCTCCTCTAAGAGATTTTGAATATTTTTTCAGTAACTCTCCCTCTTTCCATCTATTACAGGCACTGAACAATTTTGAGGAAAAATCAGTTTGGTGCTAGGAAGTCACAGGCAGGATACTTCCCAACTTTAAAGATTAGTAGCAGAAAAAAAAAAGATTAGTAGTATATACTATCTATTTATAGAGAATTACTTGCTGTCATTAATGTTGCAAGAGCAAAACATACCCATTTCCTTATGGTCCTTTCATAAACAATGCTTCTCTAGTTTGTCTTTTAAACACATAAACAGTGTTTCTCTAGTTCTGTGCTCCTCTGTCAGGTCCTTCTGTTATTGTCTGGTGAAGGGGAAACACTGTTATCAGAAGATGAAACTAAAATTATGAGTTAGATATGATGTTATTGTTCTATTTTTGTATGTTTCTGAATCAAGATTAGATAAACAACAGATGGGCTGCCTTCTGTGGCTGAAAATAGAAATAATGGGTTGTTTGTTTTCTACACAAATAATTTTTTTTTTAATTCTACAAATGGCTCTAAGGTGAACTTGACAGTCTTGGCTAAGCTGCTTCTATTACGGTAACACATTTCTATTATTGAAACACAGGTTCTAGTATCAAAATTCCTTGGGACATAGATAACTGGATTAGATGGATGAAGGAGAAAAAAATGAAGGGGGAAACTTTAGGAAAGGAAACATGTTCTTTTGAAAATCAATGTTTAAAAGACAAAATGATGATTCTAATACAGAATATAAGAACAATTCTTTTTTAAACCTCAGGAATTATGTACTTGCCACAACAGAACAATGAAATTTTTCTTTGTGTATGGCATTCAAGTAAGAGGCTTAACTTGATTTTCTCATTTAATCTTCACAGCCACCTATGAGGTAGATATTACTGTATTTAACATATTATTCCCTATATTTACATGAGGAAACTGAGACTCAAAGTGTTACAGATGGGACTGTAAACCCCATATTTTTAATAAATATGTTACATGTGAATGGCTTTCTAGAAATATCAACAAACTTTGAAATGTGTAACTCTTTCATAAAATGCTTTGAGCCTCTTAGAAGCCCCTAAATAAATAGGAAGATGTGGGAAAACAGAAATGAATATTCTCTGTAAAAACAAAAAAGAATGCCTTAAGAGACATATAAAATACAAAATAATTATGTGTAATAATAAAATGATAAAGACAGGGGTCAGAAGAACACTAATGGGGGAGTGATCATAGTTATTATTTGTATTAGAATACTGTAAGTCAAGAGTACATATCATAATTTCTGGGGTAAGCAATAAAAGAATGCACAACTAACTAGGTAATCAGAGAGAGAAATACAATAATACAAAAGAAGTCAAGACAGGAGAGAGAAAAAGAAAAACAGTTTGGAAAAACTGAAATCGAAGAATAAGATGGCAGATATTAACCCAAGTACATCACCAATCGCATTATATATAAATGAACTATCGACGACATAAGAGAGTAAGATTGCTGGACTAGGTACAAAAAAAAATTTGCTGATAGGAATGTAAAATGAGGCAACCACTATGGTGACTATTCAAGCAGTTAAACATAAAACTGCCACATGATCCAGAATTCCACTCCTAGGAATATACCCCAAATAATTTTAAATCATGTCTAAGCAAAAATAATCCTGCTTATTTAACTTCTATGCAGCGTACATCATGTGAAATGCCAGACTGGACAAAACACAAGCCGGAATCAAGATTGCTGGGAGAAATATCAATAACCTCAGACGTGCAGATGACACGACCCTTATGGCAGAAAGCAAAGAAGGACCGAAGAGCCTCTGGATGAAAAGTCAAAGAGGAGAGTGAAAAAGTTGGCTTACAACTCAACATTCAGAAAACTAAGATCACCGCATCCAGTCCCATCACTTCATGGCAAATAGACAGGAAAACAATGGAAACAGTGACAGACTATTTTGGGGGCCTCCAAAATCACTGCAGATGCTGACTGCAACCATGATATTAAAAGACACTTGCTCCTTGGAAGAAAAGTTATGATCATCTTAGACGGCTTATTAAAAAGCAGAGACATTACTTACCAACAAAGGTCCGTCTCATCAAAGCTGTAGTTTTTCCAGTAGTCATGTATGGATGTGAGAATTGAACTATAAAGAAAGCTGAGTGCCAAAGAATTGAGGCTTTTGAACTGTGGTGTTGAAGAAGACTCTGGAGAGTCCCTTGGACAGCAAGGAGATCAAACCACTCTATCATAAAGGAAATCAGTCCTGAATATTCATTGGAAGGACTGATGCTGAAGCTGAAACTCCAATACTGTGGCCACCTGATGGGAAGAACTGACTCACTGGGAAAGACCTTGATGCTGGGAAAGAATGAAGACGGGAGGAGAAGGGGATGCCAGAGGATGAGATGGTTGGATGGCATCACCGACTAAATGGACAGAAGTTTCAGCAAGCTCTGGCAGTTGGTGACGGACAGGGAGGCCTGGCATGCTACAGTCCATGGGGTCGCAGAGAGTTGGACACGGCTGAGCGACTGACCTGAACTGAAGCAAAAATGTGCATATGACTGTTCATAACAGAGCAGTGTTATTCATAATAACCATAAAGAGCAAAATAAAGCAAAAGCAAGCAAAGGAAAGGAAATAATAAAGAAGAGAAGTCAATGACACTGAAATCAGAAAATCAATTTTTTAAAAAAATCACACAACCCCAGAGCGGGTTCTTTGAAAACTTTAGTACAATTGATAAGGTTCTAGTACAAATCATTTAAAACAACAGAGAAACACAACTTAACCAATACCAAGAATGAAAAAGAGGGTATCACTAGAGACTGTACCGACATTAAAAATATAATAAGGAAGGACTTCCCTAGTGGCCCTGTGGTTAAGAATCTGCCTGCCAATGCAGGGGACATGGGTTCGATCCCTGGTCCAGGAAATTCCCTCATGCTTCAGAGTGACATGCCCATGTGCCACAACTACTGAAGCCCACACACTCTGCAGCCCAGGCTCTGCAACAAGAGAAGCCACCACAATGAAAAGCCTAAAACCAAGAGTAGCCCCCACACTCTGCAACTAGGGAAAGACTGCACGCAGCAATGGAAACCTAGCACAACCAAAACTAACTTTCACTTTCCAATAAAAATGTTAAAAATACCTAAGTAATATTACAAACAACTCTATGCATATAAACCAGACAATTTAGATGAAGTAGACCAATTCCTCAGAAGTCAGACTGCCCAAACTCACCCAAGATGAAACTGATAATATGAACAGTCCTGTAACTATTCAACAAATTGAATTTGTAGTTTAAAATCTCCTGAACAAAGATGTTCAGGCCCGATGCTTTCATTGGTAAAATCTAACAATTTTAAAGGAATACCAATTCTACACAATCTCTTCCAGAAAACAGCAGAGAACTAATCCGAACAAATTCTATGAAGTCCAGATTACTTAATATTCAGTTCAGTTTAGCTGCTCAGTCATGTCCAACTCTTTGAGACCCCGTGGACTGCAGCAAGCCAGGTATCCCTTCCATCAGCAACTCCCAGAGTTTACTCAAACTTATGTCCATTGAGTTGCTGATGCCATCCAACCGTCTCATCCTCTGTGGTCCCCATCTCCTCCTGCCCCCCAATCCCTCCCAGCCTCAGAGTCTTTTCCAATGAGTCAACTCTTCGCATGAGGTGGCCAAAGTATTGGAGTTATAGATTTAGCATCATTCCTTCCAAAGAACACCCAGGACTGATCTCCTTTAGAATGGACTGGTTGCATCTCCTTGCAGTCCAAGGGACTCTCAAGAGTCTTCTCCAACAGCACAGTTGAAAAGCATCAATTCTTTGGCGCTCCAAAAATCAAGACACTGTGGTATTGGTGGTGAAAGAGGCACAAAGATCAACAAGACAGAATAGAGAACCCAAATATAAATCTATACAAGGACAGATAACTGATTTTTGAGGAAGAAGCAAAAGCAGTTCAATGGTGGAAGGATAGATAGCCTTTCCAACAAATGGTGCTTAAGCTAGTGGATATTCACAGGCAAAAAAAGGAAACTCACTTGATACAAATCAACTCAAAATTGATCATAGATTTAAATGTGAGACATAAAGCTATAAAACTTCAGAGAATTTGCAGACCCACTGAAGAATTCTTAGAAACGACACCAAAAATGCAGTCCCTAAAAGGAAAAAAACTTGGTAAACTGGACAGTGTTAAAATTTAAGACTTCTAGTCTCCTAGACTTTCTTAAAAGGCTGAAAAAGCAAGCTATAGGCTAGAATAAACTATTTATAAACTGTATTTCCAACAAAGGATTTGTATCTAGAATCTATAAAGAACTCTCAAAGCTCAAAAGTAAAAAGCAATTCAACTGAAAGTGAACAATAGACATGAACAGACATTTTATCAAAGAAGATACATGAATGGCACATGAAGATGTTCAATACTATTAGTCGTAAGGGAAATGCAAATTGAAATCATGTAAGGTATCAATCACATCATCTGAGAAAAGCTGAATAAAACATAGTGAAAATACCAAACGGCGGTAAGAATGCTGAGAACATACGTCTCTCATACACTGCTGGTAGAATGTAAAATGGTAGAACTTCTATGGAAAATAGCTGAGTAGTTTCTTAAAAATTCAAATACATGCTTATCCTGCAACCCAGCAATCACACTCCTGGGCCTTTATTTACATGAAAGGAAAATTTATGTCTGCACAGAAACCTGTACATGAATGTTCAGAGCAGCTTTATTTGCAATAGCAAAAAGCTGGAAACAACTCAGTATCCTTCAGTGGATGATTAAACAAACTGCAAAACATCTCTGTAACGGAATACTACTCAGCAATTAAAAACAGTCACTACTGGTACATGAAGCAACTTGGATGGGTCTCAAGGTATTATGCTAAACGAAAAAAGTCAATCTCAAAAGATTATACACTGTATGAATCTATTTATACAACATTCTTGACAAAATTAGAGGGACAGAGAACAAATTAGTGGTTGCCTGGGAACAGGAAAGAGTGGTAGGGAGAAAGGAAGCACAAGAAAGATGTGGTGATAAAAACAGTTCTGTATCGTTTTGGTGTTTTGTTTTCTTTTTGCCACGCTGGGCGTCTTGTGGGATCTCAGTTCCCCAACCAGGGATCTGAACTCGTGCCCCCTGCAGTGGAAGCACAGAATCCTAACCACTGGACTGCCAGGGAACTTCCACAGTATCTTAACCAAAGTGATGGCTACATGAACTTATACATATGATACAAATGCAAAGACAATAAAAATACATGGACATGTGCATATACAGACACAAAAATGAGTACATGTAAAAACGGGTGAAATATGATAAAGGGCTAAAGCTAAACCTATGATAACTTTCCTTTTTTTTTTTTTTTAAGATCACCTGTGCCTTTAAAACTTTTTATTTATTTATTTGGCTGTGCTGGGTCTTCACTGCTGAGTGCAGGCTTTCTCTAGCTGCAGTGAGTGGGGGCTACTCTCTAGTTGCGGTGTGCGGGCTTCTCATTGCAGCGGCTTCTCTTGTGGCAGAACACAGACTCTAGGGAATAGAGGCTTCAGTAGTTATGGTACCTGGGCTTAGCTGTCCCGAAGCATGTGGGATCTTCCTGGATCAGGGATCAAACTGGTGCCCCCAGTATCAAACTGGCAGGAGGATTCTTAACCACTTGACCACTAGGGAAGTCCAAGGTCCCAGTTTTGATACTAATGGCTACATAAGAGAGCAAGACACAGTTCCCCAGCCCCCCGCCCCCAGTGAAACTAGCTACAGTATATAGAATTTCTACCCGCCTTTCATTTCCTGAGCTGCTGCTGTTGCTAAGTTGCTTCAGTCGTGTCCGACCCTGTGCGACCCCCATAGATGGCAGCTCACCAGACTCCCCTGTCCCTGGGATTCTCCAGGCAAGAACACTGGAGTGGGTTGCCATTTCCTTCTCCAATGCATGAAAGTGAAAAGTGAAAGTGAAGTCGCTCAGTCGTGTCTGACTCTTAGCCAGCCCATGGCCTGCAGCCTACCAGGCTCCTCCATCCATGGGATTTTCCAGGCAAGAGTACTGGAGTGGGTTGCCATTGCCTTCTCCCTGTGAGTCTATAACTATTTTAAAGTTTAGGGAGTCCCTGGTGGTCCAGTGGTTAAGAATCCACCTTGTAATGCAAGGGACACCAGTTCAATCCCTGGTCTGGGAAGATCCCACATGCCACAGGGCAACTGAGCCAGTGGGCCACAACTAGTGAGCCCGAGCTCTGGAGCCTGCAAGTTGCAACTATTAAGCCCACGCTCCATGACTACTGAAGCCTATGCACTTTCGAGCCTGTGCCCTGGAACAAGAGCAGCCCCTGCAACGGAGAAGCTCTTAAACCACAACTAGAGAAAGACTGTGCACAGCAACAAAGACCCAGTGCCACCAAAAAAAAAAAAAAAAATCAAAGCTTAAAAATGCATTATATTCACATGCTGATGTATGTAGAGACATCACACATACAAGCATATGTATGCCCTAAGTAAGTCTCAAACTTGCTTAGTCCTCAACTACACAGTACCAACTAATCTGATATTGATATGTTACCATGTTAGTAAAACCTGCATTTGTGAGCCCCATCATGAATTATAAAACTGACTTGAATCACCATTTTGTGCTGTTTGCACTGAGTATAAGGCTTTAAGTGTACGCTTCTGTCACTCACTAGCTGTAAGTCTCTTGTGCTGTGGCTCAGCTAGCATTGATGGACACTCACTACAGGCTGGGCAGCGCTGTAAGTGCTTCACACACCTAACTTAATCTTCTCAACAATCCCATAAGGCAGGTACTATCATTAGTCATACCATTTGAAAATAAATGTGAAGAAAAGAAGACACAGAAAGCTAAGTAGCTCGCCGAAGATCACATAGCTACAAAGACAGTCCCAAGAGTTAAACCTTGGCATTCTTGTCCAGAGCCCTTGAGCTTATTAACCAGTTTGTTCTCTGTAACCTCTCTAAATTTCAGCTTTTCCTCTATAAAATGGTGTTAATATATATAGAAGTATTAAGGAGATCAAACCAGTCCAGTCAATCCTAAAGGGAATCAACCCTGAATATTCACTGCAAGGACTGATGCTGAAGCTCCAATACTTTGGCCACCTGATGTGAAGAGCTGACTCACTAGAAAAGACCCTGATGCTGGGAAAGACTGAGGGCAGGAGGAGAAGGAGATGACAGAGGATGAGATGACTGGATGGCATCACAGACTCAATGGAGATGAGTTTGAGCAAATTCCGGGAGATGGTGAAGGACAGGGAAGCCTGGCATGCTGCAGTCCATGGGGTTGCAAAGAGTCGGACACAACTTAGCGACCGAACAACAACAACATATACAAAGAAGAATATATAAAATAGGATACAGCTCCTAGTAAATGACAGCTTAAAAACAGATTAGGAACGAGTTACAAATTAATAAAGCTGCAGAAGGCCTATTTGATGGGCACCAGGAACCCTGCTCAATTCCCTGTGCTCAACTACCAAGTGAAAAAGTCAATTGTCAACTGGAATGGTGTTTTTAAAAAGCAAAATAAAACATGCATTAAAATCTAAATCACAATTCTGGGTGAAAGAAACCAGACATAAAAAAGTAGATGCTATATGTACATTCATATAAAACTCTAGAAAATGAACACACTCATCCACAGTGACAGAAAGCAGATCAGTGGTTGCTTCCGCGGGGAGTCAACTCAGAGGGGTGGACTACAACGGGCACAGGGAAGCTTTTGCAGCGTAGTAGTGTTAGTTGCCTGGAGAATCCCAGGGACGGGGAAGCCTGGTGGGCTGCCGCCCATGGGGTCGCACAGAGTCGGACATGACTGAAGCGACCTAGCAGCAGCAGCAGTGTTAGTCGCTCAGCTGTGTTGGACTCTGTGTGACCCCACGGACTGTGGCCCACCAGGCTCCTCTGTCCGTGGGATTCTCCACACAACAATACTGGAGTGGATTGCCATTCCCTTCTCCAGAGGATCTTCCCAATCCAGGAATCGAACCTGGGTCTCCTGCATTGCAGGCAGATTCTTTAGTGTCTGAGCCACAGGGAAGATCCCTAGGAAGCTTTTGAGGTGATGGAAATGTATGATATCTTGATAGTGATGATGGTGTCACAGATACATACTTCTGTCAAAACTCAAGCTGAACGCTGTTCAATGGGTACAGTTAACTGTATACAAATCATACCTCAACAGAATTATGTCAAAACAAAAAACATTAATATTTTTCAAATAAGCAAACTGCCCTGATTATAACTCTTAACAAATTTTAACTTCATCAAAGTAAAAATTAAATGTTAGCCAGCATACTGCCAAGTTGAGAATATATATAAGGAACACAGACTATCAAAGCTCTATAAAGGAGGAAAAAAGAATCTTCAGCTGATAAAGTTTTTAGAAGAGTCTTACTGAGTACTCCCCTAAGCAGCAGCACTTTTCTTCACTAAATTGAGACCAGGGTATATGAAGTTTACAAACTGAAAAATAACTTTCTAATATTAAATTTCTGGTTTCTTCAACAAAGGTGCAAGACAGGGAACCTTCTATTTTTTGTTCAAGTTCAAATCAACCAAGCCTTTGTGCTCCTATTCTCTTTCTTCTTTGAAATTTCCATTCCAAGCTTAGCAAGGAGTGTGAAAGGGGAACAGAGTCAAAGGCCAAAATTTGACTCGTGAGATTCAGAATTCCTATCTTTGTCACTCTACAAAGGGTCTGAGAACCACAGAAACTGTATCCTACTGGGTTTGGGAATATTATGACTAAATTTACTAAATGCGAAACCAAATGTGGAATGGCCTTGAAAATTCAAAAATGGTATTCATTCTATTTTAGATCCAAATTAGAGTAAGAAATTATTTTAAACAATTTTTTAGAATAATTTTAAGTGACGTAAAATAAGACCTTTGAAAACGTTTTTGTAAGAAAAATATTCTAAAGAGATGAGGTCTAAAACTTTAAGAATTACTTTATATAGACTATATAAAAAATTCTACGTTTGTAAAATACCTCTAGTCCCATAGATTTGCTTTTCTTTTACAAATTTATTTTGTTAATGTCTTATGACAGCATATTAAATACTTTCCAAAATTAGTTCAGTGAGCTAGTTTGCAGAAACATGACTTTATCACAGGAGTATATTTATCTTAAGTCAAAGGGGAGCTCCTGCAGCAGCCCATAAAATCTGACTTTGCTTCAGGAAGTACTTTTAACATTTCAAGTATCATGAATGGTTGTGAATTATAGTCTGACTCAAAAGATAAAACTTTACAAACCAAATTCATCACAATTAATACTTTAAAATAAGCATTTTAAGGCATTCTTTTAAAGTGATCTAAAATGCAAGATAATCAATTAAAATTTTAAAAGCTTATTTCTTCTTAAAGTCAGAAATCACTAAATGCAATTAATTCTCCACTACTTGTGTATTTTCCACACTTTTCGATTTAGAAGTTTCCTAATTCCTGGCTGGTTCCCCTATCACACAATAGGCTCTTCAATCCACTTCACCAGGCTGTTGTTTGCTTAGGGAAAACCACCGTAATAATACTAACCCAAATAGAAGATAATAAGTCAGTCTGCTGGGTCATGCACGTATCCTAAAAATATAAGCCATGAGCTTAAAGAATAAATACAATCAAACAAATTTCATTTCCTCAAATGCCTATCCACAAAATGTTAATCACGGGTACTAAGGGGTATTAAATTACAGTATCCTCTTAAAAACAAAACAACAGAAAACTCTGTCTTTCAAGGTCAATTCAAACATCATCTGCAACTGATCCTTTCCACACACGATCCTTTTCTCTTTGAATCCTCGCAGCACTATATGCCTATTTATGGCATTTACCAAGTTCTTCCTTAAGTTTCAGTCATTCAGATAAAAACATATTTAATAAAAGTTACTAAGTCTTAGACACTGCAACTGGGAGCTAGACAAAAAAGGACAGCTGGGATTTTTAAAAATAAAGTTTCTGTACTAATATTACTATTTTAAAAATACAATGTGTTTCTTACAAAAAAAACAGAAAACACAAACAGTAAATGAAAACCACAGAAAACACAATAAACTGTGCTAATCCAAGAACAATCACTGTTGGTCTTGACAAAAATCTTTCCAGATCACTTACACTACATGAACATGAATACACTTCTTTTCTTCAACAAAAACAGGATGATACCATATATAGTATTTTATGATCTCTTCCTATTTATTTCCTATTAATTAATGTATCAGATTTGGCTTCCATGGTGGCTCAGTAGTAAAGAATCCACCTGCCAAGCAGGAGACTCTGGTTCAATCCCTGGGTCACAGAGAGTCCCTGGAGGAGGAAATGGCAAAGCCACTCCCGTGTTCTTGCCTGGGAAATCCCACTGACAGAGAAGCCTGGAGGGATCCATCAAGTATAACCATTAGAATTTGACAGGCAAAGATGGAGATAAGATGATTATTTAGGCAGAAAGAGAATGAGAGGTCTAGAGATAACAAAGCGGGTATGTTTTAGTCCTTTACTTTACTATACTACTTACAAGTGTAAACACATACTGTCGAAAGCTTCAAGTCACTTTGACCTCTCCCCGCTCCAAAAAAAAAAAAAAGGGGGGGTGCCCAAGTAAAACACTGGTGTTCACAGAAAAGTGGTATCTCTGGTACTCCTGTCAGGACTACCATTACTAACCCCAACAAACCCACAGCTACTTACAATTCCAGGAGATCATGTGCTTGGGTACAGCTCTACAACCTCTACACGACTACCACCACCTCTTCTGGAATTCACAGTTTATGAAGTTCATTAACTCACTCAAACATTTACTTAGCAGTTACCTATGACTGGTTCCAAATACGAAAAGGAGTACGTCAAGGCTGTATATTGTCACCCCGTTTAGTTAACTTATATGCAGAGTACATCATGAGAAACGCTGGACTGGAAACACAAGCTGGAATCAAGATTGCCGGGAGAAATATCAATAACCTCAGATATGCAGATGACACCACCCTTATGGCAGAAAGTGAAGAGGAACTCAAAAGCCTCTTGATGAGAGTGAAAGAGGAGAGTGAAAAAGTTGGCTTAAAGCTCAACATTCAGAAAACGAAGATCATGGCATCCGGTCCCAACACTTCATGGGAAATAGATGGGGAAACAGTGTCAGACTTTATTTTTCTGGGCTCCAAAATCACTGCAGATGATGACTGCAGCCATGAAATTAAAAGACACTTACTCCTTGGAAGGAAAGTTATGACCAACCTAGATAGCATATTCAAAAGCAGAGACATTACTTTACCAACAAAGGTTCATCCAGTCAAGGCTATGGTTTTTCCTGTGGTCATGTATGGATGTGAGAGCTGGACTGTGAAGAAAGCTGAGTGCTGAAGAATTGATGCTTTTGAACTGTGGTGTTGGAGAAGATTCTTCAGAGTCCCTTGGACTACAAGGAGATCCAACCAGTCCATTCTAAAGGAGATCAGCCCTGGGATTTCATTTTTTTTTTTTTTTTAGCACAGAAAGAGTTTTTTGTTTTTTTTAATACCAAAAATCATTTACTTTGTTGCAAGTATAGGAGTCAATGCACATTTTGCCATTTAAGAGGAAAGAATGTGTGGATATCTGAGGGAACATATTTGTGGCTTGTTTCCATGATAGTTCAGAGCTCCCTATCCTGCCTGCCTAAAAGAGATCAGCCCTGGGATTTCTTTGGAAGGAATGATGCTAAAGCTGAAACTCCAGTACTTTGGCCACCTCATGCGAAGAGCTGACTCATTGGAAAAGACTCTGATGCTGGGAGGGATTGGGGGCAGGAGGAGAAGGGGATGACAGAGGATGAGATGGCTGGATGGCATCACTGACTCGATGGACATGAGTCTGAGTGAACTCCGGGAGTTGGTGATGGACAGGGAGGCCTGGTGTGCTGCGATTCATGGGGTCGCAAAAAGTCGCACACGACTGAGCGACTGATCTGATCTGATCTGATCTGATGTGTTAGGTACTATGTTACCTGCTGGCCCTACAAAGATGAATAAGGACCTCAATAGCAAGTTCTGCTTTCAAAAGCAAATGTCCTGCAGTAGGACCTGAACTAAAAAATGAGGACGAGTTCGTACCCAATACAATGGCTATTATTCCAAAACAAAAACCCAGAAAATAACTAGTGTTGGTGAGGATACAGAGATACTGGAACCCTTGTGCATCGCTAGCAAAAATGTAGAATGGAGCAGCTGCTATACAAAACAGTTTGGAGGGTCCTCACAAAATTAAACAGAATTATCATGCTATCCTAAAATTTCACTTCTGAGAATAACCAAAAAAAATTTAAAGCAATGTCTGGAACAAATATTTATACATCTGTGTTCACAGCAGCTATATTCGTAATAGCCAAAAAGTGGAAGGAACTCAAGTGTCTGATGCATGAATGATTAAACTAAACGTTGGGCATAAATATGCAATGAAATATTATTCAGTCTTAAAAAGGAAGGAAATTCTGACACTTGTTACGACGTGCATGAATCTTGAGGACACTGGACAAAGTGAAATAAGCCAATCACAAAAGGACAAATATTTTATGATTTCACTTAGATGAGGTACTGGAGTAGTCAAATTCAGAGAGAAAGAAAAAAAGTAGAATGGTGGTTGCCAAAGGTTGAGGGGAGGGGAGAACAGGGAATTAGTGTTTAATAGGTACAGTGTTTCAGTTTCAGAAGCTGAAAAAGTAAAGGATAGTGGTAATGACATACCAAGGTGACTGTACTTAATGCCACTGAACTGCACACTTAAAAATGACTGGAATGGGGGAATTCCTTGGTGGTTTCACGGTTAGGACTCTGAACTTTCACTGCCGGGGACTGGGTTGAATCCCTGGCTGAAGAATTAAGATCCCACAAACTGTATGGCATGCCAAAAAACAAACAAGAAAAGATTCAAATGGTAAATTTTATGTTATATATATTTTGTGTACATGCATGCTAAGTCACTTCAGTCATGTCCAACTCTTTGCAACACTATGGGTTGTAGCCTGTCACACTCCACTGTCCATTGGATTCTCCAGGCAAGAATACTGGATTGGGAAGCCATGCCCTCCCTCAAGGGGATCGCCCCGACCCTAGGCTCGAACCCACATCTCCTGCATTGGCAGGCAGTTGCTTTACCACTAGTGCAACATGTATATTTTGCCACAATTAAAAAAAAAATTCTGAGGAATATTATCTATAAGTGCTACTATGAAATAGCCAGGATATATTGTTAAGTAAAAAAAAAACAAGGTAGAGAAAACAAACAGTATGACACTATACCAAAAGAGCGTGGAAGAATATATAGCTATACACAGATATTGTATAGACATTTTCTACAATTACTATAACTTTTAATGGAAGGATAAACAAAAAGCTTTAAAAAAAACCAACTACCCCCAAGGGAAGGAAAGAATAAGGTTAGGATTCAGCTGGTAAAGAATCCAGCTGCAGACTCGGGTTCAATTCCTGGGTCGGGAAGATCCCTTGGAGAAAGGATAGGCTATCCACTCCAGTATTCATGGCCTTCCCTGGTGGCTCAGATGGTAAATAATTTGCCTGAAATTCGGGAGACCTGAGTTCAATCCCTGGGTTGGGAAGATCCCCTGAAGGAGGGCATGACTACCCACTCCAGTATTCTTGCCTGCAGAATCCCCACGGACACAGGAGCCTAACAGGCTCCAGTCCAGTGGGTCTCAAAGAGTCAGACACAAATGAGTGACTAGGCACAAACACAGTCCAGAAACTAGACTCCTCTCAATGTACCTTGTCATAGATCTCAAGTTTTTAAACATGATTATAAAATAAATTTAAACAAAAAAAATTTTTAAGTCGTTCCTCAAAATCAAAATGAAAAACAAACCTACACTGTATATTGAGTTAAACCAAACAGAGGAGTGCTTAACTCTGAAACACAGCAATCTGACTGCACATCCTTGGTGAAATGCATCCTAAGGACATAAGAAATACAAAGAAACCTTACAGTGCTTTCAGTAATGATACTGATATTATGCTGAAATTATGTCATGTCTGTATATCATAAGGTTTCGGTATGAGAAGAAACAAAAATTCTAAAATTTTAAATAAAAACTCTCCAATAATATTTCATTACAAGTTATCAGTATAAACTCATGCTGAACTTTCTTTTTTTAAAAAAGTATTTCCTAGCTCCATCTTTGAAGAGACCTATAAATTCCTAACCTAGGATCAATAAGCATAGCACCCAGAGAGCAGTCTGTAAACGTCCGTGACAATTCCTTCCAACTCAAAGGAACCAGCGCTCACAAAAGAAACTGATAATTCAAGTTCTGAGGCAGAATTTTATGAAATGAGGTTGGATCATACCAGAAAGCAAGGAAGCAATCAGAAACCACTAGGGTAGTATCAAAAACACTTAGGAGCTATCTTGAAGAGGTGCTCACTGCCAAAAGCAGAACAGACTGAGCCACAACAAAATAATAACGGCAATGGACTGAAACCCATAAAATATGATAAAAATCCATGACTTCATAATGATACTTGAAAGGAGAATGATGATATTTGAAAGGAGAAAGATCTCATTAGCCACTTTTGAAAGATTCTTATGAATCAATTTATTATCCTAAAAACTAACAAAGGAGAACAGCTGCATATTTACTGTCTTTTTTATATAAACTGAACACAAGAGTAACTCAACAGTCCAATCATCAAAATGAGGAAGTTTCTGTTTATAAAGTATTCTAGCTGAGAAACGAAGAATGACAGAGTATCACCATTTTACAAACCCCTAATAAAATTCTAGACCTAGGGAAAGATCGACGGCTGCTAAAATTATACAGAGTAACAAGCAGCTATTACAGGGCCTTGGAACTATTCTTTCAAAACAAAAACAGACAGAGGAACATGGTCAAAAGCATCACAGGGATGCAAACAGCAAAATGAAGTCTGAGACAATCTGCGGGGCAAGTGTGTTACGAGAAAAAAGGAAGATGGGAAACGGAAGGAGAAACTATAAATTAAGAGGCATATCAGTTCAGTTCAGTAGCTCAGTCATGTCCAACTCTTCGTGATCCCATGCACCGCAGCACGCCAGGCCTCGCTGCCCATCACCAACTCCCAGAGTCTACCCAAATCCATGTCGATCGAGTCAATGATGTCATCCAACCATCTCATCCTTTGCCGATCCCTTCTCCTCCTGCCCTCAATCTGTCCCAGCACCAGGGTCTTTTCCAATGAGTCAGCTCTTCGCATCAGGTGGCCAAAGTATTGGAGTTTCAACTTCAACATCAGTCCGTCCAATCAACACCTAGGACTGATCTCCGTTAGAATGGACTGGTTGCATCTCCTTGCAGTCCAAGGGACTCTCAAGAGTCTTCTCCAACACCACAGTTCAAAAGCATCAATTCTTCAGCGCTCAGCTTTCTTTAGAGGCCAACTCTCACATCTATACATGACCACTGGAAAAACCACAGCCTTCACTAGACGGACCTTTGTTAGCAAAGTAATGTCTCTGCTTTTTAATATGCTGTCTAGGTTGGTCATAACTTTCCTTCCAAGGAGTAAGCATCTTTTAATTTCATGGCAGCAATCACTATCTGTAGTGATTCTGGAGCCCCCAAAAATAAAGTCAGCCACTGTTTCCACTGTGTCCCCATCTCTCTGCCATGAAGTGATGGGACCGGATGCCATGATCTTCGTTTTCTACATGTTGACCTTTAAGCCAACTTTTGCACTCTCCTCTTTCACGTTCATCAAGAGGCTCTTTAATTCTTCTTCACGTTCTGCCATAAGGGTGGTGTCATCTGCATATCTGAGGTTATTGATATTTCTCCCGGCAATCTTGATTGCAGCTTGTGCTTCTTCCAGCCCAGCATTTCTCATGATGTACTCTGCATAGAAGTTAAATAAGCAGGGTAACAATATACAGCCTTGACATACTCCTTTTCCTATTTGGAACCAGTCTGTTGTTCCATGTCTAGTTCTTCCTGACCTGCATACAGGTTTCTCAAGCGGCAGGTGAGGTGGTCTGGTATTCCCATCCCTTTCAGAATTTTCCACAGTTTATTGTGATCCACACAGCCAAAGGCTTTAGCATAGTCAATAAAGCAGAAATAGATGTTTTGCTGGAACTCTCTTGCATTTTCCATGATCCAGCGGATGTTGGCCATTTGATCTCTGGTTCTTCTGCCTTGTCTAAAACCAGCTTGAACATCTGGAAGTTCTCTTTCCACGTATTGCTGAAGCCTGGCTTGGAGAATTTTAAGCATTACTTAATTGCCAACATCCGCTGGATCATGGAAAAAGCAAGACAGTTCCAGAAAAACATCTATTTCTGCTTTATTGACGATGCCAACGCCTTTGACTGTGTCGACCACAATAAACTGTGGAAAATTCTCAAAGAGATGGGAATACCAGACCACCTGACCTGCCTCTTGAGAAATCTGTATGCAGGTCAGGAAGCAACAGTTAGAACTGGACATGGAACAACAGACTGGTTCCAAATAGGAAAAGGAGTACGTCAAGGCTGTATATTGTCACCCTGCTTATTTAACTTCTATGCAGAGTACATCATGAGAATCGTTGGGCTGGAAGAAGTACAAGCTGCAATCAAGATTGCCGGGAGAAATAGCAATAACCTCAGATATGCAGATGACACCACCCTTATGGCAGAAAAGTGAAGAAGAACTAAAAAGCCTCTTGATGAAAGTAAAAGAGGAGAGTGAAAAAGTTGGCTTAAAGCTCAACATTCGGAAAACAAAGATCATGGCATCCGGTCCCATCACTTCATGGCAGAGAGATGGGGACATGGTGGAAACAGTGTCAGACTTTATTTTTCTGGGCTCCAAAATCACTGCAGATGGTGACTGCAGCCATGAAATTAAAAAACGCTTACTCCGTGGAAGGAAAGTTATGACTAACCTAGATAGCATATTCAAAAGCAGAAATATTACTTTGCCAACAAAGGTCCGTCTATTCAAGGCTATGGTTTTCCCAGTGGTCATGTATGGATGTGAGAGTTGGACTGTGAAGAAAGCTGAGCGCTGAAGAATTGAAGCTTTTGAACTGTGGTGTTGGAGAAGACTCTTGAGAGTCCCTTGGACTGCAAGGAGATGCAACCAGCCCATCCTAAAGGAGATCAGTCCCGGGTGTTCAATGGAGGGACTGATGCTGAAGCTGAAACTCCAATATTTTGGCCACCTCATGCGAAGAGTTGACTCATTGGAAAAGACTCTGATGCTGGGAGGGATTGCGGGCTGGAGGGGAAGGGGACGACAGAGGATGAGATGGCTGGATGGCATCACCGACTCGATGAACATGAGTTTGAGTGAACTCCGGGAGTTGGTGATGGACAGAGAGGCCTGGCGTGCTGCGATTCATGGGGTTGCAGAGTCGGATGCGACTGAGTGACTGAACTGAACTGAACTGAACTGGAGTGTGAGATGAGTGCAATTGTGCGGTAGTTTGAGCATTCTTTGCCTTTGTCTTTCTTTGGGATTGGAATGAAAACTGACCTTTTCTGGTCCTGTGGCCACTGCTGAGAGTTCCATATTTGCTGGCATATCGAGTGCTGCACTTTCACAGCGTCATCTTTTAGGATTTGAAATAGCTCAACTGGAATTCCATCACCTCCACTAGCTTTGTTCGTAGTGATGCTTCCGAAGGCCCACTTGACTTGACATTCCAGGATGCCTGGCTCTAGGTGAGTGATCACACCATCGTGATTACCTGGGTCGTGAAGATCTTTTTTGGACAGTTCTGTGTATTCTTGCCACCTCTTAGTATCCTCTGCTTCTGTTAGGTCCCTACTATTTCTGTCCTTTATTGAGCCCATCTTTGCATGAAATGTTCCCTTGGTATCTCTCATTTTCTTGAAGAGATCGCTCGTCTTTCCCATTCTATTGTTTTCCTCTATCTCTTTGCACTGATCGCTGAGGAAGGCTTTCTGATCTCTCTTTGCTATTGTTTGGAACTCTGCATTCAAATGAGGATATCTGTCCTTTACTCCTTTGCTTTTCCTTCCCATCTTTTCACAGCTATTTGTAAGGCCTCCTCAGACAGCCATTTTGCTTTTTTGCATTTCTATTTCTTGGGGATGGTCTTGATTCCTGTCTCCTGTACAACGTCAATTGTACATTGGAGACAACTGTACTGTACCATGTACTTGGCAATTGAGACAGTTCAAAATGGTGTGCCAAACTCAGGAATGAGCAATCTTGTTTCTATCAAAAGCCACAATACTCGGGGAAAAGACAGACATCAAGTTAAGAACTTCAGAAAAATTTAATGTGTGTGTTTGTGTATAAATGCACGTTTTGTAAAGAGAAATAAACATACTAACATACTAACAAGGATCTTTTCTCCAATTTAATAAATGGACATTCACCCCATTTATTTGAACATGTTCCAATTTCAATCGAAGTACTGAGGAGGAATTCTCTATACCCAATGAAAGAACACCCAACTTGTTGATTGTGAACAATAATAAGCAAATTTGAAATAACCCAAATTCTGCAATTTCTCTCCTGGCATCCTTAGCTCAATACCATGTATTATTTCATTCGAAGCACTCATTTTGATTTCACCAAACATCAGTACAGGAATGAACCCAAGGCAGGCTTGAAGCCTGGGTCTGCTGAAAGATGCTTTACCTAGGAAATGTCTTTCGACTCATCCAGTCCCACAAAGAACACTCAAGAATGTGCTGGGGTTACCTGCTCCAATTATTTGCTCCCACTAAAAGCTGGCAAGCTGATCCAAAGTTCCTGGATCAGAGACAGGACGGTGTCATCAGCAGACAAGTCCTTGTAAGGACCTAAGAATCCTTACTTCTATTTGCAAGTGTGCTGTGTTGATTGCTGAATTTCCATATCCTTTGCTATTACAGAAACTTTACACTCTCAGACTGTCAGGAGACTCTGTCAGTGGCATCACTGGCCTGATATGACAACCAAGCCAACTATCCCCGACATCACTTCATATCACCAGAGCTTTCTCTTACACATCTAGGTGCTCTCCCTAGAATGAGTGAAATTCAAAAAGATGCAGTCTCACTGCCAGCAAAATGTCTAGCCTATATGGGCATGTTTGAAGAGAGGACAGAGACAGCTCACCATGCCACCACCATTATGAAAGCCCCAGGAGCCCACAATGAGAGATGCAAATTCATATGAAACAAATACATTGTCTTTCTAGTACTTTCTCTCTAGGGTCACTTAGAAATGAAATCTGGAATAGAAGGAACACTTCTGGACCATCTATTCTGCATCATGCATTGTGCTAGCTGCTTAAATCTCTCACTTAATCCTAATAGCCATTCAAAGTATTTTTGTTATTAGTGCCTTTTCACAAATGATTTTCACAAAGATGTTGAAGTGAAGTGAAGTGACTCAGTCGTGTCTGACTCTTTGCGACCCCATGGACTGTAGCCTACCAGGCTCCTCCGTCCATGGGCTTTTCCAGGCAAGAGGACTGGAGTGGGTTTCCTTCTCCAGATCACAGAGATGTTAGGTGACTTAATTTCAAAGCCAGAGGGATGGTATGGGGAGGGAGGAGGGTTCAGGATGGGGAACACATGTATACCTGTGGTGGATTCATTTTGATATTTGGCAAAACTAATACAATTATGTACAGTTTAAAAATAAAATAAAATTTAAAAAAAAAATAAAAAATAAACTAAAAAAAAAAAAAGTTCAAAGTCTGAAAGCTACTACGTGAAAGAGGCAAAAGTTAAACCCAAATCAGTATATAAATCTTTATGACTTCTTTCTTACAACTCTATTTGCTTTCCAAAGGGATTATACTGACTTAAAATGATACCAGAACCAAAGATAGTCCTCCTTCATTTTTTTGGTGACAGAACTGGGTAGTTTTAACACCCAACAGGGACTACCATGCAAGGAACCAAATTCCTATATTAAACCAATACCCACAGTCTATACCAAATCTCTCCTTACCAGTTAGACTGTGTGTAGTCAGTGGAAGAGCAGAAATATTTTATTCAACCTCTACAATATTTTCAAGTATTTGGACTATACAAGTTGCCCTCTACGTTTCCAAATCTATCAATAATCATCTTTCTACAAAATTTCCCAGATTTATGCTAGTTTACTTGGAAGTATTAAATCTTTGAATTTTACAATAAAATGAAGATTCCAAAACAAGTAGTATTCGATTTGCTGAAAGCACTGTAACAAAGGATTAAAGACTAAAATTAAGACAACAACAACAACAACTTTAAATTCTAGGTACTATGTAGCTACATTAATATTAGAATATGAGAAAACGGTAAAAGCTATCACTTTCACAGAACTTACTCCAGAAGTACTGTGCCAAATACTTTATAAATGCTTCATTTTGTATAAACGCTTCATTTTGTAGCTTCCAAAGTGTTAACTCTATTTTACAAGCAAAGTGACAATGGTAAGAAAGCCCAAGTAACTTGACCAAAGTAATACAGATAGAAAGTGGTAGCTGCTGCTGCAGTTTATACACTTCCAAAGCTTTTACCTCTTGTCGTCACAGTTTACTGCCCCCTAATTCCTATCTGGTAAACATACCTTTGTCCACAATTCTAAAACCGCTGTTGAAACACATACAAAATTATTTAAACCTATTATTAACTGTATCCATTAATTTGTCATAGCTTCTAAAGTAAGATAATTAAAAAGTGCCTAAAGATGGTAACAACAACCCTGTATGCGAGACAGCAAAAGAGACACAGATGTATAGAACAGTTTTTTTGGACTCTGTGGGAGAGGGAGGGGGGGATGATTTGGGAAAATGGCATGAAAACATGCATAATATCATATAAGAAACGAATCGCCAGTCCGGGTTCGATGCGGGATACAGGAAGCTTGGGGCTGGTGCACTGGGATGACCCAGAGGGATGGTATGGGAAGGCAGGTGGGAGGGGGCTTCAGGATGGGGAACACGTGTATACCCGTGATGGATGCATGTTGATGTATGGCAAAACCAATACAATATTGTAAAGTAACAAAAAATAATAATAATAAAAATAAATAAATAAATAAAAGTGCCTAAAGAATTATCATTAGAAAAATTCAAGTAAGGCAACCGATTTTCAGGACGTATTGAGAGGTCAACAACAGATAATTCACACAACAAAACCTCTATCACTGCTTGGGAGTTACTGTTCTTAAATTGATGTAAAGATAGTAAGACCAGGATACCATCTTAAGTATTTAAGACAATGTAAATACTGTAAACCCACCAGCCTAAAGGCTGAACCAAAGCACCCATTTTCAAAATCATGTTACCTTCAATATTTACTAAGTGAATTATGAATAGTATTATTATAGTCTGCTCTTTAAGGTCTTATTATCAAATAACAGAAAAGATGTAACCATAACTTGGACAATTTAAACTTCTGAAAAGCTATTACTTCCCCAGTTCCAATGTTTCAAAGTTCTTCATCAAAGAATAATATCTGAAAACTAAGATAAGTAACATCCCCCAAACATGAAATCTTCAATCTATCAGAGTCTGAGCGTAAATACATAACTTTTTAATGTACAAGATGCAGTTAAAAATAACATGTTAGTTGTTCCTGTTGTTTATCAAACACATTCATTAGACTGATTAAAAGGGCAATACAAGAATAATTTTCTACAATATGCCAAATAATAGATGAAGTCTTACCTCCATTGCTGAAACTACCATCTGTTGGTCATAGTGATTCAGAAGATTGGGCATGGAGGCAGTGTTATAAGGCAAATCCTGGCACACCCTCAAGGTAATAGGCTCAAAGAAAATAAACTGTGCCTACCTGTATGGCCCACAAACATAGTCAAGGGCCACAGTTAAAAGATGATCCAACTCATAGCCACGCTTTCTCGATTGAATGGGATTCGGATGATCAGGCCTACTCAAGATGTATTTTAGATCTTTGTACACCTACAGGTCTCAGCTTGAAAGTACTTCTTCTATCTTACTGTTAAGTTCTTCAAACAGAATTACTCTGCACCGTCAGAGGTTTGTTAGCTTGGTCTCACAAAAGGCATTTGGTTTTGGTTTCACAATATGGGAAAATGACATCATCTTGCCTCTTCTTTTCATTTTCTTACATCGGGTACCATGTGGCCAACGTGTCAAGTTGATCAACCACATTCCCAAACAACAGATTCCATCTTAGGAGAAGAGCTATTTCTTCCTTTGACTGAAATATCTGAAAAATAATTGAAAAAAAAAATGGGTGAAATTAGCAATTTCCTCTTAAAATATTACAAGCTTGATATTAAAACTTTGATTAGCTCAGTAAAGTTGCAGGATACAAAATCACTATACAAAAATCAGTTGCGTTTCTACACACTAACAATCAGCTACTAGAAAGAGAAATTTTAAAATACTGCCTTTGGGACTTTCTGGTGGTCCAGTGATTAAAACTGCACACATCCACTGATGAGCTCCAGTGCACTCCCTGGTGGAGAACTAAAATTCCAAGCGCCAGGCCTGTGGCTAACAACAACAACAACGATCACAAACTTTGACTGCCTTACAGATAAAATACATGGATATTTCAGAAAAGATACGACAGTTTCTCTACCTTCTCATTCTTGCTGTAGATATACAAGAGAATCCATAAACAGCATTTAAAGGAAAGCACTATTTCCTCCCTCAGTTGTTTATATAACATATAGTTTAATTTCCCATCTACAGTGGTAGTTTTTCATTTGTCACAAGACATAATTGATCCATTTTGAAAACCTTGCTTGCTGCTGTCCTAAATTTTATTTAAATATCTGCCACACTTAATAACAAGTTATTTAAATGTTATTATATACGTTTTAATCATTACATGATTCAGCAGATGGTATCTGTGAAAGGTGTAAACTCTAAAGATATGGATTGAAGCCTCTTTCCAACTATGTGAATCACTTAACTTCTCTGAGCTCAGAATTTTCCTTTCTAAAAACTGCACCTCCCTGTCAAAGATGTATGAGTGAATTATAAAATAATGCCCTCTATAAAAGGTAAAGCAACATCAAACTTTAGGTCGTTTTATTACTGAATGACAGCAGATACAAAGACTTACTTCTATCAACCAATACTGAACTGGCAAACAGAAGATTCTAAAAGTAGCATCAGGACATTTTCCCAACAATGCTTCATCCTTTTAGATAGTACAAAAATTCAGTACATAGATGGAGAAAACGTTTGACCAACAAATGCCTCATTATACACAGTCAGGCTGCAGAGAAGAGTCAACTCTAGAAAGTTACAGCATGGAATAGGAATGATTTCCAGTTAAGAGTTTCTACCAAGTTTCAGAGTTGGATTTGACACTGCCTTTCCTGGGGGCTTCCCTGGTGGCTCAGACAGTAAAGAATCCGCCTGCAATGCTAGAGACATGGGTTCGATCCCTGGGTTGGGAAGATTCCCTGGAGGAGGAAATGGCAACCCACTCCAGTATTCTTGCCTGGAGAATGCCATGGACAGAGGAGCCTGGCAGGCTACAGTCCGTGGGGTCGCGGAGAGTTGGATGCAACTTTCACATTCACTTTTTTTCTAGGGACAAAAATATGCATCTCTTTTGGGGCTGGAAGGGTAAGTAGAGTGGAAGGCAGGATTGGTAGGAAAAAAGCATATTCTAAAACTATCATACTTCCATTTGGTTTTGTAATGATGTTAAGTCTGCTTTTACTTTATTTTTGCTTCACAGATGTCAAATATTTCTGTTTGAAGTACACAACCTCAGCTGGGAAAACATGAGAAAGTCAGGTTCAGAAATTCTCAGAGACCCAGGTTAACAGGACAACTCAAATAGATATTAGGGCCTGTGACAGAGAACTTGAACCGTCTTGGCTAAAGCAGAGAAAGAAACTGTCCTTTGCGCACTACCAATGACAGGGACCTCTGCCTCCCAGGCTTTCATTACTGGGCAGAAAAAACTATTTGGAGAAAGAAAAGCCATGGCTGAATCTTGCCAATTTCTCCCCCAAGCATATGGTCTTGAGTAGAAGAAGAGAAAAGTAAAGTCTACAACCTTAGGAATTAGAGACACCGAAGTCACAAGCAACCTCTGCCCCAAACGTTTCATCTCTCTAATACGGAAATCTCTAAATCAGAAATATTTGTTAAAGCTTCTTGGCCTGCCATTTTCTTTCCTCCTTCAAGCTGGGCCCAGAAATGTGATGTCTGGCTATGGAAAAGAGATATTAAACACAGTCATGTATATTTAAGCTTAATTATCATGCAGCACGGTACCAATTATGCATATTATTACATGTGTCAAATAAGCCCTGAAAGCTTTATTTGGCTACAGTACCAAACATCCATAGAAGTTCCATTTTTGTAGTTTGCTCCTTATGCAGCATGTTCATCTGCTTGCAACTTAAAAAAAATTAAAGGGGACATTGCTCCCTACTGAATGTGTGTATAACAATGAGAATTTCAAATTTTTCATTTAGACTATTATTCAAGCTGTATGGGTTCTAAATTTACGGTTCAAAGAAGATGACCACACAAAACTTGAGGCAGAAACAAGGTAATGTTGAGTTTTTTAAACTAGATGAGAAACCCCCTTATACTTCTGTCTACTCTATTTTACTTGTTTTTCCCTCAGTTATTCCTTTTGCCTCATTTACAAACAATGCTTCTCACAGACTTACAAAAGTGCTTTCCTTTATGCACTTTAACATTCAAATTTCCATATATCCAAACATTTTTGTAAAATTATTGTTAGCCTGGGATAGGATAAAACCTTAATACATTAAGACTGTAGTTTACGATTATTAAGATAAATAAGAAAAAACAGTAGAATGCCATGAGACAAGAAGAAAAACAGGAACAGTAAAAATATTAAGGAATTCATATTTCTTCCAAATTAGAGGTTCCCTCATTTTAATGTGCAGTGGATTCATAGCAACCCCACGGGTCTAAGAAATCCAAACCTCTGGAAAATGAATGATATACATGCATTCTAATGATTATCTCTGTACTGTTACAAGTGATCTATAAGTTATATTTTGAGAAATGCATCCTAAAATAGAATAACTTAAAACAGTACAGAATATTTGCACATAATTATGTGCTTAGCAAAAGTAATATATAAAATGAATTTTTTTTAAAGCAGATAAAGAATACTACCTTAATAGAAAAATCGAAAAAGGACATAAATTTACAAATGGCCAACAAACATATGAAAAGATACTCAACTTTACTAATAAAAACATACAAACATGATATTTAACATTTTTGCCAATCAGATGAGCAAAGTAAGAATAACAGAACACAGTATAGGAGAGGGTGCAGAAAAAGGAATATATTCAACATTCCAACACATGGAAGTACTTTTTTTTTTTTTTTTTTTTTGGCTGTCCCACACGGCTTGCAGAATCTTAGTTCCCCAAACAAGGACTGAACCCGGGCTAGAGTAGTGGAGTGTCTAACCACTAGACCGCCAGGAAATTCTCCATTTTCAAATACTACTGGAGGAAAAGCAAAGTAGTTGGTATTTCAAAAAAATAGCTATGGACATCAAAAGCCCTTAAAATGTATATAATTTGATTCAGCAGACCCATTCTACAATTTATGCTAAGAAAGTAAACACAAGTACACATGATGTATAACTGAAATGTTAGTACAAAAACCCAGAGACAATCTGAAAGTCTGCCAATATGGAATTGGTTAAACTAAGGTACAACCAACCCATAACACACTCACTAAAAATGATGAGCAGGATCTGTATATACTGACTTCAAACGACAGTAACACTACAAAAACTGAAAAATAAAATTTTAAATGGTTTACAAAACAGCATATAGTCTCCCACTTCTGTCAAAAATATACATACACGGGACAGAATAAAACTACCTGAACTGTTTAAAAATACAATATTATAGGGACTTCCCTGGCAATCCAGTGATTAGGACTCCACACTTCTACGTCAGGGAGCTCGAAGTTCATCACTGGTCAGGGAATTAAGGTCCCACAAGCTGCACAGCGTGGTCAAAAAACAAAAACAAAACAAAAAAGTAGTAAAGTATTATAAATGCTGCAATGTTATTTTAAAGTCCGTCGCATGTTATTTATGTATGGGAACATTAAGTGCTAAATCTATGAATGTGTGCTGACAATACTACTACTTGAATCAATGATTTACTGGCTGTTGATTAAATAACAAGCCAAGGGACACAAAAATACCCTCCTACAGGTAGCAAGAAAAGCGCCTTCTCAAGAGGGTCTTAGAAGCCCGGGCAGAAAAGTGAATTCAGAGGGCCTCTGTGCTCCAAAGAAATAGCCTGATAGAGAGAGAAAAAGAAAGACATGAGGATCAGAGCTCTGATGGAGCAAAGGTGTTTTAATTAACATGGTGTGGGCATATAGACTGTCTTACAAGGTAGTTTTTCTCAGCAAAGATAAAGATTAAAATTCCAGACTTACAAAACATAGGTGATCCATATTAAAGAGAGAGAGAGTTGTAAACAATCACTTTTACCGTATGGTTCACAAGAAGGAAGAGGGTACTTACCTCCGTATAGAAAATCTAGTGAAGTAAATGCCTGGATTTCTCAGCCCCCGGGAGACACTTGAGTATTTAGGAATTAGTAAGGAACAGAGAATTTCTGACAGATCCAAAACAGCACACAGGAAGCCTCCTGTTAAATGCTTCCTGAAAACTAATTACCTTATTTTCCTGACATTTCAAAGCATTTGGGGGGAGGGGGGTAGAGGAGGAACCTCTTATTTCACTAAATAAAAGGCAACACTGTAAGAAGAACTGCATCTTAATTATCTTTTATTTTCAGCGACATCCTTGCAAGCCTGCCCACTTAAACTTTTACATCACTTTCCTATCTTATTACCTCTATGTTGTGGTTTGGTACTTCAAACAAACACTTTTTTTTCCCCTTCTTCTTATGGAGTAAAAAGATGGTATTGATTTGCTTAAAAGTACCGATGAGGGGGAAAAAAAGGATGGAGGGAAATCATTATCTTGAGGAGTAAATGGTTCTTAATAACAGAACTACGGATTTATCCATCCCTTTGACTGTTAGCATGCCACTAAAGGCTAAAAGAAGGCTCAAGAGGGAGGTTAACATCCCCCTCGTCAAGTGTTTGTTTCCTTGCTCCTGCGGTATTGGCTTTGCCAAGTAACCCAATTCCTGTACATAAACGTTACAGGTCTCTCCAAACTACTTCTATAAAATAAGATATTGTTTGACCAATCTTATCGAGCAGTCATTTATTTCTATAGCTGCTGGTCTGCTCTGCTGCTCTGTCTGCCTACATTCAGAAGGGAACAAAAATTCAAAATTTCATTTATTCTGGGCCCAGAACCAGACCTTTTGTCCTTCCTAGATATTTTGCAACTTCGAGTTGACTCCTCTGCCTAAATTAGTGGCATATGCTTTTGTTCTTTTAAGAAAGAAAGAAAGAAAAAACCACCCCTTATTCTCTTATTGAGGAAGGCAACTAATTCTGAAAAAGGCCTCTAGGAAGATGTTAAAATGTCTTGAAATGTTTAACAGAACCTTATTTCAGAGGCTATGGATGAACCTCCCCGAGGTACCCCAGGGCAAACACACGGAGCGTCCAAGGGGGCAGAGGGGAAAGCCTCGAGGAGGCATATGCAGACTTTGCAAAACTGATGGGAGGGAGGAGAGGGGACAACTTTCAGGACTAGAAACAGGAAGCAGTCCAGATGCTGCGATGCCGCCCGCACCCCCGCACCCAAGCCCTCCGTGCATCGTCCCCCCGGCAAGCAGCTGCGTGCTCCACCCACAGCCCCCAGTGGCCTGGGAGCGCCACACGCCCCTGCGGCGCAGACCGAGCCCCAGGGCTGGGCCGAGGGCAGCGTGCAGGGAGCGCGGGCCACACTCGAACAGGTTGCTCGGCGCAGATTCGGGACCGAGAGGGTTAATCCAGTCCGCGCACACAGTCCGCCCAGCCCCAAACTCGGGCTCCCCCGCCGGCCCGCCACCCACCCCGAGAAAGCCCGGAGACACCCCTCCACAGCACAGCGCCCAAGGCTTTTGTTTTGTCGGAGACGAGAATAACGATCCTTGAGGAGGAGGTGCCACAGCTGCTCGTGGCTCTTCGGCACAGGCTTAGACCGAGGAGCGGGCAGCCGCCGCGGCACCTCCTCATTCCCCACTCCCAAGTCCTTTTCCCGCTGAGCAGGACGGGAAGGGGCCTGCACGACCCGGGGCTCACCTCACACATCGGGGCCGGGCTCCCGTGGGGCTGCGGCGCCGGCCGGGGGCGGCCGCAGGTCCCTCAGGTAAACAGAGCCAGCGAAGACCACCAGCGTGCGCCTCCGAGCGACCGAGAGCTTTCGCGATGGCCGCGGCACATGCGCACGCATGTACGGCGCAGGCGCACTGCGCACGCTCGGCCGAGCGCTCCTATTTTGAGCCCAGCTTCTGGATACCCGTCTGCAGGTTTCGTTGCTCTTGACCTCGCGCCGAGGCTGATGCCCGGCCCTGTCCTGCTCCGGCGGAGTCGTTCTGCGCTCTGGAAGCTTTTCTTAAATGCCCTCAGTCCCCTTTGCAAAGCTCTCCCTCCCTTCCCTGCTGAGACAGTGCAGCGACTCGCATCACTCAAGCCTGGAACGCTATTATTGAGAGACCACCAAAACCTGTTTGAGAACCAGCGTGCCCCCTGGGAATCCGGGGATTGGAATTGATTAAGAGGCGGGTGCTGAGAGTGGTACTGGGTGCAGATAGAGGTAGTCAGCTTTCATATTGCAGAGCTCCAGGCTGAAGCAGCAGAGCAGATACCCTCTTTACCAACACCCACTTTAGTGAGCAGGTGGGGCTTGAGGTTATTGGTGACATGCCCCATCTTCTGTTCTTTGAGAAATGTTTCTTCTCTCTTTTTCTTCGTAAGTGATTTTATTTTTTTCTACCTAAGCTATTTCAGAACTTAAAGATTCCTTAGAAATCATCTAAACCTAACCTCTCATTATTCAGACGTGGAAAAGAATGGTCCAGAAAGGTTAAAAAGACTTAGCCAAAGCCAGGCAGCGTTTTAAGGGCTGAGTCTGGATTCACTCATTCCAAGCCAAAGCTGTTACCTTTGCCTCTATCATTTTACCTACCTTCCTTTCTCTTCCTTTCCCTCCCTTTTCAACCTAGACTTCACAGGCATCATTTTGTTCTATGGTAGCACACAGGACTTAAAGAAATACTTTGATCTTGTAGCATAGTATGACTGTACTTAAGGTTCTTCAACTGTACACTTGGTTAAAATGGTGTATTTTAGTATGATCTTCTGTCTGAATCTTTGCCACCCCATGTTAGGAGACTGACCAAAAACAGCTATATAATCTGTGGTTTGTCCAAACCCTTGGGACACATCTCTGTGGCCTCTTTAATTATAGGCAACTATTTTATACAAAGAAAAGTGGAAGTGTTAGTCCCTCAGTCGTGTCCGACTCTTTGTGAGTGATCCAATGGACTGTAGCCCACCAGGTTCCTCTATCCATGGACTTCTCCAGGCAAGAATACTGAAGTGGGTTGCCATTCCCTTCTCCAGGGGATCTTCCCGACCCAGGGATGGAACCCAGGTCTCCTGCATTGCAGCCAGATTCTTTACTGTTTGAGCCACCAGTGAAACAATCTGTTTTGAAGATGCTCCCTAAATGACAATAAATACTGAGCTTAGACAGTCATAAATATCGTTTAATGTCAGAAGATGAGCTATGCGAATTGCACCATAAAGGGGATCTGAAATGACATTTTCAATTTCGTTAATAAATACTAATGCAGTAATACTTTCTAAAAAAAAATACCATTGATCCATAGGCTGATTCTTATCAAGTCATTGTGTCTTGTGGAGCCAACACTGCCTCTACTGAAGGTGAGTGAAGCAGCTAAGAGCATTTATGAAAAGCAGTATAGACCTGCTTCGGGTACTTCTAGATCCCTTGTACCTTCAGATCCTCTAGAGATGTGCTGCTCTCGCATTTTTATGCAATTTACACATGGTCTTGTGAAAACTGTCAGGCATAGAACATATCTTGGCTCCTAGTGGGAGGTGGGAATGATGTAGAAATTATCGTTGAATGTATCAACATGATCACATCTCAGAAATAGACCACTGAGTGAAAGAAGCGAACTACAAAGTATGTAAATTATGATAGCTCTTTAAAACAGTCACACTGTTTACAAGGCCAAACATGTATATATAATAAGCAAAAAAAGTGGACAAGTAGGCAGCACACTAAATTTTATGACAGTGGATGCTTCTAGGCAGGCAGGGTGGGAAATGAGATCTGGGCAGCATGTAAAACAGGCTTCAACTCTTAATCACACACATGAAGCAAAATGTTAACATTTTTAAAAAATCTCTGCAGGGAGAAAAGGGTGTTTCTTAGGCAAGTCTGTAAACTTTTCTTTATGGTTGAAATGTTTCCTTTAAAAATAATGTTGAGGGGCTTCCCTGGTGGTCCAGTAACTAAGATTCCACCCTCCCAATGCAGAGGACCTAGGTTTAATCCCTGGTCTGGGAACTAGTGAAAGACAGGGAAGCCTGGAGTGCTGCAGTTGATGGGGTTTCAGAGTCACACACGACTTAGCGACTGAAGAACAACTGGGAACTAGATTCCACAAACTGCAACTAAAGATCCAAGATCTTGTGTGCTGCAACTAAGATCCAGTGCAGCCAAATAAATATTTTTAAAAGGAATTAAAAAAAAATTAAATGAAAGTAATGTTAAATTTTCAAGGACATTGAGCCAATGTGCTCACCGTGAACACAATGTGAATGGTGGTGTTCACTGGGGGATCAGCAGTCACACTGATGAAGGGCTGAACAAGGAGAGGTCCAGAGGATGCTAGTTAAGAGGATCAATGAAAGGGACCTTATTTTCAGGGATAAAAATATTCAGATCTAACAGGGATAAAGTGTCGGGCTCTCTTTAATCCCATCTTTCTTTCATTCAATGTTATAACCACCAATAGAAAGTCTTTAGGGCTTCCCTGGTAGCTCAGGAACTTCACCGAGACCCAACACTCTCCCAGGGAGTTGTTAAAACTGGTCTCTTTCTGGATGAACCCATTTTGAAACCATCCATGTTAACCGGTAATACATGGTAATTCAGTATTGCATCTACTTACCTCCCCCAGGCCTCCACCCCTGCAAAAGTCTTTGTTTATTCATTTTACGTACAACCTGATCATAAAACATACAACCATACTTAAAACCACTGGGATGGAATTCAGACACCATAAGTTTCAGTTTGGACACTTACTGAGCCTTTGTCAACTCTAAAGAAAGCAGCAACCTCTATGAGCTTTACTTTTCATTTTCATTTTAAACGGGAGATATACGAATGCTGCCTATTTCAAAACAATGAAACAATATAAACATAGGGTTTACATTTATTTACCTTGGAAGAGAGTACATTTTTATGTATTTTAGAGAACGTGAGATAATGAGAAAAGTCTTCTTTTTTGAATTTGGTTAGCTGCTGCCCATAAGAACTGTTTTACACTTCCCAGATGTCCCTTCTGAAATGTTGTTTTTCTCCAGCATTAGTTTATAGTTCTATACCAGTAGTTATTTCTACATTGTACTTTCAAATCCTCCTCATTAGATTTCTTTTTTTTTATTCTTGCATTCTCACTCTGCCTCTCATTACATGGTAGATGCTTCATAAATTTCATTAATGAAATTAGACCAGATTGAAAAATTCCCCAAATTTGGAGTTATCCTTATTCAGGCATGCCATCTGCTGGTTCCCTGGTGTATCTGTTAGTCGGCCTGAATTCCTTAATCCAATCAAGTACAATTCATGTGGAAGCATTGCTGAGTTTGTGTGTTGGGCAATTTTCCCACGTTCTTTCACTTCCTGTGTGCAGGTGCTATTCTTTCATTGAACCTCTCCAGAATTGTTTTTCCTGCAACCTTCTTTTACCTGTTGGCCACTCTAAAAACCCGGAGAAACGGAGTTTACGTTTCAGAACCCCGGTGTGACCAGAACGATATAACTGGGCATGCTCAGTAGGTTGGCCTGATTTGGAACATACTTACAGCTTGAAAGGGGGCATTTAATGCTGTTTGTTTCAGGATTGGCTGCATATTCGTCCTGGCACTCTATTGAGAGATGGCAGCCTTTCCCACCCTCTGGGCCCTCCCACTTTTCCATTTTGTCCCCGTGCCCAAATTTGGAGCCAGCCCTCCAGGATCTCCCAGCCAATCAAGAGACCACACATTGTTGCCTAAGAGACCCCGGATGCCAGCGAAAAGATTTATAGGTAGTGATTGGCCTACTGGAAGGGGTGGGGGCTAGACGGAGTCACAGAAACAGGAGCTATGGCAACACCAGCGCTAGAGGCTTGAGGAGAAAGACTTGAAGAGAAAGCCTTAAAGAGGTGAGAGCAGTGATCGCTGCATGAAAAAGATGGAGACTCTTTTGAGAGCTCTTCTCTCAGGTCCTCCTGGGCTTCTCACGAGGCTTGGCAGTGACCCCGGGAATTACATTTTGCTGTGTATTAGCAGTTAAATGACCAGGTGCATCGTATATATGAAATTAACAACCAACAAATAATTACTTCTGTGCTTATCAAAGCACTAGGTCTTTGCATTGTCTTATAGTTTCTCTTTGTTTCCACCTAGTTGAATATAAGATGAATTCATATTTAAATCTAGATCAGATCAGATCAGATCAGTCGCGCAGTCGTGTGCGACTCTTTGCGACCCCATGAATCGCAGCACGCCAGGCCTCCCTGTCCATCACCAACTCCCGGAGTTCACTGAGACTCACGTCCATCGAGTCAGTGATGCCATCCAGCCATCTCATCCTCTGTCGTCCCCTTCTCCTCTTGCCCCCAATCCCTCCCAGCATCAGAGTCTTTTCCAATGAGTCAACTCTTCGCATGAGGTGGCCAAAGTACTGGAGTTTCAACTTGAGCATCATTCCTTCCAAAGAAATCCCAGGGCTGATCTCCTTCAGAATGGACTGGTTGGATCTCCTTGCAGTCCAAGGGACTCTCAAGAGTCTTCTCCAACACCACAGTTCAAAAGCATCCATTCTTCGGTGCTCAGCCTTCTTCACAGTCCAACTCTCACATCCGTACCCTATTTCCTGATCATTTCCTGGCAATCTCTATTTCCTTCTCTGATGATACTGCAGCGTACAATGGGTGAGCTGTGTGTTAGTGGAGAAACTCAACCGTGTTCTGCTCTGTAAACGCCAAATAAAAACCCGATTATCCTGAGTCTAACCCCAATGTTCGGTTCCTAATGTTGAGTTGTACCTTCTTTGCCACTAGCTTTAATCCTTAAACCACCTCACCTCCACTATTGTGTTCATTCATTCCGCTGATTGAGACAAGGTTTTATTGAGCACCTACTGTGTACTACTGAGTTTAGGATTCAGGTGAGCACATTCAGAAAACCACATTAGCAGAGAAGCACCAGTTTTGTACCACATTCTCTGATCTGAAGTTCAGTGTGTCTGTACAGATAGTGCATGAAGGGAGAGGAAGGAGGATGAACCAAAAAGGTAAATTCATGGTGCACCTAGATCAGCATGCTAAGGATTCTGTAGCCATTACTGAGTCTCTGAAGGTTTTTGAGCTGACAAATGACAAACAGACCTTTAAAAAAAATACTTCCCTGAATAGAGTAGTGGTTAGCCAAAGTTGGGGAGGAGGGAAATGTGGAGATATTGATCAAAGGGTACAAACCTTCAGTTATAAAAGGAATAAGTTCTAGAGACCTTATGTACAGCATGGTGACTATGTGGTGATGGTGGTGGTAGTTTAGTCGCTAAGTTGTGTCCCACTCTTGCAACCCCATGGACTGTAGCCCACCAGGTTCCTCTGTCCATGGGATTCTCCAGGCAAGAACACTGGAGTGGGTTGCCATTAACTTCTTCAGGGGATCTTCCTGCCCAGGGATCATGGTGACTATAGTTAATAATAATATATTATATACTTGAAATTTACTAGAAGAGTAGATCTCAAGGGTAATCACACACACAGAAGCACACACATGCACACACACGCACACATGCACACACACACAGTAACTATGGGAGGTGATGGATATGTTACATAGTTTGATTGTGGTAAGCATCCCACAATGTGTACATATACTAAAACATCACCTTAAATATATACATTTTTTTTGTTAAAAAAACCCTCTTGTAGTAGACTGTAATCTCCATTACAGGCAAGACTTGTCTTTATACCTGTAATACAGACCTAATAAGTCTTTAGTGAAGTTGTGCAATGGTGACAGTGTGAAGAATGGCTTTGAAGATGGGATTGGAGGTGTGTTACCACTGGAACTTGACCAGAGGACCTAGCCTTGCCTTTAAGCATGACACTAGAAGCACACACTGGGGGTAAGGGCCAGAAGCCCTTTTTCTTCCCCTTCATCCAAAGAAAAATTAAAGGGGAACATGCAAGGACAGCCATTAAGGGGGAAAGAGGTCATGAAAAAACAACAGCCAGGTTTGTATGTAGAAGGAGGGAAGGCAACTTGCTTTGTCTTGTAATTTTTTGGTATGTTGTATGAAAGCGTCTGAGTGGTCTATACTGTGAACCAGTGTGGACATGCAGATATGCACACTGCCCATGTTCTAGAGTGGACAGAGGAAAAAAACTGTAAAAGGATAATGACAAAAACCAGGGCAGGATACCTCCATATGCCTGCTTCAGGAAGACTATTACCAAGAGGGCTCTTTTGCTCAGCCAGGCCCATCTCCTGAAAACCAAACTTTACTCAAATTGATTTGAAAAAAAAGCCTAATTCAAATGATTTCTAGCTCTGAAGAACCAGGAAGGGAAAAAAAAAAAAACAACAGCAAAACCTTAGGGAGGACCTGGAAAAACTACTTTGTCTTAATCAGAAATCGTGCTTAGAATCAGTCAGGTTGTTTTCTACTCAAACTGGGAAAAGAGAGTTTCTGAGCTTACAACAGAAGGTTTTAACCTGGTATAAGCAAAATGTAATGTTAATATGCGGAGAAGGCAATGGCACCCCACTCCAGTACTTTGCCTGGAAAATCCCATGGATGGAGGAGCTTGGTAGGCTTCAGTCCATGGGGTCACTAAGAGTCGGACACGACTGAGTGACTTCCCTTTCACTTTTCACTTTCATGCATTGGAGAAGGAAATGGCAGCCCACTCCAGTGTTCTTGCCTGGAGAATCCCAGGGACGGGGGAGCCTGGTGGCTGCCGTCTGTAGGATCACACAGAGTTGGACACGACTGAAGTGACTTAGCAGCAGCAGCAGCAATGTTAATATGAATTTTTCTAGGGAGAAGATTCATAGTTTTCATCATATCCTCAAAGAGTTTTATAGGCCTGAAAAAAATAAAATAAAAGATGGAAAACAATTGGTTTAAGGAATTCCCTGGCAGTCCAGAGGTTAGGACTCTGTATGTTCATTGCTGAGGACCAGGGTCAATCCCTGGTTGGGGACTAAGATTTTGCAAGCCGAGTGGCTTAGCCTAAACAGATAAATAAAAATTGTTGTGTACACACAACTTCAATCAATTTAAATAGAAGAAACATCAACCATGAATAAATAGCAATAAAAAAGGAAATATGTGATTTTTAACTGAGCAGATCTAGACTCAGTGACCATGCTTTATATATTTGCCTGCTCATGTGTATTTTTATAGCAGCCAATTAATAATACTGTAATGAAATCATTTCTTACATCTTTGCAACTTAGCTGTTAGGAGCTAAGAATGTGAGGGCTCATCTGAACCTCCTTTATTTCCCCTTATTCCAGTGGAGTGGTATCAGCAGGCAACTGCAGGAAGACATTATCTATGGTTTAAAACCCTGAGGCTTTCTCTTCAGCTCTAATTTAAACCTGAGAGGGAATATTACATGTCAAGTGAGAGTCACAAAATTTCAGATCTAGCATTTGGGGGAATCCTCTGTAAGTCCAAAACTAACGGTTAATTAAAAAAAAATTGTTTTTATTTATTTGGCTGTTCCAGGTCTTAGTTGTGGCATGTGGATCAAAATATTGTCCGGGTGAATTCCCTGGTGGTCCAGGGGACCTGGGTTCTATCCCTGGTCAGGGAACTACATCCCACATGCCCTAACAAAGACCTGGCTCAGCCAGATAAATAAATAAAAAGAAATCTTTTTTTAAATTGTCTTATATTTGTTGCTATACTTTTTGGAGCCCTGGGTCAGGCAGGCAAATCCTGTGCAGGCTCCAACTCAGCACCACTGCTTTGGATCTGAAACATACCTTCAGAGAGGAAGAAGGCACAAACAAACAGAAACACTGAAGCTATATACTGAAAAATGCCATCCATCTGCTTTAAATATTTTTTACCTTAAAATATTTTGTTGTGCCCCCTTCAAGGACAGGCTTTGAAGAACTCTGGAAATAACAGGAAGTTCTAAGAAAGTCTGTGGTGATGCTATTTTTTTTTTTTAAACTTTTTATTTTGTGTTGGAGTATAACCAATTAACAGTGTTGTGGTAGTTTCACATGAACAAAGAAGGGTCTCACCCATACATATACATGTATCCATTCTCCCCCAGCCAGGCTGCCATTGAGCACAGTTCCTTGTGCTATATCATGGGTCCCTGTTGGTTATCCATTTTAAGTATAGCAGTGTGTACCTGCCCAAGTCAATCCTAAAGGAGATCAGTTCTGAATATTCATTGGAAGGACTGATGCTGAAGCTGAAGCTCCAATTCTTTGGCCCCTTGATGCGAAGAGCCCACGCATTAGAAAAGACCCTGATGCTGGGAAAGATTGAAGGCAGGAGGAGAAGGGGATGCCAGAGGACGAGATGGTTGGATGGCATAACTGACTCAATGGACATGAGTTTGAGTAACCTCCGGGAGATGGGAAAGGACAGGGAAGCCTGGCATGCTGCAGTCCATGGAGTTAGTCGGACATGACTGAGTGACTACTTGCAAAAAGTTTCAAAGCTAGTAAGTTTTAGAGCCAGGATCCAAACTGTGTAATGTAAAAAGTTTTGGTTGCAAACAACAGAAATAGATTCTAGCTAATGTGTGTGTGCTGTGTGCTTAGTCGCTCAGTTGTTTCCAACTCTTTGTTGCCCACCAGGCTCCTCCGTCCATGGGGATTCTCCAGCCAACAATGCTGGAGTGGGTTGCCATGCCCTCCTCCAAGGACTCTTCCCAACCCAGGGATCGAATTCAGGTCTCCCGCACTGCAGGCAGATTCCTTACCATCTGAGCCACCAGGGATGCCCCTACAAGAAGGGTCTTCTAGCTAATGTAGGTGAAATTTATTGAAGGCTATCAGGTGGCCCACAAAATGGATAAGAAAGGACATGCATGCATGCTAAGTTGCTTCAGTCGTGTCTGATTCTTTGTGACCCTGTGGACCATAGCCCACCAGGGTCCTCTGCCCCAGGGATTCTCCAGGCAAGAATACTGGAGTGGGCTGCCATGGCCTCCTCCAGGGGATCTTCCTGGCCCAGGGATCAAACCTGCATCTCTTCTGTCTCCAGAATTGGCAGGCAGATTCTTTACCACTAGCACCACCAAGGAAGCCCCTCCAAGAAGAGTCTAAGAACAGCTTAACAGTCTACTCAGAGCATCTATGGTACTTTGAATGATCACCTTGGCTGTAAAGCAAGGATAAGCCAGCATCAGTTACCTGGCCTAGCTTAGTCTTATGACTGGGCAAGGGGAGGCCACCTCGATTAACCAACCCAGCAGACCCTAAACACTGAGGGAAAAGTAATCCCTCGTGGAAATTAGAGTGCTTTAATCCAATGAAGACATACATAGGGACTTCCCTGGCTGTCCAATGGTTAGAATTGGATCATAAAGAAGGTTGAGCGTTGAAGAATCGATGCCTTTTAATTGTGGTACTGGAGAAGACCTTTGAGACTCCCTTGGACAGCAAGGAGATCAAATGAGTCCATCCTAAAGGAAATCAACCCTGAATATTCATTGGGAGGACTGATGCTGCAGCTGAAGCTCCAGAACTTTGGCCACCTGATGCAAAGAGCCGACTCCTTGGAAAAGACCCCGATGCTGGCAAAGATTGAAGGCAGGAGGAGAAGGGAGGCAAAAGAGGATGAGGTGGTTGGATGGCATCACGAACTCAATGGACATGAGTCTGAGCAAACTTGGAGATAGTGAAGGACAGGGAAGCCTGGTGTACTTCAGTCCATGGAGTTGCAAAGAGCTGGGCACAACTTAGCGACTGAACAACAGCAGTCATGGTTAAGACTCAACATTTCCAATACAAGGGATGTGAGTTCATCTCCGGTGGGAGAACTGAGATCCCACATGCCGTGAGGCCACAAAAATGAAGGCAGACATATACAGTACTGGGTGTACTGTATATTTTCCCCAGTGTATTTTTCTCAATAAACCCAAATCTGTCCATATATAAATTCTTGGCCTTGTCCATTGTACTATTCTACTTCTTAAACATGGTAGCAAGCTAGAGCCCTTGTTAGCTAGATGTCAGAAAGTTAACAGAGGAAGAAGGAGGTCACAAGGGACAAAATGGAGTAGATCAGATTGCACAGTGATTTTATAAATACTTCTTTCTGACCAATATGGTGTGTTCTTAGCTAAGAGTGATTCTGGTTTTTCCCGCTTGGTCCAATGAAAATCAAACGGAGTTAAACAGACCTGGGTCTGATTCTGTTTCACCACCTACTGTCTGTATAACTCTGGGCAAAGCAAAGTGAGCCTCATTTTCTTCATCTGTAAAATAAGCTAAAACCCACCACCTTACCATATTGTTATGGGTTTAACTGAACAAACCTGTTAAGTGCCTGACATATAAAATACTCCCAGTAAATGTCACTCTCCCGCTAGTCCCTGTCCCAGTGTACTGAAAAAGATTATATGGTATTAGTATTTTTAGTATTCTGAAGATTGTATGATTCATTTCTTCTGAAGACATAGTTTTTCTTACAGAAGAATATTCAGTTATTTCATGATGGCATTTCCACCTCCAAAAAACACAAATGGTCCCAAAATGCAGACAAAGATGAGTACCTGGACACCCCTAAACCATCAGCTTTTGAATGACTGGGTGAGTAATAAGAACTATTGTATTAGTTGAAATCATACTTTGAAGGGAAAAAAAGCATTAAAATTTTGGTAATCAAAACATGAACAGGAATTGCTTAGGATTGTATAGTGGATAAAAAAAAAAAAAAAAGAAAGAAACCAAAAAACAAAATGAAGGATTTCTTCAAACATTTTAATTGAAAAAAACTGAAATACATTTAGAACAAAAATAAAGAAAACTTTAATTGAGCCCCAGTTACCTGGCCAGAGTTGGCAAGAGATACAAAGTTCCTGCTTAGAAAGAAAGATCTTAGGGACTTCCCTGGTGGTCCAGTGGCTAAGACTCTTTGCTCCCAGGGCTGGGGCCCAGGTTCTATCACTGGCCAGGAAATTCAATCCCACATACTGCAACTAAAGACCTTGTGTGCTGCAACTAAGACCCAGCACAGCCAAATAAATTAATAAACATTTTTTAAAGATTTAGGAGATGAGAAGGAAGAGTGTCTACCAGCTCCCCTTCACCTCCATATCGAACTGGTTTTCAGGTTCTGTGAGTCTTCCTCTGAGGTCTCTTCATCCAGACCCCTTTTCTCCTTTGACTTGTGCACATCCAGCTCCACGTTCTCAGTTCACACACTCACCCCCCTTTGCCTGGCACATTGCAGTAACCCCTCAGCTGGTTTCACTGTCTCTAATCCATCCTCTATTCTGGTCCCAGAATGATCTTTCTAAAGTACCAAACTAATCCTATGAAGCAAGAGATAACAGACTGTTCCAAAGAATAAATTCCACCCTACCCACCATGCATAGCACTGAGGACCCCTTCATGTGTGTTAGTCACCGAGTCATGTCCGACTCTTGGAGACCCCATGGACTATAGCTGGCCAGGCTCCTCTGTCTGTGGGATTCTCCAGGCAAGAATACTGGAGTAGGTTGCCATGACCTCCTCCAAGGGATCTTCATGACCCACGGATCGAACCCAGTGTCCTTTATATCACCTGCATTAGCAAGTGAGTTTTCTTTTTTTAATTTATTTGGTTGCAATTTTGTTGAAGCATGTGAACCCTTAGTTGAAGCATGTGGGATCTAGTTCCCTGACCAGAAATCAAACCCAGGCCCCCTGCATTGGGAGCATGGAGTCTTAGCCCCTGGACCACCAGGGAAGTCCCAGCAGGTGAGTTCTTTAACACTGGCTCCACCTGGGAAGCCTGAAAAGCTTTTGTCAAATTTTATGAGAATTTCTAGGGAATTCCCTGGTGGCCCAGTGGCTCAGTCTGTGTTCCCAATGCAGGGGGCTGGGTTCCATCTGCGTTCAGGAAACTAGATCCCACATGCCGCAAGAGTTTGCATGCTGCAGCTAAAGAACCCACATGGCACAACTAAGACCCAGTGCAGTCAAATAAATAAAAATGTTTAAAAATTTCATGATTATTTCTAGATGAGCAATGATAAGAGAAATAACAATTTCTATTAGAAATGATATTTATTTTGTTGTTCAGAACTCCCATTTTATCACCCTCCCCCGCCATTTTTAGTTTGGTTTAGTTAGGTTCTAGTTTGGAGTAAAACTATTTTCAAAAATCTTAGCCTGCCATATGTAAAATAGATAGGCAATGGGAATTTGCTGCATGGCTCAGGAAACTCACACAGGGGCACTGTATCAACCTAGAGGGGTGGGGTGGGGAGAGAGAGGGGCTGCCAAGTCACTTCAGTCGTGTCCGACTCTGTGCGACCCCATAGACGGCAGCCCAACAGGCTCCCCGGTCCCTGGGATTCTCCAGGCAAGAACACTGGAGTGGGTTGCCATTTCCTTCTCCAATGCATGCAAGTGAAAAGTGAAAGTGAAGTCGCTCAGTCGTGATCGACTCTTCGCGACCCCATGGACTGCAGCCTACCAGGCTCCTCCGTCCATGGGATTCTCCAGGCAAGAGTACTGGAGTGGGGTGCCATCGCCTTCTCCAAGAGAGAGGGGAGGGAGGTTCCAAAGGGAGGGGATATATGCATACCTATGGCTGATTCATGTTGAGGTTTGATAGAAAACAACAAAATTCTGTCAAGCAAAATCCTTCAATAAAAAAATAATTAAAATTAAAAAACTGTCAAATCACTATGTTGTACACCTGAAACTAACATTATATTGTATGTCAATTATAATTCAATAAAAATTAAATATAATACAAATTTAAAAAATCTTGGACCGTGTATATACCCATATGTATGTGAATGAATGTATCAGTACTTAGACACACACATGGAATTTGCATATGTATACAGCAAACTGATAATAGTGAGTGCACAAGTGCTCAGTCTTGTCTGACTCTTTGCAACTCCACAGACTGTAGGCCTCCAGGCTCCTCTGTCCGTGGAATTTTCCAGGCAAGAATATTAGAGTGGGTCGCCATGCACTCCTCCAGGGAATCTTCCCATCCCAGGGATTAAACCCACATCTCTTTATGTCTCCTGCATCAGCAGGTGGGTTCTTTACCGGTTGAGCCACCAGAGAAGCCCAACTATCAATAGTGGTTTCCCCTAAAAAGTTGGACAACATGGAAGAGTGGGAGGGAAGTCTGTTGGAAGAGAGAGTTTTTGTTTTTTTTTTTTACCCTATACACTGCAATATTTAACCATTTAAAAAACAAATATAAGTAAAAGCGAGCAAAGAACAGTAATGATGAGAATTAAAAAACAAGGGTTCCAGATCAGCTATACTAAATAATCTCCAGGGAAAAGACATCCGAGAAGAACGTGAGGAGCAAGCATGAAGGGAATTGGTCATATTTTCAATATGGTGGGAAAATACAAGAGCCGTTGGAGCAGGATGGTGACAGAATTGCATCTGCATTTCCAAACGGTCATCTTGCTCCACATCACTAATGATTGGAGAGACTCAACTCCAAACGCCAAGGAGGGACCACTTCGCCCGAGTCCGATTGGGCCTCATTGCAATGTCTGTCCTTAGCAGATGCTGGAGAAGCTGTGGAGCAAAGGGAACTCTCCTCCACGCTGAGTAGGAATGGGAGTTGGTACAGCCGGGATGGAAAAGAGTATGGAGGTTCGCGAAGGAACTAAACGTAGAAGTAGCCTATGGTTCAGCAGTCCCACTCCCAGGCATAGATCCACCCCCAGTCCAAGCCAACAAGCTAGATGCCCCGTTTGGGCACATCGATCAGTGCGCGCGCTCGCATGCGCATGCGCGATCGCCTGCGAGGCTGGGGGTGGGGCGGGGGCTGGGGCTCTGGCTGGAGTCGGTGCAAGCCCCGGGATTGCCTGAGGCAAGCCAAAGGAGCCCCAGAGGGAGACGGGACGGCCGGTCGTCTGGTTTCCTGAAAGCCGAATGCGAAGGCGGAGGGGCTCGCGGGCCGCGGGGAGGCAACCCAGGTCTGCAGCGGGAGTCGGGGCCCCGGCCACCCACTCACTCCCCCCGCCCCGGGAGGGGCTGGGGCTGCGGGGGTGGCGGGGGGGCGAGGGGGGTGTGGGTCCAAGAATTGGGACGCGGGGCGGGGGCTAAAGGACCTCTTCTGGTAGGCAAAAAAGCCTCCAGCACCCGGAATTCCCAGGTGGTCTCCCATCCAAGCTACTAAACAGGCCCGACCCTGCTTAGCTTCCGAGATCAGACGAGATCGGGCGCCTTCAGGCCGATAGGGCCGGAGACGGACGCGGCCGCCGCGGGGCGCCCTAAGAGCCTTGCGCTTCGCCTCCCTTTCGCTCTGACCTGCAGGTCTGGCCAACGGGCCGCCCCTCTCCTCGGGGGGCCGTGCTGTACTTGAGCCGCACGACCCGCGACCGCACTCCAGCCTGCTGACGCCAGCCCGGCCCCCGAACACCGCCAACACCAGACCAGCAACCGCCTGGCCGGGCCCGGGGGCCCGATGGGCTTCCAGGACCCCCCAGTGACCGGGAGGGCGTGCGTGCGTGCGTGCGCGCGGGGCCTGGGGGGTGGGCTGAGGGGTGCGGAGGTCTCGGCGCCCTCCCACCCCCGGCCACTCCAGACCCGGCCGCGCTGGCTGAGCGGGGCCTCTCCCCCATCCCGTTCGCCGCTCAGGGCCGCGCGACCCCGGAGGTGTCGGTCTTCGGGGCCCGCCGCCTCCCGATCCCCGCGGCCCGGGGGCCTCTGAACCTCCTGCGGGCCTAGGCGCAGCGAATCTTGAGCGCCCAACTTGCCCGGCACCTGCCCGCTGCCCAAACCCACCGGGAGCCACGGAGGCGCGGTCGACCGGAGCGCCTCAGCCCCGCCCCTTTGCCCTACCGAGGCGCCCCCCTTGTCCCCACGCCGCCCGCCAAGCACCCGACCTTCCTGTGAGAGCAGACGAACCACAGGCAGGCACACAGACAGACAGACAGACAGACACACACACACACACACACACGAGTGTGGTCTTTGGAAATACTTCTGTTCGTAGTTGCTGGGTTGAGCCCAACTCTTATAGGACCCATGGAGTGCGGCCCATCAGGCTCCTCTGTCCGTGGCATTTCCCAGGCGAGAATACTGGAGTGGGTTGCCATTACCTTCTCCAGGGGATCTTCCCGACCCAGGGATCAAACCCGAGTCTCCTGCGGGCGGATGCCTTGCCTTCTGAACCAGCACATTGCGAATTCCCTAGGCAAAATACAAAGAAAAGAGCTCGTGTGCTACTAAGTGGAAAGATGATTGAAGAAACAGAAGGTGTCCTTTGTTGGTATCTTGGAATCTTTCTTTAGTTTTCGTTGATTTTTACTCTTAAGGCTACTTGAACAAGGCAAGAGAGAAACCCCAGAACTGAAAAGCAATTGACTTTTTTGAAAGAAACCTGTGCAGGTTAAGCACTCTTCGTTTTTGAGAGATGGTGAAATGCAAAATCTTGATTCAACACATATGACTTTGGTGAACTTTATTTCAAATCTCCATGATGAACCCCTAAGGCGTCCAGGAAGAAAGGAGTAGAGCGGGAGACAAAAAGAGCAACCTTTCCCCTTGGCGCCATCCCAACCAGCTGCTTAGTTTCTTCATCTCATGGACTACCATCTGGGCTTATCTGGTTTGTCTGATTCTTGTTTCGGGGCCCGTTTCTAGTCACAAGGCTCTCAACAGTGGGGGGTGGGATGGGGGGTGGGGGAAGCCCTTCTTTCCATTCCACATGAGACCCAGTGGACAATCCAGGCTCTGGCCACTGCATAGAGCGTGCAGCAACAATATCAACGGTGATGCTGGTTAACAACGCATATTCCTGGAATCCACTCCGTTGCCTACTGAGTGTGTGCGGTGGTGGTCTGGAACCTATACCTGGAAGCTTTCTTGATGATTGCAAATGACACCAAAGTCCGAGGACGATGGAAGATCTTCACGTTTCTGCAAGAGCCACACACCTCCAGAAGGAACCACAAGACTTGCCTGACATGGTCAAGGTCTAAGTATTGGACTACACGTCGGAAGGTCTCCACCTTTGCTATGGAAGTCAAACGATCTTTCTTGGAAATGAAAATGGATCACACTGAACGTTCACATTCTTCTAGAGCATTTGAAAAGCCCTAAACTGTAGAAATCTGCTGTACGAGTTCCTTGAAAGCAAGAACCCATACTGATGGATATGTCTTAATGCCTTAGATTGTGCCTTGAATATAGCGTACACATGAACCCAGGAAAGGAAAGAATGGAATCGCCAAATATACAAAGAGATCAAAAGTGCCGAGCCAAGTGACACCTTGAGGCTTCCAAGAACTTTTCTGTCTTTCACACACTAAGTAAATCCTGAGCACCTACGATGAGCTGGGAGGCATGTAATAAGTTTCTGGAACTAGAAGGCGGAGAGAAGCAGACACAGAGTTCCTGCTTTCACTGAGACGAATCTAATGATACATCACAGGCAGATCCTTGGAGAACTTGTCGAGGGGCCTCTACCCTCACCAAAACCTGGGTGTCAGGGAAGGCTTTTCAGAGTAACCATTGCGTTGAGGTCCATAGGTGGAACCTACGTAAACCAGGGTTGAGATGCAGGAAGAATTTCAGGCAGGGAAAACAGCATCCTGGAAGTCTACGTGACCAGGGAAACTTAGGACGTTCAAGAAATGAAAATGCCCTATGGGATGGAAGCCAAAGAGTGCAGAGGGCATTCCAGGGAAAAGACATCCGAGAAGAACGTGAGGAGCAGGCATGAAGGGAATTGGTCGTATCTTCAATATGATGGGAAAATACAAGAGCCGTTGGAGCAGGATGGTGACAGAATTGCATCTGCATTTCCAAACGGTCATCTTGCTCCACATCACTAATGATTGGAGAGACTCAACTCCAAACGCCAAGGAGGGACCACTTCGCCCGAGTCCGATTGGGCCTCATTGCAATGTCTGTCCTTAGCAGATGCTGGAGAAGCTGTGGAGCAAAGGGAACTCTCCTCCACGCTGAGTAGGAATGGGAGTTGGTACAGCCGGGATGGAAAAGAGTATGGAGGTTCGCGAAGGAACTAAACGTAGAAGTAGCCTATGGTTCAGCAGTCCCACTCCCAGGCATAGATCCACCCCCAGTACAAGCCAACAAGCTAGATGCCCCGTTTGGGCACATCGATCAGTGCGCGCGCTCGCATGCGCATGCGCGATCGCCTGCGAGGCTGGGGGTGGGGCGGGGGCTGGGGCTCTGGCTGGAGTCGGTGCAAGCCCCGGGATTGCCTGAGGCAAGCCAAAGGAGCCCCAGATGGAGACGGGACGGCCGGTCGTCTGGTTTCCTGAAAGCCGAATGCGAATGCGGAGGGGCTCGCGGGCCGCGGGGAGGCAACCCAGGTCTGCAGCGGGAGTCGGGGCCCCGGCCACCCACTCACTCCCCCCGCCCCGGGAGGGGCTGGGGCTGCGGGGGTGGCGGGGGGGCGAGGGGGGTGTGGGTCCAAGAATTGGGACGCGGGGCGGGGGCTAAAGGACCTCTTCTGGTAGGCAAAAAAGCCTCCAGCACCCGGAATTCCCAGGTGGTCTCCCATCCAAGCTACTAAACAGGCCCGACCCTGCTTAGCTTCCGAGATCAGACGAGATCGGGCGCCTTCAGGCCGATAGGGCCGGAGACGGACGCGGCCGCCGCGGGGCGCCCTAAGAGCCTTGCGCTTCGCCTCCCTTTCGCTCTGACCTGCAGGTCGGGCCAACGGGCCGCCGCTCTCCTCGGGGGGCCGTGCTGTACTTGAGCCGCACGACCCGCGACCGCACTCCAGCCTGCTGACGCCGGCCCGGCCCCCGAACACCGCCAACACCAGACCAGCAACCGCCTGGCCGGGCCCGGGGGCCCGATGGGCTTCCAGGACCCCCCAGTGACCGGGAGGGCGTGCGTGCGTGCGCGCGGGGCCTGGGGGGTGGGCTGAGGGGTGCGGAGGTCTCGGCGCCCTCCCACCCCCGGCCACTCCAGACCCGGCCGCGCTGGCTGAGCGGGGCCTCCCCTCCCCATCCCGTTCGCCGCTCAGGGCCGCGCGACCCCGGAGGTGTCGGTCTTCGGGGCCCGCCGCCTCCCGATCCCCGCGGCCCGTGGGCCTCTGAACCTCCTGCGGGCCTAGGCGCAGCGAATCTTGAGCGCCCAACTTGCCCGGCACCTGCCCGCTGCCCAAACCCACCGGGAGCCACGGAGGCGCGGTCGACCGGAGCGCCTCAGCCCCGCCCCTTTGCCCTACCGAGGCGCCCCCCTTGTCCCCACGCCGCCCGCCAAGCACCCGACCTTCCTGTGAGAGCAGACGAACCACAGGCAGGCACACAGACAGACAGACAGACAGACACACACACACACACACACACACGAGTGTGGTCTTTGGAAATACTTCTGTTCGTAGTTGCTGGGTTGAGCCCAACTCTTATAGGACCCATGGAGTGCGGCCCATCAGGCTCCTCTGTCCGTGGCATTTCCCAGGCGAGAATACTGGAGTGGGTTGCCATTACCTTCTCCAGGGGATCTTCCCGACCCAGGGATCAAACCCGAGTCTCCTGCGGGCGGATGCCTTGCCTTCTGAACCAGCACATTGCGAATTCCCTAGGCAAAATACAAAGAAAAGAGCTCGTGTGCTACTAAGTGGAAAGATGATTGAAGAAACAGAAGGTGTCCTTTGTTGGTATCTTGGAATCTTTCTTTAGTTTTCGTTGATTTTTACTCTTAAGGCTACTTGAACAAGGCAAGAGAGAAACCCCAGAATTGAAAAGCAATTGGCTTTTTTGAAAGAAACCTGTGCAGGTTAAGCACTCTTCGTTTTTGAGAGATGGTGAAATGCAAAATCTTGATTCAACACATATGACTTTGGTGAACTTTATTTCAAATCTCCACGATGAACCCCTAAGGCGTCCAGGAAGAAAGGAGTAGAGCGGGAGACAAAAAGAGCAACCTTTCCCCCTGGCGCCATCCCAACCAGCTGCTTAGTTCCTTCATCTCATGAACTACCATCTGGGCTTATCTGGTTTGTCTGATTCTTGTTTCGGGGCCCGTTTCTAGTCACAAGGCTGTCAAGAGTGGGGTGGATGTTTGGGAGGGGGAGGAAGCCCTTCTTTCCATTCCACGTGAGACCCAGTGGACAATCCAGGCCCTGGCTACTGCATTGAGTGTGCAGCAGAAATATCAACGGTGATGCTGGTTAACAACGCATATTCCTGGAATCCACTCCTTTGGCTACTGACTGTGTGTGGTGGTGGTCTGGAACCTATATCTGGAAGCTTTCTTTATGATTGCAAATGACACCAAAGTCCGAGGACGATGGAAGATCTTCACGTTTCTGCAAGAGCCACACACCTCCAGAAGGAACCACAAGACTTGCTTGAAATGGTCAAGGTATAAGTATTGGACTAAACGTTGGAAGGTCTCCACCTTTGCTATGGAAATCAAAATATCTTTCTTTGAAGTGAAAATGGATCATACTCAACGTTCACGTTCTTGTAGAGCTTTTGAGAAGCCCTAAATTGTAGAAATCTGCTGTACGAGTTCCTTGAAAGCAAGAACCTATATTTATGGATATGTCTTAGTGCCTTAGATTGTGCCTTGATTATAGTGTACACATCAACCCAGGAAATAAAGAATTGAATCGCCAAATATACGAAGAGATCAAAAGTGCCGAGCCAAGTGACACCTTGAGGCTTCCAAGAACTTTTCTGTCTTTCACACACTAAGTAAATCCTGAGCACCTACGATGAGCTGGGAGGCATGTAATAAGTTTCTGGAACTAGAAGGCGGAGAGAAGCAGACACAGAGTTCCTGCTTTCACTGAGACGAATCTAATGATACATCACAGGCAGATCCTTGGAGAACTTGTCGAGGGGCCTCTACCCTCACCAAAACCTGGGTGTCAGGGAAGGCTTTTCAGAGTATCCATTGCGTTGAGGTCCATAGGTGGAACCTACGTAAACCAGGGTTGAGATGCAGGAAGAATTTCAGGCAGGGAAAACAGCATCCTGGAAGTCTACGTGACCAGGGAAACTTAGGACGTTCAAGAAATGAAAATGCCCTATGGGATGGAAGCCAAAGAGTGCAGAGGGCATTCCAGGGAAAAGACATCAGAGACTAACGTGGGGAACAAGCATGAAGGGATGTGATCATATATTCAATATGATGGGAAAATACAAGAGCAGTTGGGGCAGGGAGATGATAGAATTTCTCTGCATTTCCTAAATGTCGTCTTGCTCCATAACACTAATGTTTGGAGCGACTCAACTCCAAGTTACAAGGAGGGACCGCTTCCACGAGTTCGAATAGTCCTCATTGCAAAGTCTGTCAATAACGAATGCTAGAGAAGATGTGGACCAAAGGGAACTCCACTCCACAAGCAGATTGTGTGGGTGAATTCTCTAAGAAATTAAGGGAAAGAGTGCTACATCTTGTTTATTGTATTGTGTTTAGGGGGAACTATTTTGGAATTAGAGGAGCCCATTCCTCAGTATATGATTTCCAAACTAGGCAAGTATAATTACAGTCTGATAAGATGTAACTCAAATAACTTCTGAATGTTAATTGATTTTGAAAGAGGAAATAATCTTGCAAGAGAAATACAGACAAACAGGAAAAGCATAGTTGTCAATATATTAACCTAGAGATGCTACAAATATTGTTTAAGAAATATGAAAGTTTCATGGAGTATTTCTCATGAAGGAATTATTTCCTCTTAAAAGTCAAAAGGGCTTCCCTGGTGGCTCAGAGGTTAAAGCATCTGCCTGCAATGCAGAAGACCTGGGTTTGATCCCTGAGTCAGAAAGATCCCCTGGAGAAGGAAATGGCAAGCCACTCCAGTATTCTTGCCTGGAGAATCCCATGGATGGAGGAGCCTGGTGGGCTACAGTCCACTGGGTCGCGAAGAGTCAGATACTACTGAGCAACTTAACTAACTTAACAGTCAAAAAGGATCATGAGTCCACTCATAAAAATGATTTGTTCTTCAGTTTTATCATGAATTACCTGACTAAAGGATGATTATGTATTGTATTATTCCTTCAAAATTATAGCACATTGTTCACTTTCCAGATTTTTTTTAATTGATATTTATTTAACATTGACTCTGTGCCAGCACTGCAAAGCCCACCCACACACCCTACACCAATTTTGTGACTTCATTAGAAACCACTTAATCAAGCAAATTCTATAGTTGCCTCTATTTTACATCCTAAATCGGCACATTATATGTCGCCCTACTTAACACTATTAAGATTATCTCTTTTTTAAAAATTCTTGATAAATATAATTCCTGGCTTCCTCACAAAATAATTTAAATTATATAAAAACTGGAACTTTGTCTAATTTATCACTGTATTCTTAGCTCTTCGAGGAATATTAGTACTAGATATTCAAAAGACTCGTATTAAATGAAAATGATTTCAGTGGGTCTCAAAAGAACTTGTCTTTAAAAGGCATTGGTGTGGGGAGCTGCCCATCAGAACGGGGTCCTTTGTCCGAAGGACACAGCTCTGCGAGCTGCCTCAGTCCTTGAGGGTTTGCTTGCAAACATAGCTCTCTGTCCCGCCACCCCAGAGATTAGGCGCTTATTTACTGCAGGCACCTGGAGTTCTGTGCAAACTTCTCACGCACAGAGAAATATTATCTGGTGTAAGAAATAATAACAGGGTGCCATTCCCATGCTCTCAAGATTTCTTGTGACTGTTTGTAAGATGTGTAGGTCAAACAAAGAAAATGTTAACTGTCTTGTCTTTCTCACGCTCTTCTGTATAAATGTGAGATGCTGAATAAAGTTGGTGTCAGACTGCGTCCCTTCGTGGAGACGTGTCTGAACCTCTCGACCCCATCTTTGTTGGAGATTTCTCTTGCTTTCGTTTCTTTTCTCAGCCCCGCCGTGCACGTTCTCGGGACCTGATCGACTTTGCCGTCTAGCACCGGCACATTGGTGCCATTTAAAGTAGATATTAGGTTTCCATTTTCTCATCAATGATTCGTTTCATTGGTTTTGTCATTTCAGATAACTTTCTTGAACATCAGATCATGGAAGATAGAAATAATGTTACTGAATTTATCCTCTTAGAACTTTCTATGGACAAGAAAGTCCAGATCCTCTGCTTTTTATTTTTCTTATTCTGTTACCTGGCTATTTGGTTGGGGAATTTGATCATTGTGATTTCTATTACATGCAGTCAGCTAATCACCCAGCCCATGTACTTCTTCCTTAACTGCCTTGCACTCTCAGATCTCTTCTACACCTCCACTGTGACACCCAAACTCATGACTGACTTACTGATGGAAAAAAGGCCATTTCCTATAAAAACTGCATGACACAGCTTTTCACCACCTACTTCTTTGGGGAGGGGGGAATGAGGTCTTCACCCTCACAGGGATGGCCTGTGACTGCTATGTGGTCAACAGCAAACCTCTCCACGACGCCATCACCATGAACAGGCAAAAACGTCACTCAATTCTCATAGCGTCGTGTGCAGGGGGACTTCTTCATTCTCTTGGTCTCTTTCTTCTTGCGATTGTTTTACCTTTCTGTGGCCCCAGTGAAATAGACCACTATTTCTGTGATGCATATCTTTTGTTGAAACTAGCCTGCACTGATACACACAAAATTGGCTTTTTTGTCATTGCCAATTCTGGCTTGATGGGACTGGTGCTCTTTGTGGTTTTGATGGCCTCCTACATTTTGATTCTGTATAATGTGTGCACATATTCTGCAGAAAGCCACCATAAAGCACTTTCCACCTGTAGTTCCCACATCACAGTCCGTGATCCTCTTTTTCACACCTGTCATCTTTGTTTACATTAGACCTGCCACAACATTACCAGAGGATAAAGTGTTTACGCTCTTCTACACAATTATTGTCCCCATGCTCAACCCACTTATCTACACACTTAGAAACATGGAGATGAAAAATTCCATAAGAAGAGTTTGGTGCAATAAAAGGTTCTGGGAAAGGAGCTTAATGATCTGAAGGTCATTCATCTCTGACGCCAGTGACTGTCTTCTCATCACTCCCTCTGTTGCTGAGTCTCTCCTGCTAATGGGAACATCAGGCAGAATGTGTAAAAGCCAAGCCTCCAACAACAGCTTGCCTTCAGTGGTTCCTTCTTTATTTTCCTCTCAATGCGTTTTCCTTGATTTCACTTTTCACTAATAATCCCCTTTGTTTAAAAAAAAAGAAAAGGAAACTTTTTACAGAGTAAAAACACACTGAAAAATCTGGAGGGAGAGTGATCCTGCCTGTATTGAAGGCTAAACCTGGGGGAGACTTCGCTCTCAAAATACTTGGCCTCAAGGTATAAAAGGTAATAATATGTTACAAGGTAAAAGACAGTTAAAGAATCCACCTGCTAATGCAGGAGACACATGTTCAATCCTTGGGCCAGGAAGATCCTCTGGAGAAGGAAATGGCTACCCACTCCAGTGTTTTTGCCTGGGAAATCCCATGGAGAGAGGAATCTGGTGGGCTACAGCCCATGGGGATGCAAAACAGCTGGACATGATTCAGCGACTAAACAAAAACAAAAAGGCAGTTATAGGAAAATAAGAACAATCACATACTGCAAACTCCTTTCAGAACTATATACCTAGCCTCGTATCCTACAACTCTAGATTTCTTTTAATCAAGTACCTAGAGATTTTTTTGTGTGTATTTGTGAACTGCTATTATTTTACTTAAGTGAAAAGAATATATAGATCTAAATACAACATAGTGTAAAGTCCAGCCTTATAGTCGACATGGCAAGTCTTACAGTCTGAAAAGCAAGTCACTGTGTGATCTGTTTGTGAAGTAACATTGTAAGTATTGGGGGAAATATATGTGTATATATATATATATATATATATATATATATATATATATACAAACTCATGCTATTTGAAGTGGGTTTGATATTAAGTATACATGATCAAGGAATAAATAAACTACAACTGACTTTGCTACAAAAAAGAAGAAAATATAAATCCTTTAGTTCCTCAAAACAGATGATTTATCTCAAAGTAAAAGACTTTCACTTACTATCTAAATTCAAGTGTAGAATAATCCTAAAATAATATTTGACAAAATATAGATCAGACTCAGTGATGGGAATATATATATATATATATATATTCTGCTGCTGTGCTTAGGTGTTTCTGACTCTGTGGCCACATGGACTGTAGCCCACCAGGCTTCTCTGTCCATGGGGATTCTCCAGGCACAAATATCGGAGTGGGTTGCCATGTTCTCCTCCAGGGGATCTTCCCAAGCCAGGGACTGAACACAGGTCTCCCACATTGCAGGCAGACTCTTTACCAACTGAGCCATCAGGGAAGCCCAAGTATACTGGAGTGGGTAGCCTATCTCTTCCCCAGGGGATTTTCCCGACCCAGGAATCAACCAGGGGTCTCCTGCATTGCAGGTGGATTCTTTACCAGTTGAGCTACCAGGGAAGTCTAATGTGTATACATCCATACCTATAGGATTTTCATGATTTTCTAGGGCAAAGTATACATTTTGTTTGAAATACATTTTTAAGATTGCTGCATTTTCTTATGAAAATGTGCATAGTTTTGGATATAAAATGTAACTATTAATAGTATAGATTTGTATTCTATATAATGAGTTAAACTATATTTAATACTATAGATTTATTTTAGGTAATAGGATATTTTCTAATGTTTCTCTCTCAAAAAGTATAATATTTTTTAGAATTAATAGGACAGATGATGGATTTTAAAGAATCATATTATTACTATGTCATAAAAATGTTGTTAACTGTTCTCCACACAAAGATAGGCCATATTAATATTTGGCTATATTATGTGTGTGTCTCCTTCAGAATTTTCCACAGTTTATTGTGACCCACACAGTCAAAGGCTATGGCATAGTCAATAAAGCAGAAATAGACGTTTTTCTGGAACTCTCTTGCTTTTTCGATGATCCAGCAGGTGTTGGCAATTTGATCTCTGGTTCCTCTGCCTTTTCTAAAACCAGCTTGAACATCTGGAAGTTCATGGTGCACGTATTGCTGAAGCCTGGCTTGGAGAATTTTGAGCATTACTTTACGAGCAACAAAGATCTGTCTAGTCAAAGCTATAGTTTTTCCAGCAGTCATGTATGGATGTGAGAGTTGGACTATAAAGAAAGCTGAGGGCCGAAGGATTGATGCTTTTGAACTGTGGTGTTGGAGAAGACTCTTGAGAGTCCCTTGGACTGCAAGGAGATCCAACCAGTCCATCCTAAAGGAGATCAGTCCTGGGTGTTCATTGGAAGGACTGATGTTGAAGCTAAAACTCCAACACTTTGGCCACCTGATGAGAAGAGCTGACGCATTTGAAAAGACCCTGATGCTTGGAAAGGTTGAGGGGAGGAGGAGAAGGGGACAACAGAGGATGAGATGGCTGGATGGCATCACGGACTCAATGGACATGGGTTTGGGTGGACTCCGGGAGTTGGTGACGGGACGGGGAGGCCTGGTGTGCTGCAGTACATGGGGTCTCAAAGAGTCAGACACGACTGAGGGCCTGAACTGAACTGAATATGTATGTGTCTTATTTTTGTACTTGCAAGATACTTTGCAAATATTATTTTGCATATTTTGCTGAATATTTAAATGTCAAAAAAGAATGGTGTTTCAGAATTGTAAATAATAATCTTAAGGAGGCAGAAGTTATCAAAGTAACTGAATGAATATGTTGTAAATAATGTAAATCAACCAAATCTTACTTAATTTCCCAATTGAATTATCTCCTCAAGTGGATCAGTTGTTTGGAGTTACATTTTCATAAAGATCATCCATTCGTCTTCCCAGATAGTTGCGAATATCTGGTAATAACTGATATTTTTCAATATCCCCATCTCTGTGTTTGCTTATAGTGTTTAACAGCCTTCCATAGAGACCTCAGCTCTGCCTTCATGTGTAAATTAAGCAGAAACCATAATCCATGACCTTCAGCCATGAACTACAGAGTTTAATACCAGATATTTTGGGTGAGGAATTTTTAAAAAAGATGCTTACAATATATGCCATTCTTATCTCTCCTGTTAATAAATACAAGTACTAGGAAATAAAGAGGCCAGAATATATTGCTTCATTTCACAGAGACATCATTCATACAAATCTCTCTCTCTCGGAATGAGGCTTAAAATAAGACATTATTCTGCCTGCCTCATTCAGTCTGGATTCATGAGCAGTTCAGGTTGTGGGGTGGTGGTTGCTTTTCGCTAGTAAATCACACTGTATGAGAAAACTCATATATTGAGTTTAATTCCTATTATGTGGGGATTTCTTATGTTATGTCAGTTCAGTTCAGTTCAGTCGCTCAGTCGTGTCCGACTCTTCGTGACCCCATGAATCGCAGCACGCCAGGCCTCCCTCTCCATCACCAACTCCTGGACTTCACTCAGACTCACGTCCATCGAGTCAGTGATGCCATCCAGCCATCTCATCCTCTGTCGTCCCCTTCTCCTCTTGCCCCCAATCCCTCCCAGCATCAGGGTCTTTTCCAAAGAGTCAACTCTTTGCATGAGGTGGCCAAAGTACTGGAGTTTCAGCTTCAGCATCATTCCTTCCAAAGAAATCCCAGGGCTGATCTCCTTCAGAATGGACTGGTTGCATCTCCTTGCAGTCCAAGGGACTCTCAGGAGTCTTCTCCAACACCACAGTTCAAAAGCATCAGTTCTTCGGTGCTCAGCCTTCTTCATGGTCCAACTCTCACATCCATACATGACTACAGGAAAAACCATAGCCTTGACTAGACGGACCTTTGTTGGCAAAGTAATGTCGCTGCTTTTGAATATGCTATCTAGGTTGTTCATAACTTTTCTTCCAAGGAGTAAGCGTCTTTTAATTTCATGGCCGCAGTCACCATCTGCAGTGATTTTGGAGCCCCCCAAAATAAAGTCTGATACTGTTTCCACTATTTCCCCATCTAGTTCCCATGAAGCGATGGGACCAGATGCCGTGATCTTCGTTTTCTGCGTGTCGAGCTTTAAGCCAAGTTTTTCACTCTCCACTTTCACTTTCATCAAGAGGCTTTTGAGTTCCTCTTCACTTTCTGCCATAAGGGTGGTGTCATCTGCGTATCTGAGGTTATTGATATTATCCCGGCAATCTTGATTCCAGCTTGTGTTTCTTCCAGTCCAGCGTTTCTCATGATGTATTCTGCATAGAAATTAAATAAGCAGGGTGACAATATACAGCCTTGACGTACTCCTTTTCCTATTTGGACCCAGTCTGTTTTCCCATGTCCAGTTCTAACTGTTGCTTCCTGACCTGCATACAGATTTCTCAAGAGGCAGGTCAGGTGTTCTGGTATTCCCATCTCTTTCAGAATTTTATATAGTTTATTGTGATCCATGCAGTCAAAGGCTTTGGCATCGTCAATAAAGCAGAAATAGATGTTTTTCTGGAACTCTCTTGCTTTTTCCATGATCCAGCAGATGTTGGCAATTTGATCTCTGGTTCCTCTGCCTTTTCTAAAACCAGCTTGAACATCTGGAAGTTCACGGTTCGTGTATCGCTGAAGCCTGGCTTGGAGAATTTTGAGCATTACTTTACTAGCATGTGAGATGAGTGCAATTGTGCGGTAGTCTGAACATTCTTTGGCATTGCTTTCTTTGGGATTGGAATGAAAACTGACCTTTTCCAGTCCTGTGGCCACTGCTGAGTTTTCCAAATTTGCTGGCATATTGAGTGCAGCACTTTCACAGCATCATCTTTCAGGATTTGAAACAGCTCCTCTGGAATTCCATCACCTCCACTAGCTTTGTTCGTAGTGATGCTTTCTAAGGCCCACTTGACTTCACATTCCAGCATGTCTGGCTCTAGGTCAGTGATCACACCGTCGTGATTATCTGGGTCGTGAAGATCTTTTCTGCACAGTTCTTCTGTGTATTCTTGCCCCCTCTTCTTAATATCTGCTGCTTCTGTTAGGTCCATACCATTTCTGTCCTTTATCGAGCCCATCTTTGCATGAAATGTCCCCTTGGTATCTCTAATTTTCTTGAAGAGATCTCTAGTCTTTCCCATTCTGTTGTTTTCCTCTATTTCTTTGCATTGATCGCTGAGGAAGGCTTGCTTATCTCTCCTTGCTGTTCTTTGGAACTCTGCATTCAGATGCTTATATCTTTCCTTATCTCCTTTGCTTTTCACTTCTCTTCTTTTTCCAGCTAAGTCATACAGTGACTCACTTAGTGGCTCAGTCACACACTTGATAATGTAAGGAACAACACTTCTTGAAACAGGCAATATAGAAAACGATAGCAGTAATAGTAGAATCATAAGTAAGAAGTTAGGTCAAGAACTTCTAGTAGGTGTAGCCCAGTGACATCTCCATGTCATCTGACTTAGTTTGCTAAATGACTATAGCTTGCTGTTGATATCCTGGTTGTAGATCCTGAGCATCTGATCTTGATTCAAAGACTGGTTATTGAGATAAGCTTTAGAAACAAACTCAGAATGTCCTTTTTAACAACTTAATTAAACCTCTTAGCAATGTAACATAACCACAAGGAACTATCTAAGGAGTGCGTCTTAGTAAATACAGACCTTAACTTAAAAAACTGGAACTTAATATTCAGTGAAACATAATAGATGCCATAGGCCTGACATCAGTTAGGTGGATTTTTCTTTTAGAGCTCCCCAGTATACGTTGAGATTTCTGTATATGTCGGGAGACAGTCTTTTTATTTACCTGAGAAGGCTGTTCAGAACCCAAGTGTCTCCAGCTTCTGGAGGGATGAGGCAGAGAGAAAAAAGGTATAATTTCACCCGTAGGAGTAAATCACTAGATTGTTTTAAATGACCAGTAACTCGAGGAGAAGTGCTTCTTTATATCTGAAAACACAGAGTAAAAATCAACAATATGTCAGACAAAAAGTCGTGAAAATTGCGGTCATATTTAGCAGTCTACTCCATCCCATGCAATTGATCCCTTTGTTCTGCTGTCCTTGCCCAATGGCCAAGGACATCAGTGAAAGCAGTAGTCTCGAAGAAACTCATGAAGCTTTTGTGAATGTCTGTATGACCTGTCCAGCAAAGTGGGTGCCCTGATCACTGGAGATTGTGGAAAGCACCTTTTAACCATTTTTTCTATTCTGAGATATTAATTCTGAAGCCAGGAAAGGCATTATCAAATAAAAATGAGGTTTGTCAGGGAGCCAGGAAAAGCCAAGTGGCCACGTTGGACCTCTCATAGCCCCAAACCTTTGGTTTATGGCCATTTTTAATCCATTTTAAATTCCCTGAAGAGGCGTTAACTTTTGTAGAAGCAGAATGAGCTGTGTTCATATGTGCTGTAGTCTGTTATCAAAAGCCACATTCCAAGAAAACTTTGTTCTTTTAATCAGTGAGAGAAAACCAAATTCCAGTTTGGTAACAGCTTATATTCACTGTGAAACAATAGTTATTCACTTAGTCATAGTCACAATAAGACTTCAAAGGCAGTTTAATGTCTTAACAAACTTGTAGCATGCACAAAACTCTTCTTTCACTTGCAACACACCTTTTTGCACTTTCTGTATTCGTCACTTCATTTGTCCACTTAGAGGACAGCCACCTGTACGTTTAGACTTCCTTTGCTTTTCCTTAATAGAATGTAATTCCATTCCTTATTACTTTTTATTAAAAACACACATCTTACTTTTCTTCAGAAACCATGACTTGTACTTTACATCATCATTCTGTCGATTGGTAAGGATAAATCACCCAAAGTTATATCATTTATAAAAGTATCTGCACAATGTCTCTGTTAATTAGATCAATAAACAAACATCAGTATCATGTATCAATACAATAATGATTATTTCCCAGTTCACACAAGCCTCGAATTCATTTACTTTAATTTCCTTGAATTTAGAATTGTTTGATTTGTAAGCACTTACTTCTCTTTAGGCCAATTAATTAGAGCTCATTGAACCACTTAGCCTTTAGCAATTTTTTCCAAGGATGGAGACATACACCGAGACACACACAAATCTGGACAGACAGAAACCTCACAGTTTTCCACCTGAAATTTAAATTGTCTCTTTGTCGCTTTTATTTTCTTGGCTTGAGTTCCAGCTCATGGCTGGAGTCCCGGATCGAGTGGGCTGTGTATCTCAAGGACATGATAAGAGTTAACTCAGGTTTTTCCCCAGGCATGTTTCTGTTTCTCAGGCAGGATCAGAGCTCCCCAAAAGAGTATTTTCACAAGTCAAACTTTTAGTAATTACATGTGCAAAAGGAACCAGTTTTGCAATTTCAAAAAGATTCCATTTTACCTAGTTTTCTCTGGAGTCTAAAGAATACACATGGCCATTCAGGGTTCAAAATGTCATTTCTCCTTCATGTAGTCATAGCTTCATAGCTAAAATTTAAACCAGAGAGTGCTCAAATTGGCTCTGATGACAGGGGTAGACTGATCGAGAAGATGTCCCAGCAGGGATTATCTCTCTGGGCAGGTGAGGTCGTCTCTTAAAGCAAAGAAACCCCATATATAAGGGATTTTTAGGCCTTGAGGATCAAAATTATCCCAGTTTTTCAAGATATTATTCAAGGGGGGGTGGTGGTTCTGGACTGTTAGGCCCCATCTGTAAGAGAGAAAAAAGCAGTGCCCAGTGCCATGGCTTTTTTCTACCAGAGGTGTCTGCCCCTGCTCTAGACGGGGTTGGAGACTGATTTTCCACCTAAGCTTCCTTCCCTGGCCAGAGCTAACCTGTCTCTTACAGGTGAAGGTGTCCTACTCCCACCCCCCCTCGTTCTACCACCCAGGCATGGTGGAGATGCACCAGGGTTAGACCTGATGGCATCCCAGATTGATGTCCAGGTCCTCACCATTAAAACCTTGGTTTGATTTCCCTTTTATTCCGGCACCACCTGGGGTGGAACAGAGTAGTTTTCCGGATGCTCGCCGAGCCAAGACCACTAGGGGAAGCACCCAACTTCTGTGTACCTGCGCACATTCCTCATAACAGTATAAGTGGCAAGTCATAAAGGGATGAACAGAAAACCCAAGACATCCTCCTGAGAGCGGCCACACGAGTCTATTTAATAACAAAGGAGGCGATGGAGGGCCCGCCTGCGAGGAAAAACTAATCCTTCATATGCATGGAGTGCCAACATCATCCTTTTGATTCCTGTCCCTCAGACTGTACAAAAAGAATACCTAAGGAGTTGAGACAAGAGCCACTGGAGGGCTTCGTCTGCTCTGCTAAGAGCTAGCGCTACTAAGGGAAGAAGCCCAATGCGCTTTCAATCTGCCCAAATCTGGGGTGTCCCAATCTGTGTCCTCAGGAATCTCATGCTCACCAGCAATGCCTCAATCCATATAGTCCAGAGGCATAGCCACGACAAGAACTTGCCTGTGTGTCTGTGGGGTCAGGATGGTGATTTCCAGTCTGAGAGATGTCCCTGGAGCTAGAGCTCCAGCTCGCTCCCTAAAGTGCTCCTGTCTGCAGTGTCCTGTAAAACTTGGAATGGGGGCCTTGCTAGAAAAGCACAATAACAGCATGGATTGCAAGTCCCCTGAAAGTCTACAATCCGGCACACGAGGTTAATAACTTTAATTCCCCAAGCAGATATGAAATGGTCAGAGGGACCAGGAAAAGCTGACTGGGGAAAAGAAGTTCAGTCCACATGCTTCTGATTTAGTAAAGTAGCTGCTGCTGCTGCTGCTGCTGCTGCTGCTGCTAAGTTGCTTCAGTCGTGTCCGACTCTGTGAGACCCCAGAGTTGGCAGCCCACCAGGCTCCCCCGCCCCTGGGATTCTCCAGGCAAGAGTACTGTAGTGGATTGCCCTTTCCTTCTCCAATGCAGGAAAGTGAAAAGGGAAAGTGAAGTCACTCAGTCGTGTCCAACTCTTAGCGACCCCATGGACTGCAGCCTACCAGGCTCCTCCGCCCATGGGATTTTCCAGGCAAGAGTACTGGAGTGGGGTGCCATTGCCTTCTCCATAGTAAAGTAGAGACCACAGTAAACGAGCAAAAGAATCTCAACTCCGAGTGTTCTTACCTTGTCTTGAAGATCTTGGACAAGCCCCCAAGATGATAACCTAGCAGTCAACGGTGACCGATGCCACTGGATTCATGGTGTCTGAAGAAGAAGATATTACTCTGGGGCCAAAGACAGTCTCAGTCATTCAGAGCTTTGTGTATATTTTATTTAAAGTGAAGGTGACAGAAAAAGCTTCTGACACAGACATCAGAAGGGGCTCACTAATTTAAGTGGGGCCATATATACGTCTCAACTAGCCTCTGAGAATAGACAAAAAACATCTCAAGGATGTGAGCGTTTTGCCCAGACCCTTTCCTATAGCATACATCCAAAGCTCAAAAAGAGGAATGTCCTTGAACCTGAGATACTGCTCCCTACAATGCCTACTTGTCTTAGGCCAAAGAATGTGAAAAAGCAAGCAAGCTTGCCTCCTCCTTAAAGGGGCTTTAGGCTTGGACTCTTTATCAACCTGCTGGGACAGGTAAGTATACAGTTAAAATCAGAAAACTCTAATGTGGTAATGGTGGTGAGTAAAGCATTTGTATAACATACCACTGATAACTCATATAAGTATATCACTTATAAATTCAGTATGAAGGTCAAAAGATAAAATATCAAAATAATGATAACTACAAAATGAAATAATGGAACCATGTTTGAAGAATTAGATGACAGTATGATACTAAGTCAACAAACAGAGAGACCCAATGAAGAGCTACAAATTATTTTTTTTAAAGGAAACTAACATAAATTCTGGATTTGAAAACTAAAATAATTGAAATGAAAAATTGATAGGTTCAATAGCACATATGAGATGCTGGCAGAAATAATCCATAAACTTGAAGATGAATTCATAGAAATCAATGTAAAAATAAAGAGAAAAAAATGTTGAGGGAAAATGATCTAAGGCATCCATTCATTACACCATCGAGTATGGAAGGAGAGAGACTCTCAGAAAGCAGGGAGAGAAAGGGGAAGGAGTAAAATTACTTGTAGTCGGAATGGCTGACCGGCAGGTCAGAGCGAAAGGGAGGCGCAGCGCAGGGCTCTTAGGGCGCCGGGCGGCAGCGGCCTCCGTCTAAGGCCATAGCACCCTGAACGCGCCCTGTCTCGTCTGATCTCGGAAGCTAAGCAGGGTCGGGCCTGGTTCTTACTTGGATGGGAGACCGCCTGGGAATACCGGGTGCTGTAGGCTCTTTGCCTTCCCTCTCCTTTAGCCCCCGCCCCCACGTCCCAACTCTTGGGCTCCCGGACCCCAACCCCTCCTGGGGGTGGGTGGCCAGGGCACCGACTCCCGCTGCAGACCTGGGGTGCCTCCGCGCGGCCCGCGAGCCCCTCTGCATTTGGCTTCCAGGAAACCAGAGGACTGTCCCGCGGGTCTCCGTCTGGGGCTCCCTTGGCGTGCCTCAGGCAATCCCCGGGGGGCTGCACCAGCTCCAGCCCCAGCCCCAGCCCCAGCCCCAGCCCTACCCCCAGCCCCACCCCCACCCCCACCCCCCCATCCTTGCAGGCGAACGCCCGAGCTCGCGCGCATCTGCGTGCACACACAGATATATGTGCACAGATGGTGCATGTATCTTGTTCAGTTATACTTTTGGTGGATATGTGCCTGGGAGTGGGACTGCTGAATCATATGGTACTTCTAGGTTTAGATCCTTCAGGAACCTCCATACTCTTTTCCATAGTGGCTCTACCAACTCACATTCCTACTAACGGTGGAGGCGAGTTCCCTTTTCTCCACATCCTCTCCAGCATTTGTTATCTACAGACTTTTCCATGAGGACCATTCTGACTAATGTGACGTGGTACCTCGTTGTAGTTTGGAGTTGAGTCTGTCCAATCATGAGTGATGTGGAGCAAGATGACCTTTTTAAAATGCAGATGCAATTCTATCACCTCCCTGCTCCAACTGCTCTTGTATTTTCCCATCATAGTGAAGATATGACCAAATCCCTTCATTGCTTGGTCCCCACTTTCTTCTCTGATTTCTTTTCACTGGAATGCCTTCTGCACTCTTTTGGTTCCATCCCATAGGGCATTTTTTCATTTCTTTCCCTTGTCACGTAGCCTTCCAAGATGCTATTTTACCTGCCTGAAATTCTTCCTGCATCTCAACCCTGGTTTACGTTGGTTCAACCTATGGATCTCAACTCAATTATTAGTCTGAAAAGCCTTCTCTGACACCCAGTTTTTGGTGAGGGAAGAGGCCCCTATAGAAGTTCTCAAAGGATCTGCCTGTTATTTATCATTAGATTAGTCTCAGGGAAAGAAGGAACTGTGTGTCTTCTCTCAGGATTCTATTTCCAGAAACATATTACATGCCTACTAGCTCATAGTAGGTGCTCAATATTTATTCAGTGTGTGAAAGACAGAAAAGTTCTGTGAAGCCTCAACTTTTCACTTGGCTCAGCACTTTTGATCTCTTTGTATCTTTGTCCATCCAGTTCTTTTCTTTCTTCTGTTGATGTGCACACTATATTCAAGGCATGATCTAAGGCATGAAGACATATCAATAAATATAGGTTCTTGCTTTCCAGGAACTCGTACATCAGATTTCTATAATTCAGGGTTTTTTTCTTTAATGCTCTAGAACAATGTGAACTTTTAGTATTATCCATTTTCATTTCAAAGAAAGATCATTTTACTTACATAGCAAAGGTGGAGACCTTCCAACTTTCAGTCCAATACTTATACCTTTACCATTTCAGGCAAGTCTTGTGGTTCCTTCTGGAGGTGTGCGGCTCTTCCAGAAATGTGAAGATCTTCCATAGTCCTCAGACTTTGGTGTGATTTGAAATCATCAAGAAAGTTTCCAGGTATAGGTTCCAGACCACCACCTCAAAGAGTCAGTAGCGAATGGAGTGGATTCCAGGAACATGCATTGTTAACCAGCATCACTGGTGATTCTGTTGCTACAGACTCAATGCAGTGGGCAGGGCCTGGACTGCCCACTGGGTCTGATGTGGAATGGAAAGAAGGGCTTCCCCCCTCCACTGTTTCTAGCCTTGTGACTAGAAACGGTCCCCAAACAAAAATCAGACAAACAAGATAATCCCAGATGGTAGTCCATGAGATGAAGGAACTAAGCAGCTGGTTGAGATGGAGCCAAGGGGAAAAGTTGCTCTTTTTTTCTCCACCTCTACTCCTTTCTTCCTTGATGCCTTAGTGATTCATCGTGGAGATTTGAAATAAAGTTCACAAGAGTCATATTTGTCGAATAAAGATTTTGCATTGAACCAACTCTAAAAAATGAAGAAAGTTTCACCTGCCACATGTTTCTTTTAAAAAGTCAATTGCTTTTCAACTCTGGGGTTTCTCCATTGCCTTGTTCAAGTAGCCTTAATCGGAAAAATAAAATATAACTAAATAAAGATTTAAATATACCAACAAAGGAAAGCTTCCGTTTCTTAAATCATCTTTCCACTTAGTAGAACACTAGCTCTTTTCTTTGTGTTTTGACTAGGCAATTAGTTGTATCGTGGCTCAGATGGGAAGGCATCCGCCTGCAGGAGACTCAGGTTTGATCCCTGGGTCGGGAAGATCCCCTGGAGAAAGAAATGGCAACCCACTCCAGTATTCTTGACTGGGAAATGCCACGGACAGAGGAGCCTGACGGGCCACAGTCCATGGGTAGCATAAAAGTTGGGCACAACTGAGCAACTAAGAGCAGAAGTATTTCCAAGGGCCACATTCAAGAGATTTGGAACTCTTGCTTGACTCCCTCATGTTGACCATGTTGACTAGGCAGCAGATAGCAGCTGATTCATCTGTACAATTAAAAAAGAATGTGTCATTCTGTTCTATACTTTTCTGTACTGTAGGCAGAGACTGTACAGAGCAGATGTCTGGACTTGTACAGGACTTTCGGTCCTTTAGAGGATTACAGTGGCACCATCAATGCTTGCCAGAGGTGGCAGGAAGGCGGCCCTGGAAGTTTGAGTCCAGACATGTCCAGTGTTTTAGACTCATATATCAGATGAGTCAGAGTGCATTTACCCTTCACTATGTCTCCATAGAAAGTTGCTTTGGGTTTGGAGGTACACACACACACACACACACACCCTGCCGCCGAGACAGGTCAAGAGCTAGAAACCACAGGTAAGGGAGACGGAGAAAGAGGGAGAGAGAGACAGCAAGAGGACACGCAAGCTTCCCAACCCCCGGCCTCCACACCCTCCCCCTCCACTCTGGGTATCCACCCGGCCCCAAGTCGACCCGACCCCACCCTCACCCACCGACACACTCACACACACTCTCACACACTCACCCTCTGGCCTGGGGGTGGGGGCTGGGTCTCGCCTTAGGTAGCCAGGCCGAAGGGGACCTTTGAGACCTCGGCTTCGAGGAAGTCTTGGGGTCCCCACGGGTGACCGCCAGCCCCAGGGCACCGCGTCCAGCCGGGGCCCGGCCCAAGGCTGACGCCCCCTCCCTTGGGGAAGCTGCTTCTTCCGCGTGGCCTTCCTCTGAGGTGCGTCACGGGCTGTGCCAGTGTGTCTGTCTCAGATCTGATGCCATCCTCTCTCCCCTGTCTGTCTCCTGTTTGCTGTCTCTCTGTCACTCGCTCTGTGTCTCCATCTGTCTCTGCTTCCCTGTGTGTGTGTGTGTGCACGCGCGCACATGCGTCTGTCTGTCTGTCTGTATCTCCCTCTCGCAGTCTTGGAGTCTGTCTCTGGACTTTCATCTCTTTCTGCCTCTGTCTCTCCTGACACCCGGCGGCCCGTCCGTTCCTCTGGCCCCAGCCTCTCACAGGTGCTATGGCTCTGGCTGACGAGCTTGCGACGGCGGGCTGTCGACTGTCTGTGTGTCTGTCCGTGTGACTGCCTGTCGCTCGTTTGCTCTCTCAGGAAGGTTGTGTGCTTGTCCGGAGGCATGGGGGAAAGTGGGGGGGGGGGGGCCTCGGTAGGGCGAAGGGGCGGGACTGAGGCGCTCGGGAGGACTGCGCCTCCGTGGCTCCTGGTGGGTTTGGGCACCGGGCAGGTGTCCGGCAGGATGGGCGCTCAGGGCCCTGGCTGGGCTGCGCCTAGGCCCACAGGAGGCTCAGAGGCCCGCGGGCCACGGGGGAGCGGGTGGCGGCGGGTCCGAAAGCCAGACACCTCTGGGCCGCACGGCCCTGAGCAGCGAACGGGATCCGGGGAGGCCCGGTTCGCCGAGCGCAGCCGGGCCTGGAGAGGCCCGGGGTGGGAGGGCACCGAGACCTCCGCGCCCCTCAGCCCACCCCCCAGGCCCCGCACGCACGCACGCACGCACGCACGCCCGGCATGCCGCTGGGGGTCCTGGAAGCCCTCCGGGCTGCCGAACCTGGCCAGGGGTTTGCTGGCCACGGGGCGCCGGTGTTCGGGGGCGTGGCGGCATTGGCCGGCCGGAGTCTGGTCGCGGGTCCTTCGGCTCAAGTACAGCGCGCGCCCCCGGGGAGAGGTGCGGCCGGCTGGCCCGACCGGCAGGTCAGAGCGAAAGGGAGGCGCAGCGCAGGGCTCTTAGGGCGCCCGGCGGCAGCCGCCTCCGTCTACGGCCATACCACCCTGAACGCGCCTGATCTCGTCTGATCTCGAGGGCTCACATTTGATGGTGGGCTTGTCATCTCGTACCTCTTTCTCGTAAAGCTGGCAGCTGAGGGAATGAGGGAAGTGTAAAATTGAATAACAATAGACTATGTGGAATCTGTGAATCTGGAGCTCTGTGAATCCGTAGGTCTAAGGAGAGACTGGCAGCTGCCGATGTGGAGTATCTGTCCCCATGACCACGTTTACGTTATCAAATGTGCCATTGACCGCCCTCCCCCCACCCCGAGGGGCAGGGACCCCCACGTGGCAGCCTCCAGGCTCGCTCTCTCCAGCTCATCCACCCTCTAGAAGTTTCCCCAGACCCTCAGTAGGAGTGGGCACTGCTGCGGGTGTGCGTTGTGTGTCCTCGTGCCCCATGTGACGTTGCACGACTAACCGCACTCTGTGTTTGCACCCTTCCTCCCGCGCTCATGGGACCAGGCAGCGTGGCGGGAACGCAGGGGCTGGATTCTGCTACAGTCAGGACTTGCTCCTGATGTGCTTCGGGGTGAGTACAGGCCGGCCTGGTCCTGCGGGGGCACGGAGCCCACGCCCCAGGGAGTGGAGGGTCAGCGGGTCTCCGGAGGTTAGCCTGGGAGAACCCTCACAGCAGAGAACGTGACCTTGGTGCCCCACTGCCGCCGGAGTGGTCAGAGCATGGCCAAGGCCCCTCGCATAGGGACGCGTGGGTATCCCTCCCACAGTGGCAGTGCTGCCGGCCACGCCCTGCGTGCACGTTCTCGGAGGGAACAGGGCCCAGACCGTCAGGGTTCACGAGGCTGCCCTGCCCTGGACCTCTCCGTGCAGAGGCCAGCATTTCACACGGAGGTGCACCGGCATCTGGGGCTCGGCGGCCACTAAGGGGCCACCCTCCCTTGCAGGTGCTGCTCTGGGTGGTCCTCTGGTGGGTCCGGCCCTGGGGCCCAGCCCTGCTCGAGCAACTCTGAGGGCAGGAGGCTGTCTGCTCTGTCCTGTTCACATCTCAGCTAGAAAGCTGGATTGGGCTTTTGAGGGTTTTTTTTTACCAGCAGCTTTTAGCTATATGTCAGAATCAAGTCAGCCACAGAGTTCTCTCCTTGATCTGCTTGGTCCTCCATGTTTCTCTGAATTCTCAAAGCAGCTGAAGCCCCAAATGGGGTAGGGGGTGGGGGTGTCAGGAGGGGCAGGGGCTGGGGCACCAGCTGCCAACCCAGGACTGACTTTTCTGTGTGTTTGTTTCCAGTTTACCTGCACGAATTCTCCAGATGTTTATACAGCATCCAGTATACAACAAAGACTACATTTTGAACTCGATGTCATCTTTACTCTGTTAATACTTGTTACATGGATCCGAAGATATTACAGGGTTTTTAATTAGTGAAAAATTCATGAAGACCATAGAGAAAAAATATTTTAGAATTTAATGTTTCTGATATTTATGTAAACTTATGACTTCATTTATAGAATTACTTCCTTTTTCTTGTATATTCAGGCTATGAATATCCTTTCAGATCCATTCATGTTCTGATACCTGATTTCAGTCTTTCAAATGAATGTACTGTAGTGCTTGTCTGTATAAATCCTATGAACAAACACAGGGCTTTTGTAAATGATGCATTTATTGTCATTATTCTTGTTTTTCAATGTTAAACCATGAGAGAAGGGGTTTTCCTGAGATTGTAAAATCATCATGACACGGTGTGCATTATTATCCTTCCAGAATGTAACCAAGCTCTCCAACAATCACTCTGAAATAAGCAAACTTAATTTCAACCAATTGTTGGTGGATGTTAACGACTGGCCTAAACTGTACTTTTTCTAGCAAGAAATGGTTTTTGTCCACAGCGTGAAGTGATTTAAAGGTACTGGGTGTTAAATGTGAGCTTCTAATGAAATTTGGGCTGAAAGGATGCCTAGAAGACGACTATGAAGATCTCTCCTGTAACCTAGTCTCTGTGGACCCGGATCCCTCCTCTCCCGTGAGACTCTTTGGGGACCAATTGCGATGCCCTGCACCTGCTGCAGAGCCATCGAGCTGGACAGTGAAGGTGCCACTTCCCAGACAGACAGGGTAGTGCAGCTCTGACAAAGGCCTTATTTTTATGTAAATCATCTTTTTACATGTTTGTAAACATGTGTAAAGAATGGACCTAGGCGTACATTTTTAGATTGTGATGACATAGCCATTCTGGATTGTATAAATAGCAAATGTAATCTTTACTTTTTCAGCAGCACATTAAAAAAGCCAGCAAGAGATGCGTTCAGGTCACAGTGTGATATTTATTATGCAGCTGGTATCTTGGTAGACAGAGACAGCATGTCTCTTTACATGTGGGTTCCGCCTTTAATTTACTTGTACAATTCATTGTTATCATTCTATTTTCCTATTAATCTTTTGTGAACTTCCCGAATATGTGACAAAGTATGTACAGTCTACTTTTGAACTATTTTTATCACAGTATTATTTATTGCTTTCTTTCAATCAAGTACTGAAGCAAAATTTCCCAGGGCCAATAAAGAGTGCCGAGGGTAAGCTGTACTCTCACTGAGAACAGACCAGAGCTGGTAATGGGAGCCCGTGTCATCCCACGGACATTCTCTTAAGAGAAACGGACGGATGCAATGGAAAGGCCAGAAGGCGGAAGCATAGGTGTCCCTAGAGGGCGCCCGACGGTGTGTTCATTCCCTTGGCTCCGGAGACAAGAGGCTCCATCACTTCAGCATCTGCGGGGACAGGGCCCCTCTGCTGCTGAGGCGTGGGCAGCGGGCCGAGGGTGGGAACAAAGTGCAGGTGTCGAGGCTCGCCATCGGTCACAGGGCGGGGTGTCCGAGGGCAACCTTGACGGGGACCCGAATGATGCACCCTAGTCCAGCATCAGGTCCTCCCTCAGCATTGGACCCTAGGTCCAGCATCAGACCCCAGTCCAGCATCAGATCCCAGTCCAGCGTCACGGCCCTAGTCCAGCATCAGGCCCTCCCCCACCCTCAGACCCTCCCCCCACCTCCGACCCTTCCCCAGTATCAGGCCCCCCACCTCCAGTATGAGGTGTGGCAGCCCTAACTTGTCTGGTACTCCTGAGCACACTCAGGCAGCCCCAGAGCAGCAGGACAATAGCTCTGGCAGGAGGTGCATCTTTAGGAATCACCTGCAGAGCAGCAGCAGCTGGCGTTTGTTTCAGGTCAAGGAGAGACAAAGAAAAGGCACTTGTGCAGGAGGCAGTGGACGTTGTGTGCACGTTCCCCAGCTCTGCTTCCTCCCCGTAGGGGCTTTGCTCTCCTGCTCTCTCACAGGCCCCAGGGTGGTGTCCTTCCAGATTCACGGTCTCCTTGATATCTCAAGCCCAAGTCCTGAGTTGCGTCCCAGTCCGGTGTGGCAGAGGGCTGGGAACACCCAAGCTCAAGGGCTGAAAGGATCCCAGGGGGACAGCCGGGCCCCAGCAAGTAGCAGGGCAGGGCATGAGGGTGGCCGCCCACAGAGGGCCCCAGAGCAGCACTGGAAGGAGAGCGGTGATGCCTGAGCTCACTCGGGGACGCTGCCCGGCCTGGCACTCAGAGAGGTTACTGCCAGCAGCTCTGGGGATGCAGGAAGCCCGGTGAGTGACACCACGCCACCCAGGCCGTGTGGTGGGCACTGCTGACCATGGCCTCGGTTTTCATTCTGGTTCCAGCTGTCCCTCCAAGGGCTGACGGGCTCCTCTTCCGAATGGCACAGATATTTCCTCTATGTGGGTGAATGCATCCCTTGTTTCTGTTGGCGCTGTTGTCGCTCATCGTGTGTTTTCCTCTTTACAACCTGTGCTTGCTGCTCTTCCAGTTTAACTTAGGAGCGGCCCTTATGTTCTGCGTTTCTAGTTGTCAGCATTCACTGGGGCTTTCCAGGTGGCGCTAGGGGTAAAGATCCTGCCTGCCAATGCAATAGATAACGAGAGATGTGGGTTCGATCCCTGGGTTGAGAAGATGCCCTGGAAGAGAGCATGGCAACCCACTCCAGTCTTCTTGCCTGGAGAATCCCATGGACAGAGGAGCTGGCGGGCTACAGTTCCCTGGGGTCGCAGAGTCAGACACGACTGAAGCAGGTTAGCACACACTCAGGTTTTAGTTCAGTCGCTCAGTTGTGTCCGACTCTTGTCACTCCTTGGATTGCAGCACTCCAGGCTTTCCTGTCCTTCACTATCTCCTGGAGTTTGCTCCAACTCATGTCCATTGAACCATCATGCCATAGAGCCATCTCATTCCTGTTTCATCCACGAGAGAGGTGGCTGGGGCTCGGCAAAGTGCCTGGTCCCACTGGGTGGGTGTGAACCTGCCCTCACCGCTCCCTAACCACGTGACTGTCACTGTGTCCTCCTCTGTGAATCGGGAGGGGGCAGCACCTGCTTGCTAAGAGGCACACACAGCATCTGGTACATAATCAATGCACCATCCATCTCAGCATTGTATTTACTAATAATAGGGATAGCATTTAATAATCTGCTCCTTTTTCTCTCTTGTCACTTAGCTGTGCTCCAGACCACATCTGCTTTACTTACCCCTGTACATCCCACACCCAGCACAAACAAGACTCAACAAATTTGTGGCTGAAGAGGCAGGAACATACGCTGTCTGTCCTCAAGGAGAGGAAGCTGAGTGATATGGGGGCCTGATGATAACCCTGTGTGATGAGGGGACCCCAGGAGGACCTGTGTGGCTGTGGGGTGGGGTGGGGGCATGGGCAGAACCCCTGATGAGCTCCTGGGGATGGGGAAGGTGGCAGGAAGGAGGGCGGGCTGTTCCTTGTGGGGTGTCCACAGATTGTACCTCACCCCTCACTGAGGACCACTTAGGCCGTTTCCAAACACATGTCACTGTTAGGATGAAACAATCATTGCCCAGCTCCTACTCAATCAATTGCGTAGAATATGTTTCTAGCACTGGAGTACAATCATCTGCTTTATTCATTCCATGCTCCATTCATCCACCCATCCAGCCAGCCATCTGTTCATCCATCCACCACTCACTAATCCATCCATCCATCCACCCAACCATCCACTCATTAACTCAGCCGATCATCTCAGACCCATTGAGAAGACAGACGCCTCCTCCACTCCTGCTCCCAGGAGGACCCCCAGCGTGATTGACAGGAGCCTCGTGGGGACGACGGGGGAGACACAGAAGGGAGATGCCTGCAGGCCCTCCTCCCTCTGAACGGTGAAGCACCCACCTGGTCCTAACGCCTCCTTGCTGGGGTGTTCAGGCCGGCCCTTTTCCTTCTTGCAAAACAAGCGGCTGATGGAGGACTTGATGCCCTTCTTCTTTGGGGCTTTGTGCAGCGAGCCCTGGCTGCTGGTGCTGCTGCTGGGGTTGTTCCCGGGGCTGTCCTGAGAGCCTGTGGAGCTTCGGGGAGAGAAAACGACCTTTAACTGGCACCCTTGTGCAAACACACACCCCTCCACAAGAGCTACTGATAGAAACGGGCACCCAGCAACACCTGCGCCTCAACCTCGCAGCTGACAGTTGGAGTCTCCTTCACCAACCACACTCCACACAAGCAATGCAGGCTCCCGGCGTCAGACAACCGCACTGGGAAGCTGAGATTCTCTGCCTCGAGCTCTCCCGCGAGGAGGGCTTGACTCCAGGCCAGCTGATGCAGAGGGCGCTCTGACCCTCCCTTAGGGTCGCTGCTCGGCAGCTGACGACGCTCCAGGAGAAGACGAGCTCCCCTGCTCTGGGTAGATCCCCCCGCCTCCCACAGGGTAACCATCCCCGGCCGTGGCAGGAGAGCGACGGTCACCGTGCAGGGCCGCTGGTCAGGTGACCACATGTGCCCTCCATCGAGTGCTGCCTGGCTCAGGACGGGAGCTCAGCAAGTGGTGGTCTGAATGAGGACAGTGTCAGTCACAGGAGGGGACAGGGTCTCCTGAGAGGAGACCCCTGCAGGAAAGGGAGGGACCCTCAAGAGCGAACCCGAGAGGCACGGGGCCGTCACCGTCAGGAACGTGCCCCAGGCCGGGCAGACCTCTACCAAGAGCGGGAAGAAAGCTCCCACAGGAGTCAATCTGTAGAGATGGACGTTTTCTAAAATCACTGAGGTCACTGAGCTCTTCTTCCCCAGCACCTGAAGTTCACCACTAAACACAGGCACCGAACTCAGTGGTATTCCTTTAAAATCATCCTTGCAACTCTTTCAAGACAAGAGGCGCAGGGCTCCTGAAACTGACGACGCACACACAGGCCGCTTACTTGTGGGCGTCCCTGAGGTCCTCGTGGGTGGCTGTGCGCAGCGCCCCCGTGTGCAGGCGGCCCAGCCGAAGGGACCGCGGCCAGGCGAGGGTCGAGGGTTCACATCTGATGGCGGTCTTGTCATCTTCTACCTCTTCCCGTAAAGCTGGCAGCTGAGGGAGTGAGCTAAGTGTCAAATTGGCTAACAATAGACTGTTCTGAAAAAGGCAATCACACAGGCTTTACATTATAACCAGAAACTTATTTGAAAATCTATTAGCTATGCTTTCCCCCAAGTACAAAAAAACCCTTGTTATAGCTTAATGCCATCTTAAAGGACTGTCTTGTTCAAAAAAAGTGGGGCTATGGGGCAGCGAGAGCATCTGACTGAGTGCAGAGACCCCGGACGGGAGCCTCCCTGCAGTCGGCCTCGGCCCTCCCTGGAATCCAGCGACCAGATGGCCCTGTAGGGCAGGACAGCAGAGCGATGCTGGCACCGTGGATCCTGCACGGCATGAACTGCCCTGATGACAGGACTGTGCTCATCGCCAGATGCTGCTCAGAAGCACCACAGCTAGAGTACAAAACCTCTCAGCAAAGCCGTCCAGACCTTTCTGTTTGAAGGAGAAAAAGACACAGCTTGTGCCACCATCCAAGATCATTTGTAGTGATGATGCAGGTTACTGGAACCCATGACAACAAGAGAAACACAGAAAAGGTACCTAACCCCTCCAAGCGAACACCATGTGCCTGGATCGTATTTCTCGGTAACATACAGACTGGGGACTACCCACTGAAGTACTTACACGCTGTTCGAGTGTCATTTGCTCACAGTGGTTTCCATAAGGCACCCCCAGGTCTTCACTAACAGATGATCTTGTATCACCCTAGAGCGGTGGGAGGTTCAAAAGGGAGGAGATATATGGATACCTATGGCTGATTCATGTTGAGGTTTGACAGAAAAGAAAATTCTGTAAAGCAATTATCTTTGAATTAAAAAATAAACTAATTAAAAAAAAAAAAAAAGAAGAAGATGATCTCTCTTGGACTCCCAGCGTTTCCGCTGGTCCTGGGTGTGAGGAAAGGAAGACAGTGTGGGAACAGATTAACCCTGCAGGGTCCAAACAGGTCTCACTGATACATTTTGGTGTGTGGCTAAACCTGGGGAGGTTTTAGGAAACATGCATGGCATGTATTGTTATAAACAATGAGTGCGTTGTGTTAACCAACTAACCTGTGCCTTTTTGGTGGGATTCTGTAAAGAATACTGATCCCGTGCAGCCCCAGAGGAGCTTGGTGACAACAAAGTAACTTAGTGCAAAATACAGATGAACTCATTTAACAGCAGCTGGATAAACTGGGCTCCCTCCCCTGAGCTCTAACAAGAACCCTCAGACAACAGAAGGCTACAAAGGCTAGAAATTTTCCACATGGAACTGAACAGGGATCAATCTCAAATTCAAGTTAAAATAAGCATTTATAAAAATCAGAAAACAACCACCAACAGAGCAGGGAAGTGACACACCTGGGTTGACTATGGACTCAGTGGAGACAAACACCTGCCTCGGAGTCAGGGCCCAGGCCAGCCCCTTCCCCCGGGCCTCCTCCTGAGGAAGGCCTCTGGGTCTGCAGCCTGGCTGCCCTCCCCCAGGATGGGAGCGGCCCCACTGGTGCCACATGTGGCTAGGAAGGGCAGTGCCGTGTCCTCGCTGAACAGGAGGGCAAAGCAGGCCACAGAGCGGGCGAGCGGCACGCCCAGGTCACCAACCCCAGGGGGACGGCGCTGCTCTGCTGTGCCCAGCAGAAGGGCTCCCGGGCACTGAGCCGCCTGAACTGGAGCACGGCCACCCCAGTCCTGCGGGAAGGCCCAGGAGTGCTCGGCCAGCGGGCTGGGAGCAAGAGAGGGACAAGGAAGGCCAGCCCTTGGGGCACTGGACTCCAACAACAGGGGCTCATCCAAGTGACCCGAGGGGAGAGGCAGAGAGCTCCCTCCTGATGCTCCCTCCATCAGGGATGCCGTGATGGACACGAGAGCCTCTGGAGGAAAGCGGGCTGGACAGCACCACGGTTAAGTGTCCAGGCTCTGATCAGACCAGTCTGCACACGCTGCTGGGTGTGAGAGCCTGGGCAGGGTGCCCGGCCTCGCTAAGCCTCAGTGTCTATGTCTGCTGAACGGGGATAGCAGTAGACTGGACTTCACCTGGGGATGAGATGACAGACTCGGAAAGCACGTGCCCGGCACACAGAGTCTCCTGCACACTGCTACCCACCATCATTAAATTGGCTTCCCGCAAATCTAACATCTATGGCTCTGATTCAGTCATTTCTTATATGAAAACACTAAGCGGAAATTCCATGGTGGTCCAAAGGTTAAGACTTGGCACTTTCACTGCCGGGGCACTGGTCTGATCCCTGGTTGGGGAACTAAGATCCCATAAGCTGTGCAGCACGGCCAAAAACATAAGTACAGAAATTTTTAAAAATAATAAATAATACTATGTCTATTATAAACAAGCATAAGATGACCAGAAGGCCAACAAGTGGGAGAAAGGCACACTGTTACAATTGTCCCAACGAATGACCAATTTCCAACAGAACCATCAGCACATTTTAAGTGGTGGGTGAGTTTCATCACTTCCATTAAACCGTCAATTATTCACCAGGACATAACCACACAGTGTTCATTCACGTTAAATGATAAGGACTCTTCAATACTTCACAGAGAAACAAAGGCCTGCTAAATTACTCAATAGTTTACCTTTCGACGCTGCTTCCTTAAATCACTAGGCTGATAGGTGCATGCAAAGAAATGAAGAGAAACCAGATTTATTGCGACTTGGAAGCTAAAATTTCAAGAATCCGTAGAGGCAAATACAGTAAAGCAAAAATGATGGCAAACATGTAAGTGACATGAAGATTTAGAGAAATGTGACTGGAAACAGAACATTTTTTTGACCACAGAAGTTAAATAAGCTATTCGAGATTTACTAGAGAAACACTAAAAATTATTACTCAGGAAGATACCATTCTATTACAACATCATGATTTATTAAAGCACAGCATTCTGTACAACAAAGGGCCTTAACAGGTGTCTATTCTCAGCCAAATCTCTCTATAAGTTAGCTTCTCTTAATCAAAAACATGTTACACTTTAAATTAGTAATTTAACTGATGAGGAAGTTACCATAATACCTAGTTTAACATTGAACAAATCTAACCACCTCTTGGACATTCATGTAAAATCCTGACATAGAATTTGATTTAAAACTTCTCAAAATAAATTCATTAAAGCAAGTTCCCTGTGAAAATATGTAAGAATGAAAGCTAGCACAATAGCAGGTGCAGTCTTTACATTTTATTAACCATAGAAGATACTTTTTTAACGAGTCTAATAGAGACATTAACTGTGCAAAAGCTGATGAGATTTACAGTCTTAAATACAAGCACCAACACAGAAAGGATATTGTGTCAGTTCAGTTCAGTTCAGTCGCTCAGTCGTGTCCGACTCTTTGTGACCCCATGAATCGCAGCATGCCAGGACCCCCTGTCCATCACCAACTCTTGGCGTTCACCCAAACTCATGTCCATTGAGTTGGTGATGCCATCCAGCCATCTCATCCTCTGTCGTCCCCTTCTCCTCCTGCCCCCAATTCCTCCCAGCATCAGAGTCTTTTCCAATAAGTCAACTCTTCACTTGAGGTGGCCAAAGTGCTGGAGTTTCAGCTTTAGCATCGGTCCTTCCAATCAACACCCAGGACTGATCTCCTTTAGAATGGACTGGTTGCATCTCCTTGCGGTCCAAGGGACTCACTCTCAAGAGTCTTCTCCAACACCACAGCTCAAAAGCATCAATCCTTTGATGCTCAGCTTTCTTCACAGTCCAACTTTCATATCCATACATGACAACTGGAAGAACCATAGCCTTGACTAGATGGACCTTTGTTGGCAAAGTAATGTCTCTGCTTTTGAATACGCTATCTACGTTGGTCATAACTTTGCTTCCAAGGAGTAAGCGCCTTTTAAGTTCATGGCTGCAGTCACCATCTGCAGTGATTTTGGAGCCCCCCAAAATAAAGTCTGACACTGTTTCCCCATCTATTTCCTATGAAGTGATGGGACCAGATACCATGATCTTAGTTTTCTGAATGGTGAGCTTTCAGCCAACTTTTTCACTCTCCTCTTTCACTTTCATCAAGAGGCTTTCTAGTTCCTCTCCCTTTCTGCCTTAAGGGTGATGTTATCTGCATATCTAAAACTCTACTAATTCTACACTTAAGAGGATCATTTCTTTATGTAAGCACAATCTCATTTATGAATTATACATGATATGTAGTTTAGGATCCATCTACATACATTATGCTTATAACTGCGTGCTGCTGCTGCTAAGTCGCTTCAGTCGTGTCCGACTCTGTGCGACCCCATGGACTGCAGCCTACCAGGTTCCTCCGTCCATGGGATTTTCCAGGCAAGAGTACTGGAGTGGGTTGCCATTGCCTTCTCCTGTAACTGCATAGTGATACACCAATTCAACTTACTGCTATGGGGGAAAAACACCATTTAATGAGACATGAAGACAAAGCACAAACCTGACTAAGGGGACACACGCTGTGGACCACAGCACGGCTATGACCAGAGCAAGTGAGGGGACGGGGGAGGGGAGATGGATGGGTAAACTACAGCCTCGGGGGCTGGGGGGAGGGAATCTGGATTCATGACGACTAAGCAGACAACAGGATGAGAGAGGGAATCAAAACCAATGATGAAAGCAGACACACTGTCAGAGAACTCCAACAGCAAGGAAAACATGCAGAACTGTTCTTTTCCAAATATTCGGAAAGAAATCAAGCATGAAACCACAGAGAAATCATCAAAGAATTTTAAATATCAACTAATTAGCCAATGATGCAAATTATAAAAGCAGTGTGTCAAAAGACCACAAAATGGACTAGTTACCACTTCACAGGCCGCTAAAATGATTCACGGTTAATTTAATTATAAGCTGACTAACAATGCAGCTAACATGCAATGGGTGGTAACAGAAAAAAGAGACAATACAAGTCCAGTTACAAAGCAGAATGTTGTACACGTGATTTCATGGGGTGAACAGCAATGCACTCACAACACCTAAGCTAAACACGCAAGAAAGCTGGAACATGTGCTTTAGAGCCACACACTCTGTCACCAAAAGCCCTAGGTCGTCATCCCAGTTTTAGACTCGGAAAAGTGAGGCAGCCCGACGTCTTCCCTGGGGCCCTGGGCCCTGGGCTTTTAACCTGGTTTCACACGCAGAGCTGGCCTGAGCGCGTGGCCAGGTCCATCAGTAAGCAGACCAATGTAGATTCTTGGTTTTGTTCCCACCGCATGCCCTGCACCCTGTAGCCAGGCATCCCCAGTGGAAAATCTGCTGCACGGCTTTCCCATGCCATGAGAGCTGCCTATGGTTACTTTCACGAAGCTGTCTGCTCCCTGAGAACAGAAACTTCCCTGCAGCTGCTGTGCCCTGCACAAGGCCAGGCCCAACGTTACAGAGGCAGGCTCTGGCTGAGTTCATGATGACGTGCTAAGTGGTGGTCCAAATATCAAGACTAATTTGTCGCTGTGCCATTGTGGAATGATTAAAGACGAGACAGTTTAAAAACTTTTAGACCTCTGAGCGTAGCAAATGTACCTGATTTTCTTCTGGGTATAAAGAGAAAAAACAAAAAACAAACAAAAAACAGCATGCTGGGGGAGGGATGCGGCAGGGAGGAGGCAGTCACATACCAGAGTCATGATGCCCAGCTGGTCTCCCTCCTGCGCCAGGCTCTGCTGCCTCCTTCTGGGCTTGGGCAGGGGCGGGCAGGAGCCAGCATGCGAGGAGGTGGGAAGCAGGTTGAGGGAGCTCACTGATTTAAAACGACGGAGGCTGCCTAAGCTCCCCCTGCCCTCCCTGCTCTCAGTCTCCTCGGCCCGCTGCTCCGTGTTCTCCTTCTCTTCTTCGATCAACCTAAAATAGAATAAAAGGCGTCACCTGCCTTTGTCAGCAGAGGAACCTGTCTGGACAATAAATTTGTGTCATGATTAGCAAATTCCAGAAACAGTTGCTCAATTAACATCTCAGACAAAAGGTTCTACCTTTCCTCTTTTGAATATTCTCAAACTTAGAATAACTTAGCCTTGAGTCTTACAAACTGGCCCTGACCATCCACGCTTGATTTCACTTATTTACTCTAACATTCTGAAGGGGCCCCGGTGGCAACTCTCTTTCCTGTGAAGAGATACCTCAAGTTGACAACCCTTGCCTCCCCTGCTCTCAGGGCAGAGATGCACGTCAAGTGCCTCAAGTCTTTTCCGCTGGGAATCAGGAACTCTGTATAATCAAAACAGCAATTCACAAACAAGCTGCAGTTTCTAAACACAAGTCTCCAGACCAGATGAAGTGCTGAGTTGATCATTTTTTTTTTTTTTTTAAGGTTGTATACATACAAACGCATCACTTGATGAAGTTCTCCACCAGCTTTGTGTGAGTTTCTGGATTCATGTCAATGTGCTGCATTAACCTAGAATTCACAGTTTCTGCTCTTCTCCCCTAATGTGTGGTGGATGTTTTTATATAGCAGTTTAAATATACGATTATGCAAATACAATGATTTTCAAATTAAAATACAAGATTCTTACAGGAAGTAAACTCCAGCTGCACTTCAACTCATACATCTGCAAAGTTTTTCACTGTTGATAACAAGTTGATGGACAGAATTGACCGTTTACATCAAGTCAACTTGTCGCATAAGGAAAAATGACTTTTACCTGAAAACTTGCTGTAAAAATAAAAATATTAATCTATAACCGTTCCATATTTCCTGCAGGGACGCAGAAAGACCATCTTTCTGAGCTCGTCTGTGCTCAAACACGGCCCACAAAGCTGTCTGTCTTGGCGTGAAATGGGCAGGTGACACCACCTGCGTTTGCTGGTTGTCCCGTTCACCCCCTGCCTCTCCCCCGGAGCCCCGCGCTCGGCCGACAGGAACGGGCACCTCGGCCTGGGCTGACGTGATGAGACCAGTCTGAGCAGCAGCTCTGCCTGGTCCTGTGCAGGGTCACCGGCCTGCGGCCACTCTGAACGTGGACTCGGGACACGGGCATAGCTGGGCAGGTGTGGCACCAGGCAGGCCTCGGGGCCCCCAGCCACCTGGCTGCACCCAGACCCAAGGCCCCCTGCTCACCACGAGGCAGGCCTTTGGATTCTATCCTGTTTTGAAAATTGTTATACCTGCCAAGATGGTGTCTAAAGAAAACATCTTAAATATACTGAGGAGATGAGAAAAACTCAAACACATGTCCTTGGACCACTGTCTTACAACAAGCCAATCTTCATACTACATTAAGTTAAAAAGGAAAAGGCAGATCTGAGTGGGAATTTGCCAACCCCAAAACCCCAGCTTTCACCAGGTGGCTTTTCACCAGAACGTGGGGGGCTCTGAGGGACACAGGAGGGTCCACGGGCCGCAGGGGACACCGCCTCGGCACCTCACCCACCTTGGGGCTCAGAGCTGAGGGGGGACACCCCACAACGCCGCCCCCCCCACCCCCACAGAGCGCTGACACCACACCGTGGACAGAACGCCCCGGCTGCCCGAGCTCTGTAATCAAGGGCCATCTCAAAACTGAAAATTCTTGAAGCAGACCTGAGGTCAGGTTTCTTACTATGGAACACTCAGACGTCCCTAGGAGAAGACAGCTCCTCAGAGAAACCGAGTTTCTGGGGAGCTGAGTTCAGGATCACCCACCGGATCTCTTCATTGATGGCGTCCAGCTGCTCCTGCATCATCACGGTCAGAGTCTTGGCATTGGCCTGCCTGCTGGGCGACAGCTGAGTGGCCGAGCTGAAGAGGGTGACCCTGTCGCCCTCGTCGTCAGACACGCCCTCGTCACTCTCAAACGCCTGGGCCACATCGGCCAGCATGCTGGCTTGCTGCGTGCGCTCCCAGTCCTGCTCCTTCAGGGTCTGCACCTGGGCACGAGAGGACCACGTCTCGTCAGCGACATTCAGGGCAGCTCAAGTCTATCAGGAACTGAACCCAATTTTACATGGAAGCCCTGACTGTGGATAAATGGGCCATGCTCATGAGACACTGCCATCTCTTAAGCGAACAGGACTCAAGAAACAGGCAGGGGGAGAATCCAGTTCCTAGATGGCCTGGTGACACCCAGGTCTCAGCGTGGACGGCAGGCAATCCTATGAGGTTATTCACAGGGTGGGCTGATGGAGTCAGAGACAGAAACCGAAAATTACAAAAATACATCCATGCCTCCATCAGCCAGGCTGGAAGAAAATAAGAAAAAAGAACCCTTCAGCTCGGCAGCCGCTGGGTCCCTATCAGCGGTCATCACTGGTACCAGTTCACCAGAGTGTGCCGTCCTCGCAGGCTCCCAGTCCTCCGTTTCCCAGGCTGGTCTGAACACCCACAGAGAGGCGCAAGCAGGGGCAGCCAGGAGACGGGAGGGCCAGCCCCTCCGCGGCTCTCCTCTCGGGACACAGGCCCTTGGGCTGTTCTGGGGGATGGCTCCTCGCACCGCAAGGCTGGCTCTGTCATCAGAGACACATGGGATTGTGCCTGCGGTGCCCCGTGCCACCCTCCCGCTCTCACACCTCACACCCTTGTCTCTGCAAACGTCCCCCCTGCCACACTGTCACCCAGGTCCTGCCTTCTTTCCCAGACATGACCTCAAAGGAACTGAGGGGCAGCCTCGAGGTGCTGGCTTGCTGGCTCCCTGTCCCCTGTGGCCAGTGCCCTCGCCTCCTGTCTTCGTCACGACCCCGCCCCAGGGCTGGGCTACCCCATTCGCTGGCTCCAGGACCACCTGCCATCATTCCTGCTCTGCTCCAGCGAACCAGCTGCCTGTGGGTTCACCCCCATCAGCCCGGTCGGCATGTCCTCTCCCTTCTCTCGCCTTCCAATCGCACAAGGGGAACCAGCAGATTCCTCCTCCAGGGCTCCCTGCAGCGCCCACTGCGGGTCTCTGAAAGCTCCTTGGGAGTGGCCTCTACGGTCCCCCTCCCCGCCCGGTCTCCACTTCTCTGCCAGCAGGCGGTGAGCCCTGCCCTGCAGGGCAACTCCCCGGGGGCTCGAGGAACCCATGTTACCAAGCCCCCTCCCTTCCTTGCCCTCCCCCACGCCACACCGCCCCCCCAGCATGTCTCTCCCTGGGCTCCAGGCCCTGCCCTCACTGTGGTTATTCCTCAGTCCCTTGCGCCCCTTCTCAACCTTGGAATGCAGGATGCCCCACAGCTCTACCCTTGCACCCCATCTCTCTCCACCGGCACCTGCCTGGTGACTTTACCATGCTCGTGCCTTTAAATGCCATCTGTATACCCATGACCCCAAGTCCACCCTGAGCTGAATGAGTCCTCTACCGGATGCAGGCCGGAACACTCAGCTGTTCTCCTGACACGTCCCCGGGACACCCCATGGGCTCGTTCACCTCAACAGGGCTGAGGCCCGGCTCTTAGCTCCCCGCCCCGGCAGCCCTCCTCACCTCAGGAAACAGGCTCTGGCCTCGAGCTGCTCAGGCCTGAGCCCAGGCTCCTCCCTGATGCGGCCCGCTCTCTCCCTTGTCCCCGCTGGTTGACATGACCCTTTTTCTATCTCCGAGTGGCTACTTCTCTTCCTGCCTCCGGGTCTCTGGTTCAAGGTCACCCTCCTGGTGTCACCTCACTGGCCACCCTGTTTACACACGATCGTCCCCTCCTCCTTGGACAACTCAGGCACTCTGGTCTCCTTTCCCTGCTCATTACTGTTCAACAGGCTGCGCGGGTTTAAAAAGGGGTCCACAAATTCTTCCATCCTCCTCCCTTCAAGAGGCAGAAGGGGCAACTCCTGCTCAGCCCCTGAGCGAGGCAGGACTTAGCAGCTCACTCTCGCAAACATAAGTGAAGGTGTGCGGCCTCCAGACCAGGGCGTGAAGGGCCCCGGGCTAAACCCCGCACTCTCGCTCTCAGAGGGTGTTCCGAGGAAAGCCAGGCCATGGGAAAGCCACACGGCAGGGACCTCGGCCTGTCCCCAGCAGCCAGGTGAGTCTGAAAGCCTGCCATCCAGCCCTGGGGTGCCTTCCCGCGTCTGTGCCCTCAGGAGGCCCTGAACCAGGCCCGCTTGCTACAATGCACAGGCACTGAGGACTGTGAGCTGCTCCCTGGGAAGTCACTAAGCTCTGCAATGATTCGTTACGTAGCAGTGGATAAAGAACACACACGGTTTTTAATTCACTGCTGGAGTCCTACTTCTGACCATGTCTGGCCCAAACTAACTGCTCACTGAATGTGGAAGCTCAAAACACAGACATGTATGAACAAATACATGGCATGAATGAGGTGAAAACATAAAGGCACTTAAACTTCCAATGAGAATTCCTCTCACTCTAAGCTGATGGATATGTGTATCCATTTACTCGTAGGACGATTTCAAAACTGTGCTAATTAGTACCATGCTGGGCCTCACAATAGGCCACAAATTATTAAAATTGGTTAAGGAAAAAAAGCATGCCTTAAAAGTAAACTCTTAGCCAGAAAAAGGAAAATGGGAAGACGTAAAGCGACCTATCAGCGCTTTGTTCCAAACCCACCTCAGGACCACAGTGTGAGGGGGCAGGTGCCTCACAAGGTGCCCACCAGGGATGGGAAGGGGGCGGCGGGGTCCTTGCCTCGGATGGCTCATCGTGCAACGCTGCCAGCCGGCCTTTCTGGGGGCACCACAGCACCGCCCCGTTGCCCAAGGAGTCTGCCGGCCGGTCCGCCACAGGGAACCTGAGGTCCGGGGCGCTGCCCAAGTGGGGTCGGCTGAAACACACGGCAAAGAGCAGCACTGTTAGAAGAAAAGAGAGCTCACTCTGTCAGACGGGCCAAAGCCTGTCCATTTGGAAGATCGGCAATTTCACAGCAAAAGGGCCCCCGGGAGGGCACTGCCCTCCTGGCTCCAATAGCAACAGGCCGCCCGCTGCTCCGCAGACACTCAGGGCTCATCCCCAGCAGCTGGAAAACTCCTGTATGTGGGGAAGGCAGTGCTGACGCGAGGGTGTGGAGCTGACTAGGACAGGATCGGCTGTCTGGGGTTGGGGCGTCCAGGGTCCCCCTGGAGCCCGCTCTCAGGTCCCAGGGCAGGGCCTGCACCTGCTCTGCTTTCCCCTTGGCACCCCACCTCCCCTTCGGCCCACGCCTGCTCTGACCTCCCTCTCCCACGGGAAGTCCGTGGATCACAATCACCGGTCTGCCTGGAACACTGTCTGCACGGCTCTCAGTGTTTTTAAAGGCGCCTCAGACAACCCACAGCAGAAAAGCCTCAGACCCACAGCTCGGAGCTGAGCACCATTGGTGTCTCCCATTAAAGCAGAGGTGAGCGTGTCACCGGACTCTGGGCTGAACAAGGCCCAGCACAGATGCTCAGGCCCTGAGCACTAAGGCCTGGGCCTGCAGGTGCCAGGAGCTCACTCAGCAGGGGCCTGCTGGGAGGCAGGGCGGCCCCGCCTTGACTGTGAGCCGCCTGCACTGCAGGACCGCCCGGGCTCTGCTCAGTCTTCTCTCTGGGAAGAGGGGGGTGCCTTCACGTGCAGGAGTCCCTAAACCCAGGAGACAGGGCCTTCCTCCGAGGACAGGACACCCCATACGCTGCAGAGTGGCCAGGGCCGACCACCAGCTCAGCCTGCTCGGGGTCACACGCTGCTCTGCTCGACGGTTTTGCAAGGAACACTGTGCTGCACAGGAGATGGAAGTCTGGAATCTCCCGGAGCCACACCTGTCTTCCCTCCCGTCTCCCCTCCCTCCTGACAGAACTGTTCCCTTCTCTGCTCCACTTCCACCCAAGGGCCTGGGGCTAGAGCACACTTGGGAACTGGGTGGGGGGTACGACACAGTCCCGCTGTGGACTGCGGGCCCTCGAGGGTCCTCTGAGGGCCACAGAGGCCTCCGGGTTGGGTCGCCCCCCAACCATCGCCTCCCAGTCCCCTCGCGGGGTGCAGCCTTCATCTCTCTCCCCCTCCTCACCCGAAGCTCCTTCCTCAGGGAGAAGGTCTCAGAGACAAGGTGACCAATTCCTCTGGGAGGTCCCACCAAATACGCCGTGCCTGCCCTGCCTGGGAGCCAGTTTTCAGTCCCCACTCCCTCCCTCCTGAGGCAGCACAGTGCCCCCCACCCAGCCCACACTGCCCACAAGCCCCACTCCGAGGCCCCACCTGTGCTGCTTGCTAAGTCACTGCTGTGACCCCTCCAGAGCTGCCTCCTGGAGACACCCCTCCCTCGCACCAGCCGCTGTGGCCCACTGTCTTCAGAGCACAGCGGCTCCTCCTGCCCCGCGGCTGCTTCCTCTTCTCGTCTCTCACTCTCACTGACACACACGGGACTGGTGACCAGGCCCCAGGCTTCTCCATCTGAAGCCCCCAATTGTGTCAGGCCTCGGGTCCTGGCACCAGGTCCCTCCTCGTTACCCAAAAACCCCCAAGAGGAGGAGGCCGTGTCCACCTCCTCTTCCTCCACTGTCTACGCAGTCCTCCTCACACTCACCTCGTCCACCCCGGGAGCAGGGGTTCCCCACCTCTGACAGCCCCAGCCCCTCACCCTGGAGGAGCTCTGCCACCAAGTCCGGCCACGTCCCCTCCTGTTCTACAGGGCACGTGCTCTCCTTGAACTCCACCCGCCGTGGTTTCAGACACAGGACCAGTTTCTGGCTCTGCCTTTGTCTCAAATGACATCTCCTTTTCTCTAGAAGAAGGCTGGGTGGGGGCTCTGGACTGCGAGGATCCCCTAAGCACACAAACACAGAAATATGCGTATGGGCTCCAAACTGTCTCCTAAGTCAGGCTGCAAGCAGGAGTCGATTTCCTACAGATGAATGAATGTCACCAGTAAGCACTTAATCACCTTTGCTAGAGTTTCTCTCTCACTTGTGACCGTTTTCCGTGAAGAAGCCAAAGAAACATTTAAATACTCAATAAGAATTACCGCCCCTCTAACAACGAGGAAGAAAAAAGCAGGATGCTCAGTAATCTGCTCTCCTCATTCACAAGCCAGGTGATTCCTCCCACCGCAGTCAAAAGACTACAGGTCATTAACCTTCTGCGACTCTTCAGAAACATCGGTGTCACAGTCTGTCAGGCCCCTCAAATGAATACGCCCAAATATCAACTGGTCGGCCCCCTACTTCCAAACCTCTGCCTGTGGTTTTGAGTGTTGTCAATCCTGTGACTACCACTCCGTGGTACCAAGTTTGACCCTAAGGAACGATGCTTGTCTCTTCCCTCTCGCTGGCCACGAAGCTACAGGCTCCTTGAGGTGCGACCATGAGCAACACCCAGTCATACTGTCCACACACCAGACAGGCCCTTGTCACACTCGACAGCGCTGAGGGGAGCTGCCCGGGGGAGCAGCCTACCTGTGGTGGAAGGGAGCCCCTCGCAGTCTCGTCTGGTCCACTTCGGCTCTCAGGGGTTCCAGGTTTAGAATCAGCTGGTCCTACGAAACAGCAAATGACACAGCCTGCACCGCTTGCTTTCTGGATGTCAAGTGACTTGCACCAAAATGTGCAGAACAGGTTACGTGAGTAGGTATCAACTCCCAACATTTTAATTCTGAGAAAATGTTCTCTAAGAGTCCCTAGCAAATGGAAACACTCAGAACAATATTAACCCTTATAAACCATAATGAGGAGGAAGTTCCATCTCAGGTGTAGAAAAGGTTTCTCTGGAGGAAACATGGCAAGCCATTAACAACGATGAAGTCTGTAGAGAGAAGCTGGACTTCAGGCGGGGGGTTCGGGTCAGGGGGACATGACTCACTCTATTGCCCTCCCTCCTCTCACTGCTTTCAATTGTCTCCATGGAGCTCACCTGCATTCCTCACATTCATTCCTCTACAGCCCACTTCACTTGCTCATGGGGTAAAACAAGTCAAACGGGCCAAGTCTGTGAGTCACTCAACTCAACCTGGAAGCTCTGTGCTGTCGGCCATGGCAGTCACTCGCCTCGTGCAGCCCCTGAGCACGTGAGACAGGCTGCTGCAAAGCCCGATGTGGAAATCACACAGAGGATTTCAAGACTCGTGGTGAAAGAAGGACATCGAGTAGCCCGTTGGTTTTTAGGAAATTTTAGATTGTGTAGGTGGCTCGTATTATCTTTCTGATGCACAGCACAGCCCACGTGAATGGCTCACGCTTTGTCTCAGCTCTTGGGTGAATCCAGAAAGGACTACTCAGAATTCTGAACCACACACAACAGCCACACACTCTAAATCCATCTATAATGCAAACACATTCAGTGTTCAAAACCAGAAGTGCTATACGTGTTACAGCAGTGGATTAGCCATAAGGAGAACGTAACTCGACTTCTGCTAAGCATCTGCTCAAACTCATGTCCACTGAGTTGGTGATGCCGTCCAACCGTCTCATCCTCTGTCATCCACTCTCTTCCTGACTTCAATCTTTCCCAGCATCAGGGTCTTTTCCAATATGAAAATTCATATTAAAAAACTGGAAATAATTACCTCAAACAATTTTTAAATGCAATAACAAAGTTGCCAAGTCTGTGTTTTATAAAATGAGCATCAATTTCAAGGTTTATAAAGCTGTTTCAGAACCTACTGTATTAAAAAAAAATGGAGAGAAGACAAAAGAATGATCTATTTGAGATTGGCTCTGTATGAGAAATTGCTGAGATGAACTGACGGGACGGGTCATGGGTATTTATTATACTACTCCATCCACTTTTGTGCATGTTTGCAATTTTCCATCATAATACATTTTAAAAGTTTATTTTCTGTTAAAGCAGAGTCTTCTCCAACAACACAATTCGAAAGCATCAATTCTTCAGTGCTCAGCCTTCTTTATGGTCCAACTCTCACACCCATACGTTACTACTGGAAAAACCATAGTTTTGAGTATATGGTTTGAGTATATGGTTTGTCGGCAAAGTGATGTCCCTACTTTTCAATATGCTGTCTATGTTTGTCATAGCTTTCCAAGGAGCAAGCATTTTTTAATCTCATGGCTGCAGTCACCGTCTGCAGTGATTTTTGAGCCCAAGGAAACAAAACCTGTCACAGCTTCCACAATAAGGCATCGGCCTTCAAAGATTTTTAAAGCAAAACAAAAGTTGACTTTGAATTGGCTTAGTCTAGTCATAAACAGCATCCCGATCTCAACAACCTCTGAGCAGCAGTTATGAAAGTAAGAAGTGCACCCCTGATTGGGAGATATTGAGCTCTCCGCCTAAGCAGGGAGGGCGCCTCACCGCGGGTCGCATGATGGGAGTCAGAACCACTGCCCCCTGGAAGCCCGCCTGTGAGGCTCTGCAGTCCAAGTCCAAGAACACAGGTATGGTGGGGACAGTACTGACACGTGAGGCTGGACCCGGGATCCCCACTCCATTTCCTGGATGGTCTGTATTGCTGTGTGGCCAACCTTTCCGGGAAACCTCTCTCAGGACTCGGTGACGCGAGCCTCCACCATCACCCTTTCCTGTCGTGATGCGCCTTCTGTCGCAGCACAACTGCACTTCTCCTGTCTAGAGGCAGCCATCCTACACACACACCGTGTCTGGACCAGCGGTTTGGCATGTGGGACTCCAGCGCCACGTCCGAGGCAAGCAGGCTCCACACCTGGGCGCCATGCCTTCAGTTTCATGGGCCCCGGGCTGGCACCCCAGGTTTGTCTGAGGGGCAGTCGTGAGGTCCACCTGTATCCCAAGCAGCTCCCCGGACTGGCTGGTCAGAGCAACAAGCAGCCTCTTTGAATGTGGGGAGGCCCTGGCTCCTGCCCACTGCCTATGGGCGACCACCTCTGGCCCTGCTCCCGAGAAGGTGGGTGCCCGGATCAGCAGATGGGGCCACACAGGCACACACTCGATGCCAGAGACGGGAGTGGTGGAGAAAGGCAGTGCTGGCCCCCGCCCAAGCCACGTCTCCTGCCCAGACGCCGCCTCCCCATCAGCACAGGCACCCGCTGCAGCTCCTTGTTCTTTTCCTCCAGTTGGGCCTCCATCTGGCGCAGCCTATCCTCCATGCTGCTGTGTCTCTCTCTCCTGCCTGTCGGCCAAGAACAGCGTCAGCTCCGCTCACAACAACCCTGTCCTGACGGCACGCGGGCTGTGATCGCAGGGGCGGCAAGCGGGCCATGCTCTGTGCGAACCACGGGCCCTGGGTTCGCGGGGGGCACGCCCACATGCCTGCTCACACAGCCTGCGCGGCTTCGTGTGTGACACATGGCTCACGGAGGGGGCTGGTGACCAGCTTGTGAGAGGACACGTGCTCCCCGTGCCCCGGGCCCCACACCCACGGCCGCTGCGCTCCCTCCTCGGACTGCCTGTGGCGAGCCCGCGCGGGCAGCAGACAGCGGCAAACGCGAGGCACACGTTCTACCTTCCTAAGCCGGGAAGGAAGTTCGAACCGTTTAGCCTCCTGAATGGTAGAGCTTCCGGAAGACAAAAGGTCGGACTACAAGGCCGACTGGGGATGGACAGCAGAGATGCCAGGGGAGAGGAGAAACCAAGCCTGGAGAGGAAGATCACAGCAGAAGGGTGCCCCCTGGCGGCTGTTAGTGACCCTGCTCTGGGAGGGTCGGCGAGCACGGGACACCGGCAGCCTCCCGCGACGTGATGGCCCCTCGGGCGCTCACTGAGCTCCTGGCAAGGCTTCCGACAGCCGCGTCAGCACAGACCCGGCCCGACTCTCTATGTTCAGCCAGTGCCCACCGGCAGCGCAGGGCAACACCTTTCCCGCCACAAGGACAGGATGCTGGCTGGCTGGCAATGGGGTCGATGCCCCCAGCAGCGCCACATCCCACGGACATGGCCTCTCACCCGCGGGCTCCTGGGGACGGCGAGTGGGGAGTGGGGCCTCGGGTCTGCACGTGCCCTGCTGGGACTTCTTTAACAAGTGTATGGATAATGACTTAAAACTGTGTTCATTACAGAGCTATTTTGGCCATCTCTTAAACGAGAATGGGATTTTTCTAGGTCTCTATCCTGCTAGGCTTTGAGTGGCTGACTGAACTCTGAGCAGCAGTGACTCGGAGCTGAAGCGTCCTAGGGACACACACAACTCGGGACAAAACTGGAGGGAAATTAACATAGGGATGACGCAGAAGTGGGGCCTGCCTGACACTCAGGGAGCGCTCCCATCTCAGACGGGCAGCACGACCCCCGCGTCTGCGCTCCTTTGTGGACTGAGCAGCACGGGCAGGGGCGCGGCGGGAGAGCAGGGGAACAGGCCCTCCCTGCGCCCGCCCCCCAGGGACCCAGAGCAGCACCTTGGAGAGCGAGGCCACCCTCTGCGCCTGCTCCGCCTCCACCTCGGGCAGCGTCTCTGCCCTCCGCAGTCTCGGCTGCAGCTTCTCTACCAGCTCCAGGCGCTCCTGCAACTGGCGGTTCTTATCCTCTGTCTACAAAGGGAGAGCACAGGATCAAAACAGGCCGAGAGGTGTAGCCACTGTCGCTTTAAGCAAGCTGAGACAAAACCTAAATGCACGTGTCTAGTGGATTCATTCTGTTTCGGAAGCTCCGTCAGGGTAAATTTTCTCTCAGTGTTCCTGGGCTTGGTCTCAGTGAGCAGAACACCTCCTGCCAGAGTATTTGCTTTTCCTAAACGTTCCCCAAGGACGTCTTAAAAAAAAAAAAAAAACAAATTCTTATATATTAAAGAAGATCTGTAGAAGCTTATTCATTCTTATTGACAAGTTAAGGGAAGAAGGGTTCACTACGGACCCTTCTTAAAACATCACCAGAATCATCACTTAGAGGGAACCCTACCGACCGCAGATGCCTACGGGCGTGTAAGCCAAAATATGGCTTTCATCTCCTCTGAAATACAGACCTGATAAGAGCGTGCCTGGTGAAATGCCAGTCAACTAGTATTTGTAAATGCACGATTATTCTTTTAACAGATCTTCTTACTCTGAAAAACTTTCAATGTAGAACAGACAGATTCTTTTTTAAAAAAGAAAAAAATTAAAGTATCTATAAGCTCAGGTTCCTGAGAGGTTAGCATTTGTTTCTAAGCAGCTTTCTTACTTTTTCTGTGTGCGTATTCCTCTATGTACGTACACAAACAATATGCTGTGCTTTAAAACCCTCAGAAAACAATAGCATATGGTACATAGTATTTTCTGATCTGCCTTTTACAGCCATTATTTTGTATATCGTAATGCTTTTAGTTAGCATTCCCCATCATACATTTCAATGGCTTTCTAGTATTTAATTTTTGTGGTGGGGACAATGATACACTTTGGCACACACCAGACTGACTCACTTTGTTTTGGAGAAGCCAGATTTGGTTTTCCTGGTTAAATCCTGATTATCTGAGACCACTCGGGAACAGGAGCGAGTAAGGCTCACCAAACCACAGGAAGTAGAATCCCTAATCAGACCGGAGCTCTAACCCTGCCTTTTGTCACAGTGACCCCAGTTCCCAACACGCAGCCAGCTGCCGTGAAGTTCCCTGCTGCTCTCTACTCTTTCGGTAAAAACTCTAACAAGCCAACAGATTCACGTTCAAGTAAAACAAAAGAGTCAGGAATGGAATTCCACAAAATGGTTAAACCAAGTCCCAAATAATGCAAACCTGTAAGTTGCAGTCACCCGCAATTTTTTAAAAATGTATTTCCTTCCAGTACAGCTGATTTACCATGATGTACATCCACACTTTTGAACACAGTATTTTAGGGTCATAAGAACTTTACACTGGGACTTGATTTCCAATGTGGGAGTCACATGAAAAGATCTTTACCTTCCTTCCTCAGGAATTCACTACTATATAAGTCAGACACAGTTCAGAAAGGCCATTACCTGTCGATGCCTAGAATCCTTATTTGCAATTTCATTTTCAAGTTTATCATTGATGTCGTCCTAAGTTTCAAATCAAACATAAAGTTAACGTCCTCAAAATAAAAGTCCTAGACACGGCAGTTTTCTCGGACGTGAGCAAAAATGCGCCTATCCCAAAGGTCACATTTGCCACAATTGGCACCCATCTGTCTTAACGTTCTGTCCAGCCACTTGGTTGACCAAGCTTCTTTTCTACATAACAAACCCAAACAGCAAACGAAAAGTATACTAAACTACCCTGTTATTGCAAGAATTCCAGGAGGGAAGGTATCTGGCATGAAGTCAGGACCTCTGTCTGCTACACCATACAGGCGGGCTTGACCCAGAACAGGGAGGGACCTTCAACAGATCCAACGGGGAGCTCTGAGGCTCGTTTCCTCGAGTAAAAGTTGGAAAAGTCTCATGCAATTTCCTCAGAATTAAAGTAGCATATTAACGAGTGGAAACAGAAGTCAAATTGTACACAACTGGGAGCAGCCTTCTCAAGCCTAGTTCTTCAAAAGCAGACTTACACCACATGGATGAAACGCTCAAACCAGGACCAGAACTTGCTGCTGGTGCAACTCCTGTCCGCCACCTCAAAATCCACTTCAGGTCCCTCCCTGGTCACTAAGTAGCCAATGTGGGTAAAGTCCTAACTTTAAAAGTGAAAGGTCTTGAAAACGCTTTTTCTAGAATTCTATACGTATTCAACTCGGACACCTAATCTCCTGTTGCCAAAGAGTAGTGTGAATAGCTTATACAAACCTGTGCAAATATTTCTGTTTTGAGTTCTCACACAGAATTACTCACACCAAGCTACTGAACAAGTACACCTGCTGTACCACATGTTGGAGGGGTTCTCTCTGAGACGGTCTCACGGGGGAGGGGTGGGCAGGGTGGGTGCTGTCTGTCTGTGCACAGAGGAGAGGCGAGGCTCACAGGAAGAGGCCTGAGTCCCCAGCACTCTTCTGTTTTCACAGTGACCGCTAGGGAGCTTCTCATAAATCATGACACCTGCAGACACGACCGCCAGAGACATCACGATTCCACATGGTTACACAGCTCGGGCCTGAGGATCTGAGCGTGAGCAAACACCACTCGACTTGTCTGACCGCCGGTATCACTGTCACACATCCCTTCAAGGAGCGGAACCTCAGAAAACTCGAGAAGATGGCCAGGCAAGCTGCCTCAGCAGAGCCCACACAGCATGCTCCCATCTCTCCGAGAGAACAGGCTCCACAGGTGTCACCAGACTCGCCTGAGTGAATCAGAAGCAAATTTCAGCATCATCAGGAACACATTCGACAGGCAGTTGCGGGGGGGCGGGGATGAACCGGGAGACTCAGGTTGACATATATACAGCACTGATACTACACATAAAGTCAACGAGTGAGGACCTAGTGTACAGCACAGGGAAGTCTACTCAGTGCTCTGTGGTGAAGTAAACGGGCAGGAAATCTAAAAGAGAGACAGATACATAAATAGATAGATAGATAGATGACTGATTCACTTTGCTGTACAGCAGAAATTGACACAGCAGTGTAAAGCAACTATACGCCAATAAATGAATGAATGGATGAATGAATTTTTAGAAAAGGAACACAGTGGGCCCCCTAGAACTTGTGGAAAGGAGGAGTCCACACCCAGGGTGCAGCACAGCGTCAGGGCTGCCCTCATGTTGCTCCACTGCCAACGGACTGCCTGGACCAGGCCTCTTCTCCTCCAGAGACCTCGACGCAGAGGCAGGGAGGCAGCCAGTTGCGGTCTCTCCAGCGCTCTGCTCTTACTCACGCAGCCATCCCAAGGCTGAGATCCCCGGGAGAACAAGAAACCCACATTCCACCTCAGGACAACAGACACAGCTGCAGTCACTCACTTCGCGGACGTCCCGCTCAAGTTTTCTCTTCCTGTCCTTGGACTGGAGGAGGTCCTTCCTGGCCGTGTCCAGGTCCTCCTCCAGATGTTTCACGTGGGCAGAGAGGGCTGCCAGGCGCTCCTCCATCTGCCTCTGCTCCCGCAACTGCCTCTGTATGATTTCCTGGAGCTCTGTCTCCTTCGCCAAGCCGTCCGAGGGTCTCTAAGGGGGAAAGGAAGCCTTACACAGCCTGGTTTTGGGAGGGAGGGAACACAGTACTTCCGGGCAATCTGTGAGGTCAAAACTGCCTTCTGCGCTCTGGGAGCTCACAGGACCCTCAGGGCCACTCAGACCTACATGGTGCATCGGTGAGAGGTCCCAACAGCCCCGCACAGACTGGATGGTAAGACGAGAACCAGACAGAGAGCGAGACCAAGGACTTGCCTTTCCATTGGCGCTTGGCATGTTTTCTTGCTCATGATGTACATCAAGCACCCTGTCCGTTAGTATCTTTTCCTGGTTATTCTCCTCTGAAAGAATCATCTGCTAAAACCAAAACATTGAATCAGAGTAAAGAAATTAAGTAAAGACAGCAAAACTCCACCTGGAAAACTCAACTCTAAACTGAAAACACAACATAAAAAGAAAATACATGGTGATGCTATCCATCCCGAATACCACCAGGTGATTAGAGTCAGAATTTGTCTTCTACTGGACAAAGGGGTACTTAAGAGATCCTGCAACTCTGAGCCACAAATCTAGTTTACTAGTCATTAAAGTAACCCTGGTGGGCGGGTCCTCAATCAGAAAGATAAATAACATCTGATGCCCACCACTACAGCCTTCATTCTTTTTTAAAATGAAAGGATTCAAATGACAAACCCTTCACGGAAATTACACAAAGACTGATCAAACTTACCTCTTTATGTGTGGCACCTAATTCTTCTTCGAACAAACTACAGCTTTCGAGTGCTACTCGTAATCACACTCTCAACTCAAATAAAAGGGGCCGAGTCACTGTGTGTTGATGTGTGTATATATGTTAGTATACTTCTTAGTGTATACTCACCCTAATACATGGGTACTGTCACAGAATACCTTTAATGTCTCTCATTGATCTTAACGTCAAGAGAATCTGCTTGTTAACAGCTTTAAATTCTAAGTTTGAGAGAACAAAATGTTATCCTAAATTAATTATTACCCAGTTTTTAACTGCAAGTTGATATACAGAATATAATAAATCTTGAGACATTCATGCCAACGAATACTTTTTAACTGGGGGCTTCCCAGGTGGCTCAGTGGTAAAGAATCCGCCTGCCAATGCAAGAGGGCAGGTTCGATCCCTGGGTCAGGAAGATTCCCTGGAGTAGAAGATGGCCACCCACTCCAGTATTCATGACTGGGAAGCCCCATGGAGAGAGGAGCGTGGTGGGCTACAGCCCACAGGGTTGCAAAGATTCGGACATGACTGAGCATGTACGCAGGCAACGCTTTTTAACCATGACTCTGACTTCTTACAGAAAAAAAATGTATATACAAGAATTCAAGACGCTCAAAACTCAACTAGTTACATAAATATGTGCATCATCCACCTAACAAGGCAGCAAGTGTACAAATCCAGGACGGCCGGATGGCTGGTACCTTCTCGTCCAGGGCCTTGTGGTGTTCAAAGAGCAATTTCAGCGCCCTGAGCACCTCCACCTCACCCGTCATGCCGGCTGGGGACTGCGCCTGCCGCTTGCACGCTGTCATCCCGACGGGTGGCCTACATCGGGAAACCAGGCGCTCCAGGAGCTCCAGCAGCAGCTGCAGGGCAGGGCCAAAGGAGCACCTTCAACCTCATGCTCGAATTCCGGGCCGATAACCCCTCTCAGCCTCACGCTATACCCGGAAACATGCTAAGGCACGTCGGAATCCCGCCAGTGCAGTCGAAAGTTAGAGTGGACTTCCCCAGGGGTCCAGTAGTTAAGACTCCACACTTCTTCAAGGATCATGGGTTTTAACCCCTGGTTGGGGAACTAAGATCCCACACAAAGTGTAGCGTGGACAAAAATGTAAGTTCAGAGAACTCCCCCCTCATATGTACTAAAATTACATTAGCTCTCATCAGAAATTTGAAGCAAGGTTATGAGAACCCCGAACTGATCCACCCTGGTCTGCTCAGTGGGAAGATGTGAAAAATGACTTGAAAATCAGACAGACTTTAAAGACAGCACACGGAGGCCAGCGGTGACCCCCACGGGGCAAATGTCAACACGTGAGAATCCCCCTACTGACCCTGGTGTTGTTTCTTTCAGCTTTTAGCTGAGCGATCTCCTCTTGTCTTTCACGCAGCTGCTGCCTCCATGTGTGTAGTTCTTCAGGAGCTGGAAACTCCTAGAAAACAGTTCAATGAGAAACTAAATGCAAACATAAATTAAAAAGAGAGCGAGACTGTGAAGACTGACCCTGTCGAGTCTCTCCAGGCTCCACACAAAGGATCTCCATGCCCCTCCAGAGAAGAGGGGTCCACTGACCCCAAGACAACACAGGCCACCACAACTCAGACCGGCCTTCGGCCTCCACCTCGACCTGGCAGGCACGTGGCAGGAGAGAACCTGGAATCCAAGCCTGCCTTCTCAAGACCCAGGGACATTTGAGAAACTTTCCAAAACGTAAACCTAACAACAAAGTGGATAAAGAGATTCTTAAACGACACACAGACCAGTGACCTAGAGCCACTGGGGAGAGTGAAGAAAAAAAGGAAGGTCTACAAGGCCACGAGGCTTTGGAGTGTTCCTCTGGGAAAAAGGCGGATGGCACCTCAAAGCCATCTGTTAGCCTGACTCCACGGAAGCCACCTAGTCATTCACTCAACCGGTTAACATGTTAAATTTATGTTAGATGTACTTTACCACAATTTGCGTGCATGCGGGGCCATCCACGTGGTGAACTTGCTCAAACTGAACCACACGGAGTCTTTCATTCTTCTCTTTTTCTTTGCAGAAATTAAAAAATCCTGGGCTACTATCCCCTACTACATACTGAGTGTTCAGCACCCAGAACAGTGCCCAGCACTTGTAAGAGGCATGTAGTAGACATGTGTAGCTATGAGGGTGTATGTCATACACGTAAGCAGCAGGTACCTGTCATTAAAATACTGGACACACTGGTCTGTGCTTTGTAAGATGGGAGACATTAACGGGCTTAGCCTTTCTGCTTCATGGACTGACTCTCTAGCTCGATCCTCATGCCCCAGAGATTCCTCCAGCCCGTATATCCTTTCTTTGCAAGAAGGGAGACATTAAGGGGCTTAGCCTTTCTGCTTCAAGGACTGACTCTATAGCTCAGTCCACGTGCCCCAGTGACTTCTCCAGCCAGTGTTTCCCTTCTTGTGGGGCCCCCGCCCATCCTCCACACAGCAACTGCACAACCTCTTACAAGGTAAACCTGCTGGGGTCGATCCTGCCCACTAAGGCCAGAATGCCCTGGCCGGCAGGGCCCACAACCATGCTAACAAAATGAAACACAACCCCAATGCTTCGCCGGGTGAGGGCCAATCTGATGGGCCCAGCCCCTGGCTGCTCTCACCTCAGGCCGCTCTGCTTCCAGGACGTGGGCTGAGGCCAAGTCCTTCCTAGTCTTCGCCTTTGCCTTGGGGTTGCAGCGCTGGAATAACGCCCACAGGCGGGCCCTTCTGCGACCCATCCTCACGGATGGGGGAAGCCCCCCACTCGGGGGCAACCGCTGTTTCACAGTAGGATACCTCGGCTACCACCACCAATCTCACACTACAACCACCGCTCTCACACACACACTGCTCTCACACACCACTCTCACACACACCGTTCTCACACTATGACCACTGCTCTCACACTATGACCACCAAATGGCATGAAGGCTCTGCCTCCGGCACGTCTCCCAGGAGCCCAGAACTGGAACCCACTCAGTCACAAGGGGCTCCGTGGCAACAGGGGGGCTGGGCTCAGGCCCACTGTCAAGGGTGCAGAGAGGGGGGAGGGGCTGCCAAAAAGACAACACTTGAGCGTGGAGTGCAGGAGAAGGCAGGCTGTGCCCACGGCTCAGGCCCCCTGTCAAACATGACCCTGCAAGGTACTGGGTCACAGTCGAACCGACCAGTATATACTCCTTCAGAAACCACCACCCCTGGGAATGAGCATGTCTTCTAAGTGGGCTTCTGCCCCCCTTTAAGCCCCAAACAAGCCTCCAGTGGGGCTACTGAAAGGGCAGCCCTGAACTCAAGGGTGTCCCCAGAACCCACCCGGCTGAGGAGGACTCACCATGCTAGCTGCCCCTCACTCCCACCCTGAGCTCGGTCCTCCCTGACTGACTCCCTCACTCGAGCTCAGCAAGGGCTTGACCCACCTCGCTCCAGGCACTTAAAATGAACCCACAGTGGGTACAGGGGTTCATCCAACCTGCTGCGAACTTGCCCTCTTAACTTCGACCCTTGGCTGCCAGATGACTCTGCCCTGTGGGGGCTGCATAGTGGAGGTTCAGGGGTGTCCCTGCCTTGAGCAGCGACAGCCAGCGCCTCCCAGACCCCGCCTGAGTCTCCCACCCCTCTCCTGGCTCCACTCCCACCCTCGCGGCTCTCCACTCGCCAGGGCACAGGCCACTTGCTCCTGGCTCAGCCCGGACCTCTGCTGTCATTTGAGGACCTCGGTCCCCAGGGTGCTTGGGGTCCTACATCCACCCATCTCAGCAATTACACACTCTGGGAGAGACAGAGTACAGTTTGGGGTCCCGCCCGCAGTTCACCCTGAACACGTTCTCTTTTTTTTAGCTTTATCTACTGGAGTTCTCTGAGATGTGTTCTTAAAGCATCAACTGTTGCTTTCAAAAAGACTGTAAGGTCACTGTGCTCAACTTTATGAATAAAGTCTTCATTTTCCACCTTAAAGTGAAACTGGAGGGAAGACTAAAAGCAGTCATTTTTTCAAACTGAAAAAGAAAACCCACATGTGACCATGTCACAGAATACAGGTCACGTAATCCCTCCCTCCTCAGCCTTGGCCTCCACCACCAGCAGCCCGTCATCGCAAGGCCGGCCCTGGGCCGCCAGGGGCAAGGGCAGAGGGGAGACCGGCTCCTCTGTCTCCAGGCCGCGTGGGCTGCCTGCTCCACCTCCTTCCCAAGTTCACATGGCACTGAAACAGCCCGGGCAAGCTGGGGATTCTGACCAGAAACACAACCGTGGGTACCAAGCAAGGACCCCTGGTTCTTGTTTTCCCTGGTATCAAATAAACTTGATCAAGACAATTACTGTGACTGTTACATGTGGCTTCAGATGACAGAAGACCCCCCAGGGTGTCTCCACTTCCAGTGACAGATGCAAGCATCTTGTAGGTCAGCCTACCAAGAGCAAGAAAAGCTTTAGCTTTTAGCTTTTAAGGTTTAAAAGAGGTCCTTAGGCAGCCACAATCCAAGATTTCAAACAAAAGCGAAGCCCAGTGAGGGAGCTGGAGACTGAGAGGGCCGCTCCTTCCCTCGGGGCATCTGAGCAAAGCCGACTCTGCGAAGAAAAGGAAGGGAAAAAGTCAAGCAGAGGGGGCTGGCTAACACAGCTCTGGAGGGTTCCTTGGGCTGTGGAGACAAAAAGTCGAGCGCAGGCCTGACGAGTCAGTCCGGATGTCAGAAAACGTACCCAACACTCTGCCCAAACCGGCTGAGGGCTGACTATCAGTCACCTCATGGTGCTCAGGAGAGACGGTGGGCTTCAGGACCTGCCGAGAAGGGGGGGCCCTGGGAGCCACCCCAGGCTTCCAGACACTGGAGACGCTGGAAAGCTCCTCCCTGGGGTCGGGGGAGGGGGGGGAGGTGGGTGAAGGCTGCTGAGACTAAGCTTACAAGGACCCCCAAGCCTCAAGTCCCTCAGGCCCTGAGTGAACAGACAGCTCTGTCCCCACTGGAGGTCTGCGTCAGAGGAAACTCTGGAGAAGGCAGCATCACTCAGAACCTCTAGGGTTTTCCAAACATAATGTCCAACATGCAACCAAAAAAGCAAAAGAGGGTATAACAACAAACAGGACCAAGAGGAAAAGAACTGAACCAGATCCAGAGGTATGAGATATGTATCAGCATATCAGAGGCATGCTAGAGGTATCAGATGCAAATGTCACCTGTTCAAAAATATACTTGACAAAAGGGGAAATTTCTGAGAATCAAAACCAATCTAGAACTTTACAATAACAGTGACTGAATTTAAGAACTCAGTCTCTGGGCTTAACATCAGATTGGACGTAGCTGAAGAGAGGATCAGTGAACTGAAGGACGGATTGGTTACAATATATATATATATAAGAGGGAAAAAGGATAGAATGTATTGAAGGAGTCTGCTGTTAAACTATGTTGTTAAAAACTATAAATGGGGACCCTCATGGTGGAGAAAAGACAGAAAGGGGAATAAGACATGCCTCCAGGGGTTGAAACTAAAGAGCCTCTTAATGAAAGTGAAAGGGGAGAGTGAAAAAGCTGGCATAAAACTCAACATTCAAAAACTGAAGATCATAGCATCCGGCCCCATCACTTCATGGCAAATAAATGAGGAAACAGTGGAAACAGTGACACACACTTTATCTTCTTGGGCTCCGAAATTACTGCAGATGGTGAAATTAAAAGATGCTTGCTCCTCGGAAGGAAACCTATGACAAACCTAGACAGCATATTAAAAAGCAGAGACATTACTCTGCCAACAAAGGTTCATTTAGTCAAAGCTATGGTTTTTCCAGTAGTCATGTATGGATGTGAGAGTTGGCCCATGAAGAAGGCTGAACGCCAAAGAATCAATGCTTCTGAACTGGGGAGTTGGAGAAGACTCTTGAGAGCCCCATGGGCTACTAGGAGATCCAATCAGTCAGTCAATCCTAATGCAAATCAATCCTGAATATTCATTGGAAAGACTGATGCTGAAGCTCCAATACTTTGGCCACCTGATGCAAAGAACTGACTCATTGGAAAAGAACCTGATGATGGGGAAGACTGAAGGCAGGAGGAGAAGGGGACGACAGAGGGTGAGCTGGTTGGATGGCATCACCGACTCGATGGACATGAGCTTGAGCAAGCTCCAGGAGTTGGTGATGGACAGGGAAGCCTGGCGTGCTGCAGTCCGTGGGGTTGCAACGGGTCAGACGTGGAGCGACTGAACTGACTGACAGGGACAGTGGCAAGAGCTGGTTCAAGAATCAGACCATTGAGTCAAAAATGAAAACCACACATTGGTTTCAGCAGCTCTGCGGGTGCCTAAGGCAAGAAGAAAATGTTCAAGCGCTCAGAGGAAAAAGGGTGTGGCTTTTAACGGCACAACAACACTGAGAGCTGACTTTCCAAGAGCAAGGGAGTCAGAAGATAATGGACTGGCATCTGTAAAATGCTGAAAAACAAATAACCACCAACCTGGAATTCTATATCCAACAAAAACTCTCTTCGAAAGTGAAAGCAAAATAGAGACTTTTAGGGCAAATGGAAATGAGACAACTCATCACCCACACACAGGAACTAAAAAAAAATATTCAGGCAGTGCTTTGGGAAAAAGAAAAGTAGTCTCTGACGGAAATATAAAAAACAAGTAAAGACCAACAATGAGGTAACTGTGAGGGTAAATACTAACTCTACAAAACAATGATGTTAACGCCAAAAATATATCTAACAGTTTAAAGTGTGACAGTGACAAGGAGGAAACAGTCGTGTCAGGGAGGCAGTAAGAGTACTAAGTTAGACTTGAATGTAAAACACACGCTGTGTCTGCGAATGTACACCCAACAACCTGACAGAGGAGCACAGAACTACAGAAAACACTTCATACTTCTAAAAGAAGGCAAGAGCAAAGAACACAGACTAGGTGGGACAAACAGAAAACACACAGCAACATGGTGTCTACACACTGAATATCAACATTATAAACAGAGCCAATACTCAAACTGATTCCAGTGAAAACTATACACTATTCAGAGGTACATGTTAAGATGGAGGGTCTTTTAGACAGGTGAAAGTAAAAGATACCCAGGCTAACACGGATAGAAAACTGACGTGGCAATATCACTGTCAAATAGTGTCTAAAGAAAGAAGCATTACTAGCGATAAAAAAGAACATCTCATACTGATACAAGTTCAGTCTAGCAAGAAGATGAGGATTCTAAACTTGAATGTACCTAATAACATAACCTCAAAATATCAATACATAAAAACTGACAGAAATAGAAAAGGAGTAACAGTCGAGTTCATAATCCCAGTGGGAGATGTTAAAGACACATCTCTCGTGGAACTGGGCTCCCTGGTACGTAGTCACCTGCAGCCATGAAGTACCTGAAATGTGGCTGCTCTACAGTGAGATGCGCTGCAAGCCTGAAACACACACTGGATTTTAAAGACTTAGCATGAAAAAAAGAATGTGAAATATTTCATTAGGTTTTATCATGTTGATTACACACTGAAATGATAATATTTGGGGTGTGTTAAAATAAAATATATTACAGGTAATTTCACCCACTTCTGCTTTTATTCAAGGTGGCTACTGGAATCTGAATTACATGAGTGACAAACCTGATGTAACTGATACACACGGAACACTGCATTCCCACTGATACATATTATTTTCAAGAGCCCAACGAACATAAAACAAAAAGAACATGTATTGGGCTATTAGGAAAGCTCGAATTATTTCAAAAGATGGAAGTAATGCAGAGTATACTTAGGGACTGCAATGGGCTGACAGTTTATGGGCCCTCAAACTTCACCCCGCACGTGGTGATGATCCTAGGAGGCAGGCACTCGGGGAGGGGTCAGGCCAGGAAGGAATGGGCTCCCGTGCTGCGAGGACAGGGAGAAGCAGCAGGCATCTAGGAACCAGGAAACATGACTCACCAGACGTGGCACCTGCTGGTGATCTTGGGACTCCCCAGCCTCCAGGACTACAAGAAACAACTTTCTGTTGTTTATCAGCTAGTCTACGGGATTTACAACAGTAGCCCCAAAAGACGAAGACAGGGCTCTTTGATGGTGAAGGACAGGGAAGCCTGGCGTGCTGCAGTTCATGGGTCACAAAGAGTTGGACACGACTTAACGAATGACCACCACCACCACCACCACCACCACCGGTTGATCTGAATTAAGACTAAAACGGAACTCATGGCTTAGGCTATTTAGTCTGTTTCACACAGGCCAAAATGACTCGTATATTTTAAAGTATTTATCCAAAAGTGCCCCTTGATAGCATTTTACAGCCTGTACATAAGAGGATGAATACTTTTAAAATACATTTAATAGTCTATACTTCTAAAATATATTTCAAAATATTTTCCTATAAGAGACTTTGAATATTTTTTCAGTAACTCTCCCTCTTTCCCTCTATTACAGGCACTGAACAATTTTGAGGAAAAATCAGTTTGGTGCTAGGAAGTCACAGGCAGGATACTTCCCAACTTTAAAGATTAGTAGCAGGAAAAAAAAAGATTAGTAGTATATACTATCTATTTATAGAGAATTACTTGCTGTCATTAATGTTGCAAGAGCAAAACATACCCATTTCCTTATGGTCCTTTCATAAACAATGCTTCTCTAGTTTGTCTTTTAAACACATAAACAGTGTTTCTCTAGTTCTGTGCTCCTCTGTCAGGTCCTTCTGTTATTGTCTGGTGAAGGGGAAACACTGTTATCAGAAAATGAAACTAAAATTATGAGATAGATATGATGTTATTGTTCTATTTTTGTATGTTTCTGAATCAAGATTAGATAAACAACAGATGGGCTGCCTTCTGTGGCTGAAAATAGAAATAATGGGTTGTTTGTTTTCTACACAAATAATTTTTTTTTTAATTCTACAAATGGCTCTAAGGTGAACTGACAGTCTTGGCTAAGCTGCTTCTATTACGGTAACACATTTCTATTATTGAAACACAGGTTCTAGTATCAAAATTCCTTGGGACATAGATAACTGGATTAGATGGATGAAAGAGAAAAAAATGAAGGGGGAAACTTTAGGAAAGGAAACATGTTCTTTTGAAAATCAATGTTTAAAAGACAAAATGATGATTCTAATACAGAATATAAGAACAATTCTTTTTTAAACCTCAGGAATTATGTACTTGCCACAACAGAATAATGAAATGTTTCTTTGTGTATGGCATTCAAGTAAGAGGCTTAACTTGATTTTCTCATTTAATCTTCACAGCCACCTACGAGGTAGATATTACTGTATTTAACATATTATTCCCTATATTTACATGAGGAAACTGAGACTCAAAGTGTTACAGATGGGACTGTAAACCCCATGTTTTTAATGAATATGTTACATGTGAATGGCTTTCTAGAAATATCAACAAACTTTGAAATGTGTAACTCTTTCATAAAATGCTTTGAGCCTCTTAGAAGCCCCTAAATAAATAGGAAGATGTGGGAAAACAGAAATGAATATTCTCTGTAAAAACAAAAAAGAATGCCTTAAGAGACATATAAAATACAAAATAATTACGTGTAATAATAAAATGATAAAGACAGGGGTCAGAGGAACACTAATGGGGGAGTGATCATAGTTATTATTTGTATTAGAATACTGTAAGTCAAGAGTACATATCATAATTTCTGGGGTAAGCAATAAAAGAATGCACAACTAACTAGGTAATCAGAGAGAGAAATACAATAATACAAAAGAAGTCAAGACAGGAGAGAGAAAAAGAAAAACAGTTTGGAAAAACTGAAATCGAAGAATAAGATGGCAGATATTAACCCAAATACATCACCAATCGCATTATATATAAATGAACTATCGACGACATAAGAGAGTAAGATTGCTGGACTAGGTACAAAAAAAAATTTGCTGATAGGAATGTAAAATGAGGCAACCACTATGGTGACTATTCAAGCAGTTAAACATAAAACTGCCACATGATCCAGAATTCCACTCCTAGGAATATACCCCAAATAATTTTAAATCATGTCTAAGCAAAAATAATCCTGCTTATTTAACTTCTATGCAGAGTACATCATGTGAAATGCCAGACTGGACAAAACACAAGCCGGAATCAAGATTGCTGGGAGAAATATCAATAACCTCAGACGTGCAGATGACACGACCCTTATGGCAGAAAGCAAAGCAGGACCGAAGAGCCTCTGGATGAAAAGTGAAAGAGGAGAGTGAAAAAGTTGGCTTACAACTCAACATTCAGAAAACTAAGATCACCGCATCCAGTCCCACCACTTCATGGCAAATAGACAGGAAAACAATGGAAACAGTGACAGACTATTTTGGGGGCCTCCAAAATCACTGCAGATGCTGACTGCAACCATGATATTAAAAGACACTTGCTCCTTGGAAGAAAAGTTATGATCATCTTAGACGGCTTATTAAAAAGCAGAGACATTACTTACCAACAAAGGTCCGTCTCATCAAAGCTGTAGTTTTTCCAGTAGTCATGTATGGATGTGAGAATTGAACTATAAAGAAAGCTGAGTGCCAAAGAATTGAGGCTTTTGAACTGTGGTGTTGAAGAAGACTCTGGAGAGTCCCTTGGACAGCAAGGAGATCAAACCACTCCATCATAAAGGAAATCAGTCCTGAATATTCATTGGAAGGACTGATGCTGAAGCTGAAACTCCAATACTGTGGCCACCTGATGGGAAGAACTGACTCACTGGGAAAGACCTTGATGCTGGGAAAGAATGAAGACGGGAGGAGAAGGGGACGCCAGAGGATGAGATGGTTGGATGGCATCACCGACTAAATGGACAGAAGTTTCAGCAAGCTCTGGCAGTTGGTGATGGACAGGGAGGCCTGGCATGCTACAGTCCATGGGGTCGCAGAGAGTCGGACACGGCTGAGCGACTGACCTGAACTGAAGCAAAAATGTGCATATGACTGTTCATAACAGAGCAGTGTTATTCATAATAACCATAAAGAGCAAAATAAAGCAAAAGCAAGCAAAGGAAAGGAAATAATAAAGAAGAGAAGTCAATGACACTGAAATCAGAAAATCAATTTTTTTAAAAAATCACACAACCCCAGAGCGGGTTCTTTGAAAACTTTAGTACAATTGATAAGGTTCTAGTACAAATCATTTAAAATGACAGAGAAACACAACTTAACCAATATCAAGAATGAAAAAGAGGGTATCACTAGAGACTGTACCGACATTAAAAATATAATAAGGAAGGACTTCCCTAGTGGCCCTGTGGTTAAGAATCTGCCTGCCAATGCAGGGGACATGGGTTCGATCCCTGGTCCAGGAAATTCCCTCATGCTTCAGAGTGACATGCCCATGTGCCACAACTACTGAAGCCCACACACTCTGCAGCCCAGGCTCTGCAACAAGAGAAGCCACCACAATGAAAAGCCTAAAACCAAGAGTAGCCCCCACACTCTGCAACTAGGGAAAGACTGCACGCAGCAATGGAAACCCAGCACAACCAAAACTAACTTTCACTTTCCAATAAAAATGTTAAAAATACCTAAGTACTATTACAAACAACTCTATGCATATAAACCAGACAATTTAGATGAAGTAGACCAATTCCTCAGAAGTCAGACTGCCCAAACTCACCCAAGATGAAACTGATAATATGAACAGTCCTGTAACTATTCAACAAATTGAATTTGTAGTTTAAAATCTCCTGAACAAAGATGTTCAGGCCCGATGCTTTCATTGGTAAAATCTAACAATTTTAAAGGAATACCAATTCTACACAATCTCTTCCAGAAAACAGCAGAGAACTAATCCGAACAAATTCTATGAAGTCCAGATTACTTAATATTCAGTTCAGTTTAGCTGCTCAGTCATGTCCAACTCTTTGAGACCCCGTGGACTGCAGCAAGCCAGGTATCCCTTCCATCAGCAACTCCCAGACTTTACTCAAACTCATGTCCATTGAGTTGCTGATGCCATCCAACCGTCTCATCCTCTGTGGTCCCCATCTCCTCCTGCCCCCCAATCCCTCCCAGCCTCAGAGTCTTTTCCAATGAGTCAACTCTTCGCATGAGGTGGCCAAAGTATTGGAGTTACAGCTTTAGCATCATTCCTTCCAAAGAACACCCAGGACTGATCTCCTTTAGAATGGACTGGTTGCATCTCCTTGCAGTCCAAGGGACTCTCAAGAGTCTTCTCCAACAGCACAGTTCAAAAGCATCAATTCTTTGGCGCCCCAAAAATCAAGACACTGTGGTAGTGGTGGTGAAAGAGGCACAAAGATCAACAAGACAGAATAGAGAACCCAAATATAAATCTATACAAGGACAGATAACTGATTTCTGAGGAAGAAGCAAAAGCAGTTCAATGGTGGAAGGATAGATAGCCTTTCCAACAAATGGTGCTTAAGCTAGTGGATATTCACAGGCAAAAAAACGAAACTCACTTTTACAAATTAACTCAAAATTGATCATAGATTTAAATGTGAGACATAAAGCTATAAAACTTCAGAGAATTTGCAGACCCACTGAAGAATTCTTAGAAACGACACCAAAAATGCAGTCCCTAAAAGGAAAAACACTTGGTAAACTGGACAGTGTTAAAATTTAAGACTTCTAGTCTCCTAGACTTTCTTAAAAGGCTGAAAAAGCAAGCTATAGACTAGAATAAACTATTTACAAACTATATTTCCAACAAAGGATTTGTATCTAGAATCTATAAAGAACTCTCAAAGCTCAAAAGTAAAAAGCAATTCAACTGAAAGTGAACAATAGACATGAACAGACATTTTATCAAAGAAGATACATGAATGGCACATGAAGATGTTCAATACTATTAGTCGTAAGGGAAATGCAAATTGAAATCATGTAAGGTATCAATCACATCATCTGAGAAAAGCTGAATAAAACATAGTGAAAATACCAAACGGCGGTAAGAATGCTGAGAACATACGTCTCTCATACACTGCTGGTAGAATGTAAAATGGTAGAACTTCTATGGAAAATAGCTGAGTAGTTTCTTAAAAATTCAAATATATGCTTATCCTGCAACCCAGCAATCACACTCCTGGGCATTTATTTACATGAAAGGAAAATTTATGTCTGCACAGAAACCTGTACATGAATGTTCAGAGCAGCTTTATTTGCAATAGCAAAAAGCTGGAAACAACTCAGTATCCTTCAGTGGATGATTAAACAAACTGCAAAACATCTCTGTAACGGAATACTACTCAGCAATTAAAAACAGTCACTACTGGTACATGAAGCAACTTGGATGGGTCTCAAGGTATTATGCTAAACGAAAAAAGTCAATCTCAAAAGATTATACACTGTATGAATCTATTTATACAACATTCTTGACAAAATTAGAGGGACAGAGAACAAATTAGTGGTTGCCTGGGAACAGGAAAGAGTGGTAGGGAGAAAGGAAGCACAAGAAAGATGTGGTGATAAAAACAGTTCTGTATCGTTTTGGTGTTTTGTTTTCTTTTTGCCATGCTGGGCGTCTTGTGGGATCTCAGTTCCCCAACCAGGGATCTGAACTCGTGCCCCCTGCAGTGGAAGCACAGAATCCTAACCACTGGACTGCCAGGGAACTTCCACAGTATCTTAACCAAAGTGATGGCTACATGAACTTATACATGTGATACAAATGCAAAGACAATAAAAATACATGGACATGTGCATATACAGACACAAAAATGAGTACATGTAAAAACGGGTGAAATATGATAAAGGGCTAAAGCGTATACCTATGATAACTTTCCTTTTTTTTTTTTTTTTTTTAAGATCACCTGTGCCTTTAAAACTTTTTATTTATTTATTTGGCTGTGCTGGGTCTTCACTGCTGAGTGCAGGCTTTCTCCAGCTGCAGTGAGTGGGGGCTACTCTCTAGTTGCGGTGTGCGGGCTTCTCATTGCAGCGGCTTCTCTTGTGGCAGAACACAGACTCTAGGGAATAGAGGCTTCAGTAGTTATGGTACCTGGGCTTAGCTGTCCCGAAGCATGTGGGATCTTCCTGGATCAGGGATCAAACTGGTGCCCCCAGTATCAAACTGGCAGGAGGATTCTTAACCACTTGACCACTAGGGAAGTCCAAGGTCCCAGTTTTGATACTAATGGCTACATAAGAGAGCAAGACACAGTTCCCCAGCCCCCCGCCCCCAGTGAAACTAGCTACAGTATATAGAATTTCTACCCGCCTTTCATTTCCTGAGCTGCTGCTGTTGCTAAGTTGCTTCAGTCGTGTCCGACCCTGTGCGACCCCCATAGATGGCAGCTCACCAGACTCCCCTGTCCCTGGGATTCTCCAGGCAAGAACACTGGAGTGGGTTGCCATTTCCTTCTCCAATGCATGAAAGTGAAAAGTGAAAGTGAAGTCGCTCAGTCGTGTCTGACTCTTAGCCAGCCCATGGCCTGCAGCCTACCAGGCTCCTCCATCCATGGGATTTTCCAGGCAAGAGTACTGGAGTGGGTTGCCATTGCCTTCTCCCTGTGAGTCTATAACTATTTTAAAGTTTAGGGAGTCCCTGGTGGTCCAGTGGTTAAGAATCCACCTTGTAATGCAAGAGACACCAGTTCAATCCCTGGTCTGGGAAGATCCCACACGCCACAGGGCAACTGAGCCAGTGGGCCACAACTAGTGAGCCTGAACTCTGGAGCCTGCAAGTTGCAACTATTAAGCCCACGCTCCATGACTACTGAAGCCTATGCACTTTCGAGCCTGTGCCCTGAAACAAGAGCAGCCCCTGCAACGGAGAAGCTCTTAAACCACAACTAGAGAAAGACTGTGCACAGCAACAAAGACCCAGTGCCACCAAAAAAAAAAAAAAAAAAATCAAAGCTTAAAAATGCATTATATTCACATGCTGATGTATGTATAGACATCACACATACAAGCATATGTATGCCCTAAGTAAGTCTCAAACTTGCTTAGTCCTCAACTACACAATACCAACTAATCTGATATTGATATGTTACCATGTTAGTAAAACCTGCATTTGTGAGCCCCATCATGAATTATAAAACTGACTTGAATCACCATTTTGTGCTGTTTGCACTGAGTATAAGGCTTTAAGTGTACGCTTCTGTCACTCACTAGCTGTAAGTCTCTTGTGCTGTGGCTCAGCTAGCATTGATGGACACTCACTACAGGCTGGGCAGCGCTGTAAGTGCTTCACACACCTAACTTAATCTTCTCAACAATCCCATAAGGCAGGTACTATCATTAGTCATACCACTTGAAAATAAATGTGAAGAAAAGAAGACACAGAAAGCTAAGTAGCTCGCCGAAGATCACATAGCTACAAAGACAGTCCCAAGAGTTAAACCTTGGCATTCTTGTCCAGAGCCCTTGAGCTTATTAGCCAGTTTGTTCTCTGTAACCTCTCTAAATTTCAGCTTTTCCTCTATAAAATGGTGTTAATATATATAGAAGTATTAAGGAGATCAAACCAGTCCAGTCAATCCTAAAGGGAATCAACCCTGAATATTCACTGCAAGGACTGATGCTGAAGCTCCAATACTTTGGCCACCTGATGTGAAGAGCCGACTCACTAGAAAAGACCCTGATGCTGGGAAAGACTGAGGGCAGGAGGAGAAGGAGATGACAGAGGATGAGATGACTGGATGGCATCACAGACTCAATGGAGATGAGTTTGAGCAAATTCCGGGAGATGGTGAAGGACAGGGAAGCCTGGCATGCTGCAGTCCATGGGGTTGCAAAGAGTCGGACACAACTTAGCGACCGAACAACAACAACAACATATACAAAGAAGAATATATAAAATAGGATACAGCTCCTAGTAAATGACAGCTTAAAAACAGATTAGGAACGAGTTACAAATTAATAAAGCTGCAGAAGGCCTATTTGATGGGCACCAGGAACCCTGCTCAATTCCCTGTGCTCAACTACCAAGTGAAAAAGTCAGTTGTCAACTGGAATGGTGTTTTTAAAAAGCAAAATAAAACATGCATTAAAATCTAAATCACAATTCTGGGTGAAAGGAACCAGACATAAAAAAGTAGATGCTATATGTACATTCATATAAAACTCTAGAAAATGAACACACTCATCCACAGTGACAGAAAGCAGATCAGCGGTTGCTTCCGCGGGGAGTCAACTCAGAGGGGTGGACTACAACGGGCACAGGGAAGCTTTTGCAGCGTAGTAGTGTTAGTTGCCTGGAGAATCCCAGGGACGGGGAAGCCTGGTGGGCTGCCGCCCATGGGGTCGCAGAGTCGGACATGACTGAAGCGACCTAGCAGCAGCAGTGTTAGTCGCTCAGTTGTGTTGGACTCTGTGTGACCCCACGGACTGTGGCCCACCAGGCTCCTCTGTCCGTGGGATTCTCCACGCAACAATACTGGAGTGGATTGCCATTCCCTTCTCCAGAGGATCTTCCCAATCCAGGAATCGAACCTGGGTCTCCTGCATTGCAGGCAGATTCTTTAGTGTCTGAGCCACAGGGAAGATCCCTAGGAAGCTTTTGAGGTGATGGAAATGTATGATATCTTGATAGTGATGATGGTGTCACAGATACATACTTCTGTCAAAACTCAAGCTGAACGCTGTTCAATGGGTACAGTTAACTGTATACAAATCATACCTCAACAGAATTATGTCAAAACAAAAAACATTAATATTTTTCAAATAAGCAAACTGCCCTGATTATAACTCTTAACAAATTTTAACTTCATCAAAGTAAAAATTAAATGTTAGCCAGCATACTGCCAAGTTGAGAATATATATAAGGAACACAGACTATCAAAGCTCTATAAAGGAGGAAAAAAGAATCTTCAGCTGATAAAGTTTTTAGAAGAGTCTTACTGAGTACTCCCCTAAGCAGCAGCACTTTTCTTCACTAAATTAAGACCAGGGTATATGAAGTTTACAAACTGAAAAATAACTTTCTAATATTAAATTTCTGGTTTCTTCAACAAAGGTGCAAGACAGGGAACCTTCTATTTTTTGTTCAAGTTCAAATCAACCAAGCCTTTGTGCTCCTATTCTCTTTCTTCTTTGAAATTTCCATTCCAAGCTTAGCAAGGAGTGTGAAAGGGGAACAGAGTCAAAGGCCAAAATTTGACTCGTGAGATTCAGAATTCCAATCTTTGTCACTCTACAAAGGGTCTGAGAACCACAGAAACTGTATCCTACTGGGTTTGGGAATATTATGACTAAATTTACTAAATGCGAAACCAAATGTGGAATGGCCTTGAAAATTCAAAAATGGTATTCATTCTATTTTAGATCCAAATTAGAGTAAGAAATTATTTTAAACAATTTTTTAGAATAATTTTAAGTGACGTAAAATAAGACCGTTGAAAACGTTTTTGTACGAATAAAATTCTAAAGAGAAAAGGTCTAAAACTTTAAGAATTACTTTATATAGAATATATAAAAAATTCTACGTTTGTAAAATACCTCTAGTCCCACAGATTTGCTTTTCTTTTACAAATTTATTTTGTTAATGTCTTATGACAGCATATTAAATACTTTCCAATATTAGTTCAGTGACCTAGTTTGCAGAAATATGACTTTATCACAGGAGTATATTTATCTTAAGTCAAAGGGGAGCTCCTGCAGCAGCCCATAAAATCTGACTTTGCTTCAGGAAGTACTTTTAACATGTCAAGTATCATGAATGGTTGTGAATTATAGTCTGACTCAAAAGATAAAACTTTACAAACCAAATTCATCACAATTAATACTTTAAAATAAGCATTTTAAGGCATTCTTTTAAAGTGATCTAAAATGCAAGATAATCAATTAAAATTTTAAAAGCTTATTTCTCCTTAAAGTCAGAAATCACTAAATGCAATTAATTCTCCACTACTTGTGTATTTTCCACACTTTTCGATTTAGAAGTTTCCTAATTCCTGGCTGGTTCCCCTATCACACAATAGGCTCTTCAATCCACTTCACCAGGCTGTTGTTTGCTTAGGGAAAACCACCGTAATAATACTAACCCAAATAGAAGATAATAAGTCAGTCTGCTGGGTAATGCACGTATCCTAAAAATATAAGCCATGAGCTTAAAGAATAAATACAATCAAACAAATTTCATTTCCTCAAATGCCTATCCACAAAATGTTAATCAGGGGTACTAAGGGGTATTAAATTACAGTATCCTCTTAAAAACAAAACAACAGAAAACTCTGTCTTTCAAGGTCAATTCAAACATCATCTGCAACGGATCCTTTCCACACATGATCCTTTTCTCTTTGAATCCTCGCAGCACTATATGCCTATTTATGGCATTTACCAAGTTCTTCCTTAAGTTTCAGTCATTCAGATAAAAACATATTTAATAAAAGTTACTAAGTCTTAGACACTGCAACTGGGAGCTAGACAAAAAAGGACAGCTGGGATTTTTAAAAATAAAGTTTCTGTACTAATATTACTATTTTAAAAAGACAATGTGTTTCTTACAAAAAAACCAGAAAACACAAACAGTAAATGAAAACCACAGAAAACACAATAAACTGTGCTAATTCAAGAACAATCACTGTTGGTCTTGACAAAAATCTTTCCAGATCACTTACACTACATGAACATGAATACACTTCTTTTCTTCAACAAAAACAGGATGATACCATATATAGTATTTTATGATCTCTTCCTATTTATTTCCTATTAATTAATGTATCAGATTTGGCTTCCCTGGTGGCTCAGTAGTAAAGAATCCACCTGCCAAGCAGGAGACTCTGGTTCAATCCCTGGGTCACAGAGAGTCCCTGGAGGAGGAAATGGCAAAGCCACTCCCGTGTTCTTGCCTGGGAAATCCCACTGACAGAGAAGCCTGGAGGGATCCATCAAGTATAACCATTAGAATTTGACAGGCAAAGATGGAGATAAGATGATTATTTAGGCAGAAAGAGAATGAGAGGTCTAGAGATAACAAAGCGGGTATGTTTTAGTCCTTTACTTTACTATACTACTTACAAGTATAAACACATACTGTCGAAAGCTTCAAGTCACTTTGACCTCTCCCCGCTCCAAAAAAAAAAAAAAAAAAAAGGGGGGGGGGTGCCCAAGTAAAACACTGGTGTTCACAGAAAAGTGGTATCTCTGGTACTCCTGTCAGGACTACCATTACTAACCCCAACAAACCCACAGCTACTTACAATTCCAGGAGATCATGTGCTTGGGTACAGCTCTACAACCTCTACACGACTACCACCACCTCTTCTGGAATTCACAGTTTATGAAGTTCATTAACTCACTCAAACATTTACTTAGCAGTTACCTATGACTGGTTCCAAATACGAAAAGGAGTACGTCAAGGCTGTATATTGTCACCCCGTTTAGTTAACTTATATGCAGAGTACATCATGAGAAACGCTGGACTGGAAACACAAGCTGGAATCAAGATTGCCGGGAGAAATATCAATAACCTCAGATATGCAGATGACACCACCCTTATGGCAGAAAGTGAAGAGGAACTCAAAAGCCTCTTGATGAGAGTGAAAGAGGAGAGTGAAAAAGTTGGCTTAAAGCTCAACATTCAGAAAACGAAGATCATGGCATCCGGTCCCAACACTTCATGGGAAATAGATGGGGAAACAGTGTCAGACTTTATTTTTCTGGGCTCCAAAATCACTGCAGATGATGACTGCAGCCATGAAATTAAAAGACACTTACTCCTTGGAAGGAAAGTTATGACCAACCTAGATAGCATATTCAAAAGCAGAGACATTACTTTACCAACAAAGGTTCATCCAGTCAAGGCTATGGTTTTTCCTGTGGTCATGTATGGATGTGAGAGCTGGACTGTGAAGAAAGCTGAGTGCTGAAGAATTGATGCTTTTGAACTGTGGTGTTGGAGAAGATTCTTCAGAGTCCCTTGGACTACAAGGAGATCCAACCAGTCCATTCTAAAGGAGATCAGCCCTGGGATTTCATTTTTTTTTTTTTTTTTTTTTAGCACAGAAAGAGTTTTTTGTTTTTTTTAATACCAAAAATCATTTACTTTGTTGCAAGTATAGGCGTCAATGCACATTTTGCCATTTAAGAGGAAAGAATGTGTGGATATCTGAGGGAACATATTTGTGGCTTGTTTCCATGATAGTTCAGAGCTCCCTATCCTGCCTGCCTAAAAGAGATCAGCCCTGGGATTTCTTTGGAAGGAATGATGCTAAAGCTGAAACTCCAGTACTTTGGCCACCTCATGTGAAGAGCTGACTCATTGGAAAAGACTCTGATGCTGGGAAGGATTAGGGGCAGGAGGAGAAGGGGATGACAGAGGATGAGATGGCTGGATGGCATCACTGATTCGATGGACATGAGTCTGAGTGAACTCCGGGAGTTGGTGATGGACAGGGAGGCCTGGTGTGCTGCGATTCATGGGGTCGCAAAAAGTCGCACACGACTGAGCGACTGATCTGATCTGATCTGATCTGATGTGTTAGGTACTATGTTACCTGCTGGCCCTACAAAGATGAATAAGGACCTCAATAGCAAGTTCTGCTTTCAAAAGCAAATGTCCTGCAGTAGGACCTGAACTAAAAAATGAGGACGAGTTCATACCCAATACAATGGCTATTATTCCAAAACAAAAACCCAGAAAATAACTAGTGTTGGTGAGGATACAGAGATACTGGAACCCTTGTGCATCGCTAGCAAAAATGTAGAATGGAGCAGCTGCTATACAAAACAGTTCGGAGGGTCCTCACAAAATTAAACAGAATTATCATGCTATCCTAAAATTTCACTTCTGAGAATAACCAAAAAAAATTTAAAGCAATGTCTGGAACAAATATTTATACATCTGTATTCACAGCAGCTATATTCGTAATAGCCAAAAAGTGGAAGGAACTCAAGTGTCTGATGCATGAATGATTAAACTAAACGTTGGGCATAAATATGCAATGAAATATTATTCAGTCTTAAAAAGGAAGGAAATTCTGACACTTGTTACGACGTGCATGAATCTTGAGGACACTGGACAAAGTGAAATAAGCCAATCACAAAAGGACAAATATTTTATGATTTCACTTAGATGAGGTACTGGAGTAGTCAAATTCAGAGAGAAAGAAAAAAAGTAGAATGGTGGTTGCCAAAGGTTGAGGGGAGGGGAGAACAGGGAATTAGTGTTTAATAGGTACAGTGTTTCAGTTTCAGAAGCTGAAAAAGTAAAGGATAGTGGTAATGACATACCAAGGTGACTGTACTTAATGCCACTGAACTGCACACTTAAAAATGACTGGAATGGGGGAATTCCTTGGTGGTTTCACGGTTAGGACTCTGAACTTTCACTGCCGGGGACTGGGTTGAATCCCTGGCTGAAGAATTAAGATCCCACAAACTGTATGGCATGCCAAAAAACAAACAAGAAAAGATTCAAATGGTAAATTTTATGTTATATATATTTTGTGTACATGCATGCTAAGTCACTTCAGTCATGTCCAACTCTTTGCAACACTATGGATTGTAGCCTGTCACACTCCACTGTCCATTGGATTCTCCAGGCAAGAATACTGGATTGGGAAGCCATGCCCTCCCTCGAGGGGATCGCCCCGACCCTAGGCTCGAACCCACATCTCCTGCATTGGCAGGCAGTTGCTTTACCACTAGTGCAACATGTATATTTTGCCACAATTAAAAAAAAATTCTGAGGAATATTATCTATAAGTGCTACTATGAAATAGCCAGGATATATTGTTAAGTAAAAAAAAAACAAGGTAGAGAAAACAAACAGTATGACACTATACCAAAAGAGCGTGGAAGAATATATAGCTATACACAGATATTATATAGACATTTTCTACAATTACTATAACTTTTAATGGAAGGATAAACAAAAAGCTTTAAAAAAAACCAACTACCCCCAAGGGAAGGAAAGAATAAGGTTAGGATTCAGCTGGTAAAGAATCCAGCTGCAGACTCGGGTTCAATTCCTGGGTCGGGAAGATCCCTTGGAGAAAGGATAGGCTATCCACTCCAGTATTCATGGCCTTCCCTGGTGGCTCAGATGGTAAATAATTTGCCTGAAATTCGGGAGACCTGAGTTCAATCCCTGGGTTGGGAAGATCCCCTGAAGGAGGGCATGACTACCCACTCCAGTATTCTTGCCTGCAGAATCCTCACGGACACAGGAGCCTAACAGGCTCCAGTCCAGTGGGTCTCAAAGAGTCAGACACAAATGAGTGACTAGGCACAAACACAGTCCAGAAACTAGACTCCTCTCAATGTACCTTGTCATAGATCTCAAGTTTTTAAACATGATTATAAAATAAATTTAAACAAAAAAAATTTTTAAGTCGTTCCTCAAAATCAAAATGAAAAACAAACCTACACTGTATATTGAGTTAAACCAAACAGAGGAGTGCTTAACTCTGAAACACAGCAATCTGACTGCACATCCTTGGTGAAATGCATCCTAAGGACATAAGAAATACAAAGAAACCTTACAGTGCTTTCAGTAATGATACTGATATTATGCTGAAATTATGTCATGTCTGTATATCATAAGGTTTTGGTATGAGAAGAAACAAAAATTCTAAAATTTTAAATAAAAACTCTCCAATAATATTTCATTACAAGTTATCAGTATAAACTCATGCTGAACTTTCTTTTTTTAAAAAAGTATTTCCTAGCTCCATCTTTGAAGAGACCTATAAATTCGTAACCTAGGATCAATAAGCATAGCACCCAGAGAGCAGTCTGTAAACGTCCGTGACAATTCCTTCCAACTCAAAGGAACCAGCGCTCACAAAAGAAACTGATAATTCAAGTTCTGAGGCAGAATTTTATGAAATGAGGTTGGATCATACCAGAAAGCAAGGAAGCAATCAGAAACCACTAGGGTAGTATCAAAAACACTTAGGAGCTATCTTGAAGAGGTGCTCACTGCCAAAAGCAGAACAGACTGAGCCACAACAAAATAATAACGGCAATGGACTGAAACCCATAAAATATGATAAAAATCCATGACTTCATAATGATACTTGAAAGGAGAATGATGATATTTGAAAGGAGAAAGATCTCATTAGTCACTTTTGAAAGATTCTTATGAATCAATTTATTATCCTAAAAACTAACAAAGGAGAACAGCTGCATATTTACTGTCTTTTTTATATAAACTGAACACAAGAGTAACTCAACAGTCCAATCATCAAAATGAGGAAGTTTCTGTTTATAAAGTATTCTAGCTGAGAAACGAAGAATGACAGAGTATCACCATTTTACAAACCCCTAATAAAATTCTAGACCTAGGGAAAGATCGACGGCTGCTAAAATTATACAGAGTAACAAGCAGATATTACAGGGCCTTGGAACTATTCTTTCAAAACAAAAACAGACAGAGGAACATGGTCAAAAGCATCACAGGGATGCAAACAGCAAAATGAAGTCTGAGACAATCTGCGGGGCAAGTGTGTTACGAGAAAAAAGGAAGATGGGAAACGGAAGGAGAAACTATAAATTAAGAGGCATATCAGTTCAGTTCAGTAGCTCAGTCATGTCCAACTCTTCGTGATCCCATGCACCGCAGCACGCCAGGCCTCGCTGCCCATCACCAACTCCCAGAGTCTACCCAAATCCATGTCGATCGAGTCAATGATGTCATCCAACCATCTCATCCTTTGCCGATCCCTTCTCCTCCTGCCCTCAATCTGTCCCAGCACCAGGGTCTTTTCCAATGAGTCAGCTCTTCGCATCAGGTGGCCAAAGTATTGGAGTTTCAACTTCAACATCAGTCCATCCAATCAACACCTAGGACTGATCTCCGTTAGAATGGACTGGTTGCATCTCCTTGCAGTCCAAGGGACTCTCAAGAGTCTTCTCCAACACCACAGTTCAAAAGCATCAATTCTTCAGTGCGCAGCTTTCTTTAGAGGCCAACTCTCACATCTATACATGACCACTGGAAAAACCACAGCCTTCACTAGACGGACCTTTGTTAGCAAAGTAATGTCTCTGCTTTTTAATATGCTGTCTAGGTTGGTCATAACTTTCCTTCCAAGGAGTAAGCATCTTTTAATTTCATGGCAGCAATCACTATCTGTAGTGATTCTGGAGCCCCCAAAAATAAAGTCAGCCACTGTTTCCACTGTGTCCCCATCTCTCTGCCATGAAGTGATGGGACCGGATGCCATGATCTTCGTTTTCTACATGTTGACCTTTAAGCCAACTTTTGCACTCTCCTCTTTCACGTTCATCAAGAGGCTCTTTAATTCTTCTTCACGTTCTGCCATAAGGGTGGTGTCATCTGCATATCTGAGGTTATTGATATTTCTCCCGGCAATCTTGATTGCAGCTTGTGCTTCTTCCAGCCCAGCGTTTCTCATGATGTACTCTGCATAGAAGTTAAATAAGCAGGGTAACAATATACAGCCTTGACATACTCCTTTTCTTATTTGGAACCAGTCTGTTGTTCCATGTCTAGTTCTTCCTGACCTGCATACAGGTTTCTCAAGCGGAAGGTGAGGTGGTCTGGTATTCCCATCCCTTTCAGAATTTTCCACAGTTTATTGTGATCCACACAGCCAAAGGCTTTAGCATAGTCAATAAAGCAGAAATAGATGTTTTGCTGGAACTCTCTTGCATTTTCCATGATCCAGCGGATGTTGGCCATTTGATCTCTGGTTCTTCTGCCTTGTCTAAAACCAGCTTGAACATCTGGAAGTTCTCTTTCCACGTATTGCTGAAGCCTGGCTTGGAGAATTTTAAGCATTACTTAATTGCCAACATCCGCTGGATCATGGAAAAAGCAAGACAGTTCCAGAAAAACATCTATTTCTGCTTTATTGACGATGCCAACGCCTTTGACTGTGTCGACCACAATAAACTGTGGAAAATTCTCAAAGAGATGGGAATACCAGACCACCTGACCTGCCTCTTGAGAAATCTGTATGCAGGTCAGGAAGCAACAGTTAGAACTGGACATGGAACAACAGACTGGTTCCAAATAGGAAAAGGAGTACGTCAAGGCTGTATATTGTCACCCTGCTTATTTAACTTCTATGCAGAGTACATCATGAGAATCGTTGGGCTGGAAGAAGTACAAGCTGCAATCAAGATTGCCGGGAGAAATAGCAATAACCTCAGATATGCAGATGACACCACCCTTATGGCAGAAAAGTGAAGAAGAACTAAAAAGCCTCTTGATGAAAGTAAAAGAGGAGAGTGAAAAAGTTGGCTTAAAGCTCAACATTCGGAAAACAAAGATCATGGCATCCGGTCCCATCACTTCATGGCAGAGAGATGGGGACATGGTGGAAACAGTGTCAGACTTTATTTTTCTGGGCTCCAAAATCACTGCAGATGGTGACTGCAGCCATGAAATTAAAAAACGCTTACTCCGTGGAAGGAAAGTTATGACTAACCTAGATAGCATATTCAAAAGCAGAAATATTACTTTGCCAACAAAGGTCCGTCTATTCAAGGCTATGGTTTTCCCAGTGGTCATGTATGGATGTGAGAGTTGGACTGTGAAGAAAGCTGAGCGCTGAAGAATTGAAGCTTTTGAACTGTGGTGTTGGAGAAGACTCTTGAGAGTCCCTTGGACTGCAAGGAGATGCAACCAGCCCATCCTAAAGGAGATCAGTCCCGGGTGTTCAATGGAGGGACTGATGCTGAAGCTGAAACTCCAATATTTTGGCCACCTCATGCGAAGAGTTGACTCATTGGAAAAGACTCTGATGCTGGGAGGATTGGGGGCTGGAGGGGAAGGGGACGACAGAGGATGAGATGGCTGGATGGCATCACCGACTCGATGAACATGAGTTTGAGTGAACTCCGGGAGTTGGTGATGGACAGAGAGGCCTGGCGTGCTGCGATTCATGGGGTTGCAGAGTCGGATGCGACTGAGTGACTGAACTGAACTGAACTGAACTGGAGTGTGAGATGAGTGCAATTGTGCGGTAGTTTGAGCATTCTTTGCCTTTGTCTTTCTTTGGGATTGGAATGAAAACTGACCTTTTCTGGTCCTGTGGCCACTGCTGAGAGTTCCATATTTGCTGGCATATCGAGTGCTGCACTTTCACAGCGTCATCTTTTAGGATTTGAAATAGCTCAACTGGAATTCCATCACCTCCACTAGCTTTGTTCGTAGTGATGCTTCCGAAGGCCCACTTGACTTGACATTCCAGGATGCCTGGCTCTAGGTGAGTGATCACACCATCGTGATTACCTGGGTCGTGAAGATCTTTTTTGGACAGTTCTGTGTATTCTTGCCACCTCTTAGTATCCTCTGCTTCTGTTAGGTCCCTACTATTTCTGTCCTTTATTGAGCCCATCTTTGCATGAAATGTTCCCTTGGTATCTCTAATTTTCTCGAAGAGATCGCTCGTCTTTCCCATTCTATTGTTTTCCTCTATCTCTTTGCACTGATCGCTGAGGAAGGCTTTCTGATCTCTCTTTGCTATTGTTTGGAACTCTGCATTCAAATGAGGATATCTGTCCTTTACTCCTTTGCTTTTCCTTCCCATCTTTTCACAGCTATTTGTAAGGCCTCCTCAGACAGCCATTTTGCTTTTTTGCATTTCTATTTCTTGGGGATGGTCTTGATTCCTGTCTCCTGTACAACGTCAATTGTACATTGGAGACAACTGTACTGTACCGTGTACTTGGCAATTGAGACAGTTCAAAATGGTGTGCCAAACTCAGGAATGAGCAATCTTGTTTCTATCAAAAGCCACAATACTCGGGGAAAAGACAGACATCAAGTTAAGAACTTCAGAAAAATTTAATGTGTGTGTTTGTGTATAAATGCACGTTTTGTAAAGAGAAATAAACATACTAACATACTAACAAGGATCTTTTCTCCAATTTAATAAATGGACATTCACCCCATTTATTTGAACATGTTCCAATTTCAATCGAAGTACTGAGGAGGAATTCTCTATACCCAATGAAAGAACACCCAACTTGTTGATTGTGAACAATAATAAGCAAATTTGAAATAACCCAAATTCTGCAATTTCTCTCCTGGCATCCTTAGCTCAATACCATGTATTATTTCATTCGAAGCACTCATTTTGATTTCACCAAACATCAGTACAGGAATGAACCCAAGGCAGGCTTGAAGCCTGGGTCTGCTGAAAGATGCTTTACCTAGGAAATGTCTTTCGACTCATCCAGTCCCACAAAGAACACTCAAGAATGTGCTGGGGTTACCTGCTCCAATTATTTGCTCCCACTAAAAGCTGGCAAGCTGATCCAAAGTTCCTGGATCAGAGACAGGACGGTGTCATCAGCAGACAAGTCCTTGTAAGGACCTAAGAATCCTTACTTCTATTTGCAAGTGTGCTGTGTTGATTGCTGAATTTCCATATCCTTTGCTATTACAGAAACTTTACACTCTCAGACTGTCAGGAGACTCTGTCAGTGGCATCACTGGCCTGATATGACAACCAAGCCAACTATCCCCGACATCACTTCATATCACCAGAGCTTTCTCTTACACATCTAGGTGCTCTCCCTAGAATGAGTGAAATTCAAAAAGATGCAGTCTCACTGCCAGCAAAATGTCTAGCCTATATGGGCATGTTTGAAGAGAGGACAGAGACAGCTCACCATGCCACCACCATTATGAAAGCCCCAGGAGCCCACAATGAGAGATGCAAATTCATATGAAACAAATACATCGTCTTTCTAGTACTTTCTCTCTAGGGTCACTTAGAAATGAAATCTGGAATAGAATGAACACTTCTGGACCATCTATTCTGCATCATGCATTGTGCTAGCTACTTAAATCTCTCACTTAATCCTAATAGCCATTCAAAGTATTTTTGTTATTAGTGCCTTTTCACAAATGATTTTCACAAAGATGTTGAAGTGAAGTGAAGTGACTCAGTCGTGTCTGACTCTTTGCGACCCCATGGACTGTAGCCTACCAGGCTCCTCCGTCCATGGGCTTTTCCAGGCAAGAGGACTGGAGTGGGTTTCCTTCTCCAGATCACAGAGATGTTAGGTGACTTAATTTCAAAGCCAGAGGGATGGTATGGGGAGGGAGGAGGGTTCAGGATGGGGAACACATGTATACCTGTGGCGGATTCATTTTGATATTTGGCAAAACTAATACAATTATGTACAGTTTAAAAATAAAATAAAATTTAAAAAAAAAAAATAAAAAATAAACTAAAAAAAAAAAAAGTTCAAAGTCTGAAAGCTACTACGTGAAAGAGGCAAAAGTTAAACCCAAATCAGTATATAAATCTTTATGACTTCTTTCTTACAACTCTATTTGCTTTCCAAAGGGATTATACTGACTTAAAATGATACCAGAACCAAAGATAGTCCTCCTTCATTTTTTTGGTGAGAGAACTGGGTAGTTTTAACACCCAACAGGGACTACCATGCAAGGAACCAAATTCCTATATTAAACCAATACCCACAGTCTATACCAAATCTCTCCTTACCAGTTAGACTGTGTGTAGTCAGTGGCAGAGCAGAAATATTTTATTCAACCTCTACAATATTTTCAAGTATTTGGACTATACAAGTTGCCCTCTACGTTTCCAAATCTATCAATAATCATCTTTCTACAAAATTTCCCAGATTTATGCTAGTTTACTTGGAAGTATTAAATCTTTGAATTTTACAATAAAATGAAGATTCCAAAACAAGTAGTATTCGATTTGCTGAAAGCACTGTAACAAAGGATTAAAGACTAAAATTAAGACAACAACAACAACAACTTTAAATTCTAGGTACTATGTAGCTACATTAATATTAGAATATGAGAAAACGGTAAAAGCTATCACTTTCACAGAACTTACTCCAGAAGTACTGTGCCAAATACTTTATAAATGCTTCATGTTGTATAAACGCTTCATTTTGTAGCTTCCAAAGTGTTAACTCTATTTTACAAGCAAAGTGACAATGGTAAGAAAGCCCAAGTAACTTGACCAAAGTAATACAGATAGAAAGTGGTAGCTGCTGCTGCAGTTTATACACTTCCAAAGCTTTTACCTCTTGTCGTCACAGTTTACTGCCCCCTAATTCCTATCTGGTAAACATACCTTTGTCCACAATTCTAAAACCGCTGTTGAAACACATACAAAATTATTTAAACCTATTATTAACTGTATCCATTAATTTGTCATAGCTTCTAAAGTAAGATAATTAAAAAGTGCCTAAAGATGGTAACAACAACCCTGTATGCGAGACAGCAAAAGAGACACAGATGTATAGAACAGTTTTTTTGGACTCTGTGGGAGAGGGAGGGGGGGATGATTTGGGAAAATGGCATGAAAACATGCATAATATCATATAAGAAACGAATCGCCAGTCCGGGTTCGATGCGGGATACAGGAAGCTTGGGGCTGGTGCACTGGGATGACCCAGAGGGATGGTATGGGAAGGCAGGTGGGAGGGGGCTTCAGGATGGGGAACACGTGTATACCCGTGATGGATGCATGTTGATGTATGGCAAAACCAATACAATATTGTAAAGTAACAAAAAATAATAATAATAAAAATAAATAAATAAATAAAAGTGCCTAAAGAATTATCATTAGAAAAATTCAAGTAAGGCAACCGATTTTCAGGACGTATTGAGAGGTCAACAACAGATAATTCACACAACAAAACCTCTATCACTGCTTGGGAGTTACTGTTCTTAAATTGATGTAAAGATAGTAAGACCAGGATACCATCTTAAGTATTTAAGACAATGTAAATACTGTAAACCCACCAGCCTAAAGGCTGAACCAAAGCACCCATTTTCAAAATCATGTTACCTTCAATATTTACTAAGTGAATTATGAATAGTATTATTATAGTCTGCTCTTTAAGGTCTTATTATCAAATAACAGAAAAGATGTAACCATAACTTGGACAATTTAAACTTCTGAAAAGCTATTACTTCCCCAGTTCCAATGTTTCAAAGTTCTTCATAAAAGAATAATATCTGAAAACTAAGATAAGTAACATCCCCCAAACATGAAATCTTCAATCTATCAGAGTCTGAGCGTAAATACATAACTTTTTAATGTACAAGATGCAGTTAAAAATAACATGTTAGTTGTTCCTGTTGTTTATCAAACACATTCATTAGACTGATTAAAAGGGCAATACAAGAATAATTTTCTACAATATGCCAAATAATAGATGAAGTCTTACCTCCATTGCTGAAACTACCATCTGTTGGTCATAGTGATTCAGAAGATTGGGCATGGAGGCAGTGTTATAAGGCAAATCCTGGCACACCCTCAAGGTAATAGGCTCAAAGAAAATAAACTGTGCCTACCTGTATGGCCCACAAACATAGTCAAGGGCCACAGTTAAAAGATGATCCAACTCATAGCCACGCTTTCTCGATTGAATGGGATTCGGATGATCAGGCCTACTCAAGATGTATTTTAGATCTTTGTACACCTACAGGTCTCAGCTTGAAAGTACTTCTTCTATCTTACTGTTAAGTTCTTCAAACAGAATTACTCTGCACCGTCAGAGGTTTGTTAGCTTGGTCTCACAAAAGGCATTTGGTTTTGGTTTCACAATATGGGAAAATGACATCATCTTGCCTCTTCTTTTCATTTTCTTACATCGGGTACCATGTGGCCAACGTGTCAAGTTGATCAACCACATTCCCAAACAACAGATTCCATCTTAGGAGAAGAGCTATTTCTTCCTTTGACTGAAATATCTGAAAAATAATTGAAAAAAAAATGGGTGAAATTAGCAATTTCCTCTTAAAATATTACAAGCTTGATATTAAAACTTTGATTAGCTCAGTAAAGTTGCAGGATACAAAATCACTATACAAAAATCAGTTGCGTTTCTACACACTAACAATCAGCTACTAGAAAGAGAAATTTTAAAATACTGCCTTTGGGACTTTCTGGTGGTCCAGTGATTAAAACTGCACACATCCACTGATGAGCTCCAGTGCACTCCCTGGTGGAGAACTAAAATTCCAAGCGCCAGGCCTGTGGCTAACAACAACAACAACGATCACAAACTTTGACTGCCTTACAGATAAAATACATGGATATTTCAGAAAAGATACGACAGTTTCTCTACCTTCTCATTCTTGCTATAGATATACAAGAGAATCCATAAACAGCATTTAAAGGAAAGCACTATTTCCTCCCTCAGTTGTTTATATAACATATAGTTTAATTTCCCATCTACAGTGGTAGTTTTTCATTTGTCACAAGACATAATTGATCCATTTTGAAAACCTTGCTTGCTGCTGTCCTAAATTTTATTTAAATATCTGCCACACTTAATAACAAGTTATTTAAATGTTATTATATACGTTTTAATCATTACATGATTCAGCAGATGGTATCTGTGAAAGGTGTAAACTCTAAAGATATGGATTGAAGCCTCTTTCCAACTATGTGAATCACTTAACTTCTCTGAGCTCAGAATTTTCCTTTCTAAAAACTGCACCTCCCTGTCAAAGATGTATGAGTGAATTATAAAATAATGCCCTCTATAAAAGGTAAAGCAACATCAAACTTTAGGTCGTTTTATTACTGAATGACAGCAGATACAAAGACTTACTTCTATCAACCAATACTGAACTGGCAAACAGAAGATTCTAAAAGTAGCATCAGGACATTTTCCCAACAATGCTTCATCCTTTTAGATAGTACAAAAATTCAGTACATAGATGGAGAAAACGTTTGACCAACAAATGCCTCATTATACACAGTCAGGCTGCAGAGAAGAGTCAACTCTAGAAAGTTACAGCATGGAATAGGAATGATTTCCAGTTAAGAGTTTCTACCAAGTTTCAGAGTTGGATTTGACACTGCCTTTCCTGGGGGCTTCCCTGGTGGCTCAGACAGTAAAGAATCCGCCTGCAATGCTAGAGACATGGGTTCGATCCCTGGGTTGGGAAGATTCCCTGGAGGAGGAAATGGCAACCCACTCCAGTATTCTTGCCTGGAGAATGCCATGGACAGAGGAGCCTGGCAGGCTACAGTCCGTGGGGTCGCGGAGAGTTGGATGCAACTTTCACATGCACTTTTTTTCTAGGGACAAAAATATGCATCTCTTTTGGGGCTGGAAGGGTAAGTAGAGTGGAAGGCAGGATTGGTAGGAAAAAAGCATATTCTAAAACTATCATACTTCCATTTGGTTTTGTAATGATGTTAAGTCTGCTTTTACTTTATTTTTGCTTCACAGATGTCAAATATTTCTGCTTGAAGTACACAACCTCAGCTGGGAAAACATGAGAAAGTCAGGTTCAGAAATTCTCAGAGACCCAGGTTAACAGGACAACTCAAATAGATATTAGGGCCTGTGACAGAGAACTTGAACCGTCTTGGCTAAAGCAGAGAAAGAAACTGTCCTTTGCGCACTACCAATGACAGGGACCTCTGCCTCCCAGGCTTTCATTACTGGGCAGAAAAAACTATTTGGAGAAAGAAAAGCCATGGCTGAATCTTGCCAATTTCTCCCCCAAGCATATGGTCTTGAGTAGAAGAAGAGAAAAGTAAAGTCTACAACCTTAGGAATTAGAGACACCGAAGTCACAAGCAACCTCTGCCCCAAACGTTTCATCTCTCTAATACGGAAATCTCTAAATCAGAAATATTTGTTAAAGCTTCTTGGCCTGCCATTTTCTTTCCTCCTTCAAGCTGGGCCCAGAAATGTGATGTCTGGCTATGGAAAAGAGATATTAAACACAGTCATGTATATTTAAGCTTAATTATCATGCAGCACGGTACCAATTATGCATATTATTACATGTGTCAAATAAGCCCTGAAAGCTTTATTTGGCTACAGTACCAAACATCCATAGAAGTTCCATTTTTGTAGTTTGCTCCTTATGCAGCATGTTCATCTGCTTGCAACTTAAAAAAAATTAAAGGGGACATTGCTCCCTACTGAATGTGTGTATAACAATGAGAATTTCAAATTTTTCATTTAGACTATTATTCAAGCTGTATGGGTTCTAAATTTACGGTTCAAAGAAGATGACCACACAAAACTTGAGGCAGAAACAAGGTAATGTTGAGTTTTTTAAACTAGATGAGAAACCCCCTTATACTTCTGTCTACTCTATTTTACTTGTTTTTCCCTCAGTTATTCCTTTTGCCTCATTTACAAACAATGCTTCTCACAGACTTACAAAAGTGCTTTCCTTTATGCACTTTAACATTCAAATTTCCATATATCCAAACATTTTTGTAAAATTATTGTTAGCCTGGGATAGGATAAAACCTTAATACATTAAGACTGTAGTTTACGATTATTAAGATAAATAAGAAAAAACAGTAGAATGCCATGAGACAAGAAGAAAAACAGGAACAGTAAAAATATTAAGGAATTCATATTTCTTCCAAATTAGAGGTTCCCTCATTTTAATGTGCAGTAGATTCATAGCAACCCCACGGGTCTAAGAAATCCAAACCTCTGGAAAATGAATGATATACATGCATTCTAATGATTATCTCTGTACTGTTACAAGTGATCTATAAGTTATATTTTGAGAAATGCTATCCTAAAATAGAATAACTTAAAACAGTACAGAATATTTGCACATAATTATGTGCTTAGCAAAAGTAATATATAAAATGAATTTTTTTAAAGCAGATAAAGAATACTACCTTAATAGAAAAATCGAAAAAGGACATAAATTTACAAATGGCCAACAAACATATGAAAAGATACTCAACTTTACTAATAAAAACATACAAACATGATATTTAACATTTTTGCCAATCAGATGAGCAAAGTAAGAATAACAGAACACAGTATAGGAGAGGGTGCAGAAAAAGGAATATATTCAACATTCCAACACATGGAAGTACTTTTTTTTTTTTTTTTGGCTGTCTCACACGGCTTGCAGAATCTTAGTTCCCCAAACAAGGACTGAACCCGGGCTAGAGTAGTGGAGTGTCTAACCACTAGACCGCCAGGAAATTCTCCATTTTCAAATACTACTGGAGGAAAAGCAAAGTAGTTGGTATTTCAAAAAAATAGCTATGGACATCAAAAGCCCTTAAAATGTATATAATTTGATTCAGCAGACCCATTCTACAATTTATGCTAAGAAAGTAAACACAAGTACACATGATGTATAACTGAAATGTTAGTACAAAAACCCAGAGACAATCTGAAAGTCTGCCAATATGGAATTGGTTAAACTAAGGTACAACCAACCCATAACACACTCACTAAAAATGATGAGCAGGATCTGTATATACTGACTTCAAACGACAGTAACACTACAAAAACTGAAAAATAAAATTTTAAATGGTTTACAAAACAGCATATAGTCTCCCACTTCTGTCAAAAATATACATACACGGGACAGAATAAAACTACCTGAACTGTTTAAAAATACAATATTATAGGGACTTCCCTGGCAATCCAGTGATTAGGACTCCACACTTCTACGTCAGGGAGCTCGAAGTTCATCACTGGTCAGGGAATTAAGGTCCCACAAGCTGCACAGCGTGGTCAAAAAACAAAAACAAAACAAAAAAGTAGTAAAGTATTATAAATGCTGCAATGTTATTTTAAAGTCTGTCGCATGTTATTTATGTATGGGAACATTAAGTGCTAAATCTATGAATGTGTGCTGACAATACTACTACTTGAATCAATGATTTACTGGCTGTTGATTAAATAACAAGCCAAGGGACACAAAAATACCCTCCTACAGGTAGCAAGAAAAGCGCCTTCTCAAGAGGGTCTTAGAAGCCCGGGCAGAAAAGTGAATTCAGAGGGCCTCTGTGCTCCAAAGAAATAGCCTGATAGAGAGAGAAAAAGAAAGACATGGGGATCAGAGCTCTGATGGAGCAAAGGTGTTTTAATTAACATGGTGTGGGCATATAGACTGTCTTCCAAGGTAGTTTTTCTCAGCAAAGATAAAGATTAAAATTCCAGACTTACAAAACATAGGTGATCCATATTAAAGAGAGAGAGAGTTGTAAACAATCACTTTTACCGTATGGTTCACAAGAAGGAAGAGGGTACTTACCTCCGTATAGAAAATCTAGTGAAGGAAATGCCTGGATTTCTCAGCCCCCGGGAGACACTTGAGTATTTAGGAATTAGTAAGGAACAGAGAATTTCTGACAGATCCAAAACAGCACACAGGAAGCCTCCTGTTAAATGCTTCCTGAAAACTAATTACCTTATTTTCCTGACATTTCAAAGCATTTGGGGGGAGGGGGGTAGAGGAGGAACCTCTTATTTCACTAAATAAAAGGCAACACTGTAAGAAGAACTGCATCTTAATTATCTTTTATTTTCAGCGACATCCTTGCAAGCCTGCCCACTTAAACTTTTACATCACTTTCCTATCTTATTACCTCTATGTTGTGGTTTGGTACTTCAAACAAACACTTTTTTTTCCCCTTCTTCTTATGGAGTAAAAAGATGGTATTGATTTGCTTAAAAGTACCGATGAGGGGGAAAAAAAGGATGGAGGGAAATCATTATCTTGAGGAGTAAATGGTTCTTAATAACAGAACTACGGATTTATCCATCCCTTTGACTGTTAGCATGCCACTAAAGGCTAAAAGAAGGCTCAAGAGGGAGGTTAACATCCCCCTCGTCAAGTGTTTGTTTCCTTGCTCCTGCGGTATTGGCTTTGCCAAGTAACCCAATTCCCGTACATAAACGTTACAGGTCTCTCCAAACTACTTCTATAAAATAAGATATTGTTTGACCAATCTTATCGAGCAGTCATTTATTTCTATAGCTGCTGGTCTGCTCTGCTGCTCTGTCTGCCTACATTCAGAAGGGAACAAAAATTCAAAATTTCATTTATTCTGGGCCCAGAACCAGACCTTTTGTCCTTCCTAGATATTTTGCAACTTCGAGTTGACTCCTCTGCCTAAATTACTGGCATATGCTTTTGTTCTTTTAAGAAAGAAAGAAAGAAAAAACCACCCCTTATTCTCTTATTGAGGAAGGCAACTAATTCTGAAAAAGGCCTCTAGGAAGATGTTAAAATGTCTTGAAATGTTTAACAGAACCTTATTTCAGAGGCTATGGATGAACCTCCCCGAGGTACCCCAGGGCAAACACACGGAGCGTCCAAGGGGGCAGAGGGGAAAGCCTCGAGGAGGCATATGCAGACTTTGCAAAACTGATGGGAGGGAGGAGAGGGGACAACTTTCAGGACTAGAAACAGGAAGCAGTCCAGATGCTGCGATGCCGCCCGCACCCCCGCAACCAGCCCTCCGTGCATCGTCCCCCCGGCAAGCAGCTGCGTGCTCCACCCACAGCCCCCAGTGGCCTGGCAGCGCCACACGCCCCTGCGGCGCAGACCGAGCCCCAGGGCTGGGCCGAGGGCAGCGCGCAGGGAGCGCGGGCCACACTCGAACAGGTTGCTCGGCGCAGATTCGGGACCGAGAGGGTTAATCCAGTCCGCGCGCACAGTCCGCCCAGCCCCAAACTCGGGCTCCCCCGCCGGCCCCGCCACCCACCCCGAGAAAGCCCGGAGACACCCCTCCACAGCACAGCGCCCAAGGCTTTTGTTTTGTCGGAGACGAGAATAACGATCCTTGAGGAGGAGGTGCCACAGCTGCTCGTGGCTCTTCGGCACAGGCTTAGACCGAGGAGCGGGCAGCCGCCGCGGCACCTCCTCATTCCCCACTCCCAAGTCCTTTTCCCGCTGAGCAGGACGGGAAGGGGCCTGCACGACCCGGGGCTCACCTCACACATCGGGGCCGGGCTCCCGTGGGGCTGCGGCGCCGGCCGGGGGCGGCCGCAGGTCCCTCAGGTAAACAGAGCCAGCGAAGACCACCAGCGTGCGCCTCCGAGCGACCGAGAGCTTTCGCGATGGCCGCGGCACATGCGCACGCACGTACGGCGCAGGCGCGCTGCGCACGCTCGGCCGAGCGCTCCTATTTTGAGCCCAGCTTCTGGATACCCGTCTGCAGGTTTCGTTGCTCTTGACCTCGCGCCGAGGCTGATGCCCGGCCCTGTCCTGCTCCGGCGGAGTCGTTCTGCGCTCTGGAAGCTTTTCTTAAATGCCCTCAGTCCCCTTTGCAAAGCTCTCCCTCCCTTCCCTGCTGAGACAGTGCAGCGACTCGCATCACTCAAGCCTGGAACGCTATTATTGAGAGACCACCAAAACCTGTTTGAGAACCAGCGTGCCCCCTGGGAATCCGGGGATTGGAATTGATTAAGAGGCGGGTGCTGAGAGTGGTACTGGGTGCAGATAGAGGTAGTCAGCTTTCATATTGCAGAGCTCCAGGCTGAAGCAGCAGAGCAGATACCCTCTTTACCAACACCCACTTTAGTGAGCAGGTGGGGCTTGAGGTTATTGGTGACATGCCCCATCTTCTGTTCTTTGAGAAATGTTTCTTCTCTCTTTTTCTTCGTAAGTGATTTTATTTTTTTCTACCTAAGCTATTTCAGAACTTAAAGATTCCTTAGAAATCATCTAAACCTAACCTCTCATTATTCAGACGTGGAAAAGAATGGTCCAGAAAGGTTAAAAAGACTTAGCCAAAGCCAGGCAGCGTTTTAAGGGCTGAGTCTGGATTCACTCATTCCAAGCCAAAGCTGTTACCTTTGCCTCTATCATTTTACCTACCTTCCTTTCTCTTCCTTTCCCTCCCTTTTCAACCTAGACTTCACAGGCATCATTTTGTTCTATGGTAGCACACAGGACTTAAAGAAATACTTTGATCTTGTAGCATAGTATGACTGTACTTAAGGTTCTTCAACTGTACACTTGCTTAAAATGGTGTATTTTAGTATGATCTTCTGTCTGAATCTTTGCCACCCCATGTTAGGAGACTGACCAAAAACAGCTATATAATCTGTGGTTTGTCCAAACCCTTGGGACACATCTCTGTGGCCTCTTTAATTATAGGCAACTATTTTATACAAAGAAAAGTGGAAGTGTTAGTCCCTCAGTCGTGTCCGACTCTTTGTGAGTGATCCAATGGACTGTAGCCCACCAGGTTCCTCTATCCATGGACTTCTCCAGGCAAGAATACTGAAGTGGGTTGCCATTCCCTTCTCCAGGGGATCTTCCCGACCCAGGGATGGAACCCAGGTCTCCTGCATTGCAGCCAGATTCTTTACTGTTTGAGCCACCAGTGAAACAATCTGTTTTGAAGATGCTCCCTAAATGACAATAAATACTGAGCTTAGACAGTCATAAATATCGTTTAATGTCAGAAGATGAGCTATGCGAATTGCACCATAAAGGGGATCTGAAATGACATTTTCAATTTCGTTAATAAATACTAATGCAGTAATACTTTCTAAAAAAAAAATAACATTGATCCATAGGCTGATTCTTATCAAGTCATTGTGTCTTGTGGAGCCAACACTGCCTCTACTGAAGGTGAGTGAAGCAGCTAAGAGCATTTATGAAAAGCAGTATAGACCTGCTTCGGGTACTTCTAGATCCCTTGTACCTTCAGATCCTCTAGAGATGTGCTGCTCTCGCATTTTTATGCAATTTACACATGGTCTTGTGAAAACTGTCAGGCATAGAACATATCTTGGCTCCTAGTGGGAGGTGGGAATGATGTAGAAATTATCGTTGAATGTATCAACATGATCACATCTCAGAAATAGACCACTGAGTGAAAGAAGCGAACTACAAAGTATGTAAATTATGATAGCTCTTTAAAACAGTCACACTGTTTACAAGGCCAAACATGTATATATAATAAGCAAAAAAAGTGGACAAGTAGGCAGCACACTAAATTTTATGACAGTGGATGCTTCTAGGCAGGCAGGGTGGGAAATGAGATCTGGGCAGCATGTAAAACAGGCTTCAACTCTTAATCACACACATGAAGCAAAATGTTAACATTTTTAAAAAATCTCTGCAGGGAGAAAAGGGTGTTTCTTAGGCAAGTCTGTAAACTTTTCTTTATGGTTGAAATGTTTCCTTTAAAAATAATGTTGAGGGGCTTCCCTGGTGGTCCAGTAACTAAGATTCCACCCTCCCAATGCAGAGGACCTAGGTTTAATCCCTGGTCTGGGAACTAGTGAAAGACAGGGAAGCCTGGAGTGCTGCAGTTGATGGGGTTTCAGAGTCACACACGACTTAGCGACTGAAGAACAACTGGGAACTAGATTCCACAAACTGCAACTAAAGATCCAAGATCTTGTGTGCTGCAACTAAGATCCAGTGCAGCCAAATAAATATTTTTAAAAGGAATTAAAAAAAAATTAAATGAAAGTAATGTTAAATTTTCAAGGACATTGAGCCAATGTGCTCACCGTGAACACAATGTGAATGGTGGTGTTCACTGGGGGATCAGCAGTCACACTGATGAAGGGCTGAACAAGGAGAGGTCCAGAGGATGCTAGTTAAGAGGATCAATGAAAGGGACCTTATTTTCAGGGATAAAAATATTCAGATCTAACAGGGATAAAGTGTCGGGCTCTCTTTAATCCCATCTTTCTTTCATTCAATGTTATAACCACCAATAGAAAGTCTTTAGGGCTTCCCTGGTCGCTCAGGAACTTCACCGAGACCCAACACTCTCCCAGGGAGTTGTTAAAACTGGTCTCTTTCTGGATGAACCCATTTTGAAACCATCCATGTTAACCGGTAATACATGGTAATTCAGTATTGCATCTACTTACCTCCCCCAGGCCTCCACCCCTGCAAAAGTCTTTGTTTATTCATTTTACGTACCACCTGATCATAAAACATACAACCATACTTAAAACCACTGGGATGGAATTCAGACACCATAAGTTTCAGTTTGGCCACTTACTGAGCCTTTGTCAACTCTAAAGAAAGCAGCAACCTCTATGAGCTTTACTTTTCATTTTCATTTTAAACGGGAGATATACGAATGCTGCCTATTTCAAAACAATGAAACAATATAAACATAGGGTTTACATTTATTTACCTTGGAAGAGAGTACATTTTTATGTATTTTAGAGAACGTGAGATAATGAGAAAAGTCTTCTTTTTTGAATTTGGTTAGCTGCTGCCCATAAGAACTGTTTTACACTTCCCAGATGTCCCTTCTGAAATGTTGTTTTTCTCCAGCATTAGTTTATAGTTCTATACCAGTAGTTATTTCTACATTGTACTTTCAAATCCTCCTCATTAGATTTCTTTTTTTTTATTCTTGCATTCTCACTCTGCCTCTCATTACATGGTAGATGCTTCATAAATTTCATTAATGAAATTAGACCAGATTGAAAAATTCCCCAAATTTGGAGTTATCCTTATTCAGGCATGCCATCTGCTGGTTCCCTGGTGTATCTGTTAGTCGGCCTGAATTCCTTAATCCAATCAAGTACAATTCATGTGGAAGCATTGCTGAGTTTGTGTGTTGGGCAATTTTCCCACGTTCTTTCACTTCCTGTGTGCAGGTGCTATTCTTTCATTGAACCTCTCCAGAATTGTTTTTCCTGCAACCTTCTTTTACCTGTTGGCCACTCTAAAAACCCGGAGAAACGGAGTTTACGTTTCAGAACCCCGGTGTGACCAGAACGATATAACTGGGCATGCTCAGTAGGTTGGCCTGATTTGGAACATACTTACAGGTTGAAAGGGGGCATTTAATGCTGTTTGTTTCAGGATTGGCTGCATATTCGTCCTGGCACTCTATTGAGAGATGGCAGCCTTTCCCACCCTCTGGGCCCTCCCACTTTTCCATTTTGTCCCCGTGCCCAAATTTGGAGCCAGCCCTCCAGGATCTCCCAGCCAATCAAGAGACCACACATTGTTGCCTAAGAGACCCCGGATGCCAGCGAAAAGATTTATAGGTAGTGATTGGCCTACTGGAAGGGGTGGGGGCTAGACGGAGTCACAGAAACAGGAGCTATGGCAACACCAGCGCTAGAGGCTTGAGGAGAAAGACTTGAAGAGAAAGCCTTAAAGAGGTGAGAGCAGTGATCGCTGCATGAAAAAGATGGAGACTCTTTTGAGAGCTCTTCTCTCAGGTCCTCCTGAGCTTCTCACGAGGCTTGGCAGTGACCCCGGGAATTACATTTTGCTGTGTATTAGCAGTTAAATGACCAGGTGCATCGTATATATGAAATTAACAACCAACAAATAATTACTTCTGTGCTTATCAAAGCACTAGGTCTTTGCATTGTCTTATAGTTTCTCTTTGTTTCCACCTAGTTGAATATAAGATGAATTCATATTTAAATCTAGATCAGATCAGATCAGATCAGTCGCGCAGTCGTGTGCGACTCTTTGCGACCCCATGAATCGCAGCACGCCAGGCCTCCCTCTCCATCACCAACTCCCGGAGTTCACTGAGACTCACGTCCATCGAGTCAGTGATGCCATCCAGCCATCTCATCCTCTGTCGTCCCCTTCTCCTCTTGCCCCCAATCCCTCCCAGCATCCGAGTCTTTTCCAATGAGTCAACTCTTCGCATGAGGTGGCCAAAGTACTGGAGTTTCAACTTGAGCATCATTCCTTCCAAAGAAATCCCAGGGCTGATCTCCTTCAGAATGGACTGGTTGGATCTCCTTGCAGTCCAAGGGACTCTCAAGAGTCTTCTCCAACACCACAGTTCAAAAGCATCCATTCTTCGGTGCTCAGCCTTCTTCACAGTCCAACTCTCACATCCGTACCCTATTTCCTGATCATTTCCTGGCAATCTCTATTTCCTTCTCTGATGATACTGCAGCGTACAATGGGTGAGCTGTGTGTTAGTGGAGAAACTCAACCGTGTTCTGCTCTGTAAACGCCAAATAAAAACCCGATTATCCTGAGTCTAACCCCAATGTTCGGTTCCTAATGTTGAGTTGTACCTTCTTTGCCACTAGCTTTAATCCTTAAACCACCTCACCTCCACTATTGTGTTCATTCATTCCGCTGATTGAGACAAGGTTTTATTGAGCACCTACTGTGTACTACTGAGTTTAGGATTCAGGTGAGCACATTCAGAAAACCACATTAGCAGAGAAGCACCAGTTTTGTACCACATTCTCTGATCTGAAGTTCAGTGTGTCTGTACAGATAGTGCATGAAGGGAGAGGAAGGAGGATGAACCAAAAAGGTAAATTCATGGTGCACCTAGATCAGCATGCTAAGGATTCTGTAGCCATTACTGAGTCTCTGAAGGTTTTTGAGCTGACAAATGACAAACAGACCTTTAAAAAAAATACTTCCCTGAATAGAGTAGTGGTTAGCCAAAGTTGGGGAGGAGGGAAGTGTGGAGATATTGATCAAAGGGTACAAACCTTCAGTTATAAAAGGAATAAGTTCTAGAGACCTTATGTACAGCATGGTGACTATGTGGTGATGGTGGTGGTAGTTTAGTCGCTAAGTTGTGTCCCACTCTTGCAACCCCATGGACTGTAGCCCACCAGGTTCCTCTGTCCATGGGATTCTCCAGGCAAGAACACTGGAGTGGGTTGCCATTAACTTCTTCAGGGGATCTTCCTGCCCAGGGATCATGGTGACTATAGTTAATAATAATATATTATATACTTGAAATTTACTAGAAGAGTAGATCTCAAGGGTAATCACACACACAGAAGCACACACATGCACACACACGCACACATGCACACACACACAGTAACTATGGGAGGTGATGGATATGTTACATAGTTTGATTGTGGTAAGCATCCCACAATGTGTACATATACTAAAACATCACCTTAAATATATACATTTTTTTTGTTAAAAAAACCCTCTTGTAGTAGACTGTAATCTCCATTACAGGCAAGACTTGTCTTTATACCTGTAATACAGACCTAATAAGTCTTTAGTGAAGTTGTGCAATGGTGACAGTGTGAAGAATGGCTTTGAAGATGGGATTGGAGGTGTGTTACCACTGGAACTTGACCAGAGGACCTAGCCTTGCCTTTAAGCATGACACTAGAAGCACACACTGGGGGTAAGGGCCAGAAGCCCTTTTTCTTCCCCTTCATCCAAAGAAAAATTAAAGGGGAACATGCAAGGACAGCCATTAAGGGGGAAAGAGGTCATGAAAAAACAACAGCCAGGTTTGTATGTAGAAGGAGGGAAGGCAACTTGCTTTGTCTTGTAATTTTTTGGTATGTTGTATGAAAGCGTCTGAGTGGTCTATACTGTGAACCAGTGTGGACATGCAGATATGCACACTGCCCATCTTCTAGAGTGGACAGAGGAAAAAAACTGTAAAAGGATAATGACAAAAACCAGGGCAGGATACCTCCATATGCCTGCTTCAGGAAGACTATTACCAAGAGGGCTCTTTTGCTCAGCCAGGCCCATCTCCTGAAAACCAAACTTTACTCAAATTGATTTGAAAAAAAAGCCTAATTCAAATGATTTCTAGCTCTGAAGAACCAGGAAGGGAAAAAAAAAAAACAACAGCAAAACCTTAGGGAGGACCTGGAAAAACTACTTTGTCTTAATCAGAAATCGTGCTTAGAATCAGTCAGGTTGTTTTCTACTCAAACTGGGAAAAGAGAGTTTCTGAGCTTACAACAGAAGGTTTTAACCTGGTATAAGCAAAATGTAATGTTAATATGCGGAGAAGGCAATGGCACCCCACTCCTGTACTTTGCCTGGAAAATCCCATGGATGGAGGAGCTTGGTAGGCTTCAGTCCATGGGGTCACTAAGAGTCGGACACGACTGAGTGACTTCCCTTTCACTTTTCACTTTCATGCATTGGAGAAGGAAATGGCAGCCCACTCCAGTGTTCTTGCCTGGAGAATCCCAGGGACGGGGGAGCCTGGTGGCTGCCGTCTGTAAGATCACACAGAGTTGGACACGACTGAAGTGACTTAGCAGCAGCAGCAGCAATGTTAATATGAATTTTTCTAGGGAGAAGATTCATAGTTTTCATCATATCCTCAAAGAGTTTTATAGGCCTGAAAAAAATAAAATAAAAGATGGAAAACAATTGGTTTAAGGAATTCCCTGGCAGTCCAGAGGTTAGGACTCTGTATGTTCATTGCTGAGGACCAGGGTCAATCCCTGGTTGGGGACTAAGATTTTGCAAGCCGAGTGGCTTAGCCTAAACAGATAAATAAAAATTGTTGTGTACACACAACTTCAATCAATTTAAATAGAAGAAACATCAACCATGAATAAATAGCAATAAAAAAGGAAATATGTGATTTTTAACTGAGCAGATCTAGACTCAGTGACCATGCTTTATATATTTGCCTGCTCATGTGTATTTTTATAGCAGCCAATTAATAATACTGTAATGAAATCATTTCTTACATCTTTGCAACTTAGCTGTTAGGAGCTAAGAATGTGAGGGCTCATCTGAACCTCCTTTATTTCCCCTTATTCCAGTGGAGTGGTATCAGCAGGCAACTGCAGGAAGACATTATCTATGGTTTAAAACCCTGAGGCTTTCTCTTCAGCTCTAATTTAAACCTGAGAGGGAATATTACATGTCAAGTGAGAGTCACAAAATTTCAGATCTAGCATTTGGGGGAATCCTCTGTAAGTCCAAAACTAACGGTTAATTAAAAAAAAAATTGTTTTTATTTATTTGGCTGTTCCAGGTCTTAGTTGTGGCATGTGGATCAAAATATTGTCCGGGTGAATTCCCTGGTGGTCCAGGGGACCTGGGTTCTATCCCTGGTCAGGGAACTACATCCCACATGCCCTAACAAAGACCTGGCTCAGCCAGATAAATAAATAAAAAGAAATCTTTTTTTAAATTGTCTTATATTTGTTGCTATACTTTTTGGAGCCCTGGGTCAGGCAGGCAAATCCTGTGCAGGCTCCAACTCAGCACCACTGCTTTGGATCTGAAACATACCTTCAGAGAGGAAGAAGGCACAAACAAACAGAAACACTGAAGCTATATACTGAAAAATGCCATCCATCTGCTTTAAATATTTTTTACCTTAAAATATTTTGTTGTGCCCCCTTCAAGGACAGGCTTTGAAGAACTCTGGAAATAACAGGAAGTTCTAAGAAAGTCTGTGGTGATGCTATTTTTTTTTTTTTTAAACTTTTTATTTTGTGTTGGAGTATAACCAATTAACAGTGTTGTGGTAGTTTCACATGAACAAAGAAGGGTCTCACCCATACATATACATGTATCCATTCTCCCCCAGCCAGGCTGCCATTGAGCACAGTTCCTTGTGCTATATCATGGGTCCCTGTTGGTTATCCATTTTAAGTATAGCAGTGTGTACCTGCCCAAGTCAATCCTAAAGGAGATCAGTTCTGAATATTCATTGGAAGGACTGATGCTGAAGCTGAAGCTCCAATTCTTTGGCCCCTTGATGCGAAGAGCCCACGCATTAGAAAAGACCCTGATGCTGGGAAAGATTGAAGGCAGGAGGAGAAGGGGATGCCAGAGGACGAGATGGTTGGATGGCATAACTGACTCAATGGACATGAGTTTGAGTAACCTCCGGGAGATGGGAAAGGACAGGGAAGCCTGGCATGCTGCAGTCCATGGAGTTAGTCGGACATGACTGAGTGACTACTTGCAAAAAGTTTCAAAGCTAGTAAGTTTTAGAGCCAGGATCCAAACTGTGTAATGTAAAAAGTTTTGGTTGCAAACAACAGAAATAGATTCTAGCTAATGTGTGTGTGCTGTGTGCTTAGTCGCTCAGTTGTTTCCAACTCTTTGTTGCCCACCAGGCTCCTCCGTCCATGGGGATTCTCCAGCCAACAATGCTGGAGTGGGTTGCCATGCCCTCCTCCAAGGACTCTTCCCAACCCAGGGATCGAATCCAGGTCTCCCGCACTGCAGGCAGATTCCTTACCATCTGAGCCACCAGGGATGCCCCTACAAGAAGGGTCTTCTAGCTAATGTAGGTGAAATTTATTGAAGGCTATCAGGTGGCCCACAAAATGGATAAGAAAGGACATGCATGCATGCTAAGTTGCTTCAGTCGTGTCTGATTCTTTGTGACCCTGTGGACCATAGCCCACCAGGGTCCTCTGCCCCAGGGATTCTCCAGGCAAGAATACTGGAGTGGGCTGCCATGGCCTCCTCCAGGGGATCTTCCTGGCCCAGGGATCAAACCTGCATCTCTTCTGTCTCCAGAATTGGCAGGCAGATTCTTTACCACTAGCACCACCAAGGAAGCCCCTCCAAGAAGAGTCTAAGAACAGCTTAACAGTCTACTCAGAGCATCTATGGTACTTTGAATGATCACCTTGGCTGTAAAGCAAGGATAAGCCAGCATCAGTTACCTGGCCTAGCTTAGTCTTATGACTGGGCAAGGGGAGGCCACCTCGATTAACCAACCCAGCAGACCCTAAACACTGAGGGAAAAGTAATCCCTCGTGGAAATTAGAGTGCTTTAATCCAATGAAGACATACATAGGGACTTCCCTGGCTGTCCAATGGTTAGAATTGGATCATAAAGAAGGTTGAGCGTTGAAGAATCGATGCCTTTTAATTGTGGTACTGGAGAAGACCTTTGAGACTCCCTTGGACAGCAAGGAGATCAAATGAGTCCATCCTAAAGGAAATCAACCCTGAATATTCATTGGGAGGACTGATGCTGCAGCTGAAGCTCCAGAACTTTGGCCACCTGATGCAAAGAGCCGACTCCTTGGAAAAGACCCCGATGCTGGCAAAGATTGAAGGCAGGAGGAGAAGGGAGGCAAAAGAGGATGAGATGGTTGGATGGCATCACGAACTCAATGGACATGAGTCTGAGCAAACTTGGAGATAGTGAAGGACAGGGAAGCCTGGTGTACTTCAGTCCATGGAGTTGCAAAGAGCTGGGCGCAACTTATCGACTGAACAACAGCAGTCATGGTTAAGACTCAACATTTCCAATACAAGGGATGTGAGTTCATCTCCGGTGGGAGAACTGAGATCCCACATGCCGTGAGGCCACAAAAATGAAGGCAGACATATACAGTACTGGGTGTACTGTATATTTTCCCCAGTGTATTTTTCTCAATAAACCCAAATCTGTCCATATATAAATTCTTGGCCTTGTCCATTGTACTATTCTACTTCTTAAACATGGTAGCAAGCTAGAGCCCTTGTTAGCTAGATGTCAGAAAGTTAACAGAGGAAGAAGGAGGTCACAAGGGACAAAATGGAGTAGATCAGATTGCACAGTGATTTTATAAATACTTCTTTCTGACCAATATGGTGTGTTCTTAGCTAAGAGTGATTCTGATTTTTCCCGCTTGGTCCAATGAAAATCAAACAGAGTTAAACAGACCTGGGTCTGATTCTCTGTTTCACCACCTACTGTCTGTATAACTCTGGGCAAAGCAAAGTGAGCCTCATTTTCTTCATCTGTAAAATAAGCTAAAACCCACCACCTTACCATATTGTTATGGGTTTAACTGAACAAACCTGTTAAGTGCCTGACATATAAAATACTCCCAGTAAATGTCACTCTCCCGCTAGTCCCTGTCCCAGTGTACTGAAAAAGATTATATGGTATTAGTATTTTTAGTATTCTGAAGATTGTATGATTCATTTCTTCTGAAGACATAGTTTTTCTTACAGAAGAATATTCAGTTATTTCATGATGGCATTTCCACCTCCAAAAAACACAAATGGTCCCAAAATGCAGACAAAGATGAGTACCTGGACACCCCTAAACCATCAGCTTTTGAATGACTGGGTGAGTAATAAGAACTATTGTATTAGTTGAAATCATACTTTGAAGGGAAAAAAGGCATTAAAATTTTGGTAATCAAAACATGAACAGGAATTGCTTAGGATTGTATAGTGGATAAAAAAAAAAAAAAAGAAAGAAACCAAAAAACAAAATGAAGGATTTCTTCAAACATTTTAATTGAAAAAAACTGAAATACATTTAGAACAAAAATAAAGAAAACTTTAATTGAGCCCCAGTTACCTGGCCAGAGTTGGCAAGAGATACAAAGTTCCTGCTTAGAAAGAAAGATCTTAGGGACTTCCCTGGTGGTCCAGTGGCTAAGACTCTTTGCTCCCAGGGCTGGGGCCCAGGTTCTATCACTGGCCAGGAAATTCAATCCCACATACTGCAACTAAAGACCTTGTGTGCTGCAACTAAGACCCAGCACAGCCAAATAAATTAATAAACATTTTTTAAAGATTTAGGAGATGAGAAGGAAGAGTGTCTACCAGCTCCCCTTCACCTCCATATCCAACTGGTTTTCAGGTTCTGTGAGTCTTCCTCCGAGGTCTCTTCATCCAGACCCCTTTTCTCCTTTGACTTGTGCACATCCAGCTCCACGTTCTCAGTTCACACACTCACCCCCCTTTGCCTGGCACATTGCAGTAACCCCTCAGCTGGTTTCACTGTCTCTAATCCATCCTCTATTCTGCTCCCAGAATGATCTTTCTAAAGTACCAAACTAATCCTATGAAGCAAGAGATAACAGACTGTTCCAAAGAATAAATTCCACCCTACCCACCATGCATAGCACTGAGGACCCCTTCATGTGTGTTAGTCACCGAGTCATGTCCGACTCTTGGAGACCCCATGGACTATAGCTGGCCAGGCTCCTCTGTCTGTGGGATTCTCCAGGCAAGAATACTGGAGTAGGTTGCCATGACCTCCTCCAAGGGATCTTCATGACCCACGGATCGAACCCAGTGTCCTTTATATCACCTGCATTAGCAAGTGAGTTTTCTTTTTTTAATTTATTTGGTTGCAACTTTGTTGAAGCATGTGAACCCTTAGTTGAAGCATGTGGGATCTAGTTCCCTGACCAGAAATCAAACCCAGGCCCCCTGCATTGGGAGCATGGAGTCTTAGCCCCTGGACCACCAGGGAAGTCCCAGCAGGTGAGTTCTTTAACACTGGCTCCACCTGGGAAGCCTGAAAAGCTTTTGTCAAATTTTATGAGAATTTCTAGGGAATTTCCTGGTGGCCCAGTGGCTCAGTCTGTGTTCCCAATGCAGGGGGCTGGGTTCCATCTGCGTTCAGGAAACTAGATCCCACATGCCGCAAGAGTTTGCATGCTGCAGCTAAAGAACCCACATGGCACAACTAAGACCCAGTGCAGTCAAATAAATAAAAATGTCTAAAAATTTCATGATTATTTCTAGATGAGCAATGATAAGAGAAATAACAATTTCTATTAGAAATGATATTTATTTTGTTGTTCAGAACTCCCATTTTATCACCCTCCCCCGCCATTTTTAGTTTGGTTTAGTTAGGTTCTAGTTTGGAGTAAAACTATTTTCAAAAATCTTAGCCTGCCATATGTAAAATAGATAGGCAATGGGAATTTGCTGCATGGCTCAGGAAACTCACACAGGGGCACTGTATCAACCTAGAGGGGTGGGGTGGGGAGAGAGAGGGGCTGCCAAGTCACTTCAGTCGTGTCCGACTCTGTGCGACCCCATAGACGGCAGCCCAACAGGCTCCCCGGTCCCTGGGATTCTCCAGGCAAGAACACTGGAGTGGGTTGCCATTTCCTTCTCCAATGCATGCAAGTGAAAAGTGAAAGTGAAGTCGCTCAGTCGTGATCGACTCTTCGCGACCCCATGGACTGCAGCCTACCAGGCTCCTCCGTCCATGGGATTCTCCAGGCAAGAGTACTGGAGTGGGGTGCCATCGCCTTCTCCAAGAGAGAGGGGAGGGAGGTTCCAAAGGGAGGGGATATATGCATACCTATGGCTGATTCATGTTGAGGTTTGATAGAAAACAACAAAATTCTGTCAAGCAAAATCCTTCAATAAAAAAATAATTAAAATTAAAAAACTGTCAAATCACTATGTTGTACACCTGAAACTAACATTATATTGTATGTCAATTATAATTCAATAAAAATTAAATATAATACAAATTAAAAAAATCTTGGACCGTGTATATACCCATATGTATGTGAATGAATGTATCAGTACTTAGACACACACATGGAATTTGCATATGTATACAGCAAACTGATAATAGTGAGTGCACAAGTGCTCAGTCTTGTCTGACTCTTTGCAACTCCACAGACTGTAGGCCTCCAGGCTCCTCTGTCCGTGGAATTTTCCAGGCAAGAATATTAGAGTGGGTCGCCATGCCCTCCTCCAGGGAATCTTCCCATCCCAGGGATTAAACCCACGTCTCTTTATGTCTCCTGCATCAGCAGGTGGGTTCTTTACCGGTTGAGCCACCAGAGAAGCCCAACTATCAATAGTGGTTTCCCCTAAAAAGTTGGACAACATGGAAGAGTGGGAGGGAAGTCTGTTGGAAGAGAGAGTTTTTGTTTTTTTTTTTTTACCCTATACACTGCAATATTTAACCATTTAAAAAACAAATATAAGTAAAAGCGAGCAAAGAACAGTAATGATGAGAATTAAAAAACAAGGGTTCCAGATCAGCTATACTAAATAATCTCCAGGGAAAAGACATCCGAGAAGAACGTGAGGAGCAAGCATGAAGGGAATTGGTCATATTTTCAATATGGTGGGAAAATACAAGAGCCGTTGGAGCAGGATGGTGACAGAATTGCATCTGCATTTCCAAACGGTCATCTTGCTCCACATCACTAATGATTGGAGAGACTCAACTCCAAACGCCAAGGAGGGACCACTTCGCCCGAGTCCGATTGGGCCTCATTGCAATGTCTGTCCATAGCAGATGCTGGAGAAGCTGTGGAGCAAAGGGAACTCTCCTCCACGCTGAGTAGGAATGGGAGTTGGTACAGCCGGGATGGAAAAGAGTATGGAGGTTCGCGAAGGAACTAAACGTAGAAGTAGCCTATGGTTCAGCAGTCCCACTCCCAGGCATAGATCCACCCCCAGTCCAAGCCAACAAGCTAGATGCCCCGTTTGGGCACATCGATCAGTGCGCGCGCTCGCATGCGCATGCGCGATCGCCTGCGAGGCTGGGGGTGGGGCGGGGGCTGGGGCTCTGGCTGGAGTCGGTGCAAGCCCCGGGATTGCCTGAGGCAAGCCAAAGGAGCCCCAGAGGGAGACGGGACGGCCGGTCGTCTGGTTTCCTGAAAGCCGAATGCGAATGCGGAGGGGCTCGCGGGCCGCGGGGAGGCAACCCAGGTCTGCAGCGGGAGTCGGGGCCCCGGCCACCCACTCACTCCCCCCGCCCCGGGAGGGGCTGGGGCTGCGGGGGTGGCGGGGGGGGCGAGGGGGGTGTGGGTCCAAGAATTGGGACGCGGGGCGGGGGCTAAAGGACCTCTTCTGGTAGGCAAAAAAGCCTCCAGCACCCGGAATTCCCAGGTGGTCTCCCATCCAAGATACTAAACAGGGCCGACCCTGCTTAGCTTCCGAGATCAGACGAGATCGGGCGCCTTCAGGCCGATAGGGCCGGAGACGGACGCGGCCGCCGCGGGGCGCCCTAAGAGCCTTGCGCTTCGCCTCCCTTTCGCTCTGACCTGCAGGTCGGGCCAACGGGCCGCCCCTCTCCTCGGGGGGCCGTGCTGTACTTGAGCCGCACGACCCGCGACCGCACTCCAGCCTGCTGACGCCGGCCCGGCCCCCGAACACCGCCAACACCAGACCAGCAACCGCCTGGCCGGGCCCGGGGGCCCGATGGGCTTCCAGGACCCCCCAGTGACCGGGAGGGCGTGCGTGCGTGCGTGCGCGCGGGGCCTGGGGGGTGGGCTGAGGGGTGCGGAGGTCTCGGCGCCCTCCCACCCCCGGCCACTCCAGACCCGGCCGCGCTGGCTGAGCGGGGCCTCCCCCCCATCCCGTTCGCCGCTCAGGGCCGCGCGACCCCGGAGGTGTCGGTCTTCGGGGCCCGCCGCCTCCCGATCCCCGCGGCCCGGGGGCCTCTGAACCTCCTGCGGGCCTAGGCGCAGCGAATCTTGAGCGCCCAACTTGCCCGGCACCTGCCCGCTGCCCAAACCCACCGGGAGCCACGGAGGCGCGGTCGACCGGAGCGCCTCAGCCCCGCCCCTTTGCCCTACCGAGGCCCCCCGACCCCCTTGTCCCCAGGCCGCCCGCCAAGCACCCGACCTTCCTGAGAGAGCAGACGAACCACAGGCAGGCACACAGACAGACACACACACTCGCACGCACCCACGCCATGGGAGACAGCTGGCCTGCGCGAGCTCCTCAGCCAGAGCCATAGCACCTGAGAGAGGCCGGGGCCAGACCAAAGGCCCGGTGGACGGCTGTCGGGAGAGACAGAGGCAGAAATCCATGAAGCTTCCGAGACAGACTCCAAGACGGCGAGAGGGAGATACAGACACACACACACACACACACACACACACACACACACACACTTGAGTGTGGTCTTTGGAAATACTTCTGTTCGTAGTTGCTGGGTTGAGCCCAACTTTTATAGGACCCATGGAGTGCGGCCCATCAGGCTCCTCTGTCCGTGGCATTTCCCAGGCGAGAATACTGGAGTGGGTTGCCATTTCCTTCTCCAGGGGATCTTCCCGACCCAGGGATCAAACCCGAGTCTCCTGCGGGCGGATGCCTTGCCATCTGAACCAGCACATTGCGAATTCCCTAGGCAAAGCAAAATACAAAGAAAAGAGCTAGTGTGCTACTAAGTGGAAAGATGATTGAAGAAACAGAAGGTGTCCTTTGTTGGTATCTTGGAATCTTTCTTTAGTTTTCGTTGATTTTTACTCTTAAGGCTACTTGAACAAGGCAAGAGAGAAACCCCAGAATTGAAAAGCAATTGGCTTTTTTGAAAGAAACCTGTGCAGGTTAAGCACTCTTCGTTTTTGAGAGATGGTGAAATGCAAAATCTTGATTCAACACATATGACTTTGGTGAACTTTATTTCAAATCTCCACGATGAACCCCTAAGGCGTCCAGGAAGAAAGGAGTAGAGCGGGAGACAAAAAGAGCAACCTTTCCCCCTGGCGCCATCCCAACCAGCTGCTTAGTTCCTTCATCTCATGAACTACCATCTGGGCTTATCTGGTTTGTCTGATTCTTGTTTCGGGGCCCGTTTCTAGTCACAAGGCTGTCAAGAGTGGGGTGGATGTTTGGGAGGGGGAGGAAGCCCTTCTTTCCATTCCACGTGAGACCCAGTGGACAATCCAGGCCCTGGCTACTGCATTGAGTGTGCAGCAGAAATATCAACGGTGATGCTGGTTAACAACGCATATTCCTGGAATCCACTCCTTTGGCTACTGACTGTGTGTGGTGGTGGTCTGGAACCTATATCTGGAAGCTTTCTTTATGATTGCAAATGACACCAAAGTCCGAGGACGATGGAAGATCTTCACGTTTCTGCAAGAGCCACACACCTCCAGAAGGAACCACAAGACTTGCTTGAAATGGTCAAGGTATAAGTATTGGACTAAACGTTGGAAGGTCTCCACCTTTGCTATGGAAATCAAAATATCTTTCTTTGAAGTGAAAATGGATCATACTCAACGCTCACGTTCTTGTAGAGCTTTTGAGAAGCCCTAAATTGTAGAAATCTGCTGTACGAGTTCCTTGAAAGCAAGAACCTATATTTATGGATATGTCTTAGTGCCTTAGATTGTGCCTTGATTATAGTGTACACATCAACCCAGGAAATAAAGAATTGAATCGCCAAATATACGAAGAGATCAAAAGTGCCGAGCCAAGTGACACCTTGAGGCTTCCAAGAACTTTTCTGTCTTTCACACACTAAGTAAATCCTGAGCACCTACGATGAGCTGGGAGGCATGTAATAAGTTTCTGGAACTAGAAGGCGGAGAGAAGCAGACACAGAGTTCCTGCTTTCACTGAGACGAATCTAATGATACATCACAGGCAGATCCTTGGAGAACTTGTCGAGGGGCCTCTACCCTCACCAAAACCTGGGTGTCAGGGAAGGCTTTTCAGAGTATCCATTGCGTTGAGGTCCATAGGTGGAACCTACGTAAACCAGGGTTGAGATGCAGGAAGAATTTCAGGCAGGGAAAACAGCATCCTGGAAGTCTACGTGACCAGGGAAACTTAGGACGTTCAAGAAATGAAAATGCCCTATGGGATGGAAGCCAAAGAGTGCAGAGGGCATTCCAGGGAAAAGACATCAGAGACTAACGTGGGGAACAAGCATGAAGGGATGTGATCATATATTCAATATGATGGGAAAATACAAGAGCAGTTGGGGCAGGGAGATGATAGAATTTCTCTGCATTTCCTAAATGTCGTCTTGCTCCATAACACTAATGTTTGGAGCGACTCAACTCCAAGTTACAAGGAGGGACCGCTTCCACGAGTTCGAATAGTCCTCATTGCAAAGTCTGTCAATAACGAATGCTAGAGAAGATGTGGACCAAAGGGAACTCCACTCCACAAGCAGATTGTGTGGGTGAATTCTCTAAGAAATTAAGGGAAAGAGTGCTACATCTTGTTTATTGTATTGTGTTTAGGGGGAACTATTTTGGAATTAGAGGAGCCCATTCCTCAGTATATGATTTCCAAACTAGGCAAGTATAATTACAGTCTGATAAGATGTAACTCAAATAACTTCTGAATGTTAATTGATTTTGAAAGAGGAAATAATCTTGCAAGAGAAATACAGACAAACAGGAAAAGCATAGTTGTCAATATATTAACCTAGAGATGCTACAAATATTGTTTAAGAAATATGAAAGTTTCATGGAGTATTTCTCATGAAGGAATTATTTCCTCTTAAAAGTCAAAAGGGCTTCCCTGGTGGCTCAGAGGTTAAAGCATCTGCCTGCAATGCGGAAGACCTGGGTTTGATCCCTGAGTCAGAAAGATCCCCTGGAGAAGGAAATGGCAAGCCACTCCAGTATTCTTGCCTGGAGAATCCCATGGATGGAGGAGCCTGGTGGGCTACAGTCCACTGGGTCGCGAAGAGTCAGATACTACTGAGCAACTTAACTAACTTAACAGTCAAAAAGGATCATGAGTCCACTCATAAAAATGATTTGTTCTTCAGTTTTATCATGAATTACCTGACTAAAGGATGATTATGTATTGTATTATTCCTTCAAAATTATAGCACATTGTTCACTTTCCAGATTTTTTTTAATTGATATTTATTTAACATTGACTCTGTGCCAGCACTGCAAAGCCCACCCACACACCCTACACCAATTTTGTGACTTCATTAGAAACCACTTAATCAAGCAAATTCTATAGTTGCCTCTATTTTACATCCTAAATCGGCACATTATATGTCGCCCTACTTAACACTATTAAGATTATCTCTTTTTTAAAAATTCTTGATAAATATAATTCCTGGCTTCCTCACAAAATAATTTAAATTATATAAAAACTGGAACTTTGTCTAATTTATCACTGTATTCTTAGCTCTTCGAGGAATATTAGTACTAGATATTCAAAAGACTCGTATTAAATGAAAATGATTTCAGTGGGTCTCAAAAGAACTTGTCTTTAAAAGGCATTGGTGTGGGGAGCTGCCCATCAGAACGGGGTCCTTTGTCCGAAGGACACAGCTCTGCGAGCTGCCTCAGTCCTTGAGGGTTTGCTTGCAAACATAGCTCTCTGTCCCGCCACCCCAGAGATTAGGCGCTTATTTACTGCAGGCACCTGGAGTTCTGTGCAAACTTCTCACGCACAGAGAAATATTATCTGGTGTAAGAAATAATAACAGGGTGCCATTCCCATGCTCTCAAGATTTCTTGTGACTGTTTGTAAGATGTGTAGGTCAAACAAAGAAAATGTTAACTGTCTTGTCTTTCTCACGCTCTTCTGTATAAATGTGAGATGCTGAATAAAGTTGGTGTCAGACTGCGTCCCTTCGTGGAGACGTGTCTGAACCTCTCGACCCCATCTTTGTTGGAGATTTCTCTTGCTTTCGTTTCTTTTCTCAGCCCCGCCGTGCACGTTCTCGGGACCTGATCGACTTTGCCGTCTAGCACCGGCACATTGGTGCCATTTAAAGTAGATATTAGGTTTCCATTTTCTCATCAATGATTCGTTTCATTGGTTTTGTCATTTCAGATAACTTTCTTGAACATCAGATCATGGAAGATAGAAATAATGTTACTGAATTTATCCTCTTAGAACTTTCTATGGACAAGAAAGTCCAGATCCTCTGCTTTTTATTTTTCTTATTCTGTTACCTGGCTATTTGGTTGGGGAATTTGATCATTGTGATTTCTATTACATGCAGTCAGCTAATCACCCAGCCCATGTACTTCTTCCTTAACTGCCTTGCACTCTCAGATCTCTTCTACACCTCCACTGTGACACCCAAACTCATGACTGACTTACTGATGGAAAAGAGGCCATTTCCTATAAAAACTGCATGACACAGCTTTTCACCACCTACTTCTTTGGGGAGGGGGGAATGAGGTCTTCACCCTCACAGGGATGGCCTGTGACTGCTATGTGGTCAACAGCAAACCTCTCCACGACGCCATCACCATGAACAGGCAAAAACGTCACTCAATTCTCATAGCGTCGTGTGCAGGGGGACTTCTTCATTCTCTTGGTCTCTTTCTTCTTGCGATTGTTTTACCTTTCTGTGGCCCCAGTGAAATAGACCACTATTTCTGTGATGCATATCTTTTGTTGAAACTAGCCTGCACTGATACACACAAAATTGGCTTTTTTGTCATTGCCAATTCTGGCTTGATGGGACTGGTGCTCTTTGTGGTTTTGATGGCCTCCTACATTTTGATTCTGTATAATGTGTGCACATATTCTGCAGAAAGCCACCATAAAGCACTTTCCACCTGTAGTTCCCACATCACAGTCCGTGATCCTCTTTTTCACACCTGTCATCTTTGTTTACATTAGACCTGCCACAACATTACCAGAGGATAAAGTGTTTACGCTCTTCTACACAATTATTGTCCCCATGCTCAACCCGCTTATCTACACACTTAGAAACATGGAGATGAAAAATTCCATAAGAAGAGTTTGGTGCAATAAAAGGTTCTGGGAAAGGAGCTTAATGATCTGAAGGTCATTCATCTCTGACGCCAGTGACTGTCTTCTCATCACTCCCTCTGTTGCTGAGTCTCTCCTGCTAATGGGAACATCAGGCAGAATGTGTAAAAGCCAAGCCTCCAACAACAGCTTGCCTTCAGTGGTTCCTTCTTTATTTTCCTCTCAATGCGTTTTCCTTGATTTCACTTTTCACTAATAATCCCCTTTGTTTAAAAAAAAAGAAAAGGAAACTTTTTACAGAGTAAAAACACACTGAAAAATCTGGAGGGAGAGTGATCCTGCCTGTATTGAAGGCTAAACCTGGGGGAGACTTCGCTCTCAAAATACTTGGCCTCAAGGTATAAAAGGTAATAATATGTTACAAGGTAAAAGACAGTTAAAGAATCCACCTGCTAATGCAGGAGACACATGTTCAATCCTTGGGCCAGGAAGATCCTCTGGAGAAGGAAATGGCTACCCACTCCAGTGTTTTTGCCTGGGAAATCCCATGGAGAGAGGAATCTGGTGGGCTACAGCCCATGGGGATGCAAAACAGCTGGACATGATTCAGCGACTAAACAAAAACAAAAAGGCAGTTATAGGAAAATAAGAACAATCACATACTGCAAACTCCTTTCAGAACTATATACCTAGCCTCGTATCCTACAACTCTAGATTTCTTTTAATCAAGTACCTAGAGATTTTTTTGTGTGTATTTGTGAACTGCTATTATTTTACTTAAGTGAAAAGAATATATAGATCTAAATACAACATAGTGTAAAGTCCAGCCTTATAGTCGACATGGCAAGTCTTACAGTCTGAAAAGCAAGTCACTGTGTGATCTGTTTGTGAAGTAACATTGTAAGTATTGGGGGAAATATATGTGTGTATATATATATATATATATATATATATATATATATATATATATATATACAAACTCATGCTATTTGAACTGGGTTTGATATTAAGTATACATGATCAAGGAATAAATAAACTACAACTGACTTTGCTACAAAAAAGAAGAAAATATAAATCCTTTAGTTCCTCAAAACAGATGATTTATCTCAAAGTAAAAGACTTTCACTTACTATCTAAATTCAAGTGTAGAATAATCCTAAAATAATATTTGACAAAATATAGATCAGACTCAGTGATGGGAATATATATATATATATATATATATATATATATATATATATATATATATTCTGCTGCTGTGCTTAGGTGTTTCTGACTCTGTGGCCACATGGACTGTAGCCCACCAGGCTTCTCTGTCCATGGGGATTCTCCAGGCACAAATATCGGAGTGGGTTGCCATGTTCTCCTCCAGGGGATCTTCCCAAGCCAGGGACTGAACACAGGTCTCCCACATTGCAGGCAGACTCTTTACCAACTGAGCCATCAGGGAAGCCCAAGTATACTGGAGTGGGTAGCCTATCTCTTCCCCAGGGGATTTTCCAGACCCAGGAATCAACCAGGGGTCTCCTGCATTGCAGGTGGATTCTTTACCAGTTGAGCTACCAGGGAAGTCTAATGTGTATACATCCATACCTATAGGATTTTCATGATTTTCTAGGGCAAAGTATACATTTTGTTTGAAATACATTTTTAAGATTGCTGCATTTTCTTATGAAAATGTGCATAGTTTTGGATATAAAATGTAACTATTAATAGTATAGATTTGTATTCTATATAATGAGTTAAACTATATTTAATACTATAGATTTATTTTAGGTAATAGGATATTTTCTAATGTTTCTCTCTCAAAAAATGTAATATTTTTTAGAATTAATAGGACAGATGATGGATTTTAAAGAATCATATTATTACTATGTCATAAAAATGTTGTTAACTGTTCTCCACACAAAGATAGGCCATATTAATATTTGGCTATATTATGTGTGTGTCTCCTTCAGAATTTTCCACAGTTTATTGTGACCCACACAGTCAAAGGCTATGGCATAGTCAATAAAGCAGAAATAGACGTTTTTCTGGAACTCTCTTGCTTTTTCGATGATCCAGCAGGTGTTGGCAATTTGATCTCTGGTTCCTCTGCCTTTTCTAAAACCAGCTTGAACATCTGGAAGTTCATGGTGCACGTATTGCTGAAGCCTGGCTTGGAGAATTTTGAGCATTACTTTACGAGCAACAAAGATCTGTCTAGTCAAAGCTATAGTTTTTCCAGCAGTCATGTATGGATGTGAGAGTTGGACTATAAAGAAAGCTGAGGGCCGAAGGATTGATGCTTTTGAACTGTGGTGTTGGAGAAGACTCTTGAGAGTCCCTTGGACTGCAAGGAGATCCAACCAGTCCATCCTAAAGGAGATCAGTCCTGGGTGTTCATTGGAAGGACTGATGTTGAAGCTAAAACTCCAACACTTTGGCCACCTGATGAGAAGAGCTGACGCATTTGAAAAGACCCTGATGCTTGGAAAGGTTGAGGGGAGGAGGAGAAGGGGACAACAGAGGATGAGATGGCTGGATGGCATCACGGACTCAATGGACATGGGTTTGGGTGGACTCCGGGAGTTGGTGACGGGACGGGGAGGCCTGGTGTGCTGCAGTACATGGGGTCTCAAAGAGTCAGACACGACTGAGGGCCTGAACTGAACTGAATATGTATGTGTCTTATTTTTGTACTTGCAAGATACTTTGCAAATATTATTTTGCATATTTTGCTGAATATTTAAATGTCAAAAAAGAATGGTGTTTCAGAATTGTAAATAATAATCTTAAGGAGGCAGAAGTTATCAAAGTAACTGAATGAATATGTTGTAAATAATGTAAATCAGCCAAATCTTACTTAATTTCCCAATTGAATTATCTCCTCAAGTGGATCAGTTGTTTGGAGTTACATTTTCATAAAGATCATCCATTCGTCTTCCCAGATAGTTGCGAATATCTGGTAATAACTGATATTTTTCAATATCCCCATCTCTGTGTTTGCTTATAGTGTTTAACAGCCTTCCATAGAGACCTCAGCTCTGCCTTCATGTGTAAATTAAGCAGAAACCATAATCCATGACCTTCAGCCATGAACTACAGAGTTTAATACCAGATATTTTGGGTGAGGAATTTTTAAAAAAGATGCTTACAATATATGCCATTCTTATCTCTCCTGTTAATAAATACAAGTACTAGGAAATAAAGAGGCCAGAATATATTGCTTCATTTCACAGAGACATCATTCATACAAATCTCTCTCTCTCGGAATGAGGCTTAAAATAAGACATTATTCTGCCTGCCTCATTCAGTCTGGATTCATGAGCAGTTCAGGTTGTGGGGTGGTGGTTGCTTTTCGCTAGTAAATCACACTGTATGAGAAAACTCATATATTGAGTTTAATTCCTATTATGTGGGGATTTCTTATGTTATGTCAGTTCAGTTCAGTTCAGTCGCTCAGTCGTGTCCGACTCTTCGTGACCCCATGAATCGCAGCACGCCAGGCCTCCCTCTCCATCACCAACTCCTGGACTTCACTCAGACTCACGTCCATCGAGTCAGTGATGCCATCCAGCCATCTCATCCTCTGTCGTCCCCTTCTCCTCTTGCCCCCAATCCCTCCCAGCATCAGGGTCTTTTCCAAAGAGTCAACTCTTTGCATGAGGTGGCCAAAGTACTGGAGTTTCAGCTTCAGCATCATTCCTTCCAAAGAAATCCCAGGGCTGATCTCCTTCAGAATGGACTGGTTGCATCTCCTTGCAGTCCAAGGGACTCTCAGGAGTCTTCTCCAACACCACAGTTCAAAAGCATCAGTTCTTCGGTGCTCAGCCTTCTTCATGGTCCAACTCTCACATCCATACATGACTACAGAAAAAACCATAGCCTTGACTAGACGGACCTTTGTTGGCAAAGTAATGTCTCTGCTTTTGAATATGCTATCTAGGTTGTTCATAACTTTTCTTCCAAGGAGTAAGCGTCTTTTAATTTCATGGCCGCAGTCACCATCTGCAGTGATTTTGGAGCCCCCCAAAATAAAGTCTGATACTGTTTCCACTATTTCCCCATCTAGTTCCCATGAAGCGATGGGACCAGATGCCGTGATCTTCGTTTTCTGCGTGTCGAGCTTTAAGCCAAGTTTTTCACTCTCCACTTTCACTTTCATCAAGAGGCTTTTGAGTTCCTCTTCACTTTCTGCCATAAGGGTGGTGTCATCTGCATATCTGAGGTTATTGATATTATCCCGGCAATCTTGATTCCAGCTTGTGTTTCTTCCAGTCCAGCGTTTCTCATGATGTATTCTGCATAGAAATTAAATAAGCAGGGTGACAATATACAGCCTTGACGTACTCCTTTTCCTATTTGGACCCAGTCTGTTTTCCCATGTCCAGTTCTAACTGTTGCTTCCAGACCTGCATACAGATTTCTCAAGAGGCAGGTCAGGTGTTCTGGTATTCCCATCTCTTTCAGAATTTTATATAGTTTATTGTGATCCATGCAGTCAAAGGCTTTGGCATCGTCAATAAAGCAGAAATAGATGTTTTTCTGGAACTCTCTTGCTTTTTCCATGATCCAGCAGATGTTGGCAATTTGATCTCTGGTTCCTCTGCCTTTTCTAAAACCAGCTTGAACATCTGGAAGTTCACGGTTCGTGTATCGCTGAAGCCTGGCTTGGAGAATTTTGAGCATTACTTTACTAGCATGTGAGATGAGTGCAATTGTGCGGTAGTCTGAGCATTCTTTGGCATTGCTTTCTTTGGGATTGGAATGAAAACTGACCTTTTCCAGTCCTGTGGCCACTGCTGAGTTTTCCAAATTTGCTGGCATATTGAGTGCAGCACTTTCACAGCATCATCTTTCAGGATTTGAAACAGCTCCTCTGGAATTCCATCACCTCCACTAGCTTTGTTCGTAGTGATGCTTTCTAAGGCCCACTTGACTTCACATTCCAGCATGTCTGGCTCTAGGTCAGTGATCACACCGTCGTGATTATCTGGGTCGTGAAGATCTTTTCTGCACAGTTCTTCTGTGTATTCTTGCCCCCTCTTCTTAATATCTGCTGCTTCTGTTAGGTCCATACCATTTCTGTCCTTTATCGAGCCCATCTTTGCATGAAATGTCCCCTTGGTATCTCTAATTTTCTTGAAGAGATCTCTAGTCTTTCCCATTCTGTTGTTTTCCTCTATTTCTTTGCATTGATCGCTGAGGAAGGCTTGCTTATCTCTCCTTGCTGTTCTTTGGAACTCTGCATTCAGATGCTTATATCTTTCCTTATCTCCTTTGCTTTTCACTTCTCTTCTTTTTCCAGCTAAGTCATACAGTGACTCACTTAGTGGCTCAGTCACACACTTGATAATGTAAGGAACAACACTTCTTGAAACAGGCAATATAGAAAACGATAGCAGTAATAGTAGAATCATAAGTAAGAAGTTAGGTCAAGAACTTCTAGTAGGTGTAGCCCAGTGACATCTCCATGTCATCTGACTTAGTTTGCTAAATGACTATAGCTTGCTGTTGATATCCTGGTTGTAGATCCTGAGCATCTGATCTTGATTCAAAGACTGGTTATTGAGATAAGCTTTAGAAACAAACTCAGAATGTCCTTTTTAACAACTTAATTAAACCTCTTAGCAATGTAACATAACCACAAGGAACTATCTCAGGAGTGCGTCTTAGTAAATACAGACCTTAACTTAAAAAACTGGAACTTAATATTCAGTGAAACATAATAGATGCCATAGGCCTGACATCAGTTAGGTGGATTTTTCTTTTAGAGCTCCCCAGTATACGTTGAGATTTCTGTATATGTCGGGAGACAGTCTTTTTATTTACCTGAGAAGGCTGTTCAGAACCCAAGTGTCTCCAGCTTCTGGAGGGATGAGGCAGAGAGAAAAAAGGTATAATTTTACCCGTAGGAGTAAATCACTAGATTGTTTTAAATGACCAGTAACTCGAGGAGAAGTGCTTCTTTATATCTGAAAACACAGAGTAAAAATCAACAATATGTCAGACAAAAAGTCGTGAAAATTGCGGTCATATTTAGCAGTCTACTCCATCCCATGCAATTGATCCCTTTGTTCTGCTGTCCTTGCCCAATGGCCAAGGACATCAGTGAAAGCAGTAGTCTCGAAGAAACTCATGAAGCTTTTGTGAATGTCTGTATGACCTGTCCAGCAAAGTGGGTGCCCTGATCACTGGAGATTGTGGAAAGCACCTTTTAACCATTTTTTCTATTCTGAGATATTAATTCTGAAGCCAGGAAAGGCATTATCAAATAAAAATGAGGTTTGTCAGGGAGCCAGGAAAAGCCAAGTGGCCACGTTGGACCTCTCATAGCCCCAACTCTTTGGTTTATGGCCATTTTTAATCCATTTTAAATTCCCTGAAGAGGCGTTAACTTTTGTAGAAGCAGAATGAGCTTTGTTCATATGTGCTGTAGTCTGTTATCAAAAGCCACATTCCAAGAAAACTTTGTTCTTTTAATCAGTGAGAGAAAACCAAATTCCAGTTTGGTAACAGCTTATATTCACTGTGAAACAATAGTTATTCACTTAGTCATAGTCACAATAAGACTTCAAAGGCAGTTTAATGTCTTAACAAACTTGTAGCATGCACAAAACTCTTCTTTCACTTGCAACACACCTTTTTGCACTTTCTGTATTCGTCACTTCATTTGTCCACTTAGAGGACAGCCACCTGTACGTTTAGACTTCCTTTGCTTTTCCTTAATAGAATGTAATTCCATTCCTTATTACTTTTTATTAAAAACACACATCTTACTTTTCTTCAGAAACCATGACTTGTACTTTACATGATCATTCTGTCGATTGGTAAGGATAAATCACCCAAAGTTATATCATTTATAAAAGTATCTGCACAATGTCTCTGTTAATTAGATCAATAAACAAACATCAGTATCATGTATCAATACAATAATGATTATTTCCCAGTTCACACAAGCCTCGAATTCATTTACTTTAATTTCCTTGAATTTAGAATTGTTTGATTTGTAAGCACTTACTTCTCTTTAGGCCAATTAATTAGAGCTCATTGAACCACTTAGCCTTTAGCAATTTTTTCCAAGGATGGAGACATACACCGAGACACACACAAATCTGGACAGACAGAAACCTCACAGTTTTCCACCTGAAATTTAAATTGTCTCTTTGTCCCTTTTATTTTCTTGGCTTGAGTTCCAGCTCATGGCTGGAGTCCCGGATCGAGTGGGCTGTGTATCTCAAGGACATGATAAGAGTTAACTCAGGTTTTTCCCCAGGCATGTTTCTGTTTCTCAGGCAGGATCAGAGCTCCCCAAAAGAGTATTTTCACAAGTCAAACTTTTAGTAATTACATGTGCAAAAGGAACCAGTTTTGCAATTTCAAAAAGATTCCATTTTACCTAGTTTTCTCCGGAGTCTAAAGAATACACATGGCCATTCAGGGTTCAAAATGTCATTTCTCCTTCATGTAGTCATAGCTTCATAGCTAAAATTTAAACCAGAGAGTGCTCAAATTGGCTCTGATGACAGGGGTAGACTGATCGAGAAGATGTCCCAGCAGGGATTATCTCTCTGGGCAGGTGAGGTCGTCTCTTAAAGCAAAGAAACCCCATATATAAGGGATTTTTAGGCCTTGAGGATCAAAATTATCCCAGTTTTTCAAGATATTATTCAAGGGGGGGTGGTGGTTCTGGACTGTTAGGCCCCATCTGTAAGAGAGAAAAAAGCAGTGCCCAGTGCCATGGCTTTTTTCTACCAGAGGTGTCTGCCCCTGCTCTAGACGGGGTTGGAGACTGATTTTCCACCTAAGCTTCCTTCTCTGGCCAGAGCTAACCTGTCTCTTACAGGTGAAGGTGTCCTACTCCCACCCCCCCTCATTCTACCACCCAGGCATGGTGGAGATGCACCAGGGTTAGACCTGATGGCATCCCAGATTGATGTCCAGGTCCTCACCATTAAAACCTTGGTTTGATTTCCCTTTTATTCCGGCACCACCTGGGGTGGAACAGAGTAGTTTTCCGGATGCTCGCCGAGCCAAGACCACTAGGGGAAGCACCCAACTTCTGTGTACCTGCGCACATTCCTCATAACAGTATAAGTGGCAAGTCATAAAGGGATGAACAGAAAACCCAAGACATCCTCCTGAGAGCGGCCACACGAGTCTATTTAATAACAAAGGAGGCGATGGAGGGCCCGCCTGCGAGGAAAAACTAATCCTTCATATGCATGGAGTGCCAACATCATCCTTTTGATTCCTGATTCCTGTCCCTCAGACTGTACAAAAAGAATACCTAAGGAGTTGAGACAAGAGCCACTGGAGGGCTTCGTCTGCTCTGCTAAGAGCTAGCGCTACTAAGGGAAGAAGCCCAATGCGCTTTCAATCTGCCCAAATCTGGGGTGTCCCAATCTGTGTCCTCAGGAATCTCATGCTCACCAGCAATGCCTCAATCCATATAGTCCAGAGGCATAGCCACGACAAGAACTTGCCTGTGTGTCTGTGGGGTCAGGATGGTGATTTCCAGTCTGAGAGATGTCCCTGGAGCTAGAGCTCCAGCTCGCTCCCTAAAGTGCTCCTGTCTGCAGTGTCCTGTAAAACTTGGAATGGGGGCCTTGCTAGAAAAGCACAATAACAGCATGGATTGCAAGTCCCCTGAAAGTCTACAATCCGGCACACGAGGTTAATAACTTTAATTCCCCAAGCAGATATGAAATGGTCAGAGGGACCAGGAAAAGCTGACTGGGGAAAAGAAGTTCAGTCCACATGCTTCTGATTTAGTAAAGTAGCTGCTGCTGCTGCTGCTGCTGCTAAGTTGCTTCAGTCGTGTCCGACTCTGTGAGACCCCAGAGTTGGCAGCCCACCAGGCTCCCCCGCCCCTGGGATTCTCCAGGCAAGAGTACTGTAGTGGATTGCCCTTTCCTTCTCCAATGCAGGAAAGTGAAAAGGGAAAGTGAAGTCACTCAGTCGTGTCCAACTCTTAGCGACCCCATGGACTGCAGCCTACCAGGCTCCTCCGCCCATGGGATTTTCCAGGCAAGAGTACTGGAGTGGGGTGCCATTGCCTTCTCCATAGTAAAGTAGAGACCACAGTAAACGAGCAAAAGAATCTCAACTCCGAGTGTTCTTACCTTGTCTTGAAGATCTTGGACAAGCCCCCAAGATGATAACCTAGCAGTCAACGGTGACCGATGCCACTGGATTCATGGTGTCTGAAGAAGAAGATATTACTCTGGGGCCAAAGACAGTCTCAGTCATTCAGAGCTTTGTGTATATTTTATTTAAAGTGAAGGTGACAGAAAAAGCTTCTGACACAGACATCAGAAGGGGCTCACTAATTTAAGTGGGGCCATATATACGTCTCAACTAGCCTCTGAGAATAGACAAAAAACATCTCAAGGATGTGAGCGTTTTGCCCAGACCCTTTCCTATAGCATACATCCAAAGCTCAAAAAGAGGAATGTCCTTGAACCTGAGATACTGCTCCCTACAATGCCTACTTGTCTTAGGCCAAAGAATGTGAAAAAGCAAGCAAGCTTGCCTCCTCCTTAAAGGGGCTTTAGGCTTGGACTCTTTATCAACCTGCTGGGACAGGTAAGTATACAGTTAAAATCAGAAAACTCTAATGTGGTAATGGTGGTGAGTAAAGCATTTGTATAACATACCACTGATAACTCATATAAGTATATCACTTATAAATTCAGTATGAAGGTCAAAAGATAAAATATCAAAATAATGATAACTACAAAATGAAATAATGGAACCATGTTTGAAGAATTAGATGACAGTATGATACTAAGTCAACAAACAGAGAGACCCAATGAAGAGCTACAAATTATTTTTTTTTAAGGAAACTAACATAAATTCTGGATTTGAAAACTAAAATAATTGAAATGAAAAATTGATAGGTTCAATAGCACATATGAGATGCTGGCAGAAATAATCCATAAACTTGAAGATGAATTCATAGAAATCAATGTAAAAATAAAGAGAAAAAAATGTTGAGGGAAAATGATCTAAGGCATCCATTCATTACACCATCGAGTATGGAAGGAGAGAGACTCTCAGAAAGCAGGGAGAGAAAGGGGAAGGAGTAAAATTACTTGTAGTCGGAATGGCTGACCGGCAGGTCAGAGCGAAAGGGAGGCGCAGCGCAGGGCTCTTAGGGCGCCGGGCGGCAGCGGCCTCCGTCTAAGGCCATAGCACCCTGAACGCGCCCTGTCTCGTCTGATCTCGGAAGCTAAGCAGGGTCGGGCCTGGTTCTTACTTGGATGGGAGACCGCCTGGGAATACCGGGTGCTGTAGGCTCTTTGCCTTCCCTCTCCTTTAGCCCCCGCCCCCACGTCCCAACTCTTGGGCTCCCGGACCCCAACCCCTCCTGGGGGTGGGTGGCCAGGGCACTGACTCCCGCTGCAGACCTGGGGTGCCTCCGCGCGGCCCGCGAGCCCCTCTGCATTTGGCTTCCAGGAAACCAGAGGACCGGCCCGCGGGTCTCTGTCTGGGGCTCCCTTGGCGTGCCTCAGGCAATCCCCGGGGGGCTGCACCAGCTCCAGCCCCAGCCCCAGCCCCAGCCCCAGCCCTACCCCCAGCCCCACCCCCACCCCCACCCCCCCATCCTTGCAGGCGAACGCCCGAGCTCGCGCGCATCTGCGTGCACACACAGATATATGTGCACAGATGGTGCATGTATCTTGTTCAGTTATACTTTTGGTGGATATGTGCCTGGGAGTGGGACTGCTGAATCATATGGTACTTCTAGGTTTAGATCCTTCAGGAACCTCCATACTCTTTTCCATAGTGGCTCTACCAACTCACATTCCTACTAACGGTGGAGGCGAGTTCCCTTTTCTCCACATCCTCTCCAGCATTTGTTATCTACAGACTTTTCCATGAGGACCATTCTGACTAATGTGACGTGGTACCTCGTTGTAGTTTGGAGTTGAGTCTGTCCAATCATGAGTGATGTGGAGCAAGATGACCTTTTTAAAATGCAGATGCAATTCTATCACCTCCCTGCTCCAACTGCTCTTGTATTTTCCCATCATAGTGAAGATATGACCAAATCCCTTCATTGCTTGGTCCCCACTTTCTTCTCTGATTTCTTTTCACTGGAATGCCTTCTGCACTCTTTTGGTTCCGTCCCATAGGGCATTTTTTCATTTCTTTCCCTTGTCACGTAGCCTTCCAAGATGCTATTTTACCTGCCTGAAATTCTTCCTGCATCTCAACCCTGGTTTACGTTGGTTCAACCTATGGATCTCAACTCAATTATTAGTCTGAAAAGCCTTCTCTGACACCCAGTTTTTGGTGAGGGAAGAGGCCCCTATAGAAGTTCTCAAAGGATCTGCCTGTTATTTATCATTAGATTAGTCTCAGGGAAAGAAGGAACTGTGTGTCTTCTCTCAGGATTCTATTTCCAGAAACATATTACATGCCTACTAGCTCATAGTAGGTGCTCAATATTTATTCAGTGTGTGAAAGACAGAAAAGTTCTGTGAAGCCTCAACTTTTCACTTGGCTCAGCACTTTTGATCTCTTTGTATCTTTGTCCATCCAGTTCTTTTCTTTCTTCTGTTGATGTGCACACTATATTCAAGGCATGATCTAAGGCATGAAGACATATCAATAAATATAGGTTCTTGCTTTCCAGGAACTCGTACATCAGATTTCTATAATTCAGGGTTTTTTTCTTTAATGCTCTAGAACAATGTGAACTTTTAGTATTATCCATTTTCATTTCAAAGAAAGATCATTTTACTTACATAGCAAAGGTGGAGACCTTCCAACTTTCAGTCCAATACTTATACCTTTACCATTTCAGGCAAGTCTTGTGGTTCCTTCTGGAGGTGTGCGGCTCTTCCAGAAATGTGAAGATCTTCCATAGTCCTCAGACTTTGGTGTGATTTGAAATCATCAAGAAAGTTTCCAGGTATAGGTTCCAGACCACCACCTCAAAGAGTCAGTAGCGAATGGAGTGGATTCCAGGAACATGCATTGTTAACCAACATCACTGGTGATTCTGTTGCTACAGACTCAATGCAGTGGGCAGGGCCTGGACTGCCCACTGGGTCTGATGTGGAATGGAAAGAAGGGCTTCCCCCCTCCACTGTTTCTAGCCTTGTGACTAGAAACGGTCCCCAAACAAAAATCAGACAAACAAGATAATCCCAGATGGTAGTCCATGAGATGAAGGAACTAAGCAGCTGGTTGAGATGGAGCCAAGGGGAAAGGTTGCTCTTTTTTTCTCCACCTCTACTCCTTTCTTCCTTGATGCCTTAGTGATTCATCGTGGAGATTTGAAATAAAGTTCACAAGAGTCATATTTGTCGAATAAAGATTTTGCATTGAACCAACTCTAAAAAATGAAGAAAGTTTCACCTGCCACATGTTTCTTTTAAAAAGTCAATTGCTTTTCAACTCTGGGGTTTCTCCATTGCCTTGTTCAAGTAGCCTTAATCGGAAAAATAAAATATAACTAAATAAAGATTTAAATATACCAACAAAGGAAAGCTTCCGTTTCTTAAATCATCTTTCCACTTAGTAGAACACTAGCTCTTTTCTTTGTGTTTTGACTAGGCAATTAGTTGTATCGTGGCTCAGATGGGAAGGCATCCGCCTGCAGGAGACTCAGGTTTGATCCCTGGGTCGGGAAGATCCCCTGGAGAAAGAAATGGCAACCCACTCCAGTATTCTTGACTGGGAAATGCCACGGACAGAGGAGCCTGACGGGCCACAGTCCATGGGTAGCATAAAAGTTGGGCACAACTGAGCAACTAAGAGCAGAAGTATTTCCAAGGGCCACATTCAAGAGATTTGGAACTCTTGCTTGACTCCCTCATGTTGACCATGTTGACTAGGCAGCAGATAGCAGCTGATTCATCTGTACAATTAAAAAAGAATGTGTCATTCTGTTCTATACTTTTCTGTACTGTAGGCAGAGACTGTACAGAGCAGATGTCTGGACTTGTACAGGACTTTCGGTCCTTTAGAGGATTACAGTGGCACCATCAATGCTTGCCAGAGGTGGCAGGAAGGCGGCCCTGGAAGTTTGAGTCCAGACATGTCCAGTGTTTTAGACTCATATATCAGATGAGTCAGAGTGCATTTACCCTTCACTATGTCTCCATAGAAAGTTGCTTTGGGTTTGGGGTACACACACACACACACACCCTGCCGCCGAGACAGGTCAAGAGCTAGAAACCAAAGGTAAGGGAGACGGAGAAAGAGGGAGAGAGAGACAGCAAGAGGACACGCAAGCTTCCCAGCCCCCGGCCTCCACACCCTCCCCCTCCACTCTGGGTATCCACCCGGCCCCAAGTCCACCCGACCCCACCCTCACCCACCGACACACTCACACACACTCTCACACACTCACCCTCTGGCCTGGGGGTGGGGGCTGGGTCTCGCCTTAGGTAGCCAGGCCGAAGGGGACCTTTGAGACCTCGGCTTCGAGGAAGTCTTGGGGTCCCCACGGGTGACCGCCAGCCCCAGGGCACCGCGTCCAGCCGGGGCCCGGCCCAAGGCTGACGCCCCCTCCCTTGGGGAAGCTGTTTCTTCCGTGTGGCCTTCCTCTGAGGTGCGTCACGGGCTGTGCCAGTGTGTCTGTCTCAGATCTGATGCCATCCTCTCTCCCCTGTCTGTCTCCTGTTTGCTGTCTCTCTGTCACTCGCTCTGTGTCTCCATCTGTCTCTGCTTCCGTGTGTGTGTGTGTGTGTGTGTGTGTGTGTGCATGCGCGCACATGCGTCTGTCTGTCTGTCTGTATCTCCCTCTCGCAGTCTTGGAGTCTGTCTCTGAACTTTCATCTCTTTCTGCCTCTGTCTCTCCTGACACCCGGCGGCCCGTCCGTTCCTCTGGCCCCAGCCTCTCACAGGTGCTATGGCTCTGGCTGACGAGCTTGCGACGGCGGGCTGTCGACTGTCTGTGTGTCTGTCCGTGTGACTGCCTGTCGCTCGTTTGCTCTCTCAGGAAGGTTGTGTGCTTGTCCGGAGGCGTGGGGGAAAGTGGGGGGGGGGGGCCTCGGTAGGGCGAAGGGGCGGGACTGAGGCGCTCGGGAGGACTGCGCCTCCGTGGCTCCTGGTGGGTTTGGGCACCGGGCAGGTGTCCGGCAGGATGGGCGCTCAGGGCCCTGGCTGGGCTGCGCCTAGGCCCACAGGAGGCTCAGAGGCCCGCGGGCCGCGGGGGAGCGGGTGGCGGCGGGTCCGAAAGCCAGACACCTCTGGGCCGCACGGCCCTGAGCAGCGAACGGGATCCGGGGAGGCCCGGTTCGCCGAGCGCAGCCGGGCCTGGAGAGGCCCGGGGTGGGAGGGCACCGAGACCTCCGCGCCCCTCAGCCCACCCCCCAGGCCCCGCACGCACGCACGCACGCACGCCCGGCATGCCGCTGGGGGTCCTGGAAGCCCTCCGGGCTGCCGAACCTGGCCAGGCGTTTGCTGGCCACGGGGCGGCGGTGTTCGGGGGCGTGGCGGCATTGGCCGGCCGGAGTCTGGTCGCGGGTCCTTCGGCTCAAGTACAGCGCGCGCCCCCGGGGAGAGGTGCGGCCGGCTGGCCCGACCGGCAGGTCAGAGCGAAAGGGAGGCGCAGCGCAGGGCTCTTAGGGCGCCCGGCGGCAGCCGCCTCCGTCTACGGCCATACCACCCTGAACGCGCCTGATCTCGTCTGATCTCGAGGGCTCACATTTGATGGTGGGCTTGTCATCTCGTACCTCTTTCTCGTAAAGCTGGCAGCTGAGGGAATGAGGGAAGTGTAAAATTGAATAACAATAGACTATGTGGAATCTGTGAATCTGGACCTCTGTGAATCCCTAGGTCTAAGGAGAGACTGGCAGCTGCCGATGTGGAGTATCTGTCCCCATGACCACGTTTACGTTATCAAATGTGCCATTGACCGCCCTCCCCCCACCCCGAGGGGCAGGGACCCCCACGTGGCAGCCTCCAGGCTCGCTCTCTCCAGCTCATCCACCCTCTAGAAGTTTCCCCAGACCCTCAGTAGGAGTGGGCACTGCTGCGGGTGTGCGTTGTGTGTCCTCGTGCCCCATGTGACGTTGCACGACTAACCGCACTCTGTGTTTGCACCCTTCCTCCCGCGCTCATGGGACCAGGCAGCGTGGCGGGAACGCAGGGGCTGGATTCTGCTACAGTCAGGACTTGCTCCTGATGTGCTTCGGGGTGAGTACAGGCCGGCCTGGTCCTGCGGGGGCACGGAGCCCACGCCCCAGGGAGTGGAGGGTCAGCGGGTCTCCGGAGGTTAGCCTGGGAGAACCCTCACAGCAGAGAACGTGACCTTGGTGCCCCACTGCCGCCGGAGTGGTCAGAGCATGGCCAAGGCCCCTCGCATAGGGACGCGTGGGTATCCCTCCCACAGTGGCAGTGCTGCCGGCCACGCCCTGCGTGCACGTTCTCGGAGGGAACAGGGCCCAGACCGTCAGGGTTCACGAGGCTGCCCTGCCCTGGACCTCTCCGTGCAGAGGCCAGCATTTCACACGGAGGTGCACCGGCATCTGGGGCTCGGCGGCCACTAAGGGGCCACCCTCCCTTGCAGGTGCTGCTCTGGGTGGTCCTCTGGTGGGTCCGGCCCTGGGGCCCAGCCCTGCTCGAGCAACTCTGAGGGCAGGAGGCTGTCTGCTCTGTCCTGTTCACATCTCAGCTAGAAAGCTGGATTGGGCTTTTGAGGGTTTTTTTTTACCAGCAGCTTTTAGCTGTATGTCAGAATCAAGTCAGCCACAGAGTTCTCTCCTTGATCTGCTTGGTCCTCCATGTTTCTCTGAATTCTCAAAGCAGCTGAAGCCCCAAATGGGGTAGGGGGTGGGGGTGTCAGGAGGTGCAGGGGCTGGGGCACCAGCTGCCAACCCAGGACTGACTTTTCTGTGTGTTTGTTTCCAGTTTACCTGCACGAATTCTCCAGATGTTTATACAGCATCCAGTATACAACAAAGACTACATTTTGAACTCGATGTCATCTTTACTCTGTTAATACTTGTTACATGGATCCGAAGATATTACAGGGTTTTTAATTAGTGAAAAATTCATGAAGACCATAGAGAAAAAATATTTTAGAATTTAATGTTTCTGATATTTATGTAAACTTATGACTTCATTTATAGAATTACTTCCTTTTTCTTGTATATTCAGGCTATGAATATCCTTTCAGATCCATTCATGTTCTGATACCTGGTTTCAGTCTTTCAAATGAATGTACTGTAGTGCTTGTCTGTATAAATCCTATGAACAAACACAGGGCTTTTGTAAATGATGCATTTATTGTCATTATTCTTGTTTTTCAATGTTAAACCATGAGAGAAGGGGTTTTCCTGAGATTGTAAAATCATCATGACACGGTGTGCATTATTATCCTTCCAGAATGTAACCAAGCTCTCCAACAATCACTCTGAAATAAGCAAACTTAATTTCAACCAATTGTTGGTGGATGTTAACGACTGGCCTAAACTGTACTTTTTCTAGCAAGAAATGGTTTTTGTCCACAGCGTGAAGTGATTTAAAGGTACTGGGTGTTAAATGTGAGCTTCTAATGAAATTTGGGCTGAAAGGATGCCTAGAAGACGACTATGAAGATCTCTCCTGTAACCTAGTAGTCTCTGTGGACCCGGATCCCTCCTCTCCCGTGAGACTCTTTGGGGACCAATTGCGATGCCCTGCACCTGCTGCAGAGCCATCGAGCTGGACAGTGAAGGTGCCACTTCCCAGACAGGGTAGTGCAACTCTGACAAAGGCCTTATTTTTATGTAAATCATCTTTTTACATGTTTGTAAACATGTGTAAAGAATGGACCTAGGCGTACATTTTTAGATTGTGATGACATAGCCATTCTGGATTGTATAAATAGCAAATGTAATCTTTACTTTTTCAGCAGCACATTAAAAAAGCCAGCAAGAGATGCGTTCAGGTCACAGTGTGATATTTATTATGCAGCTGGTATCTTGGTAGACAGAGACAGCATGTCTCTTTACATGTGGGTTCCGCCTTTAATTTACTTGTACAATTCATTGTTATCATTCTATTTTCCTATTAATCTTTTGTGAACTTCCCGAATATGTGACAAAGTATGTACAGTCTACTTTTGAACTATTTTTATCGCAGTATTATTTATTGCTTTCTTTCAATAAAGTACTGAAGCAAAATTTCCCAGGGCCAATAAAGAGTGCCGAGGGTAAGCTGTACTCTCACTGAGAACAGACCAGAGCTGGTAATGGGAGCCCGTGTCATCCCACGGACATTCTCTTAAGAGAAACGGACGGATGCAATGGAAAGGCCAGAAGGCGGAAGCATAGGTGTCCCTAGAGGGCGCCCGACGGTGTGTTCATTCCCTTGGCTCCGGAGACAAGAGGCTCCATCACTTCAGCATCTGCGGGGACAGGGCCCCTCTGCTGCTGAGGCGTGGGCAGCGGGCCGAGGGTGGGAACAAAGTGCAGGTGTCGAGGCTCGCCATCGGTCACAGGGCGGGGTGTCCGAGGGCAACCTTGACGGGGACCCGAATGATGCACCCTAGTCCAGCATCAGGTCCTCCCTCAGCATCAGACCCTAGGTCCAGCATCAGACCCCAGTCCAGCATCAGATCCCAGTCCAGCGTCACGGCCCTAGTCCAGCATCAGGCCCTCCCCCACCCTCAGACCCTCCCCCCACCTCCGACCCTTCCCCAGTATCAGGCCCCCCACCTCCAGTATGAGGTGTGGCAGCCCTAACTTGTCTGGTACTCCTGAGCACACTCAGGCAGCCCCAGAGCAGCAGGACAATAGCTCTGGCAGGAGGTGCATCTTTAGGAATCACCTGCAGAGCAGCAGCAGCTGGCGTTTGTTTCAGGTCAAGGAGAGACAAAGAAAAGGCACTTGTGCAGGAGGCAGTGGAGGTTGTGTGCACGTTCCCCAGCTCTGCTTCCTCCCCGTAGGGGCTTTGCTCTCCTGCTCTCTCACAGGCCCCAGGGTGGTGTCCTTCCAGATTCACGGTCTCCTTGATATCTCAAGCCCAAGTCCTGAGTTGCGTCCCAGTCCGGTGTGGCAGAGGGCTGGGAACACCCAAGCTCAAGGGCTGAAAGGATCCCAGGGGGACAGCCGGGCCCCAGCAAGTAGCAGGGCAGGGCATGAGGGTGGCCGCCCACAGAGGGCCCCAGAGCAGCACTGGAAGGAGAGCGGTGATGCCTGAGCTCACTCGGGGACGCTGCCCAGCCTGGCACTCAGAGAGGTTACTGCCAGCAGCTCTGGGGATGCAGGAAGCCCGGTGAGTGACACCACGCCACCCAGGCCGTGTGGTGGGCACTGCTGACCATGGCCTCGGTTTTCATTCCGGTTCCAGCTGTCCCTCCAAGGGCTGACGGGCTCCTCTTCCGAATGGCACAGATATTTCCTCTATGTGGGTGAACGCATCCCTTGTTTCTGTTGGCGCTGTTGTCGCTCATCGTGTGTTTTCCTCTTTACAACCTGTGCTTGCTGCTCTTCCAGTTTAACTTAGGAGCGGCCCTTATGTTCTGCGTTTCTAGTTGTCAGCATTCACTGGGGCTTTCCAGGTGGCGCTAGGGGTAAAGATCCTGCCTGCCAATGCAATAGATAACGAGAGATGTGGGTTCGATCCCTGGGTTGAGAAGATGCCCTGGAAGAGAGCATGGCAACCCACTCCAGTCTTCTTGCCTGGAGAATCCCATGGACAGAGGAGCTAGCGGGCTACAGTCCCTGGGGTCGCAGAGTCAGACACGACTGAAGCAGGTTAGCACACGCTCAGGTTTTAGTTCAGTCGCTCAGTTGTGTCCGACTCTTGCCACTCCTTGGATTGCAGCACTCCAGGCTTTCCTGTCCTTCACTATCTCCTGGAGTTTGCTCCAACTCATGTCCATTGAACCATCATGCCATAGAGCCATCTCATTCCTGTTTCATCCACGAGAGAGGTGGCTGGGGCTCGGCAAAGTGCCTGGTCCCACTGGGTGGGTGTGAACCTGCCCTCACCGCTCCCTAACCACGTGACTGTCACTGTGTCCTCCTCTGTGAATCGGGAGGGGGCAGCACCTGCTTGCTAAGGCACACACAGCATCTGGTACATAATCAATGCACCATCCATCTATGCATTGTATTTACTAATAATAGGGATAGCATTTAATAATCTGCTCCTTTTTCTCTCTTGTCACTTAGCTGTGCTCCAGACCACATCTGCTTTACTTACCCCTGTACATCCCACACCCAGCACAAACAAGACTCAACAAATTTGTGGCTGAAGAGGCAGGAACATATGCTGTCTGTCCTCAAGGAGAGGAAGCTGAGTGATATGGGGGCCTGATGATAACCCTGTGTGATGAGGGGACCCCAGGAGGACCTGTGTGGCTGTGGGGTGGGGTGGGGGCATGGGCAGAACCCCTGATGAGCTCCTGGGGATGGGGAAGGTGGCAGGAAGGAGGGCGGGCTGTTCCTTGTGGGGTGTCCACAGATTGTACCTCACCCCTCACTGAGGACCACTTAGGCCGTTTCCAAACACATGTCATTGTTAGGATGAAACAATCATTGCCCAGCTCCTACTCAATCAATTGCATAGAATATGTTTCTAGCACTGGAGTACAATCATCTGCTTTATTCATTCCATGCTCCATTCATCCACCCATCCAGCCAGCCATCTGTTCATCCATCCACCACTCACTAATCCATCCATCCATCCACCCAACCATCCACTCATTAACTCAGCCGATCATCTCAGACCCATTGAGAAGACAGACGCCTCCTCCACTCCTGCTCCCAGGAGGACCCCCAGCGTGATTGACAGGAGCCTCGTGGGGACGACGGGGGAGACACAGAAGGGAGATGCCTGCAGGCCCTCCTCCCTCTGAACGGTGAAGCACCCACCTGGTCCTAACGCCTCCTTGCTGGGGTGTTCAGGCCGGCCCTTTTCCTTCTTGCGAAACAAGCGGCTGATGGAGGACTTGATGCCCTTCTTCTTTGGGGCTTTGTGCAGCGAGCCCTGGCTGCTGGTGCTGCTGCTGGGGTTGTTCCCGGGGCTGTCCTGAGAGCCTGTGGAGCTTCGGGGAGAGAAAACGACCTTTAACTGGCACCCTTGTGCAAACACACACCCCTCCACAAGAGCTACTGATAGAAACGGGCACCCAGCAACACCTGCGCCTCAACCTCGCAGCTGACAGTTGGAGTCTCCTTCACCAACCACACTCCACACAAGCAATGCAGGCTCCCGGCATCAGACAACCGCACTGGGAAGCTGAGATTCTCTGCCTCGAGCTCTCCCGCGAGGAGGGCTTGACTCCAGGCCAGCTGGTGCAGAGCGCGCTCTGACCCTCCCTTAGGGTCGCTGCTCGGCAGGTGACGACGCTCCAGGAGAAGACAAGCTCCCCTGCTCTGGGTAGATCCCCCCGCCTCCCACAGGGTAACCATCCCCGGCCGTGGCAGGAGAGCGACGGTCACCGTGCAGGGCCGCTGGTCAGGTGACCACATGTGCCCTCCATCGAGTGCTGCCTGGCTCAGGACGGGAGCTCAGCAAGTGGTGGTCTGAATGAGGACAGTGTCAGTCACAGGAGGGGACAGGGTCTCCTGAGAGGAGACCCCTGCAGGAAAGGGAGGGACCCTCAAGAGCGAACCCGAGAGGCACGGGGCCGTCACCGTCAGGAACGTGCCCCAGGCCGGGCAGACCTCTACCAAGAGCGGGAAGAAAGCTCCCACAGGAGTCAATCTGTAGAGATGGACGTTTTCTAAAATCACTGAGGTCACTGAGCTCTTCTTCCCCAGCACCTGAAGTTCACCACTAAACACAGGCACCAAACTCAGTGGTATTCCTTTAAAATCATCCTTGCAACTCTTTCAAGACAAGAGGCGCAGGGCTCCTGAAACTGACGACGCACACACAGGCCGCTTACTTGTGGGCGTCCCTGAGGTCCTCGTGGGTGGCTGTGCGCAGCGCCCCCGTGTGCAGGCGGCCCAGCCGAAGGGACCGCGGCCAGGCGAGGGTCGAGGGTTCACATCTGATGGCGGTCTTGTCATCTTCTACCTCTTCCCGTAAAGCTGGCAGCTGAGGGAGTGAGCTAAGTGTCAAATTGGCTAACAATAGACTGTTCTGAAAAAGGCAATCACACAGGCTTTACATTATAACCAGAAACTTATTTGAAAATCTATTAGCTATGCTTTCCCCCAAGTACAAAAAAACCCTTGTTATAGCTTAATGCCATCTTAAAGGACTGTCTTGTTCAAAAAAAGTGGGGCTATGGGGCAGCGAGAGCATCTGACTGAGTGCAGAGACCCCGGACGGGAGCCTCCCTGCAGTCGGCCTCGGCCCTCCCTGGAATCCAGCGACCAGATGGCCCTGTAGGGCAGGACAGCAGAGCGATGCTGGCACCGTGGATCCTGCACGGCATGAACTGCCCTGATGACAGGACTGTGCTCATTGCCAGATGCTGCTCAGAAGCACCACAGCTAGAGTACAAAACCTCTCAGCAAAGCCGTCCAGACCTTTCTGTTTGAAGGAGAAAAAGACACAGCTTGTGCCACCATCCAAGATCATTTGTAGTGATGATGCAGGTTACTGGAACCCATGACAACAAGAGAAACACAGAAAAGGTACCTAACCCCTCCACGCGAACACCATGTGCCTGGATCGTATTTCTCGGTTAACATACAGACTGGGGACTACCCACTGAAGTACTTACACGCTGTTCGAGTGTCATTTGCTCACAGTGGTTTCCATAAGGCGCCCCCAGGTCTTCACTAACAGATGATCTTGTATCACCCTAGAGCGGTGGGAGGTTCAAAAGGGAGGAGATATATGGATACCTATGGCTGATTCATGTTGAGGTTTGACAGAAAAGAAAATTCTGTAAAGCAATTATCTTTGAATTAAAAAATAAACTAATTAAAAAAAAAAAAAAAGAAGAAGATGATCTCTCTTGGACTCCCAGCGTTTCCGCTGGTCCTGGGTGTGAGGAAAGGAAGACAGTGTGGGAACAGATTAACCCTGCAGGGTCCAAACAGGTCTCACTGATACATTTTGGTGTGTGGCTAAACCTGGGGAGGTTTTAGGAAACATGCATGGCATGTATTGTTATAAACAATGAGTGCGTTGTGTTAACCAACTAACCTGTGCCTTTTTGGTGGGATTCTGTAAAGAATACTGATCCCGTGCAGCCCCAGAGGAGCTTGGTGACAACAAAGTAACTTAGTGCAAAATACAGCTGAACTCATTTAACAGCAGCTGGATAAACTGGGCTCCCTCCCCTGAGCTCTAACAAGAACCCTCAGACAACAGAAGGCTACAAAGGCTAGAAATTTTCCACATGGAACTGAACAGGGATCAATCTCAAATTCAAGTTAAAATAAGCATTTATAAAAATCAGAAAACAACCACCAACAGAGCAGGGAAGTGACACACCTGGGTTGACTATGGACTCAGTGGAGACAAACACCTGCCTCGGAGTCAGGGCCCAGGCCAGCCCCTTCCCCCGGGCCTCCTCCTGAGGAAGGCCTCTGGGTCTGCAGCCTGGCTGCCCTCCCCCAGGATGGGAGCTGCCCCACTGGTGCCACATGTGGCTAGGAAGGGCAGTGCCGTGTCCTCGCTGAACAGGAGGGCAAAGCAGGCCACAGAGCGGGCGAGCGGCATGCCCAGGTCACCAACCCCAGGGGGACAGCGCTGCTCTGCTGTGCCCAGCAGAAGGGCTCCCGGGCACTGAGCCGCCTGAACTGGAGCACGGCCACCCCAGTCCTGCGGGAAGGCCCAGGAGTGCTCGGCCAGCGGGCTGGGAGCAAGAGAGGGACAAGGAAGGCCAGCCCTTGGGGCACTGGACTCCAACAACAGGGGCTCATCCAAGTGACCCGAGGGGAGAGGCAGAGAGCTCCCTCCTGATGCTCCCTCCATCAGGGATGCCGTGATGGACACGAGAGCCTCTGGAGGAAAGCGGGCTGGACAGCACCACGGTTAAGTGTCCAGGCTCTGATCAGACCAGTCCACACCACGCTGCTGGGTGTGAGAGCCTGGGCAGGGTGCCCGGCCTCGCTAAGCCTCAGTGTCTATGTCTGCTGAACGGGGATAGCAGTAGACTGGACCTCACCTGGGGATGAGATGACAGACTCGGAAAGCACGTGCCCGGCACACAGAGTCTCCTGCACACTGCTACCCACCATCATTAAATTGGCTTCCCGCAAATCTAACATCTATGGCTCTGATTCAGTCATTTCTTATATGAAAACACTAAGCGGAAATTCCATGGTGGTCCAAATTCAGTCATTTCTTATATGAAAACACTAAGCGGAAATTCCATGGTGGTCCAAAGGTTAAGACTTGGCACTTTCACTGCCGGGGCACTGGTCTGATCCCTGGTTGGGGAACTAAGATCCCATAAGCTGTGCAGCACGGCCAAAAACATAAGTACAGAAATTTTTAAAAATAATAAATAATACTATGTCTATTATAAACAAGCATAAGATGACCAGAAGGCCAACAAGTGGGAGAAAGGCACACTGTTACAATTGTCCCAACGAATGACCAATTTCCAACAGAACCATCAGCACATTTTAAGTGGTGGGTGAGTTTCATCACTTCCATTAAACCGTCAATTATTCACCAGGACATAACCACACAGTGTTCATTCACGTTAAATGATAAGGACTCTTCAATACTTCACAGAGAAACAAAGGCCTGCTAAATTACTCAATAGTTTACCTTTCGACGCTGCTTCCTTAAATCACTAGGCTGATAGATGCATGCAAAGAAATGAAGAGAAACCAGATTCATTGCGACTTGGAAGCTAAAATTTCAAGAATCCGTAGAGGCAAATACAGTAAAGCAAAAATGATGGCAAACATGTAAGTGACATGAAGATTTAGAGAAATGTGACTGGAAACAGAACATTTTTTTGACCACAGAAGTTAAATAAGCTATTCGAGATTTACTAGAGAAACACTAAAAATTATTACTCAGGAAGATACCATTCTATTACAACATCATGATTTATTAAAGCACAGCATTCTGTACAACAAAGGGCCTTAACAGGTGTCTATTCTCAGCCAAATCTCTCTATAAGTTAGCTTCTCTTAATCAAAAACATGTTACACTTTAAATTAGTAATTTAACTGATGAGGAAGTTACCATAATACCTAGTTTAACATTGAACAAATCTAACCACCTCTTGGACATTCATGTAAAATCCTGACATAGAATTTGATTTAAAACTTCTCAAAATAAATTCATTAAAGCAAGTTCCCTGTGAAAATATGTAAGAATGAAAGCTAGCACAATAGCAGGTGCAGTCTTTACATTTTATTAACCATAGAAGATACTTTTTTAACGAGTCTAATAGAGACATTAACTGTGCAAAAGCTGATGAGATTTACAGTCTTAAATACAAGCACCAACACAGAAAGGATATTGTGTCAGTTCAGTTCAGTTCAGTCGCTCAGTCGTGTCCGACTCTTTGTGACCCCATGAATCGCAGCATGCCAGGACCCCCTGTCCATCACCAACTCTCGGCGTTCACCCAAACTCATGTCCATTGAGTTGGTGATGCCATCCAGCCATCTCATCCTCTGTCGTCCCCTTCTCCTCCTGCCCCCAATTCCTCCCAGCATCAGAGTCTTTTCCAACAAGTCAACTCTTCACTTGAGGTGGCCAAAGTGCTGGAGTTTCAGCTTTAGCATCGGTCCTTCCAATCAACACCCAGGACTGATCTCCTTTAGAATGGACTGGTTGCATCTCCTTGCGGTCCAAGGGACTCACTCTCAAGAGTCTTCTCCAACACCACAGCTCAAAAGCATCAATCCTTTGATGCTCAGCTTTCTTCACAGTCCAACTTTCATATCCATACATGACAACTGGAAGAACCATAGCCTTGACTAGATGGACCTTTGTTGGCAAAGTAATGTCTCTGCTTTTGAATACGCTATCTACGTTGGTCATAACTTTGCTTCCAAGGAGTAAGCGCCTTTTAAGTTCATGGCTGCAGTCACCATCTGCAGTGATTTTGGAGCCCCCCAAAATAAAGTCTGACACTGTTTCCCCATCTATTTCCTATGAAGTGATGGGACCAGATACCATGATCTTAGTTTTCTGAATGGTGAGCTTTCAGCCAACTTTTTCACTCTCCTCTTTCACTTTCATCAAGAGGCTTTCTAGTTCCTCTCCCTTTCTGCCTTAAGGGTGATGTCATCTGCATATCTAAAACTCTACTAATTCTACACTTAAGAGGATCATTTCTTTATGTAAGCACAATCTCATTTATGAATTATACATGATATGTAGTTTAGGATCCATCTACATACATTATGCTTATAACTGCGTGCTGCTGCTGCTAAGTCACTTCAGTCGTGTCCGACTCTGTGCGACCCCATGGACTGCAGCCTACCAGGTTCCTCCGTCCATGGGATTTTTCCAGGCAAGAGTACTGGAGTGGGTTGCCATTGCCTTCTCCTTTAACTGCATAGTGATACACCAATTCAACTTACTGCTATGGGGGAAAAACACCATTTAATGAGACATGAAGACAAAGCACAAACCTGACTAAGGGGACACACGCTGTGGACCACAGCACGGCTATGACCAGAGCAAGTGAGGGGACGGGGGAGGGGAGATGGATGGGTAAACTACAGCCTCGGGGGCTGGGGGGGGGGAATCTGGATTCATGACGACTAAGCAGACAACAGGATGAGAGAGGGAATCAAAACCAATGATGAAAGCAGACACACTGTCAGAGAACTCCAACAGCAAGGAAAACATGCAGAACTGTTCTTTTCCAAATATTCGGAAAGAAATCAAGCATGAAACCACAGAGAAATCATCAAAGAATTTTAAATATCAACTAATTAGCCAATGATGCAAATTATAAAAACAGTGTGTCAAAAGACCACAAAATGGACTAGTTACCACTTCACAGGCCGCTAAAATGATTCACGGTTAATTTAATTATAAGCTGACTAACAATGCAGCTAACATGCAATGGGTGGTAACAGAAAAAAGAGACAATACAAGTCCAGTTACAAAGCAGAATGTTGTACACGTGATTTCATGGGGTGAACAGCAATGCACTCACAACACCTAAGCTAAACACGCAAGAAAGCTGGAACATGTGCTTTAGAGCCACACACTCTGTCACCAAAAGCCCTGGGTCGTCATCCCAGTTTTAGACTCGGAAAAGTGAGGCAGCCCGACGTCTTCCCTGGGGCCCTGGGCCCTGGGCTTTTAACCTGGTTTCACACGCAGAGCTGGCCTGAGCGCGTGGCCAGGTCCATCAGTAAGCAGACCAATGTAGATTCTTGGTTTTGTTCCCACCGCATGCCCTGCACCCTGTAGCCAGGCATCCCCAGTGGAAAATCTGCTGCACGGCTTTCCCATGCCATGAGAGCTGCCTATGGTTACTTTCACGAAGCTGTCTGCTCCCTGAGAACAGAAACTTCCCTGCAGCTGCTGTGCCCTGCACAAGGCCAGGCCCAACGTTACAGAGGCAGGCTCTGGCTGAGTTCATGATGACGTGCTAAGTGGTGGTCCAAATATCAAGACTAATTTGTCGCTGTGCCATTGTGGAATGATTAAAGACGAGGCAGTTTAAAAACTTTTAGACCTCTGAGCGTAGCAAATGTACCTGATTTTCTTCTGGGTATAAAGAGAAAAAACAAAAAACAAACAAAAAACAGCATGCTGGGGGAGGGATGCGGCAGGGAGGAGGCAGTCACATACCAGAGTCATGATGCCCAGCTGGTCTCCCTCCTGCGCCAGGCTCTGCTGCCTCCTTCTGGGCTTGGGCAGGGGCGGGCAGGAGCCAGCATGCGAGGAGGTGGGAAGCAGGTTGAGGGAGCTCACTGATTTAAAACGACGGAGGCTGCCTAAGCTCCCCCTGCCCTCCCTGCTCTCAGTCTCCTCGGCCCGCTGCTCCGTGTTCTCCTTCTCTTCTTCGATCAATCTAAAATAGAATAAAAGGCGTCACCTGCCTTTGTCAGCAGAGGAACCTGTCTGGACAATAAATTTGGGCTGGCATTCTGTGTCATGATTAGCAAATTCCAGAAACAGTTGCTCAATTAACATCTCAGCCAAAAGGTTCTACCTTTCCTCTTTGGAATATTCTCAAACTTAGAATAACTTAGCCTTGAGTCTTACAAACTGGCCCTGACCATCCACGCTTGATTTCACTTATTTACTCTAACATTCTGAAGGGGCCCTGGTGGCAACTCTCTTTCCTGTGAAGAGATACCTCAAGTTGACAACCCTTGCCTCCCCTGCTCTCAGGACAGAGATGCACGTCAAGTGCCTCAAGTCTTTTCCGCTGGGAATCAGGAACTCTGTATAATCAAAACAGCAATTCACAAACAAGCTGCAGTTTCTAAACACAAGTCTCCAGACCAGATGAAGTGCTGAGTTGATCTTTTTTTTTTTTTTTAAGGTTGTATACATACAAACGCATCACTTGATGAAGTTCTCCACCAGCTTTGTGTGAGTTTCTGGATTCATGTCAATGTGCTGCATTAACCTAGAATTCACAGTTTCTGCTCTTCTCCCCTAATGTGTGGTGGATGTTTTTATACAGCAGTTTAAATATACGATTATGCAAATACAATGATTTTCAAATTAAAATACAAGATTCTTACAGGAAGTAAACTCCAGCTTCACTTCAACTCATACATCTGGAAAGTTTTTCACTGTTGATAACAAGTTGATGGACAGAATTGACCGTTTACATCAAGTCAACTTGTCGCATAAGGAAAAATGACTTTTACCTGAAAACTTGCTGTAAAAATAAAAATATTAATCTATAACCGTTCCATATTTCCTGCAGGGACGCAGAAAGACCATCTTTCTGAGCTCGTCTGTGCTCAAACACGGCCCACAAAGCTGTCTGTCTTGGCGTGAAATGGGCAGGTGACACCACCTGCGTTTGCTGGTTGTCCCGTTCACCCCCTGCCTCTCCCCCGGAGCCCCGCGCTCGGCCGACAGGAACGGGCACCTCGGCCTGGGCTGACGTGATGAGACCAGTCTGAGCAGCAGCTCTGCCTGGTCCTGTGCAGGGTCACCGGCCTGCGGCCACTCTGAACGTGGACTCGGGACACGGGCATAGCTGGGCAGGTGTGGCACCAGGCAGGCCTCAGGGCCCCCAGCCACCTGGCTGCACCCAGACCCAAGGCCCCCTGCTCACCACGAGGCAGGCCTTTGGATTCTATCCTGTTTTGAAAATTGTTATACCTGCCAAGATGGTGTCTAAAGAAAACATCTTAAATATACTGAGGAGATGAGAAAAACTCAAACACATGTCCTTGGACCACTGTCTTACAACAAGCCAATCTTCATACTACATTAAGTTAAAAAGGAAAAGGCAGATCTGAGTGGGAATTTGCCAACCCCAAAACCCCAGCTTTCACCAGGTGGCTTTTCACCAGAACGTGGGGGGCTCTGAGGGACACAGGAGGGTCCACGGGCCGCAGGGGACACCGCCTCGGCACCTCACCCACCTTGGGGCTCAGAGCTGAGGGGGGACACCCCACAACGCCGCCCCCCCCCGCCCCCACAGAGCGCTGACACCACACCGTGGACAGAACGCCCTGGCTGCCCGAGCTCTGTAATCAAGGGCCATCTCAAAACTGAAAATTCTTGAAGCAGACCTGAGGTCAGGTTTCTTACTATGGAACACTCAGACGTCCCTAGGAGAAGACAGCTCCTCAGAGAAACCGAGTTTCTGGGGAGCTGAGTTCAGGATCACCCACCGGATCTCTTCGTTGATGGCGTCCAGCTGCTCCTGCATCATCACGGTCAGAGTCTTGGCATTGGCCTGCCTGCTGGGCGACAGCTGAGTGGCCGAGCTGAAGAGGGTGACCCTGTCGCCCTCGTCGTCAGACATGCCCTCGTCACTCTCAAACACCTGGGCCACATCGGCCAGCATGCTGGCTTGCTGCGTGCGCTCCCAGTCCTGCTCCTTCGGGGTCTGTACCTGGGCACGAGAGGACCACGTCTCGTCAGCGACATTCAGGGCAGCTCAAGTCTATCAGGAACTGAACCCAATTTTACATGGAAGCCCTGACTGTGGATAAATGGGCCATGCTCATGAGACACTGCCATCTCTTAAGCGAACAGGACTCAAGAAACAGGCAGGGGGAGAATCCAGTTCCTAGATGGCCTGGTGACACCCAGGTCTCAGCGTGGACGGCAGGCAATCCTATGAGGTTATTCACAGGGTGGGCTGATGGAGTCAGAGACAGAAACCGAAAATTACAAAAATATATCCATGCCTCCATCAGCCAGGCTGGAAGAAAATAAGAAAAAAGAACCCTTCAGCTCGGCAGCCACTGGGTCCCTATCAGCGGTCATCACTGGTACCAGTTCACCAGAGTGTGCCGTCCTCGCAGGCTCCCAGTCCTCCGTTTCCCAGGCTGGTCTCAACACCCACAGAGAGGCGCAAGCAGGGGCAGCCAGGAGACGGGTTGGCCAGCCCCTCCGCGGCTCTCCTCTCGGGACACAGGCCCTTGGGCTGTTCTGGGGGATGGCTCCTCGCACCGCAAGGCTGGCTCTGTCATCAGAGACACATGGGATTGTGCCTGCGGTGCCCCGTGCCACCCTCCCGCTCTCACACCTCACACCCTTGTCTCTGCAAACGTCCCCCCTGCCACACTGTCACCCAGGTCCTGCCTTCTTTCCCAGACATGACCTCAAAGGAACTGAGGGGCAGCCTCGAGGTGCTGGCTTGCTGGCTCCCTGTCCCCTGTGGCCAGTGCCCTCGCCTCCTGTCTTCGTCACGACCCCGCCCCAGGGCTGGGCTACCCCATTCGCTGGCTCCAGGACCACCTGCCATCATTCCTGCTCTGCTCCAGCGAACCAGCTGCCTGTGGGTTCACCCCCATCAGCCCGGTCGGCATGTCCTCTCCCTTCTCTCGCCTTCCAATCGCACAAGGGGAACCAGCAGATTCCTCCTCCAGGGCTCCCTGCAGCGCCCACTGCGGGTCTCTGAAAGCTCCTTGGGAGTGGCCTCTACGGTCCCCCTCCCCGCCCGGTCTCCACTTCTCTGCCAGCAGGCGGTGAGCCCCGCCCTGCAGGGCAACTCCCCGGGGGCTCGAGGAACCCATGTTACCAAGCCCCCTCCCTTCCTTGCCCTCCCCCACGCCACCCCCCCACCCCCAGCATGTCTCTCCCTGGGCTCCAGGCCCTGCCCTCCCTGTGGTTATTCCTCAGTCCCTTGCGCCCCTTCTCAACCTTGGAATGCAGGATGCCCCACAGCTCTACCCTTGCACCCCATCTCTCTCCACCGGCACCTGCCTGGTGACTTTACCATGCTCGTGCCTTTAAATGCCATCTGTACGCCCATGACCCCAAGTCCACCCTGAGCTGAATGAGTCCTCTCCCGGATGCAGGCCGGAACACTCAGCTGTTCTCCTGACACGTCCCCGGGACACCCCATGGGCTCGTCCACCTCAACAGGGCTGAGGCCCGGCTCTTAGCTCCCCGCCCCGGCAGCCCTCCTCACCTCAGGAAACAGGCTCTGGCCTCGAGCTGCTCAGGCCTGAGCCCAGGCTCCTCCCTGATGCGGCCCGCTCTCTCCCTTGTCCCCGCTGGTTGACATGACCCTTTTTCTATCTCCGAGTGGCTACTTCTCTTCCTGCCTCCGGGTCTCTGGTTCAAGGTCACCCTCCTGGTGTCACCTCACTGGCCACCCTGTTTACACACGATCGTCCCCTCCTCCTTGGACAACTCAGGCACTCTGGTCTCCTTTCCCTGCTCATTACTGTTCAACAGGCTGCGCGGGTTTAAAAAGGGGTCCACAAATTCTTCCATCCTCCTCCCTTCAAGAGGCAGAAGGGGCAACTCCTGCTCGGCCCCTGAGCGAGGCAGGACTTAGCAGCTCACTCTCGCAAACATAAGTGAAGGTGTGCGGCCTCCAGACCAGGGCGTGAAGGGCCCCGGGCTAAACCCCGCACTCTCGCTCTCAGAGGGTGTTCCGAGGAAAGCCAGGCCATGGGAAAGCCACACGGCAGGGACCTCGGCCTGTCCCCAGCAGCCAGGTGAGTCTGAAAGCCTGCCATCCAGCCCTGGGGTGCCTTCCCGCGTCTGTGCCCTCAGGAGGCCCTGAACCAGGCCCGCTTGCTACAATGCACAGGCACTGAGGACTGTGAGCTGCTCCCTGGGAAGTCACTAAGCTTTGCAATGATTCGTTACGTAGCAGTGGATAAAGAACACACACGGTTTTTAATTCACTGCTGGAGTCCTACTTCTGACCATGTCTGGCCCAAACTAACTGCTCACTGAATGTGGAAGCTCAAAACACAGACATGTATGAACAAATACATGGCATGAATGAGGTGAAAACATAAAGGCACTTAAACTTCCAATGAGAATTCCTCTCACTATAAGCTGATGGATATGTGTATCCATTTACTCGTAGGACGATTTCAAAACTGTGCTAATTAGTACCATGCTGGGCCTCACAATAGGCCACAAATTATTAAAATTGGTTAAGGAAAAAAAGCATGCCTTAAAAGTAAACTCTTAGCCAGAAAAAGGAAAATGGGAAGACGTAAAGCGACCTATCAGCGCTTTGTTCCAAACCCACCTCAGGACCACAGTGTGAGGGGACAGGTGCCTCACAAGGTGCCCACCAGGGATGGGAAGGGGGCGGTGGGGTCCTTGCCTCGGATGGCTCATCGTGCAACGCTGCCAGCCGGCCTTTCTGGGGACACCACAGCACCGCCCCGTTGCCCAAGGAGTCTGCCGGCCGGTCCGCCACAGGGAACCTGAGGTCCGGGGAGCTGCCCAAGTGGGGTCGGCTGAAACACACGGCAAAGAGCAGCACTGTTAGAAGAAAAGAGAGCTCACTCTGTCAGACGGGCCAAAGCCTGTCCATTTGGAAGATCGGCAATTTCACAGCAAAAGGGCCCCCGGGAGGGCACTGCCCTCCTGGCTCCAATAGCAACAGGCCGCCCGCTGCTCCGCAGACACTCAGGGCTCATCCCCAGCAGCTGGAAAACTCCTGTATGTGGGGAAGGCAGTGCTGACGCGAGGGTGTGGAGCTGACTAGGACAGGATCGGCTGTCTGGGGTTGGGGCGTCCAGGGTCCCCCTGGAGCCCGCTCTCAGGTCCCAGGGCAGGGCCTGCACCTGTTCTGCTTTCCCCTTGGCACCCCACCTCCCCTTCGGCCCACGCCTGCTCTGACCTCCCTCTCCCACGGGAAGTCCGTGGATCACAATCACCGGTCTGCCTGGAACACTGTCTGCACAGCTCTCAGTGTTTTTAAAGGCGCCTCAGACAACCCGCAGCAGAAAAGCCTCAGACCCACAGCTCGGAGCTGAGCACCATTGGTGTCTCCCATTAAAGCAGAGGTGAGCGTGTCACCGGACTCTGGGCTGAACAAGGCCCAGCACAGATGCTCAGGCCCTGAGCACTAAGGCCTGGGCCTGCAGGTGCCAGGAGCTCACTCAGCAGGGGCCTGCTGGGAGGCAGGGCGGCCCCGCCTTGACTGTGAGCCGCCTGCACTGCAGGACCGCCCGGGCTCTGCTCAGTCTTCTCTCTGGGAAGAGGGGGGTGCCTTCACGTGCAGGAGTCCCTAAACCCAGGAGACAGGGCCTTCCTCCGAGGACAGGACACCCCATACGCTGCAGAGTGGCCAGGGCCGACCACCAGCTCAGCCTGCTCGGGGTCACACGCTGCTCTGCTCGACGGTTTTGCAAGGAACACTGTGCTGCACAGGAGATGGAAGTCTGGAATCTCCCGGAGCTACACCTGTCTTCCCTCCCGTCTCCCCTCCCTCCTGACAGAACTGTTCCCTTCTCTGCTCCACTTCCACCCAAGGGCCTGGGGCTAGAGCACACTTGGGAACTGGGTGGGGGGTACGACACAGTCCCGCTGTGGACTGCGGGCCCTCGAGGGTCCTCTGAGGGCCACAGAGGCCTCCGGGTTGGGTCGCCCCCCAACCATCGCCTCCCAGTCCCCTCGCGGGGTGCAGCCTTCATCTCTCTCCCCCTCCTCACCCGAAGCTCTTTCCTCCGGGAGAAGGTCTCAGAGACAAGGTGACCAATTCTTCTGGGAGGTCCCACCAAATACGCCGTGCCTGCCCTGCCTGGGAGCCAGTTTTCAGTCCCCACTCCCTCCCTCCTGAGGCAGCACAGTGCCCCCCACCCAGCCCACACTGCCCACAAGCCCCACTCCGAGGCCCCACCTGTGCTGCTAAGTCACTGCTGTGACCCCTCCAGAGCTGCCTCCTGGAGACACCCCTCCCTCGCACCAGCCGCTGTGGCCCACTGTCTTCAGAGCACAGCGGCTCCTCCTGCCCCGCGGCTGCTTCCTCTTCTCGTCTCTCACTCTCACTGACACACACGGGACTGGTGACCAGGCCCCAGGCTTCTCCATCTGAAGCCCCCAATTGTGTCAGGCCTCGGGTCCTGGCACCAGGTCCCTCCTCGTTACCCAAAAACCCCCAAGAGGAGGAGGCCGTGTCCACCTCCTCTTCCTCCACTGTCTACGCAGTCCTCCTCACACTCACCTCGTCCACCCTGGGAGCAGGGGTTCCCCACCTCTGACAGCCCCAGCCCCTCACCCTGGAGGAGCTCTGCCACCAAGTCCGGCCACATCCCCTCCTGTTCTACAGGGCACGTGCTCTGCTTGAACTCCACCCGCCGTGGTTTCAGACACAGGACCAGTTTCTGGCTCTGCCTTTGTCTCAAATGACATCTCCTTTTCTCTAGAAGAAGGCTGGGTGGGGGCTCTGGACTGCGAGGATCCCCTAAGCACACAAACACAGAAATATGCGTATGGGCTCCAAACTGTCTCCTAAGTCAGGCTGCAAGCAGTAGTCGATTTCCTACAGATGAATGAATGTCACCAGTAAGCACTTAATCACCTTTGCTAGAGTTTCTCTCTCACTTGTGACCGTTTTCCGTGAAGAAGCCAAAGAAACATTTAAATACTCAATAAGAATTACCGCCCCTCTAACAACGAGGAAGAAAAAAGCAGGATGCTCAGTAATCTGCTCTCCTCATTCACAAGCCAGGTGATTCCTCCCACCGCAGTCAAAAGACTACAGGTCATTAACCTTCTGCGACTCTTCAGAAACATCGGTGTCACAGTCTGTCAGGCCCCTCAAATGAATACGCCCAAATATCAACTGGTCGGCCCCCTACTTCCAAACCTCTGCCTGTGGTTTTGAGTGTTGTCAATCCTGTGACTACCACTCCGTGGTACCAAGTTTGACCCTAAGGAACGATGCTTGTCTCTTCCCTCTCGCTGGCCACGAAGCTACAGGCTCCTTGAGGTGCGACCATGAGCAACACCCAGTCATACTGTCCACACACCAGACAGGCCCTTGTCACACTCGACAGCGCTGAGGGGAGCTGCCCGGGGGAGCAGCCTACCTGTGGTGGAAGGGAGCCCCTCGCAGTCTCGTCTGGTCCACTTCGGCTCTCAGGGGTTCCAGGTTTAGAATCAGCTGGTCCTACGAAACAGCAAATGACACAGCCTGCACCGCTTGCTTTCTGGATGTCAAGTGACTTGCACCAAAATGTGCAGAACAGGTTACGTGAGTAGGTATCAACTCCCAACATTTTAATTCTGAGAAAATGTTCTCTAAGAGTCCCTAGCAAATGGAAACACTCAGAACAATATTAACCCTTATAAACCATAATGAGGAGGAAGTTCCATCTCAGGTGTAGAAAAGGTTTCTCTGGAGGAAACATGGCAAGCCATTAACAACGATGAAGTCTGTAGAGAGAAGCTGGACTTCAGGCGGGGGGTTCGGGTCAGGGGGACATGACTCACTCTATTGCCCTCCCTCCTCTCACTGCTTTCAATTGTCTCCATGGAGCTCACCTGCATTCCTCACATTCATTCCTCTACAGCCCACTTCACTTGCTCATGGGGTAAAACAAGTCAAACGGGCCAAGTCTGTGAGTCACTCAACTCAACCTGGAAGCTCTGTGCTGTCGGCCATGGCAGTCACTCGCCTCGTGCAGCCCCTGAGCACGTGAGACAGGCTGCTGCAAAGCCCGATGTGGAAATCACACAGAGGATTTCAACACTCGTGGTGAAAGAAGGACGTCGAGTAGCCCGCTGGTTTTTAGGAAATTTTAGATTGTGTAGGTGGCTCGTATTATCTTTCTGACGCACAGCACAGCCCACGTGAATGGCTCACGCTTTGTCTCAGCTCTTGGGTGAATCCAGAAAGGACTACTCAGAATTCTGAACCACACACAACAGCCACACACTCTAAATCCATCTATAATGCAAACACATTCAGTGTTCAAAACCAGAAGTGCTATACGTGTTACAGCAGTGGATTCGCCATAAGGAGAATGTAACTCGACGTCTGCTAAGCATCTGCTCAAACTCATGTCCACTGAGTTGGTGATGCCGTCCAACCGTCTCATCCTCTGTCATCCACTCTCTCCCTGACTTCAATCTTTCCCAGCATCAGGGTCTTTTCCAATATGAAAATTCATATTAAAAAACTGGAAATAATTACCTCAAACAATTTTTAAATGCAATAACAAAGTTGCCAAGTCTGTGTTTTATAAAATGAGCATCAATTTCAAGGTTTATAAAGCTGTTTCAGAACCTACTGTATTAAAAAAAAAAAAATGGAGAGAAGACAAAAGAATGATCTATTTGAGATTGGCTCTGTATGAGAAATTGCTGAGACGAACTGACGGGACGGGTCATGGGTATTTATTATACTACTCCATCCACTTTTGTGCATGTTTGCAATTTTCCATCGTAATACATTTTAAAAGTTTATTTTCTGTTAAAGCAGAGTCTTCTCCAGCAACACAATTCGAAAGCATCAATTCTTCAGTGCTCAGCCTTCTTTATGGTCCAACTCTCACACCCATACGTTACTACCGGAAAAACCACAGTTTTGAGTATATGGTTTGAGTATATGGTTTGTCGGCAAAGTGATGTCCCTACTTTTCAATATGCTGTCTATGTTTGTCATAGCTTTCCAAGGAGCAAGCATTTTTTAATCTCATGGCTGCAGTCACCGTCTGCAGTGATTTTTGAGCCCAAGGAAACAAAACCTGTCACAGCTTCCACAATAAGGCATCGGCCTTCAAAGATTTTTAAAGCAAAACAAAAGTTGACTTTGAATTGGCTTAGTCTAGTCATAAACAGCATCCCGATCTCAACAGCCTCTGAGCAGCAGTGATGAAAGTAAGAAGTGCACCCCTGATCGGGAGATATTGAGCTCTCCGCCTAAGCGGGGAGGGCGCCTCACCGCGGGTCGCATGATGGGAGTCAGAACCACTGCCCCCTGGAAGCCCGCCTGTGAGGCTCTGCAGTCCAAGCCCAAGAACACAGGTATGGTGGGGACAGTACTGACACGTGAGGCTGGACCCGGGATCCCCACTCCATTTCCTGGATGGTCTGTATTGCCGTGTGGCCAACCTTTCCGGGAAACCTCTCTCAGGACTCGGTGACGCGAGCCTCCACCATCACCCTTTCCTGTCGTGATGCGCCTTCTGTCGCAGCACAACTGCGGTTCTCCTGTCTAGAGGCAGCCATCCTACACACACACCGTGTCTGGACCAGCGGTTTGGCATGTGGGACTCCAGCGCCACGTCCGAGGCAAGCAGGCTCCACACCTGGGCGCCATGCCTTCAGTTTCATGGGCCCCGGGCTGGCACCCCAGGTTTGTCTGAGGGGCAGTCGTGAGGTCCACCTGTATCCCAAGCAGCTCCCCGGACTGGCTGGTCAGAGCAACAAGCAGCCTCTTTGAATGTGGGGAGGCCCTGGCTCCTGCCCACTGCCTATGGGCGACCACCTCTGGCCCTGCTCCCGAGGAGGTGGGTGCCCGGATCAGCAGATGGGGCCACACAGGCACACACTCGATGCCAGAGACGGGAGTGGTGGAGAAAGGCAGTGCTGGCCCCCGCCCAAGCCACGTCTCCTGCCCAGACGCCGCCTCCCCGTCAGCACAGGCACCCGCTGCAGCTCCTTGTTCTTTTCCTCCAGTTGGGCCTCCATCTGGCGCAGCCTATCCTCCATGCTGCTGTGTCTCTCTCTCCTGCCTGTCGGCCAAGAACAGCGTCAGCTCCGCTCACAACAACCCTGTCCTGACGGCACGCGGGCTGTGATCGCAGGGGCGGCAAGCGGGCCATGCTCTGTGCGAACCACGGGCCCTGGGTTCGCGGGGGGCACGCCCGCATGCCTGCTCACACAGCCTGCGCGGCTTCGTGTGTGACACATGGCTCACGGAGGGGGCTGGTGACCAGCTCGTGAGAGGAGACGTGCTCCCCGTGCCCCGGGCCCCACACCCACGGCCGCTGCGCTCCCTCCTCGGACTGCCTGTGGCGAGCTCGCGCGGGCAGCAGACAGCGGCAAACGCGAGGCACACGTTCTACCTTCCTAAGCCGGGAAGGAAGTTTGAACCGTTTAGCCTCCTGAGTGGTAGAGCTTCCGGAAGACAAAAGGTCGGACTACAAGGCCGACTGGGGATGGACAGCAGAGATGCCAGGGGAGAGGAGAATCCAAGCCTGGAGAGGAGGATCACAGCAGAAGGGTGCCCCCTGGCGGCTGTTAGTGACCCTGTTCTGGGAGGGTCGGCGAGCACGGGACACCGGCAGCCTCCCGCGACGTGATGGCCCCTCGGGCGCTCACTGAGCTCTTGGCAAGGCTTCCGACAGCCGCGTCAGCACAGACCCGGCCCGACTCTCTATGTTCAGCCAGTGCCCACCGGCAGCGCAGGGCAACACCTTTCCCGCCACAAGGACAGGGTGGCTGGCTGGCTGGCAATGGGGTCGATGCCCCCAGCAGCGCCACATCCCACGGACATGGCCTCTCACCCGCGGGCTCCTGGGGACGGCGAGTGGGGAGTGGGGCCTCGGGTCTGCACGTGCCCTGCTGGGACTTCTTTAACAAGTGTATGGATAATGACTTAAAACTGTGTTCATTACAGAGCTATTTTGGCCATCTCTTAAACGAGAATGGGATTTTTCTAGGTCCCTATCCTGCTAGGCTTTGAGTGGCTGACTGAACTCTGAGCAGCAGTGACTCGGAGCTGAAGCGTCCTAGGGACACACACAACTCGGGACAAAACTGGAGGGAAATTAACGTAGGGATGACGCAGAAGTGGGGCCTGCCTGACACTCAGGGAGCGCTCCCATCTCAGACGGGCAGCACGACCCCCGCGTCTGCGCTCCTGTGTGGACTGAGCAGCACGGGCAGGGGCGCGGTGGGAGAGCAGGGGAACAGGCCCTCCCTGCGCCCGCCCCCCAGGGACCCAGAGCAGCACCTTGGAGAGCGAGGCCACCCTCTGCGCCTGCTCAGCCTCCACCTCGGGCAGCGTCTCTGCCCTCCGCAGTCTCGGCTGCAGCTTCTCTACCAGCTCCAGGCGCTCCTGCAACTGGCGGTTCTTATCCTCTGTCTACAAAGGGAGAGCACAGGATCAAAACAGGCCGATAGGTGTAGCCACTGTCGCTTTAAGCAAGCTGAGACAAAACCTAAATGCACGTGTCTAGTGGATTCATTCTGTTTCGGAAGCTCCGTCAGGGTAAATTTTCTCTCAGTGTTCCTGGGCTTGGGCTCAGTGAGCAGAACACCTCCTGCCAGAGTATTTGCTTTTCCTAAACGTTCCCCAAGGACGTCTTAAAAAAAAAAAAAAACAAATTCTTATATATTAAAGAAGATCTGTAGAAGCTTATTCATTCTTATTGACAAGTTAAGGGAAGAAGGGTTCACTACGGACCCTTCTTAAAACATCACCAGAATCATCACTTAGAGGGAACCCTACCGACCGCAGATGGCTACGGGCGTGTAAGCCAAAATATGGCTTTCATCTCCTCTGAAATACAAACCTGATAAGAGCGTGCCTGGTGAAATGCCAGTCAACTAGTATTTGTAAATGCACGATTATTCTTTTAACAGATCTTCTTACTCTGAAAAACTTTCAATGTAGAACAGACAGATTCTTTTTTAAAAAAGAAAAAAATTAAAGTATCTATAAGCTCAGGTTCCTGAGAGGTTAGCATTTGTTTCTAAGCAGCTTTCTTACTTTTTCTGTGTGCGTATTCCTCTATGTACGTACACAAACAATATGCTGTGCTTTAAAACCCTCAGAAAACAATAGCATATGGTACATAGTATTTTCTGATCTGCCTTTTACAGCCATTATTTTGTATATCGTAATGCTTTTAGTTAGCATTCCCCATCATACATTTCAATGGCTTTCTAGTATTTAATTTTTGTGGTGGGGACAATGATACACTTTGGCACACACCAGACTGACTCACTTTGTTTTGGAGAAGCCAGATTTGGTTTTCCTGGTTAAATCCTGATTATCTGAGACCACTCGGGAACAGGAGCGAGTAAGGCTCACCAAACCACAGGAAGTAGAATCCCTAATCAGACCGGAGCTCTAACCCTGCCTTTTGTCACAGTGACCCCAGTTCCCAACACGCAGCCAGCTGCCGTGAAGTTCCCTGCTGCTCTCTACTCTTTCGGTAAAAACTCTAATAAGCCAACAGATTCACGTTCAAGTAAAACAAAAGAGTCAGGAATGGAATTCCACAAAATGGTTAAACCAAGTCCCAAATAATGCAAACCTGTAAGTTGCAGTCACCCGCAATTTTTTAAAAATGTATTTCCTTCCAGTACAGCTGATTTACCATGATGTACATCCACACTTTTGAACACAGTATTTTAGGGTCATAAGAACTTTACACTGGGACTTGATTTCCAATGTGGGAGTCACATGAAAAGATCTTTACCTTCCTTCCTCAGGAATTCACTACTATATAAGTCAGACACAGTTCAGAAAGGCCATTACCTGTCGATGCCTAGAATCCTTATTTGCAATTTCATTTTCAAGTTTATCATTGATGTCGTCCTAAGTTTCAAATCAAACATAAAGTTAACGTCCTCAAAATAAAAGTCCTAGACACGGCAGTTTTCTCGGACGTGAGCAAAAATGCGCCTATCCCAAAGGTCACATTTGCCACGATTGGCACCCATCTGTCTTAACGTTCTGTCCAGCCACTTGGTTGACCAAGCTTCTTTTCTACATAACAAACCCAAACAGCAAACGAAAAGTATACTAAACTATCCTGTTATTGCAAGAATTCCAGGAGGGAAGGTATCTGGCATGAAGTCAGGACCTCTGTCTGCTACACCATACAGGCGGGCTTGACCCAGAACAGGGAGGGACCTTCAACAGATCCAACGGGGAGCTCTGAGGCTCGTTTCCTCGAGTAAAAGTTGGAAAAGTCTCATGCAATTTCCTCAGAATTAAAGTAGCATATTAACGAGTGGAAACAGAAGTCAAATTGTACACAACTGGGAGCAGCCTTCTCAAGCCTAGTTCTTCAAAAGCAGACTTACACCACATGGATGAAACGCTCAAACCAGGACCAGAACTTGCTGCTGGTGCAACTCCTGTCCGCCACCTCAAAATCCACTTCAGGTCCCTCCCTGGTCACTAAGTAGCCAATGTGGGTAAAGTCCTAACTTTAAAAGTGAAAGGTCTTGAAAACGCTTTTTCTAGAATTCTATACGTATTCAACTCGGACACCTAATCTCCTGTTGCCAAAGAGTAGTGTGAATAGCTTATACAAACCTGTGCAAATATTTCTGTTTTGAGTTCTCACACAGAATTACTCACACCAAGCTACTGAACAAGTACACCTGCTGTACCACATGTTGGAGGGGTTCTCTCTGAGACGGTCTCACGGGGGAGGGGTGGGCAGGGTGGGTGCTGTCTGTCTGTGCACAGAGGAGAGGCGAGGCTCACAGGAAGAGGCCTGAGTCCCCAGCACTCTTCTGTTTTCACAGTGACCGCTAGGGAGCTTCTCATAAATCATGACACCTGCAGACACGACCGCCAGAGACATCACGATTCCACATGGTTACACAGCTCGGGCCTGAGGATCTGAGCGTGAGCAAACACCACTCGACTTGTCTGACCGCCGGTATCACTGTCACACATCCCTTCAAGGAGCGGAACCTCAGAAAACTCGAGAAGATGGCCAGGCAAGCTGCCTCAGCAGAGCCCACACAGCATGCTCCCATCTCTCCGAGAGAACAGGCTCCACAGGTGTCACCAGACTCGCCTGAGTGAATCAGAAGCAAATTTCAGCATAATCAGGAACACATTCGACAGGCAGTTGCGGGGGGGCGGGGATGAACCGGGAGACTCAGGTTGACATATATACAGCACTGATACTACACATAAAGTCAACGAGTGAGGACCTAGTGTACAGCACAGGGAAGTCTACTCAGTGCTCTGCGGTGAAGTAAACGGGCAGGAAATCTAAAAGAGAGACAGATACATAAATAGATAGATAGATAGATGACTGATTCACTTTGCTGTACAGCAGAAATTGACACAGCAGTGTAAAGCAACTATACGCCAATAAATGAATGAATGGATGAATGAATTTTTAGAAAAGGAACACAGTGGGCCCCCTAGAACTTGTGGAAAGGAGGAGTCCACACCCAGGGTGCAGCACAGCGTCAGGGCTGCCCTCGTGTTGCTCCACTGCCAACGGACTGCCTGGACCAGGCCTCTTCTCCTCCAGAGACCTAGACGCAGAGGCAGGGAGGCAGCCAGTTGCGGTCTCTCCAGCGCTCTGCTCTTACTCACGCAGCCATCCCAAGGCTGAGATCCCCGGGAGAACAAGAAACCCACATTCCACCTCAGGACAACAGACACAGCTGCAGTCACTCACTTCGCGGACGTCCCGCTCAAGTTTTCTCTTCCTGTCCTTGGACTGGAGGAGGTCCTTCCTGGCCGTGTCCAGGTCCTCCTCCAGATGTTTCACGTGGGCAGAGAGGGCTGCCAGGCGCTCCTCCATCTGCCTCTGCTCCCGCAACTGCCTCTGTATGATTTCCTGGAGCTCTGTCTCCTTCGCCAAGCCGTCTGAGGGTCTCTAAGGGGGAAAGGAAGCCTTACACAGCCTGGTTTTGGGAGGGAGGGAACACAGTACTTCCGGGCAATCTGTGAGGTCAAAACTGCCTTCTGCGCTCTGGGAGCTCACAGGACCCTCAGGGCCACTCAGACCTACATGGTGCATCGGTGAGAGGTCCCAACAGCCCCGCACAGACTGGATGGTAAGACGAGAACCAGACAGAGAGCGAGACCAAGGACTTGCCTTTCCATTGGCGCTTGGCATGTTTTCTTGCTCATGATGTACATCAAGCACCCTGTCCGTTAGTATCTTTTCCTGGTTATTCTCCTCTGAAAGAATCATCTGCTAAAACCAAAACATTGAATCAGAGTAAAGAAATTAAGTAAAGACAGCAAAACTCCACCTGGAAAACTCAACTCTAAACTGAAAACACAACATAAAAAGAAAATACATGGTGATGCTATCCATCCCGAATACCACCAGGTGATTAGAGTCAGAATTTGTCTTCTACTGGACAAAGGGGTACTTAAGAGATCCTGCAACTCTGAGCCACAAATCTAGTTTACTAGTCATTAAAGTAACCCTGGTGGGCGGGTCCTCAATCAGAAAGATAAATAACATCTGATGCCCACCACTACAGCCTTCATTCTTTTTTAAAATGAAAGGATTCAAATGACAAACCCTTCACGGAAATTACACAAAGACTGATCAAACTTACCTCTTTATGTGTGGCACCTAATTCTTCTTCGAACAAGCTACAGCTTTCGAGTGCTACTCGTAATCACACTCTCAACTCAAATAAAAGGGGCCGAGTCACTGTGTGTTGATGTGTGTATATATGTTAGTATACTTCTTAGTGTATACTCACCCTAATACATGGGTACTGTCACAGAATACCTTTAATGTCTCTCATTGATCTTAACGTCAAGAGAATCTGCTTGTTAACAGCTTTAAATTCTAAGTTTGAGAGAACAAAATGTTATCCTAAATTAATTATTACCCAGTTTTTAACTGCAAGTTGATATACAGAATATAATAAATCTTGAGACATTCATGCCAACGAATACTTTTTAACTGGGGGCTTCCCAGGTGGCTCAGTGGTAAAGAATCCGCCTGCCAATGCAAGAGGGCAGGTTCGATCCCTGGGTCAGGAAGATTCCCTGGAGTAGAAGATGGCCACCCACTCCAGTATTCATGACTGGGAAGCCCCATGGAGAGAGGAGCGTGGTGGGCTACAGCCCACAGGGTTGCAAAGATTCGGACATGACTGAGCATGTACGCAGGCAACGCTTTTTAACCATGACTCTGACTTCTTACAGAAAAAAAATGTATATACAAGAATTCAAGACGCTCAAAACTCAACTAGTTACATAAATATGTGCATCATCCACCTAACAAGGCAGCAAGTGTACAAATCCAGGACGGCCGGATGGCTGGTACCTTCTCGTCCAGGGCCTTGTGGTGTTCAAAGAGCAATTTCAGCGCCCTGAGCACCTCCACCTCACTCGTCATGCCGGCTGGGGACTGCGCCTGCCGCTTGCGCGCTGTCATCCCGACGGGTGGCCTACATCGGGAAACCAGGCGCTCCAGGAGCTCCAGCAGCAGCTGCAGGGCAGGGCCAAAGGAGCACCTTCAACCTCATGCTCGAATTCCGGGCCGATAACTCCTCTCAGCCTCACGCTATACCCGGAAACATGCTAAGGCACGTCGGAATCCCGCCAGTGCAGTCGAAAGTTAGAGTGGACTTCCCCAGGGGTCCAGTAGTTAAGACTCCACACTTCTTCAAGGATCATGGGTTTTAACCCCTGGTCGGGGAACTAAGATCCCACACAAAGTGTAGCGTGGACAAAAATGTAAGTTAAGAGAACTCCCCCCTCATATGTACTAAAATTACATTAGCTCTCATCAGAAATTTGAAGCAAGGTTATGAGAACCCCGAACTGATCCACCCTGGTCTGCTCAGTGGGAAGATGTGAAAAATGACTTGAAAATCAGACAGAGTTTAAAGACAGCACACGGAGGCCAGCGGTGACCCCCACGGGGCAAATGTCAACACGTGAGAATCCCCCTACTGACCCTGGTGTTGTTTCTTTCAGCTTTTAGCTGAGCGATCTCCTCTTGTCTTTCACGCAGCTGCTGCCTCCATGTGTGTAGTTCTTCAGGAGCTGGAAACTCCTAGAAAACAGTTCAATGAGAAACTAAATGCAAACATAAATTAAAAAGAGAGCGAGACTGTGAAGACTGACCCTGTCGAGTCTCTCCAGGCTCCACACAAAGGATCTCCATGCCCCTCCAGAGAAGAGGGGTCCACTGACCCCAAGACAACACAGGCCACCACAACTCAGACCGGCCTTCGGCCTCCACCTCGACCTGGCAGGCACGTGGCAGGAGAGAACCTGGAATCCAAGCCTGCCTTCTCAAGACCCAGGGACATTTGAGAAACTTTCCAAAACGTAAACCTAACAACAAAGTGGATAAAGAGATTCTTAAACGACACACAGACCAGTGACCTAGAGCCACTGGGGAGAGTGAAGAAAAAAAGGAAGGTCTACAAGGCCATGAGGCTTTGGAGTGTTCCTCTGGGAAAAAGGCGGATGGCACCTCAAAGCCATCTGTTAGCCTGACTCCACAGAAGCCACCTAGTCATTCACTCAACCGGTTAACATGTTAAATTTATGTTAGATGTACTTTACCACAATTTGCGTGCATGCGGGGCCATCCACGTGGTGAACTTGCTCAAACTGAACCACACGGAGTCTTTCATTCTTCTCTTTTTCTTTGCAGAAATTAAAAAATCCTGGGCTACTATCCCCTACTACATACTGAGTGTTCAGCACCCAGAACAGTGCCCAGCACTTGTAAGAGGCATGTAGTAGACATGTGTAGCTATGAGGGTGTATGTCATACACGTAAGCAGCAGGTACCTGTCATTAAAATACTGGACACACTGGTCTGTGCTTTGTAAGATGGGAGACATTAACGGGCTTAGCCTTTCTGCTTCATGGACTGACTCTCTAGCTCGATCCTCATGCCCCAGAGATTCCTCCAGCCCGTATATCCTTTCTTTGCAAGAAGGGAGACATTAAGGGGCTTAGCCTTTCTGCTTCAAGGACTGACTCTATAGCTTAGTCCACGTGCCCCAGTGACTTCTCCAGCCAGTGTTTCCCTTCTTGTGGGGCCCCCGCCCATCCTCCACACAGCAACTGCACAACCTCTTACAAGGTAAACCTGCTGGGGTCGATCCTGCCCACTAAGGCCAGAACGCCCTGGCCGGCAGGGCCCACAACCATGCTAACAAAATGAAACACAACCCCAATGCTTCGCCGGGTGAGGGCCAATCTGATGGGCCCAGCCCCTGGCTGCTCTCACCTCAGGCCGCTCTGCTTCCAGGACGTGGGCTGAGGCCAAGTCCTTCCTAGTCTTCGCCTTTGCCTTGGGGTTGCAGCGCTGGAATAACGCCCACAGGCGGGCCCTTCTGCGACCCATCCTCACGGATGGGGGAAGCCCCCCACTCGGGGGCAACCGCTGTTTCACAGTAGGATACCTCGGCTACCACCACCAATCTCACACTACAACCACCGCTCTCACACACACACTGCTCTCACACACCACTCTCACACACACCGTTCTCACACTATGACCACTGCTCTCACACTATGACCACCAAATGGCATGAAGGCTCTGCCTCCGGCACGTCTCCCAGGAGCCCAGAACTGGAACCCACTCAGTCACAAGGGGCTCCGTGGCAACAGGGGGGCTGGGCTCAGGCCCACTGTCAAGGGTGCAGAGAGGGGGGAGGGGCTGCCAAAAAGACAACACTTGAGCGTGGAGTGCAGGAGAAGGCAGGCTGTGCCCACGGCTCAGGCCCCCTGTCAAACATGACCCTGCAAGGTACTGGGTCACAGTCGAACCGACCAGTATATACTCCTTCAGAAACCACCACCCCTGGGAATGAGCATGTCTTCTAAGTGGGCTTCTGCCCCCCTTTAAGCCCCAAACAAGCCTCCAGTGGGGCTACTGAAAGGGCAGCCCTGAACTCAAGGGTGTCCCCAGAACCCACCCGGCTGAGGAGGACTCACCATGCTAGCTGCCCCTCACTCCCACCCTGAGCTCGGTCCTCCCTGACTGACTCCCTCACTCGAGCTCAGCAAGGGCTTGACCCACCTCGCTCCAGGCACTTAAAATGAACCCACAGTGGGTACAGGGGTTCATTCAACCTGCTGCGAACTTGCCCTCTTAACTTCGACCCTTGGCTGCCAGATGACTCTGCCCTGTGGGGGCTGCATAGTGGAGGTTCAGGGGTGTCCCTGCCTTGAGCGGCGACAGCCAGCGCCTCCCAGACCCCGCCTGAGTCTCCCACCCCTCTCCTGGCTCCACTCCCACCCTCGCGGCTCTCCACTCGCCAGGGCACAGGCCACTTGCTCCTGGCTCAGCCCGGACCTCTGCTGTCATTTGAGGACCTCGGTCCCCAGGGTGCTTGGGGTCCTACATCCACCCATCTCAGCAATTACACACTCTGGGAGAGACAGAGTACAGTTTGGGGTCCCGCCCGCAGTTCACCCTGAACACGTTCTCTTTTTTTTAGCTTTATCTACTGGAGTTCTCTGAGATGTGTTCTTAAAGCATCAACTGTTGCTTTCAAAAAGACTGTAAGGTCACTGTGCTCAACTTTATGAATAAAGTCTTCATTTTCCACCTTAAAGTGAAACTGGAGGGAAGACTAAAAGCAGTCATTTTTTCAAACTGAAAAAGAAAACCCACATGTGACCATGTCACAGAATACAGGTCACGTAATCCCTCCCTCCTCAGCCTTGGCCTCCACCACCAGCAGCCCGTCATCGCAAGGCCTGCCCTGGGCCGCCAGGGGCAAGGGCAGAGGGGAGACCGGCTCCTCTGTCTCCAGGCCGCGTGGGCTGCCTGCTCCACCTCCTTCCCAAGTTCACATGGCACTGAAACAGCCCGGGCAAGCTGGGGATTCTGACCAGAAACACAACCGTGGGTACCAAGCAAGGACCCCTGGTTCTTGTTTTCCCTGGTATCAAATAAACTTGATCAAGACAATTACTGTGACTGTTACATGTGGCTTCAGATGACAGAAGACCCCCCAGGGTGTCTCCACTTCCAGTGACAGATGCAAGCATCTTGTAAGTCAGCCTACCAAGAGCAAGAAAAGCTTTAGCTTTTAGCTTTTAAGGTTTAAAAGAGGTCCTTAGGCAGCCACAATCCAAGATTTCAAACAAAAGCGAAGCCCAGTGAGGGAGCTGGAGACTGAGAGGGCCGCTCCTTCCCTCGGGGCATCTGAGCAAAGCCGACTCTGCGAAGAAAAGGAAGGGAAAAAGTCAAGCAGAGGGGGCTGGCTAACACAGCTCTGGAGGGTTCCTTGGGCTGTGGAGACAAAAAGTCGAGCGCAGGCCTGACGAGTCAGTCCGGATGTCAGAAAACGTACCCAACACTCTGCCCAAACCGGCTGAGGGCTGACTATCAGTCACCTCATGGTGCTCAGGAGAGACGGTGGGCTTCAGGACCTGCCGAGAAGGGGGGGCCCTGGGAGCCACCCCAGGCTTCCAGACACTGGAGACGCTGGAAAGCTCCTCCCTGGGGTCGGGGGAGGGGGGGGAGGTGGGTGAAGGCTGCTGAGACTGAGCTTACAAGGACCCCCAAGCCTCAAGTCCCTCAGGCCCTGAGTGAACAGACAGCTCTGTCCCCACTGGAGGTCTGCGTCAGAGGAAACTCTGGAGAAGGCAGCATCACTCAGAACCTCTAGGGTTTTCCAAACATAATGTCCAACATGCAACCAAAAAAGCAAAAGAGGGTATAACAACAAACAGGACCAAGAGGAAAAGAACTGAACCAGATCCAGAGGTATGAGATATGTATCAGCATATCAGAGGCATGCTAGAGGTATCAGATGCAAATGTCACCTGTTCAAAAATATACTTGACAAAAGGGGAAATTTCTGAGAATCAAAACCAATCTAGAACTTTACAATAACAGTGACTGAATTTAAGAACTCAGTCTCTGGGCTTAACATCAGATTGGACGTAGCTGAAGAGAGGATCAGTGAACTGAAGGACGGATTGGTTACAATATATATATATAAGAGGGAAAAAGGATAGAATGTATTGAAGGAGTCTGCTGTTAAACTATGTTGTTAAAAACTATAAATGGGGACCCTCATGGTGGAGAAAAGACAGAAAGGGGAATAAGACATGCCTCCAGGGGTTGAAACTAAAGAGCCTCTTAATGAAAGTGAAAGGGGAGAGTGAAAAAGCTGGCATAAAACTCAACATTCAAAAACTGAAGATCATAGCATCCGGCCCCATCACTTCATGGCAAATAAATGAGGAAACAGTGGAAACAGTGACACACACTTTATCTTCTTGGGCTCCGAAATTACTGCAGATGGTGAAATTAAAAGATGCTTGCTCCTCGGAAGGAAACCTATGACAAACCTAGACAGCATATTAAAAAGCAGAGACATTACTCTGCCAACAAAGGTTCATTTAGTCAAAGCTATGGTTTTTCCAGTAGTCATGTATGGATGTGAGAGTTGGCCCATGAAGAAGGCTGAACGCCAAAGAATCAATGCTTCTGAACTGGGGAGTTGGAGAAGACTCTTGAGAGCCCCATGGGCTACTAGGAGATCCAATCAGTCAGTCAATCCTAATGCAAATCAATCCTGAATATTCATTGGAAAGACTGATGCTGAAGCTCCAATACTTTGGCCACCTGATGCAAAGAACTGACTCATTGGAAAAGAACCTGATGATGGGGAAGACTGAAGGCAGGAGGAGAAGGGGACGACAGAGGGTGAGCTGGTTGGATGGCATCACCGACTCGATGGACATGAGCTTGAGCAAGCTCCAGGAGTTGGTGATGGACAGGGAAGCCTGGCGTGCTGCAGTCCGTGGGGTTGCAACGGGTCAGACGTGGAGCGACTGAACTGACTGACAGGGACAGTGGCAAGAGCTGGTTCAAGAATCAGACCATTGAGTCAAAAATGAAAACCACACATTGGTTTCAGCAGCTCTGCGGGTGCCTAAGGCAAGAAGAAAATGTTCAAGCGCTCAGAGGAAAAAGGGTGTGGCTTTTAACGGCACAACAACACTGAGAGCTGACTTTCCAAGAGCAAGGGAGTCAGAAGATAATGGACTGGCATCTGTAAAATGCTGAAAAACAAATAACCACCAACCTGGAATTCTATATCCAACAAAAACTCTCTTCGAAAGTGAAAGCAAAATAGAGACTTTTAGGGCAAATGGAAATGAGACAACTCATCACCCACACACAGGAACTAAAAAAAAATATTCAGGCAGTGCTTTGGGAAAAAGAAAAGTAGTCTCTGACGGAAATATAAAAAACAAGTAAAGACCAACAATGAGGTAACTGTGAGGGTAAATACTAACTCTACAAAACAATGATGTTAACGCCAAAAATATATCTAACAGTTTAAAGTGTGACAGTGACAAGGAGGAAACAGTCGTGTCAGGGAGGCAGTAAGAGTACTAAGTTAGACTTGAATGTAAAACACACGCTGTGTCTGCGAATGTACACCCAACAACCTGACAGAGGAGCACAGAACTACAGAAAACACTTCATACTTCTAAAAGAAGGCAAGAGCAAAGAACACAGACTAGGTGGGACAAACAGAAAACACACAGCAACATGGTGTCTACACACTGAATATCAACATTATAAACAGAGCCAATACTCAAACTGATTCCAGTGAAAACTATACACTATTCAGAGGTACATGTTAAGATGGAGGGTCTTTTAGACAGGTGAAAGTAAAAGATACCCAGGCTAACACGGATAGAAAACTGACGTGGCAATATCACTGTCAAATAGTGTCTAAAGAAAGAAGCATTACTAGCGATAAAAAAGAACATCTCATACTGATACAAGTTCAGTCTAGCAAGAAGATGAGGATTCTAAACTTGAATGTACCTAATAACATAACCTCAAAATATCAATACATAAAAACTGACAGAAATAGAAAAGGAGTAACAGTCGAGTTCATAATCCCAGTGGGAGATGTTAAAGACACATCTCTCGTGGAACTGGGCTCCCTGGTACGTAGTCACCTGCAGCCATGAAGTACCTGAAATGTGGCTGCTCTACAGTGAGATGCGCTGCAAGCCTGAAACACACACTGGATTTTAAAGACTTAGCATGAAAAAAAGAATGTGAAATATTTCATTAGGTTTTATCATGTTGATTACACACTGAAATGATAATATTTGGGGTGTGTTAAAATAAAATATATTACAGGTAATTTCACCCACTTCTGCTTTTATTCAAGGTGGCTACTGGAATCTGAATTACATGAGTGACAAACCTGATGTAACTGATACACACGGAACACTGCATTCCCACTGATACATATTATTTTCAAGAGCCCAACGAACATAAAACAAAAAGAACATGTATTGGGCTATTAGGAAAGCTCGAATTATTTCAAAAGATGGAAGTAATGCAGAGTATACTTAGGGACTGCAATGGGCTGACAGTTTATGGGCCCTCAAACTTCACCCCGCACGTGGTGATGATCCTAGGAGGCAGGCACTCGGGGAGGGGTCAGGCCAGGAAGGAATGGGCTCCCGTGCTGCGAGGACAGGGAGAAGCAGCAGGCATCTAGGAACCAGGAAACATGACTCACCAGACGTGGCACCTGCTGGTGATCTTGGGACTCCCCAGCCTCCAGGACTACAAGAAACAACTTTCTGTTGTTTATCAGCTAGTCTACGGGATTTACAACAGTAGCCCCAAAAGACGAAGACAGGGCTCTTTGATGGTGAAGGACAGGGAAGCCTGGCGTGCTGCAGTTCATGGGTCACAAAGAGTTGGACACGACTTAACGAATGACCACCACCACCACCACCACCACCACCGGTTGATCTGAATTAAGACTAAAACGGAACTCATGGCTTAGGCTATTTAGTCTGTTTCACACAGGCCAAAATGACTCGTATATTTTAAAGTATTTATCCAAAAGTGCCCCTTGATAGCATTTTACAGCCTGTACATAAGAGGATGAATACTTTTAAAATACATTTAATAGTCTATACTTCTAAAATATATTTCAAAATATTTTCCTATAAGAGACTTTGAATATTTTTTCAGTAACTCTCCCTCTTTCCCTCTATTACAGGCACTGAACAATTTTGAGGAAAAATCAGTTTGGTGCTAGGAAGTCACAGGCAGGATACTTCCCAACTTTAAAGATTAGTAGCAGGAAAAAAAAAGATTAGTAGTATATACTATCTATTTATAGAGAATTACTTGCTGTCATTAATGTTGCAAGAGCAAAACATACCCATTTCCTTATGGTCCTTTCATAAACAATGCTTCTCTAGTTTGTCTTTTAAACACATAAACAGTGTTTCTCTAGTTCTGTGCTCCTCTGTCAGGTCCTTCTGTTATTGTCTGGTGAAGGGGAAACACTGTTATCAGAAAATGAAACTAAAATTATGAGATAGATATGATGTTATTGTTCTATTTTTGTATGTTTCTGAATCAAGATTAGATAAACAACAGATGGGCTGCCTTCTGTGGCTGAAAATAGAAATAATGGGTTGTTTGTTTTCTACACAAATAATTTTTTTTTTAATTCTACAAATGGCTCTAAGGTGAACTGACAGTCTTGGCTAAGCTGCTTCTATTACGGTAACACATTTCTATTATTGAAACACAGGTTCTAGTATCAAAATTCCTTGGGACATAGATAACTGGATTAGATGGATGAAAGAGAAAAAAATGAAGGGGGAAACTTTAGGAAAGGAAACATGTTCTTTTGAAAATCAATGTTTAAAAGACAAAATGATGATTCTAATACAGAATATAAGAACAATTCTTTTTTAAACCTCAGGAATTATGTACTTGCCACAACAGAATAATGAAATGTTTCTTTGTGTATGGCATTCAAGTAAGAGGCTTAACTTGATTTTCTCATTTAATCTTCACAGCCACCTACGAGGTAGATATTACTGTATTTAACATATTATTCCCTATATTTACATGAGGAAACTGAGACTCAAAGTGTTACAGATGGGACTGTAAACCCCATGTTTTTAATGAATATGTTACATGTGAATGGCTTTCTAGAAATATCAACAAACTTTGAAATGTGTAACTCTTTCATAAAATGCTTTGAGCCTCTTAGAAGCCCCTAAATAAATAGGAAGATGTGGGAAAACAGAAATGAATATTCTCTGTAAAAACAAAAAAGAATGCCTTAAGAGACATATAAAATACAAAATAATTACGTGTAATAATAAAATGATAAAGACAGGGGTCAGAGGAACACTAATGGGGGAGTGATCATAGTTATTATTTGTATTAGAATACTGTAAGTCAAGAGTACATATCATAATTTCTGGGGTAAGCAATAAAAGAATGCACAACTAACTAGGTAATCAGAGAGAGAAATACAATAATACAAAAGAAGTCAAGACAGGAGAGAGAAAAAGAAAAACAGTTTGGAAAAACTGAAATCGAAGAATAAGATGGCAGATATTAACCCAAATACATCACCAATCGCATTATATATAAATGAACTATCGACGACATAAGAGAGTAAGATTGCTGGACTAGGTACAAAAAAAAATTTGCTGATAGGAATGTAAAATGAGGCAACCACTATGGTGACTATTCAAGCAGTTAAACATAAAACTGCCACATGATCCAGAATTCCACTCCTAGGAATATACCCCAAATAATTTTAAATCATGTCTAAGCAAAAATAATCCTGCTTATTTAACTTCTATGCAGAGTACATCATGTGAAATGCCAGACTGGACAAAACACAAGCCGGAATCAAGATTGCTGGGAGAAATATCAATAACCTCAGACGTGCAGATGACACGACCCTTATGGCAGAAAGCAAAGCAGGACCGAAGAGCCTCTGGATGAAAAGTGAAAGAGGAGAGTGAAAAAGTTGGCTTACAACTCAACATTCAGAAAACTAAGATCACCGCATCCAGTCCCACCACTTCATGGCAAATAGACAGGAAAACAATGGAAACAGTGACAGACTATTTTGGGGGCCTCCAAAATCACTGCAGATGCTGACTGCAACCATGATATTAAAAGACACTTGCTCCTTGGAAGAAAAGTTATGATCATCTTAGACGGCTTATTAAAAAGCAGAGACATTACTTACCAACAAAGGTCCGTCTCATCAAAGCTGTAGTTTTTCCAGTAGTCATGTATGGATGTGAGAATTGAACTATAAAGAAAGCTGAGTGCCAAAGAATTGAGGCTTTTGAACTGTGGTGTTGAAGAAGACTCTGGAGAGTCCCTTGGACAGCAAGGAGATCAAACCACTCCATCATAAAGGAAATCAGTCCTGAATATTCATTGGAAGGACTGATGCTGAAGCTGAAACTCCAATACTGTGGCCACCTGATGGGAAGAACTGACTCACTGGGAAAGACCTTGATGCTGGGAAAGAATGAAGACGGGAGGAGAAGGGGACGCCAGAGGATGAGATGGTTGGATGGCATCACCGACTAAATGGACAGAAGTTTCAGCAAGCTCTGGCAGTTGGTGATGGACAGGGAGGCCTGGCATGCTACAGTCCATGGGGTCGCAGAGAGTCGGACACGGCTGAGCGACTGACCTGAACTGAAGCAAAAATGTGCATATGACTGTTCATAACAGAGCAGTGTTATTCATAATAACCATAAAGAGCAAAATAAAGCAAAAGCAAGCAAAGGAAAGGAAATAATAAAGAAGAGAAGTCAATGACACTGAAATCAGAAAATCAATTTTTTTAAAAAATCACACAACCCCAGAGCGGGTTCTTTGAAAACTTTAGTACAATTGATAAGGTTCTAGTACAAATCATTTAAAATGACAGAGAAACACAACTTAACCAATATCAAGAATGAAAAAGAGGGTATCACTAGAGACTGTACCGACATTAAAAATATAATAAGGAAGGACTTCCCTAGTGGCCCTGTGGTTAAGAATCTGCCTGCCAATGCAGGGGACATGGGTTCGATCCCTGGTCCAGGAAATTCCCTCATGCTTCAGAGTGACATGCCCATGTGCCACAACTACTGAAGCCCACACACTCTGCAGCCCAGGCTCTGCAACAAGAGAAGCCACCACAATGAAAAGCCTAAAACCAAGAGTAGCCCCCACACTCTGCAACTAGGGAAAGACTGCACGCAGCAATGGAAACCCAGCACAACCAAAACTAACTTTCACTTTCCAATAAAAATGTTAAAAATACCTAAGTACTATTACAAACAACTCTATGCATATAAACCAGACAATTTAGATGAAGTAGACCAATTCCTCAGAAGTCAGACTGCCCAAACTCACCCAAGATGAAACTGATAATATGAACAGTCCTGTAACTATTCAACAAATTGAATTTGTAGTTTAAAATCTCCTGAACAAAGATGTTCAGGCCCGATGCTTTCATTGGTAAAATCTAACAATTTTAAAGGAATACCAATTCTACACAATCTCTTCCAGAAAACAGCAGAGAACTAATCCGAACAAATTCTATGAAGTCCAGATTACTTAATATTCAGTTCAGTTTAGCTGCTCAGTCATGTCCAACTCTTTGAGACCCCGTGGACTGCAGCAAGCCAGGTATCCCTTCCATCAGCAACTCCCAGACTTTACTCAAACTCATGTCCATTGAGTTGCTGATGCCATCCAACCGTCTCATCCTCTGTGGTCCCCATCTCCTCCTGCCCCCCAATCCCTCCCAGCCTCAGAGTCTTTTCCAATGAGTCAACTCTTCGCATGAGGTGGCCAAAGTATTGGAGTTACAGCTTTAGCATCATTCCTTCCAAAGAACACCCAGGACTGATCTCCTTTAGAATGGACTGGTTGCATCTCCTTGCAGTCCAAGGGACTCTCAAGAGTCTTCTCCAACAGCACAGTTCAAAAGCATCAATTCTTTGGCGCCCCAAAAATCAAGACACTGTGGTAGTGGTGGTGAAAGAGGCACAAAGATCAACAAGACAGAATAGAGAACCCAAATATAAATCTATACAAGGACAGATAACTGATTTCTGAGGAAGAAGCAAAAGCAGTTCAATGGTGGAAGGATAGATAGCCTTTCCAACAAATGGTGCTTAAGCTAGTGGATATTCACAGGCAAAAAAACGAAACTCACTTTTACAAATTAACTCAAAATTGATCATAGATTTAAATGTGAGACATAAAGCTATAAAACTTCAGAGAATTTGCAGACCCACTGAAGAATTCTTAGAAACGACACCAAAAATGCAGTCCCTAAAAGGAAAAACACTTGGTAAACTGGACAGTGTTAAAATTTAAGACTTCTAGTCTCCTAGACTTTCTTAAAAGGCTGAAAAAGCAAGCTATAGACTAGAATAAACTATTTACAAACTATATTTCCAACAAAGGATTTGTATCTAGAATCTATAAAGAACTCTCAAAGCTCAAAAGTAAAAAGCAATTCAACTGAAAGTGAACAATAGACATGAACAGACATTTTATCAAAGAAGATACATGAATGGCACATGAAGATGTTCAATACTATTAGTCGTAAGGGAAATGCAAATTGAAATCATGTAAGGTATCAATCACATCATCTGAGAAAAGCTGAATAAAACATAGTGAAAATACCAAACGGCGGTAAGAATGCTGAGAACATACGTCTCTCATACACTGCTGGTAGAATGTAAAATGGTAGAACTTCTATGGAAAATAGCTGAGTAGTTTCTTAAAAATTCAAATATATGCTTATCCTGCAACCCAGCAATCACACTCCTGGGCATTTATTTACATGAAAGGAAAATTTATGTCTGCACAGAAACCTGTACATGAATGTTCAGAGCAGCTTTATTTGCAATAGCAAAAAGCTGGAAACAACTCAGTATCCTTCAGTGGATGATTAAACAAACTGCAAAACATCTCTGTAACGGAATACTACTCAGCAATTAAAAACAGTCACTACTGGTACATGAAGCAACTTGGATGGGTCTCAAGGTATTATGCTAAACGAAAAAAGTCAATCTCAAAAGATTATACACTGTATGAATCTATTTATACAACATTCTTGACAAAATTAGAGGGACAGAGAACAAATTAGTGGTTGCCTGGGAACAGGAAAGAGTGGTAGGGAGAAAGGAAGCACAAGAAAGATGTGGTGATAAAAACAGTTCTGTATCGTTTTGGTGTTTTGTTTTCTTTTTGCCATGCTGGGCGTCTTGTGGGATCTCAGTTCCCCAACCAGGGATCTGAACTCGTGCCCCCTGCAGTGGAAGCACAGAATCCTAACCACTGGACTGCCAGGGAACTTCCACAGTATCTTAACCAAAGTGATGGCTACATGAACTTATACATGTGATACAAATGCAAAGACAATAAAAATACATGGACATGTGCATATACAGACACAAAAATGAGTACATGTAAAAACGGGTGAAATATGATAAAGGGCTAAAGCGTATACCTATGATAACTTTCCTTTTTTTTTTTTTTTTTTTAAGATCACCTGTGCCTTTAAAACTTTTTATTTATTTATTTGGCTGTGCTGGGTCTTCACTGCTGAGTGCAGGCTTTCTCCAGCTGCAGTGAGTGGGGGCTACTCTCTAGTTGCGGTGTGCGGGCTTCTCATTGCAGCGGCTTCTCTTGTGGCAGAACACAGACTCTAGGGAATAGAGGCTTCAGTAGTTATGGTACCTGGGCTTAGCTGTCCCGAAGCATGTGGGATCTTCCTGGATCAGGGATCAAACTGGTGCCCCCAGTATCAAACTGGCAGGAGGATTCTTAACCACTTGACCACTAGGGAAGTCCAAGGTCCCAGTTTTGATACTAATGGCTACATAAGAGAGCAAGACACAGTTCCCCAGCCCCCCGCCCCCAGTGAAACTAGCTACAGTATATAGAATTTCTACCCGCCTTTCATTTCCTGAGCTGCTGCTGTTGCTAAGTTGCTTCAGTCGTGTCCGACCCTGTGCGACCCCCATAGATGGCAGCTCACCAGACTCCCCTGTCCCTGGGATTCTCCAGGCAAGAACACTGGAGTGGGTTGCCATTTCCTTCTCCAATGCATGAAAGTGAAAAGTGAAAGTGAAGTCGCTCAGTCGTGTCTGACTCTTAGCCAGCCCATGGCCTGCAGCCTACCAGGCTCCTCCATCCATGGGATTTTCCAGGCAAGAGTACTGGAGTGGGTTGCCATTGCCTTCTCCCTGTGAGTCTATAACTATTTTAAAGTTTAGGGAGTCCCTGGTGGTCCAGTGGTTAAGAATCCACCTTGTAATGCAAGAGACACCAGTTCAATCCCTGGTCTGGGAAGATCCCACACGCCACAGGGCAACTGAGCCAGTGGGCCACAACTAGTGAGCCTGAACTCTGGAGCCTGCAAGTTGCAACTATTAAGCCCACGCTCCATGACTACTGAAGCCTATGCACTTTCGAGCCTGTGCCCTGAAACAAGAGCAGCCCCTGCAACGGAGAAGCTCTTAAACCACAACTAGAGAAAGACTGTGCACAGCAACAAAGACCCAGTGCCACCAAAAAAAAAAAAAAAAAAATCAAAGCTTAAAAATGCATTATATTCACATGCTGATGTATGTATAGACATCACACATACAAGCATATGTATGCCCTAAGTAAGTCTCAAACTTGCTTAGTCCTCAACTACACAATACCAACTAATCTGATATTGATATGTTACCATGTTAGTAAAACCTGCATTTGTGAGCCCCATCATGAATTATAAAACTGACTTGAATCACCATTTTGTGCTGTTTGCACTGAGTATAAGGCTTTAAGTGTACGCTTCTGTCACTCACTAGCTGTAAGTCTCTTGTGCTGTGGCTCAGCTAGCATTGATGGACACTCACTACAGGCTGGGCAGCGCTGTAAGTGCTTCACACACCTAACTTAATCTTCTCAACAATCCCATAAGGCAGGTACTATCATTAGTCATACCACTTGAAAATAAATGTGAAGAAAAGAAGACACAGAAAGCTAAGTAGCTCGCCGAAGATCACATAGCTACAAAGACAGTCCCAAGAGTTAAACCTTGGCATTCTTGTCCAGAGCCCTTGAGCTTATTAGCCAGTTTGTTCTCTGTAACCTCTCTAAATTTCAGCTTTTCCTCTATAAAATGGTGTTAATATATATAGAAGTATTAAGGAGATCAAACCAGTCCAGTCAATCCTAAAGGGAATCAACCCTGAATATTCACTGCAAGGACTGATGCTGAAGCTCCAATACTTTGGCCACCTGATGTGAAGAGCCGACTCACTAGAAAAGACCCTGATGCTGGGAAAGACTGAGGGCAGGAGGAGAAGGAGATGACAGAGGATGAGATGACTGGATGGCATCACAGACTCAATGGAGATGAGTTTGAGCAAATTCCGGGAGATGGTGAAGGACAGGGAAGCCTGGCATGCTGCAGTCCATGGGGTTGCAAAGAGTCGGACACAACTTAGCGACCGAACAACAACAACAACATATACAAAGAAGAATATATAAAATAGGATACAGCTCCTAGTAAATGACAGCTTAAAAACAGATTAGGAACGAGTTACAAATTAATAAAGCTGCAGAAGGCCTATTTGATGGGCACCAGGAACCCTGCTCAATTCCCTGTGCTCAACTACCAAGTGAAAAAGTCAGTTGTCAACTGGAATGGTGTTTTTAAAAAGCAAAATAAAACATGCATTAAAATCTAAATCACAATTCTGGGTGAAAGGAACCAGACATAAAAAAGTAGATGCTATATGTACATTCATATAAAACTCTAGAAAATGAACACACTCATCCACAGTGACAGAAAGCAGATCAGCGGTTGCTTCCGCGGGGAGTCAACTCAGAGGGGTGGACTACAACGGGCACAGGGAAGCTTTTGCAGCGTAGTAGTGTTAGTTGCCTGGAGAATCCCAGGGACGGGGAAGCCTGGTGGGCTGCCGCCCATGGGGTCGCAGAGTCGGACATGACTGAAGCGACCTAGCAGCAGCAGTGTTAGTCGCTCAGTTGTGTTGGACTCTGTGTGACCCCACGGACTGTGGCCCACCAGGCTCCTCTGTCCGTGGGATTCTCCACGCAACAATACTGGAGTGGATTGCCATTCCCTTCTCCAGAGGATCTTCCCAATCCAGGAATCGAACCTGGGTCTCCTGCATTGCAGGCAGATTCTTTAGTGTCTGAGCCACAGGGAAGATCCCTAGGAAGCTTTTGAGGTGATGGAAATGTATGATATCTTGATAGTGATGATGGTGTCACAGATACATACTTCTGTCAAAACTCAAGCTGAACGCTGTTCAATGGGTACAGTTAACTGTATACAAATCATACCTCAACAGAATTATGTCAAAACAAAAAACATTAATATTTTTCAAATAAGCAAACTGCCCTGATTATAACTCTTAACAAATTTTAACTTCATCAAAGTAAAAATTAAATGTTAGCCAGCATACTGCCAAGTTGAGAATATATATAAGGAACACAGACTATCAAAGCTCTATAAAGGAGGAAAAAAGAATCTTCAGCTGATAAAGTTTTTAGAAGAGTCTTACTGAGTACTCCCCTAAGCAGCAGCACTTTTCTTCACTAAATTAAGACCAGGGTATATGAAGTTTACAAACTGAAAAATAACTTTCTAATATTAAATTTCTGGTTTCTTCAACAAAGGTGCAAGACAGGGAACCTTCTATTTTTTGTTCAAGTTCAAATCAACCAAGCCTTTGTGCTCCTATTCTCTTTCTTCTTTGAAATTTCCATTCCAAGCTTAGCAAGGAGTGTGAAAGGGGAACAGAGTCAAAGGCCAAAATTTGACTCGTGAGATTCAGAATTCCAATCTTTGTCACTCTACAAAGGGTCTGAGAACCACAGAAACTGTATCCTACTGGGTTTGGGAATATTATGACTAAATTTACTAAATGCGAAACCAAATGTGGAATGGCCTTGAAAATTCAAAAATGGTATTCATTCTATTTTAGATCCAAATTAGAGTAAGAAATTATTTTAAACAATTTTTTAGAATAATTTTAAGTGACGTAAAATAAGACCGTTGAAAACGTTTTTGTACGAATAAAATTCTAAAGAGAAAAGGTCTAAAACTTTAAGAATTACTTTATATAGAATATATAAAAAATTCTACGTTTGTAAAATACCTCTAGTCCCACAGATTTGCTTTTCTTTTACAAATTTATTTTGTTAATGTCTTATGACAGCATATTAAATACTTTCCAATATTAGTTCAGTGACCTAGTTTGCAGAAATATGACTTTATCACAGGAGTATATTTATCTTAAGTCAAAGGGGAGCTCCTGCAGCAGCCCATAAAATCTGACTTTGCTTCAGGAAGTACTTTTAACATGTCAAGTATCATGAATGGTTGTGAATTATAGTCTGACTCAAAAGATAAAACTTTACAAACCAAATTCATCACAATTAATACTTTAAAATAAGCATTTTAAGGCATTCTTTTAAAGTGATCTAAAATGCAAGATAATCAATTAAAATTTTAAAAGCTTATTTCTCCTTAAAGTCAGAAATCACTAAATGCAATTAATTCTCCACTACTTGTGTATTTTCCACACTTTTCGATTTAGAAGTTTCCTAATTCCTGGCTGGTTCCCCTATCACACAATAGGCTCTTCAATCCACTTCACCAGGCTGTTGTTTGCTTAGGGAAAACCACCGTAATAATACTAACCCAAATAGAAGATAATAAGTCAGTCTGCTGGGTCATGCACGTATCCTAAAAATATAAGCCATGAGCTTAAAGAATAAATACAATCAAACAAATTTCATTTCCTCAAATGCCTATCCACAAAATGTTAATCAGGGGTACTAAGGGGTATTAAATTACAGTATCCTCTTAAAAACAAAACAACAGAAAACTCTGTCTTTCAAGGTCAATTCAAACATCATCTGCAACGGATCCTTTCCACACATGATCCTTTTCTCTTTGAATCCTCGCAGCACTATATGCCTATTTATGGCATTTACCAAGTTCTTCCTTAAGTTTCAGTCATTCAGATAAAAACATATTTAATAAAAGTTACTAAGTCTTAGACACTGCAACTGGGAGCTAGACAAAAAAGGACAGCTGGGATTTTTAAAAATAAAGTTTCTGTACTAATATTACTATTTTAAAAAGACAATGTGTTTCTTACAAAAAAACCAGAAAACACAAACAGTAAATGAAAACCACAGAAAACACAATAAACTGTGCTAATTCAAGAACAATCACTGTTGGTCTTGACAAAAATCTTTCCAGATCACTTACACTACATGAACATGAATACACTTCTTTTCTTCAACAAAAACAGGATGATACCATATATAGTATTTTATGATCTCTTCCTATTTATTTCCTATTAATTAATGTATCAGATTTGGCTTCCCTGGTGGCTCAGTAGTAAAGAATCCACCTGCCAAGCAGGAGACTCTGGTTCAATCCCTGGGTCACAGAGAGTCCCTGGAGGAGGAAATGGCAAAGCCACTCCCGTGTTCTTGCCTGGGAAATCCCACTGACAGAGAAGCCTGGAGGGATCCATCAAGTATAACCATTAGAATTTGACAGGCAAAGATGGAGATAAGATGATTATTTAGGCAGAAAGAGAATGAGAGGTCTAGAGATAACAAAGCGGGTATGTTTTAGTCCTTTACTTTACTATACTACTTACAAGTGTAAACACATACTGTCGAAAGCTTCAAGTCACTTTGACCTCTCCCCGCTCCAAAAAAAAAAAAGGGGGGGGGGGCAAGTAAAACACTGGTGTTCACAGAAAAGTGGTATCTCTGGTACTCCTTTCAGGACTACCATTACTAACCCCAACAAACCCACAGCTACTTACAATTCCAGGAGATCATGTGCTTGGGTACAGCTCTACAACCTCTACACGACTACCACCACCTCTTCTGGAATTCAGTTTATGAAGTTCATTAACTCACTCAAACATTTACTTAGCAGTTACCTATGACTGGTTCCAAATACGAAAAGGAGTACGTCAAGGCTGTATATTGTCACCCCGTTTAGTTAACTTATATGCAGAGTACATCATGAGAAACGCTGGACTGGAAACACAAGCTGGAATCAAGATTGCTGGGAGAAATATCAATAACCTCAGATATGCAGATGACACCACCCTTATGGCAGAAAGTGAAGAGGAACTCAAAAGCCTCTTGATGAGAGTGAAAGAGGAGAGTGAAAAAGTTGGCTTAAAGCTCAACATTCAGAAAACGAAGATCATGGCATCCGGTCCCAACACTTCATGGGAAATAGAAGGGGAAACAATGTCAGACTTCATTTTTCTGGGCTCCAAAATCACTGCAGATGATGACTGCAGCCATGAAATTAAAAGACACTTACTCCTTGGAAGGAAAGTTATGACCAACCTAGATAGCATATTCAAAAGCAGAGACATTACTTTACCAACAGAGGTTTGTCCAGTCAAGGCTATGGTTTTTCCTGTGGTCATGTATGGATGTGAGAGTCGGACTGCGAAGAAAGCTGAGCGTTGAAGAATTGATGCTTTTGAACTGTGGTGTTGGAGAAGATTCTTCAGAGTCCCTTGGACTACAAGGAGATCCAACTAGTCCATTCTAAAGGAGATCAGCCCTGGGATTTCATTTTTTTTTTTTTTTTTTTTTTTTTTTTTTTTAGCACAGGAAGAGTTGTTTTTTTTTTTTAATTCCAAAAATCATTTACTTTGTTGCAAGTATAGGAGTCAATGCACATTTTGCCATTTAAGAGGAAAGAATGTGTGGATATCTGAGGGAACATATTTGTGGCTTGTTTCCATGATAGTTCAGAGCTCCCTATCCTGCCTGCCTAAAAGAGATCAGCCCTGGGATTTCTTTGGAAGGAATGATGCTAAAGCTGAAACTCCAGTACTTTGGCCACCTCATGCGAAGAGCTGACTCATTGGAAAAGACTCTGATGCTGGGAGGGATTGGGGGCAGGAGGAGAAGGGGATGGCAGAGGATGAGATGGCTGGATGGCATCACTGATTCGATGGACATGAGTCTGAGTGAACTCCGGGAGTTGGTGATGGACAGGGAGGCCTGGTGTGCTGCGATTCATGGGGTCGCAAAAAGTCGCACACGACTGAGCGACTGATCTGATCTGATCTGATCTGATGTGTTAGGTACTATGTTACCTGCTGGCCCTACAAAGATGAATAAGGACCTCAATAGCAAGTTCTGCTTTCAAAAGCAAATGTCCTGCAGTAGGACCTGAACTAAAAAATGAGGACGAGTTCGTACCCAATACAATGGCTATTATTCCAAAACAAAAACCCAGAAAATAACTAGTGTTGGTGAGGATACAGAGATACTGGAACCCTTGTGCATCGCTAGCAAAAATGTAGAATGGAGCAGCTGCTATACAAAACAGTTCGGAGGGTCCTCACAAAATTAAACAGAATTATCATGCTATCCTAAAATTTCACTTCTGAGAATAACCAAAAAAAATTTAAAGCAATGTCTGGAACAAATATTTATACATCTGTATTCACAGCAGCTATATTCGTAATAGCCAAAAAGTGGAAGGAACTCAAGTGTCTGATGCATGAATGATTAAACTAAACGTTGGGCATAAATATGCAATGAAATATTATTCAGTCTTAAAAAGGAAGGAAATTCTGACACTTGTTACGACGTGCATGAATCTTGAAGACACTGGACAAAGTTAAATAAGCCAATCACAAAAGGACAAATATTTTATGATTTCACTTAGATGAGGTACTGGATTAGTCAAATTCAGAGAGAAAGAAAAAAAGTAGAATGGTGGTTGCCAAAGGTTGAGGGGAGGGGAGAACAGGGAATTAGTGTTTAATAGGTACAGTGTTTCAGTTTCAGAAGCTGAAAAAGTAAAGGATAGTGGTAATGACATACCAAGGTGACTGTACTTAATGCCACTGAACTGCACACTTAAAAATGACTGGAATGGGGGAATTCCTTGGTGGTTTCACGGTTAGGACTCTGAACTTTCACTGCCGGGGACTGGGTTGAATCCCTGGCTGAGGAATTAAGATCCCACAAACTGTATGGCATGCCAAAAAACACACAAGAAAAGATTCAAATGGTAAATTTTATGTTATATATATTTTGTGTACATGCATGCTAAGTCACTTCAGTCATGTCCAACTCTTTGCAACACTATGGATTGTAGCCTGTCACACTCCACTGTCCATTGGATTCTCCAGGCAAGAATACTGGATTGGGAAGCCATGCCCTCCCTCGAGGGGATCTCCCCGACCCTAGGCTCGAACCCACATCTCCTGCATTGGCAGGCAGTTGCTTTACCACTAGTGCAACATGTATATTTTGCCACAATTAAAAAAAAATTCTGAGGAATATTATCTATAAGTGCTACTATGAAATAGCCAGGATATATTGTTAAGTAAAAAAAAACAAGGTAGAGAAAACAAACTATGACACTATACCAAAAGAGCGTGGAAGAATATATAGCTATACACAGATATTATATAGACATTTTCTACAATTACTATAACTTTTAATGGAAGGATAAACAAAAAGCTTTAAAAAAAAACCAACTACCCCCAAGGGAAGGAAAGAATAAGGTTAGGATTCAGCTGGTAAAGAATCCAGCTGCAGACTCCGGTTCAATTCCTGGGTCGGGAAGATCCCTTGAAGAAAGGATAGGCTATCCACTCCAGTATTCATGGCCTTCCCTGGTGGCTCAGATGGTAAATAATTTGCCTGAAATTCGGGAGACCTGAGTTCAATCCCTGGGTTGGGAAGATCCCCTGAAGGAGGGCATGACTACCCACTCCAGTATTCTTGCCTGCAGAATCCCCACGGACACAGGAGCCTAACAGGCTCCAGTCCAGTGGGTCTCAAAGAGTCAGACTCAAATGAGTGACTAAGCACAAACACAGTCCAGAAACTAGACTCCTCTCAATGTACCTTGTCATAGATCTCAAGTTTTTAAACATGATTATAAAATAAATTTAAACAAAAAAAATTTTTAAGTCGTTCCTCAAAATCAAAATGAAAAACAAACCTACACTGTATATTGAGTTAAACCAAACAGAGGAGTGCTTAACTCTGAAACACAGCAATCTGACTGCACATCCTTGGTGAAATGCATCCTAAGGACATAAGAAATACAAAGAAACCTTACAGTGCTTTCAGTAATGATACTGATATTATGCTGAAATTATGTCATGTCTGTATGTCATAAGGTTTCGGTATGAGAAGAAACAAAAATTCTAAAATTTTAAATAAAAACTCTCCAATAATATTTCATTACAAGTTATCAGTATAAACTCATGCTGAACTTTCTTTTTTTAAAAAAGTATTTCCTAGCTCCATCTTTGAAGAGACCTATAAATTCGTAACCTAGGATCAATAAGCATAGCACCCAGAGAGCAGTCTGTAAACGTCCGTGACAATTCCTTCCAACTCAAAGGAACCAGCGCTCACAAAAGAAACTGATAATTCAAGTTCTGAGGCAGAATTTTATGAAATGAGGTTGGATCATACCAGAAAGCAAGGAAGCAATCAGAAACCACTAGGGTAGTATCAAAAACACTTAGGAGCTATCTTGAAGAGGTGCTCACTGCCAAAAGCAGAACAGACTGAGCCACAACAAAATAATAACGGCAATGGACTGAAACCCATAAAATATGATAAAAATCCATGACTTCATAATGATACTTGAAAGGAGAATGATGATATTTGAAAGGAGAAAGATCTCATTAGTCACTTTTGAAAGATTCTTATGAATCAATTTATTATCCTAAAAACTAACAAAGGAGAACAGCTGCATATTTACTGTCTTTTTTATATAAACTGAACACAAGAGTAACTCAACAGTCCAATAATCAAAATGAGGAAGTTTCTGTTTATAAAGTATTCTAGCTGAGAAACGAAGAATGACAGAGTATCACCATTTTACAAACCCCTAATAAAATTCTAGACCTGGGGAAAGATCGACGGCTGCTAAAATTATACAGAGTAACAAGCAGCTATTACAGGGCCTTGGAACTATTCTTTCAAAACAAAAACAGACAGAGGAACATGGTCAAAAGCATCACAAGGATGCAAACAACAAAATGAAGTCTGAGACAATCTGCAGGGCAAGTGTGTTACGAGAAAAAAGGAAGATGGGAAACGGAAGGAGAAACTATAAATTAAGAGGCATATCAGTTCAGTTCAGTAGCTCAGTCATGTCCAACTCTTCGTGATCCCATGCACCGCAGCACGCCAGGCCTCGCTGCCCATCACCAACTCCCAGAGTCTACCCAAATCCATGTCGATCGAGTCAATGATGTCATCCAACCATCTCATCCTTTGCTGTCCCCTTCTCCTCCTGCCCTCAATCTGTCCCAGCACCAGGGTCTTTTCCAATGAGTCAGCTCTTCGCATCAGGTGGCCAAAGTATTGGAGTTTCAACTTCAACATCAGTCCGTCCAATCAACACCTAGGACTGATCTCCCTTAGAATGGACTGGTTGCATCTCCTTGCAGTCCAAGGGACTCTCAAGAGTCTTCTCCAACACCACAGTTCAAAAGCATCAATTCTTCAGCACTCAGCTTTCTTTAGAGGCCAACTCTCACATCTATACATGACCACTGGAAAAACCATAGCCTTCACTAGACGGACCTTTGTTAGCAAAGTAATGTCTCTGCTTTTTAATATGCTGTCTAGGTTGGTCATAACTTTCCTTCCAAGGAGTAAGCATCTTTTAATTTCATGGCAGCAATCACTATCTGTAGTGATTCTGGAGCCCCCATAAATAAAGTCAGCCACTGTTTCCACTCTATCCCCATCTGTCTGCCATGAAGTGATGGGACCGGATGCCATGATCTTCGTTTTCTACATGTTGCCCTTTAAGCCAACTTTTGCACTCTCCTCTTTCACGTTCATCAAGAGGCTCTTTAATTCTTCTTCACGTTCTGCCATAAGGGTGGTGTCATCTGCATATCTGAGGTTATTGATATTTCTCCCGGCAATCTTGATTGCAGCTTGTACTTCTTCCAGCCCAGCGTTTCTCATGATGTACTCTGCATAGAAGTTAAATAAGAAGGGTGACAATATACAGCCTTGACATACTCCTTTTCCTATTTGGAACCAGTCTGTTGTTCCATGTCCAGTTCTTCCTGACCTGCATACAGGTTTCTCAAGCGGAAGGTGAGGTGGTCTGGTGTTCCCATCCCTTTCAGAATTTTCCACAGTTTATTGTGATCCACACAGCCAAAGGCTTTAGCATAGTCAATAAAGCAGAAATAGATGTTTTGCTGGAACTCTCTTGCATTTTCCATGATCCAGCGGATGTTGGCCATTTGATCTCTGGTTCTTCTGCCTTGTCTAAAACCAGCTTGAACATCTGGAAGTTCTCTTTCCACGTATTGCTGAAGCCTGGCTTGGAGAATTTTAAGCATTACTTAATTGCCAACATCCGCTGGATCATGGAAAAAGCAAGACAGTTCCAGAAAAACATCTATTTCTGCTTTATTGACGATGCCAAAGCCTTTGACTGTGTCGACCACAATAAACTGTGGAAAATTCTCAAAGAGATGGGAATACCAGACCACCTGACCTGCCGCTTGAGAAATCTGTATGTAGGTCAGGAAGCAACAGTTAGAACTGGACATGGAACAGACTGGTTCCAAATAGGAAAAGGAGTACGTCAAGGCTGTATATTGTCACCCTGCTTATTTAACTTCTATGCAGAGTACATCATGAGAATCGTTGGGCTGGAAGAAGTACAAGCTGCAATCAAGATTGCCGGGAGAAATAGCAATAACCTCAGATATGCAGATGACACCACCCTTATGGCAGAAAAGTGAAGAAGAACTAAAAAGCCTCTTGATGAAAGTAAAAGAGGAGAGTGAAAAAGTTGGCTTAAAGCTCAACATTCGGAAAACGAAGATCATGGCATCCGGTCCCATCACTTCATGGTAGAGAGATGGGGACATGGTGGAAACAGTGTCAGACTTTATTTTTCTGGGCTCCAAAATCACTGCAGATGGTGACTGCAGCCATGAAATTAAAAAACGCTTACTCCGTGGAAGGAAAGTTATGACTAACCTAGATAGCATATTCAAAAGCAGAAATATTACTTTGCCAACAAAGGTCTGTCTATTCAAGGCTATGGCTTTCCCAGTGGTCATGTATGGATGTGAGAGTTGGACTGTGAAGAAAGCTGAGCGCTGAAGAATTGAAGCTTTTGAACTGTGGTGTTGGATAAGACTCTTGCGAGTCCCTTGGACTGCAAGGAGATGCAACCAGCCCATCCTAAAGGAGATCAGTCCCGGGTGTTCAATGGAGGGACTGATGCTGAAGCTGAAACTCCAATATTTTGGCCACCTCATGCGAAGAGTTGACTCATTGGAAAAGACTCTGATGCTGGGAGGGATTGGGGGCTGGAGGGGAAGGGGACGACAGAGGATGAGATGGCTGGATGGCATCACCGACTCGATGAACATGAGTTTGAGTGAACTCCGGGAGTTGGTGATGGACAGAGAGGCCTGGCGTGCTGCGATTCATGGGGTTGCAGAGTCGGATGCGACTGAGTGACTGAACTGAACTGAACTGAACTGGAGTGTGAGATGAGTGCAATTGTGCGGTAGTCTGAGCATTCTTTGCCTTTGTCTTTCTTTGGGATTGGAATGAAAACTGACCTTTTCTGGTCCTGTGGCCACTGCTGAGTGTTCCATATTTGCTGGCATATCGAGTGCTGCACTTTCACAGCGTCATCTTTTAGGATTTGAAATAGCTCAACTGGAATTCCATCACCTCCACTAGCTTTGTTCGTAGTGATGCTTCCTAAGGCCCACTTGACTTGACATTCCAGGATGCCTGGCTCTAGGTGAGTGATCACACCATCGTGATTACCTGGGTCGTGAAGATCTTTTTTGGACAGTTCTGTGTATTCTTGCCACCTCTTAGTATCCTCTGCTTCTGTTAGGTCCCTACTATTTCTGTCCTTTATTGAGCCCATCTTTGCATGAAATGTTCCCTTGGTATCTCTAATTTTCTCGAAGAGATCGCTCGTCTTTCCCATTCTATTGTTTTCCTCTATCTCTTTGCACTGATCGCTGAGGAAGGCTTTCTGATCTCTCTTTGCTATTGTTTGGAACTCTGCATTCAAATGAGGATATCTGTCCTTTACTCCTTTGCTTTTCCTTCCCATCTTTTCACAGCTATTTGTAAGGCCTCCTCAGACAGCCATTTTGCTTTTTTGCATTTCTTTTTCTTGGGGATGGTCTTGATTCCTGTCTCCTGTACAACGTCAATTGTACATTGGAGACAACTGTACTGTACCGTGTACTTGGCAATTGAGACAGTTCAAAATGGTGTGCCAAACTCAGGAATGAGCAATCTTGTTTCTATCAAAAGCCACAATACTCAGGGAAAAGACAGACATCAAGTTAAGAACTTCAGAAAAATTTAATGTGTGTGTTTGTTTATAAATGCACGTTTTGTAAAGAGAAATAAACATACTAACATACTAACAAGGATCTTTTCTCCAATTTAATAAATGGACATTCACCCCATTTATTTGAACATGTTCCAATTTCAATCGAAGTACTGAGGAGGAATTCTCTATACCCAATGAAAGAACACCCAACTTGTTGATTGTGAACAATAATAAGCAAATGTGAAATAACCCAAATTCTGCAATTTCTCTCCTGGCATCCTTAGCTCAATACCATATATTATTTCATTCGAAGCACTCATTTTGATTTCACCAAACATCAGTACAGGAATGAACCCAAGGCAGGCTTGAAGCCTGGGTCTGCTGAAAGATGCTTTACCTAGGAAATGTCTTTCGACTCATCCAGTCCCACAAAGAACACTCAAGAATGTGCTGGGGTTACCTGCTCCAATTATTTGCTCCCACTAAAAGCTGGCAAGCTGATCCAAAGTTCCTGGATCAGAGACAGGACGGTGTCATCAGCAGACAAGTCCTTGTAAGGATCTAAGAATCCTTACTTCTATTTGCAAGTGTGCTGTGTTGATTGCTGAATTTCCATATCCTTTGCTATTACAGAAACTTTACACTCTCAGACTGTCAGGAGACTCTGTCAGTGGCATCACTGGCCTGATATGACAACCAAGCCAACTATCCCCGACATCACTTCATATCACCAGAGCTTTCTACACATCTAGGTGCTCTCCCTAGAATGAGTGAAATTCAAAAAGATGCAGTCTCACTGCCAGCAAAATGTCTAGCCTATATGGGCATGTTTGAAGAGAGGACAGAGACAGCTCACCATGCCACCACCATTATGAAAGCCCCAGGAACCCACAATGAGAGATGCAAATTCATATGAAACAAATAAATCGTCTTTCTAGTACTTTCTCTCTAGGGTCACTTAGAAATGAAATCTGGAATAGAAGGAACACTTCTGGACCATCTATTCTGCATCATGCATTGTGCTAGCTACTTAAATCTCTCACTTAATCCTAATAGCCATTCAAAGTATTTTTGTTATTAGTGCCTTTTCACAAATGATTTTCACAAAGATGTTGAAGTGAAGTGAAGTGACTCAGTCGTGTCTGACTCTTTGCGACCCCATGGACTGTAGCCTACCAGGCTCCTCTGTCCATGGGCTTTTCCAGGCAAGAGGACTTGAGTGGGTTTCCTTCTCCAGATCACAGAGATGTTAGGTGACTTAATTTCAAAGCCAGAGGGATGGTATGGGGAGAGAGGAGGGTTCAGGATGGGGAACACATGTATACCTGTGGCGGATTCATTTTGATATTTGGCAAAGCTAATACAATTATGTACAGTTTAAAAATAAAATAAAATTAAAAACAAAATAAAAAATAAACAAAAAAAAAATTTCAAAGTCTGAAAGCTACTACGTGAAAGAGGCAAAAGTTAAACCCAAATCAGTATATAAATCTTTATGACTTCTTTCTTACAACTCTATTTGCTTTCCAAAGGGATTATACTGACTTAAAATGATACCAGAACCAAAGATAGTCCTCCTTCATTTTTTTGGTGAGAGAACTGGGTAGTTTTAACACCCAACAGGGACTACCATGCAAGGAACCAAATTCCTATATTAAACCAATACCCACAGTCTATACCAAATCTCTCCTTACCAGTTAGACTGTGTGTAGTCAGTGGCAGAGCAGAAATATTTTATTCAACCTCTACAATATTTTCAAGTATTTGGACTATACAAGTTGCCCTCTACGTTTCAAAATCTATCAATAATCATCTTTCTACAAAATTTCCCAGATTTATGCTAGTTTACTTGGAAGTATTAAATCTTTGAATTTTACAATAAAATGAAGATTCCAAAACAAGTAGTATTCGATTTGCTGAAAGAACTGTAACAAAGGATTAAAGACTAAAATTAAAACAACAACAACAACAACTTTAAATTCTAGGTACTATGTAGCTACATTAATATTAGACTATGAGAAAACGGTAAAAGCTATCACTTTCACAGAACTTACTCCAAAAGTACTGTGCCAAATACTTTATAAATGCTTCATTTTGTATAAACGCTTCATTTTGTATCTTCCAAAGTGTTAACTCTATTTTACAAGCAAAGTGACAATAGTAAGAAAGCCCAAGTAACTTGACCAAAGTAATACAGATAGAAAGTGGTAGCTGCTGCTGCAGTTTATACACTTCCAAAGCTTTTACCTCTTGTCGTCACAGTTTACTGCCCCCTAATTCCTATCTGGTAAACATACCTTTGTCCACAATTCTAAAACCACTGTTGAAACACATACAAAATTATTTAAACCTATTATTAACTGTATCCATTAATTTGTCATAGCTTCTAAAGTAAGATAATTAAAAAGTGCCTAAAGATGGTAACAACAACCCTGTATGTGAGACAGCAAAAGAGACACAGATGTATAGAACAGTTTTTTTGGACTCTGTGGGAGAGGGAGGCGGGGATGATTTGGGAAAATGGCATGAAAACATGCATAATATCATATAAGAAACGAATCGCCAGTCCGGGTTCGATGCGGGATACAGGAAGCTTGGGGCTGGTGCACTGGGATGACCCAGAGGGATGGTATGGGAAGGGAGGTGGGAGGGGGGTTCAGGATGGGGAACACGTGTATACCCGTGATGGATGCATGTTGATGTACGGCAAAACCAATACAATATTGTAAAGTAACAAAAAATAATAATAATAAAAATAAATAAATAAATAAAAGTGCCTAAAGAATTATCATTAGAAAAATTCAAGTAAGGCAACCGATTTTCAGGACGTATTCAGAGGTCAAGAACAGATAATTCACACAACAAAACCTCTATCACTGCTTGGGAGTTACTGTTCTTAAATTGATGTAAAGATAGTAAGACCAGGATACCATCTTAAGTATTTAAGACAATGTAAATACTGTAAACCCACCAGCCTAAAGGCTGAACCAAAGCACCCATTTTCAAAATCATGTTACCTTCAATATTTACTAAGTGAATTATGAATATTATTATTATAGTCTGCTCTTTAAGGTCTTATTATCAAATAACAGAAAAGATGTAACCATAACTTGGACAATTTAAACTTCTGAAAAGCTATTACTTCCCCAGTTCCAATGTTTCAAAGTTCTTCATCAAAGAATAATATCTGAAAACTAAGATAAGTAACATCCCCCAAACATGAAATCGTCAATCTATCCGAGTCTGAGCGTAAATACATAACTTTTTAATGTACAAGATGCAGTTAAAAATAACATGTTAGTTGTTCCTGTTGTTTATCAAACACATTCATTAGACTGATTAAAAGGGCAATACAAGAATAATTTTCTACAATATGCCAAATAATAGATGAAGTCTTACCTCCATTGCTAAAACTACCATCTGTTGGTCATAGTGATTCAGAAGATTGGGCATGAAGGCAGTGTTATAAGGCAAATCCTGGCACACCCTCAAGGTAATAGGCTCAAAGAAAATAAACTGTGCCTACCTGTATGGCCCACAAACATAGTCAAGGGCCACAGTTAAAAGATGATCCAACTCATAGCCACGCTTTCTCGATTGAATGGGATTCAGATGATCAGGCCTACTCAAGATGTATTTTGGATCTTTGTACACCTACAGGTCTCAGCTTGAAAGTACTTCTTCTATCCTACTGTTAAGTTCTTCAAACAGAATTACTCTGCACCGTCAGAGGTTTGTTAGCTTGGTCTCACAAAAGGCATTTGTTTTTGGTTTCACAATATGGGAAAATGACATCATCTTGCCTCTTCTTTTCATTTTCTTACATCGGGTACCATGTGGCCAACGTGTCAAGTTGATCAACCACATTCCCAAACAACAGATTCCATCTTAGGAGAAGAGCTATTTCTTCCTTTGACTGAAATATCTGAAAAATAATTGAAAAAAAAATGGGTGAAATTAGCAATTTCCTCTTAAAATATTACAAGCTTGATATTAAAACTTTGATTAGCTCAGTGAAGTTGCAGGATACAAAATCACTATACAAAAATCAGTTGCGTTTCTACACACTAACAATCAGCTACTAGAAAGAGAAATTTTAAAATACTGCCTTTGGGACTTTCTGGTGGTCCAGTGATTAAAACTGCACACATCCACTGATGAGCTCCAGTGCACTCCCAGGTGGAGAACTAAAATTCCAAGTGCCAGGCGTGTGGCTAACAACAACAACAATGATCACAAACTTTGACTGCCTTACAGATAAAATACATGGATATTTCAGAAAAAATACGACAGTTTCTCTACCTTCTCATTCCTGCTATAGCTATACAAGAGAATCCATAAACAGCATTTAAAGGAAAGCACTATTTCCTCCCTCAGTTGTTTATATAACATATAGTTTAATTTCCCATCTACAGTGGTAGTTTTTCATTTGTCACAAGACATAATTGATCCATTTTGAAAACCTTGCATGCTGTTGTCCTAAATTTTATTTAAATATCTGCCACACTTAATAACAAGTTATTTAAATGTTATTATATACGTTTTAATCATTACATGATTCAGCAGACGGTATCTGTGAAAGGTGTAAACTCTAAAGAAATCAAAAGATATGGATTGAAGCCTCTTTCCAACTATGTGAATCACTTAACTTCTCTGAGCTCAGAATTTTCCTTTCTAAAAACTGCACCTCCCTGTCAAAGATGTATGAGTGAATTATAAAATAATGCCCTCTATAAAAGGTAAAGCAACATCAAACTTTAGGTCGTTTTATTACTGAATGACAGCAGATACAAAGACTTACTTCTATCAACCAATACTGAACTGGCAAACAGAAGATTCTAAAAGTAGCATCAGGACATTTTCCCAACAATGCTTCATCCTTTTAGATAGTACAAAAATTCAGTACATAGATGGAGAAAACGTTTGACCAACAAATGCCTCATTATACACAGTCAGGCTGCAGAGAAGAGTCAACTCTAGAGAGTTACAGCATGGAATAGGAATTATTTCCAGTTAAGAGTTTCTACCAAGTTTCAGAGTTGGATTTGACACTGCCTTTCCTGGGGGCTTCCCTGGTGGCTCAGACGGTAAAGAATCCGCCTGCAATGCTAGAGACATGGGTTCGATCCCTGGGTTGGGAAGATTCCCTGGAGGAGGAAATGGCAACCCACTCCAGTATTCTTGCCTGGAGAATGCCATGGACAGAGGAGCCTGGCAGGCTACAGTCCGTGGGGTCGCGGAGAGTTGGATGCAACTTTCACATTCACTTTTTTTCTAGGGACAAAAATATGCATCTCTTTTGGGGCTGGAAGGGTAGGTAGAGTGGAAGGCAGGATTGGTAGGAAAAAAGCATATTATAAAACTATCATACTTCCATTTGGTTTTGTAATGATGTTAAGTCTGCTTTTACTTTATTTTTGCTTCACAGATGTCAAATATTTCTGTTTGAAGTACACAACCTCAGCTGGGAAAACATGAGAAAGTCAGGTTCAGAAATTCTCAGAGACCCAGGTTAACAGGACAACTCAAATAGATATTAGGGCCTGTGACAGAGAACTTGAACCGTCTTGGCTAAAGCAGAGAAAGAAACTGTCCTTTGCGCACTACCAATGACAGGGACCTCTGCCTCCCAGGCTTTCATTACTGGGCAGAAAAAACTATTTGGAGAAAGTAAAGCCATGGCTGAATCTTGCCAATTTCTCCCCCAAGCATATGGTCTTGAGTAGAAGAAGAGAAAAGTAAAGTCTACAACCTTAGGAATTAGAGACACCGAAGTCACAAGCAACCTCTGCCCCAAACGTTTCATCTCTCTAATACGGAAATCTCTAAATCAGAAATATTTGTTAAAGCTTCTTGGCCTGCCATTTTCTTTCCTCCTTCAAGCTGGGCCCAGAAATGTGATGTCTGGCTATGGAAAAGAGATATTAAACACAGTCATGTATAGTGAAGCTTAATTATCATGCAGCACGGTACCAATTATGCATATCATTACATGTGTCAAATAAGCCCTGAAAGCTTTATTTGGCTACAGTATCAAACATCCATAGAAGTTCCATTTTTGTAGTTTGCTCCTTATGCAGCATGTTCATCTGCTTGCAACTTAAAAAAAATTAAAGGGGACATTGCTCCCTACTGAATATGTGTATAACAATGAGAATTTCAAATTTTTCATTTAGACTATTATTCAAGCTGTATGGGTTCTAAATTTACGGTTCAAAGAAGATGACCACACAAAACTTGAGGCAGAAACAAGGTAATACTGAGTTTTTTAAACTAGATGAGAAACCCCCTTATACTTCTGTCTACTCTATTTTACTTGTTTTTCCCTCAGTTATTCCTTTTGCCTCATTTATAAACAATGCTTCTCACAGACTTACAAAAGTGCTTTCCTTTATGCACTTTAACATTCAAATTTCCATATATCCAAACATTTTTGTAAAATTATTGTTAGCCTGGGATAGGATAAAACCTTAATACATTAAGACTGTAGTTTACGATTATTAAGATAAATAAGAAAAAACAGTAGAATGCCATGAGACAAGAAGAAAAATAGGAACAGTAAAAACATTAAGGAATTCATATTTCTTCCAAATTAGAGGTTCCCTAATTTTAATGTGCAGTAGATTCATAGAAACCCCACGGGTCTAAGAAATCCAAACCTCTGGAAAATGAATGATATACATGCATTCTAATGATTATCTCTGTACTGTTACAAGTGATCTATAAGTTATATTTTGAGAAATGCTATCCTAAAATAGAATAACTTAAAACAGTACAGGATATTTGCACATAATTATGTGCTTAGCAAAAGTAATATATAAAATGAATTTTTTTTTAAAGCAGATAAAGAATACTACCTTAATAGAAAAATCGAAAAAGGACATAAATTTACAAATGGCCAACAAACATATGAAAAGATACTCAACTTTACTAATAAAAACATACAAACATGATATTTAACATTTTTGCCAATCAGATGAGCAAAGTAAGAATAACAGAACACAGTATAGGAGAGGGTGCAGAAAAAGGAATATATTCAACATTCCAACACATGGAAGTACTTTTTTTTTTTTTTTTTGGCTGTCCCACACGGCTTGCAGAATCTTAGTTCCCCAAACAAGGACTGAACCCGGGCTAGAGTAGTGGAGTGTCTAACCACTAGACCGCCAGGAAATTCTCCATTTTCAAATACTACTGGAGGAAAAGCAAACTAGTTGGTATTTCAAAAAAATAGCTATGGACATCAAAAGCCCTTAAAATGTATATAATTTGATTCAGCAGACCTATTCTACAATTTATGCTAAGAAAGTAAACACAAGTACACATGATGTATAACTGAAATGTTAGTACAAAAACCCAGAGACAATCTGAAAGTCTGCCAATATGGAATTGGTTAAACTAAGGTACAACCAACCTATAACACACTCACTAAAAATGATGAGCAGGATCTGTATATACTGACTTCAAAAGACAGTAACACTACAAAAACTGAAAAATAAAATTTTAAATGGTTTACAAAACAGCATATAGTCTCCCACTTCTGTCAAAAATATACATACACGGAACAGAATAAAACTACCTGAACTGTTTAAAAATACAATATTATAGGGACTTCCCTGGCAATCCAGTGATTAGGACTCCACACTTCTATGTCAGGGAGCTCGAATTTCATCACTGCTCAGGGAATTAAGGTCCCACAAGCTGCACAGCGTGGTCAAAAAACAAAAACAAAACAAAAAAGTAGTAAAGTATTATAAATGCTGCAATGTTATTTTAAAGTCTGTCGCATGTTATTTATGTATGGGAACATTAAGTGCTAAATCTATGAATGTGTGCTGACAATACTACTACTTGAATCAACGATTTACTGGCTGTTGATTAAATAACAAGCCAAGGGACACAAAAATACCCTCCTACAGGTAGCAAGAAAAACAAAAAAAAAAAAAATGATAAATTTAGAATGGGTCAAAAATTGATTTTGAATACTGAAAAAAATCAGATCACCTCTCAGCTGAACCAAATATTATGCACAGTTAAAAAACAAAACTTTTGATATATATTCTAAGTTGCTTTTCAATAACATAATGAAATAAATGCTTCTAATCAGGATCACATGAGTATGGATAGCAACAGTCCTTTTTCCTAAGAGAACCATCCTTGAAGAAGCTGTAAGTTTCAGAGGGGACACAGAAGATTGAGGAAACCAGGAAATACTGACAAAATACAGCAACTGATCACATAAAGGTTAAAAGATTTTTTGCATTCTTTTTGATATTATATCTTTTACTATAACAATCTGCAGAATCTCAGTTGAATAAAGGGAATTGGTGGATTAACTGGAGGGAAAAGTCTCAGGCGTCAAGGACCAGTAAAAAGTGAGGGGTCTGGCAACAGTTTTTCATGCCCTAACCCTGAGCGAAGACATTCACTTCTTTACAGAGCAATATATGTGGAAAACTAATTTCCAATTAAGTGACCTGATGACTATTTCATCAGAAAACAAAAAGGACTAGATACACTTAACCCTACATTTTAATTTTTATCAATGTGTAACATCAGGAATCTGATATTCCCCAATTTACCAGTTCTCTTTTGATGTTAAAAAGTAAAAGCCCCTAAAATAAGTTGAGTATTTGTCCTGAAGAGCAGCAATAAAGGGCATGCAATCTTGGAAGACTGTCTTCAGAGGCTGGCTACAAAGCCAGACCCAAAGAACTCAGGTGGGAAAAGCAAGAGATAGCAACTGTGAAGAGGAAAGAAAGCCGGCAGAATCCCAGAAGAGACAATGACAAAAGTGGGCCCTGGGGGCTTGTCAGCAAGGCCCTGCGACAAAAGATATTAGCAATTCTATTCCAATTCACACTTTCTGTACAGAAAGTGATTCCTTTCATCTTTCTCAGCTTAAATTTACTTATCTGGACACGCTATACATATACATAGCATTTTGCGTATCCAATTCACAAATTAAAGGTTTGCCTCAAACACACTGGCTACAATGGGAATCGGAGGATATTCTTTTGTCTTCTTTCAGAGTTTTCCAAGACTGCATTATAAGGATTAGCAATCACTACCTCTGAAGCTTCTTCTCTCAAGGAAATCATCATCTTGTAAGAGAGCAAAGTACACACTGAGAGCATATCACTGCTCGAAGTGCTAGATTCCTTTTCCTAAAACTCATGTGGGTTTTGGCCTTTTGTTTTCCATATCTTGTTTAAAAAATAAATTCATTCTCAGGATACTGTTTTCTGGTTGCTAAAGTGTCAGTTCAGTTCAGTTGCTAAGTCGTGTCTGACTCTTTGCGACCCCATGAATCGCAGCACGCCAGGCCTCCCTGTCCATCACCAACTCATGCAGTTCACCCAAACCCAAGTCCATCGAGTTGGTGATGCCTTCCAGCCATCTCATCCTCTGTCGTCCCCTTCTCCTCCTGCCCCCAATCCCTCCCAGCATCAGAGTCTTTTCCAATGATTCAATTCTTCCCATGAGGTGGCCAAAGTACTGGAATTTCAGCTTTAGCATCATTCCTTCCAAAGAAATCCCAGGGCTGATCTCTGCTCCATCTTTAATTCATCAGAGAAGGCAATGGCAACCCACTCCAGTACTCTTGCCTGGAAAATCCCATGGGCGGAGGAGCCTGGTAGGCTGCGTCAATGGGGTCGCACAGAGTTGGAAACGACTGAAGCGATTTAGCAGCAGCGTATTTAATTCATAGGGCCTAGATTCTTACAAATCTCAAGGTATCATTTTGCTACTTTATCTAGTTTTTAAAGTCCTTCTAGTCATCTACTGATTACAAAAGATAATCTAATCTTCCAGTGTGCTGAGTGATGGGGCTTAAAAAAATACAGGAAAAACAAATAAAGTTCAAAACTAAAATGAATAGCAGGCATCAAACTCCAGTCCATCTTACAACTTATATATACTTTTAATACTAGAGACAGCAGAAGCAGAAGATCTTTTAAAACTAAAACGGGAAAGTTAAAAGATGGCCAGAAGTGAAGTGAAATGAAGTCTCTCAGTCGTGTCTGACTCTTTGTGACCCCATGGACTGTAGCCTACCAGGCCTCTCTGTCAATGGGATTTTCCAGGCAATAGTACTGGAGTGGGTTGCCATTTCTTTCTCCAGGAGATCTTCCCAACCCAAGGATTGAACCCAGGTCTCCCGTATTGTAGGCAGACGCTTTACCATCTGAGCCACCAGGGAAGTCCTAAAAGATGGCCAGAGTCTGGACTTTAAAAAAAAAAAATCAGGTTGAAATTCCAGCCTCGTTTCCCTGTTCCATTAAAATGTGTTCAGGAAATGCTCTAATATCAGGGATCAGAGCTCTGATGGAGCAAAGGTGTTTTAATTAACATGGTGTGGGCATATAGACTGTCTTACAAGGTAGTTTTTCTCAGCAAAGATAAAGATTAAAATTCCAGACTTACAAAACATAGGCGATCCATATTAAAGAGAGAGAGAGTTGTAAACAATCACTTTTACCCTATGGTTCACAAGAAGGAAGAGGGTACTTATCTCCGTATAGAAAATCTAATGAAGGAAATGCCTGGATTCCTCAGCCCCCGGGAGACACTTGAGTATTTAGGAATTAATAAGGAACAGAGAATTTCTGACAGATCCAAAACAGCACACAGGAAGCCTCCTGTTAAATGCTTCCTGAAAACTAATTACCTTATTTTCCTGACAGTTTCAAAGCATTTGGGGAGAGGGGGGTAGAGGAGGAACCTCTTATTTCACTAAATAAAAGGCAACACTGTAAGAAGAACTGCATCTTAATTATCTTTTATTTTCAGCGACATCCTTGCAAGCCTGCCCACTTAAACTTTTACATCACTTTCTTATCTTATTACCTCTATGTTGTGGTTTGGTACTTCAAACAAACACTTTTTTTTTTCCTTCTTCTTATGGAGGAAGAAGATGGTATTGATTTGCTTAAAAGTACGGATTGGGGGGAAAAAAAAGGATGGAGGGAAATCATTATCTTGAGGAGTAAATGGTTCTTAATAACAGAACTACGGATTTATCCATCCCTTTGACTGTTAGCATGCCACTAAAGGCTAAAAGAAGGCTCAAGAGGGAGGTTAACATCCCCCTCGTCAAGTGTTTGTTTCCTTGCTCCTGCGGTATTGGCTTTGCCAAGTAACCCAATTCCCGTACATAAACGTTACAGGTCTCTCCAAACTACTTCTATAAAATAAGATATTGTTTGGCCAATCTTATCGAGCAGTCATTTATTTCTATAGCTGCTGGTCTGCTCTGCTGCTCTGTCTGCCTACATTCAGAAGGGAACAAAAATTCAAAATTTCATTTATTCTGGGCCCAGAACCAGACCTTTTGTCCTTCCTAGATATTTTGCAACTTCGAGTTGACTCCTCTGCCTAAATTACTGGCATATGCTTTTGTTCTTTTAAGAAAGAAAGAAAGAAAAAACCACCCCTTATTCTCTTATTGAGGAAGGCAACTAATTCTGAAAAAGGCCTCTAGGAAGATGTTAAAATGTCTTGAAATGTTTAACAGAACCTTATTTCAGAGGCTATGGATGAACCTCCCCGAGGTACCCCAGGGCAAACACACGGAGCGTCCAAGGGGGCAGAGGGGAAAGCCTCGAGGAGGAATATGCAGACTTTGCAAAACTGACGGGAGGGAGGAGAGGGGACAACTTTCAGGACTAGAAACAGGAAGCAGTCCAGATGCTGCGATGCCGCCCGCACCCCCGCACCCAGCCCTCCGTGCATCGTCCTCCCCGCAAGCAGCCGCGTGCTCCACCCACAGCCCCCAGTGGCCCGGGAGCGCCACACGCCCCTGCGGCGCCGACCGAGCCCCAGGGCTGGGCCGAGGGCGGCGTGCAGGGAGCGCGGGCCACACTCGAACCGGTTGCTCGACGCAGATTCGGGACCGAGAGGGTTAATCCAGTCCGCGCGCACAGCCCGCCCAGCGCCAAACTCGGGCTCCCCCGCCGGCCCGCCACCCACCCCGAGAAAGCCCGGAGACACCCCTCCACAGCACAGCGCCCAAGGCTTTTGTTTTGTCGGAGACGAGAATAACGATCCTTGAGGAGGAGGTGCCACAGCTGCTCGTGGCTCTTCGGCACAGGCTTAGACCGAGGAGCGGGCAGCCGCCGCGGCACCTCCTCAGTCCCCACTCCCAAGTCCTTTTCCCGCTGAGCAGGACAGGAAGTGGCCTGCACGACCCGGGGCTCACCTCACACATCGGGGCCGGGCTCCCGGGGGGCTGCGGCGCCGGCCGGGGGCAGCCGCAGTTCCCTCAGGTAAACAGAGCCAGCGAGGACCACCAGCGTGCGCCTCCGAGCAACCGAGAGCTTTCGCGATGGCCGCGGCACATGCGCACGCACGTACGGCGCAGGCGCGCTGCGCACACTCGGCCGAGCGCTCCTAGTTTGAGCCCAGCTTCTGGATACCCGTCTGCAGGTTTCGTTGCTCTTGACCTCGCGCCGAGGCTGATGCCCGGCCCTGTCCTGCTCCGGCGGAGTCGTTCCGCGCTCTGGAAGCTTTTCTTAAATGCCCTCAGTCCCCTTTGCAAAGCTCTCCCTCCCTTCCCTGCTGAGACAGTGCAGCGACTCTCATCACTCAAGCCTGGAACGCTATTACTGAGAGACCACCAAAACCTGTTTGAGAACCAGCGTGCCCCCTGGGAACCCGGGGATTGGAATTGATTAAGAGGCGGGTGCTGAGAGTGGTACTGGGTGCAGATAGAGGTAGTCAGCTTTCATATTGCAGAGCTCCAGGCTGAAGCAGCAGAGCAGATACCCTCTTTACCAACACCCACTTTAGTGAGCAGGTGGGGCTTGAGGTTATTGGTGACATGCCCCATCTTCTGTTCTTTGAGAAATGTTTCTTCTCTCTTTTTCTTCGTAAGTGATTTTATTTTTTTCTACCTAAGCTATTTCAGAACTTAAAGATTCCTTAGAAATCATCTAAGCCTAACCTCTCATTATTCAGACGTGGAAAAGAATGGTCCAGAAAGGTTAAAAAGACTTAGCCAAAGCCAGGCAGCGTTTTAAGGGCTGAGTCTGGATTCACTCATTCCAAGCCAAAGCTGTTACCTTTGCCTCTATCATTTTACCTACCTTCCTTTCTCTTCCTTTCCCTCCCTTTTCAACCTAGACTTCACAGGCATCATTTTGTTCTATGGTAGCACACAGGACTTAAAGAAATACTTTGATCTTGTAGCATAGTATGACTGTACTTAAGGTTCTTCAACTGTACACTTGCTTAAAATGGTGTATTTTAGTATAATCTTCTGTCTGAATCTTTGCCACCCCATGTTAGGAGACTGACCAAAAACAGCTATATAATCTGTGGTTTGTCCAAACCCTTGGGACACATCTCTGTGGCCTCTTTAATTATAGGCAACTATTTTTACAAAGAAAAGTGGAAGTGTTAGTCCCTCAGTCGTGTCCGACTCTTTGTGAGTGATCCAATGGACTGTAGTCCACCAGGTTCCTCTGTCCATGGACTTCTCCAGGCAAGAATACTGGAGTGGGTTGCCATTCCCTTCTCCAGGGGATCTTCCCGACCCAGGGATGGAACCCAGGTCTCCTGCATTGCAGCCAGATTCTTTACTGTTTGAGCCACCAGTGAAACAATCTGTTTTAAAGATGCTCCCTAAATGATAATAAATACTGAGCTTAGACAGTCATAAATATCGTTTAATGTCAGAAGATGAGCTATGCGAATTGCACCATAAAGGGGATCTGAAATGACATTTTCAATTTCGTTAATAAATACTAATGCAGTAATACTTTAAAAAAAAATAACATTGATCCATAGGCTGATTCTTATCAAGTCATTGTGTCTTGTGGAGCCAACACTGCCTCTACTGAAGGTGAGTGAAGCAGCTAAGAGCATTTATGAAAAGCAGTATAGACCTGCTTCGGGTACTTCTAGATCCCTTGTACCTTCAGATCCTCTAGAGATGTGCTGCTCTCACAGTTTTATGCAATTTACACATGGTCTTGTGAAAACTGTCAGGCATAGAACATATCTTGGCTCCTAGTGGGAGGTGGGAATGATGTAGAAATTATCGTTGAATGTATCAACATGATCACATCTCAGAAATAGACCACTGAGTGAAAGAAGCGAACTACAAAGTATGTAAATTATGATAGCTCTTTAAAACAGTCACACTGTTTACAAGGCCAAACATGTATATATAATAAGCATAAAAAGTGGACAAGTAGGCAGTACACTGAATTTTATGACAGTGGATGCCTCTAGGCAGGCAGGGTGGGAAATGAGACCTGGGCAGCATGTAAAACAGTCTTCAACTCTTAATCACACACATGAAGCAAAATGTTAACATTTTTAAAAATCTCTGCAGGGAGAAAAGGGTGTTTCTTAGGCAAGTCTGTAAACTTTTCTTTATGGTTGAAATGTTTCCTTTAAAAATAATGTTGAGGGACTTCCCTGGTGGTCCAGTAACTAAGATTCCACCCTCCCAATGCAGAGGACCTAGGTTTAATCCCTGGTCTGGGAACTAGTGAAAGACAGGGAAGCCTGGAGTGCTGCAGTTGATGGGGTTTCAGAGTCACACACGACTTAGCGACTGAAGAACAACTGGGAACTAGATTCCACAAACTGCAACTAAAGATCCAAGATCTTGTGTGCTGCAACTAAGATCCAGTGCAGCCAAATAAATATTTTAAAAAGGAATTTTAAAAAAAATTTTAAATGAAAGTAATGTTAAATTTTCAAGGACATTGAGCCAATGTGCTCACCGTGAACACAATGTGAATGGTGGTGTTCACTGGGGGATCAGCAGTCACACTGATGAAGGGCTGAACAAGGAGAGGTCCAGAGGATGCTAGTTGAGAGGATCAATGAAAGGGACCTTATTTTCAGGGATAAAAATATTCAGATCTAACAGGGATAAAGTGTCGGGCTCTCTTTAATCCCATCTTTCTTTCATTCAATGTTATAACCACCAATAGAAAGTCTTTAGGGCTTCCCTGGTCGCTCAGGAACTTCACCGAGACCCAACACTCTCCCAGGGAGTTGTTAAAACTGGTCTCTTTCTGGATGAACCCATTTTGAAACCATCCATGTTAACAGTTAATACATGGTAATTGAGTATTGCATCTACTTACCTCCCCCAGGCCTCCACCCCTGCAAAAGTCTTTGTTTATTCATTTTACGTACAACCTGATCATAAAACATACAACCATACTTAAAACCACTGGGATGGAATTCAGACAACATAAGTTTCAATTTGGCCACTTACTGATCCTTTGTCAACTCTAAAGAAAGCAGCAACCTCTATGAGCTTTACTTTTCATTTTCTTTTTAAACGGGAGATATACGAATGCTGCCTATTTCAAAACAATGAAACAATATAAACATAGGGTTTACATTTATTTACCTTGGAAGAGAGTACATTTTTATGTATTTTAGAGAATGTGAGATAATGAGAAAAGTCTTCTTTTTTGAATTTGGTTAGCTGCTGCCCATAAGAACTGTTTTACACTTCCCAGATGTCCCTTCTGAAATGTTGTTTTTCTCCAGCATTAGTTTATAGTTCTATACCAGTAGTTATTTCTACATTGTACTTTCAAATCCTCCTCATTAGATTTCTTTTTTTTTATTCTTGCATTCTCACTCTGCCTCTCATTACATGGTAGATGCTTCATAAATTTCATTAATGAAATTAGACCAGATTGAAAAATTCCCCAAATTTGGAGTTATCCTTATTCAGGCATGCCATCTGCTGGTTCCCTGGTGTATCTTTTAGTCGGCCTGAATTCCTTAATCCAATCAAGTACAATTCATGTGGAAGCATTGCTGAGTTTGTGTGTTGGGCAATTTTCCCACGTTCTTTCACTTCCTGTGTGCAGGTGCTATTCTTTCACTGAACCTCTCCAGAATTGTTTTTCCTGCAACCTTCTTTTACCTGTTGGCCACTCTAAAAACCCGGAGAAACGGAGTTTACGTTTCAGAACCCCGGAGTGACCAGAACGGTATAACTGGGCATGCTCAGTAGGTTGGCCTGATTTGAACATACTTACAGCTTTAATGGGGGCATTTAATGCTGTTTGTTTCAGGGTTGGCTGCGTATTCGTCCTGGCACTCTATTGAGAGATGGCAGCCTTTCCCACCCTCTGGGCCCTCCCACTTTTCCATTTTGTCCCCGTGCCCAAATTTGGAGCCAGCCCTCCAGGATCTCCCAGCCAATCAAGAGACCACACATTGTTGCCTAAGAGACCCCGCATGCCAGCGAAAAGATGTATAGGTAGTGATTGGCCTACTGGAAGGGGTGGGGGCTAGACAGAGTCACAGAAACAGGAGCTATGGCAACACCAGCGCTAGACGCTTGAGGAGAAAGAAAGACTTGAAGAGAAAGCCCTAAAGAGGTGAGAGCAGTGATCGCTGCATGAAAAAGATGGAGACTCTTTTGAGAGCTCTTCTCTCAGGTCCTCCTGGGCTTCTCACGAGGCTTGGCAGTGACCCCGGGAATTACATTTTGCTCTGTATTAGCAGTTAAATGACCAGGTGCATCATATATATGAAATTAACAACCAACAAATAATTACTTCTGTGCTTATCAAAGCACTAGGTCTTTGCATTGTCTTATAGTTTCTCTTTGTTTCCACCTAGTTGAATATAAGATGAATTCATATTTAAATCTAGATCAGATCAGATCAGATCAGTCGCGCAGTCGTGTGCGACTCTTTGCGACCCCATGAATCGCAGCACGCCAGGCCTCCCTCTCCATCACCAACTCCCGGAGTTCACTGAGACTCACGTCCATCGAGTCAGTGATGCCATCCAGCCATCTCATCCTCTGTCGTCCCCTTCTCCTCTTGCCCCCAATCCCTCCCAGCATCCGAGTCTTTTCCAATGAGTCAACTCTTCGCATGAGGTGGCCAAAGTACTGGAGTTTCAACTTGAGCATCATTCCTTCCAAAGAAATCCCAGGGCTGATCTCCTTCAGAATGGACTGGTTGGATCTCCTTGCAGTCCAAGGGACTCTCAAGAGTCTTCTCCAACACCACAGTTCAAAAGCATCCATTCTTCGGTGCTCAGCCTTCTTCACAGTCCAACTCTCACATCCGAACCCTATTTCCTGATCATTTCCTGGCAATCTCTATTTCCTTCTCTGATGATACTGCAGCGTACAATGGGTGAGCTGTGTGTTAGTGGAGAAACTCAACCGTGTTCTGCTCTGTAAACGCCAAATAAAAACCCGATTATCCTGAGTCTAACCCCAATGCTCGGTTCCTAATGTTGAGTTGTACCTTCTTTGCCACTAGCTTTAATCCTTAAACCACCTCACCTCCACTATTGTGTTCATTCATTCCGCTGATTGAGACAAGGTTTTATTGAGCACCTACTGTGTACTACTGAGTTTAGGATTCAGGTGAGCACATTCAGAAAACCACATTAGCAGAGAAGCACCAGTTTTGTACCACATTCTTTGATCTGAAGTTCAGTGTGTCTGTACAGATAGTGCATGAAGGGAGAGGAAGGAGGATGAACCAAAAAGGTAAATTCATGGTGCACCTAGATCAGCATGCTAAGGATTCTGTAGCCATTACTGAGTCTCTGAAGGTTTTTGAGCTGACAAATGACAAACAGACCTTTAAAAAAATACTTCCCTGAATAGAGTAGTGGTTAGCCAAAGTTGGGGAGGAGGGAAGTGTGGAGATATTGATCAAAGGGTACAAAGCTTCAGTTATAAAAGGAATAAGTTCTAGAGACCTTATGTACAGCATGGTGACTATGTGGTGATGGTGGTGGTAGTTTAGTCGCTAAGTTGTGTCCCACTCTTGCAACCCCATGGACTGTAGCCCACCAGGTTCCTCTGTCCATGGGATTCTCCAGGCAAGAACACTGGAGTGGGTTGCCATTAACTTCTTCAGGGGATCTTCCTGCCCAGGGATCATGGTGACTATAGTTAATAGTAATATATTATATACTTGAAATTTGCTAGAAGAGTAGATCTCAAGGGTAATCACACACACAGAAGCACACACATGCACACACACGCACACATGCACACACACACAGTAACTATGGGAGGTGATGGATATGTTACATAGTTTGATTGTGGTAAGCATCCCACAATGTGTACATATACTAAAACATCACCTTAAATATATACATTTTTTTTGTTAAAAAAAACCCTCTTGTAGTAGACTGTAATCTCCATTATAGGCAAGACTTGTCTTTATACCTGTAATACAGACCTAATAAGTCTTTAGTGAAGTTGTGCAATGGTGACAGTGTGAAGAATGGCTTTGAAGATGGGATTGGAGGTGTGTTACCACTGGAACTTGACCAGAGGACCTAGCCTTGCCTTTAAGCATGACACTAGAAGCACACACTGGGGGTAAGGGCCAGAAGCCCTTTTTCTTCCCCTTTATCCAAAGAAAAATTAAAGGGGAACATGCAAGGACAGCCATTAAGGGGGAAAGAGGTCATGAAAAAACAACAGCCAGGTTTGTATGTAGAAGGAGGGAAGGCAACTTGCTTTGTCTTGTAATTTTTTGGTATGTTGTATGAAAGCGTCTGAGTGGTCTATGCTGTGAACCAGTGTGGACATGCAGATATGCACACTGCCCATCATCCAGAGTGGACAGAGGAAAAAACTGTAAAAGGATAATGACAAAAACCAGGGCAGGATACCTCCATTTGCCTGCTTCAGGAACACTATTACCAAGAGGGCTCTTTTGCTCAGCCAGGCCCATCTCCTGAAAACCAAACTTTATTCAAATTGATTTGAAAAAAAAAAAAAAAAAAAAAGCCTAATTCAAATGATTTCTAGCTCTGAAGAACCAGGAAGGAAAAAAAAAAAAAGCAAAACCTTAGGGAGGACCTGGAAAAACTACTTTGTCTTAATCAGAAATCGTGATTAAAATCAGTCAGATTGTTTTCTACTCAAACTGGGAAAAGAGAGTTTCTGAGCTTACAACAGAAGTTTTTAACCTGGTATAAGCAAAATGTAATGTTAATATGTGGAGAAGGCAATGGCATCTCACTCCAGTACTTTGCCTGGAAAATCCCATGGATGGAGGAGCTTGGTAGGCTTCAGTCCATGGGGCCACTAAGAGTCGCACACGACTGAGTGACTTCCCTTTCACTTTTCACTTTCATGCATTGGAGAAGGAAATGGCAACCCACTCCAGTGTTCTTGCCTGGAGAATCCCAGGGACGGGGGAGCCTGGTGGCTGCCGTCTGTAGGATCACACAGAGTTGGACACGACTGAAGTGACTTAGCAGCAGCAGCAGCAATGTTAATATGAATTTTTCTAGGGAGAAGATTCATAGTTTTCATCATATCCTCAAAGAGTTTTATAGGCCTGAAAAAAATAAAATAAAAGATGGAAAACAATTGGTTTAAGGAATTCCCTGGCAGTCCAGAGGTTAGGACTCTGTATGTTCATTGCCGAGGGCCAGGGTCAATCCCTGGTTGGGGACTAAGATTTTGCAAGCCGAGTGGCTTAGCCTAAACAGATAAATAAAAATTGTTGTGTACACACAACTTCAATCAATTTAAATAGAAGAAACATCAAACATGAATAAATAGCAATAAAGAAGGAAATATGTGATTTTTAACTGAGCAGATCTAGACTCAGTGACCATGCTTTATATATTTGCCTGCTCATGTGTATTTTTATAGCAGCCAATTAATAATACTGTAATGAAATCATTTCTTACATCTTTGCAACTTAGCTGTTAGGAGCTAAGAATGTGAGGGCTCATCTGAACCTCCTTTATTTCCCCTTATTCCAGTGGAGTGGTATCAGCAGGCAACTGCAGGAAGACATTATCTATGGTTTAAAACCCTGAGGTTTTAAAACTATTGGCTTTCTCTTCAGCTCTAATTTAAACCTGAGAGGGAATATTACATGTCAAGTGAGAGTCACAAAATTTCAGATCTAGCATTTGGGGGAATCCTCTGTAAGTCCAAAACTAACGGTTAATTAAAAAAATTGTTTTTATTTATTTGGCTGTTCCAGGTCTTAGTTGTGGCATGTGGATCAAAATATTGTCCGGGTGAATTCCCTGGTGGTCCAGGGGACCTGGGTTCTATCCCTGGTCAGGGAACTACATCCCACATGCCCTAACAAAGACCTGGCTCAGCCAGATAAATAAATAAAAAGAAATCTTTTTTTAAATTGTCTTATATTTGTTGCTATACTTTTTGGAGCCCTGGGTCAGGCAGGCAAATCCTGTGCAGGCTCCAACTCAGCACCACTGCTTTGGATCTGAAACATACCTTCAGAGAGGAAGAAGGCACAAACAAACAGAAACACTGAAGCTATATACTGAAAAATGCCATCCATCTGCTTTAAATATTTTTTACCTTAAAATATTTTGTTGTGCCCCCTTCAAGGACAGGCTTTGAAGAACTCTGGAAATAACAGGAAGTTCTAAGAAAGTCTGTGGTGATGCTATTTTTTTTTTTTAACTTTTTATTTTGTGTTGGAGTATAACCAATTAACAGTGTTGTGGTAGTTTCACATGAACAAAGAAGGGTCTCACCCATACATATACATGTATCCATTCTCCCCCAGCCAGGCTGCCATTGAGCACAGTTCCTTGTGCTATATCATGGGTCCCTGTTGGTTATCCATTTTAAGTATAGCAGTGTGTACCTGCCCAAGTCAATCCTAAAGGAGATCAGTTCTGAATATTCATTGGAAGGACGGATGCTGAGGCTGAAGCTCCAATTCTTTGGCCACTTGATGCGAAGAGCCCACGCATTAGAAAAGACCCTGATGCTGGGAAAGATTGAAGGCAGGAGGAGAAGGGGATGCCAGAGGACGAGATGGTTGGATGGCATAACTGACTCAATGGACATGAGTTTGAGTAACCTCCGGGAGATGGGAAAGGACAGGGAAGCCTGGCATGCTGCAGTCCATGGAGTTAGTCGGACATGACTGAGTGACTACTTGCAAAAAGTTTCAAAGCTAGTAAGTTTTAGAGCCAGGATCCAAACTGTGTAATGTAAAAAGTTTTGGTTGCAAACAACAGAAATAGATTCTAGCTAATGTGTGTGTGCTGTGTGCTTAGTCGCTCAGTTGTTTCCAACTCTTTGTTGCCCACCAGGCTCCTCCGTCCATGGGGATTCTCCAGCCAACAATGCTGGAGTGGGTTGCCATGCCCTCCTCCAAGGACTCTTCCCAACCCAGGGATCGAATCCAGGTCTCCCGCACTGCAGGCAGATTCCTTACCATCTGAGCCACCAGGGATGCCCCTACAAGAAGGGTCTTCTAGCTAATGTAGGTGAAATTTATTGAAGGCTATCAGGTGGCCCACAAAATGGATAAGAAAGGACATGCATGCATGCTAAGTTGCTTCAGTCGTGTCTGATTCTTTGTGACCCTGTGGACCATAGCCCACCAGGGTCCTCTGCCCCAGGGATTCTCCAGGCAAGAATACTGGAGTGGGCTGCCATGGCCTCCTCCAGGGGATCTTCCTGGCCCAGGGATCAAACCTGCATCTCTTCTGTCTCCAGAATTGGCAGGCAGATTCTTTACCACTAGCACCACCAAGGAAGCCCCTCCAAGAAGAGTCTAAGAACAGCTTAACAGTCTACTCAGAGCATTTATGGTACTTTGAATGATCACCTTGGCTGTAAAGCAAGGATAAGCCAGCATCAGTTACCTGGCCTAGCTTAGTCTTATGACTGGGCAAGGGGAGGCCACCTCGATTAACCAACCCAGCAGACCCTAAACACTGAGGGAAAAGTAATCCCTCGTGGAAATTAGAGTGCTTTAATCCAATGAAGACATACATAGGGACTTCCCTGGCTGTCCAATGGTTAGAATTGGATCATAAAGAAGGTTGAGCATTGAAGAATCGATGCCTTTTAATTGTGGTACTGCAGAAGACCTTTGAGACTCCCTTGGACAGCAAGGAGATCAAATGAGTCCATCCTAAAGGAAATCAACCCTGAATATTCATTGGGAGGACTGATGCTGCAGCTGAAGCTCCAGAACTTTGGCCACCTGATGCAAAGAGCCAACTCCTTGGAAAAGACCCCGATGCTGGCAAAGATTGAAGGCAGGAGGAGAAGGGAGGCAAAAGAGGATGAGATGGTTGGATGGCATCACGAACTCAATGGACATGAGTCTGAGCAAACTTGGAGATAGTGAAGGACAGGGAAGCCTGGTGTACTTCAGTCCATGGAGTTGCAAAGAGCTGGGCACAACTTAGCGACTGAACAACAGCAGTCATGGTTAAGACTCAACATTTCCAATACAAGGGATGTGAGTTCATCTCCGGTGGGAGAACTGAGATCCCACATGCCGTGAGGCCACAAAAATGAAGGCAGACATATACAGTACTGGGTGTACTGTATATTTTCCCCAGTGTATTTTTCTCAATAAACCCAAATCTGTCCATATATAAATTCTTGGCCTTGTCCATTGTACTATTCTACTTCTTAAACATGGTAGCAAGCTAGAGCCCTTGTTAGCTAGATGTCAGAAAGTTAACAGAGGAAGAAGGAGGTCACAAGGGACAAAATGGAGTAGATCAGATTGCACAGTGATTTTATAAATACTTCTTTCTGACCAATATGGTATGTTCTTAGCTAAGAGTGATTCTGATTTTTCCCGCTTGGTCCAATGAAAATCAAACAGAGTTAAACAGACCTGGGTCCGATTCTCTGTTTCACCACCTACTGTCTGTATAACTCTGGGCAAAGCAAAGTGAGCCTCATTTTCTTCATCTGTAAAATAAGCTAAAACCCACCACCTTACCATATTGTTATGGGTTTAACTGAACAAACCTGTTAAGTGCCTGACATATAAAATACTCCCAGTAAATGTCACTCTCCCGCTAGTCCCTGTCCCAGTGTACTGAAAAAGATTATATGGTATTAGTATTTTTAGTATTCTGAAGATTGTATGATTCATTTCTTCTGAAGACATAGTTTTTCTTACAGAAGAATATTCAGTTATTTCATGATGGCATTTGCACCTCCAAAAAACACAAATGGTCCCAAAATGCAGACAAAGATGAGTACCTGGACACCCCTAAACCATCAGCTTTTGAATGACCGGGTGAGTAATAAGAACTATTGTATTAGTTGAAATCATACTTTGAAGGGAAAAAAAGCATTAAAATTTTGGTAATCAAAACATCAACAGGAATTGCTTAGGATTGTATAGTGGATAAAAAAAAAAAAAACAAAATGAAGGATTTCTTCAAACATTTTAATTGAAAAAAACTGAAATACATTTAGAACAAAAATAAAGAAAACTTTAATTGCGCCCCAGTTACATTGCCAGAGGTGGCAAGAGATACAAAGTTCCTGCTTGGAAAGAAAGATCTTAGGGACTTCCCTGGTGGTCCAGTGGCTAAGACTCTTTGCTCCCAGGGCTGGGGCCCAGGTTCTATCACTGGCCAGGAAATTCAGTCCCACATACTGCAACTAAAGACCCTGTGTGCTGCAACTAAGACCCAGCACAGCCAAATAAATTAATAAACATTTTTTAAAGATTTAGATAAGAAAGCTGTGGTACATATACACAATGGAGTATTACTCAGCCATTAAAAAGAATACATTTGAATCAGTTCTAATGAGGTGGATGAAACTGGAGCCTATTATACAGAGTGAAGTAAGCCAGAAAGAAAAACACCAATACAGTATACTAATGCATATATATGGAATTTAGAAAGATGGTAACAATAACCCTGTGTACGAGACAGCAAAAGAGACACTGATGTATAGAACAGTCTTATGGACTCTGTGAGAGAGGGAGAGGGTGGGAAGATTTGGGAGAATGGCATTGAAACATGTAAAATATCATGTATGAAACGAGTTGCCAGCCCAGGTTCGATGCACGATGCTGGATGCTTGGGGCTGGTGCACTGGGACGACCCAGAGGGATGGAATGGGGAGGGAGGAGGGAGGAGGGTTCGGGATGGGGAACACATGTATACCTGTGGTGGATTCATTTTGATATTTGGCAAAACTAATACAATTATGTAAAGTTTAAAAAAAAAAAAGATTTAGGAGATGAGAAGGAGGAGTGTCTACCAGCTCCCCTTCACCTCCATATCCAACTGGTTTTCAGGTTCTGTGAGTCTTCCTCCGAGGTCTCTTCATCCAGACCCCTTTTCTCCTTTGACTTGTGCACATCCAGCTCCACGTTCTCAGTTCACACACTCACCCCCCTTTGCCTTGCACATTGCAGTAACCCCTCAGCTGGTTTCACTGTCTCTAATCCATCCTCTATTCTGGTCCCAGAATGATCTTTCTAAAATACCAAACTAATCCTATGAAGCAAGAGATAACAGACTGTTCCAAAGAATAAATTCCACCCTACCCACCATGCATAGCACTGAGGACCCCTTCATGTGTGTTAGTCACCGAGTCATGTCCGACTCTTGGAGACCCCATGGACTATAGCTGGCCAGGCTCCTCTGTCTGTGGGATTCTCCAGGCAAGAATACTGGAGTAGGTTGCCATGACCTCCTCCAAGGGATCTTCATGACCCACGGATCGAACCCAGTGTCCTTTATATCACCTGCATTAGCAAGTGAGTTTTCTTTTTTTAATTTATTTGGTTGCAATTTTGTTGAAGCATGTGAACCCTTAGTTGAAGCATGTGGGATCTAGTTCCCTGACCAGAAATCAAACCCAGGCCCCCTGCATTGGGAGCATGGAGTCTTAGCCCCTGGACCACCAGGGAAGTCCCAGCAGGTGAGTTCTTTAACACTGGCTCCACCTGGGAAGCCTGAAGAGCTTTTGTCAAATTTTATGAGAATTTCTAGGGAATTCCCTGGTGGCCCAGTGGCTCAGTCTGTGCTCCCAATGCAGGGGGCTGGGTTCCATCTATGTTCAGGAAACTAGATCCCACATGCCGCAAGAGTTTGCATGCTGCAGCTAAAGAACCCACATGGCACAACTAAGACCCAGTGCAGTCAAATAAATAAAAATGTTTAAAAATTTCATGATTATTTCTAGATGAGCAATGATAAGAGAAATAACAATTTCTATTAGAAATGATATTTATTTTGTTGTTCAGAACTCCCATTTTATCACCCCCCCCCCCACCATTTTTAGTTTGGTTTAGTTAGGTTCTAGTTTGGAGTAAAACTATTTTCAAAAATCTTAGCCTGCCATATGTAAAATAGATAGGCAATGGGAATTTGCTGCATGGCTCAGGAAACTCACACAGGGGCACTGTATCAACCTAGAGGGGTGGGGTGGGGAGAGAGAGGGGCTGCCAAGTCACTTCAGTCGTGTCCGACTCTGCGACCCCATAGACGGCAGCCCAACAGGCTCCCCGGTCCCTGGGATTCTCCAGGCAAGAACACTGGAGTGGGTTGCCATTTCCTTCTCCAATGCATGAAAGTGAAAAGTGAAAGTGAAGTCGCTCAGTCATGTTCGACTCTTCGCGACCCCATGGACTGCAGCCTACCAGGCTCCTCCGTCCATGGGATTCTCCAGGCAAGAGTACTGGAGTGGGGTGCCATCGCCTTCTCCGAGAGAGAGGGGAGGGAGGTTCAAAAGGGAGGGGATATATGCATACCTATGGCTAATTCATGTTGAAGTTTGATAGAAAACAACAAAATTCTGTCAAGCAAAATCCTTCAATAAAAAAATAATTAAAATTAAAAAACTGTCAAATCAATATGTTGTACACCTGAAACTAACACTATATTGTATGTCAATTATAATTCAATAAAAATTAAATATAATACAAATTAAAAAAATCTTGGCCCGTGTATATACCCATATGTATGTGAATGAATGTATCAGTACTTAAGACACACACATGGAATTTGCATATGTATACAGCAAACTGATAATAGTGTGTGCACAAGTGCTCAGTCTTGTCTGACTCTTTGCAACTCCACAGACTGTAGGCCTCCAGGCTCCTCTGTCCGTGGAATTTTCCAGGCAAGAATATTAGAGTGGGTCGCCATGCCCTCCTCCAGGGAATCTTCCCATCCCAGGGATTAAACCCACGTCTCTTTATGTCTCCTGCATCGGCAGGTGGGTTCTTTACCGGTTGAGCCACCAGAGAAGCCCAACTATCAATAGTGGTTTCCCCTAAAAAGTTGGACAACATGGAAGAGTGGGAGGGAAGTCTGTTGGAAGAGAGAGTTTTTGTTTTTTACCATATACAGTGCAATGATTTTTAACAATTTAAAAAACAAATATAAGTAAAAGCGAGCAAAGAACAGTAATGCTGAGAATTAAAAAACACGGGTTCCAGATCAGCTATACTAAATAATCTCCTGCTTGACTTCAGCGAGTCTCTTATGCCTCTGATCTTTACTACCTGCCTTTGGAAATTGAGTGGCTTGGATCAGATGACCTCATAGGCCCCTTCCAGGTCTAACATTCTGACACTGTAAAAGGGGTTAAAAATAGATACCTAAGTTTACAGCTGGGCAGACCGTGTCCATACGATAACTTCAAGGACTTTTCTACACTTCTACAACAGGGCATTTGCCAGTGATCAGCGTAATTTTGAGGTCCTCTTTTTCTATTTTGGCCACACTGCACAGCATATGGGATTTTAGTTTGCTGGCCAGGGATAGAACCCAGGCACCCTGCATTGCACTTGTGGAGTCTTAAACATTGTACCACTAGGGAAGTCCCTGGTTTTTGTTTTAATTTTGCCTTTTTTCTATTCTATAGTGAAACGAAAAATATGAAACTGTTTCAGTCTAAAATAAACCTCATAGGAGTTTAACTTCACAAGAGGCTTTAAGCAGAGGGATTGAATTCAAATGTAGATGCCAAAATTATAGCATCCTCATATTACAAGATAATTCAGACCTTGTGAAAACGTTGAGAGGAGGAATGTTTTATAAGTATGTATTTCTTTGCTGTCTAGTGTAGGTTTTTTTTTTTTCCATCTAGTGTTTTAATTGAAAGTGATCAACATTTCTTTTTTTTTTTTTTAATATGGTTCACACATGTAGTACAGTACACATGTAGTTATAAAGGGTGTTCTGAGCAAAAGCACCTAACCACCATCCATCGGTCATAATTTGGGAGCCCCAAAATGTCTGATGCCTCCATGGGAATGATGTCATATGCTGAAATATGCAACCACAGTGTCAACAGACTAAAATAACAACCATGGGATTTTGACTTAACAGCAGGCTCTGAATAAACTGTGATGTGAGTAAACTGTGATGTAAACCAACTGCAACATTCTTCAAGGAAAGACGATTCTCTCTAATGTTTTCCACTTGAAGTGATACTGTTTCCAGGCTCTTTTTTTTATTTTAATTGAAGTATGGCTGATTTACAATGTTGTGTTAGTTTCAAGTGTACAGCAAAGGGATTCAATTATACATATCTATTCTTTTTCAGATTCTTTCCCTTATGGGTGATTACACAATATTGAGTAGTGTATGTACTATAAGTAGGTCCTTGTTGGTTATTTATTTTATATATAACAGTTTGTATATGTTAATCCCAAACTCCCAATTTATCCTTCCAACCCTCTTCCAGCTTTTTAAGATCAAAAATCTGATTGCAAAGCCTTGGAATGAAGACTTGCTCCCAACCAGAGACTCTAAGATTCTGAGTCTGCCTGAGGGCCTGACAGTTAAATAATTTGTTCCAAATTATACTTCTTGTCAAGGGTAGAGTCAGAACCAGATCTGAGTTTGTCTAGTGTTTCTCTTTCTGCCCATCATGCCTATCAGTTCCTACCTGACTCTAATCGCCTTTTGATGAAGAACTGGATTTGCTTGGACTCTGCTTAGACTTGGTCATTGGCCCTCTAAATACCCTATTTCCTACCCTCTTTATTTGATTTTATTATCAATGACTGACTTTATTTATTATTTATTTATTTAAATATTTATTTTATTTATTTGTTTGACTGCACTGGGTCTTCATGATGGCATGCAGGATCTCTAGATGCGGTGTGTGGAATCTTTTTAGTTGCAGCAAGTGGAATCTAGTTCCCTGACCAGAGATGGAACTCGGGCCCCTACATAGGGAGTTTGGAGTCTTAGCCACTAGACCACCAGGGAAGTCCCCCTGCCACCTTCATGCTGACTCTCCACACCCCTTCAAGTCGGTGCCCCTTTCTTTCTGATGCCTTCTGTTGTCATTGGACACCATGATGGTCCTCCCAACCTCCTTTTGAAAGGAGGTTGTCATCCTGGGACCTAATTGTTTTTTTTTCCCACTGTCAGGTCAAATCATGGGCAGCAATTCATTGAGAACGTAGGGCTTGAGGTCAGAATAGGGAAGATCAAGGTTGGGGGTCAGAATAGAAAGACCATGGTTCTAGCAGGGTTTCCTAGGTGTTAGTGATAAAGAATCTGCCTGTCAATGCAGGACATGCAAGAGATGTGGGTTTGATCCCTGGGTCAGGGAGATTCCCCTAGAGTGGGAAATGGCAACCCAGTCCAGTATTCTTGCCTGGAAAATCCCATGGACAGAGGAGCCTGGCAGGCTACAGTCCATGGGGTCTCCAAGACTTGGACATGACTAAGCACAAGAGATGGGAATACCAGACCACCTGATCTGCCTCTTGAGAAATTTGTATGAAGGCCAGGAAGCAACAGTTAGAACTGGACATGGAACAACAGACTGGTTCCAAATAGGAAAAGGAGTTCGTCAAGGCTGTATATTGTCACCCTGTTTGTTTAACTTCTGTGCAGAGTACATCATGAGAAACGCTGGACTGGAAGAAACACAAGCTGCAATCAAGATTGCCAGGAGAAATATCAATAACCTCAGATACGCAGATAACACCACCCTTATGGCAGAAAGTGAAGAGGAACTCAAAAGCCTCTTGATGAAAGTGAAAAGGAGAGTGAAAAAGTTGGCTTAAAGCTCAGCATTCAGAAAATGAAGATCATGGCATCCGGTCCCATCACTTCATGGGAAATAGATGGGGAAACAGTGGAAACAGTATCAGACTTTATTTTTCTGGGCTCCAAAATCACTGCAGATGATGACTGCAACCATGAATTTAAAAGACGCTTACTCCTTGGAAGGAAAGTTATGACCAACCTAGATAGCATATTCAAAAGCAGAGACATTACTTTGCCAACAAAGGTTTGTCTAGTCAAGGCTATGGTTTTTCCTGTGGTAATGTATGGATGTGAGAGTTGGACTGTGAAAAAGGCTGAGCGCCGAAGAATTGATGCTTTTGAACTGTGGTGTTGGAGAAGGCTCTTGAGAGTCCCTTGGACTACAAGGAGATCCAACCAGTCCATTCTGAAGGAGATCAGCCCTGGGATTTCTTTGGAGGGAATGATGCTAAAGCTGAAACTCCAGTACTTTGGCCACCTCATGCAAAGAATTGACTCATTGGAAAGGACTCTGATGCTGGGAGGAATTGGGGGCAAGAGGAGAAGGGGATGACAGAGGATGAGATGGCTGGATGGCATCACTGACTTGATGGACGTGAGTCTCAGTGAACTCTGGGAGTTGGTGATGGAGAGGGAGGCCTGGCGTGCTGTGATTCATGGGGTCACAAAGAGTCGGACACAACTGGGTGAATGATCTGATCTGATCTGAAGCACACTTGCACCACATGGCTTTTTAGTGAGGAACCAAGTATATTATTCAGCTGAACATACAGTCTGGAACCAATGATTTTTCTTTAAAATCTATAAAGGTAACCCTTTGGGCCTCTGCTTATCCTCTCTAAAACAGAAAAAGTGAACCAAAAGATCCTAAGATTCCTTTTAGCCCTAAAATTCTATGACATCTGAATCTCTTGTTGTTGTTCAGTCAGCAGGTGTTTTGTTGAGAGCTTCCCCTGGAACCTGTGGATCATATAAGGGAAAGTAGGTGTAATCTACCTGGGAAGAGAAAATGAACAGAATCATCTGGTGGGCAATAGCGAATCCTAGAAAGGCCAGGTGGAGCACGGGCTGCAAGTGGAGGAGGAGTTGAGAAGAGTGAGACCAGTGGGTGCCAGAAAATTGCTGGTGCCCGAGACTTAGGAGGGGAATTAGATGCTTGATAGGACTTTGTTAGACACAAGAGAAGGGTTCAGGAAATGTGTGAATCCTGATTTTTCTCTTTTTTTTGTTGTTATTCTTTATTTTTTCTTGGCTGCACTGAGTCTTCATTGGTGCACGAGGGCTTTCTCTAGTTGCAGCGAGTGGAGGCTACTCTCTAGCTGCAGTATGTGGACTCTAGGCCGTGCAGGATCAATAGTTGTGGATCACTGGCTTAGCTGCGCCGAGGCATGTGGAATCTCCCCGACCAGGAATGGAACCTGTATGCCCTGCATTGGCAGGCAGATTCTTAACCCCTGGACCACCACGAAAGCCCTGAATCCTGATTTTTCAGTCTTCTGAAAAATTCTATAGGTTTTAAAATTTTATTTTATAGGCTCTCTTCTATTTTCCTTTTCTTTGTTTGCTTGTTTTGACCACTTCATTGGCCTGTGGGACCTTAATTGCCCAACCAGGGATTGAACCTTTGCTTTCTGCAGCAGAAACACAGAGTCTTAACCACTGGACCACCCGGGAAATCCCCTCTACTATCTCTATTATCTAGAAATTCTGAGATCATCTGTCACTGTTATTTGAGGGTCCTAGTAGCCCAAGGGGCAGTTAATTAGGAGGGAGGAGAAAATGGTATTCTTGTTCTTTTTCTCTAAAGTATAAAAAGTGTCTACCTGTGATATATGATATTCCCTGGTTAGTAGCAAAGATGGCATTTTACGGCCTTGAGGTTGTTGTTGAATCAATTATTTCAGTCTCCATTTTGCCTGCCCTTTGAAAGCAGAATTTGAGAGTCTAAAAAAAGAAAGGAAAACAGATCTGTTGGAAGCATGAAACCAGCTCCTCATCCTCCTCCACAAAAGCGAAGAAATAGCCCTGAGCTAGTTTCTAAGTAGGAATAGTGCAAGAGAATTTAGAAAGTGCCAGGAGGAAGGGAAAACATGGAGCCCGATTTTGAAAGCCCACAGAGCACAGGGTGGGCGCCAGAGAGACAGTCACACCTGTTACCTGCTGTCTCTTGCTTCCTGGCTCCAGCTTGCCCTCCTCTGCCAAACCTTCTTGCTCGAGTTGTCCCTTCCTCACCCATTCAGATAGATACACATGTGACTGAAGCTCAGGAAAACACCTCTCCACTAATACATAAATACACTCACATGGTAGCGATACATCCAAAGGATATTCATTTGTCACAAGCATATTCATTCCTTCCAGCAAGCTTGAGCACCTGTAATATGCCACATACAGCACTCTGCAGTGGAGAAGTCAAGGTGAATAAGACATAGTTTCTGTCCTCAATGGTATATAACAACAAACCTATACACTGAGCTATAAGCCCAGAGGTGCACATATGCAAACATATATGTAACGTACACCCACTGGTATGTGAACTCATGAAATAAAAAAAAAACAGAGCTACTCACTCATAAATTTCACAAGTTCTAATACTAGTCATGCTGAAATATTTGGAGGGAGGTTGTCCATTTTCCAATTTTTCCTTTGTCAGTTTTGTCATCGCCTTTCATATTCCAAAAATGATTTCACTTTATAGTTCCATTCTTTTCTTATTTCTTGCCTTTAAAAAATTATTTACTCTCTAAGATGAATTGTCTCACATGGAGAAACTGAGAAAAAGGAAAGTTTGCCCAAGTTATAAATAAAGTTACCCTTTCAGGTACAAAATCTGTCTCTTTATACTCAGTTGATAAAATGGAAAAGACTGGCAATATTTAGTGATTGATCCTTTAATGATGTCTTTTTAAAAATTCATTTATTTTATTTTTGACTGTGCTGGGTTTTCATTGCTGTGCATGGGCTTTCTTTAGTTTTGGCAAGCAGGGGCCACTCTGGCTGCAGTGAGCAGGCTTCTCATTATGGTGGCTTCTCTTGTTGGGGAGCAGGGGCTCTAGGGCATGCAGGCTTCAGTTCTCGTAGCACTTGTGCTCAGTTGCACCTAGGCATGTGGAATCTTTTGGAACAAAGGATTGAGCCAATGTCCCCTGCATTGGCAGGCAGATATTTAACCACTGGACCATCAGGGAAGTCCTAATGATGTCTTTTTAATGGGTATTTTGAACCACAAAATATGAAATCATTCCATCTTTATTTTTTTAATTGTAGGTATTTGAAGAAAGAAGAGCTCTGCTTGGAAAATGGGTACCTATTTAAAGTATACTTGATTCTAAGTCAGAAAGAGAAAGACAAACACCATATGAATATCACTTATATGTGGAATCTAAACTGTGGCACCAATGAACCTACCCTCAAAACAGAAACAGACTCACAGACGTAGAGATCAGACTTGTGGTTGCCAAGTGGGAGGAGAGGAGGGAGCAGGACAGACCGGGAGTTTGGGGTTGGTAGATGCAAGCTATTACATTTAGAATGGCTAAGCAACAAGGTCCTACTGTATAGCACAGGGAACTATATCTAGTATCCTGGAATAAACCATAATGAAAAAGAACATAACAAAGGAATGTATATAAATCTATATATCCATATCTAAGTTACTTTCACACTTCCTCAAAGGAAACACAGTCTCAATGACCATTGTCCATGATCAAAGTACAGTAAGTCCGCTCTGTATGAATGAGTTCTGTTCCAAAAGCGAATTCATAGGTCCAATTTGGTCGTAAATCCAACACAGTCAGCCTCGGTACCCAACTAACACAACTGGCTACACCCCGCTGTTTGTAAGCTTGCTTCCAGACATCCTGGGCTTGAAATTAAAAAACTGCTCTGCTGTACTGTAAAGTACACAAAAGCACAGCCACCTGTAGTGGATGGACACACATGACCGTGCACGCCAGACACATGAATTAATGTGATTGGACATGCGAACACACATTCGCATCTTTGAAAGTTCGAAACTCAAATGTTTGTATGAGGGGACTTACTCTATTCCTCTCTGGCTAATGTGTATTACTCATCAAATTCCTCTAGAGTTCTCATTGAGAGTCTCTTCCACCCAAGAGAACTGGAAACATGGTCATACAAAAATGTGTACACTAATGTTCACAGTGGCATTATTCATAATTGTCAAAAATGTAAACACCCAAACATCCATTTGGTGAGAAATGGATAAACAAAATGGGGTCTAGCCAAACAATGGAACAGTGTTCAGCCTGAAAATGAAAGGCAGTTCTGTTTCAAGCTACTCATGAATGAACTTTGAAGATATTGTGCTACGTGAAATAAACCAGACACAAAAGGACCAATATTGGTTGACTCCACTTTTATGAAGTTCTTAGAATAGGCAAATTCACAGAGAAGAAAGCAAAATACAGGTTACGAAGAAATAGGGATGTTACTTAACCGGTAGAGTTTCAGCTTGAGTTTTAAAAACAGTTCTGCAGACGGATGTGGGGATGTTGCACAACAGTGTGAGTGTGCATCATGTCACTGAACTGTACACTTAAAAATGGTTAAATTTTAAAAAGCACGGGCAAGAAAAAAGAATGAAGTACTGATATATGCTACAACATAAACTTTGAACGTAGTATGCTGAGTGAAAGAAACCAGAAACCGAAGCCATCTAGCATACGATTCCATTTACATGAAATATTCAAAATAGACAAATCCATACAGACAGAAAATAGCTGAGTGGTTTCTAGGGGCCAGGGAGCAGGGGAGGAGTGACTGACTGTAATGGGTGTGGACTTTATTTGGGGGTAATGGAAACGTTCTGAAATTAGACAGTGGTGCTGGCTTTACAGCCTGTGAATAGATGAAAATGCTGGGTGGGGTGGTGCATGAATCGTACCTTCATTTAAAAAAACAAATCAGGATCCCTTTTAAAAAATTATGCTTTGATTTCTTTAACTCTAGATGTATATAATGAACTTGAAATAGTCCATCTTTAAAGCATACAGTCAAAGCCTTCTTTCCTTTTAAGGGAGCATCTTTGCCCCAGAATACAGCAGTAGACAGAATATCCTACCTTGTGAGTTACTGAGATTCATTTTCCCGTATGTCTTAGTCCATTCCAGGTGCTATAACAGAACACTGGTGGGGGTGGGGGCTTATAAACAGCAGAAAATTCATTTCTCATAGTTCTAGAGGCTGGAAAGTCCAAGATCAAGGTGCTAGCAGACTCGGTGTCTGCTGGGAACCTGCTTTCTGGCTCAGAGACTCTCCATGTGTCTTCACATGACAAAAGGGCTAAAGGTCACTCTGTAGTCTCTTTAATAAAGGACACTAAACCCATTCATGAGGGCTTCCCTGGTGGCTCAGTGGTAAAGAATCCGCCTGCCAATCAGGAAACTCTGGTTCGCTCTCTGGGTCAGGAAGATCCCCTGGAGTAGGAAGTGGCAACCCACTCCAGTATTCTTGCCTGGGAAATCCCATTAACAGAGAAGCCTGGCGGGCTACAATCCATGGGGTGGCAAAGAGTCAGACACAACTGAGCGACTGAGCATGGATGCTCGCAATCCCATATGTGAATGCTCTCCCTCATGACCTAATCCTCTCAAAGGCCCCACCTACCTCCCTGGGTCATTACCACAGGGTTAGGGTTTCAATTTCGGAATTAGGGGTGACATAAACATTCAATCCATCATAAAGCTCTGTATCTTACTGGTGTTGTTTGTCTGATTTAGTCACCACTTCTTTTCTGTGCTGGTCTACAAGCTCCAGTCTAAAGATATTTACTAACCTAAAGAAGGAAAAAAAAAGTCATGTACACAATGTTTCTGGAAGACTTTACATATCCTCTGGAGAAAGAAATGGCAACCCATTCCAGTATTCTTGCCTGGAAAACCCCATGGACAGAGGAGCCTGGCAGGTTACAATCGTGGGGTCGCAAAGAGTTGGACATGCCTGATCGACTTCACTTTACTTTTACTTTTACAAGAAAAGGGGCAATATTGATTTCCTTCAGACAGGAAAACTGTCTAAAGGGTTGAAGAGACTCTTACCTGGAGAGCGTTTTGTGTCTTTTAAATTTTTAATCATATGAATGTTTTTAATCATGTGAAGGTAATATCTATTCAAAATAATAATAACATTTTATAAAATAAATTCACTAAAAATGGCAAAATGAGAAATACCCGAAATTTAAAATCTAGCTAAGTTTTTCTCATATTGTATTTGTGTTTTTAAACTAACTTTGTTACCAACAACTTAAAAAAGAGACTTATAAAAAAAAGCAAATAGATAAAATAAAAAGGGACATATTTAAAATGACTATCTTTGCATTTTCATTCTACTTACTATGAATGTGAATCCCTAAATTAATATAACCAGGGCTAATGTTCAGGCAGAATTCATTGGTATGGCTGAGCAGCCTCTGCCGATTTTGATTGGTTGATAGCATTGCCAGTTGTTAAACATTTTTAAGATCACCCTGGATAAAATTGAAGGTCTTCAAACTTTTAAAAAGATCTTGTTAATTCTTTTCTTTTACCATAACTAATAGAAGCGTATATTTCAAAGGTCACTGATATTTGCAAAGATCACTAATTATCTCTCTACTCCAATCAGCCAAACTATAGGGTCAGGCATGGTTTTACCATGCTCCTTGTTGTGCATTGCTTGATGCTGTCAGGCATCTAATAAATATTTTCTAAATGAATAAATGGTACTCACTGGTTTTTCTCTTTTGCCCAACAACAAACTTATTCCATAAATTCACTAGATTATATGGTAATCTTTACACCTCCATGAAAGCCACAGGAATTAAGTTTGAAGGGGATATTTCCAGTTTATTTTTATTCAGTTTTCTCTCTCCAGTTTGGGTTTAGGCTTTATTTGTCTGTGTGTTTTATGAACAGCATAACAGATTGATAGCATAAGGAATGCATTTTCAATAAAAAAAAAGAAAGGAGAGAAGTAAGTAAGCATACAGGTTTTTTTTTGTTTTTAATTTTCCTTTATTTATGGCTGTGCTGAGTCTTCCTCGCTGCACAGGCTTTTCTATAGTTGTGGTGTGCAAGCTTCCCATTGCCAGGGCTTCTCTTGTTGCAGAGACTGGGCTCTAGAGCCTTCTCATTTAAGTTGTGGTGCATGGGATCAACACAGGCTCAGTAGTTGTGGCACACGGGCTTAGTTGCTCCACTGCATGTAGGATCTTCCCAGATCAGGGATCAAACCCATGTTACCTGCGTTGGCAGGTAGATTCTTTACCACTGAGCCACCAGGGAAGCCCAAGGATACTGATTTTTAAACTTAGCATTACTTGGGATTTTCATTGTACGAGTCAAGTATTGGCTTTAAAGCTCAATCTCATATTAGAAGTAAAGTCACTTTTAAAAACAATCTGGATAGTAAAGGGCAAGATGTAATGTGAAACCTATTCAATGATAGACAATCCAAAAAGTATTTTATATTTAGCCATGTGTGCATGCTCAGTCGTGTCTGACTCTTTTGCGACCCCATGAACTATAGCCCGCCAAGTTTCTCTGTGCATGGGATTTACCAAGCAAGAATATTGGCGTGGGTTGCCATTTCCTTCTCCAGGGGATCTTCCCAACCCAGGGATCAAACCCAGGTCTCCTGCATTGCAGACAGATTTTTACCAGCTGAGCCACCAGTAAAGCCCAGGATAATATAACCAAAAAGCAAAAAAAAAAAAAAATAACAGCCTCTTCCTTCATCTTGACCTCACTGCCTGAGAACTTTCCTCTCCTTGCCATTTGGTGTGCGATGAGTGGCGCTGATGCCCTAGCAATGGTCCTCACATCTTGAAAGTGCAGCAAGAATCCTTGTAACAACTACTCTGAAAATGGGATTTTCACAATCCTATTGTCAAGAAATCCGGAAAGGCATTAAAAGTAACTATAAAATATAATTATGATATGATATAAGATAGTATTGTTGCTGTTTAGTAACTAAGTCATGTCTGAGTCTTTTGCGACCCTGTGGACTGTAAACCCACCAGGCTCCTCTGTCCATGTGATTTCCCAAGCAAGAATACTGGAGTCAGTTGCCATTTCCTTCTTCAAGGGATCTTCCTGACCCAGGGATTGACCCCCTGTCTCCTGCTTGGCAGACGTATTCTTTTCCACTGAGTCACCCGTGATGGTCATAGCATATAAGATAGTGTAGCATAAAATAATGTAGCACAATGTCATATACTAATTACATGGTATTAATATTAAAAAGGAACTAACTGTAAAATGAGGTATCATACATGGTACTAGGATAAGAAAATGGTCTTAGCTGCTCCCCTACCTCACACATTAGATCCCTGGCTGTGATGGTATGGCTCTTTTTTCTTGAAGAGCTGAAGCAAGAGATGTGGGACAGATATATATACTACTATATATATATATAATAGATTTGAAAAAAAAAAAAAACAAACCCAGGAACCTACTGTATAGCACAAGGAACTATATCCAATATCTTATTATAACCTACAGTGGAAAAGAATCTAAAACAGAATATGTGTGTGTGTGTGTGTGTACATATATAAATCAATATGCTAGATACCTAAAAGATTGTAAAATAACAATGCTTCAATTTAGAAATTTTTTTAAAAAAGAGAAAGATACTGGGCGATTACCAAATTCATGTACAGTTAATTCTTCCATGGATTATCTACTTTTTGGATTATTCCCAGCACCTTTTAAATTCCAAGGGTTTTCCCCCAGCTGTTAAGCATTCTTCTCAGTCATCTACCCACCTTCAACTGGTAGAAGTTCAAGGAATGCAAATTTGTTTTCTATTAGACTAAATAAACACAATTAGAAAGGAGAAACCCCCAAGGCAAGAACACCTATCAAAGCCAAATATAAATTATCTTTGACTGTTATAATCAGGGAAATAAATGAGAAACCAATGTAATTATCTTTTTAATCTCTAGAGGAAAAGGTTTGAATGTTTTCTTTTATAGATTTCTTCAGCGCTTTATAATCCTAATGTTCTTTTATATTCATTCTAAATCACTGTTCTTCAATCTGAGCCTGTTCTCTTCTTCTGGGCATCCGTGACAATAATTGAGCTGACCTCAATCCTTGCAAATGTGCTTCCTGTCCTTGTTAATGTACAAACATGGTAACTTTATGCTTTGTAATTTAATTATTATATATCTAATGATTTACCCCTCATGCTTATTATTTTTAACATCACTATGATATTTTCTAACAGGGGTCCCCAACCTCTGGGCCACAGACCCACTGGTACCTCTCATCAGATCAGCAGTGGCATCACATTAGAAATAAAGTGCACAATAAATGTAATGCTGTAGTTTTCCCAGTAGTCATGTATGGATGCGAGAGTTGAATCATAAAGAAGGCTGAGTGATGAAGAATTGATGCTTTTGAACTGTGGTGTTGGAGAAGACTCTTGAGAGTCCCTTGAACTGCAAGGAGATCAAACAAGTCAATCCTAAAGGAAGTCAGTCCTGATCGTTCATTGGAAGGACTGATGCTGACGCTGAAACTCCGTACTTGGGCCACCGGATGTGAAGAGCCGACTCATTAGAAAAGACTGATGCTGGGAAAGATTAAAGGCAGGAGGAGAAGGGGACGACAGAGGACCAGAGGGTAGGAAAACATCACTGACCCAATGGAGGTGAGTGTGAGCCAGCTCCAGCAGATGGCGAAGGACAGGGAAGTCTGGCATGCTGCAGCCCATGGAGTTGCAGAGTCAGACATGACTGAGTGACTGAACTACAATAAAATGCAATGTGCTTGAATCACCCTGAAGCCATCCCTCCCTGCCTGTTCCCCCTGTCCGTGGAAAAATTCTCTTCTATGAAACTGGTCCCTAGTGCCAAAAAGTTTGGGGACCACTGTTTATAACATTAGCTACCATGAGTTCAAAGAGTCATACACTCTTTCAGGAATTTTATACATATTTTCATTTCTTTAATCTTCCCAGTAACTCTAAATTTTGATATAATTATTCAATCAATGTGTAAAGGAAGGAATTAAGAGATTCTTAGTGAGACTCTGAATGGCCTCACTTCCAAAGCCCCCATGCATCCTTAATGCCGTATTTTCTCTTATCATGTTGCTGAGCTGATTCACTATTGTGAGGCATTTGCGGTTATTTCTGATTTACTGTAGTGATAATTATATCCCATAAACATTTCTTCCCTCATCATCCTGGGTCCCCACATAGCTCAGTTTCTACAGAGTAGCACGTAGCACTGCCCAAAGTAATTTTAAAGATGAATACCAATTTTCATGTTGTCTCTCAAAGAAAAATCACAGGGGATCCAATTCAGAACTCATAACACTACTTACCAGATCCCCTTTCTTCACTCCCCAGTTCTCTCACACTGTATAACTGCTGGAAGGGCAGTTACAGTCTGAACCGCCACAAACTGCCTACACGCCAAAACCCTGCAGCTCTCCTATTTCCATATGCCCCCCACTGGCTCCTTGTTTTAGAGATCACCGCAGCATCGTGGGCTGGTCCTTCCCCCAGCCCTCACCACTCTGGTCTGGCTTCTCTATCATTCTAATAACCCATCCCCAAAGGAAAGAAGTCTCATATTACGTTAGTTAGAAATATGGACTGTGCAGAAACAGGCGGAGAGGAAATCTGGGAACATTCATACATGAATACATTTTATTCACTTATTTGTAAATTAAGGTTTCTGATGGTTTTTTTTTTTCTTTTTATTTCATTTGAGAGTCCCCCCTCCCCCTTGAATGATAGTGTCCAAAGTGAGATTGATGAGCGCTGAAAAGATCTTGTAACAGTGAATAGTTTTTGCTTTATTTAAAAATCTTTGGTTTGGCTGCACTGGGTCTTTGTTGCAACACAGGCTTTCTCTAGTTGTGGCATGTGGGCTCTTAGTTCCCTGAGCAGGTTATCAACCCTAGTCCCTTGCATTGGAAGGCAGATTCTTTTTATTTATTTGTTTATGGCTGAGCTGCGTCTTCGTTGCTGTGTGCGGGCTTTCCCTAGTTGTCGTGAGCATGGGACCACTCCTCCCTACTTGAAGGACGCAGTCTTCCTACTGCAGTGGCTTCTCTGGTTGCAGAGCACAGGCTCTAGGGTGCTTGGGCTTCAGGGGCTGTGGCACGTGGGCTCAGTAGTTGTGGCTCTCAGGCTTACTTGCCTTGCAGCAGGTGGAATCATCCCAGACCAGGGATGGAACCCATGTCCACTGCACTGGCAGATTGTTAACCACTGGACTTCCAAGGAAGTCCCACAGTGAATGGTTTTAATCAAGAAGTACTCCAACTAATTAAAAAAAAATAGATCCTATGATTACAAAGAAGTTGACTTGTCATAAGGCTTAAAATACATTTTTACTTTATATGCCTTTTTTTTTTTTTTTTTTTTTAAAGGGCCTCCCTGGCGGCTCAGATGGTAAAAGCGTCTGCCTGTAATGTGGGAAACCCAGGTTCGATTCCTGGGTCGGGAAGATCCCCTGGAGAAGGAAATGGCAATCCACCCCAGCACTCTTGCCTGGAAAATCCCATGGACAGAGAAGCCTGATAGGCTACAGTCCATGGGGTCGCAAAGAGTTGGAAATGCCTTTACTTGCACTTTCATGCCTTTTTAGGTGGTCAATGTATTTTATGATTAAAACTAAAGTATTATAAAATTCTGATTACTTTATACTAACTAGCAAATATCTATTGGTGAAATGCAATAGTGTATAAAATACAAGTAGCCCCAAACTTTCCTGTTTTCTCTCCTCTAATGGACTAAAGAAGAAAACCAGAGGTTTAGACTCTGATAACAGCTCCTTCCGCTGCTAGCTGTTCCCATAAGAACCTTTCTTTTGATTTTGGCCAGCTCTCACACTCTCATCTTTGATTAGTCACTAATCTTGGGACTGGTTTGGGGTCATCACTGGGGAAAATTGTGAAGTAACCCAAGCGTTTGTTTGGTATGCCCCAGATTGCTTTGGCATGTACTTCCTGTCTCTGGCACTCTTTTTTTTTTCCAGGTCCTCCTATCAACTTTTCCTTTCCAATCATATCAATCATTTACATATTAGTAGGACTTTAACTCGGAGAAGGCAATGGCACCCCACTCCAGTACTCTTGCCTGGAAAGTCCCATGGGCTGAGGAGCCTGGTAAGCTGCAGTGCATGGGGTCGCTAAGAGTCAGACACAACTGAGCGACTTCACTTTCTTTTTTCACCTTCATGCATTGGAGAAGGAAATGGCAACCCACTCCAGTGTTCTTGCCTGGAGAATCCAAGGGACGGGGGAGCCTGGTGGGCAGCCATCTATGGGGTCGCACAGAGTCGGACACGACTGAAGCGACTTAGCAGCAGCAGCAGCAGGACTTTAACTGGAGCTTCCCAGGTGGTGCTAGTGGTAAAGAATCCACCTGCCAATGCAGGAGACCCAAAAGACACAAGTTCGATCCCTGGGTCGGGAAGAGCCGTTGGAATAGGAAATGGCACCTCATCCCAGTATTCTTGCCTGGAAAATTCCATGGACAGAGGAGCCTAGCGGGCTCAGCAAAGAGTCAGACAAGAGTGAGTGACTGAGAACACACACACACACACACAGGACTTTAACCCTATATACTCCCCCTTCTCAGAGATATTTGCTTGTATTGCCTTATCTCTAATTGTGAATGCAAAGGTTTGTTTCTGGTCCTGGAGTTTTAATCACTAATGAGCTGATGTAAACTATGGGGGAAGACTGACTGCCCGGGTGTCTTCTCTTAAGGTTGTACAGACAGTCTGTGGCTTAAGATGCTTTGGCTTAGCAACTTTTTGGCTTTACAGTGATGCAAAAGTGATAGACATTCAGTGGACACCATAGTTAAAATTTTGTATTTGGGTTTTTTTGGGAGGGGTGGCTAGCCATGTGCAGTAGGATACTTATTTATGGTTCTGGGCAGCCAGTGAGCCACAGCTCCCAGTCAGCCACTCAGTCACAAGAGTACAGGCCAAATACACTTAAAACCATCAGTACCCAGACAGCCATTCTGGTTTCACATTCAGTGTGCTTGTATATATGCTAAGTTGTGTCAGTCATGTCCAACTCTGTGCAACCCCATGGCCTGTAGCCCCCCAGGCTCCTCTGTCTATGGAACTCTCCAGGCAAGAATACTGGAGTGGGTTGCCATTCCCTTCTCCAGGTGTAGTAGTCAATAAATTACATGAACTAGTCAATGCTTTCTTCTAAAATAGGCTTTGTGGTAGATGATTTTGCCCAACTATAGGCTCATGTGAGGGCTTCCCTGGTGGCTCAGTGATAAAGAATACTTCTGTCAATGCAGGAGACTCAGGTTTGATTCCTGGGTCAGGAAGATCCCATGGAGGAGGGCACGGCAACCCACTCCAGTATTCTTGCCTGGAGAATCCCATGGACACAGGAGCCTGCTGAGCTACAGTCTATGGGGTCGCAAAACAGCTGGACATGACTGAGCGGCTAAACAACAACAAGGAGCATCAGGGTTCATGTAAGCGTTCTGAGCACGTTAAGGTAGACTGGGCTAAGCTAGGATGTTTGGTACGTTAAGTGTATTATGTGCATTTTTAATTTATGATACTTTCAACTTAGGATGGATTAATTGGGATATAGCCCCATCAGAAGTTAAAGATCTACATTTTACAAGTCTGTATATATTATCAGTTTACGACTATGACCAGCTCCCAAATTTTTCTGTAACTCCAAGTTTTGAGGTCAAGTGCATGTCTATGTCAACACTGGCCTTGCTTGGGCTCACACACACACATGTGAGAAAGAACAGGTAGGTGGCAAAACATGGGGTGTACTTGTTAGGGAAAGAAATGCATGCAATTCGTTAAGAATAAGTTACTAAACTCACTTTCTATGCAGTTCTTTATCTCTTTCATAATGCGTCTCTGGTGTCAGACTAAACCTGGAGCTTTTTTTTTTTTTTGCTTTGCTTTTTTTTTTCTCCAGTTTGACAAATGGATGGACACTCAGAGGAGAAGAATCCTGACAGTCCTGTTAGAACGCTGCTCCCTGTCACAGCAAAAGTTCTGCTGTTGAAAGCTTCAGGAGAAAATTCCAGCAGAAGCTCTGGATTTTACGACCAAGCTCCCAAAGGTGTTATCTTTATACATCTTTTCTTTCCTGGACCCCCAAAGCCTTTGTCTCTGTGCACAGGCACAGATAAAGAAGCAGGGTTCAGTGTTTTGTAAAGACAGCCTAGAAAACACTGAACCTTGAGGGAAAAAGGAAAGCACGCATACAAAACCGAGGACGGACAAGACGCTCACCGCGTTTCGTTTGCACGGTTTGGATTGGCCCCAGCTCTTTGTGTCTGGCTGTGCACTTAGTGCTCAAAGGGGAGAAAAAGTAAGCCATCGCTAAGTGTCCGTAAAATAGTATTAGCCAGTTGGGGAAATATATACACATGTATATAATGGTTCATCATCAGAATAGCCTTATATTGCACAGCAGAGGACCATAAGAGTGTAGAGTGCAGGCCATTCATAAATAGAAAAGCATGAAATAAGGTGCTAATGTGATAAATACAGAAGCATGTGAGACTAAAGGAGTTCAGAGTGGGCAAATGTGCTCACAGGTTGGAAAAGCATCTGACCATTATTTTCTTACAAATAATTTCACGGTGTATTCAAGTATATTTTTTAAGACATAAAATTGATAGTCATTTTGTTGATTTCTTTTCATAGTCTAGAAAGACCAGAAATTCCCTGTTACTGTGCATTCACAGGGTAACTTTAGTTTTTAAAATTAAGAAAATGAAAAAAAAATTAAGAAAATGAATGCAGTAAGATAGATGACGTATTTAATAATTGGTGCTGGGACAATTGGGCAGTATCTGGAAAAAAATTCTAGAAGGATAAAAGATTGATATGAAATTATGGAAAACCATTCCCTACTCAAAGGAGGGAATTCCCTGGTCCAGTGGTTAAGTCTCTGCTCTTTCACTGCTGAGGGCAGAAGTTCAATCCCTGTTTGGGGAACTAAGATCCTGTAAGCCACCAGGCATGACTAAAGGGGGAAAAAAAATGTAATTAAAGGAAATCTAGGGAAGGAAGACTTTGTGAGTAATCTATAATATTCAGAGCCTCAAAAGAAAATGTATAACTTAAAATCTTTCTTTATTTATTTTATATATTTTGTATATATATTATATATGCTTTATAAATAAAGAAAGCAAGATTTTAAGTTGTGATTATAAAAGTTAAAATTTTCTCCATCGAGAAGAAAACTGTAAATAAATACAGACAGTAAACAGGAGGGAGCTCCCTGGGAGTGGTTAGGACTCAGTGCTTTCACTGATGAGGGCTCAGGTTCAGCCCCTGGCCGGGAGACTATGAACCCACAAGCTGCTGCAGTGTGGCCCCCCAAAATTAAAATAAACTGGGGGAAAACATATTGCCAGCAAAGGGGTAATTTTCTTATTTTTTAAAGAACGACTATAAATCTACATTAAGAAGAAAAAAAAAAGAGCAAAGCCTAGCAGAAAAATGAGCAAAGGAGGCGAACAAATAGTTCACAGAAAGAAAAGCAGATGTTTCTAAAATAGATAAAATGCTTAGCCTCATTTTCATGCCATCGTTTGTGACTCAGATGGATTGAGTTTCTTTTTTTCTTTTTTTATTTATTTTTTTAATGATAACATTTTATATTGTTAGGGGTGTGGGGAAACAAGCACCTTCATATGTTGCACCTTCATAGATAAATTGATGCAAACACCAAGGAGAGCAATTTGGTAGTACCCAATTTTTAAATAAAGATTCCTGGACATTCCCTGGCGATCCAGTGGCTTTCACTACCAAGGGTGTGAGTTTGATCCCTGGTCAGGGAACTGAGATCCTGCAAGCCATGAGACATGGCTAAAAACTTTAAAAATCTTTTTAATTAAAAAAAAAAAAAAACAAGATTACCTTTGGCCAGTAGTTCCACTTCTTGGAATTTGTCTGATGGGTATACTTCAACACATGCAAAATGTATGTCTATATAAGAATATTGCATCATTGTTTGTGGTAGCAAAAGGTTGGAAACAATGGAAATGTCTGCTAATAGCAGACTGGCTGCAACTATCTCCTCAATATATCATCAATAAAACAACAAAGGTGCAGAATTATCCTACCACTTTGGAAGAATAAAAGAATGCATCCATATTTCTTGCTCTTCTGGAATGGCACACAAGAAGCCAGTAACAATGGTTACATTCACAGAGGGAAATGAGTGGCTACATGACAAGGATGAGAGAGGCTTTTTTTTTTTTTTTTTTTTTTTTACTTTTTTTACAGTGTGCCCCTTGGTATCTGTGATTTTAGTATTGATGTACACATATTATTCTAAAACTGAAACAATTTGTTTTTTAAAAAAACATAGTGTTTTAAATGCCCAGTAATAGAGTATCATTCTGCCATATAAAGAATTATTAGGCAGTCATTAGAAAACATGTTTTGCAAGAACAGAGATGCTTATTATATGTAAAATGAAGAAAGCATGATTTTAAATTGCATGCAGTTTCCCAATTTTGCTTTCATATATACCTGAAAAACAGAAAGGAAAATAACTCTACCAGCTTGTTGATAATGTTTGGTCATCTCTGATTGACAGAGTTCTGGGTATTGTTTTTCTTCAGGTTTCTCAGAATTTTCCATGTTTTTCACAATGAGAATGTTATCATTCCAGGGAGATGTGATATGAAATAGATAATCTTATCATCTATGTGTACCATATGTCAATCTTGGTAGATTTCAACATTTTATTTTATTTCCCAGAACTGACTGTGAGGCAATTGTTCTTTAGCTAGATTTAAAGTAAACAATAAAGTCATTGCACCAAGATGAGCTTTGAGCTGTTTAAAAATGTGGTGGCGGTTGTCTTACAGTTTTGAAAGAGCTTCCCCACCCTCAACTTTCATCATTCCTGTTTAGTTTTAAACAAACAAAAAGCAGCAAAAATCAAAAACAAAGCAAAATTTTATCTATCCCCAGTGCGGGGGCAGTGGGAACCCCAACTTAACTACCCAGGTCTAAACCCGATCTAAGTCAAAAGAGGAAAAGGATGAGAGTTGAGAAAAACTTTCTCCCCATCCCCTCCCTCCCAAATCCCACATCTTGATTGAATTAACTAACCATATGAGGTTTAAGGGCAGTGCAGTTTCATTCTGGGTTGCACAAAGTGGTTGTGATCTCTGTTTCTGCCTGCAGTGTTGTATAAGATCCTCTAAGCCTTTTCCTCCATCTAGATCCTGAACCTACTGTTTCTCCTATTTGTGCCCCACTTCTGCTTCCCTCTCCCCTACATGTCTTATCTTCAGCCCATAAAATAATCCTGGACATAACACACGGGCCACCTGATGCAAAGAGCTGACTCATCTGAAAAGACCCTGATGTTGGGAAAGATTGAAGGCAAGAGGAGAAGGGGACAACAGAGGTTGAGATGGTTGGATGGCATCACCAACTCAATGGACGTGAGTTTGGGTAACTTTGAAACTCCGTACACAATGGATGGAAGGAGGGAGGAAGACAGACAGATAGATAAACAGATGGATGGGTAGTGAGTTCCATTACAGAGTGTTCTGCTCCTTTTGGGGGCACTCAAACATTATTTATTATTGAGTTAACCTTGAAAAAGAGGCCAGTTTTCCAAAGATGGAATGAATGTGAAGACTAGCTACCATCTCTGCAATTCATGTTAAGAGATATGGAATGCCTAGTCTGAACTTTATCTATGGACTTGATTCTAGTTTCTACTAAGACTTATTTAAAACCTGGAATAAATTATTTTAAAAACTACTACACATAATAGGGTTACCTCCACCATTTGCTGGATATGTAGGATTGACCATAATGCTATGAAAATGGAATGTACAGAATACTTTTTAAAAAATGTATTAATTTGGCTGCACCAGGTGTCAGTTGCAGCACGTGGAATCCAGTTCCCTAACTAGGGATCAAACCCTGGCCCCCTGCACTGAAAGCATAGAATCTTAGCCACTAGACCACCAGGGAAGTCCCCAGGACAAATACTTAATGCTTCATTGAATCTTAAAGGCTATTTAGGACACATCAATATAGTATTAGTCATTGTGTTCCCTTTATATATTGAGTTAAATCATAAGCATGGAGGGAAAACAGAAGCATATCATGAAAAAAATAAGCAATGTGCCAACTGGAGTTTCTGTAGCCTTCATACAACGTTCATATGCAGACTCCCAGAGATCCTTCAGTTCAATTCAGTTCAGTCACTCAGTAGTGTCTGACTCTTTGTGACCCCATGAATCGCAGCACACCAGGCCTCCCTGTCCATCACCAACTCCCGGAATTTACCCAAACTCGCGTCCATTGAGTTGGTGATGCCATCCAACCATCTCATCCTCTGTTGTCCCCTTCTCCTCCTGCCTTCATTCTTTCCCAACATCAGGGTCTTTTCAAATGAGTCAGCTCTTTGCATCAGGTGGCCAAAGTAATGGAGTTTCAGCTTCAACATCTGTCCCTCCAATAAACACCCAGGACTGATCTCCTTTAGGATGGACTGGTTGCATCTCCTTGCTGTCCAAGGCACTTTTAAGAGTCTTCTCGAACACCACAGTTCAAAAGCATCAATTCTTTGGCGCTCAGCTTTCTTTATAGTCCAACTCTCACATCCATACATGACTACTGGAAAAACCATAGCCTTGGCTAGACGGACCTTTGTTGGCAAAGTAACGCCTCTTCTTTTTAATATGCTAAGTTGGTCATAACTTTCCTTCGAAGGAGTAAGCACCTTTTAATTTCATGGCTTCAATCATCATCCGCAGTGATTTTGGAGCCGGGAAAAATAGTCAGCCACTGTTTCTCCATCTATTTTGCCATGAAGTGATGGGACCGGATGCCATGATCTTAGTTTTCTGAATGTTGAGCTTTAAGCCAACTTTTTCACTCTCCTCTTTCATCAAGAGGCTCTTTAGTTCTTCTTGACTTTCTGCCATAAGGGTGGTGTCACCTGCATATCTGAGGTTATTGATATTTCTCCCAGCAATCTTGATTCCAGCTTGTGCTTTCTCCAGCCCAGCATTTCTCATGATGTACTCTGCATATACGTTAATAAGCTGGGTGACAATATACAGCCTTGATGTACTCCTTTTCCTATTTGGAACCAGTCTGTTTTTCCATGTCCAGTTCTAACTGTTGCTTCCTGACCTGCATACAGGTTTCTCAAGAGGCAGGTCAGGTGGTCTGGTATTCCCATCTCTTTCAGAATTTTCCACAGTTTGTTGTGATCCACACAGTCAAAGGCTTTGGCATAGCCAGAGATCTTTAGGAAGTTCCAAAGTCTTATCTGAAGCTTAGTTTCCCCATTTGCAAGGGAAGAATATTAATTATACTACCCTTCAGGTTGTGACGAGGATGGTTAATAGGTGCTCGATAAATATTAGTTGACTTGGATTCTGTCTGAATTAACATTAAAGAAAAGAAAAGAAAAAGGGGTACCCAAAGCCAGTGCTCTGTGAGAACCTGGAGGGATGGGATGGGGAGGGAGGTGGAAGTGGTGTTCAGGTTGGAGGCGACACATGTATACCTATGGCCAATGTATGGCAAAACCATCATAATGTTGTAATTATCCTCCAATTTAAAAAAAAAAAAAACTTCCTGCCTTGTTAGGAAGCACTTCAGGTAAGAGTTAACTTGGTTGTGATTTGGAAAAAAAGACCAAAAAGAAACTACTTGTGAATTCCAGGCCTGGTTTATCAAGTTAAAATTATGTTTGCTCTGATTCATTCATGAACGAATCCATGAATCCACTTCCCCAGTGGCTCAGTGGTAAAGAACCTGCCTGAAGTGCAGAGAAGTGGATTCGATCCCTGGGTCAGGAAGATCCCTTGGAGGAGGGCATGGCAACCCACTCCAGAAAAAAAATAAAGAAGTTCTCTCAGTACCAGGGTGACGGCTCAAAACCTAGAGAAAGTGGACATGTAAGCTGAATAGTTTTTTAACATTGTTTCTCCAGGTGAGCTGGCATTGGAAGAATTTAACTGAACTGGATCAGCTCTGGATGCTAAAATGTTTACGGTTTAACTGGTATATCAATGTCTCCCCAACTCCCTATGAGCAGGGTGTATGGAAGAAGCATTATATTCAAATGGTGAAAGAACTCCATGTTACCAAGCCCAAGGTAAATTTGGGAAAAGAAGAATTACTAACATCAGCTACTTAAGAATTCTAGAACTAAGTTGGAGAAGGCCATTGTTTCAAAAGAAATATACCATGACTTCAAAATTCCCTTGTTCTAAGAACTTAACAGCTCTTTTCAAGATATCCATGTTAGTTGAAAGTAATCTGACACTCACAAACCACAGTTCCACCAGGTTATGACTTGGAGCTCCTCATTCTCTCCAGATTCCTGGATTTCTGTGTCTCTGATGCCTACAGTACACAATTCTGACACTGGGATTCTGTGGGTAATGTGCAGTATTTATTACCTATGGGTCATCAAATTTTACTTAACTAATTCAAATTTTCTGTGATTCTCCCAGGCAAATTGAAGTTTATGTTTCTATCATTAATAAAGAAAAGTTTGCAAAACATTAGTAACTAGGAAATGGCATAATGGGCATATTAAAGTTCTTTTCACTTTAGAAACTAGCAATGTAAAGTCCTTACATAGAATTGTAAACAGTTAACAGTATGAGCATCAATTTTTTCTAGTGGTTTTCTATGCATTGCAACCAATGTTTATGTTCATTCTTATAGTCAGAGTTAATTAGATAACTTATGGGAAATTTGTATGAGCTTTTTCTTTATGGCATAATCTATATACATGCAGAGTTTTGTATAATAGAAGAGTTCCTGAAAATTATGTGTAAATTACAATTTTAAAATTATTTTTAAAACCACAGGGATTTTTTTTTTATAGAAAAGCTGCAGTGAGTCCTTTTTGAATTGGAGAATCCTTTTGAAATATGAATAGTTGGCTCTTAACATGCTGATTTACGTTTCATTTTATTGTGTTTACTTGAAGTAGAAACCCTCTACATTTAATATAGTAATAAAGTGCATAATTAATATTGTTATAATTACAATGACAAAAGCAGTCTTTCTGATTTCAATGATGGCTGTTCTTCGTGAGAATTTCTTTTAAAAAGAAAAATGTAAAGTGCAGTGGTGGAAGAGTTATTTTAAAAATTACAATAGCTATGACTCCTTTCATCACAAGGTTTCCCTTAACTCTCCTTCAACGTCACTCATAGCCAGGGAAAGGCTTCAATAGCTGACGCGTGGGCTGTTCTGGGACAGAGGAGAGAAAAGTGATCCACCAGGTTGTAGAATGAAAAAAGGTTTTGAGTATTGTATGTAATACTGATTTTAATACTTGGTCTTCAACAATAACTCTTTTTCCAGAAACCATTTATGGACTTCCCTGGTGGCTCAGATGGTAAGGAATCCACCTGCAATGCAGGAGATGCAGGTTTGATCCCTGGGTTGGGAGGATCCCCTGGAGAAGAGAAAGGCCACCCACTCCAGTATTCTTGCCTGGAGAATCCCCATGGTTGGAGGAGGTTGGTGGGCTACAGTCTGCAGGATCATAAAGAGTCGGACATGACTGAGCAACTAACACACACATATTTTAAGACGATGAATAGTTCTGATACAAGAAAATTGCCACATTGTTGCTTAGTATTTCATTTCTTTAGGGAGTAGTTTGTTATAGTAAATTTCAGTTTTTCTATTAAAGAAAAAATTGGCAAATTAAACCTGGTAAGATATAAAAAAGGAATAATACATGATGACCAAGTGGGATGTATCCAAGGAGAGTAAGGTTGGCATAATATTAAAAAAAATCAGTACATGTAATTCACAGAATAAAAGAGAAAAGATGTCTGGTTATTTCAATATATGCAAACAAAAGCATTTAAAATTTTTTCATCATTTGCCATTTAAAAAAGTCTCAAATGGCTTTGGGTAAAGGGAACAAAGTTTTTGTTTACTTAACAGAAAAGTCATCAGTTTTCATTATTATCTATTCTGTTAATGGGTCAAATATTTTGTACTTTTCAGAATTAATGTTTATGTATATAGTTACGAGCATTCATGCCTAAATTTTCTCCCCTGAAAATGCTTTTTTATTATCATGTATTCTTTATTACCAGTGGTGTTAAACAAGACCTCTTCCAGCAAAAATAGATTTCATTCAATATAAACTCAGAAAAATGAAATGAATGCCCATCTTATTTTATTTATTTTATTTTTTTGGCCACTCCGTGTGACTTGGGCTCTTAGTTCCCTGACCAGGGATTGAACTCCTGCTCTTGGCAGTGAAAGTGTGGAGTCCTCACCACTGGACCACCAGGGAATTCCTTGAATGTCCATTTTAAGTGAGATCCGCACTGTGCTGTGCTTAGTTGCTCAGTCGTGTCCAACTCTTTTCAGCCCCATGGCCTGTAGCTCACCAGGCTCCTCTGTCCATGGGGATTCTCCAGGCAAGAGTACTGGAGTGGGTTGTCAGGATTCACACAAAACACTGAACACTAATCTTGTAATGAGCCATCGATTATATAAAAGTAAAATGTCTTCTTACTCTACTACTTACAATCACCCACTAAATCAGTAAATATGTATTAAATACTGTTATGTGCTAGCTGCTAAGGGTACAATGGTCTTAACCCCACTTTCTGGGAGCCTAGTCTATGGCCCAGGACACAAACAGCTAGTTACCACACTGAATACGAAGTACTATCCTATAAGAGAAATATGCACAAAGAAAGAGCAGTTGAAACAAGGATAAGAAACTAACTGATTCTGCTTGGAGGAACTTGGGGAATTTTTAAATTTTCACAAACAATTTAAGCAAATCAATTTACTGAGCAAAGCTTCCCTAATCTCTTAAAGAAAAAAAAAAATTAAACCTTTAATGGCTTCTCAACGTAGCAGTATCTCTTCCCTTAGGCTACAACCGCATAAAAACCCTTACGAATTTTATATACAAAAGAACAAGACTTTCATTTTGGGCAATTAAAAAATAGACTTTCCAAAAAAAAAAAAAAAGATTTTCATTTCCCAATTCTTTAGGAATGGCTGAAGTTTTGATAATTGATAAAATCTATAGTTTACCCCTACATAATGGAAATTGTTTCTGTGTTTTAGATAGGTAGAACAGGGTACTGTTTTTAAGAACGTATATTGTTATGAACAAACTAACTGCAGTTGTGGAATAGCTGTATAATGATATGGTAGGAGAGGTGGCGACACAGGATAGAGAAGCTCACTGTGTGGCCTGAAGCTGGAGAGTCCCGGATTCAAATTCTGACCCTGGGTCTTACTGCTTATGTCTTCACAGTAGTGGTGGAAAAATTTATCAGTTTATCCTACCTTCAGTTTTCTCTTCTGTAAAATGGAAGCAGTTACAATTACCTTTTAAAGTTATTATGAAGGTTGAATAAAGTAATGTAGGAACGGGACTTTCCTGGTGGTCCAGTGGTTAAGACTCTGTGCTTCCAATGTAAGCGGTGCAGGTTCGATCCCTGGTAGGGGGAACTAAGATCCCACATGCCTCACTGTATAACCCCCCTCAAAAAATAATAAGGTAGGAGTACTTCCTGAGACAGTGCCTGGCACATACAAGTACCTCTGGGTTGGTGGCTGCTATAATCACTGCCACCATTATCAGTGCCATCATGGTGATGATGATAATGATTCTTTTAAAGGATTTATTTATTTATTCATTTTTGGTTACAAAGGGTCTTCGTTACTGCCCTTGGGCATTCTGTAGTTGCAGTGAACAGGGGCTACTCTTGACCTTCCGTGCTCAGGATTCTTATTGCGATGGCTTCTCTTGTTGCAGAGCACAGACTCCAGAGCTCTGGCTCAGCGGTTGTGGCACACGGGCAAACGGAATCTTCCTGGACCAGAGATTGACCCAGTGTCCCCTGCATTGGCAGGCACATTCTTAATCACTAGACCACCAGGGAAGTCCATGTTCTTTGTTTTACTTTTGTTATTATTATAGTGTTTTGAGAACAGAAATAATTTTCTCCTTCTGCTGCTGCTGCTGCTAAGTCTCTTCAGTCGTGTCTGACTCTGTGCGACCCCATAGACAGCAGCCCACCAGGCTCCCCTGTCCCTGGGATTCTCCAGGCAAGAACACTGCAGTGGGTTGCCATTGCCTTCTCTGACAAACTAGGAGCACAATCGGACATTTCTCTGGCTTAAAAAACAAAACAAAAATCAAAGGCTAAACAGAAACCCTCTCTCTGGGTTTTTGACATTTACCATCTGTCACCCTCTAGCAGGGCTTGCTTAAGTTAAAACAGTCATAAATTAAAGACTTCAAAAGTTGTGCTCATTCAAGCTGAAAGGGAAACCAGGGCAAAGTAAACACGGATGGAACACCATTAAGCTACGAGTAGGTGAAGTGTGTGATTATATGGACCTACTTGTGCGTGTTATTTGCTCAGTCATGTCTGACTCTTTGCGACCCTGTGGACTGTAGCCTGCCAGGCTTCTCTGTCCATGGAATTCTCCAGGCAAGAATACTGGAGTGGGTTGCCATTTCCTCCTCCAGGGGATCTTCTGACCCAGGGATCGAACCTGGGTCTCCTGCATTGCAGGTGGGTTCTTTACCATCTGAGCCACCAGGGAAGCATACTTGTGTGGTTTCTGTAAATATGCTAATTAGAATCACTATTTCTGCTTAATTATGATAAGGAGCTTTAAGGCATAATTAAACCCTCCAAAAGTGAGCTGGGATGTTTGACTCAACATTGGTGTCTATGATATGCGTGCATGCTCAGTCTTGTCTGACTCTTTGCAACCCCATGGACTGTAGCCTGCCAGGCTCCTCCTTTCCATGGAATTTTCCAGGCAAGAATACTGCAGTGGGCTGCCATGTCCTACTCCAGGTGATCTTTCAGACCCAGGGGTCGAACCCGAGTCTACTGCATCTCCTGCCTTGGCAGGCAGAGTCTACCACTCTGCCACTGGGGGAGCCTTGTGGCTGTTCAGGCCGCAGACTGCAGGTGGCTAAGGCCCCCTCCCTCCACTGCGCCAGTTTGCCCCCCACCCCCCCACCCCCCGCCCACCACACTCCTACATGAGGCAAGGTGATTGTGAAAATGAAATACTAGCTATGGGGCCTGAGAGGAGAGGAACTGGGTTTTGAGGAAATTCATTTAGGGGACATAAAGAAAGTAAGGAGTAAATAAAATCTGACAATAAAATGGATAATGAAGGACCTACTGTACAGCACAGGGAACTCTGCTTAATGTTATGTGGCAGCCTGGATGGGAGAGGGGTTTGGGGGAGAATGGACACATGAATACGTATGTCCGAGTCCCTTTGCTGTCCACCTGAAGCCATCACAACATTGTGAATCGGCTGTGCTCCAGTGTAAAATAGAAAGCTGAAAACGAAACAGAAATGACAAGTGCAGCTGTGGAGAGAGTGTGGTAGACACGGCCCAGGTGTGATTAGAGTGGAGAAAACCACAGATTCATTAGATAGAAAGTTCTTGCATCATTTAGACAGGTTTATCTAGGAAGATTCAGGAGGAACTAGAGAAACAGGGGAGCAGGAAAAATTTAGGGGAGCGCCTTACAGAGCCAGGATGAGAAGGACAGATCACCAGCGCCCAGGGAGGACCTGAGGCCTGAACACTGGTGTGCACCCTGCCCCTCAAAGTGGGAAGAGGCATGTGACGCTAGGGGAGGTTAAAGCTTTGTGAGATGGGGCAGTTAGAAGACAAACAGTGTGGGTGTGAAGGACAAAGAACATTCCTTTGAATATCCCCAAACTTTTTGGCACCAGGGACCAGTTTTATGAAAAGGGATTTTCCCCATGAATTGGAGAAGGGGGGGTGGTTTCAGGATGATTCAAGTGCATTACATTTATTGTGTACTTTATTTCTATTATTATTACATCAGCTCCACCTCAGATCATCAGGTATTAGATCCCGGAGGTTGGGGACCCCTCTCTCAGCTCTCTCTCCAGGGCATGGCTATCAGGTCACTGAGGCATTTTCTCTGTTTGCCTGTCATTACTTAGAGCCTTCAAATAAGAGAATTATCCCCCCAAACAGAAACATTCTCAAAGAAACAGTTTCAAATCTGTGTATATTGCTGTGAGTGGGTGATGTTTTCTACTATTATTAGGTTTGAGTTTCAAGGGTACCTGATTCCCCTTTGAATTCTAGCACTGCCTCGTCATAGCTGCTTCATTGAACCACCTTTTGGTGTGAATCATTGATAGAAGCTAGCCTTCCCATGTGGCTCAGTGGTAAAGAATCCACCTGCCAATACTGGAGACACGGGTTTGATCCCTGGGCCGCGAAGATTCCCCTGGGAGAGGAAATGACAACCCATTCCAATATTCTTGCCTGGGAAAATCCTATGGACAGAAGAGCCTCGCGGGCTACAGTCTGTGGGGTCCCAAAGAGTTGGATATGACTGAGTGAATCTCTATTTGATTACTAATGTTTTATCATTTTGAAGATGATTTATTAAAATTATGTAAACATCAAGGTATGTTCATTCCCATTAGTTTTTTGTGGTAGTGGTTGTTTGTTTGTTTTGCTTCTTGGCCACACCATGTGGCATGTGGGATCTTAATTCCCTGACCAGGGATTGAACCTGTGACCCCCTGCATTGGAAGCTCAGAATCTTAACCACCGGACCATTAAAGAAATCCCATCATTAGTTATTATAATAAAATTCCAGACAGAACAAAGCCTTGAAAAAAATACAAGCACTACAGGACAGCCAAGTGCCACCTTAAACTTCAGAGATTTTCCCATGTTGAGTAAAGACGTGAAAAAAATAATTGTTTGAAATCTTAACAGCTGGCCCCATGATTCCTTTTTGGGAAGAGGAAGGAGGGAGCTGTCTCCTTGGGGGAAAGCCACTGAGGAGCAAATGCTACAGGCACCTGGACTCCAGGGGAGGGAAAACCTGCCAGGCTGGAGATTAGAGGAAGAGTTTCTTGTTTCTGCTCCTGCAAGGAGAGGAGAGTAGGGGCAGAGGGCAGAAAGGAAAGAAATAAGACCATGAAAGAAAAGCCAGCCGGATGGATGGAAGCTGAGCCTGGGCAGGGGAAAATGACATGTCAGTATTAGATGGTAACCCAGCCATTCCCAATCAAATTTGTTCCCTATTACTGGGATGTAAAGCCTGACTTCCATCTCTTTAGGAAATTGGACTCAATTTACACATGGAAGCAAGATCTCAGTAGTCTAGAAACCAAGAAAGCCCTTCAGGACTATTTACAAAAACCAAGGTGGGGAGGGTGGGACTTCCCTGGCAGTCCAGTAGTTAAGACTTCACGCTTCCAGGGGGTGAAGGTTTGATCCTTGGTAAGGGAACTAAGATCCTACACACTGAACGTGGCCAAGGGAGGGAAAAAATGCTATCCTTAAAAATAAAACCAAGAGGGGCGGGCTTTGGGCTTCCCAGGGCTGGAATTGGGACCCAGCTGAACTGACATCTTGTTTTTTCTTTCCTTTTCCCTACCAAGTTAAGTATAAAAACAAATACCTTTTTGTCTCACGCTCAGCTTTTTTTTCTTGAAGGTTAGAAGTCCTCACTTTCCAGGTTTTGATTTAGCCAAGGATTTCAAAAAGCTTTCTGTTCACAGCGTTCAGCTAAATACAAGTAACAAAAGCTTACCTGCTTACTCTAATTGCTTTAGATTAAGACCTTATCTTGCCTGGTTCTCCTCCCCTTAACTCCAGCCTCTGTGGTTACCGTCTTGACCTCCTTCCAGGATAACTTGATTCTTAATGTCCTGATTGTTTGTTTTTTTTTTTTTTTTTTTTTTTTTTTGATATTTTAATTGTTTCTTTATTTTTAAAAGGTAGTTTTATAATTATAAAACATTTTTTTTTAATTTTATTTTATTTTTAAACTTTACATAACTGTATTAGTTTTGCCAAATATCAAAATGAATCCGCCACAGGTATACATGTGTTCCCCATCCTGAACCCTCCTCCCTCCTCCCTCCCCATTCCATCCCTCTGGGTCATCCCAGTGCACCAGCCCCAAGCATCCAGTATCGTGCATCGATTGTTTTTTAATAGTCTTTAAGCTTTCTCACATTTTCCCCCCCTATCTGGATTAAGAGAGGAGGAGAAAGGAGTATTCTCTAAAGGAATTCATGGTTCATGTCTAAGAAAAAACAATGGTTTAAGAATTGGGAAACCCCAGGTTCTGGCCTTAGCTCTACTGTTGACTAGCAGACACTCAAGCTATTTCTAAAATAAATTAGAATTGCATTTTTTTAAATAACTGAGGTTTCTTTTAAATATTTAATTTATTGAGTATTTATTTCACTGCACCGGGTCTTAGTTGCAGCACATAAGATCAATCTTCCTTGTGGCATGTGGGATCTAGTTCCCTGACCAGGGATCGAACCCACACCCACTGCATTGGGAGCACAGAGTCTTAGCCACTGGACCACCAGGGAAGTCCCTGAAATACCTCTTTAATGTCTCTTCCAGGCTAAAGTCTGAATCTCTGGACCCTCCTAGTTTCCCACCACATTTACTCTCTGCTTTCCCCCAGTACCAAGAAAGAATCCAGTGTATTCATGAATCCTAATTCCAAATCATTAAAAACTGGTTTCTGTTTCCTTTTTTTTCCTTCAAACTTTAGAAAACCTAAATAATTAAAACAGAAGAACTTATAAAACATAGTTTATACAGTGGTTTTCTTGTAAGCAGTCTTTAATAGACTTCTTTCAAATTCTGACAAATACACTAGGTGTTTGGCTTGGATATGCAGGACTAAAAATATCTAAAGGAGAGATTTTTAATTACTTAGTTCAATCCGTGAAATTCCTGCGAATTCTATCTGGAAGAAAGAATAAGAAAGAATATGAGGGACTTCCCTGGTGGTCCAGTGGCTAAGACACTAGTCCCACTGTAGGGAGCCTGGGTTTGATCCCTGGTCAGGAAACTAGATTCCACATGCCAGAGTGAAGACCTGAAGAAGCCAAATAAATAATGATAAATAAATAAAATTTAGGAGCAAAACAACAATATATATTTTTTAACAAATAGAATATGGGCTTTGCAGTCTGAGAGACCTGGCCTTTTTCTTTTTCATGGTAGCAAGCAAACAGGATTTATTTCAGAGAGAAAGTACAAAACTCTCAGCATAGACACAGAGGAGGTGAAGTGCCCCAGACCGGGACTTTGCAGTGCAACTTTAGATAAGTTACTTAACCTCTCTGAGCCTCAACTTCTAAAGAAATTTCCCTGTTTCATTCATACTTTTTTAACTTTATTTTTTAATTGCAGGGAAATCGCTTTACAATGTTGTGATGGTTTCTGCCATAAAAACATGAAATGCTTCACCAATTTGCATGTCATCCTTGAGCAGGGGCCATGCTAATCTTCTTTGTATCATTCCAATTTAAGTATATGTGCTGCCAAAGTGAGCACTGAGCCTCAATTTCTTCATCTATGAAATGGGAATGATACCTCCCTTGCAGGACTGTTGTGAGGATCACATGCCAGGTATATATTAAGTACTCAATACATGTTCATGTTCTCCTCCATTAAACACCATCTTATTTTTTACTTTGCTCACCAAGAGCACACGTTTGGGCCTGAAACAGCCTAGGTTCAATGGCCTGATCCCACAATTTTAGCAACTCGGTGATTTGGGATAAGTTGTTAACAATCTCGGAAGCACTGTATTCTCATCTGGAAAATGGAGTTAGCACCAACAGTGCCCAGCTCCAGGAAGCGTTCATGAACTAGTCACATCCATCAGAATCACATTAAATCACCATGGAGACAGCAGGGATACTGAGAGAGTGCTGATGCTGAGTGGCTGCTGAGTTGCTGATGAGGGGTCAGCCAGGTGGCCAGGAGGAGGCTCCATCCTTCTCTTTCTTGATTTTACCTTTACTTGCCCCACTTTTCTTTTTTTAAATATTTTAAATTATTTTACAGCTACGCTGCTGCTGCTGCTGCTAAGTCGCTTCAGTCATGTCCGACTCTGTGCGACCCCATAGACGGCAGCCCACCAGGTCCCCTCGTCCCTGGGATTCTCCAGGCAAGAACACTGGGGTGGGTTGCCATTTCCTTCTCCAATGCATGAAAGTGAAAAGTGAAAGTGAAGTCGCTCAGACGTGTCTGACTCTTTGCGACCCCATGGACTGCAGCCCACCAGGCTCCTCCACCCATGGGATTTTCCAGGCAAGAGTACTGGAGTGGGGTGCCATCGCCTTTCAGTTCAGTTCAGTTCACTTCAGTTCAGTCGCTCAGTTGTGTCCGACTCTTCGCGGCCCCATGAATCGCAGCACGCCAGGCCTCCCTGTGCATCACCAACTCCCGGAGTTCACTCAAACTCACATCCATTGAGTCAGTGATGCCATCCAGCCATCTCATTCTGTTGTCCCCTTCCTCCTGCCCCTAATCCCTCCCAGCATCAGAGTCTTTCCCAATGAGTCAACTCTTCACATGAGGTGGCCAAAGTACTGGAGTTTCAGCTTTAGCATCATTCCTTCCAAAGAACACCCAGGACTGATCTCCTTTAGAATGGATTGGTTGCATCTCCTTGCAGTCCAAGGGACTCTCAGGAGTCTTCTCCAACAGCACAGTTCAAAAGCATCAATTTTTTGGCGCTCAGCTTTCTTCACAGTCCAACTCTCACATCCATACATGACCACTGGAAAAACCATAGCCTTGACTAGACAGACCTTTGTTGGCAAAGTAATGTCTCTGCTTTTCAATATGCTATCTAGGTTGTTCATAACTTTTCTTCCAAGGAGTAAGCGTCTTTTAAATTCATGGCTGCAGTCACCTTCTGAAGTGATTCTGGAGCCCCCCAAAAATAAAGTCTGACACTGTTTCCACTGTTTCCCCATCTATTTCCCATGAAGTGATGGGACCAGATGCGATGATCTTAGTTTTCTGAATGTTGAGCTTTAAGCCAACTTTTTCACTCTCCTCTTTCACTTTCATCAAGAGGCTTTTGAGTTCCTCTTCACTTTCTGCCATAAGGGTGGTGTCATCTGCATATCTGAGGTTATTGATATTTCTCCCAGCAATCTTGATTCCAGCTTTCCATCGCCTTGGTGGGTCTCAATTGCAGCATGTGGGATCTTTCATTGTGGGGTGCGGGCTTCTCTCTAGATGTGGCTCCCGGGCTCAGTAGTTGTGACTTGCAAACTTAATTGCCCTGTGGCTTGTGGCATCTTAGTTCCCCCACCAGGGATCAAACCCTCGTCCCCTGCATTGGAAGGCAGATTTTTGACCACTGGACCACCAGGGAAAGCCCCTCCCCACTTTTCTTTGTCTTTCTCCTTTATCTTCTCTTTCAGTTTCTGCTGTGTGAAAAATGGTTGCATCCAGAGTGGTATGATATGTAACCCATATATTTTCTTTCCCTGCATGGCCTCCATAAATCTTGTGTCTGTGCATGACTCCTTCTCAGTGCTGGGTTTTTGATTCCACGTCCCCAGGTAGAATACTGTGTGTTGAACTCTGTGCCATGGATTTGGTGCTGTGCGTCCTCCTTTGCCTCTGATACCTCCAAGATGAAAAGACCTAATTGCTAAGAATCCTGGGGGCAAAATTAATTCTCAGGAAGGACCACGACTTAGCATCTTTGCATTTCTCTTTTACCTCGGAAAGAGCATAGTCTGCTTGTTCTGTCTTGGGCCCTCTTGTTTGATCATGCTATGCATAATAAATTAATGTGGCATTTCCAACAGGAGTAATTCTACTTACTTCTTTCCCCGAATATTTAGACTGTGGCCAAATGGCTTCTTGTTTTTACTTAAGAGTTAAACAAAAGGGACTTCCCTGGTGGTGCTGTGGTTAAGACTGTGCCTTCCAATGCAGGGGCTGCAGGTTCAACCCCCGATGGGGGGACCAAGATTCCACATGCCTCACTGCTCAAAAACCAAAACGAAAAACAGAAGCAATATTGTAACAAATTCAATAAACAACTTTAAAAATGGTCCACATCAAAAAATTCTTAAAAAATATATACGTGTGCATATGTAGTCTATATGTATGTGCATGAGTATAACCCTTTGTACTAAATAGTTTGGCTTTTTACAGCAAACTACATTAGAAGCCAATTTGTTCAGACATGGATGCTTTGAAATGTAAATTCATAGTCCCTACTAACAAAGAACCATAGGAATTCTATGTTCTGTGCACATGTGGCGGCACAACCCGACTTTATGCCACCTATTTGGGAGGCTGAATGGTATATTATATATATATATATATATATATCATATAATCTTGGACTTAAATTCCAAAGCCCTGGCTAGAATTTTCTGCTTAGCCTTTCCCCCACAACTGATGGTTTTACCCCAGAGCTAAAGACAAATGAAGAACAAAAACAGGCCTGTTGCTGTGTTGATTATTTCTTGCTCACCTCTATTTCTCTATTAAAAACATTTTTTAAGGTATATATTTTTTAATGTGGACCAATCTTTTTCAATGGCCACATCATACAGCATGCAGGATCTTTAGTTGGGGCGTGCAAACTCTTAGTTGTGGCATGCAGGATCTAGTTCCCTGACCAGGGATGGAACCCCAGCCCCTTTGCATTGGGAGCTCGGAGTCTTAGCCACTGGACCACCAAGGGAGTCCCTAGACCCATTGTTTCTTGACTGCTTTCCCTTCGTGCCTGTAGTCCTTTCTCCCCTTAAGATCATTAATTACTGAGACCTGTTTAAGGGCAAGCATTGTGGCCAGGTTTAGATCACAAAATGTCTTGGACCAAAATGAGGTCAAGCTTGATTATCTTTCTCCAGGGACCCCCTCCCCTGTCTGCTTACAACACCCAATGTTGACATAAAGGAAATTTCCAGTTATTTCAACCAGATCATCAGATGCTGTGGACCAAACTCAAGACTGTTAGATTTGTAGTCTGTATATTTCCTCAGGCTTCCCAGGTGACTCAAGTGGTAAAAAAAATCTACCTACCAATGCAGGAGATACAGGTTTGATCCCTGGGTCAGAAAGATCCCCTGGAGGAGGAAATGACAACCCACTCCAGTATTATTGTCTGGAAAGTTCCATGGACAGAGGAGCCTGGCAGGCTACAATCCACGGGGTTGCAAAGAGTCAGACACAGCTTAGCCACTGGACGCACACACACACGCATGTAATTTCCCATATTTTGTCTTTCCTCCTGTGATAATGGGCATTAAAGTCTTAAAATGAGGGTCTACGAGCTTTTTTTCAGGGACAACCAGGAAGGGTGGTGGCTGACTAGCCCACTCAAGATGGCTGTTCCCTTGCTCTCTGTCCGTCCCTTGCCCGACCAGTGCCTGCTTCATTTACACTTACTCTGGCCTTCCTACATACTTGCCTTGGGCGCCAGCTAGTGGTTGTTCTTATCAAAGGGGCGGTGAGGTGTGTGCCCTTCTGTTGGTTTCCCTGGTAATCGATGAGCCCATCTGACATCAACTCCCCTGTAACTGGCAATCTCCCCCTCCACCAGGAGCAAAGACTGCTGCCACGTCCTGAAGGTGTGTGCTGCACAGCGTGGGAGGTCGCTCCAGGACTTCGCTTCAGACACAGAAGCTCCCCATCTGTCAAACCACTGAAGTCTCTGTTGCCTGATCCATGTGTGCATGCTAAGGCACTTCAGTCAGGCCTGACTCTTTGCAACTTTATGGGCTGTAGCCCGGCAGGTCCCTCTGTTCATGGGATTCTCTGGTCAAGAACACTGGAGTGGGTTTGCCATTCCCTTCTCCAGGGGATCTTCCTGGTGCAGGGATCGAACCCCCATCTCCTGTGTCTCCTGCATTGCTAGTGGATTCTTCACCGCTGAGCCACCGGGGAAGCCCTCTGTTGCCCAATCCAGGCTTTCGTCAGTCTTGAAGCTGGGCAAATGCAGGCTTTGTAGGCCTGTGAGGTGCAGTCCAACAGGTGGGCATAAAGAGACCAGGTTCCAGAGCCCCTCAGGAAGGGGTGAGACACTTGACAGCTTGGGGTGGTGGTGACAATTACCAAGAGCAGAGGTGGTGGGGCGGGGGAGTCCCTGGGACCTGCCAGGGTGGAATAGGAGAGTTTGAGAGGAGCCTGCCTGGGCCTGTGGATCTCCCCCGGGGGGACTTAGGAGAAAGGGTTCCTCAAATACACTGATAAATATACTCTGCACCGTAATAGGATTCCATTTGAAACGGTTGCAGCCGAGGTGTTATGAGCCCATTCTTGTGTGACAGAAAGCTAGGCTGTTCCTCCGTTTCGAAGGTATTATTTTATTTTCCTTGTTCCTAAAATAGCACAAAGGAAGGCTTCTGTTTGTTCTTTTACCTTGTGCTAATCCTAGAGCAACATGAATATGCTGACTGTACACGGATCTTGAAACAACAGCGAAAACTTCCAACACGGGAAGACAATTAATTCCCACTCCTTTCCCCTTTCCTCTTGGATTCCAATGACTGGCTGTGTTTAACCCTAGTTTTGCCTACTCTTTCCCAGAAAAGTCACAGCTAACATGCATGGATCTACTAGCAGGAGCATAGATTCAGTAGGATGTGGGATTCCAGCTTGATTCTCCAGGGGCTGACATCTCATCAGAGAACTAGTCCTGAAGAGCATATGTTCAGTGCTGAGTTTGGGGGTCTGTATGATAATGGCTTCAGGAATGCAGCTGAGACAAAAATCCCTGAGGGTTGAAACACTCAAGCTTCTTGGAGAAGGTGGGCCTCCATGGATAGATGTAGAGAAGGAGTAAAGAGAGCAGGTGAGTAAGTCAGAAAGAGCAAAACAAATATTGTATATTAATGCATGTATGATATGCATTATGGCAGGCTACAGTCTATGGGGTCTATATGACCAAAGTCACGACCAAAGTGACTCAGGATGCATGCACCACACATATATACAGAATCTAGGAAAACAGTACTGATGAACCTATTTACAGAGAAGAAATGGAGATGCAGATGTAGGGAATGGACTTGTGGACACGGCAGGGGAAGGAGAGGCTAGGACAAATTGAGAAGGTAGCATTGATGTATATACACTTACTCACTCTCAGAGTCACTCAGATGTGTCTGACTCTTTGAGACCCCATGGACTACAGCCCGCCAGGCTCCTCTGTCCATGGGATTTCCCAGGCAAAAATACTGGAGTGGGTTGCCATTCCCATCTCCAGGAGATCTTCCCAATCCAGGGATCAAACCTGAGTCTCCTTCATTGCAGGCAGATTCTTCACCATTTGAACCACCAAGGAAGCCCCATGTATGCTCGTAACATGTGGGAGGCTGCTATAGAGCACAGGGAGCCCATCCTGGAGCTCTGTGATGACCTAGAGAGGTGGAATGCGGGGCGAGGGAGGCTCAAGAGGGTAAGGGGATATATACATATATATCATTATGGCTGATTAATATTGATGTACGGCAGAGAGCACCACACCATTGTAAGGCAATTATCCTCCAATTTAAAGATACATAGAGAGAGAGATAGGCAGGTGGAGGGTGCAGGCGAGAGCAGCCTGTGTGGCGCATCTCTGTGGAAGAAGAGGGACCCAGTTCACTGGAGACAGCAGTCATGGCTGAAGCAATTTCAGATTCAGTGAAAGCCTAAAGTAGGACTTTCCCCAGATTAATGGAAACCCTGTGTGTTGCAAACATATCCATCAGAGCATTAGAGGGAGGTAACGGATGACCTGACTCCTGGGGCCTGCCAGCTGAATATGGAGTCGGGAGGGGGACAATGTTCGGAGAGGCTCAGCCTCTGTACATCTGCTTGCTCTCCTGTGTTGCTCTGCCCAGTCGGGGCTGAGATAAGAGGGCGTGTGCCCCTTCCTGCTCCCTGTAAACTCAGCTCGTATGAGGTCTTTCTCTCACTCTCTCCCTTTCTCTGCCTTTTCTGCTCACGGCCAGATGTTGAGAAGTCCTTCCTCGCTGTGAGTTTTGGATGGAATGTCCAAGTGCGACATCAGTCTTTAGTGCGCATGCCCAGATTAGCAGGGAGGGTAAACGATGGGAACTCTAGCAATACCCACCTGGTCTGAGGATCACAAGTCTCCAGGCCCAGCTCTAACACTTTTTAGCTCCTTGAATGCTGGCATTTCAACTACCTGCTCTTCAGTTTCATTTATTTGTAAAATGGAGACATTAATACCTCCCTATCTACCTCACACAGTTTCCTTGAGGCTCAAATGAAATATGGGTGTGAAAGTGCTTTGGAGACAAAGAAATGTATTTATTAGGAGTGACTCAATAGTTGAGGGGTGAATGAGGGGGAAGGTGGTAAAACTGGGACATCTCAATAAATCCCATCCCGTCCTATGATTTTATAAAATTGTTTTACACTACTTTGTCGTTGGTCAGTAACTAGGTTGTGTCCGCCTTTGGCCAACCAGCCTCTCTGTCCATGGAATTCTCCGGGCAAGAATACTGGAGTGCAATGCCATTCCTTTCTCCCAGGGATTTTCCCAACCCAGGAATTAAACCCACATCTCCTGCTTGGCAGGTGGATCCTTTACCACTGAGCCACTAGGGAAGCCCTTTATTGCCGGGAGCCGGCATATTGCATATTGAGTGCAGCACTTTCCACAGCATCATCTTTCAGGATCTGGAATAGCTCAACTGGAATTCTATCACTGCTGGGAGCCAGCGTGAGGAACTCCGCCCATGACAAAGGTCATGAGGAAGGAGGCTCGGCATACGCAAAGGCGGGATCGAGCCTCAGGAGTCCCCCTGGAAATTCTCGAGCATCTACCCCCAAAACCAGAGTCTGCCTACTTTCTGCTTTGTGCTTTCACCTACACCTCTGACTTTACGGGGGGCTGTCCCCCACTACCTCTCTCTGGAAAAATAGTTAGCTTACAGCTCCAGTTAATAATTCCTGGGTGTGACAGTGTTTAACCTACAAACTCCTTTGGAAATCCTCTAGCCTGCCTGAATAGGTTTTTCCGGCCACATGTGATTGTTCAGAGCCTCCCAACTGTGAGAGGCAGATGTTCTAAACTGCCTAAACACAGATTCCTTTGAGTAGTTAAAAGATTGATTAGAAATTGTATTGGTGAAGGGTTTTTCACTTGTTGGGCCAATGTTTGCTGCTAAGTCTCCATACTCCTTACCTACTGTGTCCTTGGCAGTGTATTGATTGATATAATGGGTGTATAGAAATGTAAAATGCAGCTTTGTCCAATGCTTTTTGGAAGGCTGGCGCCTGACTTTGGAATAATCACCTTTAGAGAAAGATAAGTTTCTTAAAATGTTAACAGGCCTCCTGGCCAGAAGATGATGTCTATCACCTGAACTTTTGCATATGATAAGTTTACAGGAAAAAAGCCTGGCTTGCTGCATGACTCTACCCCTTCCCCCATTATCCTCTATGCACAACTTTAGGTATAAAAACTATTTTGGAAAATAAAGTGCGGGCCTTGTTCACTGAAACTTGGTCTCCCCATGTCACTCTCTCTCCCAAATTCCAGCTGAGTGTCCATCTGGAGCGCTGATGTCCTCTGCGACCATTTATTTGCCTGGGCTTCTAAGACCCACTCGAGAAGGTGTCTAAGGTGGGGCACCTTCCGCTATTCGAGAGGGCGCCTGCGGCCTCCGTGGTCAGAGCTAACCTGGTGTCACGGGTTATATTGATTTTCCGCGTAAACCAAGCCACTCAGCTTCTTTTCTCCACTGAATTTTCCTACTGAGCTATCCTTATTTCAGCCGCTTTTCTCCACTGAATTTCCTCACTGAGCTATCCTTATTCTATTACTCTTTATATCTTTGATGAATAAATAATTAAATAAGTCGCCGACGCCGTCCCCGCTTCGAATACCCTGGCTCAGCCGGGGCTGGACCCCGGCACTTTATATTCCTTCAATAAGTTGCATTAGATAGCTTTTCCTGCTGTTCTAACAACTCTCACTGTAGCGGTATCTTTTCTTCCTCCCTAGATCTCCTTACATGCAGAACCCAGGGCCTCCCTACATGTTCCAGCTCACCTTGCTCAGCTTCCTCACCAGCCACTGGGTCTCCCAGCCACTGAAGCAGCAACAAAAACTCTCACACAGCATCTCCAAAAGCTCTCTGGACTTCAGTCATCACCCCAGGCCTTCCAGCAGCAGCTGATGTAAAAAATGTGAAAAGAGTTTTCCAAAAACGACAAGATGCTCCACACAGAGACTTGGATGTCACTTGGCTCCTCGCTTAGAAACAGCTTAGGAACCTTATTGTGAAAGTAAGTCCTGCAGTATTTCAGGAACAGGCATTCACAACACAAACGTTGACATATTTACAAACTTAGGAATGTGATGATAGACACCGTGGAGTGGATAAAGGGACATATGATAAGTGTCCTTGGTGAGGTTGGCTGTGTGAGACCAGGTCCGAGAAGGATATAACCAGCACATCCCCAGGGCCCCACAAGTGGTTTAGTGATGGGACGATTGACCATGGTGTCATAGTTTGCTGGGGCTGCTGTAACAGAACCTTAGCCCGTGTAGGCTGCTGTAACAAAAGTGCCATTGATAAGTGGGCCTCCCTAATGTCTCAGAGGTAAAGAAACAGTATGCAATGCAGGAGACTTGGGTTTGATCCCTGGGTTAGGAAGATGCCCCGGAGAAGGAAATGGAAACCCACTCCAGTATTCTTGCCTGGGAAATCCCATGGACAGAGGAGCCTGGTGGGCTACAGCCCACAGGGTCACAAAGAGTTGGACACGACTGAGTGACTAAGCCACCACCACAATTGATGAGTGGCTTAAAAACAACAGACATTTATTTTCTGGAGGCTGGGAAGTCCAAGATTAAGATGTGGGCAGGGTTGGTTTCTTTTGAGGCCTCTCTCTTTGGCTTGCAGACGGCTGCCTTGCCCACAGACTGTCTTCCTTCTCTGCTCGTCGATGTCCTAATCTTCTCTTACTGTGTATATGCTAAGTTGCTCAGTCATGTCCGACTCTTTGGCACCCCATGGACTGTAGCCCGCCAGGCTCCTCTGTCCATGGGATTCTCCAGGCAAGAACACTTGAGTGGGTTGCCATGCCCTCCTCCAAGGTGATCTTCCAGACCCAGGGATCGAACCCACATCTCTTATGTCTCCTGCATTGGCAAGCGGGTTCTTTCCCACTAGTGCCACCTGGGCCTCTTATTATATGGACACAAGTCAGATTGGATTAGGGTCCACCTGTATGACTTTGTTTAACTTTAATTACCTTTTTGAAGACACTCTCCTAAGACAGTCACTTTCTGAGGTCTTGGGGGTTAGAACTTCAACATAGGAATTGGGGGCGGGGGTTACAACTCAACCCTTAACTCACACTGTGGGCAAGGTAAAGAGAATCAAGATGAATGGAGAAGCCACTGGGAACTATTAACAGCAGAAGCTTCCATCATCCTTGGGCCTGGAGAAACAAAAGAGAAAGGGTGTGCTATTCCTAGAACCCATCCAGAGCTGTGGTCATAGGAGAGGGGCCGCCCAGCGTGGGTGCTATATGACAGAGGAAGGCACCCATGGTGGAGACCAGGCTCTGGCAGGGAGGGAGGGAGGGGGAAGACCCACCCCTCTCTCTCCCCGCCCTTCACACTCCTCTCTTCACACTCTTCTTCTACTCAAAGTGCTTCCCTTTGGTCAAGAGCCGAGAAAGAGGCACTGAGAACAGCAAAGCCTGGGGGCTGCAGCTTGTAGATGTCAGGCTTTGAGGCAGGGAACGGGATGACAAGTGTGGCCAGGGGTGGGAGGGGAGTGGTAGGATTTGAGTGGGACGATGAAGAATCACCAGCTCAGTGGAGAAAACAAAGACATTTCCAAAGGAGGAATTAATTATGCATACTCAGTAACATAAATGGGCTTTAAAGTATCATTGGAAAACAGAAAATGCTACTTAGCTGCAAAAAATATTAGTCATCCATTTGAAACTGAACCACGTATTCATGTAACCATTTCCAGTCCCAGAAGTTACTATTCTAAGATACTTGTTTGCAGAAGTAAAGCCGAATGATAGAAAAATAGGTTTGTCAATCTTGTCATGTTGAACACTTATGTTTTTAAAGTGGGATGGGAAGTATTATTGGAACGGTTTTGGAATAGAAAGCAGCTCTCTGACTCAGGAGGGTGTCTGTATGACCACACCCATCAATCGTCACAGCATGGTTATATGAACTGGGTACGACCCCTGTGTTATCGCGCTGGGTGCATCATAACAAAATACCATAGGCTGGTGGCTTTGACTACAGAAATTTGTTTTCTCACCACTCTGGAGGCTGGAAGCCTGAGACCCAGTGTTGACAGGGTGGACGTCTGCTGAGAGCTCCCTTTGGGAGCTCCTTTTCAGTGTGTGCTCACACGGTCTTTCCTAGGTGACTCTGCAGGGGGAAAAAGTGAGGGGGATGGAGGGAGGGGGAGAAAGAGCCGTCTCTTGGTGTCTCTCCTTTTTTTTTTTTTTCCTTGCTGCTGCTGCTGCTAAGTCGCTTCCGTTGTGTCCGACTGGGCGACCCCATAGACGGTAGCCCACCAGGCTCCCCTGTCCCTGGGATTCTCCAGGTAAAAACACTGGGTGGGTTGCCATTTCCTTCTCCACTTCTTTTTTTTTTTACCTAAGTTCAAATCATCCTGACTTTATGATCACAGAAATACTATAAATATCCACAGTTGGTGAACACCGTTATAACAAATACAGATAGAAGGATGGATAGAGAGCTGCATAGATAGAGTGACTGTAACAGGAATAGGCTCAATCTGCACATGCTGTTTTTAAAGTATAGTGTTGAATTTAGTGTTACTTGAATTTTTAAAAAAATTTATTTAATCACACCAGGGCTTAGTTGCGGCAGGTACAATCTAGTTTGCTGACCAGGGATCAAACCCAGGCCCCCTGCATTGGGACACAGGCTTGATCCCTGAGTCAGGAAGATCCCCTGGAGGAGGAAATGGCAACCCACTCCAGTATCCTTGTCTGGAAAATCCCATGGACAGAGGAGCATGGCAGGCTACAGTCCATGTGGTCGCAGAGAGTTGGAGACGACTGAGCGACTTAGCACACACTCATGCATTTCCCTAAAGGCTCCACGTCCAAATACAGCTGCTCTGGGGGTTAAGACTTCAACATATGAGTTTTGGAGGGGACCCAAACATTCAGTCCATAACATCCCACGTAGTGATATGAAATAGATGACACTTGATATGTTGATACTGATAGTCATTAAATCAATAAAACTTCATTGCACACCTACTGTGCACCAGAATCTCTGCTAGGCTCTGAGATTATAGGTAGAAGGAAAAAAAAAAAAAACCTGCCTCAGTCTTTAATGAGTTTATAACTTGAAGAGAGACAGAGAAGCTGTTAGAACACAGTGGTCACTGCCAGGAGAGCCTGAGCATTTGTGCTAAGTCACTCGGTCATGTTTGGCTCTTTGAGACCCCTTGGACTGTAGCCCACCAGGCTCCTCTATCAATGGGATTCTCCAGACAAGAATACTGGAGTGGGTTGCCATTTCCTTCTCCAGACCCAGGGACCGAACCCACATCTCTTGGGTCTCCTGAACTGGCAGCGGGTTCTTTTCCACTAGCACCCCTGGTGACTCAGATGGTAAAGATTTCACCTGCAATGCGGGAGACCTGGGTTCTATCCCCAGGTCAGGAAGATCTCCTGGAGGAGGGCATAGGTACCAGTATTCTCGCCTGGGATTTCCATGGACAGAGGAGTCTGGCGGGCTGCAGTCCATGGGGTCGCAAAAGAGTCAGGACATGACTGAGCGACTAACACTTTCACTTTCTGTTCAGTGCCTCCTGGGAAGCCCCAGAGCTCCTAGACAGGACGAATAAACCACTCCCTGGGGGCAGCAGAAGTGATGTGCAAGCAGAAACGGAGGATGAGGAGTATTGGATAGTAAACACGGGGTGGGACAGACAAGGGGGAGCATTCAGGATTGAGGAAGACGATACACAGAACTAGGGTGACCAGGATCCTGGTTTGCCCGGGGCTGTCCTGGTTTTAGCACTAAAAATCCCACATCTGGGAAAGCTCGGGGTCGCTGAGCCTTATATGCTGCTGCTGCTGCTAAGTCGCTTCAGTCGTGTCCAACTCTATGTGACCCCATAGAAGGCAGCCCACTCAAATGAACTCGAAATGAAAAAGGAGACGTTTCAACAGACAACACAGAAAGAGAAAGGATCATAAGAGACAATTAGAAACAACTGCATGACAATAAAATGGATAACCTGGAACAAATGGACAAATACTTAGAAAAGTACAATCTTCTAAGACTGAACCAGGAAGAAAGAGAAAATATGAATAAGTCAAGCACCAACACCAGTCACAAGCTCTAACTATGAACAGATCAATCACAAGCACTACTAACTGGGATCAAAAGTCTCCAACAAAGAAATGCCTGGGACTTCACAGATGAATGCTCTCAAATGGTAGAGATGTGATAATACCTATGCTGGTCAAACTGTTCCAGAAAAATGTGGAGGGAGGAGCATTCCCAACTCATTCTGCGAGGCCACCATCACCATGAACCAAAAGGAAGCAGAAATGCCACACAGAAAAGAAAGTTACAGGCTAACATCACTGATGAACATCAACGCAAAAATCCTGGGGAAAATTGCAGCAAAAACCAAACAAAAACACATGAAAAGGATCATACACCAAGTTCAAGTGGGGTTTATCCCAGGGATTCAAAGATTCTTCGCTATCTGCAAATCAATCAATGTGATACACTATATTGACAAACTGAAAGATAAAAAGCATACGATAATCTTGATCGACGCAGAGAAAGGTTTTGACAAAACTAAATACCAGTTTAAAAAGCACTCCATAAATGGGCATGGAAGATACCTACCTCAACATAAGAAAGGTCATATAGGAAAATCTCTCAGCAAACATTATTCTCAATGGTGTCAAAATGTAAGCATTTCCTCTAAGATCAGCATCAAGATCATGGTGCCCACTCTATTTCTATTAATCAATAGAGTTTTTAAAGTCATAGACACAGCAATCAGAGAAGAAAATGAGAAAGAACGCATATTGGAAAAGAAGAAGTCCATCTGTCATTGATTGCAGATGACCTGTTTCTATTCATAGAAGACCCTATAGGTAGAACCAGAAAATTACTAGAGCTAATCAATGAATTTAGTAAAGCCCAGGATACAAAATTAATACACAGAAATCCTTTGCAGACTTACAGCACAACAAGAAAAATCAGAAAGAGAAACTAAGAAAAAAGTGCCATTCCCCACTGCAACAAGAAGAATAGCATAGCTAGGAATGCTGCTGCTGCTAAGTCACGTCAGTCACGTCCGACTCTGTGCGACCCCATAGATGGGAGCCCACCAGGCTCCCCCATCCCTGGGATTCTCCAGGCAAGAACACTGGAGTGGGTTGATATTTCCTTCTCCAATGCATCAAAGTGAAATGTGAAAATGAAGTCGCTCAGTCGTGTCCGACTCTTCGGGACCTCATGGACTGTAGCCTATCAGGCTCCTTGTACATGGGATTTTCCAGGCAAGAGTACTGGAGTGGGTTTCCATTTTTCTTCCCCAATAGCTAGGATTAAAGTTACCTAAACAGACAAAACACATGTATGCAGAAAGACAGGCTGTATGATGAAAGATAGCCAAGTTGAAACAAACAGGTAGAAAGATATGCCTTGTTCTTGACTTGAAAGAAATCAATGTTGTGAAAATGACTATACTACCCAAAGCAATCTGAAGATTCAATTCATCCCTATCAAACAACCAATGACTTTTTTTTTTTTTTAAAGAACTAGGACGAACAATTTTACAATTTACATGGGGGGAAAAAAGACCCAGAAGGGCCAAAGCAATCTTGGAAAGAAAGGTGGAACTGGAGGAATCAACCTTCTGACTTCAGACTATACTATCAAGACACTATGGTACAGGCACAAAAGCAGAAACAGAGGGCAATGGAACAAGACACAAAGCTGAGAGATAAACCCACACCCCTATAGGCATCTTTTCTTTGACAAGGGAGGCAAGAATGTACAATGGAAAAAGGACAGAAAAGACAGCCTCTTCAGTAAGTGGTGCTGGGAAACTGGACAACTACATGTAAAAGAATGAAATTAGAACGCTTCTTCATACTATACACAAAAATAATTCACAATGGGTTAAAGACCAAAAGTAAGGCCAGAAACTATAAAATTCTTAGAGGAAAACATAGGCAGAACACTCTTTGCCATTTATCACAGCAAGACCTCCGAGAATGACTGAAATAAAAATAAAAATAAATGGCATCTAGAGAAACTTCAAAGTATATAAGCAGCAAAGAAAACTATAAACAAGATGAAAGGACAACCCTCAGAATAGGAGAAAGTAATTGTAAATGAAGCAATTGACAAAGGATTATCTACAAAGTACACAAGTAGATCATCGAGCCTAATATCAGATAAAAAGCAACCAATTGAAAAGTGACCAGAAGACATGAACAAATTTATCCAAAGACGACATTAAGAAGGCCACCAAACACAGGCGAAGATGCTCCACATCACTCATTACTAATGAAACGCTAATCAAAACTACATGAGGTATCACCTCACACCAGTCAGAATGGCCATCATCAACAATTCTACAAATAATAAATGCTGGACAGGACATGGAAGAAAGGGAACCCTCTTGCACTGTTGGTAGACATGTAAATGGATACAGCCACTATGGAGAGGGAATGCAGGTTTCTTTAAAAAGTAGGAATAAAGCTACCATATGATGCAACAATCCCCTACTGGCCATATAGCCGGAGAAAACCATACCTCTAAAAAGACACATGCACCCCAATGTCCACTGCAGCACTATTTAAAATAGCTAGGGCATGGAAGCAACCTAATATCTATCAAGAGAACAATGTATAAAGAAGTCGTGGAACATATACACAATGGAATATTACTCAGCCACGAAAAGGAACAATACGAGTCAGTTTAACTGAGGTAGATGAACCTAGAAACTGTGATACAGAGTGAAGTAAGTCAGAAAGAGAAAAACAAATATAGTATACGAATGCATACACATGGAATCTTGTAAAATGGTACTGGTGAATATTTGAAGGGCAGAAATAGATACACAGATGTAGAGGAAGGACTTGTGAACTCAGCTGGAGAAGGAGAGGGTGGGATGAATTGAGAGAGTAGCACTGAAACATCACCTACTACCATATGTAAAATAGCTAGCTAGTGGGAAGTTGCTACATAACATGGGGAGCCCAGCATTGTCCTCTGTGACGACCTAGAGGGTGGGATGGCGGGAAGTGGGAGGCAGGCTCACCAAAGAGTGGATAATATACTTATGGCCTATTCGTGTTGTTGTATGAGGAAAACAAACCAAACAATGTAAAGCAGTTATCCTTCAATTAAAAATTAATAAATACAATCTGAAAACTATCATTCAACACTTTTGTACTGTCGTCTAAAGCTATATGGGATCATCGTCTATTCCTAGCTATTTTTCCACTATAAGTGCTTATAAATGTCATTAAAGGTTTTGAAAATATGATTTTAATAGCTACACAGTATTGCTTAATATCTCACACATAAATAACATTTCAGTCTCAACATAGAAACATAATACCAAAAAAGGTTTCCATTTTAAACTAAAGCTTGCATTTTAATTCAGTTCAGTGAGAATTCCTCTGAAGGCCTAAAATTCTTATGAAAAGTACATTATGTGGAGTCCTTCTTGCTTTCATCTGTTATGCCGTATCCTCATTTACTTCTAAGGACTCTTGGACTTTTGACATTTTTGCCTGAGGCTGTAATTTTTGACTGAGATAAAATCTTAAATTTAGATATTAAGAATGTCAAGAAGCACTCTTGTAAGTGTGAGTCACTCAGTCATGTCCAGTTATTCGTGACCCATGGACTGTAGCCCACCAGGTCCTCTGTCCACAGAATTTTCCAGGCAAGAATATTGGAGTGTGTAGCCATTCCTTTCTCAAGGGGCTCTTCCTGACCCAGGGGTCAAACCCTGGTCTCCCGCATTGCAGGCAGATTCTTTACCATATGAACCACCAGAGAACCCTGACCCGGGTGTACACGGATGTAAAAATCCTCAAAAGAATATTAGCAAACCAAATTGAAGACACATTAAAAAGAATCATACACTATGATCAAATGGAATTTATTCTGTGCCTGCAAGCTTGATTTAGTATTTGCACATCAATCACTGTGATACACAATATGAGCAAAATTAAGAATGAAATCATGTGATCTTCTCAATAATTGCAGAAAAAGCTTTCAACAAAGTGTAACATCAATTTTGGTACAATCTCTCAATACAGTGGTTAAACATGGAACATCCTAAAGGGTATATAAGACAAGCCCACAGCTAACATCCAAGTCAGTGGTAAAGAGGTGAAAGATTTTCCTAAAAGATCAGGAATAGTACAAGGATGCCCACTCTCACCAATCTTGTTCAACATAGTAGTGGAAGTGTCCTACCCAGAATAACTAGGCAAGAAAAGGAAATAAAAGCATCCCCATTGGAACAAATGAAGTTACACTGCCACTATTCGATTATGACAGAATTTATATGAAACCATAAAAACTCCACCAAGTAACAAGTATTAAAACTAATAAACTCAGCAATGTAGCAGGATATGAGCCATCAGAGAGAGAACAGAACAGTACCATATACAAATGCATCAAAAAAAAAAAAAAAAACAACATGAAATAAATTTTACCGACGAGCAGAAACACCTGTACAGTCACAGGCTCCAAGACATAGAGTCTGGATTCAAATCCCACCTTACACTGACCTGCAGAGTGACCCAGGGCAAATCACACAATGATCTGAGGCTCAACATATTCAACTGTAAAATGGACACAAACCCAGTATCTCCTCCCAGGGCTGTGAAACTCCAAGGAAATGCTTATTTAGGCCCGGGCATTGGAGTGTCTCCGGGAGCCTCTCCTTGTATGAAACTCCTCTAGAACTGGGCTCTTCTGATCCTGTGGGTGAGGGTCAAGTGTAGAGCCTGGGAGCCAAATGGGACTGGACAATGACGAGGACAAAAAAATATACTAGTTCTGTGTCAGGGAGGGAAGTCACCTCCTTTCCAGATCTCAGAGTGGGGCCTGCACCGAAGGCCTGGGGGATGTACAATCAGATGTGAACCCCGAACCGCCCCCCCACCCCCAGCAGGGATGGAGCCTTCCTGGCAAGAACCTTCTGTCTGGTCCGGGCTTCAGTGTGATGTGGTGCTGCTCCCTGAGTTCTCCAGGTCTCCACCAGGCAAAGAGCTCTTGGGACTTGGAGGTCTATTAAACCACAGGTGCCTGAGAGTCAGAATGACACAAGGGCTAACAACATTGAAAATTAGCTATATTTAAAAAAATGACAGAAGTACAGACAGGGCAGGGTATGAGAAGCAGAAGGATTGACTACCTCGCAAGCCTTTAGCAGAAATATCTCCGCACCAGCTCAGCAGAGCCCACAGGAGGAAAATATAATGGAAAAGCAGGCTATGGGTATATCTCTACACTGCTGGACCCAGGGACCCAAGTCCCAATCCACCAATATTATTTTGCATATCCAGACAGCAAGAGGGAGAAACACAGACCTTGCCTTAGGAAGTCTCAGCCAGACTTAATATTGGGGTTGCTGAGCATGGTTACATGGTCACTAGGGTCACTCAGTCCCTCCTCTGTGCTCACATCCTCTGTCCTCACAGAAACATACATGGTTCACTACAGAGAACCCTCTGAGGGTACTTGTGTATACTAGAAACAGGCAATGGTGAAGTGTGAAGAGAAGACACAGAAACGGAAACATGCTTCTGGGGTGCTGTACAAATTTCCAAAGATCTGAAGTTCTTGATACTTGGCATTTTTAAAAGAAGCTTCTTAATGTGTAAACGCAGAAAGGATATTTCCAGGAGAAAGGACAAAGGAATCGTCCCATTGGGACAATTTGGTGTCCATGTGGGAAAGTTAGTTGGATCCCTACCTCAAAAGACAGCACCAAATCAATTAGACACATAGTAAAAACCAACAATTGAAGGAAAAACTTGACAAAATTTCGAACCATTTTTGATGAGGGAATATCTTTTCTTTAAATTGAGGTATTGTTGATTTACAATTTGTTTAAGGTTTACAGCAAAGTGATTCAGTGATTCAGCCTCTCAGGTACTTCCTTGGACAAAATTCATTCCCTTTGGGAGGCCCCTAGGCCATGCCCTCTACTCAGAACAGCTAAGAATCCTGAATAGGCAAAGCAGCATGTCGTGGTGCTCAGTGAGGGTTTTTAGACTGAATAAACTATTCTAACACGATACAAGGAACAAGCCCAGAGTTTAAGAGAGGATCTCCAAACCTACCTTCCAAAAGGAGGTCTTGCTCCCTTGAATGTCAGTGCGTGAAACAGCGCTTGGGAAGGGAAAAGGTGTGTCATGAATATTTGGTCTGCAGAGGAGACAAAGTGGTGTGTAGAGATGATGTGCAGGCATGTCCCAGGACACTGAACACACGGACAGAGTGACCGGACTCTCAGCCCTGCTCTGGGGGCATTGCACTCTCTCCATCCCTGACAGAGTGTGAGCAGCTCACACGTGTCTTGGCGAGTATGGTCACATGACCTGGACCTGGCCAATCAGTGTGCTCCATCCCTGGGCACCATGATTGGCACTGACCAATCGGGACCCAGGACCAGGTCTCAAGCTGGATTCAAAGGAAGAGGAGGGCTGGCTCTGCCGGAAGGGTTGGGGGCCTGTGAGGTCAGGCTGCAGCAGTGGGAGGGGGTGTGAGTTCACCTGGGGCAGTTGGTGACCTTCTTGCGCCCGTTAGGGCAGAGCCGCTGGCCTGAGAAGGAGGGCGCTGCTGAGCCCAGGGGTTGAGAGCGCCGGTTCCTGCTGTGGTCCCTGGGCTCCACCTGAGACCGGAGGGAAGCCGCCTGCCCGTGAGTCCTCTCCTGCTTGACTGTCAGCTTGTTTGGACTACGCTGGGTTTTCTGTCCAGCTGGCTACGTGAAGACCCTGGAAATGCACCTGTGTGGGTTTTGGCTGGCTTCAGGGAAGAAATGCCAGATGACACTGGGAGACTCCAGTTTAATCCGGATTCAGGTCATATCTCTTGAAAGTGAAGTGAAAGTCCCTCAGTCGTGCCCACCTCTTGGCGACCCTGTGGGCTATACAGTCCATGGAATTCTGCAGGCCAGAATACTGGAGTGGGTAGCCTTTCCCTTCTCCAGGGGATCTTCCCAGTCCAGGGATTGAACCCAGGTTTCCCGCATTGCAGGCAGATTCTTTACTAGCTGAGCCACAAGAGAAGCCCGAGAATACTGCAGTGGGTAGTCTGTCCCTTGTGTAGCGGATCAGCATTCCCGACCCAGGAATCAAACCGGGGTCTCATGCATGGCAGGAGAATCCTTTACCAGCTGAGCTATCAGGGAAGCCCAGTATCTCTTAAGGCCAGCTATTCATTGTAGTATCAACCATATTAGTCTTCATGGGGTTAAGGTAGCAACCTGCTAAGGTAGCCATCGATGTCCTTTTTCTAGAGGACAAAACTGGGGCTCAGAGAAGGGGGTAACACAGCTAGAGCAAGGAAGTGTGTACCTAGACAAAAACCCCCCGATCCTGCTGTTAGAACTCAGGGAAGCCATACGGTGTGGCTTGTCCATGTGACGGGGGCTAAGACACCCAGCCCACACCGGATACTGTGGGGACCTGACTTGGTAACTGCCTTCTCGCAGCTCTGAGACTCAAAAAAGCGATTTTCACTGGAGAGAGGAAGGATACGTCCCTCCATCCAACCCACCACATCCTCCAGGTACTCCCACACCCTGCCCCCTTTCTCTTTCTTTGTGAGGGAATAAGTGTCACGCTCATGTGACCACATTGGCTGTCCACTGTTCACGAGCTACCACCTGGAGCTGCTACCAGAGAGGCCAAGAGCCTTTGCCCCCGAGTACCCCTCTTTCCTTTGCACCGTGGGGGCCCTTCTCGACACCTGCACACCAGAGGCCATTTCTGAGGCATGCAGGGACCCTCCTTCAGTTTGCAACAGATTGCATCCATCACTGTCCTTTCAATGCTTCCCTTGACACTCAGCTCCTGAGCTCCTTTGTCTGCATTGCGACCCACCTGGCTGCCACGGGAGGGACAGAGCTGACCATGAATCCAAAGCTCAGATCTGACAGGCAGGAATCTGTGTATAAAGGGCCTGATTAATCATGCCGTAGAGGCTGTAGTGGGCTCCAAGGATCCGTAAGTAGGACTTGGGCCAAAGTGATTCCACAGCTGTTTTAATGCCTGGGGAGGGTCTGGCTATAGTGGGGGTGGGGTGAGTCTCCTGAGGTTCTGAAGGCCCACTGTGTGCAGATTCATGGCACATAGAGAAGAGAAGGCGGAGTCCTTCCCTGGAGGTGGTCCAAGCTCATGGATGAGCCAGACAGGCAGGCAGGGCACGAAAGCACCTGAGCTGCCATTATGAGTGAATGGTGTGGGGGCAGAGGAAGAGAACCAGGTCTGCTCGCTTATTGGCGCCCAGGGCAGGTTGTCCCCAGACTAAACACTTACTATGGTGATGACCGTCACTGCTGTCTGCAAAGGGTTTACATTGGTGTGTGTCTTCATCGAGTGGTCAGGCCGTCTCTAAGCTACACTGGCCATGAGCATTGCCTCTCCTTGGAACTTGACATGATTCGTCTCTTCCTTATGGAACATTCATTTCTAAGAGGGTTTTTGGGCCACAAGGATGTTGGGTTTTTCTCTAGCTTTGTCTCATGAGGAACGCTTTTCCACTTGTTGATGTGGTTTGTTTTCCCAGCTCTCTTTCTTGCTTTATTTTGTCAATTTGTTTCTGCCAGAGGAAGAGCTCAGAATTTGCCTCTGGCTGATATGTGACACTTACAACAGCGACACCCACCTGGGTATTATGACCACATTTGCCGAAAGGGCTTTGTTTTGCAGAAGACATCTTGAAAGTACCTACACTGTCCTTTCAGATTCCCAAAGGCTATTTGAAATGAAAGAAAAACAAGAATTCTGAAGTTTAGTCTTACAATACTTGGGGAGTCAGAAAAATCCCCTGGAGAAGGGAAACACCACCCACTCCAGTATTCTGGCCTAGAGAATTCCATGGAGTGTCTACTCCGTGGGGTCACAAAGAATCAGACAAAATCTGATGACTAATCAACAACACCGAAGCTTCACCATTTGTCAGAGATAACAACAGTATTTACACGACCGTGTGCATGTTCAGTGGCTCATACGTGTCAAACTCTTTGCAGCCCTGTAGCCCCTAAGATCCTCTCTCTGTGGAATTTTTCAGGCAAGAATACTGAAATGGGTTGCCATTTCCTCCTCCAGGGGATCTTCCCAACCCAGGAATTGAACCCAGGTCTCCTGCATCTCCTACATTGGCTGTCGGGTTCTTTTCTGCTGAACCACCTGGGAAACAAGTCATTACATCACTGGGTTATCCTAAAGTACTTAACTTGGAGTCTGGCACTGGGGAAGTTCTCACTGGTGATGTGAATATTCAGTCATATATCATTATTGCTCATATGATAATGAAATGGCCATGCTCATAAAGGAGAAAGAAGAGCCTTTCCAAGTCCAATTAAATCCTTTGCCACACATATGTTTTTAAAAACTTCTTGACTTTGAAATGAACATCAAACATAAAGACATTGGTTATGGCCTCCAGAAAAGATTGAGCTGTACCAATAAGTGACGAGGATTCTTCTCCCAGTTCCAAAATGCATGCGTTGTTTCCCGGGCACCACCGAGCACTTCTCCGGTGGGCTCAGAGAGGCTGAGTCACTCACCAGAGACCACACAGCAGCAGACCAGGACTCCGACCCAGGTTGCTGAAACCACGGCTCCCTCCTGTGCCCATCTGACCTGCCCCTTGAGGGCAGCAGGAAGATCTGGGCTCCCCTGGCCTGAGCCCCTGGGCCTGCCTCCCCTCGTCCACGCTGGGATGTGTCCATTCCCAAATCATGCACTGTGTCCCCCAGCCCTGGGCCGTCATGTCAGGCTCCAGGCTCCCTGCAGGTGAGCCCCACGCCCACCAGCACACCTCCGAGCCCTGCCCATCTGGTCTCTGTGCCCGAGTGTCCTGATCCTAACTGTTTTCTTGAGGCAGCCCCAGGACTGGGCCCTGCTTCCTCGAAGCTCCCTTCACCAAGCCCAGTGAGGCTCTGCCCTGTGGCTTCATGACAAGTATGTTGGGCTGAGTGGTGGCTCCGAAAGCCATCCATCCTTCTGCAGCCTCCAGAGGTGGCCTTATTCCGATGAAAGGTCTCGGCAGATGGAAGTAAGTTCCTGACCCCTGCACCAGATCACCCGGGATGCATGTGGACCCTAAATCCAACGACAGGTGTCCTTGGAAGAAAAGAGGGGGTGATCTGAGGCACAGAGCCACCCAGGGGAGAAGGTTTGTGCAGATGGACGCAGAGGTCGGGGTGATGTGGCCAGAAGCCCAGGGAGGCCTGGCGTCCCCCAAGGACTGGACCAGGCCAGAGGGACCCTCCTCTGGAGCCTCTGGAGGGAGCTCAGCCCTGCCCACACCTTGATCACAGGTTTCTGACTCCAGAACTGGGGGGGGGGGAATGAATTTGTGTTAAAGCTGTCCAGTCTGTGGCCAGTGGCTGCAGCCACCCCTGGACACCGAGAGTGAACTTGCTGGCTCCAAGGTGAGAACAGTGGCAGGACCCACCCCCTACCCCCCAACCCCAACACACAATCTTGTCATGAGGTTAAATGAGTTCATACACACAGATGGCTGAATCAGGGACTGACACTTGGATCTCAGCCCGCTTCACTTCCTCCTCCTCGTCACCATCACCGTCATTGTGAGGGGCCCTCATCCACTCATTCAGTGGACATACAAGGGCCTGATGTGGGCAGCGAGGCCAGCGAGCTGGGAGGCTCCGCACAGGACTCACCCTGTCTGCTGGGGCCGCATGGACGAGGCTTGTGCGGTGACACAGAGGCCCCGGGAGAGGCTGGATCCTCCGGTCGTGGGAGGCATGGGCGCCTCAGCATCAGAGGTGGAGGGTTGAGCTGGGTTCATCCTGGGGGGGTGCAGCCCTTCACTCAAAGTGAGGGAAGAACCCCATTTGGCACCCAGTGTCCGGTAGCCTCCCCTTGCCATGGCAGGCTGCGGGCAGAGCCATGGATGACCAGGAGTCTGCATCTCACTAGGAGCCGAGGCTGGCACTGAGGGAATCCTCAGTGAGGATTTTTTTTAAAAAAACCATCCTAAGTGACTTCAGCTCCATTGCTTTTTGCCAAAAACCTGCAATGATCCCAAGAGCTTTGTACACTCCAAGGGTGGTGACTGGACGTGGAGCCCAGCACAGACCCAAGTCAGTCCTGCCCTGAGTCCCACAGGCCGGCCACACCCTCCCCCTTCCTTGGCCTGGCTTTCTTCTGCCAGGACCCCCAGAATGGTGGAAAGGCAAGTGTGGCCTCAAGCTGAGGGGCCCAGCCTGGGCTCCAAGCCCCTGGGGGTCCCCTTGGGACGTCTGGTGGACCTAGTTCCCCCTGCCGTGGGGCAGCTCTCTCGCGGGGACTGTCGTGTTTCTTTGCTTTCTGTTGTGATGGGGCACCCCAGTTATCTCGGGGCGATGGGAAGTCTGTTGGTGTTACATGCTCCTGCCTTAGATGGGGAAACGTTATTGCTGCATTGACACTGCTCACTCGATACTGGGAATCGGTTAAACACAAATGGCAAGGGGAACAGAGCAAAACAGAGAAAGAAAAATAGAGAGTTGCTGGGTTGCTTCAGGTCTCACCTGTGATTAAGAGTGTGTACAGCCTGCACGTGAACCTGGGTTCCCACACCTGCCAACTACCAGGTGCCAGGCCCTGATTTTAGACCCCCAGCTTCACTAAGGAGTCATTGACAGATACAGTTTATGTGTATTTAAAGTCTACATTGTGATGACTTGATGCCCACAGATGTCATGGAATGATTGCCTTACATACGCATCACCTCACACGGTTAACTCTGTGTGTGTGTGTCTTTATGTTGTTCTTATAATCCGTGAACACAATATAGATAGCTCTCCATTTTTTAAGATCTTCTTTAATTTATCTTAGAAGTTTATAGTTTGCTGTATGTCTTACACATGTTTAATTAGATATCTTGATATTTTCAGTGCCATTATAAATTCCTAATAGATACAGAATTTACTTTTCTATATTCACTTGGTAAATCCATATATTTCAAATCATTCTAATTGTATTTATTTATGTATACACAATTATGTCTGCAAATAAGTTCTTTTTTCCCCTTTGCAACTGTGATAACCCTTTCCTTTTTCTTGCCTTATTGTATGGACTAGGATCTCCAGTACATTGGTGAACAGAAGTAGTGAGAATAAGTATCCTTGTCTCTTTCACATTATCAGAGGAAAAGCTTTCAGTATTTCACCATCACACATGATATTAGCTTTTCTGTAGACAGTTTAATCAAAATATGTAAATTCTTCTCTGTTAGTTTACTAAGAGTTTTTTCTTAGTCGTGCACTAAAATTATTACATTAAATTTTCTTGTTTATTTTCTGCAGATTTTGAAACAGGTAATTTTTCTTGTATGTGATTATTTTTCTTTTATGTGATTTAACTTTTAAAAAATTTTGTGATTCTAAAACGACCCCAACCTGATCTCAATGTATTCTCCTTCAGTTGGACTTTATTTCTTAGTGTTTTATTTAGGATTATTTCATCTATACTCAGAGTCTGTAATTTTACTTTCTTGTACTTCTTCCTGGTTGGATTTAGTATCAAGGTTATGCTAGTCTTATAAAACAAGGTTGGAGAGTGTTCCTTGTTTACTGCAAGAATTCCTGTGAGATGACTGTTTTCTTCCCTAGAATTTTGGAAGAATTGATTGGCAAAACCAGTTGGTTTTATTGTGGGGAGGCTTTTAATTTCAGATGTAATTTTTTTCATGCAAATAAAATTTTCTGATTTTGTATGTCTTCTTGGGTCTATTTCAGTAAAGCATTTCCCTCCTGCTAGGAAGTTATTGAGGCGAGCAGACTCTCCAGTTAGTAAGTGAACTGTGGTTCATAATATTTTTCTTATCTGCAAGATGTGTTGTCTCCCCTTTTAAAAACCCCTGATGCTGGTGATTTGAGCTTTGTCTCTTTCTCTTAATAAGTCTCTCTAGGGGTTTATCAGTTCTTTCAAAGAGCAAACTTTTGGCTTTGTTTTTAAAAAACTTCATATTTGCTTTCTGTTTCCTTGTTTTCTGCTCCCTTTTTTCCCCATCTATGTTGTGTTTCATTTGCTATGTTTTTTCCCTGGTTTCTTGGGAGAGAGGCTTAATTGATTTTTAGCCTTCCTTCTTTTCCAGTGTATGTGTTTAAGGCTTTAAGTTACCCTCTAGACACAGTCGCTGTGTCCCACAGGTTTGAATAAGCCAGATTTTCATTATCTTTTATGGAAAAGTATTTTCTAATTTTCATTGTGTTTTTCAAAATCATTATCCATGAAATTCTTCAAGCAGTATGTCATTTAACTTCGCAATGTTTGGGGAGCTTTTTCCAGTGATCCTTTTTTGATTTCTAGCTTAATTCCATGAAGAGCCCCGTCATAGGCTTTTGGGGTTACTGTTATAAATCCCATAGACTAGCTGATAAACAACAGAAAGTTGTTTCTTGTAGTCCTGAGGCTGGGGAGTCCCAAGATCACCAGCAGGGGCCACATCTGGTGAGGCCTGTTTCCTGGTTCCTAGACTGCCTCCTGCTTCTCCCTGTCCTCGCAGCACAGGAGCCCATTCCCTCCTGGCCTGACCCTTCCCAGAGTGCCTGCCTCCTCAGATCATCACCACGTGCTGGGTGAAGTTTGAGGGCCCATAAACCGTCAGCCCATTGCAATCCCTAAATATACTCTGCATTATTTCAGTCCTTTGAAATAATTCAAGCTTTCCTAATGGCTCAATACATATTCTTTCTGTTATATGTTCCTTGGGCTCTTGAATATGTATCAGTGGGAATGCAATGTTCCATGTGTATCAGTCAGATCAGGCTTGTCACTCATGTAATTCAGATTCCGGTAGCCACGTTGAATAAAAGCAGAAGTAGGTGAAATTACCTGTAATATATTTTATTTTAACACACCCCAAATATTATCATTTCCGTGTGTCATCAACATGATAAAACCTAATGAAATAGTTCACTGCCGGGGTCCAGCCCCGGCTGATCCAGGGTATTCGAAGGAGAGACGGCTAGGCGACCTATTCAAATGTTAATTAGAGATAATAAAGAGGAATAGAATGAGGATAGCTCAGTAGGAAAATTCAGTGGAGAAAAGAAGCTGAGTGGCTTGGTTTACGCGGAAAATCAATATAACCCGTGACACCAGGTTAGCTCTGACCACGGAGGCCACAGGCGCCCTCTCGAATAGCGGAAGGTGCCCCACCTTAGACACCTTCTCGAGTGGGTCTTAGAAGCCCAGGCAAATAAATGGTCGCAGAGGACATCCACGCTCCAGATGGACACTCAGCTGGAAGTTAAAGGGAAGAATGACATGGGGAGACCAAGCGTTGGTGAGCAAGGCCCATAGCTTTATTTTCAACAGGGGCTTTTATACCCTAAGTTACACATAGAGGACAATAGGGGATGCAAAATCAGCAGTCTTTGATGCTTATCAAAAACCAGGGTTTCTTTCCTGCAGATTTATCGTATACAAATGGTTTAGGTGATTTACATCATCTTCTGGCCAGAGGCCTATTAACATTTCATGACTCTTGACAAGCACTTATCAACAAAGACTTATTTTCTCTAAGAGTAGTTATTTTAAGGTTTGGCGCCATCTTCCGAAGATAAGATTACGTTCCTATAGGGTGGATGTGTAATGGGTTTACAAAGGAAAGAATTTAGTACCTTAAGGGTCTAAAGTTACTAACACCAGGCCACTACTTATTTTTTCTACATACCAACTATATTAATTAATGCACATTCAAGGATACAATTCAGGGGATGTGAAAACTTGGCAACAAACATTGGCTCATCAATGAAATCTTTTACTAGTTTTATTCTGACAGTTTCTAATTCTCTGAGAGGCTCTAAGCTATTTGAATATCTTAAGCTTCCCGTGCCTCTGGAGGCTGGGAGACTGTAAACAATCGTATGCATAGCTGTAGGTGTCCGGGTAAACTTGTCAGGCGAGTTAGAGAGCCATCTGAGGGGTTTGGATTTAAACACTCCTAATTGCCCAGGAACTTTATTAATTGGAGCTGTAAGTTAACTCTTTGACAGAGAGAGTGAGATGGTGGTGGGGGACAGCCCCCAGTAAAGTCAGAGGTGAGAGCACAAAGCAATAAAGTAGGCAGACTCTGGTTTTTTGGGGGGCACTCCCGAGGCTCGATCCCGCCTTTGCGTATGCCGAGCCCCCTTCCTCATGACCTTTGTCACGAGTGGAATGTCTCTCGCCGGCTCCCGGCAGTTCACGTTCTTTTTTTCACGCTAAGTCTTTAAAATCCAGTGTGTGTTTCATGCCTGCAGCGTATCTGATTGTAGAGCAGCCACATTTCAGGTACTTCATGGCTGCAGGTGACTACATACCAGGGGGCCCAGTTCCACGAGAGATGTGTCTTTAACATCTCCCACTGGGATTATGAACTCGGCTGTTACTCCTTTTCTATTTCTGTTGGTTTTTATGTATTGATATTTTGAAGTTATGTTATTAGGTACATTCAAATTTAGAATCCTCATCTTCTTGCTAGACTGAACTTGTATCAGTATGAGATGCTTCTTTTTATCGCTAGAAATGCTTCTTTTTTAGAGACTATTTGACAGTGATATTGCCACATCGGTTTTCTGTCCTTGTTGGCCTGGGTATCTTTTAGGTTCACCTGTCTAAAAGATATTCCATCTTAACATGTAGCTCTGTGAATAGTGTGTAGTTTTCATTGGAATCAGTTTGACACTTTATCTTTTAATGAGAGTATTTGCTCTGTTTATAATGTTGATATTCAGTGTGTAGACACCATGTTGCTGTGTGTTTTCTGTTTGTCCCACCTAGTCTGTGTTCTTTGCTCTTGCCTTCTTTTAGAAGTTTGAAATGTTTCTCTAGTTCTGTGCTCCTCTGTCAGATTGTTGGGTGCACATTCAGAGACACAGCGTGTGTTTTACATTGAAGTCTAACTTAGTACTTTTACTGCCTCCCTGACACGACTGTTTCCTCCTTGTCACTGTTACACTTTGAACTGTTAGATATATATTTGGCGTTAACATCATTGTTTTGTAAAGTTAGTATTTACCCTCACAGTTACCTCATTGTTGGTCTCTACTTGTTTTTTATATTTCCATCAGAGACTACTTTTTTTTTTTCCCCAAAGCACTGCCTTAATATTTTTTTAGTGCATGTGTGTGGGTGATGAGTTGTCTCATTTCCATTTGCCCTAAAAGTCTTTATTTTGCTTTCATTTTCAAAGAGTGTTTTTCTTGGGTATAGAATTCCAGGTTGGTGGTTATTTGTTTTTCAGCATTTTACAGATGCCAGTCCATTATTTTCTGACTTCCTTGCTCTTGGAAAGTCAGCTCTCAGTGTTGCTCTGCCATTAAAAGCCACACCATTTTTCCTCTGAGCACTTGAACATGTTCTTCTAGCCTTAGGCACCCACAGAGCTGCTGAAACCAATGGGTGATTTTCATTTTTGAGTCAGTGGTCTGAGTCTTGAACCAAATCTTGCCACTGTCCCTGTCAGCCAGTTCAGTCGCTCAGTATCTGCCCCGTTGCGACCCCATGGACTGCAGCACACCAGGCTTCTCTGTCCATCACCAACTCCGGAGTTTGCTCAGGCTCATGACCATCAAGTCGGTGATGCCATCCAACCATCTCATCCTCTGTTGTCCCCTTCTCCTCCTGCCCTCAGCCTTCCCCAGCATCAGGTTCTTTTCCAATGAGTCAGTTCTTCGCATCAGGTGGCCAAAGTATTGGAGCTTCGGCATCGGTCTTTGCAGTGAATATTCAGGTCTGATTTGCTTTAGGAGTGACTTGTTGGCTCTCCTGGCAGTCCAAGGGGCTCTCAAGAGTCTTCTCCAACTCCCCAGTTCAGAAGCATTGATTCTTCGGCATTCAGCCTTCTTCATGGGGCAACTCTTACGTCCATACCTGACTACTGGAAAAACCATAGCTTTGACTCAGTGAACCTTTGTCGGCAAAGTAATGTCTCTGCTTTTTAATATGCTGTCTAGGTTTGTCATAGGTTTCCTTCCAAGAAGCAAGCATCTCTTAATTTCACCATCTGCAGTAATTTTGGAGCCCAAGAAAATAAAGTCTGTCACTGTTTCCATTGTTTCTCCATTTATTTGCCATGAAGTGATGGGGCCGGATGCCATGATTTTCATTTTTTGAATGTTGAGTTTTATGCCAGCTTTTTCACTCTCCTCTTTCACTTTCATTAAGAGGCTCTTTAGTTTCAACCCCTGGAGGCATTTCTTATTCCCCTTTCTGTCTTTTCTCCACCATGAGAGTCCCCATTTATACTTTTTAACAACGTAGTTTAACAAGGGGCTCCTTCAATATATTCTATCCTTTTTTTCTCTCTCTCTTATATATATTTTTACCTGACCAATCCTTCAGTTCACTGATCCTCTCTTCAGCTACGTCCAATTTGATGTTAAGCCCAGAGACTGAGTTCTTAAATTCAGTCACTGTTATTGTAAAGTTCTAGAGTTGGTTTTGATTCTCAGAAATTTTTCCTTTTGTCAAGTATATTTTTGAACAGGTGACATTTGCATCTGATACCTCTAGCACACTTCTGATATGCTGATATACATCTGATACCTCTGGATCTGGTTCAGCTCTTTTTCTCTTGGTCCTGTTTGTTGTTACACCCTTTTTTGCTTCTTTGGTTGCATGTTGGACATTATGTTTGGAAAACCCTAGAGGTTCTGAGTGATGCTGCCTTCTCCAGAGTTTCCTCTGACACACACGTCCAGTGGGAACAGAGCTGTCTGTTCACTTAGGGCCTGAGGGACTTGAGGCTGGGGAGGGGGCGGTGTCCTTGTAAGCTCAGTCTCAGCAGCCTTCACCCACCTTCCACCACCACCCCAGGGAGGAGCTTTCCAGCGTCTCGGTCTGGAAGCCTGGGCTGCCCCATAGGGCGCCCCCCTTCTCGGCAGGTCCTGAAGTGGGGGGCTGCCCCCATCCGCGAGGCTGTGTAACAGAAGGTCCCGCCTGTGGGCACTTTTTCAGTGTTGCAACCCCAAGGCAAAGACCAAGACCAGGAAGAACTTGGCCTCGGCCCAAGTCCTGGAAGCAGAGTGGCCTGAGGTGAGAGCAGCCGGGGGCTGGGCCCGTCAGATTGGGCCTCACCCAGCGAAGCGTTGGGGTTGTGTTTCATTTTGTTAGCATGGTTGTGGGCCCTGCCGGCCAGGGCGCTTTGGCCTTAGTGGGCAGGATCGACCCCAGCAGGATTACCTTGTAAGAGGTTGTGCAGGTGCCACGTGGAGGATGGGCGGGGGGCCCCACAAGAAGGGAAACACTGGCTGGAGGAGTCACTGGGGCACGTGGACTAAGCTATAAAGTCAGTCCTTGAAGCAGAAAGGCTAAGCCCCTTAACGTCTCCCTTCTTCCAAAGAAAGGATACACTGGCTGGAGGAGTCTCTGGGCATGAGGATCGAGCTCGAGAGTCAGTCCTTGAAGCAGAAAGCCTAAGCCTGTTAATGTCTCCCATCTTACAAAGCACAGACCAGTGTGTCCAGTATTTTAATGATGGGTACCTACTGCTTACATGTATGACATACACCCTCATAGCTACACATGTCTACTACATGCCTCTTACAAGTGCTGGGCACTGTTCTGGGTGCTGGACACTCAGTATGTAGTAGGGGATACGTAGCCCAGGATTTTTTTATTTCTGCAAAGAAAAATAGAACGAAAGATTCCATGTGGTTCAGTTTGAGAAAGTTCACCATGTGGAGGGCCCCATGTGCACGCAAATTATGGTAAAATACATATAACATAAATTTAACATTTTAACCACTTGATTGAATGACTGGGTGGCTTCAGTGGAGTCAGGCTAACAGATGGCCCTGAGGTGCCATCCGCCTTTCTCCCAGAGGAACACTCCAAAGCTTGGTGGCCCTGTAGACCTTCCCTTTATTCTTCACTCTCCCCAGTGGCTCTAGGTCATTGGTCTGTGTGTCATTTAAGAACCTCTTTATCCACTTTGTTGTTAGATTTATGTTTTGGAAAGCTTCTCAGCCCTCCCTGGGTCTTGAGAAGGCAGGCTTGGATTCCAGGTGCTCCCTTGCCACGTGCCTGCCAGGTCGAGGTGGAGGCCGAAGGCTGGTCTGAGTTGTGGTGGTCTGTGTGGTCGTGGGGTCAGTGGACCGCCTCTTCTGTGGAGGGGCAAGGAGATCCTTTGTGTGGAGCCTGGAGAGACTTGACAGGGTCAGTCTTCACAGTCTCGCTCTCATTTTTAATTTATGTTTGCATTTAGTTTCTCATTTAACTGTTTTCTAGGAGTTTCCAACTGCTACTGAAGAACTAAAAATATGCAGGGAGCAGCTTCTTGAAAGATTAAGAAGAAATCACTGAGCTTAGAGTGGAAAGAAGCAATACCAGGGTCAGTAAGGGGATTCTCAAGTGTTGACATTTGCCCCACGGGGGGTCACCACTGGCCTCCGTTTTGGTGTCTTTAAACTCTGTCTGATTTTCAAGTCATTTTTCATACCTTCCCACTGAGCAGACCAGGGTGGATCAGTTCGGGATTCTCATACCTTGCTTCAAATTTATGATGAGAGCTAATGTAATTTTAGAACATTTGAGGGGGGAGTTCTCTTAACTTACATTTTTGTCCATGCTACACTTTGTGTGGGATCTTAGTTCCCTGATCAGGGATTAAAACCAATGACCCCTGCAGAAGTGTGGAGTCTTAACTACTGGGCCCCTGGGAAAGTCCACTCTAACTTTAGCTTGAACTGGCGGGATTCCGATGTGCCTTAGTATGCTTTCCGCTATAGGGTGAGTCTGAGAGGAGTTATTGGCCCTGAATCAAGCATGAGGTTGATGGTGCTCCTTTGGCCCTGCCCTGCAGCTGCTGCTGGAGCACCTGGAGTGCCTGGTTTCCTGGTATGTGCCGTCCCTCCAGATGACGGTGGGCAAGCAGCAGGCGCAGCTGCTGCTGGAGCTCCTGGAGTGCCTGGTTTCCTGGTATGTGCCGTCCCTCCAGATGACGGTGGGCATGCAGCAGGCGCAAATAGCAGCAAGCTAGCCAGCATTACCAGCGACGTGGAGGTGCTCAGGGCACCAAAATTGCTGTTTGAGCACCACAAGACCCTGGACGAGAAGGTACCAGCCACCCAACCATCCTGGATTTGTACACTTGCTGTCTTGTTAGGTGGATGATGCATGTATTTATGTAACTACTTGACTTTTGAGCTTCTTGAATTCTTGTATATATATTTTTTTCTGTAAGAAGTCAGAGTTTTATATAGTTAAAAAGCATTGCCTGTGTACATGCTCAGTCATGTCCAAATCTTTGTGACGCTGTGGACTGTAGCCCACCACGCTCCTCTCTTCATGGGGCTTCCCAGGCGTGAATACTGGAGTGGGTGTCCATCTTCCACTCCAGGCAATCTTCCCGACCCAGAGATCGAACCTGCCCTCTTGTATTGGCAAGCGGATTCTTTACCACTGAGCCACCTGGGAAACCCCCAGTTAAAAAGTATTCGTTGGCATGAATGTCTCAAGATTTATTATATTCTGTATATCAACTTGCAGTTAAAAACTGGGTAATAGAATTAATTTAGGATAACATTTTGTTCTCTCAAATTTAGAATTTAAAGCTGTTAACAAGCAGATTCTCTTGACGTTAAGATCAATGAGAGACATTAAAGGTATTCTGTGACAGTATCTATGTATTAGGGTGAGTATACACTAAGAAGTGTACTAACGTATATACACACATCAACACAAGGTGACTTGGCCCCTTTTATTTGAGTTGAGAGCGTGATTACAAGTAGCACTCGAAAGGTGTAGTTTGTTAGAAGAAGAATTAGGTGCCACACATAAAGAGGTAAGTTTGATCAGTCTTTGTGTAATTTCCGTGAAGGGTTTGTCATTTGAATCCTTTGATTTTAAAAAAGAATGAAAGCTGTAGTGGTGGGCATCAGATGTTATTTATCGTTCTGATTGAGAACCTGCCCACCTGGGTTATTTTAATGACTAGTAAACTAGACTTGTGGCTCAGAGCTGCAGGATCTCTTAAGTACCCCCTTTGTCCAGCAGAAGACAAATTCTGACTCTAATCACCTGGTGGTATTCGGGATGGATAGCATCACCATGTATTTTCTTTATATGTTGCATTTTCAGTTTAGACTTGAATATTTCCAGGTGTTTTGCTGTCTTTACTTATTTCTTTACTCTAATTCAACTTTTTGGTTTTAGCAGATGATTCTTAAAGAGGAGAATAACCAGGAAAAGCTACTAACGCACAGGGTGCTAGATGTAAATCATGAGCAAGAAAACATGCCAAGCGCCAATGGAAAGGCAAGTCCTTGGTCTCACCCTCTGTCTGGTTCTTGTCTTACCATCCAGTCTGTGTGGGGCTGTCGGGACCTCTCACCAACATACCATGTAGGTCTGAGTGGCTGTGAGGGTCTTGTGAGCTCCCAGAGCGCAGAAGGCAGTTTTGACCTCACCGATTGCCCGGAAGTGCTGTGGTCCCTCCCTCTCAAAACAAGGCTGTCTAAGGCTTCCTTTCCCCCTTAGAGACCCTCTAAGCCACGAGGAGGACCTGGCTAAGGTGATCAACCTCCAGGAAGTCATAGACAAGCAGGAGCAGAGCCAGATGGAGGAGCGCCTGGCAGCCCTCTTTGCCCATGTGACAGAGCTGAAGGAGGACCTGGACACGGCCAGGAAGGACCTCCTCAAGTCCGAGGACGTGAACAGGAAACTGCAGCAGGATGTTCACGAAGTAACTGACGGCAGCTGTGTCTGTTGTCCTGAGGTGGACTGTGGGTCCCTTGTTCCCCAGTGATCTCAGCCTTGGCATGGCTGCGTGAGCAAGAGCAGAGCTCTGGCGAGACCGCAACTGGCTGCCTCCCCGCCTCTGCGTTGAGATCTCTGGGGTAGAAGAGGCCTGGTCCAGGCAGTCCGTTGGCAGTGAACCAACATTAGGGCAGCCCTAGCGCTGTGCTGCACCCTGGGTGTGGACTCCTCATTTCTACAAGTTCTAGGGTGCCCAGTGTGTTCCTTTTCTAAAAATTCATTCATCCATTCATTCATTTATTGGCGTATAGTTGCTTTACACTGCTGTGTCAATTTCTGCTGTACAGCAAAGTGAATCAGTCATCTATCTATCTATCTATCTATCTATCTATCTACGTATCTCCCTCTCTTTTAGATTTCCTGCCCATTTACTTCACCACAGAGCACTGAGTAGATTTCCCTGTGCTATGCACTAGGTCCTTACTCGTTGACTTTATGTGTAGTATCGGTGCTGTATATATGTCAACCTGAGTCTCCCGGTTCATCCTCCCCCACCCCCACCCCCACCCCTCTGCAACTCCCTGTCAAATGTGTTCCTGATGATGCTGAAATTTCCTTCTGATTCACTCAGGCGAGTCTGGTGACGTCTGTGGAGCCCGTTCTCTCGGAGAGATGGGAGCATGCTGTGTGGGCTCTGCTGAGGCAGCTTGCCTGGCCATCTTCTCTAGTTTTCTGAGGTTCCGCTCCTTGAAGGGATGTGTGACAGTGATACCGGCGGCCAGACAAGTCAAGTGGCATTTGCTCACCCTCAGATCCTCAGGCCCGAGCTGTGTGACCATGTGGAATCATGATGTTTCTGGCGGTCGTGTCTGCGGGTGTCATGATTTATGAGAAACTACCTATAACGGTCACTGTGAAAACAGAAGAGTGCTGGGGGTTCAGGCCTCTTCCTGTGAGCCTCGCCTCTCCTCTGTGCACAGACAGACAGCGCCCACCCTGCCCACCCCTCCCCCGTGAGACCATCTCAGAGAGAACCCCTCCAACATGTGGTACAGCAAGTGTCCTTGTTTAGTAGCTTGGTGTGAGTAATTCTGTGTGAGAACTCAAAACAGAAATATTTGCACAGGTTTGTATAAGCTATTCACACTACTCTTTGGCAACAGGAGATTAGGTGGCAGAGTTTAATACATACAGAATTCTGGGAAAAGCGTTTTTAAGACCTTTCACTTTTAATGTTAGGACTTTGCCCACATTGGTTACTTAATGACCAGGGAGGGACCTGAAATGGATTTTGAACTGGCGCACAGGAGTTGTACCAGCAGCAAGTTCTGGTCCTGGTTTGAGCGTTTCATACATATGGTGTAACTCTGCTTTAGAAGAACTAGGCTTGAGAAATCTGCGCCCAGTTGTGTTACACTTTGATCTGCTTGCCTCATTCACAAGCCAGGTGATTCCTCCCACCGTAGTCAAGGACAAGTCATGTCTCAGTCTCCATTCACGTAAAAAAGACTACAGGTTATTAACCTTCTGCGACTCTTAAGAAATAGCACTGTCACAGTCTGTCAGGCCCCTCAAATGAATACGCTCAAATATCAACTTGTCGCCCCCCCCACCCCCAGCTCCAAACCTCTGCCTGTGCTTTTGAGTGTTGTCAATCCTGTGACTACCACTCCGTGGTACCATGTTTGACCCTAAGGAACAATGTTTGTCTATTCTCTCTCGCTGGCCACGAAGCTACAGGCTCCTTGAGGTGCGACCATGAGCAATACCCAGTCATACTGTCCACACACCAGACAGGCCCTTGTCACACTTGACAGCGCTGAGGGGAGCTGCTTGGGGGAGCGGCCTACCCATGGTGGAAGGGAGCCCCTCGTAGCCTCGTCTGGTCCAGTTCGGCTCTCAGGGTTTCCAGGCTGGTCCTATGAAACAGCAAATGACACAGCCTGCACTGCTTGCTTTCTGGATGTAAAATGACTTGCACCAAAATGTGCAGAACAGGTTACAGGAGTAGTTATCAACTCCAAATATTTTCATTGTGAGAAAATATTCTCTAAGTGTCCCATAGCAAATAGAAGCACTCAGAACAATAGTAAACCCTATAAACCATAATGAATAAGAAGTTCCATCTCAGGTGTAGAAAAGCTTCTGGAGGAAACACGGCAAGCCATTAACAATGATGAAGTCTGTAGAGAGAAGCTGGACTTGGGGCGGGGGTTCGGGTAGGGGGGCAGGACTCACTCTATTGCCCTCACTCCTCTCATTGCTTTAAACTGTATCCATGGAGCTCACCTGCATTCCTGGGCATTCCTCACATTCATTCCTCTACACCCCCCTTCTTCACGGGGTAAAACAAGTCAAACGGGCCAAGTTTCTGAGTCACTTGACTCAACCTGGCAGCTCTGTGCTGTCGGCCACGGCAGTCACTCGCCTCGTGCAGCCCCTGAGCACGTGAGACAGGCTGGTGCAAACCTCGATGAGGAAATCACACAGGATTTCAAGACTCGTAGTGAAAAAAGGACGTCAAATAGCCTGTTGGTTTTTAAGAAAGTTTAGATTGCATATGTGGCTCATATTATCTTTCTAACGGACAGCACAGTCCACGTGAAAGGCTCACGCTTTGTCTCAGCTTTCGGGTGAACCCAGAAAGGACTACTCAGAATTCTGAACCACACACAAACAGAATTTAGCCACACACTCTAAATCCATCTACAATGCAAACACATTCAGTGTTCAAAGCCAGAAATGCTATACGTGTTACAGCAGTGGATTAGCCATAAGGAAAATGTAACTCGACATCTGCTAAGCATCTTTAGTGACTGGAACAACGAACCCAGCTCAATTCAGCTCTTAGCAAATTTCTAAACGATTTAGAGATTTATGTAGCTTGTTGTTTTGCATTTCTTCTAATTGCTTTTTAGCATTTTCAGCTTCCCATAGGAGAGAATTCTGAAAAAGATACAAACAGCTTTAGTGTCCATTCTTAACGGACGTTGCATGGACTGTGGGATGGCTACTCTTCTGTCTGAAAGCATAAAGCACCTCGGGATGAGTGGCGGACCTCGCGCCCAGAGTGAAGTGCCAGCACGAGGCTGGATGACAACTTTTAACATCAACTTGTACGCAGACAATCTCCTCCTTCCCCGACTGATCTTCTAGATACAAGGAGGCCAGGTCCCGGGAGAAGTGAAACTGCTTATAGCTTTTTGCAGTTCAGTGGTCACTCAGGAAACTGGCGCAGGTTTCACATGCCAAATTCAAACCTGAGACAAAACTATCCCACCTCAGGGCCAGCCCACAGGTCAGGGTGAAGTGAGGGGACCACACTGTGTGGTCTCTAGTGAGGTGTGTGTTTCATCTTGGGTTTTGTGGGGGGAAAACATGCCACAGAACTTGTAGTGACCATTGGTCTCTCTCAGACAATCGTTGCCCAAACGCCAACCTCAGGGAAGGTTCTGGGCCTTATCTTTAGGGCACTGGTGCAGCTGGGACAGGTTTTCACCGAACCTGAACCAGAGTGTTGCCCACTGAGCTGCTCTGGTGGAGGTTCTCAGCCATTTTTCAAAGCAAATGAAAAGAGAGAAGGCTGGAGTTGGAATATGAGAATACTTGCTTTTAGTTGATTCAGTCTTTTCTATCACTTTATGTAAAAGATCCTGAACTAAACTTATTGATTTGACTGTGTCAGGCCTTAGCTTAGCTGCGTCATGCGGGATTCCTTTGTCGCGGTTGCCACGTGGTCTGTGGGATCTTAGCTCCCCAACCAGCCATTGAACCTGCGTCCCTGACCTTGCAAGGCAGACTCTCAGTCACTGGACTGCCAGCAAAGCCCCAGAAGTAAACTTCTAAGAAAGAAACGAAAGGGTGAGGGTGGACCTAGAAGAAAGTTCTAGCATGGTGGCTGGTAACACTGGGGCCATCAGTGGATCCGGCTCTCTGGTGCTTTCTGTAAAGGTTGCAGGCACACATCTATGTCTGTTCCTTTACACACTGCCTGTGGATGCTGTCACGCTTATTCACTAGCATGAAATGCTGCTACTCAATTATTCATACCAGTAAAGACATTCACTCCGGGGCCCTCTATGGGAAGAGTTTTCCAACTGCTATCCTGGAGATTTCCCACACACAGACCAGGCCAGGCCAGGCCAGGCCAGGCCAGATGCGCCTCTTTCTAAAGAGGCCGTGGGGCTGGCTCACCTTATCCTCCAAAGCTGCCATTCTCTCCTTCAGATGAAGCTGAAGCTTCTCATCTGATTCGGATAGAAGCTTATCCACGGTATCTGATAAGTGTTTATTGTGCTCTTCATTTTTAATCTCTGCATCGCCCAAAACAGGAAAAACACAAACTCATAAACTTCAAGAGCAAATATGGTCTTTCTTTTAAAACACCAGGGAGCCGTGACGTGAGCGGCCTATGTCCTGGTTCCCGAGGTGGTCCCCTCCCATGGCCACCTCTGGTGGGCTCTTAAGCATCACCAGAGCAGACAGGCAGGTGCAGAGGGAGGCAGGGACTTCACTTGTCAAAGGTCACTCCCAATGCTTCTCTTTGGCAGAGCACCTGGTGGACCTTACTGTCACCAGACATTACTCGTCACAGGGGCTTGGGGAGCAAGCAGATTTACACTCAGAAACAAACAGACTTTAAAGGGGATCAGCTTACACACATGTTGGTGGAGGAATTTCCCAGTATACAAACAGAAGCTTGAGTCTGGATTAAGGGGGTAAAATGAATTCAATTTATAAAGCAAAAGGTGAGAAAATTCATTTTGGAAAAAAAGCCAGTGGAGATAGGCTTTCACATATTTTTCTTTACATGCAACATCACTTGAATTCTTTGAAATAATTGCTGTTGTTCAGTTGCTCAGTCATGTCTGACCCTTTGTGACCCCATGCACTGCAGCACGCCAGGCTTCCCTGTCCTTCACTATTTCCCAGAAGTTGCTCAAACTCATGTCCATCGAGTCAGTGATGCCATCCAACCATCTCGTCCTCTGTCGCACCTTCTCCTCCTGCCTTCGCTCTTTCCCAGCATCAGGATCTTTTCCAAGGAGTGTGTTCTTCACATCAGGTGCCCAAGTATTGAATCTGCAGCTTCAGCATCAGTCCTTCCAATGAATATTCAGGACTGATTTCCTTTAGGATTCATTGGTTTGATTGCCATACAGTCCAGGGGACTCTCAAGAGTCTTTTCCAACACCTCAGTTGAAAAGCATCAATTCTTTGATGCTCAGCCTTCTTCACGGTCCAACTCTCACATCCATACATGACTACTGGAAAATCCGTTTCTTTAAGTAGGTGGACCTTTGATGGCAAAATAATGATCTTAGTTTTTTTTTTAATGTTCAGTTTAAAGCCATCTTTTTCACTCTTTTTCACCTTCATCAAGAGGCTCTTCATCAAGGTCCTCGTGGCTTTCTGCCATAAGGGTGGTGTTATCTGCATATCTGAGGTTAATGATATTTCTCCTGATCATCTTGATTCTAGCTTTTTCTTCATCCAGTCCAGCATTTCTCATGATGTACTCTGGATGTAAGTTAAATAAGGAGGACGATAATATACAGCCTTGACTTACTCCTTTCCTGATTTTGAACCCGTCTGTTGTTCCATATCCAGTTCTATCTGTTGCTTCTTGACCTGCATACAAATTTCTTAGGAGGCAGGTCAGGTGGTCTGGTATTCCCATCTCTTGATGAATTTTCCACAGTTTTTTTGTGATACACACAGTCAAAGGCTCTGGTGTAGTCAATTAAGCAGAAGTATGTGCTTTTCTGTAAGTCTCTTGCTTTTTCAATGACCCAACGTATGTTGGAAATTTGATCTCTGATTCCTCTGCCTTTTCTAAATCCAGCTTGAACATCTGGAAGTTCATAGTTCACATACTACTGAAACCTGCCTTGGAGAATTTTGAGCATTACTTTGCCACCGTGTGAGATGAATGCAATTGTGCAGTAGTTTGAGCATTCTTTGTCATTGCCTTTCTTTGGGATTGGAATGAAAACGGACCTTTTCCAGTCCGGTGGCCACTGCTGAGTTTTCCAAATTTGTTGGCATATTGAGTTCAGCACTTTCACAGCATCATCTTTCAGGATTTGAAATAGCTCAACTGGAATTCCATCACCTCCACTAGCTTTGTTTGTAGTGATGCTTCCTAAGGCCCACTTGACTTCACACTCCAGGATGTCTGGCTCTAGGTGAGTGATCACACCATCGTGAATATCTTGGTTGTGAAGATCTTTTTTGTACAGTTCTTCTGTGTATTCTTGCCACCTCTTCTTAATATCTTCTTCTTTTGTTAGGTCTATACCATGTCTGTCCTTTACTGTGCTATCTTTGCAGGAAAAGTTCCCTTGGTGTCTCTAATTTTCTTGGAGAGATCTCTAGTCTTTCCCATTCTATTGCTTTCCTCTATTTCTTAGGATTGATCACTGAGGAAGGCTTTCTTATCTCTCCTTGCTATTCTTTGGAACTCTGCATTCAAATGGGTATATCTTTCCTTTTCTCTTTGCCTTTCGCTTCTCTTCTTTTCACAGCTATTTGTGTGGCCTCCTCAGAAAACCATTTTGCCTTTTTTGCATTTCTTTTTTTGGGGGGATGGTCTTGATGATCGTTTCCTGTACAATGTCACCAACTTCCGCCCATAATTCTTCAGGCATTCTATCAGATTTATTCCCTTGAATCTCTTTTATCACTTCCACTACATAACTGTAAGGGATTTGATTTAGGTCATACCTGAATTGTCTAGTGGTTTTCCCGACTTTCTTCAATAGAAGTCTGAATTTAGCAATAAAGAGTTCACGATCTGAGCCACAGTCAGCTTCCGGTCTTGTTTTTGCTGACTGTATAGAGCTTCTCTATCTTTGGCTGCAAAGAGTATAATCTGTCTGATTGTGGTGTTGACCATCTGGTGATGTCCATGTGTAGAGTCTTCTCCTGTGTTGTTGGAAGAGGGTGTTTGCTATGACCAGCGTGTTCTCCTGGCAAAACTCTATTAGTCTATGCCCTGCTTCATTCTGTACTCCAAGGCTAAATTTGCTGTTACTCCAGCTATTTCTTGACAAATTAAGGTGCGTGAGTGTAAAGTCACTTCATTCGTGTCCCACTCTGTGCGACCCTATGTGCTGTAGCCTGCCAGGCTCCTCTATCCATGGTATTCTCCAGGCAAGAACAATGGAGTGGATTGCCATGCCCTCCTCCAGGGGATCTTCCTGACCCTCATAGTGGCACCTGTGAAGCTGCACAAATTAGGGGGGGGGGTCATATGTATTTTCATTTTGTAATCTATGGCTTTGTACTATTAAAAGACTCTTAGTTCTTGGAGGATCTCTTCAGTATTGAAATGTTGCTGCGATGAGCTGTGACAGATGCCAGGATTCTTGGCCTCTGGAGGAAAGGAATTCGATCCAGGGCCAGTGATGAGGCTTGATTGCTCAGAGCTTTTTATATATAAAGTTTTATATATATAAAGTTTATATATATATATATATATATATAAAGCTTTTTATATATAAAGTTATAAATAAAGTTTTATTAAAGTATAAAGGAGATAGAGAAAGCTTCTGATGTATGTCGGGAGCCACCATGAGAGATCCCAACCATGACAAACGTCATGTGGAGAGGACCTGACAGACAAAGGCGAAACAGGACTCAAGGGATTCCCTGGATCTGCTCCAGCATCTACCCCAAAACTAAAATCTGTCTGTCTACTGTTTATTATATTATGCTTTTCACCAACTTTTTTGACATTTACAGGGGGCTATCCCTGACCACCTTTTTCTGAAACAAATCAACTTAAGGCTCTAGTTACTAAGTCTCCTGGGCTTGAAAGGAACATTTTTACTTTAACCCCTCTGTTACTATTTTAGCTTGTTTGGCAGGTTTATCCACATTCTTACAACTAATGCACATGATTGTTCACAACACCCCAAGCATAACCTTCGAGCGATAAAAAAGCTTTATTAAAATAATACTGCATTGTTGAGCCAATGTTTGCTGCTGAGTTTCCTTGTCCTTTACCCAATGTGTGCCTGGGAGTACATTAACAAAAATAGTTGGTATGCAAGAAAAACAAGCAGTAGCCTTGGCATTAGCAACAGAAAACCCTTGAGTTGGTAAGTTCTTTCTTTGTTGTAACCCACTGTGCCTTTGTTCCATAAGAATGTATCTCTGTTTCTTGAGGGGGACTGCAGACTAAAAAGATAAAGGGAAAACAGGTTTTCTGGGCGACCAACCTTTATCACAAAAGAGTTACAAAATGTTAACAGGCCACAGGGCCAGAAGATGGTGTGCACAACATAAGACCCTTGTTTATAAAAAGCTATGCAAAAAATGTCCTGCTTTTGATAAGGGTGAAACTGATGTAATGTTGAGCTGACTCGATATAACTCTGTATCTTTCACTTCTGGAAATGTGTAACTTAGGGTATAAAAGCTCCTTTTGAAAATAAAGCTACAGACCCGGCTTCATCAGAGCTTGGTCTCCCTGTGTCATTTTTTTTTTTTCCTTTTCACTCTTTTTTTCTCTCTGTTCTTTTTTTAGGATGACTACTTAAAACACAGGGGCTCTCTGTTCACTTTTTGCCTGGGCTTCTAAGACCCTATCGGGAAGGCGCCCTGCGTCTTCACCAGGGAGAGGGCATCCTGCGTCCTAACCCCATCTGAGAGGGCGCCTGCAGACTCCGTGAACAGAACAAGTTCTGTGTCAAGAACTTTATTGGCTTTCTGTGTAAACCAAGGAAGATTAAGCCTATTTTTTTCCCCTTTTATCTCTCTTCTTTACTTTCTCCATTTGCCGACACCGTTCTCCTGAGAGAATCCCTGGATCCAACTGGGGCTGGACCCCGCAAAGTGGCACCCGAAACAGGGTCCCGAAGGTAAGTCTCCCCCATTGTACAGTTTTTTGGACGGCTAGGACCCCACTCAGGATGCCGCAGACCCCCCTGCATAAAATAGGTAGAGTAAAAAACAGTGGGAAGTAAAAATCTTTTTGACGAAGAGGTAAAAAAGATAATTTTCTGATACGGGTAACAGTGAGTCAAAAGAATGACAACTCTTTATAGGAGTAATCTTACAACTGTTAAACAAAAGAGGAATTAAGTTTAAGAAAGCTAATGTTCAATCGTTTTTACATTTGTACAAGAGCAATGTCCTTGGTTTCCAAAAGAGGGCACTGTTAACCTAGATATCTGGGAAAAGGTAGGGAAGCCCCTAAAAACTTACTACACTTTACATGGCCCAGAAAAGGTCCCCACTGACACCTTTTCTCTTTGAAATATGATTAGAGACGCTTTAGACCCTGCTCATGAATCTGGTTAATCCACTACATTAATTGCCAACGTGATTTAGTAATAAAATATATAAATAATTTACATTAATTTATTAAAATGTATTGTTATTATTTTGTAATTAAATAATATAATTTTAATATTAATAAGTGTTTATGAATCTAATAATATATAAATGTATTACATTTATTAAATAATGCTATTATTACATTATTATATATATATTCATTATACTTATGTATATACATATACATTATATATGATTAATATTTAATAATAGCTATGAATTACATTGTAATCATTTACATTACATACATAATATTACAAAAATTTATTGTAAATACTTATATTTACAGTATATTACTTTAATTAATTAAAATGTACAATTATATAAATACATATATTTATGACAATGCATAAATAATTATAAATTATTAATAAAAGCAATTTGTTAATTGTTTATAATTAATATACTTCACCTCAAGATGAAAAAGATTTAAAAGAGGCAGCAGCCCGATACCATTCTAATAAAGATTGGTCTTTTTAAGCTAAAAATGCTCCTAAGAGCTTAAGAGAAACATCCCCAATCAGACCATCCATAAGATTCAGTCACCAAACAGTTAAAAGATCTCCGGAACAGGGAAAGAGAAACATGGGCCAAAAAGGGTTCCTGTAGATGCTTTTGCTCTGTGGAATGTGATTAGAAATGTCCTGGACCCCCGTCATGAGGCTGTTAGAGAGCCTGTGGGGGAGGCTATGGCGGTGGATGGTGGTGGGTCTCCACTTTCTGCGCAGATCATATTTTTCTGCCATTGATGAAGAAAAGGAGGGAGACTGTGCTTTACCTCCTGAGAAAGGAGGGGGCTTACAGGGCACTGCAGCTGGGTGCCCTGGCGAGCCCCCTGCCCCTCTGCGCAAACCTTTAAAAACTTATCCACCACTTTCTGATTTAAGGCGATCGCCGCCGCCTCCGTTTGCGCCTCCCAGGGCCCTCCCAATCTCTGAATCGGGAGGCACCTAACAAGTCAAGAGTCTTCGGAATAGTGTTTTATGTAGTGGTATCCGAGCCAATAACGAAACTTGTAACAGTAGTGGCCTGGATTCTTCAAAAAAAAATGATAATAATCCTGCCTTTAAAAATCTGTCTTATCTCCTGGTAGGCCTTATCACACCTCATCACTGGACCTGGCTTTTCCCCCTCAGGCTTTCCTAGGTATTCTTGCTCATTTTTCATGTGAAACTTAGAATCAGTTTATCCTGAAAATCAGTCTGAATGGCTGTTAATTAGGATTGCATTAGATGTTAGACTAATGAGAAGTGACATTTATATGACATTCAATCTGATCATTAAGAACACTGCGTGTCTTCACAATGACCCAAGTGCTTGCATGTGTGTAGTTTCCTCCAAATGGTGTTGAAGTTTCCTTTATGTTCCCTCTGGAAACACTGGGCATCTATACTGGAGATGCGGCATGAACGCAGCAGACACAAATTCCTGCCCTTGGACTTTTGGCTACCTGAGGTCATGAAGATATTCCCCTATGTCATCTACCGGTTTTTCTTTCCTTTCCACTTAGGTTCACTATTCACTTGGAACTGACTTTTGTTGGATCGATTTTATTCCATCTAGATGGGCAGTTAATTAAGCAGCATTTACTTTAAATCTACTTGCCTGCTCACTGGTACTGAGTCAGTGAGTGAATGAATGAAAGTCACTTAGTCGTGTCTGACTCTTTTCAACCACCTGGACTGTACACTCCATGGAATTCTCTAGGCCAGAATACTGGAGTGGGTAGCCTATCCCTTCTCTAGCGGATCTTCCCAAGCCAGGAATCGAACTGGGGTCTCCTACATGGCATGCAGATTCTTGACCATCTGAGCTATCAGGGAAGTCACTGGTACCAGTAGTGTAGTAAAGCAAGTACTCGTGTATGGGCAGAACTAGATATGTCTCAAAGACAGAATCAACTTTGTTTTCTTCAATTCATGTCTGGAGCTGGTGGAAGGAAGGAGCCAAGAATGGAATCGTTGTTTGGGCCGGAGAAACAGTAAGCAGTGACTACTATGGGGGGAGGTGTGGGGGTGGGGGCACCTGCAGGAACAGAGTAGAGGCGGAAAGTCATGGCTGTGGCCCTGCTGATACTGAGGCAGATCTTAGACTTCAGAATGAAGGTGGGAGGTAGGCAGGTGGAGATGAAAGTATCAAGTTATATCTCTGAGCACCATTCCCTTTACAAAATTAGTTCTCTGAAAGCAAAAAAGTATTAAGATCCTCCATGTAGTCAAAAATCTGTGTACACTTTACAGTCAGCCCTCTATAACCTCGGTTTAATGTCTGTGGATTCAAAAACCATGGGACATGCCATAGATATATTTATTGAAAAAAATACAGGTGTAAGTGGACCTGTGCAGTTCAAATCTGTGTTGTTTGAGGGGTAACTGTGTTTGTAAAGCATTTTGCTTATCCATTGCCCATGGATGAACGTTTGGGTTGCATCTCCCTTTTGTCTGTTGTGAATGGTGCTGGTATGAATATTCGTGTACAAGTGTCTGTTGGAGTCCCTACTGGCAATTCTTTGGGGTTTAGACCTAGAGTAGTTTTGTTTCAGGAAGGAGGACCCCTTCCGGGGCCCGAAACTGGGCTCTTGTCTAACACTCAGAAATGAATTGTCCAAGGAGACACATGTGCTGACAAAGCAAGAGATTTTATTGGGAAAGGGCACCCGGGTGGAGAGCAGTAGGGTAAGGGAACCCAGGAGAACTGCTCTGCCGCGTGGCTCGCAGTCTTGGGGTTTATGGTGATGGGATTAGTTTCTGGGTGGTCTTTGGCCAATCATTCTAATTCAGAGTCTTTCCTGGTGGCACACGCATCGCTCAGCCAAGATGGATGCTAGCGAGAGGGATTCTGGCAAGTGGACGGACACACGGTGTCTCCTTTTAACCCTTCCCGAACTCTTCCTGTTGGTGGTGGCTTATTAGTTTCGTATTCCTTATCAGGATCTCCTGTCATAAAACAACTCATGCAAATTGTTACTATGGTGCCTGGCCAGGGTGGGCAGTTTCAATTAGTGTGCTTCCCCTAACAGTTTTGCCAGCTCATAGGTCAATTTTAACTTTTTGAGGAATGTGTGAACTTTTTTCCACAGTGGCCACATCATCTTCCATTCTCCCCAGCAAGATACAGGGTTCCTGTGTCTCCACGTTCTCCCACCACTTGTTAATCCTGTGCACTCTTGTCATATTCTGTTGTTTCTGATCTTTACATTGAAGCTATCTTAGATGTGAGATAGTTTCTCATTGTGGTTTTAACTTGCATTTCTCTAGTGACAAATCATGTTAAGTATCATTTCATGACCTTAGTATAATCCACATGCAGTAAAATTTAAGGGTATAGTTTTATGATTTCTGACAGATAAATACACCCATGTACAGCCACCACAAGCAAGATACAGAATGTTTCCATCACCACAAATCTTCTCTTGTCCTTTTCCCAACCATTTTGATCAACACCAGGCAGCCAATGATTTGCTGGTTTCGAGAGATTAGATCTATTGTCTAGGATTTCATAAAAACCGGATCATGGGTTTGCATTTGTGTCAGACTTCTTTTGTTTGGCATAATAGGTTTTCTGTTGTTGCTTTTTGTTTGTTTTTAAATTTCCTTAATTTATTTCTAATAACCATCAGGACTTTTCCTGAAAAGGAAATGTCCCCATTTTTTACAACATTTATCAGAAATATATGGATACTATTTTATTTTTTATGCTGTCTGTGGCATTCGTAATTTTTCATTTTTTTTTTTTTTTAAATTTGGCTACGCTGGGTCTCAGTTGCAGTTTGTGGGATACAGTTCCCTGACTATGAATCAAATCTGGGCTCCCTGCTTTGGGAGTGCAGAGTCGTAGCACCAGGACCACCTATTTGTTTTCTCTCTTTTTTAAATTGTGTTATAGTCATTTTACAATGTTACATTATTCTCTGCTGTACAATGAAGTAAATCATTTATATGTGCATATATATCTGCTCCCCTTTGAGCTTCCCACCCACCCCCTCATTCCTCTTCTTTAGGTCAATGGAGAGCACCAAGCTGAGCTCCGTATATTAGACGGCTGCTCTCCACTAGCTGTCTGGTTAAAGACCTGAGGATTATTAGAAATAAATAAAGGAAATTTAAAAACAAACAAAAGCAACAACAGGAAACGTACATCCTAGCAGGGCATGCATGTCCCTGCTGGCCTCTCAGTTTGCCCCTCCTCCCTCCCCTGCTGCGTCGTCGAGGTCCTTCTCTGTGTCTGTGCCTCTATGTGGGCTCTGGAGATAAGAGCCTCAGCACCATTTTCCATATACGCTGTGCTTAGCTGCTCAATCCTGTTCATTCTGTTGCCTGCAAGGCTCCTCTGCCAAAGGGGATTCTCCACACAAGGATACTAGAGTGGGTTGCCATGCCCTTTTCCAGGGTGTCTTCCCAAACCAGGGATCAAACTCAGGTTTCCCACACTGCAGGCAGATTCTTTACTCTCTGAGCCACAAGGGAAGCCCAACAATAGTGGAACGGGTAGCTTATCCTTTCTTAGGGGATATTGCCAACCCAGGAATTGAACCAGGGTCTGAGGCATTACAGGAAGATTCTTTACCAGCTGAGCTACTATGGAAGCCTATAGATAGACAGATAAACATATAAATTCATATATACGAATATATATATATGTGTGTGTGTATATATATATATATATATATATATATATATGAAGATACAATATATGTTTTTGTTTTTCTGTCTCATTTCACTTTATGACTGACCGTCCATCCACATTTCTTCAGAGGACCCACTTTCATTCCTTTAATGCCTACATAATATCACACTGTATATATGTAGCACTCTCCCTTACCCATTTCGCAGTTGCTGGACATTTAGGTTGATTCCATGTCCTGCTGCTGCTAAGTCACTTCAGTCGTGTCTGATTCTGTGCAACCCCATAGACGGCAGCCCACCAGGTTCCCCCGTCTCTGGGATTCTCCAGGCAAGAATACTGGAGTGGGTTCCCATTTCCTTCTCCAATGCATGAAAGTGAAAAGTGAAAGTGAACTCACTCAGTCCTGTCTGGCTCTTCCTGTCCCCATGGACTGTAATCTACCAGGCTCCTGCATCCATGGGATTTTCCAGGCAAGAGTACTGGAGTGGGCTGCCATTTCCTTCTCCAGATTTCATGTCCTAGTTATTGTAAATAGGGCTGCAATGAACATGAGCGTGCATATGTCTTTTTGAATTATGGCAGTCTCAGCAAACCCAGTGGGATTACCGGGTGGTATGGTAGTTCTCTTTTCAGTTTTTTAAGGAACCTACATACTGCCCCCCAAAGTGGCTATGTCAATTTACATTCCCACCAACAATCCATGGGGTCACAAAGAGTCGGACATGACTGAGCGACTGAACTGAACTGAACTGAATAGTGATAGAATAGTGAGTGATGTTGAGATGCTGTTGTGTTTGGTATTCCATCCTATGACTTATTTATACAATGAGTAAGTACATTTGAATAGATTCTGATTGACCCTTTGCACTACATAAAGTGACAGGCTTCGACAAATGCATATTGACAGGTATCCATCCTAAACGATCACTTCCAATTCCCCACTCCGTGATCTGCTTATCATCTATGTAGCTTTACCTTTCCAAGAATGTCACAATGGGGTCATACTGGGTGCAGCCTTTTCAACTGGATTCTTTCACTTAGCCATGTGCATCTAAGGTTTATCCCTTTCAAGGGTTGATGTTTCATTCCTTTCCACTGTTGAGTGTTATTCCTTTGCATGTATATAGGAGGAAAATAAATTTCCCTCTCCCCTTCCAGGTTCTTGGTTGAGCCCTCCTTCTCCATCATTAAACACAAATTATCAGGAGAAAGAACTTTAATGAACATGTATACCTTTTGCATAGAGAGGAGATGCCAAGGAAAACTGAGTCCTCCCTGAAATGACCAAAGACTTCACCATAAATAGCTCTTCAACCCCAAACAGAAGAAAGACCTTGAGGGGAAGGCAGAGGCCATTTATGGCAGGTTATCATGCAAAGCACAGTAAACAAACAGATGATTGTTTGCAGATTTAAGTCCTGACTTCTTCACTGATAAGTGTTCCTTCCTTGAGATGTAATTATTCCTCTCCTAGGTTCAAAGGGGGACACCCTTACAAATGGAGATTTCTCTCATAAATGTAAATGTACCTCACAAAAGGGTAACCTCAGTCTTCCCTGGTGAGCTAGCTGCTAAAACTCTGCCTGCTAATGCGGTGGACACAGGTTCTATCCCTGATCCAGGAGTATCCCACATGCCTCAGAGCAGCTGAGCTCATGCACCACAACTACTGAGCCAGCGCTCTAGAGCTGGGGAGCCACAACTACTACATGCAGGCACCACAACTACTGAAGCCTGCACACCTAGAGCCCATGCTCTGCAACAAGAGCAGAACTAGCTCTCCACAACCAGAGAAAGCCCTCTCAAAGCAACGAAGACACAGCATGGCCATAAAGAAATGAACACATTTAAAAAAAAAATAGGGGGCAACCTCTACTCAGATTCTTTTATTATTATTATTATTTTAAATTAAACTAAACTAACTCATGTCAGACATAATTCGGGGTGGTGTGTTCTGGTCCCCTTGATATCTGTGTACACCAATTTGCTTGCACATTCATCTACTGAAAGATATCCTGATTTCTTCAAGTTTGTAGCCATTGTGAATAGAACTGCTGTGCAAAACTGCATCCTCGTTTGCATTTGGATGTACAATTTCAGAGCAACTGCGTAAATACTGAAAGCATGATTGTTGGATCCCAAGGTGAAACCTGTTGAGCTTTGGGGAAAACTACCAGACTGTCTCTCATGGGGGCTGTACATGCATTCCACCAGCAATGAGGAATTGCTGTTGTTCCTCACCCTCCAGCAATTAGTATTATCTTATATTTGGAGTTTAGCAGTCCTAAGAGGTGTGGTGTGATAGATCACGATTTTAATTTGTAATTCCCCGATTGTACATGATGGTGAGCCTGTGTGCTGTTTATTTTTAACAACTAAGGAAATTCTGACATGTGTTGCAAATTGAGTAAAGTTTGAAGTCATATGCCAAGTGAAACAAGCTAAACAGTAATGGACAAATAATCTATGATTCCACTGTGAGATGTCCAGATAAGTCCACTGCAAACACAAAGTAGAATAAGGCTGCCAGGGGATAAGGGGAGTTGGACCTGTTGGACTTGAACAAGGGCCAGTGACCGTGCACGATGATGGTGGTGGTCAGTCAGTCAGTCAGTCAGTTCAGTCGCTCAGTCGAATCTGACTCTGCGACCCCATGAATCACAGCACACCAGGCCTCCCTGTCCATCACCAACTCCTGGAGTTTACCCAAAGCATGTCCATTGAGTCAGTGATGCCATCTAACCATCTCACCCTCTGTGGTCCCCTTTTCCTCCAGCCTTCAATCTTTCCCAACATCAGGGTCTTTTCAAATGAGTCAGCTCTTCGCATCAGGTGGCCAAAATGTTGGAGTTTCAGCTTCCACATCAGTCCTTCCAATGAACACCCAGGACTGATTTCCTTTAGGGTGGACTGGTTGGATCTCCTTGTAGTCCAAGGGACACTCAAGAGTCTTCTCCAACACCACAGTTCAAAAGCATCAGTTTTTCTGCGCTCAGCATGAGACACAGGACACAGCCAGCAGTAACACCTTCTCACACAGATTTCCAGTCAGTGCCTGTCAACCTTCTACACCCTTGGTTTCTCTCCTTTGGGTCTGAGAGCTCAAGGCCTCATGAAATTGAGGTGTTCTCCTTCTCAGAAAATGGAACCTAGCACACAGCCCCATGCCTCATTCTGCCAGCCAAGGCTATCAGCTCCTCTTACTGAAGCGCCATGTGTCACACGTGTCCTATAGAAATCCTCAAATTAACAACAATGCCAACAAGAAGACCTAGGGTGGGGGAGGGCTGAGCTTAATGAAATTATCACCAGATGAACCAGACTGCCAGCTGCTAAGGTATGTGGCATCAACTTCCCACTGGCCTGACATCTTGGAGGTCATGCCCTCAAACTGGTGACAAGACACCTATGAGGGACACTCTGGCAACATGATCAGCAGGTAGTGAGACCTGCAGGGAAAAGTGGAAGTGGACAGAAGGTGGATCCTGCAGCAAGAGCAGGTTCTCCGAGTTGCTGTGCTTGGCATGTGCTACGCTTAGTTGCTCAGTCATGTCTGACTCTTTGAGACCCCATGAACTGTAGCCCTCCATGCTCCTCTATCCATGGGGATTCTCCAGGCAAGAATACTGGAGTAGGGGATCTTCCCAACCCAGGGATTGAACCCACATCTCCTGCATTGTAGGCAGATTCTTTTACCGTCCAAGCCTTCCCAGAAGAGAGATTGTAAATGGAACTGAGTAAAGGTCAGGTTATTTGACCAGAGACCAAGCCCTTGGCCTCTGAAAGCTCTTGAATTTTCATTTGCTTTGCTCTCACTACTGTTTCTTGACTTTCCAAGAACTTCAGAAGGTTAGGGGGTAGGGAGAGGAAAGCAGTGAATCATCAAGGAGAATTGTAGTCCTACAACTAAACTATGATCCTAAGATATTGTCTTATATCTTATATAAGACTTATATAGAAAGACTTCCACCTCCACGAACCCAACTCAGGAGATATTCAGAGTTTGAATGTTGCCAAAGAAATTTTCATTTCCTTCTTTCATATTGCATAATGCATCCTCCTTAATTTTCAGTCTCTAAAATCTAAATTAATGGGGACATCTGCTTCTAGCAAATGCAGTCAGTGTTGTCTTGCCACCACCAGTATGCAATCATAAAACCAAAAGAAGAAAAAGAGGAGTAAAAAGGACAACACGGCACAGCTTCCAGAAACCAGACCCTTTCCCAAACCACCCCCTTTCCACACCCATCTTGCTTCTTCCCATGTGTCGCAATCTGCTGTCATAATTCAACTGCAAATACACGTGTGTGCTCAGTCATTTCAGGCATGTCCGACTCAGTGCATCCCTATGGACTGTAGCCCACCAGGATTCTCTGTCCATGGGATTCTCCATGCAACAATACTGGAGTGGGTTGTCTTGCCCTCCTCCAGGCGATCTTCCTGACCTAGGGATCAAACTTTTATCCCTAGTCTTCGGTGTGTCCTAAATTGGCAGATGGGTTCTATACCACCAGAGTCACCTGGGAAGCACCCTGCTACAAATATACTTAACAGGAAATGCACTCCAGGCCTGTTTGGTCTCTCGTCAATCAAAAACCACCAAGATTTGGTCAGAACTGAAAAATTCAAACAATAAAATCTTTGTAAAGACAAACTACACTCAAGGAATCTGTATGCCCCCGACCAGTTCAGCCACAAACGACTCCAAAGGGGAGAGTCTAACTCTTTCTGGGGAGAGGGGTGCCCCACTCCCAGCCCGATGGTCGTTAGGTCCCCCAGCATGGCTTTTGCTCTAGGCCAAAGCTGTCCAGTGAAGTGTACTATGGACTACAAACTCAAGCTCCGTATAATACCTTAAATTTTCTAGTAACCACATTTAAAAACATAAAGAAGCAGATGAAATTAATTTTCAAATTATATTTTAATCCAGTAAACAAAAAGTATTATCATTTCAACATGTGATCAATATGTCACAAGTCATGGCTGGCGTGCAGGTAAGTCTGACCTTATTTTGATGACTAAATACATTCCTTTCTAAGACAAAGTGCCACTCCTAGGATGGGAAGCTAAAATGGGAACCCCTTTACCTTGGGAGTAAGCCTGTCAGGTAAAACACAAGACATCTAGTTAAATTTGGTTCTCAGTGAATAATTTTTTAGTATAAATACATCCCAAGTATTGCAGGAGATGGACTTCTACTAAAAAAAGAAAAAGAAAGTTTTCATTGTTTCCCAAAAATTCAAATTTAACTGGGATTCGTGTATTTCTGTTTGGTAAATCCAGCCACCTAAAAAGCATGATTAGAACGGATTCCTTCTTTAGCTAAAAGAGAGTACATCAGTGGTGAGTGAACACAGCTCTCTCCCATCAGGGCCAGAGTTAACGATCACGGGAGGATGACGTGTCATCAGGTGGCCAGTAGGGTTCAGAAGTGCAAACGTGCGTCTTCCTTGGCCCAGCACAGACCACAAGGTACTGACAACCCCACAAAAGACGAGGCGATAAAGGCAGAGGAGATGAAGGCAGAGGGAGAAAACATGGCCAGTTCAGGAAGCAGCAGAAGGTGATGGTGCCCAGGAGGTCACAGGCCAGCCTGCTGGGGAGTCTCACAGTTCAAGGTGTGAAGCGCTCTTCCCAGGGTTCAGTGGTGATCACACCTGCAGGAAGGTGCACAGCTAAGCAATAGGGGGTCACTGAAGCCCAGTGGCTACTCTGCTCCACCCTTGTTTCTTTTCCATGAAGTTTACAAAATATCTGTACATCCTGTACTCCCATGAACCTTGTACAAGACCTTGATCTTAATGCAGCATCTTCACCTTTCCAACCTGCTGTAGGATTTTCTTTATCAATCAAATTGTTCTTTATTTTTACTTTATGTACTAAGAACTCTCACAATGGGTGACGAGAGAGAAGTATCGTGTCCAACTTATTAGATATTCCTTAGTATCTTCCCAGTGAGAGTGGTGAAACATGCCCCCCAAATTCCTAAAATTCCTCAGAATTGCAGAACAGTAGTGCCTGGTTAAAGCTAAGGGGCACGGTGGGCCCAGAACCTTGGGGGAGATGTGTTTCAGGTTAATTTAGGATTGAGCATGTGTATGGCTTGGAGGAATGATTCAGAGCATCTCATACAGTAGATCAGGGTGGACCTTAAGAAACTCCAGTTTTAACCACTTCCCAGGTGATGCTAACACGGCTGGTCCAGTGATGACACTTTGAGAACCACTGACTTACACAAGGAGACAGCTTCCACAGAAACTGAAACGGCACTTTTTGAGACACTTACTCTATTTTATTCTGAGAGCTTCCTCACATGGAAAACCCAGATGCCAACTTGAAAATTAGCAGAGTAGCTCTTCCACAACTAAGGTTGTAAAGAAAAAACAATATGGAGATGCATTGGAAGGGAGAGATAGAGTCTAGTCAGGACCCATACTCCTGATGGGTGACCCAGAATTAGGAGGGGACATTACCAACTTGGTATCTTCCCTGGGAGGACATGCTGAGCACCTGAGCCCCGGTGACCTGAATGAGGAAGACAAGCCCCCATATCTTGATTTGAAACCAGCAGAGCTACGTCTGGGAGAGAGCTGGGGGCTGTGGTAAGCCAAGACCCCATGCTTAATAGGTTAGTGCCAAACTTACTGACGCTGAATGTTGCCGGTAATGATGCTCAATGTAGCCACAGGTCACATGGGAAAGAGAATTATATACTAATTTTAGGACACGTGCCAAAGGGGCAAGGATTTCTTGAAACTTTATCCAGGGATGAAATCACTTGACATTTAAAAAAATCCTCCCTGTACCCAGCTGTCCCAGTGCTAGAAGGAGACTTTTCTGACATTCCTCACTTACCTTGCTAGCACTGCTTGCCCTGCTATGTCTCTGTGTTCCCTGTGGAACAGACATACCCAGCCCAGCCACGTCCACAACGCTCCTCCAAAATGGCTTTGCCCTCAAGGGCCTGGATTCCCACACAATCGCCTCCTTTCCTACCATTCACGGTGGGTGGACTCAGCCGTGACTTGCATCCCCTCAAGGTGAGTCCCACTCCAGGTCAGCTCCAGCCAGAAGTACACCTGCAACTGTTGAGGTGGGGCTTACATTCAGCTGCACTGGGGGCCAGCCAGACCCACCAGCATGCCCAAAGCAAATGCAGGTCCATCTAACAGAACACCAAACTCAGCCTACACAGGAGACACCCTGGATTTCCTGTCTCTGGTGACCTGGGGGAGCTGTTCCTTTGGGCCGCCTAGGAGACACTCTACAAACATCCACTTATTCAACATGGAGACATAGTTCATCTACCTAATATTAATGCATAGAAACAAAAAGGCAAAATAAAGAGACAAAGAATCTATGCTAAATGAACAGCTAAGACATAAACTCAGAAAAAGAACTAAACAAGATGGAGATAAATAATCTACATCAAATGACTGCAAAGTAAGGGTCATAAAGATATTTACTGGGTCTTCCCTGCTGGTTCATTTGTTAAGATTTTCCGGACAATGTAGGCAACAAGGGTTCAACCCGTGGTCTGGGAACTAAGATCCCAGGCTGCGGGGCAAGTAAAGCTGCATGTCACAGCTGTTGAACTCATGTACCCTAGAGCCTGTGCTCCACAAGAGAAGACAGAACGATGGGAAGCCCACGCACCAAAACTGAGTGCAGCCCCCACTCTATGCAACTAGAGAAAGCCAATGACACAGCAAGCCCCAGTGGACCCATTAAATAAACGAATAAAAGATATTGACTTCTATCAGGGGAAGCATGAAAGAACAGAGTGAGAACTCCACAAAGAGGCAATAAGTATAAAAAAGAACTGATTATAATGGAAGAATACAATAACTGACACGAAAAATACAGCAGATGAGTCAAGAGATTGGATGACTCAGAGGACAGATCAGTAAGCTGACACACAGAGCAGTGCCGGTGCACTGGGCTGACCCAGAGGGAGGGGGCGGGGCCTCAGGACGGGGAGCACATGTGCACCCGTGGCGGATTCATGTCAATGTACGGCAGAACCACTACCGTACTGTAAAGTAATTAGCCTCCAATTAAAATAAATATTTATATTTAAAAAAAAGACAAAGAAATACAGAGTAGTGGAAATCACCTGATCTGAGCACCAAAAAGAAGAAAAGAAGCCAAAAAATTGAGGATAGTTTAAGGCCATTTGGTGGATATCAAACATACTAACATTCACATTATAGGAATTCAAGGAGAAGAGAGAAAGATAAACTCTCCCTTGAAGAAACAATGACTGAAAATTTCCCTATATTGTTGAAGGAAACACACCCAGGTCCAAGAAGCACAGAGAGTCCAACACAGGGTAAACCAAAGGAGAAACATGCCAAGACATATACTGATCAAACTAAGAAAAACTTAGCAAAAAGAGAAAATGGTAAAAGCAGAAAGGGAAAAGCAACAAATAACAAGGGAATCCCCATAAGTTTAACAGCTGATCTTTCTGAAGAAACGCTGCAGGCCAGAAGGGTGTGGCATGATATACTTAAAGTTATGAAAGGGAAAAACTTACCAGCAAGACTACTCCAACCAGCTACGACCTCACTCAGATTCAAAGAACTCAGTACCTTTACAAATAAGCAAAAGTTAAAAAATTCAGCACCACCAAAGTAGCTTTACAACAAATATTAAAGGATGCTCTCTAGGCAGGAAATAGAAGGGAGTGAATAGACATGGAAAAAAAAAACAGAATAATAAAGTAAATAATAGTATCATGCATAGCAATAATTACCTTACCTATAAATGGATAAAATGGTCCAACTGAAACACAGACTGGCTGAATGGAAACAAAAACAAGCCCCATATAAATGGTGTCCATAATACATCCACCTCAGACCTAGGGACACACACGGACTAAAACGGAGGGCCTGGAAAAAAGGTATTCCATGCAAATAGAAATCAAAAGAAAGCTGGAGTAGCAATTCTCATCTCAGATAAAATAGACTTTTAAATAAAGACTATTACAAGAGACAAGGAAAGACACTACATAATGATAAAGAGATCGATCCAGGAAGAGGATAGTGCAATAATAATACACACACATCCAACACAGGAGCACCTAAATACGTAAGACAAATACAAATAACCATAAAACAGGGAATCGACAGTAAGAAAATAATACTAGGGGACTTTACCACCCCACTTATACCAATGGACAGATCATCCACAAAGAAGATTAATATAGAAACATAAGCCTTAAATCACACATTAGACTAGATGGACCTTATTGATATCTTTAGCATATTCCATCACCAAACAGCAGAATACATTTTTTTTTTCCTCAAGTGCACATGAAACACTCTCTGGAATGGATCACATCTTGGGTCACAAATCAAGCCTTGCAAAATTTAAGAAACTGAAATCACAGCAAGCATCTTTTCTGATCACACTGATACATGATTAGGGATCATTTATAGGAAAATTTGTAAAAAACACAAACACATGGAGAAATCAAACAGGTCACTGAAGAAATCAAAGAGGAAATTTAAAAATACCTAAAAACAAATGGCAATGAATAAATGACAACCCAAAACCTATGTGACGCAATAAATCAATGCTAAGAGGGAAGTTTATAGCAATACAAGAAGCCTACCTCAAGAAATGAAAAGAACATCAAATAAACAACCTAATCTAACACCTAAAGAACCTAGAAAAAGAGGAAAATGGCCACAAAACCTTCAAAGTTAGCAGAAGGAAAGAAATCATAAAGATCAGAGCAGAAATAAATGGAAATGAAGGAAACACGAGCAAAGATGAATAAAACAATAAGATACGTCTTGGAGAACATAAACAAACTTGACAAATCATTAGCCGGACTCATCAAGAAAAACAAGGAGAAGACTCAAAGCAACTTGAAATGAAAAAGGAGACGTTACAACAGACCACAAAGAAAGACAAAGGGTCATAAGAGACAATTAGAAATAACTGCATGACAAGAAAATGGATATCCTGGAACAAAAGGACAAATTCTTAGAAAAGTACAATCTTCTAAAGACTGAACCAGGAACAAATAGAAAATATGAATAAATCAAGCACAATAATTGAAATATTATTTAAATTAAAATAAATTAAATATTAATTTAAATAAATTAATTCAATAGCTAATTTAATCAATATAATAGATTACTTTATAATATTAATATAATACATAATTTAATATTTAATGATTAAATTAATTCAATAATTTAATTTAATAATTTCCATTATTAAATTAAAAAATATTCAATTATTCAAGGACAAAGGAATCGTCCCATTGGGACAATCTGGTATCCATGTGGGAAGGTAAGTTGGATCCCTACCTCACAAAACACCACCAAACCAATTAGACACATATTAAAAACCAACAATTGAAGGAAGAACTTTACAAAATTTGGAACAATTTTTGATGAGGGAATATCTTTTCTTTAAATTGAGGTATTGTTGATTTATAATAATTTGTTTGTTTAAGGTGTACAGCAAAGTGATTCAGTGATTCAGCCTCTCAGGTGCTTCCTTGGACAAAATGCATTCCCTTTGGGAGGTCCCTGGGCCATGCCCTCAGAACAGCTGCTGCTGCTAAGTTGCTTCAGTCATGTCGGACTCTGTGCGACCCCATAGACCCACCAGGCTCCCCTGTCCCTGGGATTCTCCAGGCAAGAACACTGGAGTGGGTTGCCATTTCCTTCTCCAATGCATGAAAGAGAAAAGTGAAAGGGAAGTCGCTCAGTCCTGTCCGACTCTCCGCGACCCAATGGACTGCAGCCTACAAGGCTCCTCTGCCCATGGGACTTTCCAGGCAAGAGTACTGGAGTGGGTTGCCGTTGCCTTCTCTGTCAGAACAGCTAAGAATCCTGAATAGGCAAAGCAGCAAGCATATGGTGGTGCTTGTGGGGGGTTTTTAGACTGAATAAATTATTCTAACAGTATAAGAAACTAGAGAAGGCAATGGCACCCCACTCCAGTGTTCTTGCCTGGAGAATCCCAGGGACAGGGGAGCCTGGTGGGCTGCCGTCTATGGGGTCGCACAGAGTCAGACACGACTGAAGTGACTTGGCAGTAGCAGTGGTAGCAATACAAGAAACAAGTCCAGAGGTTAAGAGAGGATCTCCAAACCTACCTTCAAACAGGAGGTCTTGCTCCCTTGAATGTGGGTGTGTGAAACAGCGCTTGGGAAAGGAAGAGGTGTGTCATGAATATTTTGTCTGCAGAGGACAAAGCGGTGTGTAGAGAGGATGTGCAGGCACGTCCCAGGACACTGAGCACACGGACACATGGACTGGAGTCTCAGCTCTGCTCTAGAGGCATCACACTCTCTCTACCCCGGACACAGGGTGAGCAGCTCGCACGTATCCTGGAGAGTATGGTCACATGACCTGGACCTGGCCAATCGGTGTGTTCCATCCTCCCTGGCCACCGTGAGTGGCTCAGGACTGGGGCAGTGACCAATCAGGGCCCAGGGCCGGGCCTCACACTGGAATCAAGGGAAGAGGAGGGCTGGTTCTGCCGGAAGGGGTGAGGCCGGGTGAGGTCAGGCTACAGCCGTGGGAGGGGAGTGAGTTCAGCCTGGGGCAGTTGGTGGCCTTCCTGCGCCCGTCAGGGCAGAGCCGCCAGCCTGAAAAGGAGGGCGCTGCTGAGCCCGGGGGTTGAGAGCGCTGGTTCCTGCTGTGGTCCCGGAGCTCCCCTGAGACCGGAGGGAGGCCATCTGCCCGTGAGTCCTCTCCTGCTTGTCTGTCAGCTTGTTTGAACCACACTGGATTTTCTGTCCAGCTGGCTACGTGGAGACCCTGGAAATGCTCCTATGTGAATTTTGGCTGGCTTCAGGGAAGAAATGCCAGATGACACTGGGAGACTCCAGTTTAATCTGGATTCAGGTCATGTCTCTTGAAAGTGAAGTGAAAGTCCCTCAGTCGTGTCTAACTCTTGGCAACCCCATGGGCTATACAGTCCATGGAATTCTGCAGGCTAGAATACTGGAGTGGGTAGCCTTTCCCTTCTCCAGGGGATCTTCCCAGTCCAGGGATTGAACCCAGGTTTCCTGCAATGCAGGAAGATTCTTTACCAGCTGAGCCCCAAGAGAAGTCCAAGAATACTGAAGTGGGTAGCCTGTCCCTTCTGTAGCGGCTCAGCGTTCCCAGCCCAGGAATCAAACCAGGGTCTCCTCATGGCAGGAGGATTCGTTACCAGCTGAGCTATCAGGGAAGCCCAGTATCTCTTAAGGCCAGCTATTCATTGATATCTCTTAAGGCCAGCTATTCATTGATATCTCTTAAGGCCAGATATTAATTGTAGAATTAATTAATTGTAGACCCTAATTAGTCTTCATGGGATTAAGCTGGCAACCTGCTAAGGTAGCAATTGATGTCCTTTATCTAGAGGACAAAACGGGGGCTCACAGAAGTGGGTAACACAGCTACAGTAAGGAAGTGTGTACCTAGACAAACCCCCCAGATCTTCTGTTAGAACTCAGGGAAGCCATGTGGTGTGGCTTGTCCATGTGACGGGGGCTAAGGCACCCAGCCCACACTGGATACTGTGGGGACCTGACTTGGTAACTGCCTTCTGGCAGCTCTGAGACTCACAAAAGCAATTTGCACTGAAGAGAGGAGGGACACCTCTCTTCATCCCCCCCACCACACCCTCCGGGTACTCCCACACCCTGCCCCCTTTCTCTTTCTTTGTAAGGGAATAAGTGTCACGCTCATGTGACCACATTGGCTGTCCACTGTTCACGAGCTACCACCTGGAGCTGCTACCGGAGAGGCCAAGAGCCTTTGCCCCTGAGTACCTCTCTTTGCTTTGCACTGTGGGGGCCCTCCTCCACACCTGCACACCAGAGGCCATTTCTGAGGCATGCAGGGACCCTCCTTCAGTTTGCAACAGGTTGCATCCATCGCTGTCCTTTCAGTGCTTCCCTTGACACTCAGCTCCTGAGCTCCTTTGTCTGCATTGCGGCCCACCTGGCTGCCACGGGAGGGACAGAGCTGACCATGAATCCAAAGCTCAGATCTGACAGGCAGGAATCTGTGTATAAAGGGCCTGATTAATCATGCTGTAGAGGCTGTAGTGGGCTCCAGGGATCCGTAACCAGGGCTTGGGCCAAAGTGACTCCACAGCTGTTTTAATGCCTGGGGAGGGTTCTGGCTACAGTGGGGGTGGGGTGAGTCTCCTGAGGTTCTGAAGGCCCACTGTGCAGGTTCATGGCACACAGAGAAGAGAAGGCGGAGTCCTTTCCTGGAGCTGGTGGGCTGCGGGCACAGCCATGGATGACCAGGAGTCTGCATCTCCCTAGGGGCCGAGGCTGGCGCTGAGGGAATCCTCAGTGAGGATTTTTTTCCTTAAAAGCCATCCTAAGTGACTTCAGCTCCATTGCTTTTTGCCAAAAACCTGCAATGATCCCAAGAGCTTTGTACACTCCAAGGGTGGTGACTGGACGTGGAGCCCAGCACAGACCCAAGTCAGTCCTGCCCTGAGTCCCACGGGCCGGCCACACCCTCCCCCTTCCTTGGCCTGGCTTTCTTCTGCCAGGACCCCCAGAATGGTGGAAAGGCAAGTGTGGCCTCAAGCTGAGGGGCCCAGCCTGGGCTCCAAGCCCCTGGGGGTCCCCTTGGGACGTCTGGTGGACCTAGTTCCCCCTGCCGTGGGGCAGCTCTCTCTCGGGGACTGTCGTGTTTCTTTGCTTTCTGTTGTGATGGGGCACCCCAGTTATCTCGGGGCGATGGGAAGTCTGTTGGTGTTACATGCTCCTGCCTTAGATGGGGAAACGTTATTGCTGCATTGACGCTGCTCACTCGATACTGGGTATCTGTTAAACACAAATGGCAAGGGGAACAGAGCAAAACAGAGAAAAAAATGGAGAGTTGCTGGGTTGCCTCAAGTCTCACCTGTGATTAAGAGTGTGTACAGCCTGCACGTGAACCCGGGTTCCCACACCTGCCAGCTACCAGGTGCCAGGCGCTGATTTTAGACCCCCAGCTTCACTAAGGAGTCATTGACAGATACATTTTTTGTGTATTTCAAGTCTACATTGTGATGACTTGATGCCCATAGACGTCGTGGAATGAGTGCCCCACATACGCATCGCCTCACACGATTAACTCTGTGTGTGTGTGTGCCTTTTATGTTATTCTTATAATCCATGAACACAATACAGATAGCTCTCCATTTTTTTAGATCTTATTTATCTTAGAAGTTTATAGTTTGCTGTATGTCTTGCACATGTTTAATTAGATAACTTGATATTTTCAGTGCCATTATAAATTCCTAATAGAGATAGAATTGACTTTTCTATATTCCCTTGGTAAATCCACTTACTTCAAATCATTCTAATTGTATTTTTTTATGTATACACAATTATGTCTGCAAATAAGTTCTTTTTTTCCCCTTTGCAACTGTGATAACCCTTTCCTTTTTCTTGACTTATTGTATGGACTAGGATCTCCAGTACAGTGGTGAACAGAAGTAGTGAGAATAAGTATCCTTGTCTCTGTCCAATTATCAGAGGAAAAGCTTTCACTATTTCACCATCACACAGGATATTAGCTTTTTTGTAGATATTTTTATCAAAATATGTAAATTCTTCTCTGTTAGTTTACTAAGCAGTTTTTTCTTAGTCATGAGCTTAAATTATTACATTAAAAATTCTTAAGTTTATCTTCTGCAGATTTTGAAACAGGTGATTTTTCTTTTATGTGGTGATTTAACTTTTAAAAATTTTGTGATTCTAAAACAACCCCAACCTGATCTCAATGTATTCTCCTTCAGTTGGACTTTATTTCTTAGTGTTTTATTTAGGATTATTTCATCTATACTCAGAGTCTGTAATTTTACTTTCTTGTACTTCTTCCTGGTTGGATTTAGTATCAAGGTTATGCTAGTCTTATAAAACAAGGTTGGAGAGTGTTCCTTGTTTACTGCAAGAATTCCTGTGAGATGACTGTTTTCTTCCCTAGAATTTTGGAAGAGTTGATTGGCAAAACCGGTTGGTTTCATTGTGGGGAGGCTTTTAATTTCAGATGTAATTTTTTTATGCAAATAAAATTTTCTCATATTGTATGTCTTCTTGGGTCTATTTCAGTAAAGCATTTCCCCCCTGCTAGGAATTTATTGAGATGAGCAGACTCTCCAATTAGTAAGTGAACTGTGGTTCATAATATCTTTCTTATCTGCAAGATGTGTTGTCTCCCCTTTTAAAAATCCTTGATGCTGGTGATTTGTGCTTTGTCTCTTTTTCTTAATAAGTCTTTCTAGGGGTTTATCAGTTTTATCATTCCTTTCAAAGTGCCAACTTTTGGCTTTCTTTTTAAAGAAACTTCATATTTGCTTTCTGTTTCCTTGTTTTCTGCTCTTTTTTTTTTTTTCCCATCTGCCTTGTGTTTCATTCGCTATGGTGTTTTTTCTGGTTTCTTGGGAGAGGGGCTTAATTGATTTTTAGCCGTCCTTCTTTTCCAGTATACGTGTTTAAGGCTTTAAGTTACCCTCTAAACATAGTTCGCTGCATCGCACAAGTTTGAATAAGCCAGATTTTCATTATCTTTTAAGGAAAAGTATTTTCTAATTTTCATTGTGTTTTTTAAAATTATTAATCAGGAAATTCTTCAAGCAGTATGTCATTTAACTTCGGAATGTTTGGGGAGGTTTTTCTAGTGACCCTTTTTTGATTTCTAGCTTAATTCCATGAAGAGCCCTGTCTTCGTCTTTTTGGGCTACTGTTATAAATCCCGTAGACTAGCTGATAAACAACAGAAAGTTGTTTCTTGTAGGCCTGGAGGCTGGGGAGTCCCAAGCTCACCAGCAGGTGCCTCGTCTGGTGAGGCCTGTTTCCTGGTTCCTAGACTGCCTGCTTCTTCTCCCTGTTCTCGCAGCACAGGAGCCCATTCCCCCCTGGCCTGACCCCTCCCAGAGTGCCTGCCTCCTAGGATCATCACCACCTGCCGGGTGAAGTTTGAGGGCCCATAAACCGTCAGCCCGTTGCAGTCCCTAAGTATACCCTGCATTATTTCAGTCCTTTGAAATAATTTGAGCTTTCCTAATGGCCCAATATATATTCTTTTTGTTATATGTTCGTTGGGCTCTTGAAAATAATATGTATCAGTGGGATGCAGTGTTCCATGTGTATCAGTCAGATCAGGCTTGTCACTCATGTAATTCAGATTCCAGTAGCCACGTTGAGTAAAAGCAGAAGTAGGTGAAATTACCTGTATATATTTTATTTTAGCACACATAAAATATCATTTCAGTGTGTAATCAACATGATAAAACCTAATGAAATAGTTCACATTCTTTTTTTCATGCTAAGTCTTTAAAATCCAGTGTGTGTTTCAGGCTTGCAGCGCATCTCATTGTAGAGCCAGCCACATTTCAGGTACTTCATGGCTGCAGGTGACTACATACCAGGGGGCCGTTCCACGAGAGATGTGTCTTTAACGTCTCCCACTGGGATTATGAACTCGGCTGTTACTCCTTTTCTATTTCTGTCAGTTTTTATGTATTGATATTTTGAGGTTATGTTATTAGGTACATTCAAATTTAGAATCCTCATCTTCTTTCTAGACTTAACTTGTGTCAGTATGAGATGCTCCTTTTTATCACTAATAATGCTTCTTTCTTTAGAGACTATTTGACAGTGATATTGCCACATCAGTTTTCTGTCCTTGTTGGCCTAGGTATCTTTTAGGTTCACCTGTCTAAAAGATATTCCATCTTAACATGTAGCTCTGTGAATAGTGTACAGTCTTCATTGGAATCAGTTTGACACTTTATCTTTTAATGAGAGTATTTGCTCTGTTTATAATGTTGATATTCAGTGTGTAGACACCATGCTGCTGTGTGTTTTCTGTTTGTCCCACCTAGTCTGTGTTCTTTGCTCTTGCCTTCTTTTAAAGCTATGAAGTGTTTCTCTAGTTCTGTGCTCCTCTGTCAGGTTGTTAGGTGCGCATTTGCAGACACAGCATGTGTTTTACACTCAAGACTAACTTAGTACTTTTACTGCCTCCCTGACTCGACTGTTTCCTCCTGTCACTGTTACACTTTGAACTGTTAGATATATATTTGGCGTTAACATCATTGTTTTGTAGAGTTAATATTTACCCTCACAGTTACCTCGTTGTTGGTCTCTACTTGTTTTTTATATTTCCGTCAGAGACTACTTTTCTTTTTCCCAAAGCACTGCCTGAGTATTTTTTTAGTGCATGTGTGTGGGTGATGAGTTGTCTCATTTCCATTTGCCCTCAAAGTCTCTATTTTGCTTTCACTTTCGAAGAGTATTTTTGTTGAGTATAGAATTCCAGGTTGGTGGTTATTTGTTTTTCAGCATTTCACAGATGCCAGTCCATTATCTTCTGACTTCCTTGTTCTTGGAAAGTCAGCTCTCAGTGTTGCTGTGCCACTAAAAGCCACACCTTTTTTCCTCTGAGCGCTTGAACATGCTCTTCTTGCCTTAGGCACCTGCAGAGCTGCTGAAACCAATGTGTGGTTTCATCTTTGAGTCAGTGGTCTGATTCTTGAACCAACTCTTGCCACTGTCCCTGTCAGCCAGTTGAGTCGCTCAGTATCTGACCCATTGCGACCCCATGGACTGCAGCACACCAGGCTTCTCTGTCCATCACCAACTCCCCGAGCTTGCTCAGGCTCATGACCATCGAGTCATTGATGCCATCCAACCATCTCATCCTCTGTCGTCCCCTTCTCCTCCTGCCTTCAGTCTTCCCCAGCATCAGGTTCTTTTCCAATGAGTCAGTCCTTCACATCAGGTGGCCAAAGTATTGGAGCTTCGGCATCAGTCTTTGCAGTGAATATTCAGGTCTGATTTGCTTTAGGAGTGACTTGTTGGCTCTCCTGGCAGTCCACGGGGCTCTCAAGAGTCTTCTCCAACTCCCCAGTTCAGAAGCATCGATTCTTTGGCGTTCAGCCTTCTTCATGGGCCAACTCTCACATCCATACATGACTACTGGAAAAACCATAGCTTTGACTAAATGACCTTTGTCGGCAAAATAATGTCTCTGCTTTTTAATATGCTGTCTAGGTTTGTCATAGCTTTCCTTCCAAGGAGCAAGCATCTTCTAATTTTACTGTCTACAGTAATTTTGGAGCCCCCAAAATAAAGTCTGTCACTGTTTCCATTGTTGCCCCATTTATTTGCCACGTAGTGATGGGGCCGGATGCCATGATCTTCATTTTTTTGAATGTTGAGTTTTGCCAGCTTTTTCACTCTCCTCTTTCACTTTCATCAAGAGGGTCTTTCGTTTCAACCCCTGGAGGCATTTCTTATTCCCCTTTCTCTTTTCTCCACCATGAGAGTCCCCATTTATACTTTTTAACAACGTAGTTTAACAAGGGGCTCCTTCACTATATTCTATCCTTTTTTTCTCTCTTATATATATTTTTTACCTGACCCATCTTTCAGTTCACTGATCATCTCTTCAGCTATGTCCAATGTGATGTTAAGGCCAGAGACTGAGTTCTTAAATTCAGTCACTGTTATTGTAAAGTTCGAGAGTTGATTTTGATTCTCAGAAATTTTTCCTTTTGTCAAGTATATTTTTCAACAGGTGACATTTGCATCTGATACCTCTAGCATACCTCTGATATGCTGATATACATCTGATACCTCTGGATCTGGTTCAGTTTTTTTTTTTCTCTTGGTCCTGTTTGTTGTTACACCCTCTTTTGGTTTTTTGATTGCATGTTGGACATTATGTTTGGAAAACCCTAGAGGTTCTGAGTGATGCTGTCTTCGCCAGAGTCTCCTCTGACACAGACCTCCAGTGGGGACAGAGCTGTCTGTTTACTCAGGGCCTGATGGACTTGAGGCTGGGGGTTCCTTGTAAGCTCAGTCTCAGCAGCCTTCACCCACCTTTCCCCCCGAGCCCAGGGAGGAGCTTTCCCGCGTCTCCATCTGGAAGCCTGGGCTGCCTCCCAGGGCCGCCCTCTTCTCAGCAGGTCCTGAAGCCCACCATCTGTCTCCTGAGCACCACGAGGTGACAGATAGTGCTCAACCGGTTTGGGCAGAGTGTTGGGTCCATTTTCTGACATCCGAACTGATTCACTAGGCCTGCACTCAAATTTTTGTCTTCCCAGCCCAAGGAACCGTCCAGAGCTGTGTTATCCAGTCCCCTCCGCTTGACTTTTTTCCTGCCTTTTCTTCGCAGAGTTGGCTTTGTTCAGATGGCCCGAGGGAAGGAGCGGGCCTCTCAGTCTTCAGCTCCCTCACTGGGCTTCCCTTTTGTTTGAAATCTTGGATTGTGGCTGCCTAAGGACCTCTTTTTAAACTGTGTTTAGCTTTTCTAGTTCTCGGTAGGCTGATCTACAAGCTGCTTGCATCTGTCACTGGAAGTGGGGACACCCTGGGTGTATTCTGTCATCTGAAGCCGCATGTAACAGTCACAGTACTTGTATTGATCAACTTTGATACTGGGGAAAACAAGAACCAGGGGTCCTTGCTTAGTACCCACGGTTGTGTTTCTGGTCAGAATCCCCAGCTTGCCCGGGCTGTTTCAGTGCCACGTGAACTTGGGAAGGAGGTGGAGCAAGCAGCCCACATGGCCTGGACACAGAGGAGCCGGTCTCCCCTCTTCCCTTGCCCCTGCCAGCCCAGGGCAGGCCTTGCGATGACAGGCTGCTGGCGGTGGAGGCCAAGGCTGAGGAGGGAGGGGTTACGTGACCTGTATTCTGTGACATGGTCACATGTGGGTTTTCTATTTCAGTTTGGAAAAATGACTGCTTTTAGTCTTCCCTCCAGTTTCACTTTAAGGTGGAAAATGAAGATTTTATTCTTAAAGTTGAGCACAGTGATTTTACAGTCTTTTTGAAAGCAACAGTTGAGGTTTTAAAAACACATCTCAGAGAACTCCAGTAGATAAAGCCCAAAAGAGAGAACGTGGTCAGGGTGAACTGCAGGCGGGACCCCAAACTGTACTCTGTCTCTCCCAGAGTGTGTAATTCGTGAGATGGGTGGATATAGGACCCCAAGCACCCTGGGGACCGAGGTCCTCAAATGACAGCAGAGGTCCAGGCTGAGCCAGGAGCAAGTGGCCTGTGCTCTGGCTAGTGGAGAGCCGCGAGGGTGGGAGTGGGGCCAGGAGAGGGGTGGGAGACTCGGGGGCGGAGGGTGGTGCAGCACCTGGTGGGCTCTGGGAGGCGCTGGCTGTCGCGGCTCGAGGCAGGGACACCCCTGAACCTCCACCTTGCAGCCCCCACGGGGCAGAGTCGTCTGACAGCCCAGGGTCGAAGTTAAAAGGGCGAGTTCACAGCAGGTTGAATGAACCCCTGTACCCACTGTGGGTTCATTTTAAGTGCCTGGAGCGAGGTTGGTCAAGCCCTTGCTGAGCTCGAGTGAGGGAGTCAGTCAGGGAGGACCGAGCTCAGGGTGAGAGTGAGGGGCAGCTAGCGTGGTGAGTCCTCCTCAGCCGGGTGGGTTCTGGGGACGCCCTTGAGTTCATGGGTGCCCTTTCAGTAGCCTCACTGGAGGCTTGTTTGGGGCTTAAAGGGGGGCAGAAGCCCACTTAGAAGATGTGCTCATTCCCAGGGGTGGTGGTTTCTGAAGGAGTTCATACTGGTCGGTTCGACTGTGACCCAGTACCTTGCAGGGTCATGTTTGACTGGGGGCCTGAGCCACGGGCACGGCCTTCCTTCTCCCACACCCCACACTCACCTGTCGTCTTTTTGGCAGCCCGTCCCCCCTCTCTGCACCCTTGACGGTGGGCCTGAGCCCAGCCCCCCTGTTACCACAGAGCCCCTTGTGACTGAGTGGGTTCCAGTTCCGGGCTCGTAGGAGACGTGCTGGAGGCAGAGCCTTCATGCCATTTCTCCTTGAGACAGTGGTGCTAGTGGTCATAGTGTGAGAGCAGCGGTCATAGTGTGGGAGCGGTGTGTGTGAGAGTGGTGTGTGAGAGCAGTGTGTGTGAGAGCGGTGGTCATAGTGTGAATAGCAGTGGTTGTAGTGTGAGATTGGTGGTTTTAGCTCAGGAGCGGAGGTATCCTGCCATGAAACAGCAGTTGCCCCCGAGTGGGGGGCTGCCCCCATCCGCGAGGATGGGTTGCAGCAGGGCCCGCCTGTGGGCGCTTTTTCAGTGCTGCAACCCCAAGGCAAAGGCCAAGACAAGGAAGAACTTGGCCTCGGCCCAAGTCCTGTAAGGAGAGTGGCCTGAGGGGATGTCAGGATGCATTTAACAGGAGGCTTCCTGTGTGCTGTTTTAGATCTGTCAGGAATTCTCTGCTCCTTATTAATTCCTGAATACTCAGGAATTAAGAGGAGAGGCAAGCCTCTCCCGCGGGCTGAAGAATCCAGGCATTTCCTTCATTAATTTTTCTATAAGTGATAAGTACCCTCTTCCTTCTTGTGAACCATACGGTAAAAGTGACTGCTTACAACTCTCTCTGTCTTTAATATGGATCACCTATGTTTTGTAAGTCTGGAATTTTAATTTTTATCTTTGCTGAGAATAACTACCTTGTAAGACAGTATATATTTCCACATCATGTTGATTAAAACACCTTTGTTCCATCAGAGCTCTGGTCCCCGTGTCTTTCTTTCTCTCTCTCTCTCTCTCTCTTTTTCAGGCTGATCCCTTGGAGCTCTGCAAAGGCTCTCTGAGTTCACTTTCCTGCCCGGGCTTCTAAGACCCTCTCGAGAAGGCACTCTGTGTGTTCACTCCATTGAGAGGGCACCTGAGGCCTCCGTGAACAGAGCAAGTCCCGTGTCGGGGGCTTTATTGGCTTTCTGCATAAGCCAAGGACTATCAGCCTCTTTCTGTCCCTTACCTTCTTATCATCAACTCCGGACCACCAAGTTCTGGTCCATTAAAGGACCTCAACAAGTGGCACCCAGAACAGGGACTTGGTACACGTAGGCAGATTCTTGGACGGAGTGACCGCAGGGCCTATTGAGGCCAGTAAGTACTAAGACATGGGTAAAAAGGCTGGAAAGCCCCATCACTTTTCTACTTTACTTCATCACTTATTTAAAGTTCAGGGATCTAAGGAAATGCATGCTGATTTTTTAGCTAGATTAGAAACTACTATTTCCCGTAGTGTATTTGGAGAAGCCAAAAGGCAACTAGAGAAATTATTTGCTTTACAACTCTCTCTCTCTTTAATATGGATCGCCTATGTTTTTTAAGTCTGGAATTTTAATCTTTATCTTTGCTGAGAATAACTACCTTGTAAGACAGTATATATGCCCACACCATGTTGATTAAAACACCTTTAATTACTTGCAAATTACTTGCATTATGTGATAATGCAAATCAGGGATGTCAAAAAGCTATAGCTCCAATTCGTGAGAAAGGGACTATTGATTATTTCAAGGCTTGTCGCAATCTAGGATTAGAAACTCAAAAGATGCAAATGGTAGCTGAAACAATAGCTGCTGCCTTAAGAAAGGGAAATAAAGGATGTTTTACATGTGGAAATAAGAACCATTTAAAAAGGGATGGCCCTAAGAAAGCTTAAAAAAAAAAAGAAAAGAAAAATATATAAAGATAAAAGACCTCCAAAAATCTGCCCTCGCTACAGTAGAGGAATGCATTGGGCTAAAGATTGTAAGTCTAAATCTGGCATTGAAAGGAAACCTATTCCAGAAAACTGCAAGCAGGGACCCCCCAGGTCCCCTTCAGCAAAAACCTGAGACAAATTCCATCTTTTACCTGAAACCCTCAACATCTGGCAGTGTTGCCATCGATATACCAGCTTTGGTTTTAGATACTATGAAGTTAACGAGCTCTACTTAAATTCAAATTCACGTGAACTGAAAAATATTAAATATATATAATTATTTAAATATGAATATAATTTAAATATAATTGTTTGCTAATCTAATTAAGACATGTCTTAAGTCATCAACATTATATAATACTTTTCTTATGCCTAGGTTTAAGGTAAACTAAATTTGTCAACAAAAAGGTAACTCTTTATATAGATATATATATATGTATGAGATAAAAACTTTTGGATAAACTGTTAAAAGTAATTATAGTTTTAATAGAATAATCTATTATTATAATCTGTTATTATAATCTAAAATAGTCTCTTAGGATTAGAATAACTTAAATTTCTAGAGTTGTACTAAAACTAAATAATAAAAGTTTATTAAACAGCTAGGTCATTTCCAAATAAAATAAGATTTTAAAACATTAATTACTAAACATTAAATTCCTCTTACAAAAAGTTTTTCTTACAGAAAAACTAAAGAGATTTTAAACTATTAATAAATATATTTTATAATGTATAATATATTGATATATATAAATATAAATATATTCACCAATCTATAAAATGCTAATATACAAGACACTTCATAGTTGCTAAGGAAAAGTGAGATATATGCTTTTAATAAAAAGATATAAGATATGACATACTGAGATATACATCCCACATTTTCCCTGTGGGCCACTGCTCATTTAACAAACAATACAATTATTAAAATAACTTGGAAGAATGACGAGCCTATTTGGACAGAGCAGTGGCCCCTCACGAAAGAGAAATTACAGGCGGCTAAGGAACTTATAGATGCACAACTAGAATTAAAACATATTGAAGAATCTTGTTCTCCTTGGAACTCTCCTATTTTTGTCATTAAAAAAAAAAAAAATCTAACAAATGGCATCTCCTAACAGACCTTAGAAAAGTTAGTGCATCTGTGAAACCTATGGGTGCATTGCAACCAGGACAAGATTGCTTTTTAAATATACCTTTACACCCTTTAGACGAATAGAGATTCGCTTTCTCTCTCTCTTCTCCTAATCATATTAGACCTCATGAACGGTACCAATAGACTGTACTGCCACAAGAGATGATGAATTCTCCCACCATGTGTCAGTACTACGTAACCAAAACCCTTGAGCCTGTGAGAAAGCAATTTCCTAACTTTCTTGTTATTCACTATATGGATGATATATTGTTTTCGGCTCCATCTATCTTAAACACTGAACACATGTTTGATGTAGCTCAACTATGCTTTAAAAACTCTAGATTAATCATTGCCCCTGAAAAAATTCAAACCTCTACACCTTACTATTACTTGGGGTTCGTTGTTAATAGGCAACACATTACTCCCGAACTAACTCAGATCCGTGCTGATAAATTATCAACCTTAAATGATTTTCAAAAGCTCTTAGGTGATATTAATTGGATTAGACCTTCTTTAGGCATTGCTAATTATCAACTGAATAGTCTATTTAGTACTTTAAAAGGAGATCCTGATTTAAATAGCCCTCATTCACTTTCTCAAGAGGCACGAGAAGAACTCTGTTTGGTGCAAAATAAATTACAAAAACAATTTCTTACTCGCATCAAAATAGATTTACCTCTAGAATTGTTTATACTCCCCTCTAATTCTCCCACAGGACTTATTGCCCAACAAGAACACCCAGTAAAATGGATCTATACCCGTTTTATGGAAATAAAGTCACTTACACCCGACCTTGATTTAATTGCTCTAATCGTTATCAGTGGAAGAATTAGGACTAAAACTCTAATTGGCTCTGATCCTCATAAAATTGTAATACCTATCAATAAATACATATTACAGGTATTCCTTATAATCCACAGACACAAGACATAGTCAAAACAAACACATCACACACTAAAGTTACAAATAAAAAAAATTTTTAAAAGGGGAATACACAGGTACACTACTGTCTTCCTTATCTAAAGCAGACTTTACTAGGTTCTAACATTTTCTAAACCTATAACTATTGTTACTACAGCTTTATTTGTTTTAAAATTTTTAACCTCTTCTTAAGATTCGACCCAAGGGGGCCCCCGGCATTCAAAATGGAGATGAAATAAGAACCCCAGGAAGAAGAAATTCCAATACGGGCCATGTCTGCTCCAAAAATCTCCAGAAAGCACCACCCTCGGCGGCATCACCCCGATGATCTCCTCACTTGGAGACAAATAAAAGCCCTACTAATCAAGCTGAAAATTTGGTCTCTCAACAAGGGTTGCCTCCGAGTCCTGAATACATTCTCCTGGCAATGCTCAGTCTTTTGGCTTGTGCCTCCCCCTGCTCAAGCTCAGACTAACACCCAACCCCCCTCTATTACAGGTGGTCTAATGGACAGAGAGAGGACCAATCATTTCAACTAATGACTCTATACATATGCTTTCTCCCCTAGTACATGAAAGGGCCTTCACACCCTGGGCAGGAAAGAAAACTAATTAATATTTCTTTAGGCTATGAAGTCCTTCCCTTGTGCATGGGCCCAGCAAAATTGTGCATAAACGTCAGCCGACAAATTTGGGCTGACAAACTTGGGCTTTCGTCCTGCCTCCAAAAGAAGACTTTCAGACACTGCTTGGATTATTTACTGCCCTTTCTTCGTCTGTAAACCATGTTTATACTACTGAAACTTTAGGGAAAGAGTTAGGGAAAGAACAAAGAACTTTATGCAAAGGGTTTACGTATAAAAACTTTACTTATACTCCCATTCCTTGGGACAAATGTCAAACCAAATCAAGAAAATCAATGTTTGTGGCTAATCATACAATTGTTGATTGGGGACCCCATGGTATGTGGTTATCTGACTGCTCAGATGATATTAACAACACTGTGTGTGATATGGAAGGTCACTGACACTATGATGGAACATTACTATGACAAACGACTTCTTGAGTGGCTTGACCATGGATTAGCCCCACCTCCTCCTAAGATCGTCCTCGATAAACAGAGTGGGTCTGAACAATGGGCCATTTGGAAACTTGCTGCGAGCATCAGAGCACCGAAGAACTTGGAACTTGGACCGGACATTTCATAGGGACCAGTCGTCATAGTAACTATTTCTTTTGCTACAGTCAGTCATATTTTATACAGGCCTGTGTCCCACTTCCTTTTGTTATAGCCATAGAAAATTTACAATTTAATAAGACTTTTACGTTCTGTAACTTGTATTAATTGCAAACTATATACTTGTATTAACTCCTCTATTTCTTTAAGCTTTTTGTGTTATTCCTGTTCACGTCAATCATAGTGCCTACAACTGGGAACAAATCAAATTTCATTTACAAAATATACGTGATAATGCCTCTCTGAATGTACAATTACTATAAAAGAAAATCTTTAAAACCTTTTCTAAAAATCTGCCCTCTTCCCCTAATTTGGAAACCTTAGCTGAACAAATTACCTGGGCTAGACCCGCGAGGATGGTTTCAAAGTATTACCCACAGTATCGGGTCTGGAACTGTAGCTTTGGTGATTGTCTTGATAATTATATTTGTTGTTTACCATCGCCTTTCTATAAGGTTGGTTAATACTAACCAAACTCATTTGGTCAAGACCTTTTTTTTTTTTTACAAATTTAATAAAATAGAGGGAATTGTCAGGAAGCATTTAACAAGAGGCTTCCTGTGTGCTGTTTTGGATCTGTCAGGAATTCTCTGCTCCTTATTAATTCCTGAAGAGGAGAGGCAAGCCTCTCCCGCGGGCTGAAGAATCCAGGCATTTCCTTCATTAGTTTTTCTATACAGTGATAAGTACCCTCTTCCTTCCTGTGAACCATACGGTAAAAGTGATTGTATACAACTCTCTCTCCCTTTAATATGGATCACCTATGTTTTGTAAGTCTGGAATTTTAATCTTTATCTTTGCTGAGAACAACTACCTTGTAAGACAGTCTATATGCCCACACCATGTTTGATTAAAACACCTTTGCTCCATCAGAGCTCTGGTCCCCGTGTATTTCTCTCTCTCTCTCTCTCTCTCTCTCTCTCTCTCTCTCAGGCTGATCCCTTGGAGTGCAGAGGCTCTCTGAGTTCACTTTCCTACCCGGGCTTCTAAGACCCTCTCGAGAAGGCGCTCTCCATCTTCACTCCATCGAGAGGGCACCTGAGGCCTCCGTGAACAGAGCAAGTCCCGTCTCAGGGGCTTTACTGGCTTTCTGCATAAATCAAGGAATATCAGCCTTTTTCTCTCCTTTACCTTCTTATCGTCGACTCTAGACCACCAGGTTCCAGTCCATTAAAGGACTTCAACAAGGTGAGAGCAGCCAGGGACTACGCCCATCGGATTGGCCCTCACCCAGTGAAGCATTGGGGTTGTGTTTCATTTTGTTAGCATAGTTGTGGGCCCTGCTGGCCAGGGCATTTTGGCCTTAGTGGGCAGGATCGACCCCAGCAGTTTACCTTGTAAGAGGTTGTCCAGCTGCCACGTAGAGGATGGGCGGGGGCCCCACAAGAAGGGAAACACTGGCTGGAGGAGTCACGGGGGCATGTGGACTGAGCTATCAAGTCAGTCCTTGAAGCAGAAAGGCTAAGCCCCTTAATGTCTCCCTTCTTCCAAGGAAAGTATACACTGGCTGGAGGAGACTCTGGGGCATGAGGATCGAGCTAGAGAGTCAGTCCTTGAAGCAGAAAGGCTAAGCCCGTTAATGTCTCCCATCTTACAAACCACAGAGCAATGTGTCCAGTGTTTTAATGACGGGTACCTACTGCTTACGTGTATGACATACACCCTCATAGCTTCACATGTCTACTACATGCCTCTTACAAGTGCTGGGCACTGTTCTGGGTGCTGGACACCCAGTATGTAGTAGGGGATACGTAGCCCAGGATCTTTCTGTTTCTGCAAAGAAAAACAGAAGAACGAAAGACTCCGTGTGGTTCAGCTTGAGCAAGTGCACCACGTGGACGGCCCTGCGTGCATGTAAATTGTGGTAAAATACATATAACATAAATTTTACATTTTACCCAGTTGACTGAATGACTGGGTGGCTTCAGTGGAGTCAGGCTAACAGATGGCCTTGGGGTGCCATCTGCCTTTGTCCCAGAGGAACACTCCAAAGCTTGGTGGCCTTGTAGACCTTCCCTTTATTCTTCACTCTCCCCAGTGGCTCTAGGTCATTGGTCTGTGTGTCATTTAAGAATCTCTTTATCCACTTTGTTGTTAGGTTTATGTTTTGGAAAGCTTCTCAGGCGTCCCTGGGTCTTGAGAAGGCAGGCTTGGATTCCGGGTTCTCCCCTGCTGCGTGCCTGCCAGGTCGAGGTGGAGGCCAAAGGCCAGTCTGAGTTGTGGTGGTCTGTGTGGTCTTGGGGTCAGTGGACCCCCTCTCCTCTGGAGGGGCGAGGAGATCCTTTGTGTGAAGCCTGGAGAGACTTGACAGGGTCAGTCTTCACAGTCTTGCTCTCTTTTTAATTTATGTTTGCATTTAGTTTCTCATTTAAGTGTTTTCCAGGAGTTTCCAACTCCTAGTGTAGAACTCAAAATATGCAGGGAGCAGCTTCTTAAAAGAGAAGGAGAAATTGCTGAACTGAAAGCAGAAAGAAGCAACACCAGGGTCAGCAGGGGGATTCTCACGTGTTGACATTTGCCCCACGTGGGTCACCGCTAGCCTCTGTGTTGCTGTCTTTAAACTCTGTCTGATTTTCAAGTCATTTTTCACATCTTCCCACTGAGAAGACCAGGGTGGATCAGTTTGTGGTTCTCATACCTTACTTCAAATTTATGATGAGAGCTAATGTAATTTTAGTACCTTTGAGAGGGGAGTTCTCAACTTACATTTTTGTCCATGCTACACTTTGTGCGGGATCTTAGTTCCCCAATCAGGGATTAAAACCCATGACCCCTGCAGAAGGGTGGAGTCTTAACTACTGGGCCCCTGGGGAAGTCCACTCTTAACTTTAGGCTGAACTGACAGGATTCCAACGTGCCTTAGCATGTTTCCAGCTGTAGCGTGAGGCTGAAAGGAGTTATCGGCCCTGAAGTCAAGCATGAGGTTGAAAGTGCCCCTTTGGCCCTGCCCTGCAGCTGCTGTTGGAGCACCTGGGGTTACTGGTTGCCCGGTACATTCCATCCTTCCGGATTACAGTGGGCAAGCGGCAGGCACAGTCCCCAGCTAACGTGACCAGCGAGGTGGAGGTGCTCAGGGCACTGAAACTGCTGTTTGAGCACCACAAGGCCCTGGACGAGAAGGTACCAGCCACCCATCCATCCTGGATTTGTACACTTAGTGCCTTGTTTTGACCTCACCGATTGCCTGGAAGTGCTGTGTTCCTTCCCTCTCAAAACAGGGCTAAGGCTTCCTTTCCCCCTTAGGGACTCTCCTACGGCTCTCTAAGCCATGAGGAAGACCTGACTAAGGTGATTGCACTCAGGAAGTCATAGAAAAGCAGTCACAGGAGGAGAGCCAGTTGAAGGAGCGCCTGGCAGCCCTCTCTTTCCACGTTACAGATCTGGAGGAAGACCTGGACACGGCCAGGAAGGACCTCCTCAAGTCTAAGGACAGGAACACGAAACTGCAGTGGGACATCCGCGAAGTGAGTGACGGCGGTCGTGTCTGCCTGAGGTGGACTGTGGGTCCCTTCTTCTCCCGGTGATCTCAGCCTTGGGATGGCTGCGTGAGTAAGAGCAGAGCACTGCAGAGACCACAACTGGCTGCCTCCCCACCTCTGCGTCGAGCTCTCTGGGGTAGAAGAGGCCTGGTCCAGGCAGTCCGTTGGCAGTGGACCAACACGAGGGCAGCCCTGGCACTGTGCTGCACCCTGGGTGTGGACTCCTCCTTTCCACAAGTTCTAGGGGGCCCAGTGTGCTCCTTTTGTAAAAAGTCATTCATCCATTCATTCATTTCTTGGCGTATAGTGGCTTTACACTGCTATGCCAATTTCTGCTGTACAGCAAAGTGAATCAATCATCGATCTATCTATCTATCTATCTGCCTCTCTTTTAGATTTCCTGCCCATTTACTTCACCACAGAGCACTGAGTAGACTTCCCTGTGCTGTACACTAGGTCCTTACTCATGGGCTTTATGTGTAGTATCAGTACTGTATATATGTCAACCCCAGTCTCCCAGTTCATCCCCGCCTCCACCTGCCTGTTGAATGCTGAAATTTCCTTCTGATTCCCTCAGACGAGTCTGGTGACATCTGTGGAGCCCGTTCTCTCAGAGAGATGGGAGCATGCTGTGTGGGCTCTGCTGAGGCAGCTTGCCTGGCCATCTTCTCTAGTTTTCTGAGGTTCCGCTCCTTGAAGGGATGTGTGCCAGTGATACCGGCGGTCAGACAAGTCGTGGCGTCTGCTCACCCTGGGATCCTCAGGCCCGAGCTGTGTGACCGTGTGGAATCATAATGTTTCTGGCGGTCGTGTCTGCGGGGGTCATGATTTATGAGAAACATCCCGGGGATGTGGCGCTGCTGGGGGAATCGTCCCCACTGCCAGCCAGCCAGCCACCCTGTCCTTCTGGTGGGAAAGTGTTGCCCCGCGCTGCCAGTGGGCAGTGGCTGGGGATGGAGAGTCAGGCGGGGTTGTGCTGGCGCGGCTGTTGGGAGCGTTGCCCGGAGCTCCATGAGCAGCTGTGGGGCGGTCCGTTGGTGGGCGGCCTGCGGTGTCAGGTGCGCTCGCAAACCCTCCCAGAGCAGGGTCACTAACAGCCGCCAGGGGGCGCCCTTCGCCCGTGATCTTCCTCTTCAGGCTTGGTTTCTCCTCTCCCCTGGCATCTCTGCTGTCAGTCCCAGGTTGGCCTTGTAGTCTGACCTTTCGTCTTCGGAAGCTCTGCCTCTAAGGAGGCTAAATGGTTCGAACTTCCCTCCCAGCTTAGGAAGGTAGAATGTGTGCCTCGTGCGTCCCGCACTTGGCGCTGCCTGCTGCCTGTGCTGGCTTGCCACAGGCAGTCCGAGGAGGGGGCGCAGAGGCCGCGGTTGCAGGGCCGGGGCAGGGGGAGTACGTCTCCTCTCACCAGCCGGTCACCAGCACCCTCCGTGATCCAGGCGTCACACACAAAGCCACACAGGCTGCATGAGCAGGCATGCGGGCATGCCCCCCACGAGCCCGGGGCCAGTGGTCCGCACAGAGCACGGCCCACTTGCCGCCCGTACAGTCCCAGCCCGCGTGCCGTCAGGACAGGGTCGTTGCGAGCGGAGCTGACGCTGTTCTTGGCCAACAGGTGGGAGAGAGTCACGGCAGCATCGAGGATAGGCTGTACCAGATGGAGGCCCAACTGTAGGAGAAGAACAAGGAGCTGCAGCGGGTGCCTGTGCTGATGGGGAGGCGGCGTCTGGGCGGGAGATGAGGCTTGGGTGGGGGCCAGTGCTGCCTTTCTTCGCTGCTCCCTTCTCTGCCTCCAAGTGTGTGCCTGTGTGGCCCCATCTGCTGATCCGGGCACCCACCTCCTCGGGAGCAGGGCCAGAGGTGGTCGCCCATAGGCAGTGGGCAGGAGCCAGGGCCTCCCCACATTCAAAGAGGCTGCTTGTTGCTCTGACCAGTCAGTCCGGGGAGCTGCTTGGGATACAGGTGGACCTCACGACTGCCCCTCAGACAAACCTGGGGTGCCAGCCCGGGGCCCATGAAACTGAAGGCATGGCGCCCAGGTGTGGAGCCTGCTTGCCTCGGACGTGGCGCTGGAGTCCCACATGCCAAACCGCTGGTCCAGACACGGTGTGTGTGTAGGATGGCTGCCTCTAGACAGGAGAAGCGCAGTTGCGCTGCGACAGAAGGCGCGTCAGGAAAGGGTGATGGTGGAGGCTCGCGTCACCGAGTCCTGAGAGAGGTTTCCTGGAAAGGTTGGCCACACGGCGATACAGACCATTCAGGAAATGGAGTGGGGATCCCGGGTCCAGCCTCACATGTCAGTACTGTCCCCACTATGCCTGTGTTCTTGGGCCTGGACTGCAGAGCCTCAAAGATGGACTCCCAGGGGGCAATGGTTCTGACTCCCATAGTGAGCTCTGTGGTGAGGCGCCCTCCCGGCTTAGGCAGAGAGCTCAATGGCTCCCGATCAGGGGTGCTCTTCCTTACTTTCAGAACTGCTATTCAGAGGCTGTTGAGATCAGGATGCTGTTTATGACTAAGCCAATTCAAAGTCAACTTTTGTTTTGCTTTAAAAATCTTTGAATGCCAATGCCTTATTGTGGAAGCTGTGACAGGTTTTGTTTCCTTGGGCTCAAAAATCACTGCAGACGGTGACTGCAGCCATGAGATTAAAAAATGCTTGCTCCTTGGAAAGCCATGACAAGACATAGACAGCATATTGAAAAGTAGAGACATCACTTTGCCGACAAAGATCCATATAGTCAAAGCTATGGTTTTTCCAGTAGTCACGGATGGGTGTGAGAATTGGACCATAAAGAAGGCTGAGCCCTGAAGAACTGATGCTTTCGAATTGTGTTGCTGGAGAAGACTCTGTTCTAACAGAAAATAAACTGTTTTTAAATGTATTATAATGGAAAATTTCAAACAGGCACAAAAGTGGATGGAGTAGTATAATAAATACCCATGACCCGTCAATTAGTCTCAGCAATTTTTAACACAAAGCCAATCTCAAGTAGATCATTCTTCTGTCTTCTCTCCATTTTTTTTTTATATGGTAGGTTCTAAAACAGCTTTTTAAACCTTGAAATTGATGCTCATTTTATAAAACACAGCCTTGCCAACTTTGTTATTACTTTAAAAATTGCTTGAGGTAATTATTTCCAGTTTTTTAATATGAATTTTCATATTGGAAAAGACCCTGATGCTGGGAAAGATTGAAGGCAAGAAGAGAGTGGATGACAGAGGATGAGATGGTTGGACGGCATCACCAACTCAATGGACATGAGTTTGAGCAGATGCTTAGCAATAGTCGAGTTACATTTTCCTTATGGCTAATCCACTGCTGTAACACGTATAGCATTTCTGGTTTTGAGCACTGAATGTGTTTGCATTATAGTTGGGTTTAGAGTGTGTGGCCATTATGTGTGGTTCAGAATTCTGAGTAGTCCTTTCTGGGATCACCCGAAAGCTGAGACAAAGCATGAGCCCTTCACGTGGACTGTGCTGTGCATCAGGAAGATAATACGAGCCACCTACACAATCTAAAATTTCCTAAAACCCATCGGGCTACTTGACATCCTTCTTTCACTGTGAGTCTTGAAATCTTCTGTGTGATTTCCACATCTAGTGTTGCACCAGCCTGTCTCACGTGCCCAGGGGCGGCACGAGGCGAGTGACTGCCATGGCCGACAGCACAGAGCTGCCAGGTTGATTCGAGTGACTCGGAAACTTGGCCCGTTTGACTTGTTTTACCCCATGAGCAAGTGAAGTGGGCGTAGAGGAATGAATGTGAGGAATGCCCAGGAATGCAGGTGAGCTCCATGGAGACCGTTTAAAGTGATGAGAGGAGTGAGGGCAATAGAGTGAGTCGTGTCCCCCTGACCCGAATCCCCCGCCTGAAGTCCAGCTTCTCTCTACAGACTTCGTCGTTGTTAATGGCTTGCCATGTTTCCTCCAGAGAAACCTTTTCTACACCTGAGAGGGAATTTCCTCCTCATTATGGTTTATGGGTGAATATTGTTCTGAGTGTTTATATCTTCTAGGGACACCTAGAGAACATTTTCTCAGAATTAAAATGTTCGGAGTTGATACCTACTCACGTAACCTGTTCTGCACATTTCGGTGCAAGTCATTTTGCATCCGGAAAGCAAGCGGTGCAGGCTGTGTCATTTGCTGTTTCGTAGGGCCAGCTGATTCTAAACCTGGAAACCCTGAGAGCCGAAGTGGACCAGACGAGACTGCGAGGGGCTCCCTTCCACCACAGGTAGGCTGCTCCCCCGGGCAGCTCCCCTCAGCGCAGTCGAGTGTGACAAGGGCCTGTCTGGTGTGTGGACAGTATGACTGGGTGTTGCTCATGGTCACACCTCAAGGAGCCTGTAGCTTCGTGGCCAGCGAGAGGGAAGAGACAAGCATCGTTCCTTAGGGTCAAACTTGGTACCATGGAGTGGTAGTCACAGGATTGAGAACACTCAAAACCACAGGCAGAGGTTTGGAAGTGTGGGGGCGATCAGTTGATATTTGGGCGTATTCATTTGAGGGGCCTGACAGACTGTGACACTGATGTTTCTGAAGAGTCGCAGAAGGTTAATGACCTGTAGTCATTTTTACATGAATGGAGACTGAGACATGACTTGCCGTTGACTGTGGTGGGAGGAATCACCTGGCTTGTGAATGAGGCGAGCAGATTACTGAGCATTCTGATTTTTTCTTACTCGTTGTTCTAGGGGCGATAATTCTTATTAAGTATTTAAATGTTTCTTTGGCTTCTTAATGGAAAATGGTCACAAGTGAGAGATAAACTTTAGCAAAGGTCATTAAGTGCTTAACTGGTGACATTCATTCATCTGTAGGAAATCGACTACTGCTTGAAGCCTGACTTAGGAGACAGTTTGGAGCCCATATGCATATTTCTGTGTTTGTGTGCTTAGGGGATCCTCGAAGTCCAGGGCCCCAACCCAGCTTTCTTCTAGAGTAAGGGGATATCATTTGAGACAAAGGCAGAGCCAGAAACTGGCAGGTGGAGTCCGAAACCACAGTGGGTGGGGTTCAAGGAGAGCCCGTGCCCTGTAGAACGGATAGGGGACATGGCCGGACTTGCTGGTAGAGCTCCCCCAATGTGAGGGGCTGGTGCTGTCAGAAGTGGGGAACCCCTGCTCCCGGGGTGGACAACGTGAGTGTGAGGCGGACTGTGTAGACAGTGGAGAAAGAGGAGGTGGACATGCCCTCCTGCTCTTGGGGGGTTTTGGGTAAAGAGGAGGGCCCGGGTGCCAGGACCCGAGGCCTGGCATGGTTGGGGGGCTCAGATGGAGAAGCCTGGGGCCTGGTCACCAGTCCCCTGTGTGTCAGTGAGAGTGAGAGACGAGAAGAGGAAGCAATGGGCCACAGCGGCTGGTGCGAGGGAGGGGTGTCTCCAGGAGGCAGCTCTCGAGGGGTCATGGCAGTGACTTAGCAGCACAGGTGGGGCCTCGGAGTGGGGCTTGTGGGCACTGTGGGCTGGGTGGGGGGCACTATGCTGGCTCAGGAGAAAGGGAGTGGGGACTGAAAACCTGGCTCACAGGCAGGGCAGGCACGGCGTATTTGGTGGGACCTCCCAGAGGAATTGGTCACCTTGTCTCTGAAACCTTCTCCTGGAGATCAGAGCAGGCGCAGGCCGAAGAGGAGGTGGGGTGCCAAGGAGAAAGCAGAGCAGGTGCAGGCCCCGCCCTGGGACCTGAGGGTGGGCTCTGGGGCGACCCTGGATGCCCCATCCCAGACAGCCGATCCTGTCCTAGTCAGCTCCACACCCTCGCATCAGCGCTGCCTTCCCCACATACAGAAGTTTTCCAGCTGGTGGGGCTGAGCCCTCAGTGTATGTGGGGCAGTGGGCAGCCTGTTGCTGTTGGAGCCAGGAGGGCCCTCCCAGGGGCCCTTTTGCTGTGAAATTGCCGATCTTCCAAATGGACAGGCTCTGGCTCGACTGACAGAGTGAACTCTTTTCTTCTAACAGTGCTATTCTTTCCCGTGTGTTTCAGCCGACTGCCGGGGTCCAGCCCCGGTGGATCCAGGGAATTCGAAGCGCGGACGGCGTCAGCGAGGATCAGGAAACAACTGCTTAATTAAACTTTAATTAAGGATATAGAGTAATAGAATAAGGATAGCTCAGTGAGGAAATTCAGTGGAGAAAAGAGGCTGAAATAAGAATAGCTCAGTGAGGAAATTCAGTGGAGAAAAGAGGCTGAATAATTCAGCCAGAAGGTGAGAGAAAAAACGACATGGGGAGACCAAGTTTTGGTGAACAAGGCCCGCACTTTATTTTCCAAAGTAGTTTTTATACCTTAAGTTATGCATAGAGGATAATGGGGGAAGGGGTAGAGTCATGCAGCAAGCCAGGCTTTCTTCCTGCAAACTTATCATATGCAAAAGCTTAGGTGATTTGCATCACCTTCTGGCCCGGAGGCCTGTTAACATTTTAAGACCCTTTCTTCAGAAGGCTTATTTTTCTCTAAAGGTGATTGGTCAGGAGCCACCCTCCAAAAGCATTAAAGTTGCATTCCTACAGAGCAAAGGTGTGGTGGGCTATAACAAGAAAAAGAATTAACTCAAGGGTCCCAGGTTACAAACATTAAAGCTACTACTTACACCAATTTTATTAATCAATACACTGCCAGGGACACAGCAGGTAAGGGATATGGAAACTTAGCAGCAAACATTGGCCCAACAAGTGAAAATCCCTTCACCAATACAATTTCTAATCAATCTTGTAACTGCTCAAAGGAATCTGTGTTTAGACAGTTTAGAACATCTCATGCCTCTCACAGTTGGGAGGCTCTGAGCAATCACATGTGGCTGGAAAAACCTATTCAGGCAGGCTAGAGGATTTCCAAAGGAGTTTGTAGGTTGAAACACTGTCACACCCAGGAATTGTTAACTGGAGCTGTAAGCCAACTCTTTTTTCAGAGAGAGGTAGTGGGGGACAGCCCCCCGTAAAGTCAGAGGTGCAGGTGAAAGCACAAAGCAGAAAGTAGGCAGACTCTGGTTTTGGGGGGTAGAAGCTCGAGAATTTCCAGGGGGACTCCTGAGGCTCGATCCCGCCTTTGCGTATGCCGAGCCTCCTTCCTCATGTCCTTTGTCATGGGTGGAGCTCCTCACGCTGGCTCCCGGCAGTGATAGAATTCCAGTTGAGCTATTCCAGATCCTGAAAGATGATGCTGTGGAAAGTGCTGCACTCAATATGCAATATGCACTCAATATGCAATATGCCGGCTCCCGGCATCTCCCCCTTTTTTATTTCTTAAAACAGCCAGATGCAGCTCAGTCACAAGCTTCTGAATGTTCTGCCGAAGAATCCTGACAATACAAGGAAAAATGATTATGAGAAGATTAGACAGAATGTTTTTTTCCAGAAATAAAGTTATAGAAGGTGTGAAAAAAGTCATTAGCTGCTCCAGCGGCGGTAAAATCCAGTCGAGAGTGTTCCAGGGTCTGTATTTGATTATGAAGTTTCCCTAAGTCCAGGCCAATGTCAGAGCTGTTCCAAACACCTGAGATATGATTTTTTATTTTCTCCCATTCATAATCTGTCTCATTTACCTTTAAAGATGTTACACATATCCACCGCTAATCAGCGTGGCAAGACAAAGCCATTTTCACTTTTAAAGCCTGTAACTCAGTCCCAATATGCATTATTGCCTCTTTTAAGGCGTCTACTCTCATCTCTAATTTCCTATCTATAGATTCCTGTGTTGCTAGAGTTAAAGAAACATTTTTAGACATGGTATCAACATATTGGGCAGTATGCACTTGTTGAGTCAATGATATTGCTGCTACTAAAGCTGCTATTAAAGCTGATATTCCTAAAATAAGTAGACCCACAAACTGTCACGATCGCATTAAATCCTGTAGTTGTTGTAATACAGCAAGATCAAAATTATCATATCAATAAGTGGTTACATCATAAGATAAGGTGGACGTTGTAATACTACAAAGGAGCAAACATTATATTGAGGGTTTAAACAAGATGAGAGCATGCATTGTTCACAAGTCACTACATTGGGTCCACCAGTGAAAGTCATATGTAGATTAAGTTTTCCAGAATCGTTGGTAAAGAGAAAAACATAAGAAGAGGGTAGACAAGCCAAAACAGAATAAGTAGAATTATTTTTTGGCTGGAGTTCGCGCTGCAGCAGCCCTGTCGGTCTCACCGGGATCTCGATGTTTATCTTGCCTCCCCTTCTGGCGGGCTCCTCTTTTGTGATCGAAGCAGTGGGGGAACTGGATGTCTGGGGGACTGCAACATGGCGAATCAGCCTGTCCCGGATGTAAATTGGAGAATCTGCATCCTGTGGAAAAATACAAGCACATCCTCGACCGCTAGTTAATAATGGGTCAGGACCCTTCCATTGTCCTGAGAGGAGGTCCTTCCATTTGACTAATGGTTTTGCATTTAATTGCTCCAGGCACCAATGACAAAGCACTGCAGTAGTTCCAGCCAGATCAGTATTTAGAATATTTATTATGAAAAGAGCATGTTGCAAGATTTGATGGGGAGAGCTATACTTAAACTCCCCTTCTTTTAATTTTTGAATTTGGATTTTTAATGTTTGATGTGCTCTTTCCACAATGGCTTGTCCCTGTGGATAATAAGGGATGCCTGTATTATGTTTAATTTGAAACTTTATACAAAATTCCTGAAAAGACTTAGAAGTGTAAGCAGGAGCACTGTCAGTTTTCAGAGCTTTTGGCAGGCCCAAATATGAAAAACAAGTAAAGAGATGTTGTATCACATCTTTAACTGCCTCTCCGGTACAAGCAGTTGCAATAATAACGTGAGAAAAGGTATCTACAGTTACATGAACAAAGGACAGTTTTCCAAATGAAGAAACATGAGTTACATCCATTTGCCAGAGTATGTTAGGTTTGAGACCATGAGGATTAACTCCCATAGGTAGACTATTAGAAACAGTAGGGCAGTGTAAGCAAGAACGCACAATCTCTTGAGCAGTCTCTCTGGGAACTTGGAATTGATACCTTAAGGCAGTAGCGTATTGATGATGAAGTGAGTGAGAGGCTCTGGCCTCCTCGATCACAGCAGCCACTGTATTTCTGGTTAACAAGTCAGCCAAATCATTAAAGGCATTTAAAGGGCCGAGCAATCCGGAATGAGCCCAAATGTGTCCAATGAAAAATATTTTATTTCTTTTCCAAATTTGTTGTTGTAATTTAGTTAACAAATGAAATATGGTAGTTTTATTTTCAGGCAAAACCGCAGTTTCAATATGTGGAAACAACCTGACAATATACTGAGAATCAGAATAAAGGTTAAATTCCTCATCTGCAAATATAGCAAAAGCCTCTATGACTGCTGTTATTTCAGCTCTTTGAGCTGAAGTTTCCTGTGTTTCTAAAACCTTTTGGTGATTTTTAGTCACTATGGAAGCTTTACTATTTGCTAACCTGTCAGTAAAGGCTATCTGAGCATTTGGAATAGGAGACTGTTTACATCTGACAGGAAAAATAACTGGATGTCTGGATATAAAATTCAGCAAAACATGCGAAGGTAAATGATGCAGAATTTGACCACAATAATTTCCTACGGCAATCTGCCAGTCCTCATCAAACATTAGAAGAGCATCAAGTTGTTCTTTATTATATGGAATTACAATTTCTGATGGCTCTTTAACAAGTAATTTAATGTTCCGCTTTTTTCCTTTAGTATCAAAGTAGCTATCAATCCTGGATAAGAAGCCGCTACTTTTTTAGTTTGAGCGGGAAGATGGACCCACTCTAGGGGGCTGTTTTGCCATAAAACCAATTTTTTGTCTGGTTACCCAAATTACACCTATGGGGGTTTTATGGCAAAGGAATTGTCAAGCAGCTGTCAGTTTAATTTTTAAAATTTACATTTTAACAACATAAATTTAGAGATATGTTAATTTAGGTCTAATGCTTAGTTTAGGTCTCTGTATAAATTTAAATAATAAATGTATAACCTCCTTATCTCATTTTAGTATACAGATATACCTAAATGCAAAATGTATTTATATAGTTTATACTTGTTGCCATATAATATATATAAATCGATATACTTGAATTAATCTTTATAATTAATATATTAATTAATATATATATTACAGCAATACAACACGTACACAGCTAATACCAACCAACACAAACCAATGTACTGCAATAATACATGTCACACATATATAATTATACAGTATATAGAACATATATCATCACAGCACATCAATCTATACCAATTAATATCAGCCACACACACACATTATATTACTGCAATATACATTTAATTATACAGTATATATATAATATGCATATATAGCATACATATTAATTTATATACAAATTAATTAAGTATAGATCTATAAATAGAATTAGGTATACCTTTATTATATTTTATTTATACCCATACCTAATTAGGCAAACTGTAATTATGCAAATATATTTATATTATGTATTTATAACAACATATAAAGTCTTGTTAATTGTACCTCCTGTTGATAACTAAGAAACTGAGAAAACTCCTTCTCTGAATATCTCTTATTTGAGATAGCATGTCCCTCCCCCATAGGGTAAAGGGGAGCGTAGGAACTACATAGGGTTGGAAAGCTCCACAGGTATCCTCAAACTGCCAATCTAACATTTTTGAACTTTTAACTACTGTGGGGGCTTGAGGGCAAATGAAACAAAATTTGACCCCTGAAATCTATCAGGGCAACTTGCCAATTATCACTATTTTGTAAAAGACTTGCAGTTGATCCTTATTGAGTGAAATGATTATATTTGCTACTTCTTTTCTAAAAAGTTCCACACTTTTTTCCTCTTTTTATAATTAATTGTGCCACCGACCTGGGATAAGATAAAACTATTTTTCTTGGAGTCACTGGTAGATGGAACCAATGGGCCTTTTTGTCACAAGCACCTTGTAGGTGTATGTTTTGTGGCAAGAATAATTTAATCTCATCTTTTGGTAATATTAATCCTAATTAACTGATCATTTAAAGTCTCATCTACTTTAACAAGAGCCGATTCTGTCTCATTAGTCAACTTTCTCTTAGAACTGGAATTAGGATCGCTTTTTAAGCAATCAAACAAAGGCTTTAAATCTGCAGTAGTCAGTTTTAAATGTAGGCGTATCCAATTAATGTCCCCTAATAATTTTTGGAAATCATTTAAAGTTAGTAAACAATCTCTCCGCAGCTTCAAAGGGGCATTATCAGTTTTTAAAACTTTTGGCAGACCTAAATATGAGAAGCAAGTAAAGAGGTGTTGCACAACATCTTTATAAGTTTCTCCAGTTATCGTTTTGTAACCTAAATCTGGTCTATAGCTTTTTAGATAACAAGCAACCATTTAATCTTTGCTTGAATACTTCCAGCAACGGGGAACTCACTACTCTTCAAGGTTTTAAACTCTCCCTCACCTTTTTCTCTACAGCATTCCCACCCTGCATACCACTTTCTCTAATCCTACCAACTCATTTTCAGTAGTATGTGTTGGCCAGGAGCTGGGTCAGTCTTTCCCAGAAATGTTAAGAGACGTCTGTTCCTGTGTCTAATAGCCCTGACATTTTATTTTCTTGAATTAAAAGATCTTTTAAAGGCCTTGGAGCTGTAATTTCCTGCACCCAAAAGGCTAGATCACTAGATCTAAACGCTCTGTGGCTCTTAGCTTGAGAAGTCAAATTTTTTCCTGTCTGATAAGGTAAAAGCAAAAACTGTGTTATTCTTTGACCTTTATTAATTTGCACAGTTTTGGTAGGCGGCGAGATCAAAACTTTAATTTCTCCAATATAATCAGAATCTACCACACCATACACCACCAAAATTTCTTGAAAAGAAAGCGAGCTACGCCCTAGCACAAGTCCTACAATGCCCTCAGGCAGGGGGCCAGCCACTCCCATTGGAATCGGGGCATGTCAGGGGTTAATATTGTTGCTAAATCCCCTTAGCCTGGGTGAGACCCCCCTGAGGGGGTTTTCTCCAAGGAGCACGCTCTGCATATTGTGCACGCAATCTATTTTAAAAGCTCCACTGTTCAAAAACTTTTTATCTTCCTCAGGCTTAGGCAACACTTTGAGAGGCTTTGGGGGCAAAGTGGGGAACTCTTGAGCCCTGAAAGGCGCAAACGGAGGTGGCGGCGATGGCCTTAAATCAGAAAGTGGTGGATAAGTTTTTGTGTGTTTTTTTTTTAAAGGTTTGCACAGAGCGGGAGGGAGCTCGCCAGGGCACAAAGCAGAAAGTAGGCAGACTCTGGTTTTGGGGGGTAGAAGCTCGAGAATTTCCAGGGGGACTCCTGAGGCTCGATCCCGCCTTTGCGTATGCCGAGCCTCCTTCCTCATGACCTTTGTCATGGGTGGAGCTCCTCACGCTGGCTCCCGGCAGTGATAGAATTCCAGTTGAGCTATTCCAGATCCTGAAAGATGATGCTGTGGAAAGTGCTGCACTCAATATGCAATATGCACTCAATATGCAATATGCCGGCTCCCGGCAGCCAACCCTACTTGGGCAGTGCCCCAAACCTCAGATTCCCTGTGGCGGACCGGCCGGCAGACTCCTCGGGCAACAGGGCGCTGCTGCGGTGCCCCCCAGAAAGGCCAGCTGGCAGCGCTGCAGAACGAGCCATCCAAGGCAAGGACCCCGCCGCCCCCTTCCCATCCCTGGTGGGCACCTTGTGAGGCACCTGCCCCCTCACACTGTGGTCCTGAGGTGGGTTTGGAACAAAGCACTGATAGATCGCTTTACATTTTCCCATTTTCCTTTTTCTGGCTAAGAGTTTGCTTTTAAGGCATGCTTTTATTTCTTAACCAATTTTGATAATTTGTGGCCTACTGTGAGGCTCAGCATGGTACTAATTAGCACAGTTTTGAAATCGTCCTACGAGTAAATGGATACACATATCCATCAGCTTATAGTGAGAAGAATTCTCATTGGAAGTTTAAGTGCCTTTATCTTTTCACCTCATTCATGGCATGTATTTGTTCATACATGTCTGTGTTTTGAGCTTCTATATTGTTGAACAGTTAGTTTGGGCCAGACATGGTCAGAAGTAGGACTCCAACAGTGAATTAAAAACTGTGTGTGTTCTTTATCCACTGCTATGTAATGGATCACGGCAAACTTAGTGACTTCCCAGGGAGTAGCTCACAGTCCACAGTGCCTGTGCATTGTAGCAGGCGGGCCTGGTTCAGGGCCTCCTGAGGGCACAGACAGCCTGGATGGCAGGCTTTCAGACTCACCTGGCTGCTGGGGACAGGCCCAGGTCCCTTCTGGGTGGACCTCTTCATGGCCTGGCTTTCCTTGGAACACCCTCTGAGAGCAAGATTGTGGGGTGTAGCCCGGGACCTTTTGCTCCCCAGTCTCGAAGCCGCACACCTTCACTTCTGTTTGCGAGAGTGAGCTGCGAAGTCCTGCCTCTCTCAGGGCCTGAGCAGGAGTCGCCCCTTCTGCCTCTTGAAAGGAGGAGGATGGAAGAATTTGTGGACCCCTTTTTAAGCCCGTTGCAGCCTGTCGAACAGTAATGAGCAGGGAAAGGAGACCAGAGTGCCCGAGTTGTCTGAGGAGGAGGGGATGATTGTGTGTGAAGAGTGGCCAGTGAGGTGACACCAGGAGGATGACCTTGAACCAGAGACCCGGAGGCAGGAAAAGAAGTAGCCACTCGGAGATAGAAAAAGGGTCATGTCAACCAGCAGGGAGAAGGGAGAGAGCGGGCCGCATCAGGGAGGAGCCCGGGCTCAGGCCTCAGCAGCTCGAGGCCGGAGCCTGTTTCCTGAGGTGAGGAGGGCTGCCAGGGCGGGGAGCTAAGAGCCGGGCCTCAGCCCTGTTGAGGTGGACGAGCCCATGGGATGTCCAGGGGACGTGTCAGGAGAGCAGCTGAGTGTTCCGGCCTGCATCCGGGAGAGGACTCACTCAGCTCAGGGTGGACTGAGGTCATGGGCATACAGATGGCATTTAAAGGTACGAGCACGGTAAAGTCACCAGGCGGGTGCTGGTGGAGAGAGATGGGGTGCAAGGGTAGAGCCGTGGGGTGCCCCACATTCCAAGGTTGAGAAGGGGTGCAAGGGACTGAGGAACCCCAGGGAGGGCGGGGCCTGGAGCCCAGGGAGAGACATGCTGGGGCAGGCGTGGGGGAGGGCAACAGGGGAGGGTGGTTTGGTAACGTGGGTTCCTAGAGCCCCCAGGGAGCTGCCCTGCAGGGCGGGGCACACTGCCTGCTGGCAGAGACTTGGAGACTGGGTGGGGAGGGGGACCATAGAGGCTGCTCCCAGGGAGCTTTCAGAGACCCACAGTGGGCGCTGCAGGGAGCCCTGGACGAGGAATCTGCTGGTTCCCCTTGGTTGATCAGAAGGCAAGAGAAGGGAGAGGACGTGCTGACCGGGCTGATGGGGGTGAACTCATAGGCAGCTGGTTCTCTGGAGTGGAGCAGGAATGATGGCAGGTGGTCCTGGAGCCAGTGATGGGGTGGCCCCGCCCTGGGGCGGGGTCGTGATGAAGACAGGAGGCGAGGGTACTGGCCATAGGGGACAGGGAGCCAACAAGCCAGCACCTTAAGGCTGCCCTTCGGTTGCTTTGAGGTCATGTCTGGGAAAAGAAGACAGGACCTGGGTTGAGATTGTGGCAGGGGGGAGATTTGCAGAGAGAAGGGTGTGAGGTGTGAGAATGGGAGGCCAGCACGGGGCACTGTGGGCACTGCCCTGTGTGCCTCTGACGACAGAGCCACCCTTGTGGTGCGAGGGGCCGTCCCCCAGAACAGCCCGAAGGCCTGTGCCCTGAGAGGAGAGCCACAGTGGGGCTGGCCCTCCCATCCCCCAGCTGCCCCTGCTCGATCCTGTCTGTGGGTGTTCAGACCAGCCTGGGAAACGGAGGATGGCACTCTCCAGTGAACAAGGACCAGTGATGACCACTGAAGGGGACCCAGCGGCTGCCGAGCTGAAGGGTTCTTTTTTCCTATTTTCCTCCAGCCTGGCTGATGGAGGCAGGGATGTATTTTTGTAATTTATGGTTTCTGTCTCTGACTCCATCAGCCCACCCACGTGAAAAACCTCATAGGATTGCCTGCTGTCCACGATGAGACCTGAGTGTCACCAGGCCATATAGGAACTGGATTCTTGCCCTGCCCGTTTCTTCAGTCCTGCTCGCTTAAGAGATGGCAGTATCTCATGAGCATGGCACATTTATCCACAGTCAGGGCTTCCATGTAAAATTGGGTTCAGTTCCTGATAGACTTGAGCTGCCCTGAATGTCGCTGACGAGACCTGGTCCTCTCGTGCCCAGGTGCAGACCCCAAAGGAGCAGGACTGGGAGCGCACGCAGTAAGCCAGCGTGCTGGCCGACGTGGCCCAGGCGTTCAAGAGTGACGTGGGCATGTCTGACGGTGAGGGCGACAGGGTCACCCTCTTCAGCTTGGCCACTCAACTGTCACCCAGCGGGCAGGCCGATGCCAAGACTCTGACTGTGTTGCTTCAGGAGCAGCTGGACGCCATCAACGAAGAGATCCAGTGGGTGATCGCGAACTCAGGTCCCCAGAAACTCGGTTTCTCTGAGGAGCTGTCTTCTCCTAGGGACACCTGAGTGTTCCATAGTAAGAAACCTGACCTCAGGTCTGCTTCAAGAATTTTCAGTTTTGAGATGGCCCTTGATTACACAGCTCGGTGAGCCGGGGCGTTCTGTCCACGGTGTGGTGTCAGCGCTCTGTGGGGGCGGGGGGGGCGGCGTTGTGGGGTGTCCCCCCTCAGCTCTGAGCCCCAAGGTAGGTGAGGTGCCGAGGCGGTGTCCCCTGCGGCCCATGCACCCTCCTGTGTCCCTTAGAGCCCCCCACGTTCTGCTGAAAAGCCACCTGGTGAAAGCTGGGGTTTTGGGGTTTGCAAATTCCCACTCAGATCTGCCTTTTCCTTTTTAACTTAATGCAGTGTGAAGATTGGCTTGTTGTAAGACAGTGGTCCAAGGACATGTGTTTGAGTTTTTCTCATCTCATCAGTATATTTAAGATGTTTTCTTTAGACACCGTCTTGGCAGTTATAACAATTTTCAAAATGGGATAGAATCCAAAGGCCCGCCTGGTGGTAAGCAGGGGGCCTTGGGTCTGGGTGCAGCTGGGTGGCTGGGGGCCCCGAGGCCTGCCTGATGCCACACCCGCACAGCTATGCCCGTGTCCCGAGTCCATGTTCAGAGTGGCTGCAGGCCGGTGACCCTGCACAGGACCAGACAGAGTGGCTGCTCAGACTGTTCTCGTCACGTCAGCCCAGGCCAAGGTGCCCGTTTCTGTCGGCCGAGCGTGGGGGCTAGGGGAAAGGCAGGGGGTGAATGGGACAGCCAGCAAACGCAGGTGGTGCCGCCTGCCCGTTTGACGCCGAGACACACAGCTTTGTGGGCCGTGTTTGAGCACAGATGAGCTCAGAAAGATGGTCTTTCCACGTTCCCGCAGGAAATATGGAACGGTTATATATTATTTTTATTTTACAGCAAGTTGTCAGGTAAAAGTGATTTTTCCTTATGCGACAAGTTGACTTGATGTAAATGGTCAATTCTGTCCTTCAACTTGTTATCAACAGTGAAAAACTTTCCAGATGTATGAGTAGAAGTGCAGCTGGAGAGTTTACTTCCTGTAAGAATCTTGTATTTTAATTTGAAAATCATTTTATTCGCATAATCGTGTATTTAAACTGCTATATAAAAACATCCACCACACATTAGGGGAGAAGAGCAGAAACTGTGAATTCTAGGTTAATGCAGCACATTGACATGAATCCAGAAACTCACACAAAGCTGGTGGAGAACTTCATCGAGTGATGCATTTGTATATATACAACCTTAAAAAAAAAATGATCAACTCAGCACTTCATCTGGTCTGGAGACTTGTGTTTAGAAACTGCAGCTTGTTTGTGAATTGCTGTTTTGATTATACAGAGTTCCTGATTCCCAGTGGAAAAGACTTGAGGCACTGACGTGCATCTCTGCCCTGAGAGCAGGGGAGGCAAGGGTTGTCAACTTGAGGTATCTCTTCACAGGAAAGAGAGTTGCCACCGGGGCCCCTTCAGAATGTTAGAGTAAATAAGTGAAATCAAGCGTGAATGATCAGGGCCAGTTTGTAAGACTCAAGGCTAAGTTATTCTAAGTTTGAGAATATTCAAAAGAGGAAAGGTAGAACCTTTTGTCTGAGATGTTAATTGAGCAACTGTTTCTGGAATTTGCTAATCATGACACAGAATGCCAGCCCAAATTTATTGTCCAGACAGGTTCCTCTGCTGACAGAGGCAGGTGACGCCTTTTATTCTATTTTAGGTTGATCGAAGAAGAGAAGGAGAACACAGAGCAGTGGGCCGAGGAGACTGAGAGCAGGGAGGGCAGGGGGAGCTTAGGCAGCCTCCGTCGTTTTAAATCAGTGAGCTCCCTCAACCTGCTTCCCACCTCCTCGCATGCTGGCTCCTGCCCGCCCCTGCCCAAGCCCAGAAAGAGGCAGCAGAGCCTGGCGCAGGAGGGAGACCAGCTGGGCATCATGACTCTGGTATGTGACTGCCTCCTCCCTGCCGCATCCCTCCCCCAGCATGCTGTTTTTTGTTTTTTCTCTTTATACCCAGAAGAAAATCAGGTACATTTGCTATGCTCAGAGGTCTAAAAGTTTTTAAACTGCCTCGTCTTTAATCATTCCACAATGGCACAGCAACAAATTAGTCTTGATATTTGGACCACTACTTAGCACGTCATCATGAACTCAGCCAGAGCCTGCCTCTGTAACGTTGGGCCTGGCCTTGTGCAGGGCACAGCAGTTTCTGTGAGAACAGGAAGTTTCTGTTCTCAGGGAGCAGACAGCTTCGTGAAAGTAACCATAGGCAGCTCTCATGGCATGGGAAAGCCGTGCAGCAGATTTTCCACTGGGGATGCCTGGCTACAGGGTGCAGGGCATGCGGTGGGAACAAAACCAAGAATCTACACTGGTCTGCTTGCTGATGAACCTGGCCACGCACTCCGGCCAGCTCTGCATGTGAAACCAGGTTAAAAGCCCAGGGCCCCAGGGCCCCAGGGAAGACGTCGGGCTGCCTCACTTTTCCGAGTCTAAAAGTGGGATGACGACCTAGGGCTTTTGGTGACAAAGTGTGCAGCCCTAAAGCACATATTCCAGCTTTCTTGCGTGTTTAGCTTAGGTGTTGTGAGTGCATTGCTGTTTATCCCATGAAATCACGTGTACAACATTCTGCTTTGTAACTGGACTTGTATTATCTCTTTTTTCTGTTACCACCCATTTCATGTTAGCTGCATTGTTAGTCAGCTTATAATTAAATTAACCGTGAATCATTTTAGCGGCCTGTGAAGTGGTAACTAGTCCATTTTGTGGTCTTTTGACACTGTTTTTATAATTTGCATCATTGGCTAATTAGTTGATATTTAAAATTCTTTGACGATTTCTCTGTGGTTTCATGCTTGATTTCTTTCCGAATATTTATGAAAAGAACAGTTCTGCATGTTTTCCTTGCTGTTGGACTTCTCTGACAGTGTGTCTGCTTTCATCATTGGTTTTGATTTCCTGTCTCATCCTGTTGTCTGCTTAGTCGTCGTCAATCCAGACCCCCCCGCCCCCAGCCCCCGAGGCTGTTGTTTACCCATCCATCTCCCCTCCCCCGTCCCCCCACTGCCTCTGGTCATAGCAGTGCTGTGGTCCACAGCGTGAGTCCCCTTAGTCGGGTTTGTGCTTTGTCCTCATGTCTCATTAAATGGTGTTTTTCCCCCATAGCAGTAATTTGAATTGGTGTATCACTATGCAGTTACAGGAGAAGGCAATGGCAACCCACTCCAGTACTCTTGCCTGGAAAATCCCATGGATGGAGGAACCTGGTAGGCTGCAGTCCATGGGGTCACACAGAGTTGGACAGGACTGAAGGGACTTAGCAGCAGCAGCACGCAGGTATAAGCATAATGTAGATGGATCCTAAACTACATATTATGTGTAATTCATAAATGAGATTGTGCTTACATAAAGAAATGATCCTCTTAAGTGTAGAATTAATGGACTTTTAGATATGCAAATGACACCACCCTTATGGCAGAAAGTGAAGAGGAACTAGAAAGCCTCTTGATGAAAGTGAAAAAGGAGAGTGAAACAGTTGGCTTAAAGCTCACCATTCAGAAAACTAAGATCATGGCATCTGGTCCCATCACTTCATGGGAAATAGATGGGGAAACAGTGTCAGACTTTATTTTTGCGGGCTCCAAAATCACGGCACATGGTGATTGCAGCCATGAAATTAAAAAGACGCTTACTCCTTGGAAGGAAAGTTAATGACCAACCAAGATAGGGTATTAAAAAGCAGAGACATTACTTTGCCAACAAAGGTCCATCTAGTCAAGGCTATGGTTTTTCCAGTGGTCATGTATGGATATGAAAGTTGGGATGTGAAGAAAGCCGAGTGCCGAAGAATTGATGCTTTTGAGCTGTGGTGTTGCAGAAGACTCTTGAGAGTGAGTCCCTTGGACTGCAGGGAGATGCAACCAGTCCATTCTAAAGGAGATCAGTCCTGGGTGTTGATTGGAAGGACCGATGCTAAAGCTGAAACTCCAGTACTTTGGCCACCTCAAGTGAAGAGTTGACTCATTGGAAAAGACTCTGATGCTGGGAGGAATTGGGGGAAGGAGGAGAAGGGGACGACAGAGGATGAGATGGCTGGATGGCATCACCGACTCGATGGACATGAGTTTGGTTGAACTCAGAGAGTTGGTGATAGACAGGGGGGCCTGGTGTGCTGCGATTCATGGGGTCACAAAGAGTCGGACACGACAGAGCGACTGAACTGAACTGAACTGACACAATATCCTTTCTGTGTTGGTGCTTGTATTTAAGACTGTAAATCTCATCAGCTTTTACACAGTTAATGTCTCTATTAGACTCATTAAAAAAGTATCTTCTATGGTTAATAAAATGTAAAGACTGCACCTGCTATTATGCTAGCTTTCATTCTTATGTATTTTCACAGGGAACTTGCTTTAATGAATTTATTGTGAGAAGTTTTAAATCAAATTCTATGTCAGGATTTTACATTAATGTCCAAGAGGTGGTTAGATTTGTTCAACGTTAAACTAGGTATTATGGTAACTTCCTCATCAGTTAAATTACTAATTTAAAGTATAACATGTTTTTGATTAAGAGAAACTAACTTATAGAGAGATTTGGCTGAGAATAGACACCTGTTAAGGCCCTTTGTTGTACAGAATGCTGTGCTTTAATAAATCATGATGTTGTAATAGAATGGTATCTTCCTGAGCAATAATTTATAGTGTTCCTCTAGTAAATCTCGAATAGCTTATTTAACTTCTGTGGTCAAAAAAAATGTTCTGTTTCCAGTCACATTTCTCTGAATCTTCATGTCACTTACATGTTTGCCATCATTTTTGCTTTACTGTATTTGCCTCTACGGATTCTTGAAATTTTAGCTTCAAAGTCGCAATGAATCTGGTTTCTCTTCATTTCTTTGCATGCATCTGTCAGCCTAGTGATTTAAGGAAGCAGCGTCAAAAGGTAAACTATTCAGTAATTTAGCAGGCCTTTGTTTCTCTGTGAAGTATTGAAGAGTCCTTATCGTTTAACGTGAATGAACACTGTGTGGTTATGTCCTGGTGAATAATTGACGGTTTAATGGAAGTGATGAAACTCACCCACCACTTAAAATGTGCTGATGGTTCTGTTGGAAATTGGTCATTCGTTGGGACAATTGTAACAGTGTGCCTTTCTCCCACTTGTTGGCCTTCTGGTCATCTCATGCTTGTTTATAATAGACATAGTATTATTTATTATTTTTAAAAATTTCTGTACTTATGTTTTTGGCCGTGCTGCACAGCTTATGGGATCTTAGTTCCCCAACCAGGGATCAGACCAGTGTCCCGGCAGTGAAAGTGCCAAGTCTTAACCTCTGGACCACCATGGAATTTCCACTTAGTGTTTTCTTATAAGAAATGACTGAATCAGAGCCATAGATGTTAGATTTGCGGGAAGCCAATTTAATGATGGTGGGTAGCAGTGTGCAGGAGACTCTGTGTGCCGGGCACGTGCTTTCCGAGTCTGTCATCTCATCCCCAGGTGAGGTCCAGTCTACTGCTATCCCCATTCAGCAGACATAGACACTGAGGCTTAGGGAGGCTGGGCACCCTGCCCAGGCTCTCACACCCAGCAGCGTGGTGCAGACTGGTCTGATCAGAGCCTGGACACTTAAACATGGTGCCATCCAGCCACCTTTCCTCCAGAGGCTCTCGTGTCCATCACGGCATCCCTGATGGAGGGAGCATCAGGAGGGAGCTCGCTGCCTCTCCCCTCGGGTCACTTGGATGAGCCCCTGTTGTTGGAGTCCAGTGCCCCAAGGGCTGGCCTTCCTTGTCCCTCTCCTGCTCCCAGCCCGCTTACCGAGCACTCCTGGGCCTTCCCGCAGGACTGGGGTGGCTGTGCTCCAGTTCAGGCAGCTCAGTGCCGGGGAGCCCTTCTGCTGGGCACATCAGACCAGCGCCGTCTCCCTGGGGTTGGTGACCTGGGTGTGCCGCTCGCCTGCTCTGTGGCCTGCTTTGCCCTCCTGTTAAGTGGACACGGTGCTGCCCATCCTGGCCACGTGGGCACCAGTGGTGTGGCTCCCATCCTGGGGGAGGGCAGCCAGGCTGTGGACCCAGAGGCCTTCCTCAGGAGGAGGCCCGGGGGAAGGGGCTGGCCAAAGTCCCTGACTTTGAGGCAGGTGTTTGTCTCCACTGAGTCCATAGTCAACCCAGGTGTGTCACTTCCCTGCTCTGTTCGATGCTGTTTTCTGATTTTTATAAATGCTTATTTTAACTTTAATTTGAGATTGATCCCTGTTCAGTTCCATGTGGAAAATTTCTAGCCTTTGTAGCCTTCTGTTGTCTGAGTGTTCTTGTTAGAGCTCAGGGGAGGGAGCCCAGTTTATCCAGCTGCTGTTAAACGAGTTCAGCTGCATTTTGCACTGTCACTTTGTTGTCACCAAGCTCCCATGGGACTGCACAGGATCAGTATTCTTTACAGAATCCCACTAAAAAGGCACAGGTTAGTTGGTTAAAACAGCACACTCATTGTTTATAAAAATACATGCCATGCATGTCTCCTAAAACCTCCCCTGGCTTAACCACACACCCAGATGTATGAGTGAGACCTGTCTGGACCCTGAGGGGTTAATCTGTCCCCACACTCTTGCCACCACTGTCTTTCCTGTCCTCACACCCAGGACCAGCAGAAAAGCTGGGAGTCCAGGAGAGATCATCTCTCTTTTTGTTTTTTTAATTCGTTTGTTTTTTAGCTGAAAGATCATTGCTTTACAGAATTTTCTTTTCTGTCAAACCTCAACATGAATCACCCATAGGTACCCATATATCTCCTCCCTTTTGAACCTCCCACCCCTCGAGGGTGATACAAGATCATCTCTTAGTGAAGACCAGGGGGTGCTTTATGGAAACCACTGTGAGCGAATGACACTCAAACTGCCTGTAAGTACTTCAGTGGGGAGCCCCGAGTCTGTATGTTACTGAGAAATATGATCCAGGCACATGGTGTTCGCGTGGAGGGGTTAGGTACCTTTTCTGTGTTTCTCTTGTTGTCATGGGTTCCAGTAACCTGCATCATCACTACAAATGATCTTGGGTGGTGGCACAAGCTGTGTCTTTTTCTCCTTCAAACAGAAAGGTCTGGACGGCTTTGCTGAGAGGTTTCGTACTCTAGCTGTGGTGCTTCTGAGCAGCATCTGGCGATGAGCACAGTCCTGTCATCAGGGCAGTTCATGCCATGCAGGGTCCACGGTGCCAGGGTTGCTCTGCTGTCTTGCCCGGCAGGGCCATCTGGTCGCTGGATTCCAGAGAGGGCCGAGCCCGGCTGCAGGGAGGCTCCCGTCCAGGGTCTCTGCACTCAGTCGGATGCTCTCGCTGCCCCATAGCCCTGCTTCTCTTGAACAAGACAGTCCTTTAAGATGGCATTAAGCTAGAACAAGGGGGTTTTTTGTACTTGGGGGAAAGCATAGCTAATAGATTTTCAAATAAGTTTCTGGTTATAATGTAACACCTGTGTGATTGCCATTTTCAAAACAGTCTATTGTTAGCCAATTTGACACTTACCTCACTCCCTCAGCTGCCAGCTTTACGGGAAGAGGTAGGAGATGACAAGACCGCCATCAAATGTGAAATCTCGACCCCCGCCTCGCCACAGTCCCTTCGGCTGAGCCGCCTGCACACGGGGGCGCTGCACACAGCCACCCACGAGGACCTCAGGGACGCCCACAAGTAAGCGGCCTGTGTGCGCGTCGTCAGTTTCAGGAGCCCTACGCCTCTTGTCTTGAAGGAGTTGCAAGGATGATTTTAAAGGAATACCATTGGGTTCAGTGCCTGTATTTAGTGGTGAACTTCAGGTGCTGGGGAAGAAGAGCTCAGTGACCTCAGTGATTTTAGAAAACGTCCTTCTCTACAGATTGACTCCTGTGGGAGCTTTCTTCCTGATCTTGGTAGAGGTCTGCCCGGCCCGGGGCACGTTCCTGACAGTGACGGCCCTGTGCCTCTCAGGTTCGCTCTTGAGTGTCCCTCCTGTTTCCTCAGGGGTCTCCTCTCAGGAGACTCCGTCCCCTCCTGTGACTGACACTGTCCTCATTGAGACCACCACCTAAGCTCCGGTCCTGAGCCAGGCAGCACTCGATGGACGACACATGTGGTCACTTGGCCAGCTGACCTGCATGGTGACCGTCGCTCTCCTGCCATGGCCGGGGACAGTCACCCTGCAGGAGGTGGGGGGAACTGCCCAGAGCAGGGGAGCTTGCCTTCTGCTGGAGCGTTTTCACCTGCTGAGCAGCGACCCTGATGGAGGGTCGGAGTGCCCTCTGCACCAGCTGGCCTGGAGTCAAGCCCTCCTCAGGGGAGAGCTCAAGGCAGAGAATCTCAACTTCCTGGGGTTGTTCTCTGTGTCTCGGAGCCTGCATTGCTCGTGTGGAGTGTGTTTGGTGAAGGAGACTCCACTGTCTGCTGCGAGGTTGAGGCGCGGGTGTTGCTGGATGCCTGTTTCTATCAGTAGCTCTTGTGGAGGGCTGTGTGTTTGCACGAGGGTGCCAGTTAAAGGTCCTTTTCTCTCCCTAAAGCTTGACAGGCTCTCAGGACAACCCCGGGAACAACCCCAGCAGCAGCACCAGCAGGCAGGGCTCGCTGCACAAAGCCCCAAAGAAAAAGGGCATCAATCAAGTCCTCCATCAGCTGCTTGTTTCGCAAGAAGGAAAAGGGCCGGCTGAACACCCCAACAAGGAGGCATTAGGACCAGGTGGGTGCTTCACCGTTCAGACGGAGGAGGGCCTACAGGCATCTCCCTTCTGTGTCTCCCCTGTTGTCCCCACGAGGCTCCAGTCGCTCACGCTGGGAGTCCTCCTGGGAGCAGGAGCGGAAGAGGGGTCTGTCTTCTCAATGAGTCTGAGATGATCAGATGAGTTAACAAGTGGATGGATGGATTGATTAGTGAGTGGTGGATGGATGAACAGATGGCTGGCTGGTTGGGTGGATGGACGGAGCATGGAATGAATAAAGCAGATGATTGTACTCCAATGCTAGAAACATATTTTACGAAATTGATTGAATAGGAGCTGGGCAATGATTGTTTTCTCCTAACAGTGACACGTGTTTGGAAACTGCCTAAGTGCTCATCAGTGAGGGGTGAAGTACAATCTGTGGACACCCCAAAAGGAATAGCCTGCCCTCCTTCCTGCCACCTTCCCCATCCCAGGAGCTCATCAGGGGTTCTGCCCATGCCCCCACCCCACCCCACAGCCACACAGGTCCTCCTGGGGTCCCCTCATCACACAGGGTTATCACTAGGCCCTCATCTCACTTGGCTTCATCTTCTTGAAGACAGGATATGTTCCTGCCTCTTCAGCCACAAATTTGTTGAGTCTTGTTTGTGCTGGGTGTGGGATTTACAGGGGTAAGTAAAGCAGATGTGATCTGGAGCACAGTTAAGTGACAAGAGAGAAAAAGGAGCAGGTTATTAAATGCGATCCCTATTATTAATATATACAACGCTGCGATGGATGGTGCATTGATTATATACCAGATGCTGTGTGTGCCCCTTCCCAAGCAGGTGTTGCCCCCTCACAATTTACAGAGGAGGACACGGTGAACGGTCACACGGTCAGGGAGTGGTGAGGGCAGGTTCACACCCACGCAGCGGGACCAGGCATTTTGCCAAACCACAGCCACCTCTCTGGTGGATGCCACCGGAATGAGATGGTTCTATGGCATGATGATTCAATGGACTTAAGTTGGAGCAAATTCCAGGAGATAGTGAAGGACAGGAAAGCCTGGAGTGCTGCAATCCAAGGAGTGACAAGAGTCAGACACAACCGCACCTCTCCTCGGGGCCCTGCTGTACTTGAGCCGCACGACCCGCGATCGCACTCCAGCCTGCTGACGCCGGCCCGGCCCCCGAACACCGCCAACACCAGACCAGCAACCGCCTGGCCGGGCCCGGGGGCCCGATGGGCTTCCAGGACCCCCCAGTGACCAGGAGGGCATGCGTGCGTGCGCGGGGGGCCTGGGGGTTGGGCTGAGGGGTGCGGAGGTCTCGGCGCCCTCCCACCCCCGGCCACTCCAGACCCGGCCGCGCTGGCTGAGCGGGGCCTCCCCCCCCCCATCCCGTTCGCTGCTCAGGGCCGCGCGACCCCAGAGGTGTCGGTCTTCGGGGCCCGCCGCCTCCCGACCCCCGCGGCCCGGGGGTCTCTGGACCTCCTGCGGGCCTAGGCGCAGCGAATCTTGAGCGCCCAACTTGCCCGGCACCTGCCCGCTGCCCAAACCCACTGGGAGCCAGGGAGGCGCGGTCGACCGGAGCGCCTCAAACCCGCCCCTTTGCCCTACCGAGGCCCCCCCACCCTTGTCCCCACGCCGCCCGCCAAGCACCCGACCTTCCTGAGAGAGCAGACGAACCACAGGCAGGCACACAGACAGACAGACACACACACACACACACACACACACACACACACTTGAGTGTGGTCTTTGGAAATACTTCTGTTCGTAGTTGCTGGGTTGAGCCCAACTCTTATAGGACCCATGGAGTGCGGCCCATCAGGCTCCTCTGTCCGTGGCATTTCCCAGGCGAGAATACTGGAGTGGGTTGCCATTACCTTCTCCAGGGGATCTTCCCGACCCAGGGATCAAACCCGAGTCTCCTGCGGGCGGATGCCTTGCCATCTGAACCAGCACATTGCGAATTCCCTAGGCAAAATACAAAAAAAAGAGCTCGTGTGCTACTAAGTGGAAAGATGATTGAAGAAACAGACGGTGTCCTTTGTTGGCATCTTTGAATCTTTCTTTAGTTTTCGTTGATTTTTACTCTTAAGGCTACTTGAACAAGGCAAGAGAGAAACCCCAGAATTGAAAAGCAATTGACTTTTTTGAAAGAAACCTGTGCAGGTTAAGCACTCTTCGTTTTTGAGAGATGGTGAAATGCAAAATCTTGATTCAACACATATGACTTTGGTGAACTTTATTTCAAATCTCCATGATGAACCCCTAAGGCGTCCAGGAAGAAAGGAGTAGAGCGGGAGACAAAAAGAGCAACCTTTCCCCTTGGCGCCATCCCAACCAGCTGCTTAGTTCCTTCATCTCATGAACTACCATCTGGGCTTATCTGGTTTGTCTGATTCTTGTTTCGGGGCCCGTTTCTAGTCACAAGGCTGTCAAGAGTGGGGTGGATGTTTGGGAGGGGGGGGAAGCCCTTCTTTCCATTCCACATGAGACCCAGTGGACAATCCAGGCCCTGGCCACTGCATTGAGTATGCAGCAGCAATATCAACGGTGATGCTGGTTAACAACGCATATTCCTGGAATCCACTCCTTTGGCTACTGACTGTGTGTGGTGGTGGTCTGGAACCTATATCTGGAAGCTTTCTTTATGATTGCAAATGACACCAAAGTCTGAGGACGAAGGTAGATCTTCACATTTCTGCAAGAGCCACACACCTCTAGAAGGAACCACAAGACTTGCTTGAAATGGTCAAGGTATAAGTATTGGACTAAACGTTGGAAGGTCTCCACCTTTGCTATGGAAATCAAAATATCTTTCTTTGAAGTGAAAATGAATCATACTCAACGTTCACGTTCTTGTAGAGCTTTTGAGAAGCCCTAAATTGTAGAAATCTGCTGTACGAGTTCCTTGAAAGCAAGAACCTATATTTATGGATATGTCTTAGTGCCTTAGATTGTGCCTTGATTATAGTGTACACATCAACCCAGGAAATAAATAATTGAATCGCCAAATATACAAAGAGATCAAAAGTGCCGAGCCAAGTGACACCTTGAGGCTTCCAAGAACTTTTCTGTCTTGCACACACTAAGTAAATCCTGAGCACCTACGATGAGCTGGGAGGCATGTAATAAGTTTCTGGAACTAGAATGCGGAGAGAAGAAGAAACAGAGTTCCTGCTTTCACTGAGACGAATCTAATGATACATCACAGGCAGATCCTTTGAGAACTTATCGAGGGGCCTCTACCCTCACCAAAACCTGGGTGTCAGGGAAGGCTTTTCAGAGTAACAATTGAGTTGAGGTCCATAGGTTGAACCTACGTAAACCAGGGTTAAGATTCAGGACGAATTTCTGGCAGGGAAAATAGCATCTTGGAAGGCTATGTGACCAGGGAAACTTAGAACATTCAAGAAATGAAAAATGCCCTATGGGATGGAAGCCAAAGAGTACAGAGGGCATTCCAGTTAAAAGACATCAGAGACTAACGTGGGGAACAAGCATGAAGGGATGTGATCATATATTCAATATGATGGGAAAATACAAGAGCAGTTGGGGCAGGGAGATGATAGAATTTCTCTGCATTTCCAAAATGTCATCTTGCTCCATAACACTAATGTTTGGAGCGACTCAACTCCAAGTTACAAGGAGGGACCACTTCCACGAGTTCGAATAGTCCTCATTGCAAAGTCTGTCAATAACGAATGCTAGAGAAGATGTGGACCAAAGGAACTCGACTCCACATGCAGATTGTGTGGGTGAATTCTCTAAGAAATTAAGGGAAGGAGTGCTACATCTTGTTTATTGTATTGTGTTTGGGGGGAACTATTTTGGAATTAGAGGAGCCCATTTCTCAGTATATGATTTCCAAACTAGGCAAGTATAATTACAGTCTGATAAGATGTAACTCAAATAACTTCTGAATGTTAATTGATTTTGAAAGAGGAAATAATCTTGCAAGAGAAATATAGACAAACAGGAAAAGCATAGTTGTCAATATATTGACCTAGAGATGCTACAAATATTGTTTAAGAAATATGAAAGTTTCATGGAGTATTTCACCTGAAGGAATTATTTCCTCTTAAAAGTCAAAAGGGCTTCCCTGGTGGCTCAGAGGTTAAAGCATCTGCCTGCAATGCAGAAGACCTGGGTTTGATCCCTGAGTCAGAAAGATCCCCTGGAGAAGGAAATGGCAACCCACTCCAGTATTCTTGCCTGGAGAATCCCATGGATGGAGGAGCCTGGTGGGCTACAGTCCACTGGGTCGCGAAGAGTCAGATACTACTGAGCAACTTAACTAACTTAACAGTCAAAAAGGATCATGAGTCCACTCATAAAAATGATTTGTTCTTCAGTTTTATCATGAATTACCTGACTAAAGGATGATTATGTATTGTATTATTCCTTCAAAATTATAGCACATTGTTCACTTTCCAGATTTTTATTTAATTGATATTTATTTAACATTGACTCTGTGCCAGCACTGCAAAACCCACCCACACACCCTACACCAATTTTGTGACTTCATTAGAAAGCACTTAATCAAGCAAATTCTATAGTTGCCTCTATTTTACATCCTAAATTGGCACATTATATGTCGCCCTACTTAACACTATTAAGATTATCTCTTTTTTAAAAAATTCTTGATAAATATAATTCCTGGCTTCCTCACAAAATAATTTAAATTATATAAAAACTGGAACTTTGTCTAATTTATCACTGTATTCTTAGCTCTTCGAGGAATATTAGTACTAGATATTCAAAAGACTCGTATTAAATGAAAATGATTTCAGTGGGTCTCAAAAGAACTTGTCTTTAAAAGGCATTGGTGTGGGGAGCTGCCCGTCAGAACGGGGTCCTTTGTCCGAAGGACACAGCTCTGGGAGCTGCCTCAGTCCTTGAGGGTTTGCTTGCAAACATAGCTCTCTGTCCCGCCACCCCAGAGATTAGGCGCTTATTTACTGCAGGCACCTGGAGTTCTGTGCAAACTTCTCACGCACAGAGAAATATTATCTGGTGTAAGAAATAATAACAGGGTGCCATTCCCATGCTCTCAAGATTTCTTGTGACTGTTTGTAAGATGTGTAGGTCAAACAAAGAAAATGTTAACTGTCTTGTCTTTCTCACGCTCTTCTGTATAAATATGAGATGCTGAATAAAGTTGGTGTCAGACTGCGTCCCTTCGTGGAGACGTGTCTGAACCTCTCGACCCCATCTTTGTTGGAGATTTCTCTTGCTTTCGTTTCTTTTCTCAGCCCCGCTGTGCACGTTCTCGGGACCTGATCGACTTTGCCGTCTAGCACCGGCACATTGGTGCCATTTAAAGTAGATATTAGGTTTCCATTTTCTCATCATTGATTCGTTTCATTGGTTTTGTCATTTCAGATAACTTTCTTGAACATCAGATCATGGAAGATAGAAATAATGTTACTGAATTTATCCTCTTAGAACTTTCTATGGACAAGAAAGTCCAGATCCTCTGCTTTTTATTTTTCTTATTCTGTTACCTGGCTATTTGGTTGGGGAATTTGATCATTGTGATTTCTATTACATGCAGTCAGCTAATCACCCAGCCCATGTACTTCTTCCTTAACTGCCTTGCACTCTCAGATCTCTTCTACACCTCCACTGTGACACCCAAACTCATGACTGACTTACTGATGGAGAAAAAGGCCATTTCCTATAAAAACTGCATGACACAGCTTTTCACCACCCACTTCTTTGGGGAGGGGGGAATGAGGTCTTCACCCTCACAGGGATGGCCTGTGACTGCTATGTGGTCATCAGCAAACCTCTCCACGACGCCATCACCATGAACAGGCAAAAACGTCACTCAATTCTCATAGCGTCGTGTGCAGGGGGACTTCTTCATTCTCTTGGTCTCTTTCTTCTTGCGATTGTTTTACCTTTCTGTGGCCCCAGTGAAATAGACCACTATTTCTGTGATGCATATCTTTTGTTGAAACTAGCCTGCACTGATACACACAAAATTGGCTTTTTTGTCATTGCCAATTCTGGCTTGATGGGACTGGTGCTCTTTGTGGTTTTGATGGCCTCCTACATTTTGATTCTGTATAATGTGTGCACATATTCTGCAGAAAGCCACCATAAAGCACTTTCCACCTGTAGTTCCCACATCACAGTCCGTGATCCTCTTTTTCACACCTGTCATCTTTGTTTACATTAGACCTGCCACAACATTACCAGAGGATAAAGTGTTTATGCTCTTCTACACAATTATTGTCCCCATGCTCAACCCGCTTATCTACACACTTAGAAACATGGAGATGAAAAATTCCATAAGAAGAGTTTGGTGCAATAAAAGGTTCTGGGAAGGGAGCTTAATGATCTGAAGGTCATTCATCTCTGACGCCAGTGACTGTCTTCTCATCACTCCCTCTGTTGCTGAGTCTCTCCTGCTAATGGGAACATCAGGCAGAATGTGTAAAAGCCAAGCCTCCAACAACAGCTTGCCTTCAGTGGTTCCTTCTTTATTTTCCTCTCAATGCGTTTTCCTTGATTTCACTTTTCACTAATAATCCCCTTTGTTTAAAAAAAAAGAAAAGGAAACTTTTTACAGAGTAAAAACACACTGAAAAATCTGGAGGGAGAGTGATCCTGCCTGTATTGAAGGCTAAACCTGGGGGAGACTTCGCTCTCAAAATACTTGGCCTCAAAGTATAAAAGGTAATAATATGTTACAAGGTAAAAGACAGTTAAAGAATCCACCTGCTAATGCAGGAGACACATGTTCAATCCTTGGGCCAGGAAGATCCTCTGGAGAAGGAAATGGCTACCCACTCCAGTGTTTTTGCCCGGGAAATCCCATGGAGAGAGGAATCTGGTGGGCTACAGCCCATGGGGATGCAAAACAGCTGGACATGATTCAGCGACTAAACAAAAACAAAAAGGCAGTTATAGGAAAATAAGAACAATCACATACTGCAAACTCCTTTCAGAACTATATACCTAGCCTCGTATCCTACAACTCTAGATTTCTTTTAATCAAGTACCTAGAGATTTTTTTGTGTGTATTTGTCAACTGCTATTATTTTACTTACGTGAAAAGAATATATAGATCTAAATACAACATAGTGTAAAGTCCAGCCTTATAGTCGACATGGCAAGTCTTACAGTCTGAAGAGCAAGTCACTGTGTGATCTGTTTGTGAAGTAACATTGTAAGTATTGGGGGAAATATATGTGTATGTATGTATGTATATATATATATATATATATATATATACACATATATATATATATATATATATACACACAAACTCATGCTATTTGAACTGGGTTTGACATTAAGTATACATGATCAAGGAATAAATAAACTACAACTGACTTTGCTACAAAAAAGAAGAAAATATAAATCCTTTAGTTCCTCAAAACAGATGATTTATCTCAAAGTAAAAGACTTTCACTTACTATCTAAATTCAAGTGTAGAATAATCCTAAAATAATATTTGACAAAATATAGATCAGACTCAGTGATGGGAATATATATATATATATATATATATATATATATATATATATATATATATATATTCTGCTGCTGTGCTTAGGTGTTTCTGACTCTGTGGCCACATGGACTGTAGCCCACCAGGCTTCTCTGTCCATGGGGATTCTCCAGGCACAAATATCGGAGTGGGTTGCCATGTTCTCCTCCAGGGGATCTTCCCAAGCCAGGGACTGAACCCAGGTCTCCCACATTGCAGGCAGACTCTTTACCAACTGAGCCATCAGGGAAGCCCAAGTATACTGGAGTGGGTATCCTATCTCTTCCCCAGGGGATTTTCTCGACCCAGGAATCAACCAGGGGTCTCCTGCACTGCAGGTGGATTCTTTACCAGTTGAGCTACCAGGGAAGTCTAATGTGTATACATCCATACCTATAGGATTTTCATGATTTTCTAGGGCAAAGTATACATTTTGTTAGAAATACATTTTTAAGATTGCTGCATTTTCTTATGAAAATGTGCATACTTTTGGATATAAAATGTAACTATTAATAGTATAGATTTGTATTCTATATAATGAGTTAAACTATATTTAATACTATAGATTTATTTTAGGTAATAGGATATTTTCTAATGTTTCTCAAATAATGTAATATTTTTTAGAATTAATAGGACAGATGATGGATTTTAAAGAATCATATTATTACTATGTCATAAAAATGTTGTTAACTGTTCTCCACACAAAGATAGGCCATATTAATATTTGGCTATATTATGTGTGTGTCTCCAGGGATTTCTCTCCAGGCCATGCAGGAAAAGAAGGCCCTCAGCTCGCGAGGACGGGGGCGTCTCAGGGGTTTCCTCGAGCTGCGGCGCCCGTGGGGGTGTTCTCCCGAGGCACGACGAGGATCTCAGGGAGCCTCTTGTGCGGGCGCCAGGGAAGTCAGGTCTCCATGCGCGTGGCGAGGGGGAGCGCGTCCTGGCTCTCGAGTCACGGGAGGGGACTAGGGCCTCAAGACGCGTTGAAGGACTCTCGAGGTCTTTCTCGGGGGGCGGCGGGAAACCCTCGTTTCCCTCGCCTTCTGCCGGGGACCTTAGGGAACTTCCCAGGGTGCCTCTGAGAGGCGAGGGATCCTGTGGAGGTGGCGGGGCCCCTAGGGACTCCGCTGGGTCTGGCGCAACGGAAGAGGGCCTCACCTCGAGGGGAGGCAGGAACCTCAGGCTTCCTGTCCGTTTCGGACTCCGACCGCAGGGTCCCTGCAGAGTTGGGACAGGAGAGTCAGGCCTCGTCTTGTCTGAGGAAGGGAACCCCGCTGGCCTCTCGAGCTGTTCAGGGGGTCTCAGGCCCCTCGTCGAGCTGTGTGTGGAACCCGCGGGTCTTTCCGGACGATGCACGGGAGTGTCAGTGCCCCTTCGTGTTGTGCCTTCACCCACAGGGTTGCCTTCGAAGAGGGGTCCGGGTCTCGGGTCCTTCTCAAGAGCGGACCGGGGAATCGGGGTCGTTCGGCATGTGGCACCACCCACGTGGCTCGTCTCGAATTTCCTCGTGAGACCGGCCTCCTCCTGAGGTGCGCCGGGATGGCCGGGAACCCCTTCCAGACCACGCAGGGGAATCGACTCTCCTGTCGCGATCAGGAGGGGAGAAGGGGATCAGATGAAGCGGTGCCGGGACCCTCGGTGTTCCCGTCGATGGAACCCGGCATGTCGGGGAACTTTTGGGGGTCGCATGAAGGCTGTCAGGTCCCGTTTCGCACTTCAGGGCGGAACAGGGGACTTCCCTTGAGACGCCGTCGCGGGCAAGGGCCTCATCTTGGGAAGATGTGGGAACCACGTGGTTTTTCTCGAGTTGCGGCGGGATACTCGAGTTACGACGGGGATCTCAGGCTTCCTCTTGGGTTGGCCCTGGGAAGCCCAATCTTCCCCTCGAGTTGCGAGGGAAAGCTGGGGGTTGCGCTCGAGTCACTGCAGGGCCCAAGAGACCTCATCTAGGCGTGTGTCCGGGACCTAACATTCCACTCCAGGGAAGGCAGGGATCTCGGGGTGGCATTCCAGGCTCCCCCAGGGAGTCAGGCCTCATCTCGAGGGCAAGCCAAGGACTCCGCTCTCCTCTCGAGTCGCGACGCGGATCTCTAGGAGCCCACTGAGTGGCCTCAAGGGAGTCCAGCCTCCTCTTCAGTTTGGAGAGAGGACCCGGGATTGCTCTCCAGGCCATGCAGGAAAAGAAGGCCCTCAGCTCGCGAGGACGGGGGCGTCTCAGGGGTTTCCTCGAGCTGCGGCGCCCGTGGGGGTGTTCTCCCGAGGCACGACGAGGATCTCAGGGAGCCTCTCGTGCGGGCGCCAGGGAAGTCAGGTCTCCATGCGCGTGGCGAGGGGGAGCGCGTCATGGCTCTCAAGTCACGGGAGGGGACTAGGGCCTCGAGACGCGTTGAAGAAGGACTCTCGAGGTCTTTCTCGGGGGGCGGCGGGAAACCCTCGTTTCCCTCGCCTTCTGCCGGGGACCTTAGGGAACTTCCCAGGCTGCCTCTGAGAGGCAAGGGATGCTGTGGAGTTGGTGGGGCCCCTAGGGACTCCGCTGGGTCTGGCGCAACGGAAGAGGGCCTCACCTCGAGGGGAGGCAGGAACCTCAGGCTTCCTGTCCGTTTCGGACTCTGACCGCAGGGTCCCTGCAGAGTTGGGACAGGAGAGTCAGGTCTCGTCTTGTCTGAGGAAGGGAACTCCGCTTGCCTCTCGAGCTGTTCAGGGGGTCTCAGGCCCCTCGTCGAGCTGTGTGTGGAACCCGCGGGTCTTTCCAGACGATGCACGGGGTTGTCAGTGCCCCTTCGTGTTGTGCCTTCACCCACAGGGTTGCCTTCGAAGAGGGGTCCGGGCCTCGGGTCCTTCTCAAGAACGGACCGGGGAATCGGGGTCGTTCGGCATGTGGCACCACCCACGTGGCTCGTCTCGAATTTCCTCGTGAGACCGGCCTCCTCCTGAGGTGCGCCGGGAAGGCCGGGAACCCCTTCCAGACCACGCAGTGGAATCGACTCTCCTGTCGCGATCAGGAGGGGAGAAGGGGCTCAGATGAAGAGGTGCCGGGACCCTCGGTGTTCCCCTCGAGGGAACCCGGAGTGTCGGGGAAATTTTGGGGGTCACATGAAGGCTGTCAGGTACCGTTTCGCACTTCAGGGCGGAACAGGGGACTTCCCTTGAGACGCCTTCGTGGCCAAGGGACTCATCTTGCGAAGACGTGTGCACCACGTGGTTTTTCTCGAGTTGCGGTGGGATTCTCGAGTTACGTCGGGGATCTCAGGCTTCCTCTTGGGTTGGCCCTGGGAAGCCCAAACTTCCCCTCGAGTTGCGAGGGAAAGCTGGGGGTTGCGCTCGAGTCACTGCAGGGCCCAAGAGACCTCATCTAGGCGTGTGTCCGGGACCTAACATTCCTCTCCAGGGAAGGCAGGGATCTCGGGGTGGCATTCCAGGCTCCCCCAGGGAGTCAGGCCTCGTCTCGAGGGGAAGCCAAGGACTCCGCTCTCCTCTCGAGTCGCGACGCGGATATCTAGGAGCCCACTGAGGGCCTCAAGGGAGTCAAACCTCCTCTTAAGTTTGGAGAGAGGACTCGGGTTGCTCTCCAGCCCAGGCAGGAAAAGAAGGCCCTCACCTCGCGATGACGGAGGCTTCTCAGGGGTTTCCTCGAGCTGCGGCGCCCGTGGGGGTTTTCTCACGAGGCACGACGAGGATGTCAGGGAGCCTCTCGTGTGGCGCCAGGGAAGTCAGGTCTCCATGCACGTGGCGAGGGGGAGTGCCTCATGGCTCTCGAGTCATGGGAGGGGATAGGGCTTCAAGACGCGTTGAAGAAGGACTCTCGAGGTCTTTCTCGGGTTGTGGCGGGAAACCCTCGTTTCCCTCGACTTCTGCCGGGAACCTTAGGGAACTTCCCCGGGTGCCTCTGAGAGGTGAGGGATACTGTGGAGTTGGCGTGGCCTCTCCTGACTCCACTGGGTTTGGGCAGTGGCAGAGGGCCTCATGTCGAGGGGAGGCAGGAAGCTCAGGCTTCCTCTCTGTTTCGGACTCCGACCGCAGGGTCCCTGCAGAGTTGGTACAGGAGAGTCAGGCCTCGTCTTGTGTGGAGGAATGTATCTCCGCTTGCCTCCCGAGTTGTTCACGGGGTGACAGGCCACTTGTCGAGCTGTATGTGGATCCTGAGCTTTTATCCGGATGATGCATGGGGGTGTCAGTACCCCTTCGTGTTGGTACTTCGTCCACAGGTTTGCCTTCGAAGAGGTGTCCCATCATCGGGTTCTTATCAAGAGCGGATCGGCAAAACGGGGTCTTTCTGCATGTTGAACGACCAACGAGGCTACGTCTCTAATTTCCTGGTGAGACTGGCCTCATCCTGAAGTGTGCCGGGAAGGTGGGGAACCCCTTCCAGACAAAGCAGGGTAATCGACCCTCCTGACGCGATCAGGAGAGGAGAAGGGGCTCAGATGAAGTGGTTCCCAGAACCTCAGTGTTCCCCTCCAGTGAGACCGGTATGTCGGGGAACTTTTGGGGTCGCATCAGGGTGTCAAGTACCATTTCAAACCTCAGGATGGAACGTGGGACTTCACTTGAGACGCTGTAGCGGTCAAGGGCCTCATCTTGTGATGACGCGGAAACCACGTGGTCTTTCTCGAGTTGCGGCGGTATTTCCAAGTTTCGACGGGTAATTCAGCCTCCTCTTGTGTTGGCCCAGGGAAGTGCAATCTTCCATTCGAGATGCGAGGGAGAGCTGGGGGTTGCGCTCGAGTCACTGCAGGGCAAAATAGACCTCATCTAGGCTTGTGTCCAGGACATAATGTTCCTCTCCATGGGCGACCGGCATCTCGGGGATGCATTCCAGACTCACCCGGGGAATCAGGCCTCGTCTCGAGGGGAAGCAAAGGACTCCGCTCTCCTCTCGAGTTGCGACAGGTATCTCTTGGAACCCACAGAGTGGCCTAAAGCGAGTCAAGCCTCCTGTGAAGTTTAGAGAGAGGACTCGGGATTGCTCTCCAAGCCATGCAGGAAAAGAAGGCCCTCATCTCGCGATGACAGGGGCGTCTCGTGGGTTTTCTCGAGCTGGGGCGCCAGTGTGGGATTTCTCACGAGGTATGACGGGGAGCTCAGGGAGCCTCTCATGTGGCGCCAGGGAAGTCAATTCTCCATCCGCGTGGCGAGGGGCAACCCGTCATTGCTCTCGAGTCATGGTTGGGGAAGAGGGATTCAAGACGCGTTGAAGGACGATTTTCGGGGTCTTTCTCGGGTTGCGTAAGGAAACCCTGGGTTCCCTTGACTTGTGCCGGTGACTTCAGGGAGCTTCTAAGGGTGCCTCTGAGAAGTCAGGGATACTGTGGATTTGGGAGGGGCCTCTCGGGACTCCACTGTTTTTGGTGTAATGGAAGAGGGCCTCATCTCGAGTGGAGTCAGGAAGCTCAGAGTTCCTCTCAATTTCTGACTCCGATCGCAGGGTCCCTTCAGAGTTGGGACAGGAGACTCAGGCCTCGTCTTGAGTGGAGGAATGGAACTCTGCTTTCCTCTCGAGTTGTTCATGGGATGACAGGCCTCTTGTCAAGCTGTGTGTGGAACCTGTGGGTTTTACCAAATGATGCACGGGGGTATCAGTGACCCTTTGTTTTGTGCCTTCATCTACAGGGTTGCTTTCGAAGAGGTGTCCGGGCATCAGGTTCTTCTCAAGAGTGAGCCCAGAAAACGGGGTCTTTCGGCATGTGACACCACCCACGAGTCTACGTTTCGAATTTCCTCGTGAGACCGGCCTCATCCTGAGGTGTGCCGTGAATGTGGGGAACCCCTTCCAAACAAAGCAGGGGAATAGACCCTCCAGTCGCAAACAGGAGGGGAGAAGGTGCTCAGATGAAGTGGTGCGGGAACCTCGGTGTTCCCGTCGAGTGAGACCGGCGTGTCCGGGAACATTTGGTGTCGCATCAATGGTGCAAAGTACCATTTCGCACTTCAAGACGGAACGTGGGTCTTTTCTTGAGACGCCATAGCAGGCAAGGGCCTCATCTTGGGATGATGTTGGAAACACGTGGTTTTTCTCGAGTTGCAGCAGGATTCTTGAGTTACAAAGGGGATTTCTGGCTTCCTCTTGTGTTGGCCCAGGGAAGCCCAATCTTCCATTCGAGTTGCAAGGAAGAGCTGGAGGTTGCGCTCGAGTCACTGCAGGGCAAAAGAGACTTCATCCAGGATTGTGTCCAGGACCTAATGTTCCTCTCAAGGGATGACTGGGATCTCGGGGTTGCATTCCAGACTCAACCGGGAGTCAGGCGTCTTCTCGAGGGGAAACAAAGGACTTCTCTCTCTTCTCGAGTCACAACGGGTATTTCTTGGAGCCCACTGAGTGGACTAAAGGGAGTCAAGCCTCCTGTGGAGTCTGGAGAGAGGACTCGGGATTGCACTCCAGGACATACAGGAAAAGAAGGCCCTCATCTCACGATGACGGGGGGTCTTGGTGGTTTTACCGAGCTGCAGCGCCTGTGTGGGTTTCTCAGGAGGTACGACGGGGAGCTCAGGGAGCCTCTTGTGTGGCGCCAGGGAAGTCAGGTCTGGATGCGCGAGGCGAGGGGGAGCGCGTCATTGCTCTCGAGTCATGGTAGGGGAATCGGGCCTCTAGACGCATTGAAGAAGGACTCTCAAGGTCTTTCTCGGGTCGCGACAAGAATACCTGGGATCCCTAGACTTTTGCCGGTGATCTCAGGGAGATTCTCTGGGTGCCTCTGAGAAGTCAGGGATACTGTGGAGTTGGGAAGGACCTCTCGGGACTCCACTGGGTTTGGTGAAATGGAAGAGGGCCTCATCACGAGTGTAGGCAGGAACCTCAGTGTTCCTCTACATTTCTGATTCCAATCGCAGCGTCCCTGCATAGTTGGGAGAGGTGAGTCAGGCCTCATCTTGTGTGCAGGAATGGACCTCCGCTTGCCTCTCGAGTTGTTCACTGGGTGACAGGCACTTGTTGAGCTGTATGAGTAACCTGCGGTCTTTTCCGGACGATGCATGGGGGTATCAGTGCCCCTTCGTGTTGTTCTTTTATCCACACTATCTTCGAAAAGGTGTCTGGGCATCGGGTTCTTATCAAGAGCGGATCGGGAAATCGCGGTCTTTCGGCATGTGGAACCACCATCAAGGCTACATCTCGAATTTCTTCGTGAGACAGCCTCATCTGAGGTGCGCGGGGAAGGTCGGGAACCCCTTGCAGACAAAGCAGGGGAATCGACCCTCCCGTCGCGATCAGGAGGGGATAGGGGGCTCAGATGATGTGGTGCCGGGAACCTAGGTGTTCCCCTCAAGTGCGACCCGTATGTCGGGGAACTTTTGGGGTAGCATTAAGGGTGCCAAATATCATTTTGCACTTCAAGACAGAACGTGGGACTTCTCTTGAGACGCTGGAGCGGGCAAGGGCCTCATCTTGCGATGACGGGGGAACCACGTGGTTTTTCTCGAGTTGGGGCGGAATTCTCGAGTTACTACTAGGAATTCAGGCTTCCTCTTGTGTTGGCCCAGGGAGCTCCAATCTTCTATTCGAGTTGCGAGGGAGAGCTGGGGATTGCTCTCGAGTCACTGCAGGGCAAAAGACACCTCATCTAGCCTTGTGTTCAGCACCCAATGGTCCTCTCCAGGGGCGACAGGTATCTCGGGGTTGCATTATAGACTCCCCCGGGGAGTTAGGCCTCGTCTCGAGGGGAAGCAAAGGACTCCGCTGTCCTCTTGAGTCGTGACGCGGATCTCTTGGAGCCCACTGAGTGGCCTAAAGGGAGTCAAGCCTCCTCTTCAGTTTGGAGAGAGGACTCAGGATTGCTCTCCAGGCCATACAGGAAATGGAGGCCCTCATCTCGAGATGACGGGGACGTCTCGTGGGTTATCTCGAGCTGAGGCGCCAGTGTTGGGTTTCTCACGAGGTACGACGGGGAGCTCAGGTAGCCTCTCGTGTGGCAATAGGGAAGTCAGGTCTCCGTGGGCGGGGCAAGGGGGAGTGCGTCATTGCTCTCGAGTCAGGGTAGGGGAATCAGGCCTCAAGAAGGGTTGAAGAAGGATTCTCGAGGTCTTTCTAGGGTTGCAGCAGGAAACCCTGGGTTCCCTTTACTTGTGCCGGTGACATCAGGGAGCTTCTCAGGGTGCCTCTGAGAAGTCAGGGATACTGTGGAGTTGGGTGGGGCCTCTCGGGACTCCTCTGGGTTTGGTGCAATGGAAGAGGGCCTCATCTCGGGTTGAGGCAGGAACCTCAGGGTTCCGCTCCTGACTTCCTGGCGCTGGATCTGACTCGGATCACAGGGTCCCTGCTGAGTTGGCTCAGGAGACTCAGGCCTCGTGTTCTGCAGAGGAATGGAACTCCGCTTACCTCTCAAGTTTTTCAAGGATGACACCTCTTTTCGTGCTGTGTGTGGAACCTGCATGTTTTTCAGAGATGCACGGGGGCGTCAGTGCTCCTCCGTGTTGTGCCTTCATCCACAGGTTTGCCTTGGAAGAGGTGTCTGGGCATCGGGTTCTCCTCAAGTGTGGACCGGGAAATCGGGGTCTTTCAGCATGTTGCACCACCCACGAGGCTACGTCTCGAATTTCCTCGTGAGACCGGCCTCACCCTGAGGTGCGCAGGAAAGGTCGGGAACCCTTTCCAGACAAAGCAGGGGAATCGACCCTCCTTTCGGGATCAGGAGGAGAGAAGGGGCTCAGATGAAGTCGTGCCGGGAACCTCGGTGTTCCCCTTGAGTGAAACTGGTAAGTCGGGTAACTTTTCAAGTTGCATCAAGGGTGCCAAGTACCGTTTCGTACTTCAAGACGGAACCTGGGACTTCTCTTGAGACGCTGTTGGGCAAGGGCCTCATCTAGCGCTGACGGGGGACCCACGTGTTTTTTCTCGAGTTGCGGCGGGATTCTCGACTTACGACGGGGAATACAGGTTTCCTCTTGTGTTGGCCCAGGGAAGTCCAATCTTCCATTCGAGTTGCAAGTGAGAGCTGGGAATTGCTCTCGAGTCACTGCAGGGCAAAATAGAGCTCATCTAGGTTTGTGTCCAGGACCGAGTTTTTCTCTCCAGGGGCGACAGGGATCTCGGGGTTGCATTCCAGACTCACCCGGGGAGTCAGGTCTCGTCTCGAAGCGAATGAATGGACTCCGCTCTCCTCTCGAGTCGCGACGGGTATCCCTTGGAGCCCAAAAGTGGCCTAAATGGAGTCAAGCCTCCTGTGGATTTTGGAGAGAGGATTCTGGATTGCTCTCTAGGCCATGCAGGCAAAGAAGGCCCTCATCTGGCGATGACGGGGGCATCTCGTGGGTTTTCTCAAGGTGCAGTGCCTGGTTGGGGTTTCTCACGATATAGGACGGGGAGCTGAGGGAGTCTCCTGTGGTGCCACAGAAGTCAGGTCTCCATGGGCGTGGCGAGGGGGAGCTCCTCATTGCTCCCGAGTCATGGTAGGGGAATCGAGCCTCAAGACGCTTTGAAGAAGAGCTCTCGAGGTCTTTCTTGGGGTGTGGCAGGAAACCCTGGGTTCCCTCGACTTGTGCCCGTGACCTCAGGGAGCTTAGCAGGGTGCCTCTGAGAAGTCAGGGATACTGTGGAGTTGAGAGGGGCTTCTCGGAACTTCACAGGGACTGGTGCAATTGAAGAGGACCTAATCTCAGATTGAGGCAGTAATGTCAGGGTTCCTCTCCATTTCTGACTCAGATCACGGGGTCCCTGCAGAGTTGGGACAGGAGAGTCAGACCTCGTCTTGTGTGGAGTAATGGAACTCCGCTTGCCTCTCGAGTTGTTCACGGGATGACAGGCCACCTGTCGAGTTGTATGTGGAACCTACGGTTTTGGGGGACGATGCACGGGGGTGTCAGTGCCCCTTCGTGTTGTGCCTTCATCCACAGGTTTGCCTTCGAAGAGGTGACCGGGCATCGGGATCTTATCAATAGCGGACCAGGAAAACGGGGTCTTTCGGCATGTGGCACAACCCACGAGGCTACGTCTCGAATTCCCTCCTGAGACTGGCCTCATCCTGAGGTTCGCCGGGAAGTCTGGGAACCCCTTCCAGACAAAGCAGGGGAATCGACCCTCCTGACACCATCAGGAGGGGAGAAGAGGCTCAGCTGAAGCAGTGCTGGGAACCTCCGTGTTCTCCTTCAGTGAGACCGGGGTGGTGGGGAAATTTTGGGGTCGCATCAAGGGTGCCAAGTACCGTTTCACACTTCAAGACGGAACATGGGACTTCCCTTGAGACGCTGTAGCTGACAGGGGCCTCATATTTCGATGACGGAGGAACCACGTTGTTTTTCTCCAGTTGCCGCGGGATTCTCGAATTACGACGGGGAATAAAGGCTTCCTCTTGTGTTGGCCCAGGGAAGTCCAATCATCCATTTGAGTTGCGAGGGAAAGCTGGGGATTGCACTTGAGTCAATGCAGGACAAAAAAGACCTCATTTAGGCTTGTGTCCAGGACCTAGTGTTCCTCTACAGGGGCGACACGGACCTCGGGATCGCATTCCAGACTTACCCAAGTAGTCAGGACTCGGCTCGAGGGGAAGCAACGGACTCCGCTCTCCTCTAGAGTAGCGACGTGTATCTCTTGGAGGCTACTGAGTGGCCTAAAGGGAGTCAGGCCTTCAGTGGAGTTTGGAGAGTGGACTCGGGATTGCTCTCTAGGTCATGTAGGAAAGAAGGCCCTCATCTTACGATGATGGGGGCGTCTCGTGAGTTTTCTCGAGCGGAGGTGCCAGTGTGGGTTTTTCACGAGGTACGATGGGGAGCGCAGGGAGCCTCTCGTGTGGCGCCAGGGAAGTTAGGTTTCCATGGGCGTGGCGAGGGGAATGCGTCATTGCTCTCCAGTCATGGTAGGGTATCAGGCCTCAAGACACGTTAAAGAAGGACTCTCGAGGTCTTTCTCGGAATGCAGCAGGAAACCCTGGGTTCCCTCGACTTGTGCCGGTGACCACAGAGAGCTTCTGAGGGTGCCTCTGAGAAGTCAGGGATACTGTGGAGTTGGGAGGGGCCTCTCGGGACTCCACTGGGTATGGCGCAATGGAAGAGGGCCTCATCTCGAGTTGAGGCAGGAACCTCAGGGTTCATCTACATTTCTGTCTCCGATCGCACGGTCCCTGTAGAGTTGTGACAGGAGAGTCAGGCCTTCTCTTGTGTGGAGGAATGGAACTCCGCATGCCTCTCTAGTTCTTCAAGGGATGACAGGCCACTTTTCGATCTGTGTTTGGAATCTGCGTGTTTTTCTGTACTATGCATGGGGGTGTCAGTACCCCTTCATGTTGTGCATTCATCCACAGGTTTGCTTTCGAAGAGGTGTCCTGGCATCGGGTTCTTATTAAGAGTGGACCGGGAAATCGGGGTCTTTCTGCATGTGGCATCACCCACCAGTCTACGTCTCGAATTTCCTAGTGAGACCGGCCTCATCCTGAGGTGAGCCAGGCATGTCAGAACCCCTTGCAGACAAAGCAGGGGAATAGACCCTCCTGTGGCGATCAGGAGGGGAGAAGGGGCACAGATGAGGTGGTGCCGGGAACCTCGGTGTTCCCCTCCAGTGAGACCAGTGTGTCGGGGAACTTTTGGGGTCGCATCAAAGGTGCAAAGTACTGTATTGCACTTCAAGATGGAACGTAAGACTTCTTTAGAGACGCTGTAGAGGCAATGGCCGCATCTTGCGATGAAGAGGGAACAACGTGGTTTTTCTCGAGTTGTGGTGGGATTTCGAGTTACAACGGGAAATTCAGGCTTCCTCTTCTGTTGGCCCAGGGAAGTCCAATCTTCCATTCGAGTTGCGAGGGAGAGTTGGGGATTGCTCTCGAGTCACTGCAGGAAAAAAGAGACCTCATCTAGGCTTGTGTCCAGGACCCAATGTTTCTCACCAGGGGCGACAGGGATCTCTGGTTCGCAAGCAGACTCACCCGGGGAGTCAGGCGTCGCCTCGAGGGGAAGCAAAAGACTCCATTCTCCTCTCGAATCGCGACGGGTAAGTCTTGGAATCCACTGAGTGACCAAAAGGGATTCAAGCCTAATGTGGAGTTTGGAGAGAGGACTCGGGATTGCTCTCCAACCCATGCTAGAAAAGAAGGCCGTCATGTCACAAAAATGGGGGAGTCTCGTGGGTTTTCTCTATCTGCGGCGCCAGTGTGGGGTTTCTCACGAGGTACGACGGGGAGCTCAGGGAGCCTCTCGTGTGGTGCCAGGGAAGTCAGGGCTTCATGAGTGTAGTAGAGGGAGCGCGTCATTGCCCTCGAGTCATGGTAGGGGAATCGGGCCTCAAAACGTGTTGAAGAAGGACTCTTGAGTTCTTTCTAGGGTGGCAGCAGTAAACCCTGGATTCACTCGAATTGTGCCGGTGACCTCAGGGAGCTTCTCAGGGTGCCTCTGAGAAGTCAGGGATACTGTGGAGCTGGGACGCGTCTCTCGGGACTCCACTAGGTTTCGTGCAATGGAAGAGGTCCTAATCTCGAGTGGAGGCAGGAACCTCAGCGTTCCTCTCGTGACTTCACTGGTGCTGGTCTGATTCGGATCGCAAAGTCCCTGCAGAGTTGGGACAGGAGAGTCAGGCCTCATCTTGTGTAGAAGAATGAAACTCCGCTTGCCTCTCGAGTTCTTCATGGGGTGACAGGCCACTTATGGAGCTGTATGTGGAACCTGAGGGTTTTCCAGACGATGCATGAGGGTGTCAATGCCCGTTTGTGTTGTGCCTTCATCCACAGGGTTGCCTTCGAAGAGGTGTCCGGGCATCGGGTTCTTATCAAGAGTGGACTGGGAAATCGTGGTCTTTCAGCATGTGGCACCACCCGCGAGCTACGTCTCGAATTTCCTGGTGAGACAGGCCTCATCCTGAAGTGCCCCGTGAAGGTCGGGAACCCCTTACAAACAAAGCAGGGCAAGCGACCCTCCTATCGTGAACAGGAGGGGAGAAGGGGCTCAGATAAACTGGTGCCGGGAACCTCGGTGTTCACCTCGAGTGAGACTGATATTTCGGGGAACTTTTGGGGTCACATCAAGGATGTCAAGTATCATTTCGCACTTCAAGACGGAACGTGGGACTTTTCTTGAGACGCTGTAGCGGGCAAGGGCCTCATCTTGCGATGACGAGGGAACCAAGTGGTTTTTCTCGAGTTGAGGTGGGATTCTTGAGTTACGAAGGGGAATTCATGCTTCCTCTTGTGTTGGCCCAGGGAAGTCCAATCTTCCATTCGAGTTGTGAGGGAGAGCGGGGGATTGCTCTCGAGTTACAGCAGGGAAAAAGAGACCTCATCTAGGCGTGTGTCCAGGACCTAATATTCCTCTCCAGGGGCGACAGGGATCTTGGGGTTTCATTCCAGACCCACCTGGTGAGTCAGGCCTTGTCTCGAGGGGAAGCAAAGAACTCCATTCTCCTCTCGAGTCGCCACGGGTATCTCTTGGAGCCCACTAAGTGGCCTAAAGGGAGTCAAGCCTCCTGTGGAGTTTGGAGAGAGGATTCGGGATTGCTCTCCAGGCCATGCAGGAAAAGAAGGCCCTCATCTCGCGAAGACGGGGGTGTCTCGTGGGTTTTCTCGAGCTGCAGCGTCAGTGTGGGGTTTCTTACGAGGTACGACGGGGAGCTCAGGGAGCCTCTTTTATGGCGCCAGGGAAGTCAGGTCTCCATGTGTGTGGTGAGGGGTTGTGCGTCATTGCTATCGAGTCATGGAAGCAGAATCGGGCTTCAAGACGCGTTGAAGAAGGACTCTCTAGGTCTTTTTCGGGTTGCGGCAGGAAACCCTGGGTTCCCTCGACATGTGCCGGTGGCCTCAGGGAGCTTCTCAGGGTGCCTCTGAGAAGTCAGGGATACTGTGGAGTTGGGAGGGGCCTCTCGGGACTCCACTGGGTTTCGTGCAATGGATGAGAGCCTCATCTCGAGTGGAGGCAGGAACCTCATGGTTCCTCTCCTGGGTTTCCTGGCACCGGTACTGACTCGAATCACAGTTTCCCTGCAGAGTTGGTACAGAAAGTCAGGCCTCGTCTTGTGTGGAGGAATGGAACTCCGCTTGCCTCTCGGGTTGTTCTCGGGGTGACAGACCACTTGTCGAACTGTGTTTGTAACCTGCGGGTTTTTACGGACGATGCACGGGGGTGTCAGTGCCCCTTCGTGTTGTGCTTTCATCCACAGGTTTGCCTTCGTAAAGGTGTCAGGGCATCGCGTTCTTATCAAGAGCAGACCGGGAAATCCGGGTCTTTCGGCTTGTGGCTCCACCCACGAGGCTACGTCTCGAATTTCCTCATGAGACCTGCCTCATCCATAGGCGCACCAGAAAGGTTGGGAACCCCTTCCAGACGTAGCAGGGGAATCGACACTCCTGTCGCGATCACGAGGGGAGAAGGAGCTCAAATGAAGTGGTTCCGGGAACCTCGGTGTTCCTTTCGAGTGAGACCGGTATGTCGGGGAATTTTGGGATTGCATCAAGGGTGCCAAGTACCGTTTTGCACTTCAAGACAGAACGTGAGACTTCTCTTGAGTCGCTGTAGCAGGAAAGGGCCTCATCTAGCGCTGACGGGGGAACCACGTGGATTTTCTCGAGTTTCGGTGGGATTCTCGAGTTACGATGTCGAATTCAGGCTTCCAATTGTATTGGCCCAGGGAAGTCCAATCTTCCATTCGATTTGCGAGGGAGAGCTGGTGATTGCTCTCTAGTAACTGCAGTGCAAAATAGACCTCATCTAGGCTTGTGTCCAGGACCAAGTTTTCCTCTCCAGGTGAGACAGGAACTCGGGGTTGCATTCCAGACTCACACGGGGAGTCAGGCCTCGTCTCGAGGGGAAGCAAAGGACTCCGCTCTCCCTTCGAGTCCTAACAGGTATCTCTTGGAGCCAACTGAGAGGCCTAAAGGGAGTCAAGCCTCCTGTGGAGTTTGGAGAGAGGACTCGGTTTTGCTCTCCATGCCAGGCAGGAAAGTAGTCCCTCATCTCGTGATGACGGGGGTGTCTCGTGGGTTTTCTCGAGCTGCGGCGCCTGAATGGGGTTTCCGAAGAGGTACGATGGGGAGCTCAGGGAGACTCTCTTCAGGCGCCAGGGAAGTCAGGTCTCCATGTGCATGGCGATGGGGAGCGGGTCTTTGCTCTCGAGTCATGGTAGGGGAATCGGGCCTCAAGACGCGCCGAAGGACTCTCAAGGTCTTTCTCGGGTCGCAGCAGGAAACCCTGGGTTCCCTCGACCTGTGCCGGTGACCTCAGGGAGCTTCTCAGGGTGCCTCTGAGAATTCAGGGATACTGTGGAGTTGGGAGGGGCCTCTCGCGACTCATCTGGGTTTGGTGCAATGGAAGAGGGCCTCATCTCGAGTTGAGGCAGGAACCTCAGGTTTCCTCTCCATTTCTGACTCGGATGGCAGGGTCCCTACGGAGTTGGGACAGGAGAGTCAGGCCTCGTCTTGTGTGGAGGAATCGAACTCTGCTTGCCTATCGAGTTGTTCATGGGGTGACATTCCACTTGTCGAGCTGTGTGTAGAACCTGCGGGTTTTTCTGGACAATGCACGGGAGTGTTAGCGCCCCTTCTGTTGTGCCTTCATCCACAGGGTTGCCTTCGAAGGGGTGTCCCGGCATCGGGTTCTTATCCAGAGCGGACCGCGCAATCGGGGTCTTTCAGCATGTGGCACCATCCACGAGGCTACGTCTCGAATTTCCTCTTGAGAAAGGCCTCATCCTGAGGTGCGCCGGGATGGGCGGGACTCCTTCCAGACAAAGCAGGGGAATCGACCCTCCTGTCGTGATCAGGAGGGGAGAAAGTGATCAGATGAAGTGGTGCATGGAAGTTCGGTGTTCCCCTCGAGTGAGAACGGTGTGTCGGGGAACTTTTGGGGTCGCATCAAGGGTGAAAAGTAGCATTTCACACTTCAAGATGGAACGTGGGACTTCACTTGAGATGCTGTAGCGGGCCAGGGCCTCATCTTGGGATGACGAGTGAACCACGTGGTTTTTCTCGCATTGCGGCGGGAGTCTCGAGTTTCGACGGGGAATTCAGATTTCCTCCTGTGTTGGCCCATGGAAGTCCAATCTTCCATTCGAGTTGCAAGGGTGAGCTGGGAATCCCACCCGAGTCACTGCGGGGCAAAATAGACCATATCTAGGCTTGTGTCCTGGACCGAATATTCCTCTCCAGGGGCGACAGGGATCTCGAGGTGGCATGCCAGACTCACCCGGGAAGTCTGGCCTTGTCTCTAGGGGAAGCAAAGGACTCCGCTTTCCTCTCGAGTCGCGACAGGTACCTCTTGAGCCCACTGAGTGGCCTTAGTGAGTCAAGCCTCCCGTGGAGTTTGGAGAGAGGACTCGGGATTGCCCTCCAGGCCATGCAGTTAATGATGGCCCTCATCTCACGATAACGGGGGCGTCTCCTGAGTTTTCTCGAGCTGCAGCGCCAGTGTGGGGTTTCTCACGAGGTACGACGGGGAGCTCAGGGAGCCTCTCGTGAGGTGCCAGGGAAGTCAAGTCTCCATGCGCGTGGCTACTGGGAGCGCTTCATTGCTCTTGAGCCATGGTAGGGGAATCGGGCCTCAAGACACATCAAAGAAGGACTGTCCAGTCCTTCTCGGGTTGTGGCAGGAAACCCTGGGTTCCCTCGACTTGTGCCGGAGTTCTCAGGGAGCTTGTAAGGGTGCCTCTGAGAAGTTAGTGACACGGTGGGGTGGGAGGGGCCTCTCGGGACTCCAGTGGTTTTGGTGCTATGGAAGAGGGCCTCATCTCGTGTTGAGGCAGGAACCTAAGGGTTCCTTTCCATTTCTGATTCGGATCGCAGGGTCCCTGCAGATTTGGGACAGGACAGTCAGGCCACGTCTTGTGTGGAGGAATGGAACTCACCTTGCCTCTCGAGTTGTACACGGGGTGACAGGCCACGTGTCGAGCTATGTGTGGAACCTGTAGGTTTTTCCGGATGATGCATGGGTGTGTCTGTGCCCCTTGGTATTGTGCATCCATCCACAGGGTTGCCTTCTAAGGGGTGTCCAGGCATCGGGGTCTTATCCAGAGCGGACTGGGCAATCAGAGTCTTTCGGCATGTGGCACCACCCACGAGGCTACATCTCGAACTTCCTCGTGTGACCGTCCTCATCCTGAGGTGCGCCGGGAAGGTTGGGAACCCCTTGCAGACAAAGCAGGGGAATCGACCCTCCTGTCGTGATCAGGAGGGGAGAAGGCGCTCAAAAGAAATGGTGCTGGGATCTTCGGTGTTCCCCTTGAGTGAGACCGGTATGTCGGGGAACTTCTGGGGTCACATCAAGGGTGCCAAGTACTGTTTTGCACTTCAAGACAGAACGTGGGACTACACTTGAGACGCTGTAGCGGGCAAGTGTCTCATATTGCGATGATGGGGGAACCACTTGGTTTTTCTCGAGTTGCGGTGGGATTCTCGAGTTACGACTGGGAATTCAGGCTTCCTCTTGGGTTGGCCCAGGGAAGTCCAATCTTCAATTCGAGTTGTGAGGGAGAGCTGGGGATTGCGCACGAGTCACTGCAGGGAAAAAGAGACATCATCTAGGCTTCTGTCCAGGACCTAATGTTCCTCTCCCGGAGCGGCAGGGATCTCGGGGTTGCATTCCAGACTCACCCGGGGAGTCAGGCCTCATCTCGAGGGGAAGCAAAGGACTCCACTCTCCTCTCGAGTCGCAACGGATATCTCTTGGAGCCCACTGAGTGGCCTACAGGGAGCCAAGCTTCCTGTGGATTTTGGAGATAGGACTCGGTATTGCTCTCCAGGCCATGCAGAAAAAGAAGGCCCTCTTCTCGCGATGACAGGGGCATTCGTGGGTTTTCTCGAGCTGCGGCACAAGTGTGGTGTTTCCCACGTGGTACGACTGGGAGCTCAAGAGCCTCTCGTGTGACGCCAGGGAAGTCAGGTCTCCATGCGCGTGGCGAGGGGGAGTGCATCATTGCTCTCTTGTCATGATACGGGAATCGGGCCTCAAGACGCGTTTAAGAAGGACTCTCGAGGTCTTTCTCATGTCGCGGCAGGAAAACCTGGATTCCCTCGACTTGGGCCGGTGAATTCAGGGAGCTTCTCAGGGTGCCTCTGAGAAGTCAGGGATACTGTGGAGTTGGGAGTGGCCTCTCGGAACTCCACTGGGTTTGGTGAAATGGAAAAACGCATCATCTTGAGATAAAGCAGGAACCTCAGGTTTCCTCTGCATTTCTGCCTCGGATCGCATGTTCCTGCAGAGTTGGGAGAGGAGAGTCAGGACTCATCTTGTGTGGAGGAATGGAAATCCGCTTGCATCTCGAGTTGTTCACGGGATGACACGCCGCTTGTCGAGCTGTATGTGGAACCTGCGGGTTTTTCCGGACAATGCACGGGGGTGTCAGTGCCCCTTTTGTTGTGCCTTCATCCACAGGGTTGCCTTCAAAGAGGTGTCTGGTCATCGGGTTCTTCTCAAGAGCATACCGGAAAATCGGGGTCTTTCAGCATGTGGCATCCCCCACGAGGCTACGTCTCGAAATTTCCCATGAGTCCGGCCTCATCCTGAGGTGCGCTGTGAATGTCGGGAACCCCTTTAAGTCAAAGCAAGGGAATCGACCCTCTTGTCGCTATCAGGAGGGGAGAGGGGGCTGAAAAGAAGTGGTGCCGGGAAACTCGGTGTTCCCCTCAAATGAGACCGGTGTGTCGGGGAACATTTGGGGTCGCATCAAGGGTGCCAAGTAACGTTTCGCACTTCAACACGGGACGTGGGACTTCTCTTGAGACGCTGTAGCGAGCACGGGCCCCATCTTGCGATGACGGGGGAACCACGTGGTTTTTCTCGAGTTGCGGCGGGATTCTCGAGTTACGGCGGGGAATTCAGGCTTCCTCTTGTGTTGGCCCAGGGAAGTCCAAATTTCCATACGAGTTGAGAGCTAGAGCTGGGGGTTGGCTCGAGTCATTGCAGGGCAAAAGAGACCTCATCTAGGCTTGTGTCTAGGACCTAATGTTCCTTTCAAGGAGCAACAGGGATGTCGGAGTTGCATTCCAGATCCTCCCGAGGAGTCAGGCCTCTTTCCGAAGGGAATGAATGGACTCCGCTTTCCTCTCGAGTCGCGAGGGGTATCTCTTAGAGCCCATTGAGTGGCCTAAAGGGAGTCAAGCCTCCTGTGGAGTTTGGAGAGAGGACTCGGGATTGCTCTCCAGGCCATGCAGGAAACGAAGGCCTTCATATCGCGATGACGGGGGCGTCTCGTGCGTTTTCTCGAGGTGCGGTGCCAGGATGGGGTTTCTCACAAGATACGACGGGGAGCTCAGGGAGTCTCTCGTGTGGTGACAGGAAAGTCAGGTCTCCATGCACGTGTGGAGTGGGAGCGCGTCATTGATCTCGAGTCATGGTAGGGGAATCGGGCCTCAAGAGGCGTTGAAGAACGACTCTCAAAGTCTTTCTCCTGTTGCGGCAGGAAACCCTGGGTTTTCTCGACTGTTGCCGGTGACCTCAGGGAGCTTAACATGGTGCCTCTGAGAAGTCAGGGATTCTGTGGAGTTGGGAGGGGCCCCTCGGGACTCCACTGGGTGTGGTGTAATGGAAGAGGGCCTCATCTAGTGTTGAGGAAGGAACCTCAGGGTTCCTCTCCATTTCTGACTCTGATCTCAGGATTCCTGCAGAGTTGGGACAGGAGAGTCAGGCCTCGTATTCTGTGGAGAAATCAAACTTCGCTTGCCTCTCGAGTTGTTCACGAGGTAACAGGTCACTTGTTGAGCTGTATGTGGAACCTGCAGAATTTTCCAAAAGATGCACGGGTGTGCAGGGCCCTTTCTTTTTGTGCCTTCATCCACAGGGATGCCTTTGAAGAAGTGTCCGGGCATCGGTTTCTTATTAATAGTGGACCGGAAAATGGGGTCTTTCCGCATGTGGCAACACCCACGAGGCTACGTCTCCAATTTCCTCGTGAGACTGGCCTCATCCTGAGGTGCGCTGGGAAGGTCGGGAACCCCTTCCAGACAAAGCAGGGGAATCGACCCTCCTGTTGCGATCAGGAGGGGAGAAGGGGCTCAGATGATGTGGTGCCAGGAACCTGGGTGTTCCCCTCGAGTGAGGCTGTATGTCGGGGAACTTTGGGGGTGCCATCATGGGTGCCAAGTACCGTTTTGCACTTCAGTCGGAACATGGGACTTGTTTTGAGATGCTGTAGCGGGCAAGGAACTCATCTTGCAATGAAGGGGGTATCACGTGGTTTTTCTCGAGTTTCGGCAGGATTCTCGCGTTATGACAGGGAATTCTGGCTTCCTCTTGTGTTGGCCCAGGGAAGACCAATCTTCCATTCGAGTTGCGAGGGAGAGCTGGGGATGCTCTCGAGTAACTGCAGGGCAAAAGAGACCTCATCTAGGCTTCTGTCCAGGAGATAATGTTCCTCTACAGGGGCTACAGGGATCTCAGGGTTGCATTCCAGACTCATCTGGGAGTCAGGTCTCGTCTCGAGGGGAGGCAAAGGATTCTGCTTTCCTCTCGAGTCACGACGGGTATTTCTTGGAGCCCACTGAGTGGCGTAAAGGGAGTCAAGCCTCCTGTGGAGTTTGGAGAGAGGACTTGGGAATGCTCTCCAGGCCACGCAGAAAACGAAGGCCCTCATCTCGCGATGACGGGGGCGTCTCATGGGTTTTCTCGAGCTGCGGCGCCAGTGTGGAGTTTCTCACAAAGTACCTCGGAGAGCTCAGGAAGCCTCTCGTGTGGCGCCAGGGAAGTAAGGTCTCCATGCGCGTGGCGAGGGGAGCGCGTCAATGCTTTTGAGTCATGATATGGGAATCGGGCCTCAAGACGCGTTTAAGAAGGACTCTCGAGGTCTTTCTCATGTCGCGGCAGGAAAACCTGGATTCCCTCGACTTGGGCCGGTGAATTCAGGGAGCTTCTCAGGGTGCCTCTGAGAAATCAGGGATACTGTGGAGTTGGGAGTGGCCTCTCGGTACTCCACTGGGTTTGGTGCAATGGAAGAGGGCCTCATGTCGAGTGGGGGAAGGAAACTCAGGGTTCCTCTCCATTTCTTACTAGGATCTCAGGGTCCCTGCAGAGTTGGGACAGGAGAGTAAGGCCTCATCTTGTGTGGAGGAAAGGAACTCCGCTTGCCTCTCGAGTTTTTCATGGGGTGACAGGCCACTTGTTGAACTGTGTGTGGAACCTATGGGTTTTTCTGGATGATGCACGGGGGTGCCAGTGCCCCTTGGTGTTGTGCCTTCATCCACAAGATTGCCTTTGAAGAGGTGTCCGGGCATCGGGTTCTTATCAAGAGCGGTCAGTGAAATCGGGGTATTCCGGGATGTGGCCCAACCCAGAGGCTACATCTCGAATTTCCTCATGAGTCCGGCCTCATCCTGAGGTACGACGGGAAGGTCGGGAACCACTCTCAAACAAAGCAGGGGATTCGACTCTCCTTTCCCGATCAGGAGGGGAGAAGGGGCTCAGATGAAGTGGTTTCGGAAACCTCGGTGTTCCCCTGGAGTGAGACTGGTATGTCGGGGAATTTTTGGGGTCGCATCAAGGGTGCCAGGTACCGTTTGGTACTTCAAGACGGAACGTGGGACTTCTCTTGAGACGCTGTAGTGGGCAAGGGCCTCATCTGGGGATGACGGGTTCGTCTCATGGGTTTTCTCGAGCTGCGGCTCCAGTGTGGGGTTTCTCACAAGGAACGACGGGAAGCTCAGGGAGACTTCGTGTGGCGCCAAGGAAGTCAGGTCTCCATAGGAGTGGCGAGGGGAAGCGCATCATGCCTCTCGAGTCATGGTAGGGGAATCGGGACTCAAGATTCATTGAAGAAGGACTCTCGAAGTCTTTCTCGGGTTGCGGCGGGAAACCCTCGTTTCCCTCGACTTCTGCCGGTGTCCTTAGGGAACTTCCCAGGGTGCCTCTGAGAGGTGAGGGATCCTGTGGAGTTGGCAGGGCCTCTCAGGGCTCCGCTGGGTTTGGCGCAATGGAAGAGGGCCTCATCTCGAGGGGAGGCAGGAAACTCAGGCTTCCTCTCCGTTTCGGACTCCGACTGCAGGGTCCCTGCAGAGTTGGGACAGGAGAGTCAGGCCTCGTCTTGTCTGAGGAAGGGAACTCCGCTTGCCTCTCGAGTCGTTCAGGGGGTCTCAGGCCCCTTGTCGAGCTGCGTGTGGAACCTGCGGGTTTTTCCAGACGATTCATGGGGGTGTCACTGCCCCTTCGTGTTGTGCCTTCACCCACAGGTTTGCCTTCGAAGAGCTGTCCGGGCATCGGATTCTTATCAAGAGCGTACCGGGAAATCGGGGTCGTTTGGCATGTGGCACCATCCACGTGGCTAGTCTCGAATTTCCTCGTCAGACCGGCATCATCCTGAGGTGCGCTGGGAAGGCCGGGAACCCCTTCCAGACAAAGCAGGGGAATCGACTCTCCTGTCGTGATCAGGAGGGGAGAAGGGGTTCAGATAATGTGGTGCTGGGACACTCGGTGTTCCCCTCGAGGGAAACCGGCATGTCGGGGAACTTTTGGGGTCGCATCAAGGGTGGCATGTACCGTTTTGCACTTCAGGACAGAACGTGGGTCTTCCCTGGAGATGCCGTAGCGGGCAACGGCCTCATCTTGCGAGGACGCTTGGAACCACGTGGTTTTTCTCGAGTTGCGGCGGGATTCTCGAGTTACGAAGGGGATTTCAGGCTTCCTCTTTTATTGGCCCTGGGAAGCCCAATCTTCCATTCGAGTGGCCAGGGAAAGCTGGGGGTTGCGCTGGAGTCACTGCAGGGCCAAAGAGACCTCATCCAGGCGTGTGTGCAGGACCGAATATTCCTCTCAAGGGAAGACAGTGATCTCGGGCTTGAATTCCAGACTCATCCGGGAGTCAGGCCTCGTCTCGAGGGGAAGCAAAGGACTCCGCTCTCTTCTCGAGTCGCGACGCGGATCTCTTGGAGCCCCCTGAGTGGCCTCAAGGGAGTCAAGCCTCCTCTTCAGTTTGGAGAGAGGACCCGGGACTGCTCTCCAGGCCATGCAGGAAAAGAAGGCCCTCACCTCGCGAGGACCGGGGCGTCTCAGGGGTTCCCTCGAGCTGCGGCGCCCGTGGGGGTTTTCTCACGAGGCACAACGAGGATCTCAGGGAGCCTCTTGTGCGGCGCCAGGGAAGTCAGGTCTCCATGATCGTGGCGAGGGGGAGCGCTTCATTGCTCTCGAGTCATGGGAGGGGACTAGGGCCTCGAGACGCATTGAAGAAGGACTCTTGAGGTCTTTCTCGGGTTGCAGCGGGAAACCCTCGTTTCCCTCGACTTCTGCTGGAGACCTTAGGTAACGTCCCGGTGCCTCTGAGAGGTGAGGGATACTGTGGGGTTGGCGGGGCCTCTCGGGACTCCGCTGGGCTTGGCACAATGGAAGAGGGCCTCATCTCGAGGGGAGGCAGGAACCTCAGGCTTCCTCTCCATTTCGGACTCTGACCGCAGGGTCCCTGCAGAGTTGGGACAGGAGAGTCAGGCCTCGTCTTGTCTGAGGAAGGGAACTCCGCTTGCCTCTAGAGTCGTTCAGGGGGTCTCAGGCCCCTTGTCGAGCTGTGTGTGGAACCTGCGGGTTTTTCCAGACGATGCACAGGGTTGTCAGTGCCCCTTCGTGTTGTGCCTTCACCCACAGGGTTGCCTTCGAAGAGGTGTCCGGGCATCGGGTTCTTATCAAGAGCGGACGGGGAAATCGGGGTCGTTCGGCATGTGGCACCACCCACGAGGCTACGTCTCGAACTTGCTCATGAAACCGGCCTCATCCTGAGGTGGGCCGGGAAGGTTGGGAACCCCTTGCAGACAGAGCAGTGGAGTCGACCCTCCTTTCGCGATCAGGAGAGGAGAAGGGGCTCAGATGAAGTGCTGCCGGGAACCTCGGTGTTCCCCTTGAGTGAGTCTGGTATGTCGCGGAACTTTTGGGGTCGCATCAAGTGTGCCAAGTACCGTTTCGCACTTCAGGATGGAACGTGGGACTTCTCTTGAGACGCTGTAGCGGACAAAGGGCCTCATCTTGCGATGACGAGGGAACCACGTGGTTTTTCTCGAGTTGCGGTGGGATTCTCGAGTTACGACGGGGAATTCAGGCTTCCTCATGTGTTGGCCCAGGAAGTCCAATCTTCCATTCGAGTTGCCAGGGAGAGCTGGGGATTGGGCTCCATTCACTGAAGGGCAAACTAGACCTCATATAGGCTTGTGTCCAGGACTTAATGTTCCTCTCCATGGGCGACAGGGATCTTGGGGTTGCATTCCATACTCACCCGGGGAGTCAGGCCTCATCTCGAGGGGAAGCAAAGGACTCCACTCTCTTCTCGAGTCACGACAGGTATCTCTTGGAGCCCACTGAGTGCCCTAAAATGAGTCAAGCCTCCTGTGGAGTTTGGAGAGAAGTTTCGGGATTGCTCTCTAGGCCGTGCAGTTAAAGATGGCCGTCATCTCGAAATGACGGGGGCGTCTCTTGGGTTTTCTCGAGCTGCGTCGCCAGTGTGGGTTTTCTTACAAGGTACGACGGGGAGCTCAGGCAGCCTCTCATGTGGCGCCAATGAAATCAGGTCTCCATGCCCATGGCGAGGTGTAGCGTGTCATTGCTATCGAGTCATGGTAGGGGAATCGGGCCTCAAGATGCGTTGAAGAAAGACTCTCGAGGTCTTTCTCTGGTTGCGGCAGGAAACCCTTGATTCCCTCAACTAGTGCAGGTGACCTCAGAGAGCTTCTCAGGGTGCCTCTGAGAATTCAGGCGTCCTGTGGAGTGGGGCAGGCCCTCTCCGGAGTCCCTGGGTTTGGTGGAATGGAAGTGGGCCGCATCTCGAGTTGAGGCAGTAAATTCAGGATTCCTTTCCATTTCTGACTTCGATCACAGGGTCCCTGCAGAGTTGGGACAGGAGAGTCAGGCCTTGTCCTGTGTTGAGGAATGGAACTCCGCTTGCCTCTCGAGTTTTTCACGGGATGACAGGCCACTTGTTGAGTTTTATTTGGGACCTGTGGGTTTTTCCGGTCAATGCAATTAGGATGTCAGTGCCCCTTCGTGTTGTGACTTCATCCACTGTGTTACATTCGAAGAGGTGTCTGGGCATCGGGTTCTTCTCAAGAGTGGACACAGAAATCGGTGTCTTTTGGAATGTGGCACGACACACGAGACTTCCTCTCGAGTTTCAGTGTTAGACCAGCCTCCTCCTGAGTGCGACAGGAAGGTCGGGATCCCTTTCCAGACAAAGCAGGGGAATCGACCCTCATGTCTAAATCAGGAGGGGAGAAGGGGCTCAGATGAAGTGGTCCCGGGAACCTTGGTGTTCCTCTCGAGTGACACCGGTATGTCGGGGAACTTTGTGGGTTGCATCAAGGGCATCAAGTACCGTTTCGAATTTCAAGAGGGAACGTGGGATTTGTCTTGAGACGCTTCAGCGGGAAGGGGCCTCATCTCAAGATGACTGAGGAACCTCGTGATTTTTCTAAAGTTGCGGTGGGATTCTCAAGTGATGACGGGAACTCAGGGAGCCTCTCTTATTGCCCCAGGGAACTCCAATCTCCATTCGAGTTGTGAGGGGGAACTGGGAATTGCTCTCGTGTCGCTGCAGGTAAATAGACGTCATCTAGGCTTGTGTCCAGAAAATCCGTGTTCCTCTCCAATGGCCACAGGGATCTTGGTGTTACATTCAAGGTTCACCCGGGGAGTCAGGCCTCATCTTGAGTGGAAGCAAAGAATTCCGCTCTCCTCTCCAGTTGCGACGGGTATCTCTTGAAGCCCACTGAGTGGCCTAAAGGGAGTCAAGCCTCCTGTGGAGTTTTGAGAGAGGACTCTGGTTTGCTCTCTAGGCCCTGCAGGAAAAGAAGAGCCTCATCTCACAATGATGGGCGAATCTCGTGGTTTTTCACGAGCTGCGGCACAACGTGAGGGGTTTTCCTCGAGTTACGATGGGGAACTAAGGAAGCCTCTCTTTTGGCCCCAGGGAAGTCCAGTCTCCACTTGAGTTGTGAGGGTGGAGTGCGACATTGCTCTCGAGTCACTGCAGGGGAATCCGGCCTCAAGATGCGCCGAAGGTGGAATTTTGAGGTCTTTCTCGAGTTGTGGCAGGAAACCCTGTGTTTGCTCGACTTGTGACGGTGACCTCAGGGAGCTTCTCCTTGTGCCTATTGGAAGTTAGGAATACTGTGGACTTGGGACAGGCCTCTAGGAATCCACTTGTTTTAGTGCAATGGAAGAGCGCCTCATCTCTAGTTGAGGCGGGAACCTCAGGTTTCCTTTCCTGTTTTGACGTGGGTCTCGGGCTGTGTATGCCGTTTCAAACAGGGAGGTAGGTCTCAACGTGTGTGAAGGCATGGAACTCTGCTTTCCTCTCAAGTTGTCAAAGGTGTTTCAGGCCTCCAGCCAAGTTGAATTTGGGACCTGGGGCTCTTTTCGGATTAACAACCAGGGCATCAGAACTCCTTCGTGTTGTGAGTGGATTCTTGGCTGACATTCAAATCGGTGCAAGGAAATCAGGCCTGATCTCGAGTGGATGGGGAAATTAGTGGCTTTCGAATTGTGACAATGTCCCCGGGCTCCCCTCCAGTGTCAAGTAGATACCAGCCTCCTCTTGAGGTGCGACAGGGACGTTGGCATTCCTTTCCAGGTGAAGCAGGGCAATCGACCCTCATCTCGACTTGAGGTGGGGAAAATGGGGTTCTTCTTGACTTGTGGTGGGAATTTCAGCATTCCTCTCGAGTGGGGATGGGTATCTCGGGAAACTTCTGGAGCTTCATAAAGCATGTTGAGGACCCTTTCAAGCTCCAAGGGAAACGTGGGCTTTCTTTGGAAACGCTGCAGCATAAAAGGGTCTCCTCAAGCATGCAGGTGAGAATTTTGTCATTTGCGTGGAGTTGTGGTGGGAAGCTTAGGGTTCCTCTCGAGTTGCCTGTCGACCTGGGGGACTGCTGGTGTTTCCTCAGGGAAGTCAGATCTCCTTTGGCGTTGCAAGGGCCACCTTAGGATTCCTCGCGCATTGCTACAGGGATGAATAGGGCCTCATCTCGAGATGAGGTGGGAACCTCAGTGTTCCTCTCCATTTCTGACTTCGTTCACAGGGTCTCTGAAGAGTTGGAACAGGAGAGTTAGGCCTCATCTTGTGATGAGGTTGGAAGTTCCCTTGCCTCTCGAGTTGTTCATGGGGTGACAGGCCACTTGTCGTGTTGTATTTGAAACCTGCGCCTGTTTTCGGATGATGCAACTGGGTTGTGAGTTCCCCTTCGTGATGTGACTTAATCCTCAGGGTTACATTCGACGAAGTGCCAGAGCATTGGACCTTTCTTGAGTGGACGGGGAAATCGGTGTCTTTCGGAATGTGGCACGACACACGAGGCTTCCTCTCGAGTTTCAGTGTGAGACCAGCCTCCTCCTGAAGTGGGACAGGAAGGTCGATATCCCCTTCCAGACAAAGCAGGGGAATAGACCCTCATGTCGAGATCAGGAGGGAAGGGGCTCAGATTAAGTTGTGCTGGGAAACTTGGTGTTCCTCTCGAGTCAGACCGGTATGCTGGGGAAATTTTTGGGTTGCATCAAGGGTGTCAAGTACCATTTCGAACTTCAAGAGGGAACGTGGGATTTCTCTTGATACGCTGCAGTGGGAAGAGGCCTCATCTCACGATGATGGGGGAACTTCGTGGTTTTTAACGAGTTGCGGCGAGATTTTCGAGTTACGACGGGCAACTCAGAGAACCTCTCATGTTTCCCCAGGGAAGTCCAATCTCCATTCGAGTTGCGAGAGGGAGTTAGGGATTCCTCTCGAGTCGCTGCAGGGCAAATAGACCTCATCTAGGCTTGTGTCCAGAAACTACGTGTTCCTCTCCAGTGGCGACAGGGATCTAGGGGTTGCATTCAAGATTCACCTGGGGAGTCAGGCCTCGTCAAGAGTGGAAGCAAATAATTCCACTCTCCTCTTGAGTTGCGATGGGTATCTTTTGGAGCCCATTGAGTGGCCTAAAGGGAGTCAAGCCTCCTGTGGAGTTTTCAGAGAGGACTCGGGATTGCTCTCTAGGCCCTGCAGGAAAAGAAGGGCCTCATCTCGCGATGACGGTGGAATCTCGTGGTTTTTTTGGAGCTGCGGCGGGAGTGTGGTGTTTCTCACGAGTTCACGGGGATCTCAGGGAGCCTCTCATGTGGCGCCAGGGAAGTCCAGTCTCCATTCGAGTTTAGAGGAGGAGAGTGGCATTGCTCTTGAGTCATGGTAGGGGAATCGGGCCTCAAGATGCATTGAAGAAAGACTCTCGAGGTCTTTCTCGAGTTGCTGCAGGAAACCCTGGGTTCCCTCGACTTGTGCCAGTGATCTCAGGGAGCTTCTCTGGGTTCCTATGAGAAGTCAGGGATACTGTGGAGTTGGGAGGGGCCTCTTAGGACTCCCCTGGGTTTGGTTCAATGTAAGAGGGCCTCATCTCGAGTTAAGGTGGGAACCTCAGGGTTCCTCTCCATTTCTGACTTCGATTGCAGGTTCTCTGCAGATTTGGAACAAGAGAGTCAGGCCTCGTCTGTGTTGAGGAATGGAACTCCGCTTGCCTCTTGAGTTGTTCAAGGGGTGACAGGCCACTTATCACAGGACTGAGCAGGCTCTGATCACACTGCTCACCAGTCACTGATCACGTGACTGAGCAGGGTCTGATCACATGACTCAGCAGGCACTGATCACGCGGCTGAGCAGGCACTGATCATGGGGAGAGAATCCACTCATCACGGGTCCGAGCAGTCTCTGATCACACAGCTGAGCAGGCACTAATCACGAGACTGAGCAGGCACTGATCACGCGACTCAGCAGGCGCTGATCATGCAGCTGAGCTGGCACTTATCACGCGGCTGAGAATCCACTGATCACGGGACTGAACAGGCTCTGATCACACGGCAGACCAGGCACTGATCACGCGACTCAGCAGGCACTGATCACGTGACTGCAAAGGCTCATATCAAATGCCTCAGCAGGCACTGATCACGTGACTGAGAGGCACATATCAAATGGATCAGCAGGCACTGATCACGTTGCTGAGCAGACAGTGATCACGAGACTGAGCAGGCACTGATCACGCAAATGACCAGGCACTTATCTCGTGAATGAGAAGGCAGGCACTGATAATGTGGCTTAGCAGGCACTGATCATGCGGTGGACCAGGCAATGATCTCGCAGCTGAGCAGGCACTGATCACGCAGCTGAAATGCACTGATCACATGGCTGAGCAGGCACTGATCACGCAGCTGTCAGGCACTGATCACGTGGCTGAGCAGGTGCTGATCACGCGGCTGAGCAGTTGCTGATCACGCGGCTGGCAGGCGCTGATCACGCGGCTGAGCAGGCTCTGATCTTCGACTGAAAGGCACTGATTATGCGGCTGAGCAGGCCCTTATCACGTAACTGAGAAAGCACATATCACATTGCTCAGAAGGGACAGATCACAGGGCTAAGCAGGCACTGATCACGCAGCTGAGCAGGCGCTTATCTCGTGACTGAGAGGCACATATCAAATGGTTCAGCAGGCACTGATCACGTTGCAGAGCAGACACTGATGACGCAGCTGAGCAGGCGCTGATCACGAGGCTGGCAGGCCCTGATCACGCAGCTGACAGGCGCTGATCATGCGGATGACAGGAGCTGATCAGGCGACTGAGCAGGCACTGATCACATGGCTGACCAGGCGCTGATGACATGGCTGAAAAGGCGCTGATGATGTGTCTGACAGGCACTGATCAGGTGGCTGAGCAGGCACTGATCACCCAACTAACCAGGCACTGATCATGTGACTGAGAAGGCACATATCACATTGCTCAGCAGGCACTGATTACGGGGCTAAGCAGGCACTGATCACAGGGCTAAGCAGGCACTGATCACGTGACTGAGAAGGCACATATCACATTGCTCATTGGGCACTGATCACGGGCCTGAGAAGGTACTGATCATGCAAGTGCAGGCACTGATCACGTGACTGAGAAAGCACATGTCACATGGCTCAGCAGCCACTGATCACAGGGCTAAGCAGGCGCTGATCACGTGGCTGACCAGGCGCTGATGACTCGGATTACCAGGCGCTGATCACGTGGCTGACAGGCACGGATCACGTGGCTGAGCAGGCTCTGATCTGTGGCTGAAAGGCACTGATCACTCGGCTGAGCAGGCGTTGATCACGTGGCTGACAGGCGTTGATCACGGGGCTTAGCAGGCAGTGATCACGTGGCTGAACAGGCACAGATGACTGGCTGAGCTGGCGCTGGTCACACGGCTGACAGACACTGATCACGCGGCTGAACAGGCACTGATCACTAGGCTGAACAGGCACTGATCACGAGGCTGAACAGGCACTGATCACACAGCCACAGGCACTGATCAGGCGGCTGACAGGCGCTGATCACGCGGCTGAGCAGGTGCTGATGACGCGTCTGACCAGGCGCTGATCACGCGGCTGAGCAGGCACTGATCATGTGGCTGACAGGCACTGATAACGTGGCTGAGCAGGCAATGATCACGTGACTCACCAGGCACTGACCACGTGACTGAGAAGGCACATATCACATTGCTCAGCGGGCACTGATCACGGGCCTGAGCAGGTACTGATCATGCGAGTGCAGGCACTGATCACGTGACTGAGAAAGCCCATGTCACATGGCTCAGCAGGCACAGATCACAGGGCTCAGCGGGCACTGATCACGTGGCTGAGCAGGCACTGATCAGGCAGCTGAGCAGGCGCTGATCATGAGGCTGACCAGGCGCTGATCACGTGGCTGACAGGCATGGATCACGTGGCGAGCAGGCAATGATCAAGCGGCTGACAGTCACTGATCACGCTGCTGAAAGGCACTGATCACTCGGCTGAGCAGGCCTTCATCACATAACTGAGAAAGCACATATCACATTGCTCAGATGGGACAGATCACAGGGCTAAGCAGGCACTGATCACGCAGCTGAGCAGGTGCTTATCTCGTGACTGAGAGGCACATATCAAATGGTTCAGCAGGCACTGATCACGTTGCGGAGCAGACACTGATGATGCAGCTGAGCAGGCGCTGATCACGCGGCTGAAAGGCACTGATAAGGTGGCTGACAGGCACTGATCAGGCGACTGACAGGCACTGATCAGGCGGGTGAGCAGGCGCTGATCACGCAGCTGAGCAGGCAGTGATCACGGGGCTGACAAGCTCTAAACACGCGGCTGACAGGTGCTGATCACGCGGCTGAGCAGGCCCTGATCATGCGGCTGTCAGGCGCTGATCACTTGGCTGACAGGTGCTGATCACACCGCTGAGCAGGCAGTGATCACGCGGCTGAGCAGGTGCTGATCAGCCGGCTGAAAAGCACTGATCAGGCGGCTGACAGGAACTGATCAGGCAGCTGAGCAGGCAATGATCACCCGACTAACCAGGCACTGATCATGTGACTGAGAAAGTCCATGTCACATGGCTCAGCAGGCACTGATCACAGGGCTAAGCGGGCACTGATCACGAAGCTGAGCAGACACTGATCACGCGGCTGACCAGGCTCTGATGGCGTGGCTGACCAGGCGCTGATCAAGTGGCTGAGCAGACACTGATCACGTGGCTGACAGGCACGGATCACGTGGCTGAGCAGGCAGTGATCACGCCGCTGAGCAGGCAATGATCACGTGACTGACCAGGCGCTGATATGTGACTGAGAAGGCACATATCATATGCCTCAGCGGGCACTGATCACAGGGCTCAGGAGGCACAGATCTCACGACTGAGCAGGCACTCATCACGCAGCTGAGCAGGCACTGATCCCAGGGCTCAGCAGGCACAGATCTGGCGGCTGAGCAGGCACTGATCACGCGACAGACCAGGCACTGATCACGTGACTCAGAAGGCACATATCACATTGCTCAGCAGGCACTTATCACAGGGCTAAGCAGGCACTGATCACATGGCTTATCACGCAGTGATCACGCGGCTGAGCCTGTGCTGATCACGCGGCTGAGCAGGCGCTGATCACGTGGCTGAGCCTGTGCTGATCACGCAACTGAGCAGGCGCTGATAACGCGGCTGAGCAGGCGCTGATCACGTGGCTGACAGGCACTGATCAGGCGGCTGAGCAGGCACTGGTCACGCGACTGACCAGGTACTGATCACATGACTGAGAAGGCACATATCACATTGCTCAGCAGGTGCTGATCACTCCTCTGAGCAGGCGCTGATCATGAGACTGAGCAGGCGCTGATCACTGGGCTGAGAAGGCACTGATCACACAGATGAGCAGGCAATGATCACAGGGCAAATCAGGCACTGATCACGTGGCTGAGCAGGCACTGGTCATGCAGCTGAGCATGCACTGATCATGCGACTGAGCAGGCGCTGATCACGCAGCTGAGGCACTGATCACTGGGCAGAGCAGGCACTGATCACACAGCTGAGCAGGCACAGATCACGTGGCTGAGCAGGCACTGACCACGCGGCTGAAAGGCGCTGATCAGGCGGCTGATCAGTACCTGGTCATTCTCGCGATAAGTTCCTGGTCAGCCGCCCGATCAGCACCTGTCAACCACGAGATCAGTGCCTGCTCAGCCACCTCCTGATCAGTACCTGCTCTGCCCAGTGATCAGTGCCTGCTCAGCCGTGTGATCAGTGCCTGCTTTGCCCAGTAAGCCAACTTTTTCACTCTCCACTTTTACTTTAATAAAGAGGCTTTTGGTTCCTCTTCACTTTCTGCAATAAGGGTGGTGTCATCTGCATATCTGAGGTGATTGATATTTCTCCCGGCAATCTTGATTCCCGCTTGTGTTTCTTCCAGTCCGGCATTTCTCATGATGTACTCTGCATATAAGTTAAATAAGCAGGGTGATGACACAGCCTGGACGTACTCCTCTTCCTATTTGGAACCAGTCTGTTGTTCCATGTCCAGTTCTAACTGTTACTTCCTGACCTGCATAAAGACTTCTCAAGAGGCAGGTCAGGTGGTCTGGTATTCCCATCTCTTTCAGAATTTCCCACAGTTTACTGTGATCCACACAGTCAAAGGCTTTGGCATAGTCAATGAAGCAGAAGTAGATGCTTTTCTGGAACTCTCTTGCTTTTTCCCTGATCCAGCAGATGTTGGCAATTTGACCTCCGGTTCCTCTGCTTTTTCTAAAACCAGCTTGAACATCAGGAAGTTCATGGTTCACGTATTGCTGAAGCCTGGCTTGGAGAATTTTGAGCATGACTTTACTAGCATGTGAGATGAGTGCAATTGTGCGGTCGTTTGAGCATTCTTTGGCATTGCCTTCCTTTGGGATTGGAATGATAACTGCCCTTTTCCAGTCCTGTGGCCACTGCTGACTTTTCCAAATTTGCTGGCTTATTGAGTGTAGCACTTTCACAGCATCATCTTTCAGGATTTGAAATAGCTCAACTGGAATTCCATCACCTCCACTAGCTTTGTTTGTAGTGATGCTTTCTAAGGCCCACTTGACTTCACGTTCCAGGATGTCTGGCTCTAGGTCAGTGATCACACAGTCGTGATTATCTGGGTCGTGAAGACTCTTAGACATGTCTAGACTAGAGTATCGAAAACAACAATACTAGATATTTAATATTGACTATTTTCCAGTTCACAGGACTCTGACATTCATTTGGGTCAATGTTTTCTAGTATTTCCAACAGTTTGATATGTAAGGGCTACCCTTTCTGGAGACCATTTAAATAAGAACTCAGAACTTGAGCAATATTATCAAAACCCACAAGGCTCACACTGAGACATACATAAATCCAGACAGACAGCCAAGAGATCTTCCAGGTTTCTGCCTGAGATTTAAAATATTTCTTTGAGCCCTTTTCCTGGGGGGTGGGGGGTGGCGGCAAGGCAGGCTTTGGTAACAAGCTCATTGTGTGTAATTGCATATGAAAAGAACCAGCTTTCTGGGGTCCAAGACAAAAAGGTTCCTTGGTAACCAATTTTGTCTGGATCTATAGAATATCATGGCCCTCCTAGGTCAGGTCATCTTTCTTTTCTGTAGTCATCGTTTTATCCCTAAATCATAGACAGCTTGGATTGTCTCTGTGGGGTGGATTTAGTTGTCCTTGGGTTTCATCTGGCGGCAGTAGGTGAAAGAGGTCCGAGAGCCTCTCCTGGAACCGGGCTTTGGGGTGGGGCTCACTGCGCGCCTATGGTGAAGGAGGGGACCGCACTGGGAGTGCGCCAGGGGCGGGGCAAACCCCCGGCGGCAAAGGCCGAGGGTCTGTGGTGTCGGGGCAGGGGTGGGGGTCCCAGTTATACTCTTGGGGGTTACCACTGCAGCTGGTAATGCACCGTGAGCGCGCCAAGGGCGGGGCAAAAACAGGCGGGGTCGGTCGGGGTTCCAATCGGGGCGGGCTGAGGGGTCCCTGTTGTGCTCTAGGCGGTCGCCATTGTGGCTGGGAACTCACGGAGAGTGCGCCAGGGGCAGGGATCATGTCATGTCGGGGCGGGGGTGGGGGTCCCAGTTATGCTCTCGGGGGTTGCCATTGTGGCTGGGAAAGCCCATTTCGTGTGCTCCTGGGTCCCCCTGGATCGGCATCCAGTGGGTGGAGCGGAGGGGTGCGGACCACAGGTAAGGGAACTGGGACTGCATGGAGCAGGGAACCACGTACTCCATTCTCGGGGCTCCCCAACCTGGCAGTGGCAGAAAGGCCTCGCCTTTGGGGTCAAGGCCTTTGCCACTTCACCCCTTTGTGGAAAGCTCAGAGCTGTGTGATTTTTCCAACACTGTAGTGTCCGCTGGAAGTCCAAGGGACAGAACCCTGAACTCTGGCCGGCTGGCCCAGCCCTGCTTCTGGGTCTTTGTAGGCCAGGGGACCCTTGACCACCTGCTGGGATGGGAAAGAGAAGGGTCCACGAATTCCACCCTAGAAACTTAGTAGGGTGCATGGATTCAAAAACCCAGTGGCTGCCCAGGCAGAAAAGGGAGGAGGGCACCTTGCTGCACTTTCATGACAGAATCTGTGGTTGTCCTGCTGAGGGGGCCTTTCCATGGGGACCCTGTGCAATAAAAGTTTGGTGTGTTGGAACTGAATAATTAGAGCGTGTAAAAATTTTAAATTATGTGGTGGTTTAATTAAAAAAAAGAAAAAAACCAAGCTCCAAGTTTTTTGGAAATTGAAGTCTAAATATTCAAGGCCTGTTTTCCTTCCACTGTGGCATTCTATGAATAAATGTGCGTGTTTTTGTTTGTTTGTTTGTTTTGTTTTAAGAAAAGTGTCTGAAAAATGAGGGAAACGGGAAACCCAGAGGTGCCCCTGTAGTTTGGCAAAGGCCTTAGGAGGTCACTTGGAAATGCTGCTGGCTGTGGGGAGGCAGATGGGCACAGAGCTGTGCAGGCTTGTCCTTTGCATGCATGTTCTTGTGTGTGGAATCCAGCTCGGAGCCATCTCCTGACGTGTAAGAATTTCACAGACAAACCTTGAGCTAAGCAGTGCATTTTTTTCCTAAGGAAATCTTTGTCTTAAGCGATGTTAATATCCTATATATTTCCGCTAGACTCTGGCTTCAGGTCGGTTTCCCCAAAAGGCTCAGAAGCGACTTGAACAAAACAGTATGTTTTCCTCCTACCTTGTTCTCCTAATCCATGTTAAGGAAACTATGTATTTGCCTGGAAATCTCCCTTTCTTCAAGATTCATGTCAATCAATTTTTGGCCTGGGATGACTCAGCTGCTGCCCATGTTATCTCAATGCATGTCGTGGCGGAGGGGCCTGGTGCCATTCTCTGAGACACTGCCTTTCTTTCCTTAGCAGACTGCTAGTGGCTGTATAACATCTGGCTAAAGACCAGCAGGGGGTACTCTTACTCCCCACCCCACCCCCACCCTGCCGCAAGACTATGTCAGCAGCTTTCTCTATCTCTTTCATCCTTTAATAACACTTGATGACACAAAAGCTCTGAACGATCAAGTCATATCGAATCTTCATTTCAGATTCAAGATGCATTCCATGGTATTGCCATCTTAAGTCTTTCCATCGCTATGGAGTATCTGTCCATGTATTCAGGATATTTTTCAGCCATGGTGTAGAATTTCCAGTGTGCCAGTCTTGTCATCCTCGTTACATCCATGGCAAAGCATTTTATTCATGTTGACATTATTGAAAGGGAATTTTTTTTAATTCCTTTTCAGATTATTATCTGCTAGTGTATACAGATAAAACTGTGTGATCATTCATTTTCATCACTTTGGACAGCTTGATAGTTGTCTTTACCTTCTTTCCTTTCTCGTAATTTAAGATTATCCTGGCACATATATGTACTCCCTCACCTTAATCTCAGTCATGTGTTCGAAGAACTTCTGTCCTTTTATTTATTTATTTTTTGTAACACTGAATTCGTTTTGTCTATGCTGGGTCTTTGTTGCTAGGTGGAAGTTGCTAGGACCTCTGGACTGCAGTCTCCCATCTCTTGTTGACCTCTTGCTGACCTCTCCAGAATCCGGGTTGGTGGGAGCTTGTTAGTTCCTTGTTCCTTACCAGGACCTCCTGTTGTAAGATGACTCCTGCAGGTGTTTTCTCTTCTCCATTGCCTGGCAAGGGTGGGTGGTCACTGGTTCATTTAACAGAGTGTCTTTTGGTTCTCTGGAAAAAGGTCCTTCTCAGAGTAAATGTATAAAATTGTAAAAGTCAATGTTTGAAATAATGTATATTCCTAATTGGGTAAGTTGGCTTTTTTTGTTGTGTGTTAGAACTCATCACCAGACCAAAGGCCATGTAGATCTTTTGTTGTTTTCTCAAATTGTATAGTTTTTGAATGGAATTCCGGTGTTGGTTGCAAAGTTTGTGCTTCTGTTCATGTCTTTTTTTTTTTTTTAATAAACAGTTATTTATTTCTAGTTGATTGATCACTGCTTTACAATATCGGTTTGATTTGTCATACATCCACACGAATGAACCATAGATGTACGTGTGTCCCCAGCTCTGGAATCTCCCTCCCACATCCCATGCATCCCCACCTCTCTAGGTTATTACAGTGCCCGAGTTTGAGTTCCCTGAGTCCTAACAGCAAATTCCCGCTGGTTGTCTATTTACAAATGTTGGTGTACATGCCTCCATGCTGCTCTCTCCATTCATGTCACCCTCTCCCTCTTGTTCCCCACCCTGGTCCGTAAGTCTGTCCACTATGTCTGCGTCTCCAGTGCTGCTATGTGAACACATTCGTCAGACCCATCCTTCTCGATTCCATGTTTTTCTCTTTCTGACTGACTTGCCTGTTTAATACACTCTAGGTTCATCTTCTTCCATAGAACGGACTCAAATGTGTTCCTTTTTAGGGCTGCATTCCATCCAGGCTCTGACTGTTTCTTAACCGTGTTTTCAGGAGGGTCATGGAGCCATTGTGCTCCATTTCAGTTGGGGCTTCTAGCCTTAGTGCTCACAGCAGAGCTGCTTGTGGGAGAGCCCTCTGAGGTCTGTGAGCGTGGGGCTGCCCGCTCTTCCCTGGCGGGAGCTTTGTCTCCTCAGGCCCCTCAGGGCTCGGGCTCCAGGGTCACGGGGCTGCATCCCAGCTGAGAGGAGCGGGGTTGCCTCAGTGCCCTCCAGCAGGGAGGCGCTGCAAGAGGGGAAAATGAGGATGAAGTAGACGTTTCCTGTGTCCAGCTGAGCGATGACCAGAGGTCCATCTCCGAGCACTCAGGGGGTGAAGGTGGGGAGGAGAGCTCCATGTGCAAATGGCGGGTTTCAGTTCGATTTCTGTTCGATAGCCTAGAGGATGGCCTTCACGGATGTTCTTCTGAGTAGGTGGCCAGTTTTCCTGTCCCTGTTTCTTCAGAAGACTGTCCTTTCCTCTTGGCTCATTCCTGGTTTGATTTTCATGAACTGACCACATCCATGTGGGTTCATTCCTGGGCTCTCTCTTCTCTCCTGGAGTCCATGTGTCTGTGTTCCTGCCAGTTCCTCACTGTGGTGGTTACTACAGGGCCGTGCTGCAGTTTGAAGTTGGAGAGGAGGATGCCTCCAGCTGTGTTCTTCTTTCTCAGTCTTCTTGGCCCTTTAAGGTCCTGTTCAATATTAGCATCCTACTAGTAGGAGTATTTCTGTTTCTGTGAAAAAGGCCATCGCATATCATTTTGTGATTGCAGTCAGTGGGACTTATCACCCCCTGCCCAACTACAAATGCCATCTCGCTCTCCTCCTTTTCTGCCTCGGCCCCAACTATACCTTCCAGTAACATCCAGCGTATAATATAACTTGGGGGAGATTCATCCCTCTTTCTGGCAGCATTTCCAATGTAGTTTCACGTGCCAAATGAACTCAGGTTGTTTCATATCTTTCTTTGGGAGGTCTCAGGGGCCCTCTGAAGCATCCCAAAGTTCGCTAGAAGGCAATTATTTAGGCAGGCTTATGCATAGATATCCAAAGCATTTCCAACAGTCAGGTAGGATCACATAAGTCACCGTGACACAATACTTCTCCACTTAGCCAAAGCTAACAAAAGATTTCAAAGGTCAACCTAGAACAGATTACTTAAGAGGTAAAGACACTTAAAATCCATTAGCAAAGGCAGTTCAACATCTCAAGAAAACTTGTGCTAGGCAAAAAACTCTTTTCTGGGCGTCCACTTTCCCTACAACCTCCTTATCTCATTCTGTACCCATTCCTGTGCTTCTCCCATCCTGAAACTGCCGCCTGTAAGAGAGAACTACTTCGGTTTCCTTCATAAAATGCGATTTCATTCCACATACCTTCTTTTCAGAACAAGTCAGACATCTCCCTTCAGCAACCCAGAACTGACTTTTATATTGCCATTCTATAGATTGGTGAACATTCGTATCAGTGATAATACCCCGCCCCCGCCCCCCACCCTCCAGCCACAAGAACAAAAGAAAACAACACAAAGAAATTGCTTTCTTACACTGAACGTGTCAGGACGGTGCCGGACACTATTCATGGACAGTCAAAAATCTCTTGTTTCTGCGTCCTTTCAGGTCGTGAATGTTTCAGAACTTTAATTTATTTGGAAATGACCTAGCTATTCAATGCACTGTTGTCACTTAGTTTAGCACAAGGATAGAAACTCAGGTAACCAAAACACCTGGAGGAACGATTGTAAGTTCAGTTCACTTCAGTTGCTCCGTCGTGTCTGACTATTTGGGACCCCGTGGCCTGCAGGACGCCAGGCTTCTGTGTCCATCACCAACTCCAGGGGCTTGCTCAAACTCATGTCCATCGAGTCAGTGATGCCATCCAACCATCCTATCCTCTGTCGTCCCCTTCTCCTCTGCCTTCAATCAAGACTATTATAGACAGATATTTTAGACTATAATTATTGTGAATGGTTTCTCTAAAAGCTCATATCACAGTTACATTTTTTAGCTTTGTTGTTGTTTAGAGGTACTTTGTTGTTGACAAGCTTGTGACAGATATAACAATATAGCAGTTTTTAACCTAGAATAAACCTAGGCACTATGAACATTTTGTGCTTAATGTTGATGACTCTTCAGTTCAGTTCATTTCTGTCGCTCAGTCGTGTCCGACTCTTCGTGACTCCATAAATTGCAGCACGCAAGGCCTCCCTGTCCAGCACCAACTCCCGGAGTTCACTCAGACTCACGTCCATCGAGTCAGTGATGCCATCCAGCCATCTCATCCTCTGTCATCCCCTTCTCCTTCTGCCCCCAATCCCTCCCAGCATCAGAGTCTTTTCCAATGAGTCAACACTTGGCATGAGGTGGCCAAAGTGCTGGAGTTTCAGCTTCAGCATCATTCCCTCCAAAGAAATCCCAGGGCTGATCTCCTTCAGAAAGGACTGGTTGGATCTCCTTGCAGTCCAAGGGACTCGCAAGAGTCTTCTCCAACACCACAGTTCCAAAGCATCAATTCTTCGGCGCCCAGCCTTCTTCACGGTTCAACTCTCACAGCCATCCATGACCATAGGAAAAACCAAAGCCTTGACTAGACAGACCTTTGTTGGCAAAGTAATATCTCTGCTTTTGAATATGCTATCTAGGTTGGTCATAACTTTCCTTCCAAGGAGTAAGCGTCTTTTAATTTCATGGCTGCAGTCACCATCTGCAGTGATTTGGGAGCCCCCCCAAAATAAAGTCTGACACTGTTTCCACTGTTCCCTCATCTATTACCCATGAAGTAATGGCACCAGATGCCATGATCTTTGTTTTCTGAATGTTGAGCTTTAAGCCAACTTTTTCACTCTACACTGTCACTTTCATCAAGAGGTTTTTGAGTTCCTCTTCACTTTCTGCCATAAGAGTGGTGTCATCTGCATATCTGAGGTGATTGATATTTCTCCCGGCAATCTTGATTCCCGCTTGTGTTTCTTCCAGTCCGGTGTTTCTCATGATGTACTCTGCATATAAGTTAAATAAGCAGGGTGATGATATACAGCCTGGATGTACTCCTTTTCCTATTTGGAACCAGTCTGTTGTTCCATGTCCAGTTCTAACTGTTGCTTCCTGACCTGCATACAGATTTCTTAAGAGGCAGGTCAGGTGGTCTGGTATTCCCATCTCTTTCAGAATTTCCCACAGTTTACTGTGATCCACACAGTCAAAGGCTTTGGCATAGTCAATGAAGCAGAAGCAGATTTATTTCTGGAACTCTCTTGCTTTTTCCCTGATCCTGCGGATGTTGGCAATTTGATCTCGGGTTCCTCTGCCTTTTCTAAAACCAGCTTGAACATCAGGAAGTTCATGGTTCACGTATTGCTGAAGCCTGGCTTGGAGAATTTTGAGCATGACTTTACTAGCATGTGAGATGAGTGCAATTGTGTGGTCGTTTGAGCATTCTTTGGCATTGCCTTCCTTTGGGATTGGAATGATAACTGCCCTTTTCCAGTCCTGTGGCCACTGCTGACTTTTCCAAATTTGCTGGCTTATTGAGTGTAGCACTTTCACAGCATCATCTTTTAGGATTTGAAATAGCTCAACTGGAATTCCATCACCTCCACTAACTTTGTTCATTGTGATTCTTTCTAAGGCCCACTTGACTTCACATTCCAGGATGTCTGGCTCTAGGTCAGTGATCACATCTTCGTGATTATCTGGGTCATGAAGACTCTTAGATATGTCTAGACTAGAGTAGCGAAAACAAAAATACTAGATATTTAATATTGATTATTTCCCAGTTCATGGGACTCTGACATTCATTTGGGTCAAAGTTTTCTTGTATTTCCAACAGTTTGATATGTAAGGGCTACCCTTTCTGGAGACCATTTAAATAAGAACTCAGAACTTGAGCAATATTATCAAAACCCACAAGGCTCACACTGAGACATACATAAATCCAGACAGACAGCCAAGAGATCTTCCAGGTTTCCGTCTGAGATTTAAAATATTTCTTTGAGCCGTTTTCCTGGGTGGTGGGGGGTGGCAGCAAGGCAGGCTTTGGTAACAAGCTCATTGTGTGTAATTGCATATGAAAAGAACCAGCTTTCTGGGTTCCAAGAAAAATGGTTCCTTGGTAACCAATTTTGTCTGGATCTATAGACTCTCATGGCCCTCCTAGGTCAGGTCATCTTTCTTTTCTGTAGTCATCCTTTTATCCCTAAATCATAGACAGCTTGGATTGTCTCTGTGGGGTGGATTTACTTGTCCTCGGGTTTCATCTGGTGGCAGTAGGTGAAATAGGTCCGAGAGCCTCTCCTGGAACCGGGCGTGGGGGCGGGGCTCACCGGAAGCCCATGGTGAAGGTGGGGACAGCACCGTGAGCGCACCCGGGGTGGGGCGAACCCCGGGTGGCAAGGGGCGGGGGTCATGTCGTGTCGGGGCGCGGGTGGGGGTACCAGTTGTGCTCTCGGTTGTCGCCACTGCGGCTGGGAACGCACCAAGAGCGCACCAGGGGCGGATGAACCCGGCCGGCGCGGGACGGGGAGGTGGGTCGTGGCAGCGGTGGGTGGGGGTATCCCCAGTTGTGCTCTCGGGGTAGCCATTGTGGCAGGGAACGCCCATTTAGTGCGCTCCTGGTTCCCCTGGATCGGCATCCAGTTGGTGGAGCAGTGGGGTGCGGACCATAGGTAAGGGAACTGGGACTGCGTGGAGCAGGGAACCACGTATTCAATTCTCGGAGCTCCCCAACCTGGTGGTCGCAGAAAGGCCTCGCCTTTGGGGTCAAGGCCTTTACCGCTCCACCCCTTTGCGCAAAGCTCAGAGCCGCGAGGTTTTCCCAAGCAGCCTAGTGTCCACTGGAAGTCCAAGGGACAGAGCCCTGAACTCTGGCGTGCTGGCCCAGCCCTGCTTCTGGCACTTTGTAGGCCAGCGGGCCCTTGACCACCTGCTGGGATGGGAAAGGGAAGGGTCCACGGATTGCACCCTAGAAACTTAGTAGGTTGCATGGATTTAAAAACGCGGTGGCCGCCCAGGCAGAAAAGAAGGGAGGAGGGCACCTTGCTGCCCTTTCATGGCAGAATCTGTGGCTGTTCAGCTGCGTGGGACTTTTCATGGGGACCCTGTGAAATAAAAGTTTGGTGTCTTGGAACTGAATAATTAGAACGTGTAAAAATTTTAAATTATGTGGTGGTGTAATTTAAAAAAAAATAAAGCAAATTGAGGTCTAAATATTGAAGGCCTGTTTTCCTTCCACTGTGGCATTATATGAAGAAATGTGTATGCTTTTTTATTTGTTTTTTGTTTTTCTTTTTCTTTTTTTTAAGAAAAGAGTCTGAAAAATGAGGGAAACAGGAAACCCAGAGGTGCTCCTGTAGTTTGGGGAAGGCCTAAGGAGGTCACTTGGAAATTCTGCTGGCTGTGGGTTGGGGCAGATGGGCTGGGCAGGCTTGTCCTTTGCATGGATGTTCTTGTGTGTGGAAATCCAGCTCGGAGCCATCTCCTGATGTTTAACAATTTCCCAGACAAACCTTGAGCTAAGCAATGCATTTTCTCCTAAGGAAATGTTTGTCTTAAGCGATGTTAATATCCTATGTATTTCCGCTAGACTCTGGCTTCAGGTCGGTTTCCCCAAAAGGCTCAGAAGCGACTTGAACAAAACAGTATGTTTTCCTCGTACCTTGTTCTCCTAATCTATGTTAAGGAAATGATATATTTGCCTGGAAATCTGCCTTTCTTCAAGATTCATGTCAATCATTTTTTTGCCTGGGATGACTCACCTTCTTCCCATGTTATCTCAATGCATGTCGTGGGTGAGGGGGCCTGGTGCCATGCTCTGAGACATTGCCTTTTTTTCCTTAGCAGAATGCTAGGGGCTGTATAACATCTGGCTAAAGACCAGCAGGGGGTACGCTTACTGCTCCTCACCCCCACCCCGCCGCAAGTCTATGTCAGCAGCTTTCTCTATCTCTTTTATCCTTTAATAACACTTGATGACACAAAAGCTCTGAACGATCAAGTCATATCGAATCTTCATTTCAGATTGAAGATGCATTCCATGGTATTGCCATCTTAAGTCTTTCCATCACTATGGAATATCTGTCCATGTATTCAGGATATTTTTCAGCCATGGTGTAGAATTTCCAGTGTGCCAGTCTTGTCATCCTCGTTACATCCATGGCAAAGCATTTTATTCATGTTGACATTATTGAAAGGGAATTTTTTAAATTCCTTTTCAGATTATTATCTGCTAGTGTATACAGATAAAACTGTGTAAACATTCATTTTCATCACTTTGGACAGCTTGATAGTTGTCTTTACTTTCTTTCCTTTCTTGTACTTTAAGATTATCCTGGCACATATATGTACTGCCTCACCCCTAATCTCAGTGATGTGTTCAAAGAACTTCTGTCCTTTTATTTATTTATTTATTTATTTTGTAACACTGAATTCGTTTTGACTATGCTGGGTCTTTGTTGCTAGGTGGAAGTTGCTAGGACCTCTGGACTGCAGTCTCCCATCTCTTGTTGACCTCTTGCTGACCTCTCCAGAATACTGGTTGGTGGGAGCTTGTTAGTTCCTTGTTCCTTACCAGGACCTCCTGTTGTAAGATGACTCCTGAAGGTGTTTTCCCTTCTCTGTTGCCTGGCAAGGTTGGGTGGTCACTGGTTCATTTAACAGAGTGTCTTTTGGTTCTCTGGAAAAAGGTCCTTCTCAGAGTAAATGTATAAAATTGTAAAAGTCAGTGTTTGAAATAATGTATATTCCTAATTGGGTAAGTTGGCTTTTTTGTTGTGTGTTAGAACTCATCACCAGACCAAAGGCCATATAGGTCTTTTGTTGTTTTCTAAAATTGTATAGTTTTTTAAATGGAACTCCGTTGTTAGTTGCAATGTTTGTGCTTCTGTTCATTTCATCTCTCTCTCTTTTTTAAACAGTTATTTATTTCTAGTTGATTGATCACTGCTTTACAATATCAGTTTAATTTGTCATACATCCACACGAACGTCCCCTCTTTCTGGAATCTCCCTCCCACATCCCTTCCATCTCCACCTCTCCAGGTTATTTCAGAGCCCCAGTTTGAGTTCCCTGAGTCCTAACAGCAAATTACCGCTGGTTGTCTATTTACAAATGTTGGCGTCCATGCTGCTCTCTCCATTCATCTCACCCTCTCCCTCTTTTTCACCACTCTTGTCCCTAAGTCTGTCCTCTATGTCTGCATCTCCGGTGCTGCTATGTGAACAGATTCGTCAGACTCATCCTTCTCAATTCCATGTTTTTCTCGTTCTGACTGACTTGCCTGTTTAATACACTCTAGGTTCATCTTCTTCCATAGAACGGACTCAAATGTGTTCCTTTTTAGGGCTGCATTCCATCCAGGCTCTGACTGTTTCTTAACCGTGTTTTCAGGAGGGTCATGGAGCCATTGTGCTCCATTTCAGTTGGGGCTTCTAGCCTTAGTGCTCACAGCAGAGCTGCTTGTGGGTGAGCCCTCTGAGGTCTGTGAGCGCGGGGCTGCCCGCTCTTCTCTGGCGGGAGCTTTGTCTCCTCAGGCCCCTCAGGGCTCGGGCTCCAGGGTCACGGGGCTGCGTCCCAGCTGAGAGGAGCGGGGTTGCCTCAGTGCCCTCCAGCAGGGAGGCGCTGCAAGAGGGGAAAATGAGGATGAAGTAGACGTTTCCTGTGTCCAGCTGAGCGCTGACTGGAGGTCCATCTCTGAGACTCGGGGGTTGGGGCTGGGGGGGAAAGCTCCATGTACAAATGGCGGGTTTTCAGTTTGATTTATTTTCGATGGCCTAGAGGATGACCTTCACGGATGTTCTTCTGAGTAGGTGGCCAGTTTTCCTGTCCCTGTTTCTTCAGAAGACTGTCCTTTCCTCTTGGCTCGTTCCTGGTTTGATTTTCATGAACTTACCACGTCCATATGTGTTCATTCCTGGGCTCTCTCTTCTCTCCTGGAGTCCCTGTGTCTGTGTTCCTGTCAGTTCCTCACTGTGGCGGTTACTACAGGGCCGTGCTGTAGTTTGAAGTCGGAGAGGAGGATGCCTCCAGCTGTGTTCTTCTTTCTCAGTCTTCTTGGCCCTTTAAGGTCCTGTTCAATATTAGCAGCCTACTAGGAGGAGTATGTCTGTTTCTGTGAAAAAGGGAATTCAATATCATTTTGTGATTTCAGTCAGTGTATTTGTTGATGGCTTTGTTTGCAATGGACATTTTAATTCCTCATTGTTCCAGTGCCTGAGAGTGGAATAGTTTTCTGGTTATTTGTCTTTTCTTTGATTTCTTTATCAGTGCTTTCTAGTTTTCTGACTACTGGTCTTTTATGTCCTTGATTAAGTTTGTTGCTAAATATTTTATTCTTTTGGATGCAATTATAAGTGGGATTTTCTTAATTTTTTTTTCTGATTGGTATTAGTGTACAAAATGCAAGTGAATTTTGTATATTTATTGGGATTGTAAGTTGTAGTATTTTATATGATTGTCAATTGATCAGAAATTTTTAAACTTTACTGAATGTAGTCTAACAACTTTTTGTGAAGTTATGGGGAAAATTTTATTTATAAAATCTGTTTCTCCCGCAGACCCAAGGCATGGTGGTTACTAATAGACTTCCCACAGTACTTCTTCATTCCATTTGGACTCCTTCAAGGGCAGTGGAGCATCACAGCTTTCCTTGAACTTCACCTGGGTAAGTCTGAACTCTATAGAAAATTTTCATGCCTGTCTCATCTGACTTGTTTGTTTTGAAACATAATTTCCTTTCCGGGTAAAATGTACAGAAAACTTCTAGCAAAGGGAAAAAGTGCTCACATTTGCCACATCATCTAAAACAGTCTATGTGTTTTATCTAAAATGGGTGCATTCTCCTGAAGAACCTGCACATAGTCTCCAAAATCAGGACATCATATGGTTTCTACAGTATAATGTAATCCACAGCCCCACTTCCCTTTCAGTAATTGTTCAATTGTATGAATATAATTTTTCTTCCCATCTTTTTTTTTTTTTTTAAGAATGTTACTGAGATTTTCAGTGATTTGGACAAATTTGATGGATTTAAAGCAGACGGCGAATATGGGATCTGTGTGGCCTTTTCTATATGGATATTTTTCACTAAAGATGGTTTTAATGTTTATTCATGTTGTAAAATGTGTGAATCCTGCATTCTTTTTTTTTTGCACAGTAATTAAAAATAAATAACATGCCATTTACCATTTAGATATTTGTAAGCATACAGTGTTGTAGTATGAACTACCTTTCCTTGTTTTGCAAGCCGGTTTAATAATGTGTACCTTGTGCGTGCTTTGAAGAAACTCAAGAAACTGAGTCAGTGACTGAAATGGCCCAAGATATCACCTTAGATACCATCGTCATCTTAAACCAAATCAGGGGCTTCCTGGTGGTCCAGTAGCTAAGATTGGACACTCCCAAAGAAGGAGGCCCAGGTTCAATCCCTGATCCGAGAACTAGATTTCCCATGCCACAACGATATCTGGCTGGCCTCAAGGAAGGTCGATCTGGTGCAGCCAAATACAAAAAAAAAAAAAAAAAAATCTATGTTTAATAAAAATAAAACCAAAGGAAATGCAGGGTATGGTTGCTGTACAGATTTACATCTTAGCTTTCCCTATTGATAAAAAAAAAAAAGTTTCACAAGACTGTCATCCTTCTATCTGGTATATACCGAGGATTCCTTTGAAATGAGATTTCTCTTGTAAATGTGACTCACAGGAGAGCCATCTTGAACTTGGGTTTCAGAGATGAGCATGTGTCCTCTTAAAGAAAAGAAAGTTAATTAGGTCCAGCTAATTCTCATGCTGAAGTGGTATATTTTGGGGTAGCATATGCTCCCCTTCACTTTGGATGTATCCCAATTTGCTTACACAGTCATCGCCCGAAGACATCCTGATATTTGAAAGTTTTTAACTGTTAGAAGTAGAGCTGCTGTGTATAATTGTGTGATATTTTTTGTCTGGACACTTTTTCAAAGCTGTTTAGTAAGTGCTAGACGTGTAGTGTTCAGGTCACAGGTGAGCCTTGTTTAGCTGTGGAAAAATCCGGCTAAATTTCTCTGGCAGGTGGGATCTTCCTGGGTAAGGGAACAAACCTGAGTGTCCTGCATCGTCACGCAGATTCTTTACCACTGAGCCACCAGAGAAGCCCCGTGCCCCCTTCCCCTTTTTGAGCTTACTGGATCTAATAGGTGTGCAGTGCTACTTCACTGCTGTTTTAGATTGTAATTTCCTAATGATATATGATTTTGAGTATTTTTGATATGCTGATTTACTATCTGTATCTTTTCTTTGGCCAGGCGTTCAGATTTATACACTTTTAATGAGGTTGTTTGTTCCAGATATTTTGGTATATTTGGAGTACGATCCTTTATCATATATGTATTTTGTCAATATATTTTTCTGTGGCTTGTGTTTAAGTTTTGTGAATGAGGTTTTTCACAGTTTAAATTTGTAATTTTTTGAAGTTCATGTTATAATTTTTATGTCCTTTTTTGGATAGACTTTAGTGTTTTGTTTTGTTTTGGTTAAATTTCATAAGCAAAACTAAGGTACTGTAGATACAGTTTTTAACAAAGCTGAGGTATCATAGATACAATTTTGCCTTTTATCTGTTGAGAAGTTTGAGTGAGGTTGGTGTACATTATAAAATTATGTCTACATTCATTTGACTGGATATGGCTTCCAATTATTTTTGGAGATGTCATGAGAAGTGAGTTTCCCCAAGGGAAACTGGGCAGGTTCTGTGAAACATGAACTGTCTTCCATCCCTGGGAATCACTTTCTGCTTCTTCTGGCTTTGGACTTGACTTGTTTGGATATTTCATACTAGTGGAATCACAGAACGTTTCTCCTTTTTTGGTCTGGTTTATTTCACTTAATATAATGACCATAAGGTTCGTCCACATTGTGGCATTGTCAGAATTACTGACTTTGAAGGGCCGAAAAAGATTCCATTGTGTGTCTACCACAGTTTGTTTATGGAATTGGCTGTCCATGGACACTTAGATTGCCTCTGTTTGTTGGCCAGTGTGAATCATGCTGTTGTGACTATGACTGCAGCAATATGCATTTTTTCAGCCCCCTTTTCCAAACCTTTTGGGTACATAGCATGAATTAGAATTGAAATATCTGTTTGTTCCATGTGTTAGTTTTGGAGTAATTTCTGTAGTGTCTTGTGCAGTGGCAGAACCATTTCAGTTTATCATTTTGTATGGTAGAATACTGTTCAAGCTTTTGAATATACCCTGTGATGCATATTCATTCACCCACCGATGGACACTTGAATGGGTTCTACCTTTGGGCTATTGTGAATAAGGTCGCTATGAATATTTGTGTACCAGTTTTTGTTTGAAGTATTAACAACTACATAGTACTATGTATGAAAGAAACCACAAGGACCTACTCTATAGTTTCGGAAACTGTATTGAATATCTTATGATAACGTATAATGGAACAGAATCTCCAAAGGAATATATGAAAAAGACACGATACCCTGATAATTATTGTGCCAACACTATCTATTTCTACATGCCACTAAAATATTCACATCCGTAAGTATATTTCACTGCTTGGTTATATAAAAGTAGAGAAGTCAAACAGAGAAGAAATAAACTTCCTGTCATTGCTCATCATCATTTATGCACTATTACTACCTGTAACACTCGTTGTATAAATAAGTGCTGGACTAGGAATTGACATTCGTGTAAACCAAGAGATGGTAAAGGTGTAAGGAAGTACAACTTACTGAATTCCTTAACGAAGGGTTATGGAACTCTATGTACATGAAGTGAATGAACATCAAACGGTTTAGCTGAGCCACATTCTTCCTAGAGTGATGAGCTTCCACCCCAGCCAATGTTAGCTCACAATTAAATCCTGCAGTCATCTGGCCTCAGTGTGTGCTTCCTGCCATCCAGAAAGCAAAAGTGAGGAAGTCCTGACAAAATCGTTGCTATTTTTCTTTTTTGGATTTGTATTTTATCGCAGGGCTTGGGAAAAAGAGGGCCTAGCCTGTTTTCAGAGTTGCATCCCAAGGCTTGCTCTGGCGTGTTACCTATGTTGACAAACTGCTGATCCTGTTCAACAAAGGACAGTGATCTGCACTGCAGTATCTGTTGCTTGAGCTGGAATAGTAGGCATCCCTTCAAGTGCAGTCCGTCATGCTGAAGCAGGTCTACCTGAAGCAGTAGCATAAGATGAACACATTAATCATATAGACATTGCATCCCATGAATTTCTAAGAATTTTTCAGGTATACCGATCATCATTGGAGGAACTGACTTGTCCCAGTAATAACTGGAGTATCCAGCATAACAACAGTTCCTTGACTAAATAATATGCTTACGGGTACTTCTTCCAGCGTTCTTTCTCCTACTTCGGTCATGAACAGGAGAAGCTGATGGCAGTGGTTCTTGAAATGTGTATCGATTCCTAGGCGGCACATTCAGTAAATACTCTGCCTACCAGTGCAGGATATGGAAGTGATGTGGGTTTGATCCCTGGGTCGGGAAGATAACAATTCATACACTCGTTTTATGTGAACAAGTTTTATACTCATGAGTGTTTTTCTTCTGTATACAGAATATATAGGTGAACTATAAAGAAAGCTGAGCGCAGAAGAATGGATGCTTTTGAATTGTGGTGTTGGAGAAGACTCTTGAGAGTCCCTTGGGTTGCAAGGAAATCCAACCAGTCCATCCTAAAGGAAATCCGTTCTGGGTATTCATCGGAAGGACTGATGGTGAAGCTGAAACTCCAGTTTTTGGAGAGCTGACTCATTTGAAAAGACCCTGATGCTGGGAAAGATTGAAGACAGGAGGAGAAGGGGACGATAGCGGATCAGCGACCCAATGGTCACGAGTTTGGGTAAACTCTGGGAGTTGGTGATGGACAGGGAGGTCTGGCGTGCTGCGGTTCAATGGGGGTCGCAAAGAGTCGGACACGACCGAGCGACTGAACTGAACTGAACTGAACTGAACAGAAAAACAAATGCTGTTAAAGGACACTGAAAGAACCCTGATGTTGAAAATCAGATCTGTATTGTGAGCAATGCTTAGAAATCCATGAGTTGACACACAGTATTACGCCTATCATCCTTGTAGTTCCCTCAGTGAAATATGTTGCGAAAAGCTCTTCCTTTGGGGTACAGATTCATGAAGAAGATAAATAGCATGAATCCTTTACGTTGACAACTGTGAATTTAAATCTCCTGTGAATCCTATGTGACAACCACACATACCAACATGATTTATTAGTATTCTATCAATATTTTTAGTCCTACTGTATTTCAACTAAAAATGTCACTATACAATGGTGCATGAAGTCAAGACATAAAATCAGGGCAAATACAAAATATTCCATCCTTTGAGAAAGGGAGTGAAAATATAATGTGCTTTGTCTATTGCATTTTTATGTATTAGATCCTTAAGTATTTTATTCACCACACCCAACTGAATGGTTCACAAATGTTTCAGAGAGGAAAAGATTATTTCTCTTTAATAATGAGGAGTTCAACTGCTCTCAAAGCAAATACCGGACGGTAATCACCATGCAGGACAAAGTTGATTATTCATATTTAGATTACTCATTCGTTAGCTTGCCAAAGGTTCTAGATCTGTTACCACATTTTTTTTTACATAATATCTGCATGTGAAAGTGAAAGTGGCTCAGTGGTGCCTGACTCTGTGACTCCATGGACTATACAGTCCATGGCATTCTCTAGGCCAGAATACTGGAGTGGTAGCTTGTACCTTCTCCAGGGAATCTTCCGGACCCAGGAATGAAACCGGAGTCTCCTGCATTCAGAAAAATCATGTCCCTTGAATTTCTAGTTTACTGTATAGGACCACGGCAATGTGATTACATAAAATTGTTTAGTTTCCTTTACGTTTCTCTTGTTTGATATAGATAGCAGCCTTTGGTTCTATCACTAGCATTGCAAGTAAAAAGAAAAAAAAATAATTAGAGCTCCAATAGTATTTTTACTGTTAACAATAAGTATAGCATAATGTGCCACCTAGCAACAGCTAGTGAGCCTAGGACTGTCTGGAACATTCTTGGATTCTGCGAGAAAACACCCTGTGTGCACCCCTTGATGCCGGGCCTAGAGACCAAAATTTACATGAAAGGAAATAGTGGAGCTGACCAGAGTAATGCGCCCAAACATGTCTGACACAGTGCCGCAGCCTGCTCCTTCATGGGCAATGCCACTATAACCTAGGAATGTCATTACAAGGTTCACAGATGGCATGCGAGATGCTCGGCCCTGACACTGAGCTCAGCCCTGACTCTGAGTTTTGGTCCTCTGAGCAGATCTGGACGTCTCCCATTGTAGAAGCTAAACCGTTCCTTCCAAATACACGCTTGCAAACGCACACCAGTTGGCTGCCTCTCCTTCCACAAGGGAGGCTTCATTTACCTGCATTCTGTGAACTTCGCTTTCCAGCTGATGGACAAAAGACTTATTGTAAGTATTTTCTCAGGGGCTGTTTCCCCGGGGCTGGGGCCGCGGTAAGAGACCCAAATTCATAGGGAAAGGCAAAACCACATCCACATGTCTTTGCTCTGTAGGAGAGCTCTAGTGTACATAAGCCTGTACATAAGTGAACACAGACACTCTGTGTGCGTGTTGCTGCATACCCAAAATAGGGCCACAAGGAGCCTCATGCTCTCCATGCCGCGCAGAAGCTGTGCGGCCATGAAGCAGCTGAAGAATCCAACCAATTGCTCTTTTCTTACCTCTGACAGAGCTCGCATTGCCGTAGCCCTTGGCAGTTTGGAAACACTGGACCCTAACCCCTCTCAAAGTAGGCCTGGGTTCTAGTTCGAATAGAAAGTCAATAGCGGAGCTGAGGACAGGAATGCGGCAGTCATTTATCACACGCTCCTGCAGCCTGCTACTACAGGGACACTAACGCTAGAAGCTAGGAATGTCTTTGCAAGGTGCGCAAAGGACAGGGGAGAACCTCGACCCTGACTCTAGTATTTTAGTCCCCTGAGCAGATCTGAGGTTCTCCCGCTGTAGAAGCTAACCCATTCCTTTCAAATACAGGCTTCCTAACACAGGGCCAGTTGGCTGCTTGCTCTTCCACGAAGCAGGCTTCCTTAACTTGCAAACTGCGAATTCCGCTTAACAGCCTGGAGGAAAATCGCTTCTTGGAAGATTTTTTTCAGAGGCTGTATCCCCGGAGCTGGGGCCAAGCTAAGGGACCCATACTGACAAGGGAAGGCAAAACCACATCCAATGTCTTTGCTCTGGAGGACAGCTTTGGTGAGCCTAAGTCTTTCAGGAATATTTCTGGCTCCAACAGAGTCAAATTCTGTGTGTGAAGCTGCACAGCCAAAATAGGGGAACAGAGAGCCTGATTCTCTCTGTGTAGCTTTGAAGCTGTCATTCAAACAACAGCTTGAGAATCCATACAATGCTCTCCCTTACTGCTAAGAGAATTCTCATTGCTGTCGTCCTTGACAGTTTGTAGAAATCCGCACCCAAACCCTTCTCCAAGTAGGCATGGGTCCTAGCTTGGAACAACAGTCAACGGCGGAGCTGAGGCCAGTAAGGCACAAGTGAGGTCTCACACACTCTTGCAGCCTGATCGTCCAGGAACAGTAAGGCCTCTATTTCCTTTCAGGAGGCTCGCTTGCCTTACTTCCTGTGAACAGCATTTCCCAGCCTGGGCGGAAAGCAGTTCCTGGAGATCTTTTCTCAGGGGCTGTTTCCCCGGAGTTGGGGCGGACCTCGGGGACCCAACTCACAGGGGAAGGCAAAACCAAATGGACAGGTCTATGCTCTGTAGGAGATCTCTAGTGAACCTCCTCTCTCAGGAATATTCTTGGCTCCTATCGAGACACCTCTGTGTGTGTAGCTACACACGCAACGTAGGGGCAAAGGGAGCCAGATTCTTTCCGTGGGGTGCTGATGCTTTGTGGCAAAGCACCTGCTTGAGAATCCATCAGCTTACGCTTCCCTCGCCTTGACAGAGGTCTCATTGCTGTAGCCCTTGGCAGTTTGGAAAGAAGAGGACCCTTACCCTTCATAAAGTGGGCCCTTGTCCTAGTTTGAAAGGAAAGGCAAGAGCTGAGCTGAAGCCAATAAGGCGCCAGTCAAGTATGACATATTCCCGAAGCCTGCTCCTTCATGGAAAATAACGCTGGAATCTAGGAATGTCTCTGCAAGGCTGGCAAAGGGCAGTCAGGAGCCTGCACCCTGCCTCTGGAATTACCGATATCTGAGCAGATCTGGAGGTGTCCTTTAGGAGAATCTAACTCATTCCTTCCATATTGAGACTTCCAAAAACAGGCCGGTCGGCTGCCTCTTTGTGCCCAAAGGAGGCTTGCTTTTCCTGCCTCCTATGAACCCAGCTTCCCAGGCTCTGGGAAAAGCAGATCTTGAAGATCTTTTCTCAGGGGTTGTTTCCACGGAGCTGGGGCTAAGCCTGGAGACCCAAACTCACAGGGGAAGAAAAACCACATGGACAAGTCTTTGCTCTCTAGGAGAGCTCTAGTGAACTTCACTCTGTCAGGAACATTCTTGATTCATATGGAGACACCCCTATGTGCGAAGCTGCGTACCCAACATGGGGGCACAGAGAGCCTGATTCTCTCTGTGTAGCTTTAAAGATGTCGTTCAAAAAACACCTTGAAAATCCATACAATGCTCTTCCTTACCCGTGACAGAGTTCTCATTGCTCTAGCCCTTGGCAGTTTTTAGAAATCCGCACCCAAACCCTTCTCCAAGTAGTCCTGGGTCCTAGTTCGGAGGAACATGCAATGGCGGAGCTGAGGCCAGTAAGGCACCAGTCAGGTCTCACACACTCTGGCAGACTGATCGTCCAGGGACAGTAAGCCCTCTTTTTCCCTGCAGGAGGCTCACTTGACTTCCCTCCTGTGAGCTGCATTTCCCAGCCTGGGGGAAAAGCGGTCCCTGGAGATCTTTTCTCAGGGGCTCCTTCTCCAGAGCTTGGGAGGACCTCGAGGACCCAACTCACAGGGTAAGGCAAAACCACATGGACAGGTCTAGGCTCTGTAGGAGAGCTCTAGTGAACCTCATCTCTCAGGAACATTTTGGCCTCCTATAGAGACACCTCTGTGTGTGAAGCTACACACCCAACATAGGGGCAAATGGAGCCTGATTCTCTCCGTGGGGTGCTGATGCTTTGTGGCAAAGCACCTGCTTGAGAATCCATCCACTTAGGCTTCCCTCGCCTTGACAGAGGTCTCATTGCTGTAGCCCTTGGCAGTTTGGAAAGAAGAAGACCCTTACCCTTCATAAAGTAGGCCTTTGTCCTAGTTTGAATGGAAAGGTAATAGCTGAGCTGAGGCCAATAAGGTGCCTGCCAAGTCTGACATACTCCCGTAGCCTGCACCTTCATGGAAAATAACTCTAGAATCTGGGAATGTCTTTGCAAGGCTGGCAAAGGGCAGTCAGGAACCAGCACCCTGCCTCTGGAATTACCGACTTCTGAGCAGATCTGGAGGTCTCCTTTAGGAGAAGCTAACCCATTCTTTCCAAATAGAGGCTTCCAAACAGGCCGGTTGGCTGTCTCTTTGTGCCTGAAGGAGGCCTGCTTTTCTCGCATCCTATGAAGCCCTGTTCCCAGCCTCTGGGAAAAGCAGATCTTGAAGATACTTTCTCAGGGGTTGTTTCCATGCAGCTGGGGCCGAGACCAGAGACCCAATCGCACAGGGGAAGGAAAACCACATGGACAAATCTTTGCTCTCCAGGAGACCTCTATGTGAAACTTAGTCTGTCAGGAACGTTCTTGACTCCTACGGAGACACCCCTGTGTGTGAAGCTGCATACCCAACAAGGGGGCACAGAGAGACTGATTCTCTCTTTGCAGCTTTGAAGCTGTCATTCAAACAACAGCTTGAGAATCCATACAATGCTCTCCCTTACCTCTGAGAGAGTTCTCACTGCTGTAGCCCTTGGCAGTTTTTACAAATCCGCACCCAAACCCTTCTCCAAGTAGGCCTGGGTCCTGGTTTGGATGGCCATGCAATGGCGGAGCTGAGGTCAGTAAGGCACCAGTCAGGTGTCACACACTCTGGCAGCCTGCTCCTCCAGGGACAGTAAGGCCTATTTTTCCCTGCGGGAGGCTCGCTTGCCTGGCCTCCTGTGAACTGCGTTTCCCAGCCTGGGCAAAAAGCTGTTCCTGGAGAACTTTTCTCAGGGGCTCTATCCCCAGAGCTGGGGTGGACCTTGGGGACCCTTCTCACAGGGGAAGGAAAAACCGCATGGACAGGTCTATGCTCTGTAGGAGACGATAGTGTGTCTCATCTCTTAGGAACATTCTTGGCTCGTACAGACACACCTCTGTGTGTAAAGTTAAACACCGAACATAGGGGCACAGGGAGCCTGATTCTCTCCGTGGGGTGCTGATGCTTTGTGGCAAAGCACCTGTTTGAGAATCCATCCGCTTACGCTTCCCTCGCCTTGACAGAGGTCTCATTGCTGTGCCTCTTGGCACTTTGGAAAGAAGCAGACCCTTACCCTTCACCAAGTAGGCCCTGATCCTAGTTTGAAAGGAAAGGCAATAGCTGAGCTGAGGCCAGTAAGGCACCCGTCAACTCTGACATACTCCCGATGCCTGCTCCTTCATGGAAAATAACGCTAGAATCTAGGAATGTCTTTGCAAGGCTGGCAAAGGGCAGTCAGGAACCTCGACCCTGCCTCTGGAATTTCTATCTTCTGAGCAGATCTGGAGGTCTCCTTCTGGAGAAGCTAACCCATTCTTTGCAAATAGAGGCTTCCAAACACAGGCCGGTTGGCTGCCTCTTCTTGCCCGAAGGAGGCTTGCTTTTCCTGCCTCCTACGATCTCTGGTTCCCAGCATGGGGGAAAAGCAGATCTTGGAGATCTTTGCTCAGGGGTTGTTTCCACGGAGCTGAGGTTATGCCCGGAGACCCACACATACAGACGAAAGCAAAACCACATGAACACGTTTTTGCTCTCTAAGAGAGCTCTAGTGAACCTCAGTCTTTGACGAACGTTCTTGGTTCCTACAGGGACACCTTATGGGGGCAGAGAGTCTGATTCCCTCTGTGCAGGTTTAACGCTGTCGTTCAGAAAACAGCTTGAGAATCCATACAATTCTCGCCCTTACCTCTGAGAGAGTTCTCATTGCTGTAGCCCTTGGCAGTTTTTTAGAAATCCGCACCCAAACCCTTCTCCTAGTAGGCCTGGGTCCTAGTTCCGAGGAACATGCAATGGCGGAGCTGAGGCCAGTAAGGCACCAGTCAGGTCTCACACACTCTTGCAGCCTGCTCCTCCAGGGGCAGTAAGGCCTCTTTTTCTCTGCAGGAGGCTCGCTTGCCTTGCCTTCTCTGAACTGCGTTTCCCAGTCTGGACGAAAAGCAGTTCCTGGAGGTGTTTTCTCAGGGGTTTCTTCCTCGGAGCTGGGGCGAACATCGGGAACCCAACTCACAGGGGAAGGCAAAACCATATGGACAGGTCTATGCTCTGTAGCAGAGCTCTAGTGAACCTCATCTCCCAGGAGCATTCTTGGCTCCTATAGAGACACCTCTGTGTTTGAAGCTACACACCCAACATAGGGGCAAATGCAGCCTGATTCTCTCCGTGGGCTGCAGATGCTTTGTGGCAAAGCACCTGTTTGAGAATCCATCCGCTTCCGCTTCCCTCTCTTTGACAGAGGTCTCTTTGCTGTAGCCTTTGGCAGTTTGGAAAGAAGCAGACCCTTACCCTTCACCAAGTAGGCCCTTGTCCTAGTTTGAACGGAAAGGCGATAGCTGAGCTGAGGCCAGTAAGGCGCCAGTCAAGTCTGACATATTCCTGAAGCCTGCTCCTTCATGGAAAATAACGCTAGAATCTAGAAATGTCTTTGCAAGGCTGGCAAAGGACAGTCAGGAACCTCGACCCTGCCTCTGGAATTTCCGTCTTCTGAGCAGATCTGGAGGTCTTCTTTTGGAGAAGCTAACCATTCCTTCCAAATAGAGGCTTCCAAACACAGGCCAGTTGGCTGCCTCTACTTGCCCGAAGGAGGCTTGCTTGTTCCGCTTCCTGTGAACTCCGCTTCCCGCCTGGGGGAAAAGTGGTTCTTGGAGATCTTTTTTCAGGGGCTATTTCCACGGAGTTGGAGCCGAGCCCGGAGACCCACACGCACAGAGGAAGGCAAAACCACATGGACAAGTCTTTGCTCTGTAGGAGAACTCTAGTTAACCTCAGTATGTGAGGAAAGTCTTGGATTCTACGGGGATACCTCTGTGTGTGGAGCTGCGTACCCAACAAGGGGGCACACAGAGCCTGATTCTCTCTTTGCAGCTTTGAAGCTGTCGTTCAAACAACAGCTTGAGAATCCATACAATGCTCTCCCTTACCTCTGAGAGAGTTCTCATTGCTGTAGCCCTTGGCAGTTTTTACAAATCCGCACCCAAACCCTTCTCCAAGTAGGCCTGGGTCCTGGTTTGGATGGCCATGCAATGGCGGAGCTGAGGTCAGTAAGGCACCAGTCAGGTGTCACACACTCTGGCAGCCTGCTCCTCCAGGGACAGTAAGGCCTATTTTTCCCTGCGGGAGGCTCGCTTGCCTGGCCTCCTGTGAACTGCGTTTCCCAGCCTGGGCAAAAAGCGGTTCCTGGAGATCTTTTCTCAGGGGCTCTATCCCCAGAGCTGGGGTGGACCTCGGGGACCCATCTCACAGGGGAAGGAAAAACCACATGGACAGGTCTATGCTCTGTAGGAGACGATAGTGTGTCTCATCTCTTAGGAACATTCTTGGCTCGTACAGACACACCTCTGTGTGTAAAGTTAAACACCGAACATAGGGGCACAGGGAGCCTGATTCTCTCCGTGGGGTGCTGATGCTTTGTGGCAAAGCACCTGTTTGAGAATCCATCCGCTTACGCTTCCCTCGCCTTGACAGAGGTCTCATTGCTGTGCCTCTTGGCACTTTGGAAAGAAGCAGACCCTTACCCTTCACCAAGTAGGCCCTGATCCTAGTTTGAAAGGAAAGGCAATAGCTGAGCTGAGGCCAGTAAGGCACCCGTCAACTCTGACATACTCCCGATGCCTGCTCCTTCATGGAAAATAACGCTAGAATCTAGGAATGTCTTTGCAAGGCTGGCAAAGGGCAGTCAGGAACCTCGACCCTGCCTCTGGAATTTCTATCTTCTGAGCAGATCTGGAGGTCTCCTTCTGGAGAAGCTAACCCATTCTTTGCAAATAGAGGCTTCCAAACACAGGCCGGTTGGCTGCCTCTTCTTGCCCGAAGGAGGCTTGCTTTTCCTGCCTCCTACGATCTCTGGTTCCCAGCATGGGGGAAAAGCAGATCTTGGAGATCTTTGCTCAGGGGTTGTTTCCACGGAGCTGAGGTTATGCCCGGAGACCCACACATACAGACGAAAGCAAAACCACATGAACACGTTTTTGCTCTCTAAGAGAGCTCTAGTGAACCTCAGTCTTTGGCGAACGTTCTTGGTTCCTACAGGGACACCTTATGGGGGCAGAGAGTCTGATTCCCTCTGTGCAGGTTTAACGCTGTCGTTCAGAAAACAGCTTGAGAATCCATACAATTCTCGCCCTTACCTCTGAGAGAGTTCTCATTGCTGTAGCCCTTGGCAGTTTTTTAGAAATCCGCACCCAAACCCTTCTCCTAGTAGGCCTGGGTCCTAGTTCCGAGGAACATGCAATGGCGGAGCTGAGGCCAGTAAGGCACCAGTCAGGTCTCACACACTCTTGCAGCCTGCTCCTCCAGGGGCAGTAAGGCCTCTTTTTCTCTGCAGGAGGCTCGCTTGCCTTGCCTTCTCTGCACTGCGTTTCCCAGTCTGGACGAAAAGCAGTTCCTGGAGGTGTTTTCTCAGGGGTTTCTTCCTCGGAGCTGGGGCGAACATCGGGAACCCAACTCACAGGGGAAGGCAAAACCATATGGACAGGTCTATGCTCTGTAGCAGAGCTCTAGTGAACCTCATCTCCCAGGAGCATTCTTGGCTCCTATAGAGACACCTCTGTGTTTGAAGCTACACACCCAACATAGGGGCAAATGCAGCCTGATTCTCTCCGTGGGCTGCAGATGCTTTGTGGCAAAGCACCTGTTTGAGAATCCATCCGCTTCCGCTTCCCTCTCTTTGACAGAGGTCTCTTTGCTGTAGCCTTTGGCAGTTTGGAAAGAAGCAGACCCTTACCCTTCACCAAGTAGGCCCTTGTCCTAGTTTGAACGGAAAGGCGATAGCTGAGCTGAGGCCAGTAAGGCGCCAGTCAAGTCTGACATATTCCTGAAGCCTGCTCCTTCATGGAAAATAACGCTAGAATCTAGAAATGTCTTTGCAAGGCTGGCAAAGGACAGTCAGGAACCTCGACCCTGCCTCTGGAATTTCCGTCTTCTGAGCAGATCTGGAGGTCTTCTTTTGGAGAAGCTAACCATTCCTTCCAAATAGAGGCTTCCAAACACAGGCCAGTTGGCTGCCTCTACTTGCCCGAAGGAGGCTTGCTTGTTCCGCTTCCTGTGAACTCCGCTTCCCGCCTGGGGGAAAAGTGGTTCTTGGAGATCTTTTTTCAGGGGCTATTTCCACGGAGTTGGAGCCGAGCCCGGAGACCCACACGCACAGAGGAAGGCAAAACCACATGGACAAGTCTTTGCTCTGTAGGAGAACTCTAGTTAACCTCAGTATGTGAGGAAAGTCTTGGATTCTACGGGGATACCTCTGTGTGTGGAGCTGCGTACCCAACAAGGGGGCACACAGAGCCTGATTCTCTCTTTGCAGCTTTGAAGCTGTCGTTCAAACAACAGCTTGAGAATCCATACAATGCTCTCCCTTACCTCTGAGAGAGTTCTCATTGCTGTAGCCCTTGGCAGTTTTTACAAATCCGCACCCAAACCCTTCTCCAAGTAGGCCTGGGTCCTGGTTTGGATGGCCATGCAATGGCGGAGCTGAGGTCAGTAAGGCACCAGTCAGGTGTCACACACTCTGGCAGCCTGCTCCTCCAGGGACAGTAAGGCCTATTTTTCCCTGCGGGAGGCTCGCTTGCCTGGCCTCCTGTGAACTGCGTTTCCCAGCCTGGGCAAAAAGCGGTTCCTGGAGATCTTTTCTCAGGGGCTCTATCCCCAGAGCTGGGGTGGACCTCGGGGACCCATCTCACAGGGGAAGGAAAAACCACATGGACAGGTCTATGCTCTGTAGGAGACGATAGTGTGTCTCATCTCTTAGGAACATTCTTGGCTCGTACAGACACACCTCTGTGTGTAAAGTTAAACACCGAACATAGGGGCACAGGGAGCCTGATTCTCTCCGTGGGGTGCTGATGCTTTGTGGCAAAGCACCTGTTTGAGAATCCATCCGCTTACGCTTCCCTCGCCTTGACAGAGGTCTCATTGCTGTGCCTCTTGGCACTTTGGAAAGAAGCAGACCCTTACCCTTCACCAAGTAGGCCCTGATCCTAGTTTGAAAGGAAAGGCAATAGCTGAGCTGAGGCCAGTAAGGCACCCGTCAACTCTGACATACTCCCGATGCCTGCTCCTTCATGGAAAATAACGCTAGAATCTAGGAATGTCTTTGCAAGGCTGGCAAAGGGCAGTCAGGAACCTCGACCCTGCCTCTGGAATTTCTATCTTCTGAGCAGATCTGGAGGTCTCCTTCTGGAGAAGCTAACCCATTCTTTGCAAATAGAGGCTTCCAAACACAGGCCGGTTGGCTGCCTCTTCTTGCCCGAAGGAGGCTTGCTTTTCCTGCCTCCTACGATCTCTGGTTCCCAGCATGGGGGAAAAGCAGATCTTGGAGATCTTTGCTCAGGGGTTGTTTCCACGGAGCTGAGGTTATGCCCGGAGACCCACACATACAGACGAAAGCAAAACCACATGAACACGTTTTTGCTCTCTAAGAGAGCTCTAGTGAACCTCAGTCTTTGACGAACGTTCTTGGTTCCTACAGGGACACCTTATGGGGGCAGAGAGTCTGATTCCCTCTGTGCAGGTTTAACGCTGTCGTTCAGAAAACAGCTTGAGAATCCATACAATTCTCGCCCTTACCTCTGAGAGAGTTCTCATTGCTGTAGCCCTTGGCAGTTTTTTAGAAATCCGCACCCAAACCCTTCTCCTAGTAGGCCTGGGTCCTAGTTCCGAGGAACATGCAATGGCGGAGCTGAGGCCAGTAAGGCACCAGTCAGGTCTCACACACTCTTGCAGCCTGCTCCTCCAGGGGCAGTAAGGCCTCTTTTTCTCTGCAGGAGGCTCGCTTGCCTTGCCTTCTCTGCACTGCGTTTCCCAGTCTGGACGAAAAGCAGTTCCTGGAGGTGTTTTCTCAGGGGTTTCTTCCTCGGAGCTGGGGCGAACATCGGGAACCCAACTCACAGGGGAAGGCAAAACCATATGGACAGGTCTATGCTCTGTAGCAGAGCTCTAGTGAACCTCATCTCCCAGGAGCATTCTTGGCTCCTATAGAGACACCTCTGTGTTTGAAGCTACACACCCAACATAGGGGCAAATGCAGCCTGATTCTCTCCGTGGGCTGCAGATGCTTTGTGGCAAAGCACCTGTTTGAGAATCCATCCGCTTCCGCTTCCCTCTCTTTGACAGAGGTCTCTTTGCTGTAGCCTTTGGCAGTTTGGAAAGAAGCAGACCCTTACCCTTCACCAAGTAGGCCCTTGTCCTAGTTTGAACGGAAAGGCGATAGCTGAGCTGAGGCCAGTAAGGCGCCAGTCAAGTCTGACATATTCCTGAAGCCTGCTCCTTCATGGAAAATAACGCTAGAATCTAGAAATGTCTTTGCAAGGCTGGCAAAGGACAGTCAGGAACCTCGACCCTGCCTCTGGAATTTCCGTCTTCTGAGCAGATCTGGAGGTCTTCTTTTGGAGAAGCTAACCATTCCTTCCAAATAGAGGCTTCCAAACACAGGCCAGTTGGCTGCCTCTACTTGCCCGAAGGAGGCTTGCTTGTTCCGCTTCCTGTGAACTCCGCTTCCCGCCTGGGGGAAAAGTGGTTCTTGGAGATCTTTTTTCAGGGGCTATTTCCACGGAGTTGGAGCCGAGCCCGGAGACCCACACGCACAGAGGAAGGCAAAACCACATGGACAAGTCTTTGCTCTGTAGGAGAACTCTAGTTAACCTCAGTATGTGAGGAAAGTCTTGGATTCTACGGGGATACCTCTGTGTGTGGAGCTGCGTACCCAACAAGGGGGCACACAGAGCCTGATTCTCTCTTTGCAGCTTTGAAGCTGTCGTTCAAACAACAGCTTGAGAATCCATACAATGCTCTCCCTTACCTCTGAGAGAGTTCTCATTGCTGTAGCCCTTGGCAGTTTTTACAAATCCGCACCCAAACCCTTCTCCAAGTAGGCCTGGGTCCTGGTTTGGATGGCCATGCAATGGCGGAGCTGAGGTCAGTAAGGCACCAGTCAGGTGTCACACACTCTGGCAGCCTGCTCCTCCAGGGACAGTAAGGCCTATTTTTCCCTGCGGGAGGCTCGCTTGCCTGGCCTCCTGTGAACTGCGTTTCCCAGCCTGGGCAAAAAGCGGTTCCTGGAGATCTTTTCTCAGGGGCTCTATCCCCAGAGCTGGGGTGGACCTCGGGGACCCATCTCACAGGGGAAGGAAAAACCACATGGACAGGTCTATGCTCTGTAGGAGACGATAGTGTGTCTCATCTCTTAGGAACATTCTTGGCTCGTACAGACACACCTCTGTGTGTAAAGTTAAACACCGAACATAGGGGCACAGGGAGCCTGATTCTCTCCGTGGGGTGCTGATGCTTTGTGGCAAAGCACCTGTTTGAGAATCCATCCGCTTACGCTTCCCTCGCCTTGACAGAGGTCTCATTGCTGTGCCTCTTGGCACTTTGGAAAGAAGCAGACCCTTACCCTTCACCAAGTAGGCCCTGATCCTAGTTTGAAAGGAAAGGCAATAGCTGAGCTGAGGCCAGTAAGGCACCCGTCAACTCTGACATACTCCCGATGCCTGCTCCTTCATGGAAAATAACGCTAGAATCTAGGAATGTCTTTGCAAGGCTGGCAAAGGGCAGTCAGGAACCTCGACCCTGCCTCTGGAATTTCTATCTTCTGAGCAGATCTGGAGGTCTCCTTCTGGAGAAGCTAACCCATTCTTTGCAAATAGAGGCTTCCAAACACAGGCCGGTTGGCTGCCTCTTCTTGCCCGAAGGAGGCTTGCTTTTCCTGCCTCCTACGATCTCTGGTTCCCAGCATGGGGGAAAAGCAGATCTTGGAGATCTTTGCTCAGGGGTTGTTTCCACGGAGCTGAGGTTATGCCCGGAGACCCACACATACAGACGAAAGCAAAACCACATGAACACGTTTTTGCTCTCTAAGAGAGCTCTAGTGAACCTCAGTCTTTGGCGAACGTTCTTGGTTCCTACAGGGACACCTTATGGGGGCAGAGAGTCTGATTCCCTCTGTGCAGGTTTAACGCTGTCGTTCAGAAAACAGCTTGAGAATCCATACAATTCTCGCCCTTACCTCTGAGAGAGTTCTCATTGCTGTAGCCCTTGGCAGTTTTTTAGAAATCCGCACCCAAACCCTTCTCCTAGTAGGCCTGGGTCCTAGTTCCGAGGAACATGCAATGGCGGAGCTGAGGCCAGTAAGGCACCAGTCAGGTCTCACACACTCTTGCAGCCTGCTCCTCCAGGGGCAGTAAGGCCTCTTTTTCTCTGCAGGAGGCTCGCTTGCCTTGCCTTCTCTGCACTGCGTTTCCCAGTCTGGACGAAAAGCAGTTCCTGGAGGTGTTTTCTCAGGGGTTTCTTCCTCGGAGCTGGGGCGAACATCGGGAACCCAACTCACAGGGGAAGGCAAAACCATATGGACAGGTCTATGCTCTGTAGCAGAGCTCTAGTGAACCTCATCTCCCAGGAGCATTCTTGGCTCCTATAGAGACACCTCTGTGTTTGAAGCTACACACCCAACATAGGGGCAAATGCAGCCTGATTCTCTCCGTGGGCTGCAGATGCTTTGTGGCAAAGCACCTGTTTGAGAATCCATCCGCTTCTGCTTCCCTCTCTTTGACAGAGGTCTCTTTGCTGTAGCCTTTGGCAGTTTGGAAAGAAGCAGACCCTTACCCTTCACCAAGTAGGCCCTTGTCCTAGTTTGAACGGAAAGGCGATAGCTGAGCTGAGGCCAGTAAGGCGCCAGTCAAGTCTGACATATTCCTGAAGCCTGCTCCTTCATGGAAAATAACGCTAGAATCTAGAAATGTCTTTGCAAGGCTGGCAAAGGACAGTCAGGAACCTCGACCCTGCCTCTGGAATTTCCGTCTTCTGAGCAGATCTGGAGGTCTTCTTTTGGAGAAGCTAACCATTCCTTCCAAATAGAGGCTTCCAAACACAGGCCAGTTGGCTGCCTCTACTTGCCCGAAGGAGGCTTGCTTGTTCCGCTTCCTGTGAACTCCGCTTCCCGCCTGGGGGAAAAGTGGTTCTTGGAGATCTTTTTTCAGGGGCTATTTCCACGGAGTTGGAGCCGAGCCCGGAGACCCACACGCACAGAGGAAGGCAAAACCACATGGACAAGTCTTTGCTCTGTAGGAGAACTCTAGTTAACCTCAGTATGTGAGGAAAGTCTTGGATTCTACGGGGATACCTCTGTGTGTGGAGCTGCGTACCCAACAAGGGGGCACACAGAGCCTGATTCTCTCTTTGCAGCTTTGAAGCTGTCGTTCAAACAACAGCTTGAGAATCCATACAATGCTCTCCCTTACCTCTGAGAGAGTTCTCATTGCTGTAGCCCTTGGCAGTTTTTACAAATCCGCACCCAAACCCTTCTCCAAGTAGGCCTGGGTCCTGGTTTGGATGGCCATGCAATGGCGGAGCTGAGGTCAGTAAGGCACCAGTCAGGTGTCACACACTCTGGCAGCCTGCTCCTCCAGGGACAGTAAGGCCTATTTTTCCCTGCGGGAGGCTCGCTTGCCTGGCCTCCTGTGAACTGCGTTTCCCAGCCTGGGCAAAAAGCGGTTCCTGGAGATCTTTTCTCAGGGGCTCTATCCCCAGAGCTGGGGTGGACCTCGGGGACCCATCTCACAGGGGAAGGAAAAACCACATGGACAGGTCTATGCTCTGTAGGAGACGATAGTGTGTCTCATCTCTTAGGAACATTCTTGGCTCGTACAGACACACCTCTGTGTGTAAAGTTAAACACCGAACATAGGGGCACAGGGAGCCTGATTCTCTCCGTGGGGTGCTGATGCTTTGTGGCAAAGCACCTGTTTGAGAATCCATCCGCTTACGCTTCCCTCGCCTTGACAGAGGTCTCATTGCTGTGCCTCTTGGCACTTTGGAAAGAAGCAGACCCTTACCCTTCACCAAGTAGGCCCTGATCCTAGTTTGAAAGGAAAGGCAATAGCTGAGCTGAGGCCAGTAAGGCACCCGTCAACTCTGACATACTCCCGATGCCTGCTCCTTCATGGAAAATAACGCTAGAATCTAGGAATGTCTTTGCAAGGCTGGCAAAGGGCAGTCAGGAACCTCGACCCTGCCTCTGGAATTTCTATCTTCTGAGCAGATCTGGAGGTCTCCTTCTGGAGAAGCTAACCCATTCTTTGCAAATAGAGGCTTCCAAACACAGGCCGGTTGGCTGCCTCTTCTTGCCCGAAGGAGGCTTGCTTTTCCTGCCTCCTACGATCTCTGGTTCCCAGCATGGGGGAAAAGCAGATCTTGGAGATCTTTGCTCAGGGGTTGTTTCCACGGAGCTGAGGTTATGCCCGGAGACCCACACATACAGACGAAAGCAAAACCACATGAACACGTTTTTGCTCTCTAAGAGAGCTCTAGTGAACCTCAGTCTTTGACGAACGTTCTTGGTTCCTACAGGGACACCTTATGGGGGCAGAGAGTCTGATTCCCTCTGTGCAGGTTTAACGCTGTCGTTCAGAAAACAGCTTGAGAATCCATACAATTCTCGCCCTTACCTCTGAGAGAGTTCTCATTGCTGTAGCCCTTGGCAGTTTTTTAGAAATCCGCACCCAAACCCTTCTCCTAGTAGGCCTGGGTCCTAGTTCCGAGGAACATGCAATGGCGGAGCTGAGGCCAGTAAGGCACCAGTCAGGTCTCACACACTCTTGCAGCCTGCTCCTCCAGGGGCAGTAAGGCCTCTTTTTCTCTGCAGGAGGCTCGCTTGCCTTGCCTTCTCTGCACTGCGTTTCCCAGTCTGGACGAAAAGCAGTTCCTGGAGGTGTTTTCTCAGGGGTTTCTTCCTCGGAGCTGGGGCGAACATCGGGAACCCAACTCACAGGGGAAGGCAAAACCATATGGACAGGTCTATGCTCTGTAGCAGAGCTCTAGTGAACCTCATCTCCCAGGAGCATTCTTGGCTCCTATAGAGACACCTCTGTGTTTGAAGCTACACACCCAACATAGGGGCAAATGCAGCCTGATTCTCTCCGTGGGCTGCAGATGCTTTGTGGCAAAGCACCTGTTTGAGAATCCATCCGCTTCCGCTTCCCTCTCTTTGACAGAGGTCTCTTTGCTGTAGCCTTTGGCAGTTTGGAAAGAAGCAGACCCTTACCCTTCACCAAGTAGGCCCTTGTCCTAGTTTGAACGGAAAGGCGATAGCTGAGCTGAGGCCAGTAAGGCGCCAGTCAAGTCTGACATATTCCTGAAGCCTGCTCCTTCATGGAAAATAACGCTAGAATCTAGAAATGTCTTTGCAAGGCTGGCAAAGGACAGTCAGGAACCTCGACCCTGCCTCTGGAATTTCCGTCTTCTGAGCAGATCTGGAGGTCTTCTTTTGGAGAAGCTAACCATTCCTTCCAAATAGAGGCTTCCAAACACAGGCCAGTTGGCTGCCTCTACTTGCCCGAAGGAGGCTTGCTTGTTCCGCTTCCTGTGAACTCCGCTTCCCGCCTGGGGGAAAAGTGGTTCTTGGAGATCTTTTTTCAGGGGCTATTTCCACGGAGTTGGAGCCGAGCCCGGAGACCCACACGCACAGAGGAAGGCAAAACCACATGGACAAGTCTTTGCTCTGTAGGAGAACTCTAGTTAACCTCAGTATGTGAGGAAAGTCTTGGATTCTACGGGGATACCTCTGTGTGTGGAGCTGCGTACCCAACAAGGGGGCACACAGAGCCTGATTCTCTCTTTGCAGCTTTGAAGCTGTCGTTCAAACAACAGCTTGAGAATCCATACAATGCTCTCCCTTACCTCTGAGAGAGTTCTCATTGCTGTAGCCCTTGGCAGTTTTTACAAATCCGCACCCAAACCCTTCTCCAAGTAGGCCTGGGTCCTGGTTTGGATGGCCATGCAATGGCGGAGCTGAGGTCAGTAAGGCACCAGTCAGGTGTCACACACTCTGGCAGCCTGCTCCTCCAGGGACAGTAAGGCCTATTTTTCCCTGCGGGAGGCTCGCTTGCCTGGCCTCCTGTGAACTGCGTTTCCCAGCCTGGGCAAAAAGCGGTTCCTGGAGATCTTTTCTCAGGGGCTCTATCCCCAGAGCTGGGGTGGACCTCGGGGACCCATCTCACAGGGGAAGGAAAAACCACATGGACAGGTCTATGCTCTGTAGGAGACGATAGTGTGTCTCATCTCTTAGGAACATTCTTGGCTCGTACAGACACACCTCTGTGTGTAAAGTTAAACACCGAACATAGGGGCACAGGGAGCCTGATTCTCTCCGTGGGGTGCTGATGCTTTGTGGCAAAGCACCTGTTTGAGAATCCATCCGCTTACGCTTCCCTCGCCTTGACAGAGGTCTCATTGCTGTGCCTCTTGGCACTTTGGAAAGAAGCAGACCCTTACCCTTCACCAAGTAGGCCCTGATCCTAGTTTGAAAGGAAAGGCAATAGCTGAGCTGAGGCCAGTAAGGCACCCGTCAACTCTGACATACTCCCGATGCCTGCTCCTTCATGGAAAATAACGCTAGAATCTAGGAATGTCTTTGCAAGGCTGGCAAAGGGCAGTCAGGAACCTCGACCCTGCCTCTGGAATTTCTATCTTCTGAGCAGATCTGGAGGTCTCCTTCTGGAGAAGCTAACCCATTCTTTGCAAATAGAGGCTTCCAAACACAGGCCGGTTGGCTGCCTCTTCTTGCCCGAAGGAGGCTTGCTTTTCCTGCCTCCTACGATCTCTGGTTCCCAGCATGGGGGAAAAGCAGATCTTGGAGATCTTTGCTCAGGGGTTGTTTCCACGGAGCTGAGGTTATGCCCGGAGACCCACACATACAGACGAAAGCAAAACCACATGAACACGTTTTTGCTCTCTAAGAGAGCTCTAGTGAACCTCAGTCTTTGACGAACGTTCTTGGTTCCTACAGGGACACCTTATGGGGGCAGAGAGTCTGATTCCCTCTGTGCAGGTTTAACGCTGTCGTTCAGAAAACAGCTTGAGAATCCATACAATTCTCGCCCTTACCTCTGAGAGAGTTCTCATTGCTGTAGCCCTTGGCAGTTTTTTAGAAATCCGCACCCAAACCCTTCTCCTAGTAGGCCTGGGTCCTAGTTCCGAGGAACATGCAATGGCGGAGCTGAGGCCAGTAAGGCACCAGTCAGGTCTCACACACTCTTGCAGCCTGCTCCTCCAGGGGCAGTAAGGCCTCTTTTTCTCTGCAGGAGGCTCGCTTGCCTTGCCTTCTCTGCACTGCGTTTCCCAGTCTGGACGAAAAGCAGTTCCTGGAGGTGTTTTCTCAGGGGTTTCTTCCTCGGAGCTGGGGCGAACATCGGGAACCCAACTCACAGGGGAAGGCAAAACCATATGGACAGGTCTATGCTCTGTAGCAGAGCTCTAGTGAACCTCATCTCCCAGGAGCATTCTTGGCTCCTATAGAGACACCTCTGTGTTTGAAGCTACACACCCAACATAGGGGCAAATGCAGCCTGATTCTCTCCGTGGGCTGCAGATGCTTTGTGGCAAAGCACCTGTTTGAGAATCCATCCGCTTCTGCTTCCCTCTCTTTGACAGAGGTCTCTTTGCTGTAGCCTTTGGCAGTTTGGAAAGAAGCAGACCCTTACCCTTCACCAAGTAGGCCCTTGTCCTAGTTTGAACGGAAAGGCGATAGCTGAGCTGAGGCCAGTAAGGCGCCAGTCAAGTCTGACATATTCCTGAAGCCTGCTCCTTCATGGAAAATAACGCTAGAATCTAGAAATGTCTTTGCAAGGCTGGCAAAGGACAGTCAGGAACCTCGACCCTGCCTCTGGAATTTCCGTCTTCTGAGCAGATCTGGAGGTCTTCTTTTGGAGAAGCTAACCATTCCTTCCAAATAGAGGCTTCCAAACACAGGCCAGTTGGCTGCCTCTACTTGCCCGAAGGAGGCTTGCTTGTTCCGCTTCCTGTGAACTCCGCTTCCCGCCTGGGGGAAAAGTGGTTCTTGGAGATCTTTTTTCAGGGGCTATTTCCACGGAGTTGGAGCCGAGCCCGGAGACCCACACGCACAGAGGAAGGCAAAACCACATGGACAAGTCTTTGCTCTGTAGGAGAACTCTAGTTAACCTCAGTATGTGAGGAAAGTCTTGGATTCTACGGGGATACCTCTGTGTGTGGAGCTGCGTACCCAACAAGGGGGCACACAGAGCCTGATTCTCTCTTTGCAGCTTTGAAGCTGTCGTTCAAACAACAGCTTGAGAATCCATACAATGCTCTCCCTTACCTCTGAGAGAGTTCTCATTGCTGTAGCCCTTGGCAGTTTTTACAAATCCGCACCCAAACCCTTCTCCAAGTAGGCCTGGGTCCTGGTTTGGATGGCCATGCAATGGCGGAGCTGAGGTCAGTAAGGCACCAGTCAGGTGTCACACACTCTGGCAGCCTGCTCCTCCAGGGACAGTAAGGCCTATTTTTCCCTGCGGGAGGCTCGCTTGCCTGGCCTCCTGTGAACTGCGTTTCCCAGCCTGGGCAAAAAGCGGTTCCTGGAGATCTTTTCTCAGGGGCTCTATCCCCAGAGCTGGGGTGGACCTCGGGGACCCATCTCACAGGGGAAGGAAAAACCACATGGACAGGTCTATGCTCTGTAGGAGACGATAGTGTGTCTCATCTCTTAGGAACATTCTTGGCTCGTACAGACACACCTCTGTGTGTAAAGTTAAACACCGAACATAGGGGCACAGGGAGCCTGATTCTCTCCGTGGGGTGCTGATGCTTTGTGGCAAAGCACCTGTTTGAGAATCCATCCGCTTACGCTTCCCTCGCCTTGACAGAGGTCTCATTGCTGTGCCTCTTGGCACTTTGGAAAGAAGCAGACCCTTACCCTTCACCAAGTAGGCCCTGATCCTAGTTTGAAAGGAAAGGCAATAGCTGAGCTGAGGCCAGTAAGGCACCCGTCAACTCTGACATACTCCCGATGCCTGCTCCTTCATGGAAAATAACGCTAGAATCTAGGAATGTCTTTGCAAGGCTGGCAAAGGGCAGTCAGGAACCTCGACCCTGCCTCTGGAATTTCTATCTTCTGAGCAGATCTGGAGGTCTCCTTCTGGAGAAGCTAACCCATTCTTTGCAAATAGAGGCTTCCAAACACAGGCCGGTTGGCTGCCTCTTCTTGCCCGAAGGAGGCTTGCTTTTCCTGCCTCCTACGATCTCTGGTTCCCAGCATGGGGGAAAAGCAGATCTTGGAGATCTTTGCTCAGGGGTTGTTTCCACGGAGCTGAGGTTATGCCCGGAGACCCACACATACAGACGAAAGCAAAACCACATGAACACGTTTTTGCTCTCTAAGAGAGCTCTAGTGAACCTCAGTCTTTGACGAACGTTCTTGGTTCCTACAGGGACACCTTATGGGGGCAGAGAGTCTGATTCCCTCTGTGCAGGTTTAACGCTGTCGTTCAGAAAACAGCTTGAGAATCCATACAATTCTCGCCCTTACCTCTGAGAGAGTTCTCATTGCTGTAGCCCTTGGCAGTTTTTTAGAAATCCGCACCCAAACCCTTCTCCTAGTAGGCCTGGGTCCTAGTTCCGAGGAACATGCAATGGCGGAGCTGAGGCCAGTAAGGCACCAGTCAGGTCTCACACACTCTTGCAGCCTGCTCCTCCAGGGGCAGTAAGGCCTCTTTTTCTCTGCAGGAGGCTCGCTTGCCTTGCCTTCTCTGCACTGCGTTTCCCAGTCTGGACGAAAAGCAGTTCCTGGAGGTGTTTTCTCAGGGGTTTCTTCCTCGGAGCTGGGGCGAACATCGGGAACCCAACTCACAGGGGAAGGCAAAACCATATGGACAGGTCTATGCTCTGTAGCAGAGCTCTAGTGAACCTCATCTCCCAGGAGCATTCTTGGCTCCTATAGAGACACCTCTGTGTTTGAAGCTACACACCCAACATAGGGGCAAATGCAGCCTGATTCTCTCCGTGGGCTGCAGATGCTTTGTGGCAAAGCACCTGTTTGAGAATCCATCCGCTTCTGCTTCCCTCTCTTTGACAGAGGTCTCTTTGCTGTAGCCTTTGGCAGTTTGGAAAGAAGCAGACCCTTACCCTTCACCAAGTAGGCCCTTGTCCTAGTTTGAACGGAAAGGCGATAGCTGAGCTGAGGCCAGTAAGGCGCCAGTCAAGTCTGACATATTCCTGAAGCCTGCTCCTTCATGGAAAATAACGCTAGAATCTAGAAATGTCTTTGCAAGGCTGGCAAAGGACAGTCAGGAACCTCGACCCTGCCTCTGGAATTTCCGTCTTCTGAGCAGATCTGGAGGTCTTCTTTTGGAGAAGCTAACCATTCCTTCCAAATAGAGGCTTCCAAACACAGGCCAGTTGGCTGCCTCTACTTGCCCGAAGGAGGCTTGCTTGTTCCGCTTCCTGTGAACTCCGCTTCCCGCCTGGGGGAAAAGTGGTTCTTGGAGATCTTTTTTCAGGGGCTATTTCCACGGAGTTGGAGCCGAGCCCGGAGACCCACACGCACAGAGGAAGGCAAAACCACATGGACAAGTCTTTGCTCTGTAGGAGAACTCTAGTTAACCTCAGTATGTGAGGAAAGTCTTGGATTCTACGGGGATACCTCTGTGTGTGGAGCTGCGTACCCAACAAGGGGGCACACAGAGCCTGATTCTCTCTTTGCAGCTTTGAAGCTGTCGTTCAAACAACAGCTTGAGAATCCATACAATGCTCTCCCTTACCTCTGAGAGAGTTCTCATTGCTGTAGCCCTTGGCAGTTTTTACAAATCCGCACCCAAACCCTTCTCCAAGTAGGCCTGGGTCCTGGTTTGGATGGCCATGCAATGGCGGAGCTGAGGTCAGTAAGGCACCAGTCAGGTGTCACACACTCTGGCAGCCTGCTCCTCCAGGGACAGTAAGGCCTATTTTTCCCTGCGGGAGGCTCGCTTGCCTGGCCTCCTGTGAACTGCGTTTCCCAGCCTGGGCAAAAAGCGGTTCCTGGAGATCTTTTCTCAGGGGCTCTATCCCCAGAGCTGGGGTGGACCTCGGGGACCCATCTCACAGGGGAAGGAAAAACCACATGGACAGGTCTATGCTCTGTAGGAGACGATAGTGTGTCTCATCTCTTAGGAACATTCTTGGCTCGTACAGACACACCTCTGTGTGTAAAGTTAAACACCGAACATAGGGGCACAGGGAGCCTGATTCTCTCCGTGGGGTGCTGATGCTTTGTGGCAAAGCACCTGTTTGAGAATCCATCCGCTTACGCTTCCCTCGCCTTGACAGAGGTCTCATTGCTGTGCCTCTTGGCACTTTGGAAAGAAGCAGACCCTTACCCTTCACCAAGTAGGCCCTGATCCTAGTTTGAAAGGAAAGGCAATAGCTGAGCTGAGGCCAGTAAGGCACCCGTCAACTCTGACATACTCCCGATGCCTGCTCCTTCATGGAAAATAACGCTAGAATCTAGGAATGTCTTTGCAAGGCTGGCAAAGGGCAGTCAGGAACCTCGACCCTGCCTCTGGAATTTCTATCTTCTGAGCAGATCTGGAGGTCTCCTTCTGGAGAAGCTAACCCATTCTTTGCAAATAGAGGCTTCCAAACACAGGCCGGTTGGCTGCCTCTTCTTGCCCGAAGGAGGCTTGCTTTTCCTGCCTCCTACGATCTCTGGTTCCCAGCATGGGGGAAAAGCAGATCTTGGAGATCTTTGCTCAGGGGTTGTTTCCACGGAGCTGAGGTTATGCCCGGAGACCCACACATACAGACGAAAGCAAAACCACATGAACACGTTTTTGCTCTCTAAGAGAGCTCTAGTGAACCTCAGTCTTTGACGAACGTTCTTGGTTCCTACAGGGACACCTTATGGGGGCAGAGAGTCTGATTCCCTCTGTGCAGGTTTAACGCTGTCGTTCAGAAAACAGCTTGAGAATCCATACAATTCTCGCCCTTACCTCTGAGAGAGTTCTCATTGCTGTAGCCCTTGGCAGTTTTTTAGAAATCCGCACCCAAACCCTTCTCCTAGTAGGCCTGGGTCCTAGTTCCGAGGAACATGCAATGGCGGAGCTGAGGCCAGTAAGGCACCAGTCAGGTCTCACACACTCTTGCAGCCTGCTCCTCCAGGGGCAGTAAGGCCTCTTTTTCTCTGCAGGAGGCTCGCTTGCCTTGCCTTCTCTGCACTGCGTTTCCCAGTCTGGACGAAAAGCAGTTCCTGGAGGTGTTTTCTCAGGGGTTTCTTCCTCGGAGCTGGGGCGAACATCGGGAACCCAACTCACAGGGGAAGGCAAAACCATATGGACAGGTCTATGCTCTGTAGCAGAGCTCTAGTGAACCTCATCTCCCAGGAGCATTCTTGGCTCCTATAGAGACACCTCTGTGTTTGAAGCTACACACCCAACATAGGGGCAAATGCAGCCTGATTCTCTCCGTGGGCTGCAGATGCTTTGTGGCAAAGCACCTGTTTGAGAATCCATCCGCTTCCGCTTCCCTCTCTTTGACAGAGGTCTCTTTGCTGTAGCCTTTGGCAGTTTGGAAAGAAGCAGACCCTTACCCTTCACCAAGTAGGCCCTTGTCCTAGTTTGAACGGAAAGGCGATAGCTGAGCTGAGGCCAGTAAGGCGCCAGTCAAGTCTGACATATTCCTGAAGCCTGCTCCTTCATGGAAAATAACGCTAGAATCTAGAAATGTCTTTGCAAGGCTGGCAAAGGACAGTCAGGAACCTCGACCCTGCCTCTGGAATTTCCGTCTTCTGAGCAGATCTGGAGGTCTTCTTTTGGAGAAGCTAACCATTCCTTCCAAATAGAGGCTTCCAAACACAGGCCAGTTGGCTGCCTCTACTTGCCCGAAGGAGGCTTGCTTGTTCCGCTTCCTGTGAACTCCGCTTCCCGCCTGGGGGAAAAGTGGTTCTTGGAGATCTTTTTTCAGGGGCTATTTCCACGGAGTTGGAGCCGAGCCCGGAGACCCACACGCACAGAGGAAGGCAAAACCACATGGACAAGTCTTTGCTCTGTAGGAGAACTCTAGTTAACCTCAGTATGTGAGGAAAGTCTTGGATTCTACGGGGATACCTCTGTGTGTGGAGCTGCGTACCCAACAAGGGGGCACACAGAGCCTGATTCTCTCTTTGCAGCTTTGAAGCTGTCGTTCAAACAACAGCTTGAGAATCCATACAATGCTCTCCCTTACCTCTGAGAGAGTTCTCATTGCTGTAGCCCTTGGCAGTTTTTACAAATCCGCACCCAAACCCTTCTCCAAGTAGGCCTGGGTCCTGGTTTGGATGGCCATGCAATGGCGGAGCTGAGGTCAGTAAGGCACCAGTCAGGTGTCACACACTCTGGCAGCCTGCTCCTCCAGGGACAGTAAGGCCTATTTTTCCCTGCGGGAGGCTCGCTTGCCTGGCCTCCTGTGAACTGCGTTTCCCAGCCTGGGCAAAAAGCGGTTCCTGGAGATCTTTTCTCAGGGGCTCTATCCCCAGAGCTGGGGTGGACCTCGGGGACCCATCTCACAGGGGAAGGAAAAACCACATGGACAGGTCTATGCTCTGTAGGAGACGATAGTGTGTCTCATCTCTTAGGAACATTCTTGGCTCGTACAGACACACCTCTGTGTGTAAAGTTAAACACCGAACATAGGGGCACAGGGAGCCTGATTCTCTCCGTGGGGTGCTGATGCTTTGTGGCAAAGCACCTGTTTGAGAATCCATCCGCTTACGCTTCCCTCGCCTTGACAGAGGTCTCATTGCTGTGCCTCTTGGCACTTTGGAAAGAAGCAGACCCTTACCCTTCACCAAGTAGGCCCTGATCCTAGTTTGAAAGGAAAGGCAATAGCTGAGCTGAGGCCAGTAAGGCACCCGTCAACTCTGACATACTCCCGATGCCTGCTCCTTCATGGAAAATAACGCTAGAATCTAGGAATGTCTTTGCAAGGCTGGCAAAGGGCAGTCAAGAACCTCGACCCTGCCTCTGGAATTTCTATCTTCTGAGCAGATCTGGAGGTCTCCTTCTGGAGAAGCTAACCCATTCCTTGCAAATATAGGCTTCCAAACACAGGCCGGTTGGCTGCCTCTTCTTGCCCGAAGGAGGCTTGCTTTTCCTGCCTCCTATGATCCCTGGTTCCCAGCATGGGGGAAAAGCAGATCTTGGAGATCTTTGCTCAGGGGTTGTTTCCACGGAGCTGGGGTTGTGCCCGGAGACCCACACATACAGGGGAATCAAAACCACATGAAGAAGTCTTTGCTCTCTAAGATAGCTCTAGTGAACCTCAGTCTTTGACGAACGTTCTTGGCTCCTATGGGTACACCTCTGTGTGTGAAACTGCGTACCCAACATGGCGGCAGAGAGCCTGATTCTCTCTGTGCAGGTTTAATGCTGTCGTTCAGAAAACAGCTTGAGAATCCATACAATTCTCGCCCTTACCTCTGAGAGAGTTCTCATTGCAGTAGCCCTTGGCAGTTTGTAGAAATCTGCACCTAAACCCTTTTCCAATTAGGCCTGAGTCCCAGTTCAGAGGAACAAGCAATGGGGGAGCTAAGACCAGTATGGCACCAGTCATTTTTCACACATTCTGGCAGCCTGCTCCTCCAGGGACAGTAAGGCTTCTTTTTCTCTGCAGGAGGCTCACTTGCCTTACTTCCTGTGAACAGCTTTTCCCAGCCTGGGCGCAAAGCGGTTCTTGGAGATCTTTTCTCAGAGGCTATTTTCCCAGAGCTGGGGCGGACCTCGGGGACCCAACTCATAGGGGAAGGCGAAACCACATGTACAGGTGAGCACTCTGTAGGAGAGCTCTTGTGAGCCTCATCTCTCAGGAACATTCTTGGCTCCAGTAGAGATCCCACTGTGTGTGAATCTACACACCCCACATAGGGGCAAAGGGAGCCTGATTCTCTCCGTGGGGTGCTGATGCTTGGTGGCAAAGAACCTTCCTGATAATCCATCCGCTTATACTTCCCTCGCATTTACGGAGGTCTCATTGCTGTAGCCCTCGGCAGTTTGGAAAGAAGAAGACTCTTACCCTTCATAAAGTAGGGCCTTGTCCTACTTTGAATGGAAACGCAATAGCTTAGCTGAGGCCAATAAGGCGCCAGTCAAGTCTGACATATTCCCAAAGCCTGCTTCTTCAGGAAGATAACTGTAGAATCTAGGAATGTCTTTGCAAGGCTGGTAAAGGGCAGTCAGGACCCTGCACACTGCCTCTGGAATTACCGACTTCTGAACAGATCTGGAGGTCTCCCTTAGGGGAAGCTAACCCATTCTTCCAAATAGAGGCTTCCAAACGCAGGCCGCTTGGCTGCCTCTTGCTCTCTGAAGGAGGCCTGCTTTTCCCGCCTCCTATGAACCCCACATCGCAGCCTCTGGGAAAAGCGGATCTTGAAGATCTTTTCTCAGGGGTTGTTTCCACGGAGCTGGGGCCGAGCCTGGAGCCCCAAACGCACAGGGGAAGAAAAACCACATGGACAAGTCTTTGCTCTCTAGGAGAGCTCTAGTGAACCTCACTCTGTCAGGAACGTTCTTGTTTCCTATGGAGACACCCCTGTCTGTGAAGCTGTGTACCGAACATGGAGACACAGAGTCTGATTCTCTCTGTGCAGCTTTGAAGCTGTCGTTCAAACAACCGCTTGAAAATCCATACAATGCTCTTCCTTACCCGTGACACAGTTCTCATTGCTATACACCTTGGCAGTATTTAGAAATCCATACCCAAACCCTTCTCCTAGTAGGCCTGGGTCCTAGTTCGGAGGAACATGCAATGGCGGAGCTGAGGCCAGTAAGGCACCAGTCAGGTCTCACACACTCTGGCAGCCTGATCGTCCAGGGACAATAAGGCCTGTTGTGCCTTGCAGGGGGCTCGCTTGCGTTACCTCCTGTGAACTGCGTTTGCCAGCCTGGGGGAATAGCGGTCCCTGGAGATCTTTTCTCAGGGGCTCCTTCCCCTGAGCTGGGGCAGACCTCGGGGACCCAACTCACAGGGCAAGGCAAAACCATATGGACAGGTCTATGCTCTGTAGCAGACTTCTAGTGAACCTCATCTCTCAGGAACATTCTTGGCTCCTATAGAGACACTTCTGTGTGTGAAGCTGCGTACCTAACATAGGGGCACAGAGAGCCTGATTCTCTCAGTTCATTTTGACGCTGTCGTTCATAAAACAGCTTGAGAATCCATAAAATGCTCTCCCTTACCGCTGAGAGAATTCTCACTGCTGTAGCCCTTGGCACTTTGTAGAAATCCGCAGCCAAACGCTTCTCCAAATAGGCCTGGGTCCTAGTTCGGAGGAACAGGCAATGGTGGAACTGAGGCCAGTAAGGCAACAGTCAGGTTTCACACACTCTGGCAGCCTGCTCCTCCAGGGACCGTAAGGCCTCTTTTTCTCTGCAGGAGATTCGCTTGCCTTACTTCCTGTGAACAGCGTTTCCCAGCCTCAGCGAAGCGGTTCCTGGAGATCTTTTCTCAGGGACAGTTTCCCCGGAGGTGTGGCGGACCTCGGGGAACCAACTCACAGGGGAAGGCAAAACCACATGGACAGGTCTATGCTCTGTAGGAGAGGTTTAGTGAACCTAATCTCTCAGGAACATTCTTGGCTCCTATAGAGACAACTCTGTGTGTGAAGCTACACTCCCAACATTGGGGAACAGGGATCTTGGTTCTCTCCGTGGGGTGCTGATGCTTTGTAGTAAAGCACCTGCTTGAGAATCCATCCTCTTAGGCTTCCCTCGCCTTGACAGAGGTCTCATTGCTGTAGCCCTTGGCAGTTTCAAAAAAGAAGACCCTTACCCTTCATAAAGTAGGCCCTTGTCCTAGTTTGAATGGAAAGGCAATAGCTGAGCTGAGGCCAATAAGGAGCCAGTCCCCTCTGACACATTCCCGAAGCCTGCTCCTTCATGGAATATAACTCTAGAATGTTGGAATGTCTTTGCAAGGCTGGCAAAGGGCAGTCAGGAACCAGCACCCTGCCTCTGGAATTACCGACTTCTGAGCAGATCTGGAGGTCTCCTTTAGGAGAAGCTAACACATTCCTTCCAAATAGAGGCTTCAAAACACAGGCAGGTTGGCTGCCTTTTCGTTCCCGATGGAGGCGTGCTTTTCTCTCCTCCTACGAACCCCGGTTCCCAGACACTGGGAAAAGCGGATCTTGAAGATATTTTCTCAGGGAGTGTTTCCACGGAGCTGGGGCCGAGCCTGGAGACCCAAAGGCACAGGGGAAGGCAAGACCACATGGACAAGCCTTTGCTCTTTAGTATAGCTCTAGTGAACCTCACTCTGTCAGGATCTTTCTTGATTCCTACGGAGACACACCTGTGTGTGAAGCTGCGGGCACAGAGAGCCTGATTACCCCTGTGCAGCGCTGAGTCTGGGTGGCTAAGCAACAGCTTGGGAATGCAGCCTGGGGCGCTTCCCTTCCCTCGGACAGAGCTCTCCTTCGGTCCCTAAGCCCTCTGCAAGGAGGCATGGATCATAGGTGCAAAGGGAAGGGAAGAGCGGAGCTGAGGCCAGTAAGGCGCCCGCCAGTCACGTCTCCCCACTTCCGCAGTCTGTTCCTTCCCCTGTGCGAAAGCTCGAAGCTGGGAAGGGCTTGGCGAGGCTCGCCCAGGCAGGACAGCCTCTAGGCCGGGGCTCTGCGATATCGCGCCTGGGCGCAGATCTGGAGCTCCGCCGGAGTGGAAGCTCATTCGGTCCTTCCCAATACAGGCTTGCAAGCACCCGGCGGCCTGACTCTATTCTCCCACGTGCTGGGAGTGGGCTTCCAATCCAGGGCACAGAGCACTGCCTGGAGCTCTCTGCTCAGGGGCTGGTTCCCCTGCGCTGGGACTGTGCTAGGGAGCCCAAAGGCACAGGGGAAGGCCCCAAACCACATGCACACGACTCTGCTCTGGAGCTGAGCTCCGGGGAAGCCCAGTCTGTAAGGCGGTTTCTGAACACAAACGGAGGAACACTCTGGCTGTGGAGCTCCCTCCCCATGACAGGGGCACTGGGACCCTGATTCCCTCCGTTCAGCGCTGAGTCTGGGCTGCCAAGCAAAAGCTTGGGAATGCAACCTGGGGCATTTCCCTTCCCTCAGACAGAGGTCTCCTTGCGGGAGGCTTTCGCAGTTTGCACACCCCTGTGCCCTAAGCCGTCTGCAAGGAGGCCTGGCTCCTAGGTCCAAAGGGAAGGCAAGAGCGGAGCTGAGGCCAGTCAGGAGCCAGTCATGTTGCCCACACTCCCGCAGCCTGCTCCTTCGCAGGCGCAAACGCTAGAAGCTGGGAAGTGCTTGGCGAGGCTCGCCCAGGCAGAGCAGCCTCTCGACAGGGGCTCTGTCCTATCGCGCCTGGGTGCAGGTCTGCAGCTCCGCCAGAGTGGAAGCTCACTTGGTCCTTTCCAATACAGGCTTGCAAGGACCCGCCGGCAGCCTAACTCATCTCTCCCGCGTGCTGGGACTGGGCATCCAGGCCTGGGCACAAAGCACTGCCTGGAACTCTTTGCTCAGGGGCTGGTTCCCCTACGCTGGGGCTGTGCTAGGGGGCCCAAACGCACATGTCAAGGCCCCAAAACACATCCACACGTCTCTGCTCTGCAACAAAGCTCCGGGGAAGCCCAGTCTGGCAGGCGCTTTCTGGGCACAAACGGAGGAACACTCTGGCTGTGGAGCTTCCTCCCCAAGACAGGGGCACTAGGACCCTGATTCCCTCCGTTTAGCGCTGAGTCTGCGTTGCCAAGCAACAGCTTGGGAACGCAGCTGGGGCGCTTCCCTTCCCTCGGACAGAGCTCTCCTTGCGGTAGGCCTTGGTAGTTTGCATACAATGGGGCCCTAAGCCCTCTGCAAGTTGGCCTGGCTCCTAGGTCCAAAGGGCAGGCCAGAGTGGAGCTGAGGCTGTCAGGCTCCAGACACATCTCCCATACTCCTACATCCTGCTCCTACCCGGGCGTGAACGCTAGAAGCTGGGAAGGTACCTGGACCGCGGCAGGGGCGGGGCGAACGTGGGCGGCGCGGGGCGGGGGTCGGCTTCTGGCAGGGTTGGGGGCGGGCTTCCCAGTTGTGCTCTCGGAGGTGGACACTGAGGCTGAAAACTCGCCGGGAGCGCACCCGGGACTGGGTAAACCCGGGCTGCGCGGGTCGAGATTCCGATGGCTTTGGGTGGGGGTCGGTCCCAGTTGTGCTCCCTGGGGTCACCACTGCGGCTGGGAACGCGCAGGGAGCGCGGCAGGGGCGGGGCTAACCCTGGCGGCGTGGGGCGGGGGTCGGCTCATGGGGGCGATGGGGAGGGGTTCCCAGTTGTGCTCTCGGGGGGTTGCAACTGCGGCTGGGAACGCCCATTTCGTCCGCTCCTGGGTCCCCAAGGATCGCCATCCCGTGGGTGCAGCGGAGGGCTGCGGACCACAGGTAAGGGAACTGGGACTGCGTGGAGCAGGGAACCAAGTATTCCGCCGTCTGTTGGCACATTCTCGGAGCTCCCCAACCTGGCGGTCGCAGAAAGGCCTTGCCTTTGGGGTCAAGGCCTATACCGCTCCACCCCTCTGCTGAAAAATCTCAGAGTCTGCGCGGTTTTTCCAAGCAGCCTAGTGTCCGCTGGAAGTCCAAGGGACAGAACCCTGAACTCTGGCCGGCTGGCCCAGCCCTGCTTCTGGCGCTTTGTAAGCCAGCGGGCCCTTGAGCACCTGCTGGGATGGGAAAGGGAAGGGTCCACGGATTGCACCCTAGAAACTTAGTAGGGTGCATGGATTTCAAACCCTGGTGGCCGCCCAGGCAGCAAAGAAGGGGGGAGGGCACCTTGCTGCCCTTTCATGGCAGAATCTGTGGTTGTCCAGCTGCGTGGGCCTTTTCATGAGGACCCTGTGCAATAAAAGTTTGGTGTTTTGGAACTGAATAATTAGAACGTGTAAAAGCTTTAAATTATGTGGTGGTGTAATTAAAAAACAAAACAAAACAAAACCAAGCTCCAAGTGTTTTGCAAATGGAGGTTTAAATATTGAAGGACTGTATTCCTTGCACTGTGGCATTCTATCAAGAAGTGTGCAGGATTTTTTTTTTTTTTAAGAAAAGTGTTCGAAGTGAGGGAAACAGGAAACCCAGAGGTGCCCCTGTATTTTGGGGAAGGCCTTAGGAGGTCACTTGGAAATGCTGCTGGCTGTGCGGGAGGGCGGCAGATGGGCTGTGCAGGCTTGTCCTTTGCATGCATGTTCCTGTGTGTGGAAACCCAGCTCGGAGCCATCTCCTGATGTGTAAGAATTTCGCAGACAAACCTTGAGCTAAGCAATGCATTTTTTCCTAAGAAAATGTTTGTCTTAAGCGATGTAAATATCCTATGTATTTCCGCTAGACTCTGGCTTCAGGTCGGTTCCCCCAAAAGGCTCAGAAGCGATTTGAACAAAACAGCATGTTTTCCTCCTAGCTTGTTCTCCTTATCTATGTTAAGGAAATGATATATTTGCCTGCAATACTGCCTTTCTTCAAGATTCATGGCAATCAAGTTTTGGCCCGGGATGAATCACCTGCTGCCAATATTATCTCAATGCATGTCCTGGGGAGGGGCCTGGTGCCATTCCCTGAAACAGTTCCTTTCTTTCCTTAGCTGACTGCTAGTGCCTGTAGAATATCTGGCTAAAGACCAGCAGGGGGTACTCTTACTACCCCCCCCACCCCGCCTCGAGTCTAAGTCAGCAGCTTTCTCTATCTCTTTAATAATTTAATAACACTTGATGACACAAAAGCTCTGAGCGATCAAATCATATCGAATCTTCATTTCAGATTGAAGATGCATTCCATGGTATTGCCATCTTAAGTCTTTCCATTGTTATGGAATACCTGTCCATGTATTCAGGATAGTTTTCAGCCAGGGTGTATAATTTCCAGTGTGCCAGTCTTGTCATCCTCGTTACATCCATGGCAAAGTGTTGTATTCATGTTGACATTATTGAAAGGGAATTTTTTTAAATTCCTTTTCAGATTATTATCTGCTAATATATACAGAAAAAACTGTGTAATCATTCGTTTTTATCAGTTCGGACAGCTTGATAGTTGTCTTTAATTTCTTTCCTTTCTCATACTTTAAGATTTTCTGGGCACCGTACATGTACTGCCTCACCCCTAATCTCAGTCATGTGTTCAAAGAACTTCTGTCCTTTATTTGTTTATTTATTTTTTGCAACATTGAATTCGTTTTGACTATGCTGGGTCTCTGCTGCAAGATGGAAGTTGCTAGGACCTCTGGACTGCAGTCTTCCATCTCTTACTGACCTCTTGTTGACCTCTGCAGAATCCTGGTAGGTGGGAGCTTGTTAGTTCCTTGTTCCTTACCAGGACCTCCTGTGGTAAGTGTTTTTCTCTTCTCTGTTGCCCGGTAAGGGTGGATGGTCATTGGCATCCCAAGGCTAGCTAGAAGTCAATTATTTAGGCAGGCTTGTGCATAGATATGGGAGTAGGCAATGGCACCCCACTCCAGTACTCTTGCGTGGAAAATCCCATGGATGGAGGAGCCTGGTAGGCTGCAGTCCATGGGGTGGCTAAGAGTCGGACACCACTGAACGACTTCACGTTCACTTTTCACTTTCATGCATGGGAGGAGGAAATGGCAACCCACTCCAGTGTTCTTGCCTAGAGAACCCCAGGGACTGCGGGGCCTGGTGGGCTGCCGTCTATGGGGTCGCACAGAGTCGGACACGACTGAAACGACTTAGCAGCAGCAGCGGCGGCAGCAGCAGCAGAAGCAGTGCATCGATATCAAAAGGGTTGCAAACAGTCAGGAAGGATCACATATGTCACCGTGAAACACTACTTCTCCACTTAGCCAAAGCTAACCAAAGATTTCTGTTCTAGGTCAACCTAGAAGAGATCACTTAAGAGGTAAAGAAACTTAAACTCCATTAGCAAAGGCAGTTCGACATCTCAAGAAAACTTGTGCTAGGCACAGAACTCTTTTCTGGGGGTCCACTTTCCCTACAACCTCCTTATCCCATTCTGTACCCATTCCTTTGCTTCTCCCATCCTGAAACTGCCACCTGTAAGACAGAACTACTTTGTTTTCCTTCCTCAAGTGCCATTGCATTCCACATACTTTCTTGTAATAACAAGTCATACATTTCCCTTCAGCAACCAAGAACTGACTTTTATATTGGCATTCGCTATAGCCTGCCCCCCTCCCCCCACCCCCAAGAACAGAACAAAACAAAACAAAACAATTGCTTTCTTACATTTAACATGTCAGGATGGTGCCAGACACTATTCATGGAGAGTCAAAAATCTCTTTTGTTTCTGTGTAAAAGGGAGGTCCTTTCAAGTCGTGAATGTTTCAGAACTTTCATTTATTTGGAAATGACCTAGCTATTCAATACACTGTCGTCACAAGGATAGAAACTCGGGTAACCAAAACACCTGGAGAAACGTTTGTTAGTTCAGTTCAGTTCAGTTGCTCAGTCGTGTCTGACTCTTTGGGACCCCGTGGCCTGAAGGACGCCAGGCTTCCGTGTCCGTCACCAGCTCCAGGGGCTTGCTCAAACTCATGTCCATCGAGTCAGTGATGCCATCCAACCATCTTATCCTCTGTCATCCCCTTCTCCTCTGCCTTCAATCAAGACTATGAGAGGCAGATATTTTAGAGTATAATTATTGTAAAGAGTTTGTCTAAAAGCTCATATCACATTTACATTTTTTACTTTTGTTGTTGTCGTTTCCAGGTAGTTTCTTGCTGACAAGCTTGTGACACATATAACAATAGAGCAATTTTTACCTCAGAAGAAACCTAGGCACTATGAACATGTTGTGCTTAATGTTGTTGACTCTTAGACATGTCTATAATGGAGGAGCAAAACCAAAAATACTAGATATTTAATATTGACTAGTTCCCAGTTCACGGGACTCTGACATTCATTTAGGTCAATGTTTTCTTGTATTTCCAGCAGTTTGATTTGGAAGGGCTGCCTTGTCTTGAGACCATTGAAATCAGAACTCAGAACTTGAGCAATATTATCAAAAAACACAAGGCTCACACTGACACATACCTTAATCCAGACAGACAGACAAGACATCTTCCAGTTTTCCGCCTGAGATTTAAAATATTTCTTTGAGCCAGTCTTCTGAGGAGTGGGGGGGTGGGGGTGGCAGTGAGGCAGGCTTGGGTAACAAGCTAATTGTTGGTCACTGCATATGCAAAGAACCAGCTTTCCGGGTTCCAAGGAAAAAAGTTTCCTTGGTAACCAACTTTGTCTGGTTCTATAGAATATCATGGCCCTCCTAGGTCAGGTCATCTTGCCTTTCTGTAGTCCTCGTTTTATCCCTAAATAATAGACAGCTTGGATTGTCTCTGTGGGGTGTATGTATTGTCCTCGTGTTTGACCTGGCGGCAGTATCGAGGTCCGAGAGCTTCTCCTGGCACCGGGTGTGGGGGCGGGGCTCACTTGGAGCCACTGGTGAAGGTGGGCAGCGCCCCTGGAGCGCGCCAGGAGCGGGGCGAAACCGGTCGGCGCGGGTCGGATTCGGGTCGTGGCGGGGGGGTGGGGCGGTCCCAGTTATGTTCTCGGGGGTCCCCACTGCGGCTTGGAAGGCACCGGGAGCGCGGCAGCGGCGGGGCGAACACGGGCGGCGCGAGGCGGGGGTCGGCTCCTGGCGGGGGTAGGGGAGGGCTTCCCAGTTGTGCTCTCGGTGGTGGCCACTGCGGCTGGAAACGCGCCGGGAGCGCACCCGGGGCGGGGTAAACCTGGGCTGCACAGGTCGAGATTCCGCTCGCTGTGGGTGGGGGGTCGGTCCCAGTTGTGCTCCCGGGGGTCGCCAATGTGGCTGGGAACCCTCTGGGAGCCCAGCAGGGCCAGGGCGAAACCTGGCGGCGTGGGGCGGGGTGGGGGTCCTTTCGCAGCGGGGGTCGGCTCCTGGCGGGGGTGGGGGAGGGCTTTCCAGATGTGCTGTTGGGGGTCGCCATTGGGGCTGGGAATGCCCATTTCGTGAACTCCTGGATCCCCAAGGATCGGCATCCATTGGCCACAGAGGAGGGGTGCGGAACACAGGTAAGGGAACAGGGACTGCGTGGAGCAGGGAACCATGTATTCCACCCTGTGTTGGCACAGTCTCAGAGCTCCCCAAACTGGCGGTTGCAGAAAGGCCTCATCTTTGGGGTCAAGGCCTTTACCGCTCCACCCCTCTGCTGAAAAACCTCAGAGTCTGCGCGGTTTTCCCAAGCAGCCTAGTGTCCGCTGGAAGTCCAAGGGACAGAACCCTGAATTCGGGCCGGCTGGCCCAGCCCTGCTTCTGGCACTTTGTAGGCCAGCGGGCCCTGGAGCACCTGCTAGGATGGGAAAGGGAAGGGTACGCGAATTGCACCCTGGTGGCCGCCAAAGCAGCAAAGAAGGGGGGAGGGCACCTTACTGCCCTTTAATTGCAGACAGAATCTGTGGCTGTCCTGCTGCGTGGGCCTTTTCATGGGGACCTTGTGCAATAAAAGTTTACCGGTGACCTTAGGGAACTTTCCAGTGTGCTTCTGAGAGATGAAGGATGCTGTGGAGTTGGCGGGGCCTCTCAGGACTCTGCTGGGTTTGGCGCAATGGAAGAGGGCCTCATCTCCAGGGCAGGCAGGAACCTCAGGCTTCCTCTCCGTTTTGGACTCCGACCTCAGGGTCCCTGCAGAGTTGGGACAGGAGAGTCAGGAATTGTCTTGTCTGAGGAAGGGAAATCCGCTTGCCTCTCGAGGTGCTCAGGGGGTCTCAGGCCCCTTGTCGAGCTGTGTGTGGAACCTGCGGGTGTTTCCGGACGATGCACGATGGTGACAGTGCCCCTTCGTGTTGTGCCTTCACCCACAGGGTTGCCTTCGAAGAGGTCTCAGGGTCTCGGGTTCTTTTCAAGAGCGGACAGGGAAATCGGGGTTTTTTGGCATGTGGGACCACCCACGGGGCTAGTCTCAAATTTCCTAGTGAGGCCAGCTTCATCCTGAGGTGTGCCGGGAAGGCAGGGGACCCTTCCAGACAACGAAGGGGGATCGACTCTCCTGTCGCCATCAGGAGGTGAGAAGGGGCTCAGATGAAGTGGGGCCGGAACCCTCGGTGATAACTTCGAGGGAAACCGGCATGTGGGGGATTTTTGGGGGTCGTATGAAAAGTGTCAGGTACCATTTCGCACTTCAGGACAGAACCTGGGACTTCCCTTGAGACGCTGTAGCGGGCAAGGGCCTCATCTTGCGAAGACGTTGGAACCATGTGGATTTTCTCGAGTTGCGGCGGGATTCTTGAGTTACGACGGGGATTTCAGGCTTCCACTTGTGTTGGCCCCGGGAAGCCTAATCTTCCATTCGAGTTGCGAGGGAAAGCTGGGGGTTGCACTCGAGTCACTGCAGGGCCAAAGAGACCTCATCTAGGCCTGTGTCTGGGACCTAACGTTCCTCTCAAGGGAAGACAGGGATCTCTGGGTGGCGTTCCAGACTCTCCCGGGGAGTCAGGCCTCGCCTGGAGGGCAAGCAAAGGACGCCGCTCTCCATTCAAGTCGCGACGCAGATCTATTGGAGCCTACTGGGTGGCCTCAAGGGAGTCAAGCCTGCTCTTCAGTTTGGAGAAAGGACTCGGGATTGCTCTCCAGGCCATGCAGGAAAAGAAAGCCCTCACCTCGCGAGGACGGGGGCGTCTCAGGGGTTTCCTCGAGCTGCGGCGCCCGTGGGGGTGTTCACACGAGGCACGACGAGGATCTCAGGGAGTTCTCGTGCGGCGCCAGGGAAGTCAGGTCTCCATGCACGTGGCGAGGGGGAGCGCGTCATGGCTCTCTAGTCATGGGAGGGGAATAGGGCCTCAAGACGCGTTGAAGAGGGACTCTCGAGGTCTTTCTCGGGTTGTGGCGGGAAACCCTCGTTTCCCTCGACTTCTGCCGGGGACCTTAGGGAACTTCCCAGGGTGCCTCTGAGAGGCGAGGGACACTGTGGAGTTGGCGGGGCCTCTCGGGACCCCGCTGGGTTTGGCGCAATGGAAGAGGGCCTCATCTCGAGGGGAGGCAGGAAACCCAGGCTTCCTCTCCGTTTCGGACTCCGACGCCAGGGTCCCTGCAAAGTTGGAACGGGAGAGTCAGGCCTCGTCTTCTCTGAGGAAGGGAACTCCGCTTGCCTCTCGAGGTGCTCAGGGGGTCTCAGGCCCCTCGTCGAGCTGTGTGTGGCACCTGCGGGTTTTTCCGGACGATGCACGGGGGAGTCAGTGCCCCTTCGTGTTGTGCCTTCCCCCGCAGGGTTGCCTTCGCAGAGGTGTCCGGGCATCGGGTCCTTCTCAAGAGCGGACCTGGGAATTGGGGTCGTTCGGCATGTGGCACCAGCCACGGGGCTCGACTCGAATTTCCTCGTGAGACCGGCCTCATCCTGAGGTGCGCCGGGAAGGCCGGGAACCCCTTCCAGACCACACAGGGGAATCGACTCCCCTGTCGCGATCAGGACGGGAGAAGGGGCTCAGATGAAGTGGTGCCGGGACCCTCGGTGTTCCCCTCGAGGGAACCCGGCGTGTCGGGGAACTTTGGGGGGTCGCACGAAGGGTGTCAGGGACCGTTTCGCCCTTCAGGGCGGAACATGGGACTTCCCTTGAGACGCCGTAGCGGGCAAGGGCCTCATCTGGCCAAGATGTTGGAACCACGTGGTTTTTCTCGAGTTGTGGCGGGATTCTCGAGATACGACGGGGATTTCAGGCTTCCTCTTGTGTCGGCCCTGGGAAGCCCAAACTTCCATTCAAGTGGCGAGGGAAAGCTGGGGGTTGCGCTCGAGTCACTGCAGGGCCAAAGAGACCTCATCTAGGCGTGTGTCCAGGACCTAATGTTACTCTCCAGGGAAGGCAAGGACTTCGGGGCTGCATTCCAGACTGCCCAGGGGAGTCAGGCCTCGTCTCCAGGGGAAGGGAAGGACTCCGCTCCCCTCCCGAGTCGCGACGTGGATCTCTTGGAGCCCCCTGAGTGGCTTCAAGGGAGTCAAGCCTCCTCTTCAGTTTGGAGAGAGGACTCGGGATTGCTCTCCAGGCCATGCAGGAAACGAAGGCCCTTACCTCGCGAGGACGGGGGCGTCTCAGGGGTTTCCTCGAGCTGCGGTGCCCGTGGGGGTTTTCTCACGGGGCACGACCAGGAGCTCAGGGAGCCTCTCGTGTGGCGCCAGGGAAGTCAGGTCTCCCTTCCATGCGCGTGGCGAGGGGGAGCCCGTCATGGCTCTCTAGTCATGGGAGGGGACTAGGGCCTCACGACGCGTTGAAGAGGGACTCTCGAGGTCATTCTCAGGTTGTGGCGGGAAACCCTCGTTTCCCTCGACTTCTGCCGGGGACCTTAGGGAACTTCCCAGGGTGCCTCTGAGAGGCGAGGGACACTGTGGAGTTGGCGGGGCCTCTTGGGACCCCGCTGGGTTTGGCGCAATGGAAGAGGGCCTCATCTCGAGGGGAGGCAGGAACCTCAGGCCTCCTCTCCGATTCTGACTCCGACTGCACAGTCCCTGCAGAGTTGGGACAGGAGAGTCAGGCCTCGTCTTGTCTGAGGAATGGAATTCCGGTTGCCTCTCGAGTTGTTCAGGGAGTCTCAGGCCCCTTGTCGAGCTGTGTGTAGACCCTGTGGGTTTTTCCGGATGATGCACGGGGGTGTCAGTGCCCCTTCGTGTTGTGCCTTCACCCACAGGGTTGCCTTCGAAGAGATGTCCGGGTGTCAGGTTCTTATCTAGAGTGGACCGGGAATTCGGGATCTTTCAGCATGTGGCACCAACCATGAAGCTACTTTTCGAATTTCCTCATGAGACCGGCCTCATCCGGAGGTTCGCAGGAAATGTCGGGAACCCCTTGCAGACCAAGCAGGGGAATCGACCCTCCTGTCGCGATCAGGAGGGGTGAAGGGGCTCACAGGAAGTGGTGCCGTGAACTTTGGTGTTTCCCTCGAGTGAGACCGGTATGTTGGGGAACTTTGGGGGTCGCATCAAGGGTGCCAAGTACCGTTTTGTACTTCAGGATGGAACGTGGGACTTCTCTTGATACACTGTAGCGGCCAAGGGCCTCATCTTGCGATGACGGTGGAGCCACGTGGTTTTTCTCGAGTTGCGGAGGGATTCTCGAGTTACGACGGGGATTTCAGGCTTCCTCTTGTGTTGGGCCAGGGAAGTCCAATCATCCATTCGAGTTGCGAGGGAGAGCTGGGTGTTGCGCTCGAGTCACTGCAGGGCAAAGGAGACCTCATCTAGGCTTGTCTCCAGGACCTAATGTTCCTCTCCAAGGGCCACAGGGATCACAGGTTTGCATTCCAGACTCACCCGGGGAGTCAGGCCTTGTGTCGAAGGGAAGCGAAGGACTCCGCTCTCCTTTCGAGTCGTGATGGGCACCTCTTGGAGCCCACTTTGTGGCCTAAAGGGAGTCAAGCCTCCTGTGAAGTTTGGAGAGAGGACTTGGGACTGCTCTCCAGGCCATGCAGGAAAAGATGGCCCTCATCTCACGATGACTGAGGGGTCTTGTGTGTTTTCTCGAGCTGCAGCGCCAGTGTGGGGTTTCACACGAGGTACGACGGGGAGCTCAGGGAGCCTCTCATGTGGCGCCAGGGATCAGGTCTCCATGTGCGTGGCGAGGGGGAGCACGTTATTGCTCTCGAGCCATGATAGGGGAATCTGTCCTCAAGACGCATTGAAGAAGGACTCTGGAGGTCTTTCTTCGGTTGTGGCAGGAAACCCTTGTTTCCCTCGACTTTTGCCCGTGGCCTCAAGGAGCTTCTCAGAATGCCTATGAGAAGTCAGGGATACTGTGGAGATGGGAGGGGCCTCTCGGGACTCCACTGGGTTTGTTTTAATGGAAGAGGGCCTCATCTCGGGTTGAGGCAGGAACCTCTGGTTTCCTCTCGATTTCTGACTCAGATCGAAGCGTGCCTGCAGAGTTGGGATTGAATACTCAGGCCTCGTCTTGTCTGAGGAAGGGAACTCCGCTTGCCTCTCTCGTTGTTTAAGGGGTGACAGGCCAGTTGTGGAGCTGTATGTGGATCCTGCGGGATTTTCCAGACGATGAACAGGGTTGCCAGTGCCCCTCGTGTAGTGCCTTCATCCACAGGGTTGCCTTAGAAGAGGTGTCCGGGCATTGGGTTCTTATCAAGAGCAGACCAAGAAATCGGGGTCTTTCGGCACGTGGCACCAACACGAGGCTACGTCTCGAATTTCTTCGTGAGACTGGCCTCATCCTGAGGTGCGCCATGAAGGTCGGGAACCCCTTCTAGACAAAGCAGGGGAATCGACCTTCCTGCCATGATCAGGAGGGGAGAAGGGGCTCAAATGAAGTGGTGCCAGGACCTTCGGTGTTCCATTGGAGTGAGACCGGTATATTGGGGAACTTTTGGGGTCGCATCAAGGGTGCCAAGTAGCATTTCGAACTTTATGACGAAACATGGGACTTCTCTTGAGACTCTGTAGCGGGCAAAGGCCTCATATTGCAATGAATGGGGAACCACGTGGTTTTTAAGAGTTGCGGCGGGATTCTCGAGTTACAACGGGAAATTCAGACTTCCTCTTGTGTTGGCCCAGTGAAGACCAATCTTCCATTCCAATTGCGAGGGAGAGATGGGTGTTGCTCTCGAGTCACTGTAGGGCAAAATAGACCTCATCTAGGCTTTTGTCCAGGACATAATGTTCCTCTCCAGGGGCAACAGGGATCTCAGGGTTGCATTCCAGACTCACCCGGGGTAAGGACTCGTCTCAAGGGGAAACAAAGTACTCTGCTCTCCTCTCAAGTCGCGACAGGTATCTCTTGGAGCCCATTGAGTGGCCTAAAGGGAGTAAAGCCTCCTGTGAAGTTTGGAGAGAGGACCAGGGATTGCTCTCCAGGTCAGGCAGGAAAAGAAGTCCCCAATCTCACGATGACGGTGGCTTCTCGTGGGTTTTCCCGAGCTGTGGCGCCAGTGTGTGGTTTCTCACGAGGTACGACGGGGAGCTCAGGGAGCCTCTCATGTGGCGCCAGGGAAGTCATGTGTCCATGCGCATGGCGAGGGGGAGCGTGTCATTGCTCTCGAGTCATGGTAGGGGAATCCGGCCTCAAGACGCGTTGAAGACGGACTCTTGAGGTCTTTCTCGGGTTGCGGCAGGATACCCTGTGTTCCCTCGACTTGTGCCGGTGACCTCAGGGAGTTGCTCAGGGTGCCTCTGAGAAGACATTGATACTGTGGTGTTGTGAGGGGCCTCTCGGGACTCCACTGCGTTTGGTGCAATGGAAGATTGCCAGGAGCCAGCGAGAGACATTCCACTCGTGACAAATGTCATGAGGAAAGAGTCTCGGCATACGCAAAGGCGGGATCGAGCCTCCGGGAGTTCCCCCGTATGTTCTTGAGCATCTACCCCCAAAAACCAAAGTCTGCCTTCTTATTGCTTTGTTCTCTCACCTCTGACATTACTGGGGATGTCCCCCACCACCATCTCACTCTCTCTGTCAAAGAGCTAACTTACAGCTCCAACTAATAATGTTCCTGGGCAATTAGTAGTGTTTAAATCCAAACCCCTCAGATGGTTTTCTAACTCGCCTGACAAGTTTACCTGGTCTCCTACAGCTATGCATACGATTGTGTACAGTCTCCCAGCCTCGAGACGCACGGGAAGTTTAAGATATTCAAATAGCTTAGAGCCTCTCAGAGAGTTAGAAACTGTCAGAATAAAACTAGTAAAAGATTTCATTGATGAACCAATGCTTTTTGCCAAGTTTCCACATCCCCTGAATTGTATCCTTGAATGTGTGTTAATTAATATAGTTGGTATGTAGAAAAAATAAGTAATGGCCTTGATGTTAGTAACTTTAGACCCTTAAGGTAATAAATTCTTTTCTTTGTTGTAAACCCATTACACATCCGCCCTATAGGAATGCAATTTTATCTTCGAAAGATGGCGCCAAACCTTAAACAATTACTCTTAGAGAAAATAACTCTTACGGTTGATAAGTCTTTGTCAAGAGTCATAAAATGTTAATAGGTCTTCTGGCCAGAAGATGATGTAAATCATCTAAACCATTTTTATACGATAAATCTGCAGAAAAGAAACCCTGGTTTTTGATAAGGATTAAAGACTGCTGACTTTGCATCCCCTATTATCCTCTATGTGTAACTTAGGGTATTAAAACCTGTGTTGAAAATAAAGCTACGGGCCTTGCTCGCCAACGCTTGGTCTCCCCATGTCATTATTCCCCTCAATTTTCAGATGAGTGTCCATCTGGAGCGCGGATATCCTCTGCGACCATTTATTTGCCTGGGCTTCGAAGACCCACTCGATAAGGTGTCTAAGGTGGGGCACCTTCCTCTATTCTAGAGGGCACTTGCAGCCTCCGTGGTCAGAGCTAACCTGGTGTCACGGGTTATATTGATTTTCCGCGTAAACCAAGCTACTCAGCTGCTTTTCTCCACTGAATTTTCCTACTGAGCTATCCTCATTCTATTACTCTATATCTTTGATGAATAAATAAATAAATAAATAAATAGGTCGCCTACTCCATCTTCCCTTCGAATACCCTGGATCAGCTGGGGCTGGACCTCTGCAGGTGGCGCCCGAGACAGGCATTTCGAAGGTAAATCCCCAACCCCATTCCCCCAGTGTTCAGTTTTGGGGACAGATAGGATCCCACTTAGGGGGCTGCAGATCCCCCTGTAGAATAGACAGGGCGAGAGGAGTGGGAAGTGTTGAAGAGTTAGAGAGAAAAAACGGTTTCTAAAAAGGCTGACAAAAAAGGCCTAATCTTTAGATAGCTAAAAGCAAAATCTTTTACTATCCTTAATTTTCTGACATGGGCAACACTGAATCAAATGAAAGACAGCTCTTTATAGGAGTAATTTTACAGTTATTAAGTAAAAGAAGAATCAAGGTTAAAACATCTTCCATTCAATCATTTTTTACATTTGTACAAGACCACTGCCCTTGGTTTCTACAACAAGGCACTGTTAACCTAGATATCTTGAAAAAACTAGGAAGACAGCTAAGAGCTTATTGTGCTCAGCAAGGTTTGGAAAAAATCCCTACTTACACCTTTCCTCTGTGGAATATGACTAGAGATGTTTTAGATCCAGCTCATGAATTTGAAAAGGTACCTGTTAAAGAGGAAAGTAAAGTTGGAAAAGTACCTGTTAAACAAAAAAGCAAATCTGAAAAGGTACCTGTTATAAAGAAAAGTGAAAATGAAGAGGCTATACCTAGCTATCGACAGCTAAATGAATGGCTAGCCGCTATGACTGCCAATGAGCATGTAAAAGATAGGGATGAAAAGAAAGATCAGCTCTCCCCTCAATTTGAAAAAGGTTTAGAGGAAACAGCAGCTCGATGCCATTCTGATGAGGATTTTTTTTTTTTTAGCTAAAGATGCTCCTAAAAGTTTAAGAAAACATCCCTAATCAGACCATCCACTCCTAGGAGGTTGAGGGAAACATCCCCGATCAGACAGTTCATAAGATTTAGTTACCAAACAGTTAAAGGATCTCCGGAACAGAAGAGGAAAACTTCGGGACGCTCCCATCCCCCTATGCCTCCTCCTCCATGTCGGGGTAAAGGGCCACCGCTAGGAGTTTCCCGGAGAAGGATTTTCTCTAGTCCCAAGGATGAACTTGATCCTCACCTTGAGGCTTCTTTTCTAGTCCCCTCTGCAGTTTAGCCAGGGTAAAGAGGTTACAAAATAAATAAAAATATTCTCTAAAATTAAAAAAAAATTAAAAATGGATTTCTCTGCATCTAAGAATAGACAAATACTTATTGACTGTGGAATATGATTAGTAATGTCCTGGACCTCCGTCACGAGGCTGTTAAATAGCCTATGGGGGAGGCTATAGAGGTGGATGGTGGTGAGTCTCCATTTACTGCACAGATCATATTTTCTGCCATTGAAAAAAAAAAAAAAGGAGGGAGAAAGTGGTCTACCTCCCGAGGAAGGAGAGGGCTTACAGGACGCTGCGGCCGAGAGCCCTGGCGAGCTCCCTCCCCCTCTGCACAAACCTTTAAAAAACTTATCCACCACTTTCTGATTTAAGGCGACTGCCACCGCCTTCGATTGTGCCTCCCAGGACCCAAGAGTTCCCCACTTTGCCCCCAAAGCCTCCCAAAGTGTTGCCTAAGACTGAGGAAGATAAAAAGTTTTTTTAAAGAAAGGAGCTTTTAGTACACAATATGCAGAGCGTGCTCCTTGGAGAAAACTCCCTCAGGGGGGTCTCACCCAGGCTAGGAGAAAAGCGAAAAGGCAAGGAGATTTAATAACAATATTAACCCCTGATGTGCCGCTTACTCCAATTCCAACCGGAGTGGCTGGCCCCCTATCTGAGGACATTGTAAGATTTGTCCTGGGGTGTAGCTCGCTTTCTTTTAAAAAAAAATTAAATAAAAAAAAAGAAAGAAAAGAAATTTCGCTGGTGCATGGTGTAGTAGATTCTGATGATATTGAGAAATTAAAGTCTTTATCTCATTGCCTATCAAAACTGTACAAATTAATAAAGGTCAAAGAGTAACACAGCTTTTACTTTTACCTTACTATCAGACAAGGAAAAACTTGACCTCTCAAGCTAAGAGCCACAAAACATTTGGATCTAGTGATGTAGCCTTTTGGGTGCAGGAAATTACAGTTCCAAGGCCTTTAAAAGATCCTTTACTTCAAGAGAATAAAACGCCAGGGCTATTAGACACAGGAACAGACGTCTCTTAACATTGCTGGGAAAGACTGGCCCAGCTCCTGGCCAACACATAATACTGAAAATGAGTTGGTGGGATTAGAGAAAGTGGTATGTGGGGTGGAGATGCTGTACAGGTGGTACATTTAACAATACTTTAAATATTGTTATAAATACATAATATAAATGTATTTGCCTAATTACAGTTTGCCTAATTAGGTATGGGTATAAATAAAATATAATAAAGGTATACCTAATTCTATTTATAGATCTAAACTTAATTAATTTGTATATAAATTAATATGTATACTATATACACACACATATATATATACTGTATAATTAAATATATATGGCAGTAATATAATGTGTGTGTGGCTGATATTAATTGTTATGGATTGATGTGCTGTGATGATATATGTTGTATATGCTGTATAATTATAAATGTGTGACATGTATTATTACAGTATATTGGTTTGTGTTGGTTGGTATTAACTGTGTATGTGTTGTATTGTTGTAATATATATTAATTAATATATTAATTATAAAGATTAATTCAAGTATATTGATTTATATATATTATATGTCAATAACTTTATACTTGTTGCCATATATAAATACATATATAAATGCATTTTGCATTTAGGTATATCTGTATACCTGTATACCAAAATGAGATAAGGAGGTCATACATTTATTACTTAAATTTATACAGAGACCTAAACTAAACATTAGACCTAAATTAACATATCCATAGGGAAACAGCTAGACAAATAGTGAAGTTATGTTCCAATTGTAATTAATCACTTAAACGTAAACACACAGGGGCAGACTACAATGATGAGACACTAGATGCCTGAATTACAGGCTACGACTCGGCCCCTGGTCAAGTAAAAAGGCCTCCTTACGGGAGAGTGAAAAAGGCCAGATGTGTTGCTAACTTGTGGGAGAGGGTATGCTTGTATATTTCTACAGAATGCAGATTCTCCGGTTTGGATCTCAGACAAATTCATCATGTCACATTTCCCAAAGACCAGGTTCATGGCGCGCGCACTCGCTCGCTCCCCCTCCCCCAGCCAGCTCTAACCTCCTTGCCGCCAGCAGTGCCTCGCACCCACCTCGCTGCACCCCGTGACCTAGAGCAAAGAAGTCTGTGCAGCGAGTGAGGGCCAGAGAGGAAAGTGCGCCCGCGGAGTGCCGTCCAGACCAGCGTGGCCCCACCGGCGAGAGGGGACCACCCTGAGCCCAAGTGGTGGCGGCTAGCCCTAAACCACGAACCCTGCCCCTCCGCCCACCATAGGCGCCTTGGTCCTCAGCCTGCCGCTCGCGTTCTGCCTCCTGATGCTGGGGACACTGCTCCCCCGGGCCGACGCCTACAGCTGCTCCCTGGTTCATCTTGTTTAAACCCTCAATATAATGTTTGCTCCTTTGTAATGCTACAACATCCACCTTATCATATGATGTAACCACTTATTGAATTATGGTCTTGCTGTATTACAACAACTACAGGATTTAATGCAAACACGACGGTTTGTGGGCTTACTTATCTTGGGAACAGCAGCTTTGATAAGTGCAATCACTTCTGTTACTGTGGCAGCAATATCATTGACTCAACAAGTACATACTGCTCAATATGTTGATTCTATGTCCAAAAATGTTTCTTTAACATTGGCAACACAGGAAGCTATAGAGAGAAAATTAGAAATGAGGGTAGACGCCCTAGAGGAAGCAGTAATACATATTGGGACTGAATTGCAGGCTTTAAAGGTGAAAATGGCATTGCCTTGTCATGCTGACTATCGGTGGATATGTGGAACACCCCTGAAAGTAAATGAGACAGATTTTGAATGGGAAAAGATTAAAAACCATATTTCAGGTATCTGGAACAGCTCTGACATTGGTTGAGACGTAGGGAAACTTCACTATCAAATAGCAACCATGGAGCACTCCCGATTAGATTTTACTGCTGCTGGAACAGCAAATGATTTCTTCCATACTTTCCCTAACTACATCTCAGGAAAGAGTATTCTGTCTAATGTCTTTAGCTATGCTGCGGTGGCTGCTTTAATTCTGCTTCTCATAGTCATTCTTCCTTGTACTGTCAGGATTCTTCGGCAGAGTATTCAGAGGCTCGCGACTGAGCTACATCTGGCTGTTTTAAGAAATAAAAAACGGGGAGATGCCAGGAGCCGGCGAGAGACATTCCACTCGTGACAAAGGTCATGAGGAAGGAGGCTGGGTATACACAAAGGCGGGATCGAGCCTCGGGAGTCCTCCCGGATATTCTTGAGCATCTACCCCCAAAAACCAGAGTCTGCCTACTTTATTGCTTTGTGCTCTCACCTCTGACTTTCCTGGGGGCTGTCCCCCACCACCATCTCACTCTCTCTGTCAAAGAGCTAACTTACAGCTCCAATTAATAAAGTTCCTGGGCAATTAGGAGTGTTTAAATCCAAACACGTCAGATGGCTCTCTAACTCGCCTGACAAGTTTACCCGGTCTCCTACAGCAATGCATACAATTGTTTACAGTCTCCGAGCCTCGAGAGGCACGGGAAACTTAAGATATTCAAATAGCTTAGAGCCTCTCAGAGAGTTAGAAACTGTCAGAATAAAACTAGTAAAAGATTTCATTGATGAACCAATGCTTGTTGCCAAGTTTCCACATCCCCTGAATTGTATCCTTGAATGTGTATTAATTAATATAGTTGGTATGTAGAAGAAATAAGTAGTGGCCTTGGTGTTACTAACTTTAGACCCTTAAGGTAATAAATTATTTCCTTTGTTGTAAGCCCATTACACATCTGCCCTATAGGAATGCAATTTTATCTTCGAAAGATGGGGCCAAACCTTAAAATAATTACTCTTAGAGAAAATAAGTCTTATGGTTGATAAGTCTTTGTCAAGAGTCATAAAATGTTAATAGGCCTTCTGGCTAGAAGATGATGTAAATCACCTAAACCATTTGTATACAATACATTTGCAGGAAAGAAACCCTGGTTTTTGATAAGGATCAAAGGCTGCTGACTTTGCATCCCCATTATCCTCTATGTGTAACTTAGGGTATAAAAACCCCTGTTGAAAATAAAGCTACGGGCCTTGATTGCCAACGCTTAGTCTCCTAATGTCATTCTTCCCCTCAATTTTCAGATGAGTGTCCATCTGGAGCGCGGATATCCTCTGCGACCATTTATTTGCCTGGGCTTCGAAGACCACTTGAGAAGGTGTCTAAGGTGGGGCACTTTTCGCTATTCGAGAGGGAGCCTGCGGCCTCCGTGGTCAGAGCTAACCTGGTGTCACGGATTATACCGATTTTCCGCGTAAACCAAGCTACTCAGCTTCTTTTCTCCACTAAATTTTCCTACTGAGCTATCCTCATTCTATTACTCTTTATATCTTTGATAAATAAATCAATAGGTCGCCTACTCTGTCTCCCCTTCAAAAACCCTGGACCAGCGGAGGCTGGACCTTGTCAGAAGAGGGCCTCATCTAGATTTAAAGCAGGAACCTCAGGGTTGCTCTCCATTTCTGACTCTGAACACAGAGTCCCTACAGAGTTAGGACAGGAGAGTCAGGCCTCGTCTTGTGTGGAGGAATGGAACTCCACTGGACTCTCGAGTTGTTCACCGGATAACAGGCCACTTGTCGAGCTGTGTGTGGAACCTGCGGTTTTATCCGGACGATGCATGGGGGTTTCAGTTCCCCTTCGTCTTTTCCTTCATACACAGGGTTGCCTTCGAAGAGGTATCCAGCCTTCAGGTTCTTATCAAGAGCAGACCAGGAAATCAGGGTCTTTCGGCATGTGGCACCACCCACAAGCCTACGTCTCGAATTTCTTCTTGAGAGGGACCTCAACCTGAGGTGCACCAGGAAGGTCGGTAACCCTTTCAGACAAAGCAAGTGAATCTACCCTCTTGTCCCGATCAGGAGGGGAGAAGGGGCTCAGATGAAGTGGTGCCGGGAACCTCGATGTTCCCCTCGAGTAAGACTGGGATGTCGGGGAACTTTTGGTGTTGCATCAAAGGTGCTAAGTACCATTTCAAACTTCAAGACGGAACGTGAGACTTCTCTTGAGACGCTGTAGCTGGCAAGGGCCTCATCTTGTGGTGACGGGTTAACCACGTCGTTTTTCTCGAGTTGTGGTGGGATTCTTGAGTTAGGTCAGGAAATTCAGGCTTCTTCTTGTGTTGGCCCAGGGAAGTCCAGTCTTCCATTTGAGTTGCGCGGGAGAGCTGGGGATTGCGCTCGAGTCACTGCAGGGCAAAAGAGACCTTATCTAGGCTTGTGTCCAGGACAGAATGTTCGTCTCCAGGGGGGACAGGGATCTCGGGGTTGCTTTCTCGATGCACCCGGGGAGTCAGTCCTTGTCTCGAGGGGAAGCAAAGGACTCCGCTCTCCTCTCGAGTTGCGACGGGTATCTCTTGGAGCCCACTGAGTGTCCTAAAGGGAGTCAAGCCTCCTCTTCAGTTTGGAGAGAGGACTCAGGATTGCTCTCCAGGCCATGCAGGAAAAGAAGGCCATCATCTCGCGATGAAGGGGGCGTCTCGTGGGTTTTCTCGAGCTGCAGCGCCAGTGTAGGGTTTCTCACGAGGTACGACGGGGAGTTCAGGTAGCCTCTCGTGTGGCAAGAGGGAAGTCAGGTCTCCATGGGCGGGGCAAGGGGGAGTGCGTCATTGCTCTAGAGTCATGGTAGGTGTATCGGGCCTCAAGAACCGTTAAATAAGGACTTTCGAGGTGTTTCTTGGGTCGCAGCAGTAAACCCTGGGTTCCCTCGACTAGTGCCGGTGGCCTCAGGGAGCTTCTCAGTGTGCCTCTGAGAAGTCAGGGATACCCTGGAGTTGGGAGGGCCCTCTCGGGACTCCACTGGGTTTGGTGCAATAGAAGAGGGCCTCATCTCGAGTTGAAGCAGGAACCTCAGGGTTCGTGTCCATTTCTGACTCTGATCGCAGGGTCCCTGCAGAGTTGGGACAGGAGAGTCAGGCCTCGTCTTGTAAGGAGGAATGGAACTCCGCTTGCCTCTCGAGTTATTCACGGGGTGACAGGCAACTTGTCGAACTGTGTTTGGAATCTGCGGGTTTTTCCGGACGATGCACGAGGGTGTCAGTGCCCCTTCGTGTTGTGCCTTCTTCCACAGGGTTGCCTTTGAAGAGGTATCCGGGCATCGGGTTCTTATCAAGAGTGGACCAGGAAATCGGGGTCTTTCGGCATGTGTTACCACCCATGAAGCTACGTCTCAAATATCCTCTTTAGACCGGCCTCATCCTGAGGTGCGCCGGGAAGGTTGGGAACCCCTTCCAGACAAATCACGGGAGTCGACCCTCCAGTGGCAATCAGGAGGGGAGAAGTGGCTCAGATGAAGTCGTACCGGGAACCTCGGTGTTCCCCTCGAGGGAACCCGGCGTGTCGGGGAACTTTTGGGGGTTGCATGAAGGCTGTCAGGTCCCGTTTCGCACTTCAGGGCGGACCAGGGAACTTCCCTTGAGACGCCGTCGCGGGCAAGGGCCACATCTTGCGAAGACGTGGGAACCATGTGGTTTTTCTCGAGTTGCGGCGGGATTCTCGAGTTACGAAAGGGATTTCTGGCTTCCTCTTGTGTTGGCCCAGGGAAGCCCAATCTTCCATTCGAGTTGTGAAGGAGAGCTAGGGGTTGCGCTCGAGTCACTGCAGGGCAAAAGAGACCTCATCCAGGCTTGTGTCTAGGACCTAATGTTCCTCTCAAGGGATGACTGGGATCTTGGGGTTGCATTCCAGACTCACCCGGGAGTCAGGCGTTGTCTCGAGGGGAAACAAAGGACTTCTCTCTCTTCTCGAGTCCCGACGGGTATTTCTTGGAGCCCACTGAGTGGACTAAAGGGAGTCAAGCCTCCTGTGGAGTTTGGAGAGAGGACTCGGGATTGCACTCCAGGACATGCAGGAAAAGAAGGCCCTCATCTCACGATGACGGGGGGGGGCGGGTCTTGGTGGTTTTACCGAGCTGCAGTGCCTGTGTTGGTTTCTCAGGAGGTACGACGGGGAGCTCAAGGAGCCTCTTGTGTGGCGCCAAGGGAGTTATGTCTCGATGCGTTAGGCGAGGGGGAGCGCATCATTGCTCTCGAGTCATGGTAGGGGAATCGGGCCTCTAGACGCGTTGAAGAAGGACTCTCAAGATCTCTCTCGGTTCGCAGCAAGAATACCTGGGTTCCCTCAACTTGTGCCGGTGACCTCAGGGGGATTCTATGGGTGCCTCTGAGAAGTCAGGGATAATGTGGAGTTGGGAAAGACCTCTCGGGACTCCACTGGGTTTGGTGAAATGGAAGGGGGCCTCATCTCAAGGGGAGGCAGGAACCTCAGGGTTCCTCTCCATTTCTGATTCTGATCGCAGCGTCCCTGCATAGTTGGGAGAGGTGAGTCAGGCCTCGTCTTGTGTGCAGGAATGAACCTCCGCTTGCCTCTCGAGTTGTTCACTGGGTGACAGGCACTTGTTGAGCTGTATGAGTAACCTGTGGTCTTTTCCGGACGATGCACGGGGGTGTCAGTGCCCCTTCGTGTTGTTCTTTTATCCACACTATCTTCGAAAAGGTGTCTGGGCATCAGGTTCTTATCAAGAGCGGATCGGGAAATCGCGGTCTTTCGGCATGTGGCAACACCATCGAGGCTACGTCTCAAATTTCCTCGTGAGACAGCCTCATCTGAGGTGCCCGGAGAAGGTCGGGAACCCCTTGCAGACAAAGCAGGGGAATCGACCCTCCTTTCGCGATCATGAGGGGAGAAGGGGCTCAGATGAAGTGGTGCCAGGAAACTCGGTGTTCCCCTCGAGTGCGACCCGTATGTCGGGGAACTTTTGGGGTAGCATTAAGGGTGCCAAATATCATTTCGCACTTCAAGATGGAACGTGGGACTACTCTTGAGACGCTGGACTGGGCAAGGGCTTCATCTTGCGATGACGGGGGAACCACGTGGTTTTTCTCGAGTTGAGGCGGAATTCTCGAATTACTACTGGGAATTCAGGCTTCCTCTTGTGTTGGCCCAGGGAGGTCCAATCTTCCATTCGAGTTGCGAGGGAAAGCTGGGGATTGCTCTCAAGTTACTGCCGGGCAAAAGCGACCTCATCTAGCCTTGTGTTCAGGACCCAGTGATCCTCTCCAGGGGCGACAGGGATCTCGGGGTTGCATTACAGACTCACCCTGGGAGTTAAGCCTCCTCTCGAGGGGAAGCAAAGGACTCGGCTCTCCTCTCGAGTTGCGACACATATCTCTTGGAGCCCACTGAGTGGTCAAAAGGGAGTCAAGCCTCCTCTTCAGTTTGGAGAGAGGACTCGGTATTGCTCTGCAGGCCATGCAGGAAAAGAAGGCCCACATCTCGAGATGACGGGGGCGTCTCATGGGTTTTCTCGAGCTGCGGCGCCAGTGTAGGGTTTCTCACGAGGTACGACGGGGAGTTCAGGTAGCCTCTCGTGTGGCAAGAGGGAAGTCAGGTCTCCATGGGCGGGGCAAGGGGGAGCGCGTCATTGCTCTCAAGTCAGGGTAGGGGAATCGGGCCTCATGACGGGTTGAAAAAGAACTCTCGATGTCTTTCTAGGGTTGCGGCAGGAAACCCTGGGTTCCCTTGACTTGTACCGGTGACCTCAGGAAGCTTCTCAGGGTGCCTCTGAGAAATCAGGGATACTGTGGATTTGGGAGAGGCCTCTCGGGACTCCTCTGGGTTTGGTGCAATGGAAGAGGGCCTCATCTCGAGTTGAGGCAGGAACCTCAGGGTTCTGCTCCTGACTTCCTGGAGCCGGATCTGACTCAGATCACAGGGTCCCTGCTGAGTTTGCTCAGGAGTGTCAGGTCTCATGTTCTGCGGAGGAATGGAACTCCGCTTACATCTCAAGTTGTTCAAGGATGACACCACTTTTCGTGATGTGTGTGGAACCTGCGGGTTTTTCGGAGATGCACAGGGGCATCAGTGCTCCTTCCTGTTGTGCCTTCATCCACAGGGTTGCCTTCGAAGAGCTGTCTGGGCATCGGGTTCTCCTCAAGTGTGGACCGGGAAATCGGGGTCTTTCAGCATGTTGCAGCACCAACAAGGCTACGTCTCGAATTTCCTCGTGAGACCTGCCTCATCCTTAGGCGCGCTGGAAAGGTCGGGAACCCCTTCCAGACATAGCAGGGGAATCGACACTCCTGTCGCGATCACGAGGGGAGAAGGAGCTCAAATGAATTGGTTCTGGGAACTTCGGTGTTCCTTTCGAGTGAGACCGGTATGTCGGGGAATTTTGAGATTGCATCAAGGGTGCCAAGTACCGTTTTGCACTTCAAGACAGAACGTGGGACTTCTCTTGAGTCGCTGTAGCAGGCAAGGGCCTCATCTAGCGCTGATGGGGGAACCACGTGAATTTTCTCGAGTTTCGGTGGGATTCTCGAGTTACGATGTCGAATTCAGGCTTCCAATTGTATTGGCCCAGGGAAGTCCAATCTTCAATTCGATTTGCGAGGGAGAGCTGGCAATTGCTCTCTAGTAACTGCAGTGCAAAATAGACCTCATCTAGGCTTGTGTCCAGGACCACGTTTTCCTCTCCAGGTGCGACAGGAACTCGGGGTTGCATTCCAGACTCACACGGGGAGTCAGGCCTCGTCTCAAGGGGAAGCAAAGGACTCCGCTCTCCCTTCAAGTCCTGACAGGTATCTCTTGGAGCCAACTGAGAGGCCTAAAGAGAGTCAAGCCTCCTGTGGAGTCTGGAGAGAGGACTCGGTTTTGCTCTCCATGCCAGGCAGGAAAGAAGTCCCTCATCTCGTGATGACGGGGGCGTATCGTGGGTTTTCTCGAGCTGCGGTGCCTGAATGGGGTTTCCGAAGAGGTACGACAGGGAGCTCAGGGAGACTCTCTTCAGGCGTCAGAGAAGTCAGGTCTCCATGCGCATGGCGATGGGGAGTGGGTCTTTGCTCTCGAGTCATGGTAGGGGAATCGGGCCTCAAGATGCGCCGAAGGACTCTCAAGGTCTTTCTCGGGTCGCAGCAGGAAACCCTGGGTTCCCTCGACTTGTGCCGGTGACCTCAGGTAGATTCTCAAGGTGCCTCTGAGAATTCAGGGATACTGTGGAGTTGGGAGGGGCCTCTCGCGACTCATCTGGGTTTGGTGCAATGGAAGAGGGCCTCATCTCGAGTTGAGGCAGGAACCTCAGGTTTCCTCTCCATTTCTGACTCGGATGGCAGGGTCCCTGAAGAGTTGGGACAGGAGAGTCAGGCCTCGTCTTGTGTGGAGGAAACGAACTCTGCTTGCCAATCGAGTTGTTCACGGGGTGACATTCCACTTGTCGAGCTGTGTGTAGAACCTGCGGGTTTTTCTGGACGATGCACGGGAATTTTAGTAACCCTTCTGTTGTGCCTTCATCCACAGGGTTGCCTTCGAAGTGGTGTCCGGGCATCGGGTTCTTATCCAGAGCGGACCGCACAATCAGGGTCTTTCGGCATGTGGCACCACCCACGAGGCTACGTCTCGAATTTCCTCCTGAGAAAGGCCTCATCCTTAGGTGCGCCGGGATGGGCTGGAACTCTTTCCAGACAAAGCAGGGGAATTTACCATCCTGTCGTGATCAGGAGGGGAGAAAGTGATCAGATGAAGTGGTGCCGGGAACTTCGGTGTTCCCCTCGGTGAGAATGGTGTGTCGGGGAACTTTTGGGGTTACATCAAGGGTGAAAAGTAGCATTTCGCACTTCAAGACGGAACGTGGGACTTCACTTGAGACGCTGTAGCGGGCCAGGGCCTCATCTTGGGATGACGAGTGAACCACGTGGTTTTTCTCGCATTGCAGCGGGAGTCTCGAGTTTCGACGGGGAATTCAGATTTCCTCCTGTGTTGGCCCATGGAAGTCCAATCTTCCATTGGAGTTGCGAGGGTGAGCTGGGATCCCACTCGAGTCACTGTGGGGAAAAATAGACCATATCTAGGCTTGTGTCCAGGACTGAATATTCCTCTCCATGGGTTCCAGGGATCTCGGGGTGGCATTCCAGACTCACCCAGGAAGTCCGGCCTTGTTTCTAGGGGAAGCAAAGTTCTCCGCTTTCCTCTCGAGTCGCGACGGGTACCTATTGAGCGCACTGAGTAGCCTTAGTGAGTCAAGCCTCCCGTGGAGTTTGGAGAGACGACTCGGGATTGCCCTCCAGGCCATGCAGTGAATGATGGCCCTCATCTCACGATAACGGGGGCGTCTCGTGGGTTTTCTCGAGCTGCGGCGCCAGTGTGGGGTTTCTCACGAGGTACAACGGGGACCTCAGGGAGCCTCTCGTGCGGTGCCAGGGAAGTTAAGTCTCCATGCACATGGGTACTGGGAGCGCTTCATTGCTCTTGAGACATGGTAGGGGAATCGGGCCTCAAGACGCATCAAAGAAGGACTATCCAATCTTTCTCGGGTTGTGGCAGGAAACCCTGGGTTCCATCGACTTGTGCCGGAGATCTCAGGGAGCTTGTCAGGGTGCCTCTGAGAAGTCAGGGACACTGTGGGTTGGAGGACCTCTCGGGACTCCAGTGGTTTTTGTGCTATGGAAGAGGGCCTCATCTTGAGTTGAGGCAGGAACCTCAGGGTTCCTCTCCATTTCTGATTCGGATTGCAGGGTCCCAGCAGATTTGGGACAGGAGAGTCAGGCCTCGTCCTGTGTGGAGAATGGAACTCAGCTTGCCTCTCGAGTTGTGCACGGGGTGACAGACCACGTGTCGAGCTGTGTGTGGAACCTGTTGGTTTTTCCGGACGGTGCACGGGTGTGTCTGTGCCCCTTCGTGTTGTGCCTTCATCCACAGGGTTGCCTTCTAAGGGGTGTCCAGGCATCGGGTTCTTATCAAGAGCGGACCGGGCAATCGGAGTCTTTCAGCATGTGGCACCACCCACGAGGCTACGTCTCGAACTTCCTCGTGAGACCGGCATCATCCTGAGGTGCGCCGTTAAGGTCGGGAAACCCTTGCAGACAAAGCAGGGGAATCGACCCTCCTGTCGTGATCAAGAGGGGAGAAGGCGCTCAAAAGAAATGGTGCCGGGAACTTCGGTGTTCCCCTCAAGTGAGACCGGTATGTTGGGGAACTTTTGGGGTCGCATCAAGGGTGCCAAGTACTGTTTTGCACTTCAAGATGGAACGTGGGACTGCTCTTGAGACGCTGTAGCGGGAAAGTGCCTCATATTGCGATGATGGGGCAACCACTTGGTTTTTATCGAGTTACGGCAGGATTCTCGAGTTACGACGGGGATTTCAGGCTTCCTCTTGTGTTGTCCCAGGGAAGTCCAATCTTCAATTCGAGTTGCGAGGGAGAGCTGGGGATTGCGCACGAGTCACTGTAGGGAAAAAGAGACCTCATCTTGGCTTGTGTCCAGGATCTAATGTTCCTCTCCAGGGGCGACAGGGATCTCGGGGTTGCATTCCAGACTCACCCGGGGAGTCAGGCCTCGTCTCGAGGGGAAGCAAATGACTCCACTCTCCTCTCGAGTCGCGACGGATATCTCTTGGAGCCCACTGAGTGGCCTACAGGGAGCCAAGCTTCCTGTGGATTTTGGAGAGAGGACTCGGTATTGCTCTCCAGGCCATGCAGAAAAAGAAGGTCCTCATCTCGCGATGACAGGGGCATCTCATGGGTTTTCTCGAGCTGAGGCACAAGTGTGGTTTTTCCCACGTGGTAAGGCTGGGAGCTCAGGGAGCATCTTGTGTGGTGCCAGGGAAGTCAGGTCTCAATGTGCGTGGCGAGGGGGAGTGCGTCATTGCTCTCTTGTCATCATAGGGGATTTGGACCTCAAGACGCATTGAAGAAGGACTCTCAAGGTCTTTCTCAGGTTGTGGCAGGAAACCATGGGTTCCCTCGACTCATGCATGTTACGTCAGGGAGCTTCTCAGGTGCCTCTGTGAAATCAGGGATACTGTGGAGTTGGGAGTGACCTCTCGGAACTCCACTGGGTTTGGTGAAATGGAAAAAGGCATCATCTTTAGATAAAGCAGGAAAATCAGGTTTCCTCTTCATTTCTGCCTCGGATCGCATGTTCCTGCAGAGTTGGGAGAGGAGAGTCAGGACTCATCTTGTGTGGAGGAATGGAAATCCGCTTGCATCTCGAGTTGTTCACGGGGTGACAGGCCTCTTGTAGAGCTGTATGTGGAACCTGCGGGTTTTTCCGGACGATGCACAGGGGTGTCAGTGCCCCTTTTGTTGTACCTTCATCCACAGGGTTGTCTTCAAAGAGGTGTCTGGTCATCGGGTTCTTCTCAAGAGTGTACTGGGAAATCGGGGTCTTTCGGCATGTGGCACCCCCCACGAGGCCACGTCTCGAAATTTCCCATGAGTCTGGCATCATCCTGAGGTGCGCCATGAATGTCGGGAACCCCTTTAAGTCAAAGCAGGGGAATCGACCCTCTTGTCGCTATCAGGAGGGGAGAAGGGGCTCAAAAGAAGTGGTGCCAGGAACCTCGGTGTTCCCCTCAAATGAAACCGGTGTGTCGGGGAACATTTGGGGTCGCATTAAGGGTGCCAAGTAACGTTTCGCACTTCAACACGGAACGTGGGACTTCTCTTGAGACGCTGTAGCGAGCACGGGCCCCATCTTGTGATGACGGGGGAACCACGTGGTTTTTCTCGAGTTGCGGCAGGGAATTCAGGCTTCCTCTTGTGTTGGCCCAGGGAAGTCCAAATTTCCATATGAGTTGAGAGCTAGAGCTGGGGGTTGGCTCGAGTTATTGCAGGGCAAAAGAGACCTCATCTAGGCTTGTGTCTAGGACCTAATGTTCCTTTCAAGGGGCAACAGGGATCTCGGAGTTGCATTCCAGATCCTCCCGAGGAGTCAGGCCTCTTCAAGAGGGTAATGAATGGACTCCCCTCTCCTCTTGTGTCACGACGGGTATCTCTTAGAGCCCATTGTGTGGACTAAAGGGAGTCAAGCCTCCTGTGGAGATTGGAGAGAGGACTCGGGATTGCTCTCCAGGCCATGCAGGAAAAGAAGGCCCTCATATCGTGATGACGGGGGCGTCTTGTGCATTTTCTCGAGGTGCGGTGCCAGGATGGGGTTTCTCACAAGATACGATGGGGAGCTCAGGGAGTCTCTCGTGTGGTGACAGGAAAGTCAGGTCTCCATGCACTTGTGGAGGGGGAGCGCGTCATTGCTCTCGAGTCATGGTAGGGGAATCGGGCCTCAAGAGGCGTTGAAGAACGACTCTCAAGGTCTTTCTCCGGTTGCGGCAGGAAACCCTGGTTTTTCTCGACTTGTGCTGGTGACCTCAGGGAGCTTAACATGGTGCCTCTGAGAAGTCAGGGATTCTGTGGAGTTGGGAGGGGCCACTCGGGACACCACTGGGTGTGGTATAATGCAAGAGGGCCTCATCTCGTGTTGAGGAAGGAACCTCAGGTTTCCTCTCCATTTCAGACTCCGATCTCAGGATTCCTGCAGAGTTGGGACAGGAGAGTCAGGCCTCGTATTCTGTGGAGAAATGAAACTTAGCTTGCCTCTCGAGTTGTTCACGAGGTAACAGGTCACTTGTTGAGCTGTATGTGGAACCTGCAGAATTTTCCAAAAGATGCACGGGTGTGCAGGGCCCCTCCTTGTTGTGCCTTCATCCAACGGGATGCATTCGAAGAAGTGTACGGGCATCGGGTTCTTATTAATAGCGGACCAGGAAATGGGGTCTTTCCGCATGTGGCACCACCCACGAGGCTACATCTCCAATTTCCTCGTGAGACTGGCCTCATCCTGAGGTGTGCTGGAAAGATCGGTAACACCTTCCAGACAAAGCAGTAGAATCGACACTCCTGTTGCAATCAGGAGGGGAGAAGGGGCACAAATGATGTGGTGTGGGGAACATGGGTGTTCCACTCGAGTGAGGCCTGTATGTTGGGGAACTTTGGGGGTGCCATCATGGGTGCCAAGTACCGTTTTGCACTTCAGTGGGAACGTGGGACTTCTTTTGAGACGCTGTGGCCGGCAAGGGGTTCATGCTGCGAAGACGATGGAACCACGTGGTTTTTCTCGAGTTGCGGCGGGATTCTCGAGTTACGACGGGGATCTCAGCCTTCCTCTTGGGTTGGCCCTGGGAAGCCCAATCTTCCCGTCGAGTTGTGAGGGAAAGCTGGGGGTTGCGCTCGAGTCACTGCAGGGCCGAAGAGACCTCACCTAGGCGTGTGTCCGGGACCTAATATTCCTCTCCAGGGAAGGCAGGGATCTCGGGGTTGCATTCCAGGCTCCCCCGGGGAGTCAGGCCTCGTCTCGAGGGGAAGCCAAGGACTCCGCTCTCCTCTCGAGTCGCGACGCGGATCTCTTGGAGCCCCCTGAGCGGCCTCAAGGGAGTCCAGCCTCCTCTTCCGTTTGGAGAGAGGACCAGGGATTGCTCTCCAGGCCATGCAGGAAAAGAAGGCCCTCAGCTCGCGAGGACGGGGGCGTCTCAGGGGTTTCCTCGAGCTGCGGCGCCCGTGGGGGTTTTCTCCCGAGGCACGACGAGGATCTCAGGGAGCCTCTCGTGCGGCGCCAGGGAAGTCAGGTCTCCATGCGCGTGGCGAGGGGGAGCGCGTCATGGCTCTCGAGTCACGGGAGGGGACTAGGGCCTCGAGACGCGTTGAAGAAGGACTCTCGAGGTCTTTCTCGGGGGGCGGCGGGAAACCCTCGTTTCCCTCGCCTTCTGCCGGGGACCTTAGGTAACTTCCCAGGGTGCCTCTGAGAGGCGAGGTATCCTGTGGAGGTGGCGGGGCCCCTCGGGACTCCGCTGGGTCTGGCGCAACGGAAGAGGGCCTCACCTCGAGGGGAGGCAGGAACCTCAGGCTTCCTCTCAGTTTAGGACTCCGACCGCAGGGTCCCTGCAGAGTTGGGACAGGAGAGTCAGGCCTCGTCTTGTCTGAGGAAGGGAACCCCGCTTGCCTCTCGAGTTGCTCAGGGGGTCTCAGGCCCCTCGTCGAGCTGTGTGTGGAACCCGCGGGTCTTTGCGGACGATGCACGGGGGTGGCAGTGCCCCTTCGTGTTGTGCCTTCACCCACAGGGTTGCCTTCGAAGAGGGGTCCGGGCCTCGGGTCCTTCTCAAGAGCGGACCGGGGAATTTGGGTCGTTCGGCATGTGGCACCACCCACGTGGCTCGTCTCGAATTTCCTCGTGAGATCGGCCTCATCCTGAGGTGCGCCGGGAAGGCTGGGAGCCCCTTCCAGACCATGCAGGGGAATCGACTCTCCTGTCGCGATCAGGAGGGGAGAAGGGGCTCAGAGGAAGCGGGGCCGGACCCTCGGTGTTGCCCTCGAGGGAACTCGGCGTGTCGGGGAACTTTTGGGGCTCACAGGAAGGCTGTCAGGGACCGGTTCGCCCTTCAGGGCGGAACAAGGGAATTCCCTTGAGATGCCGTCGCGGGCAAGGGCCTCATCTTGCCAAGAGGTGGGAAACACGTGGTTTTTCTCGAGTTGCGGCGGAATTCTCGAGTTACAACGGGGATCTCAGCCTTCCTCTTGGGTTGGCCCTGGGAAGCCCAATCTTCCCCTAGAGTTGCGAGGGAAAGTTGGGGGTTGTGCACGGGTCACTGCAGGGCCGAAGAGACCTCACCTAGGCGTGTGTCCGGGACCTAATATTCCTCTCCAGGGAAGGCAGGGATCTCGGGGTTGCATACCAGGCTCCCCCGGGGAGTCAGGCCTCGTCTCGAGGGGAAGCCAAGGACTGCGCTCTCCTCTCGAGTCGCGACGCGGGTCTCTTGGAGATCCCTGAGCGGCCTCAAGGGAGTCCAGCCTCCTCTTCCGTTTGGAGAGAGGACCAGGGATTGCTCTCCAGGCCATGCAGGAAAAGAAGGCCCTCAGCTCGCGAGGACGGGGGCGTCTCAGGGGTTTCCTCGAGCTGCGGCACCCGTGGGGGTTTTCACCCGAGGCACGACAAGGATCTCAGGGAGCCTCTCGTGCGGCACCAGGGAAGTCAGGTCTCCATGCGCGTGGCGAGGGGGAGCGCGTCCTGGCTCTCGAGTCACGGGAGGGGACTAGGGCCTCGAGACGCGTTGAAGAAGGACTCTCGAGGTCTTTCTCGGGTGGCGGCGGGAAACCCTCGTTTCCCTCGACTTCTGCAGGGGACTATAGGGAACTTCCCAGGGTGCCTCTGAGAGGTGAGGGATGCTGTGGAGTTGGCAGGCCCTCTCAGGACTCTGCTGGGTTCGGCGCAATGGAAGAGGGCCTCATCTCGAGGGGAGGCAGGCACCTCAGGCTTCCTCTCCGATTCTAACTCCGACTGCACGGTCCCTGCAGTGTTGGGACAAGAGAGTCATGCCTCGTCTTGTCTGAGGAATGGAATTCTGGTTGCCTCTCGAGTTGTTCCGGGAGTCTCAGGCCCCTTGTCGAGCTGTGTGTAGACCCTGCGGGTTTTTCCGGATGATGCACGGGGGTGTCAGTGCCCCTTCGTGTTGTACCTTCACTCACAGGGTTGCCTTCGAAGAGGTGTCCGGGCATCGGGTTCTTATCAAGAGCGGACCGGAAAATCAGGGTCGTTCGGCACGTGGCACCTCACACATGGCTAGTCAAGAATTTCCTCCTGAGACCGGCCTCATCCTGAGGTGCACCAGGAAGGCTGGGAACCCCTTCCAGAGAAAGCAGGGGAATCGACTCTCCTGTCGCGATCAGGAGGGGAGAAGGGGCTCAGATGAAGTGGTGCCGGGACCCTCGGTGTTCCCCTCGAGGGAACCCAGCGTGTCGGGGAACTTTTGCAGTCGCATCAAGGTTGTCAAGTACCGTTTATCACGTAAGGACGGAACATGGGACTTCCCTGGAGACGCCGGGATCTTCGGTGTTCCCCTGGAGTGAGACCGGTATGTTGGGGAACTTTGGGGTCGCATCAAGGGTGCCAAGTAGCATTTCAAACTTTAAGATGGAACGTGGGACTTCTCTTGAGACTCTAGCTGGCAAGGGCCTCATATTGCGATGAAGGGGGAACCACATGGTTTTTAAGACTTGAAGCTGAATTCTCGAATTACGATGGGAAATTCAGACTTCCTCTTGTGTTGACCTTGGGAAGACCAATCTTCCATTCCAATTGTGAGGGAGAGATGGAGGTTGCTCTCGAGTCACTGTAGGGCAAAATAGACCTCATCTAGGCTTGTGTCTAGGACATAATGTTCCACTCCAGGGGCGACAGGGATCTCGGGGTTGCATTCCAAACTCACCCGGGGAGTCAGGCCTCGTCTCGAGGGAAGCAAAGGACTCCGCTCTCCTCTCGAGTCGCACCGGGTATTTCTTGGACCCAACTGAGTGGCCTAAAGGGAGTCAATCCTCCTGTGAGGTTTGGAGAGAAGACCAGGGATTGCTCTCCAGGTCAGGCAGGAAAAGAAGGCCCCCATCTCTCCTTGACGGGGGTATCTTGTGGTTTTTCTCGAACTGCGGCGCCACTGTGGGTTTTCTCAAGAGGTACGATGGGGTACTCAGGGAGCCTCTTGTGTGGTACTAGGGAAGTCAGTTTTCCTGCTTGTGGCGAGGGGAGCGCGTCCTTGCTCTGGAGTCATGGTAGGGGAATCGGGCATCAAGAGACGTTGAAAAAGGACTCTCCAAGTCTTTCTCGGGTTACTTCAGGAAACTCTGGGTTCCCTCGACTTGTGCCAGTGACCTCAGGTAGCTTCTCAGGGAGCCTCTGAGAATTCAGGGATACTGTGGTGTTGGGAGGGGCCTCTCGGGACACCACTGAGTTTGGTTCAATGGAAGACGGCCTCTTCTCTAGTTGAGGCAGGAACCTCAGGGTTCCTCTCCATTTCTGACTCCGATCGCAGGGTCCCTGAAGAGTTGGGCCAGGAGAGTAAGGCCTCGTCTTGTGTGAAGGAATGCAACTTCACTTGCCTCTCGAGTTGTTCACGGGGTGACAGTCCACATTTGGAGCTGTGAGTGGAATCTGCGGGTTTTTCCAGACGATGCATGGGGATGTCAGTGTCCCTTCGTGTTGTGCCTTCATCCACAGGGTTGCCTTCGAAGAGATGTCCAGGCGTCAGGTTCTTATCTAGAGTGGACCGGGAATTTGGGATCTTTCAGCATGTGGCACCAACCATGAGGCTACTTTTCGAATTTCCTCATGAGACCGGCCTCATCCGGAGGTTCACGGGGAACGTCGGGAACCCTTGCAGAAAAAGCATGGGAATCGACCCTCCTGTTGCGATCAGGAGGGGTGAAGGGGCTCACAGGAAGTGGTGCCGTGAACTTTGGTGTTTCCCTCGAGTGAGACCGGTATGTCAGGTAACTTTGGGGGTCGCATCAAGGGTGCCAAGTACCGTTTTGTACTTCAGGATGGAACCTGGGACTTCTCTTGATATGCTGTAGCAGCCAGGGGCCTCATCTTGCGATGACGGGGGAGCCACGTGGTTTTTCTCGAGTTGCGACGGGATTCTCGAGTTACGACGGGGATTTCAGGCTTCCTCTTGTGTTGGGCCAGGGAAGTCCAATCATCCATTCGAGTTGCGAGGGAGAGCTGGGGGTTGCACTCGAGTCACTGCAGGGCAAAGGAGACCTCATCTAGGCTTGTGCCCAGGACCTAATGTTCCTCTCCAAGGGCCACAGGGATCTCAGGTTTGCATTCCAGACTCACCCAGGGAGTCAGGCCTCGTGTCGAAGGGAAGCAAAGGACTCCGCTCTCCTTTCGAGTCGCGACGGGCACCTCTTGGAGCCCACTTTGTGGCCTAAAGGGAGTCAAGCCTCCTGTGAAGTTTGGAGAGAGGACTTGGGACTGCTCTCCAGGCCATGAAGGAAAAGATGGCCTTCATCTCACGATGACGGAGGGGTCTTGTGTGTTTTCTCGAGCTGCAGCGCCAGTGTGGGGTTTCACACGAGGTACGACAGGGAGCTCAGGGAGCCTCTCATGTGGCGCCAGGGAAGTCAGGTCTCCATGTGCGTGGCGAGGGGGAGCGCATTATTGCTCTCGAGCTATGGTAGGGGAATCTGACCTCAAGACGCATTGAAGAAGGACTCTTGAGGTCTTTCTTCGGTTGTGGCAGGAAACCCTTATTTCCCTCGACTTTTGCCGGTGGCCTCAAGGAGCTTCTCAGAATGCCTATGAGAAGTCAGGGATACTGTGGAGATGGGAGGGGCCTCTTGGGACTCCACTGGGTTTGTTTTAATGGAAGAGGGCCTCATCTCGGGTTGAGGCAGGAACCTCAGGTTTCCTCTCCATTTCTGACTCAGATCGAAGCGTGCCTGCAGAGTTGGGATTGGATACTCAGGCCTCGTCTTGTCTGAAGAAGGGAACTCCGCTTGCCTCTCTCGTTGTTTAAGGGGTGACAGGCCAGTTGTGGAGCTGTATGTGGATCCTGTGGGATTTTCCGGACGATGAACAGGGTTGCCAGTGCCCCCTCTTGTAGTGCTTTCATCCACAGGGTTGCCTTAGAAGAGGTGTCCGGGCATCGGGTTCTTATCAAGAGCAAGACCGAGAAATCGGGGTCTTTCGGCACGTGGCACCAACACGAGGCTACGTCTCGAATTTCTTCGTGAGACTGGCCTCATCCTGAGGTGCGCCATGAAGGTCGGGAACCCCTTCTAGACAAAGCAGGGGAATAGACCTTCCTGCCATGATCAGGAGGGGAGAAGGGGCTCAAATGAAGTGGTGCCAGGAACTTCGGTGTTCCCTTGGAGTGAGACCGGTATATTGGGGAACTTTTGGGGTCGCATCAAGGGTGCCAAGTAGCATTTCGAACTTTATGACGAAACATGGGACTTCTCTTGAGACTCTGTAGCGGGCAAAGGCCTCATATTGCGATGAATGGGGAACCACGTGGTTTTTAAGAGTTGCGGCGGGATTCTCGAGTTACAACGGGAAATTCAGACTTCCTCTTGTGTTGGCCCAGTGAAGACCAATCTTCCATTCGAATTGCGAGGGAGAGATGGGTGTTGCTCTCGAGTCACTGTAGGGCAAAATAGACCTCATCTAGGCTTTTGTCCAGGACATAATGTTCCTCTCCAGGGGCAACAGGGATCTCGGGGTTGCATTCCAGACTCACCCGAGGTAAGGCCTCATCTCGAGGGGAAACAAAGTACTCTGCTCTCCTCTCAAGTCGCGACAGGTATCTCTTGGAGCCCATTGAGTGGCCTAAAGGGAGTAAAGCCTTCTGTGAAGTTTGGAGAAAGGACCAGGGATTGCTCTCCAGGTCAGGCAGGAAAAGAAGTCCCCAATCTCGCGATGACGGTGGCGTCTCGTGGGTTTTCCCGAGCTGCGGCGCCAGTGTGGGGTTTCTCACGAGGTATGACGGGGAGCTCAGGGAGCCTCTCATGTGGCGCCAGGGAAGTCATGTGTCCATGCACATGGCGAGGGGGAGCGTGTCATTGCTCTCGAGTCATGGTAGGGGAATCCGGCCTCAAGACGCGTTGAAGATGGACTCTTGAGGTCTTTCTCGGGTTGCGGCAGGATACCCTGTGTTCCCTCGACTTGTGCCGGTGACCTCAGGGAGTTGCTCAGGTTGCCTCTGAGAAGACATTGATACTGTGGTGTTGAGAGGGGCCTCTCGGGACTCCACTGCGTTTGGTGCAATGGAAGATTGCCGGGAGCCAGCGAGAGACCTTCCACTCGTGACAAATGTCATGAGGAAAGAGTCTCGGCATACGCAAAGGCGGGATCGAGCCTCCGGGAGTTCCCCCGTATATTCTTGAGCATCTACCCCCAAAAACCAAAGTCTGCCTTCTTTATTGCTTTGTTCTCTCACCTCTGACATTACTGGGGATGTCCCCCACCACCATCTCACTCTCTCTTTCAAAGAGCTAACTTACAGCTCCAATTAATAATGTTCCTGGGCAATTAGTAGTGTTTAAATCCAAACCCCTCATATGGTTTTCTAACTCGCCTGACAAGTTTACCCGGTCTCCTACAGCTATGCCTACGATTGTTTACAGTCTCCCAGCCTCGAGACGCACGGGAAGTTTAAGATATTCAAATAGCTTAGAGCCTCTCAGAGAGTTAGAAACCGTCAGAATAAAACTAGTAAAAGATTTCATTCATGAACCAATGCTTTTTGCCAAGTTTCCACATCCCCTGAATTGTATCCTTGAATGTGTGTTAATTAATATAGTTGGTATGTAGAAAAAATAAGTAGTGGCCTTGATGTTAGTAACTTTAGACCCTTAAGGTAATAAATTCTTTTCTTTGTTGTAAACCCATTACACATCCGCCCTATAGGAATGCAATTTTATCTTCAAAAGATGGCGCCAAACCTTAAACAATTACTCTTAGAGAAAATAACTCTTACGGTTGATAAGTCTTTGTCAAGAGTCATAAAATGTTAATAGGTCTTCTGGCCAGAAGATGATGTAAATCATCTAAACCATTTTTATACGATAAATCTGCAGAAAAGAAACCCTGGTTTTTGATAAGGATTAAAGACTGCTGACTTTGCATCCCCTATTATCCTCTATGTGTAACTTAGAGTATTAAAACCTGTGTTGAAAATAAAGCTACGGGCCTTGCTCGCCAATGCTTGGTCTCCCCATGTCATTATTCCCCTCAATTTTCAGATGAGTGTCGATCTGGAGCGCGGATATCCTCTGCGACCATTTATTTGCCTGGGCTTCGAAGACCCACTCGATAAGGTGTCTAAGGTGGGGCACCTTCCTCTATTCTAGAGGGCACTTGCAGCCTCCATGGTCAGAGCTAACCTGGTGTCACGGGTTATATTGATTTTCCGCGTAAACCAAGCTACTCAGCTGCTTTTCTCCACTGAATTTTCCTACTGAGCTATCCTCATTCTATTACTCTTTATATCTTTGATGAATAAATAAATAAATAAATAGGTCGCCTACTCCATCTTCCCTTCGAATACCCTGGATCAGCTGGGGCTGGACCTCTGCAGGTGGCGCCCGAGACAGGCATTTCGAAGGTAAATCCCCAACCCCATTCCCCCAGTGTTCAGTTTTGGGGACAGATAGGATCCCACTTAGGGGGCTGCAGATCCCCCTGTAGAATAGACAGGGCGAGAGGAGTGGGAAGTGTTGAAGAATTAGAGAGAAAAAACGGTTTCTAAAAAGGCTGACAAAAAAGGCCTAATTTTAGATAGCTAAAAGCAAAATCTTTTACTATCCTTAATTTTCTGACATGGGCAACACTGAATCAAATGAAAGACAGCTCTTTATAGGAGTAATTTTACAGTTATTAAGTAAAAGAAGAATCAAGGTTAAAAAATCTTCCATTCAATCATTTTGTACATTTGTACAAGACCACTGCCCTTGGTTTCTACAACAAGGCACTGTTAACCTAGGTATCTTGAAAAAACTAGGAAGACAGCTAAGAGCTTATTGTGCTCAGCAAGGTTTGGAAAAAATCCCTACTTACACCTTTCCTCTGTGGAATATGACTAGAGATGTTTTAGATCGAGCTCATGAATTTGAAAAGGTACCTGTTAAAGAGGAAAGTAAAGTTGGAAAAGTACCTGTTAAACAAAAAAGCAAATCTGAAAAGGTACCTGTTATAAAGAAAAGTGAAAATGAAGAGGCTATACCTAGCTATCGACAGCTAAATGAATGGCTAGCCGCTATGACTGCCAATGAGCATGTAAAAAATAGGGATGAAAAGAAAGATCAGCTCTCCCCTCAATTTGAAAAAGGTTTAGAGGAAACAGCAGCTCGATGCCATTCTGATGAGGATTGTTTTTTTTTTTTTTAGCTAAAGATGCTCCTAAAAGTTTAAGAAAACATCCCTAATCAGACCATCCGCTCCTAGGAGGTTGAGGGAAACATCCCCGATCAGACAGTTCATAAGATTTAGTTACCAAACAGTTAAAGGATCTCCGGAACAGAAGAGGAAAACTTCGGGACGCTCCCATCCCCCTATGCCTCCTCCTCCATGTCAGGGTAAAGGGCCACCGCTAGGAGTTTCCCGGAGAAGGATTTTCTCTAGTCCCAAGGATGAACTTGATCCTCACCTTGAGGCTTCTTTTCTAGTCCCCTCTGCAGTTTAGCCAGGGTAAAGAGGTTACAAAATAAATAAAAATATTCTCTAAAATTAAAAAAAAATTAAAAATGGATTTCTCTGCATCTAAGAATAGACAAATACTTATTGACTGTGGAATATGATTAGAAATGTCCTGGACCTCCGTCACGAGGCTGTTAAATAGCCTATGGGGGAGGCTATAGAGGTGGATGGTGGTGAGTCTCCATTTACTGCACAGATCATATTTTCTGCCATTGAAAAAAAAAAAAAGGAGGGAGAAAGTGGTCTACCTCCCGAGGAAGGAGAGGGCTTACAGGACGCTGCGGCCGAGAGCCCTGGCGAGCTCCCTCCCCCTCTGTGCAAAACTTTAAAAAACTTATCCACCACTTTCTGATTTAAGGCGACTGCCACCGCCTTCGATTGTGCCTCCCAGGACCCAGGAGTTCCCCACTTTACCCCCAAAGCCTCCCAAAGTGTTGCCTAAGACTGAGGAAGATAAAAAGTTTTTTTAAAGAAAGGAGCTTTTAGTACACAATATGCAGAGCGTGCTCCTTGGAGAAAACTCCCTCAGGGGGGTCTCACCCAGGCTAGGAGAAAAGCGAAAAGGCAAGGAGATTTAATAACAATATTAACCCCTGATGTGCCGCTTACTCCAATTCCAACCGGAGTGGCTGGCCCCCTATCTGAGGACATTGTAAGATTTGTCCTGGGGTGTAGCTCGCTTTCTTTTAAAAAAAAAATTAAATAAAAAAAAAAGAAAGAAAAGAAATTTCGCTGGTGCATGGTGTAGTAGATTCTGATGATATTGAGAAATTAAAGTCTTGATCTCACTGCCTATCAAAACTGTACATATTAATAAAGGTCAAACAGTAACACAGCTTTTACTTTTACCTTACTATCAGACAAGGAAAAACTTGACTTCTCAAGCTAAGAGCCACAAAACATTTGGATCTAGTGATGTAGCCTTTTGGGTGCAGGAAATTACAGTTCCAAGGCCTTTAAAAGATCCTTTACTTCAAGAGAATAAAACGCCAGGGCTATTAGACACAGGAACAGACGTCTCTTAACATTGCTGGGAAAGACTGGCCCAGCTCCTGGCCAACACATAATACTGAAAATGAGTTGGTGGGATTAGAGAAAGTGGTATGTGGGGTGGAGATGCTGTACAGGTGGTACATTTAACAATACTTTATATATTGTTATAAATACATAATATAAATGTATTTGCCTAATTACAGTTTGCCTAATTAGGTATGGGTATAAATAAAATATAATAAAGGTATACCTAATTCTATTTATAGATCTATACTTAATTAATTTGTATATAAATTAATATGTATACTATATACACACACATATATATATACTGTATAATTAAATATATATGGCAGTAATATAATGTGTGTGTGGCTGATATTAATTGTTATGGATTGATGTGCTGTGATGATATATGTTGTATATGCTGTATAATTATAAATGTGTGACATGTATTATTACAGTATATTGGTTTGTGTTGGTTGGTATTAACTGTGTATGTGTTGTATTGTTGTAATATATATTAATTAATATAATAATTATAAAGATTAATTCAAGTATATTGATTTATATATATTATATGTCAATAACTTTATACTTGTTGCCATATATAAATACATATATAAATGCATTTTGCATTTAGGTATATCTGTATACCTGTATACCAAAATGAGATAAGGAGGTCATACATTTATTACTTAAATTTATACAGAGACCTAAACTAAACATTAGACCTAAATTAACATATCCATAGGGAAACAGCTAGACAAATAGTGAAGTTATGTTCCAATTGTAATTAATCACTTAAACGTAAACACACAGGGGCGGACTACAATGATGAGACACTAGATGCCTGAATTACAGGCTACGACTCGGCCCCTGGTCAAGTAAAAAGGCCTCCTTACGGGAGAGTGAAAAAGGCCAGATGTGTTGCTAACTTGTGGGAGAGGGTATGCTTGTATATTTCTACAGAATGCAGATTCTCCGGTTTGGATCTCAGACAAATTCGTCATGTCACATTCCCCAAAGACCAGGTTCGCGGCGCGCGCACTCGCTCGCTCCCCCTCCCCCAGCCAGCTCTCGCCTCCGTGCCACCAGCAGCGCCTCGCACCCACCTCGCTGCACCCCGTGACCTAGAGCAAAGAAGTCTTTGCAGCGATTGAGGGCCAGAGTGGAAAGCGCGCCCGCGGAGTGCCGTCCAGACCAGCGTGGCCCCACCGGCGAGAGGGGACCACCCTGAGCCCAAGCGGTGGCGGCTAGCCCTAAACCACGAACCCTGCCCCTCCGCCCGCCATAGGCGCCTTGGCCCACAGCCTGCCGCTCGCCTTCTGCCTCCTGATGCTGGGGACACTGCTCCCCCGGGCCGACGCCTACAGCTGCTCCCTGGTTCATCTTGTTTAAACCCTCAATATAATGTTTGCTCCTTTGTAATGCTACAACATCCACCTTATCTTATGATGTAACCACTTATTGAATTATGGTCTTGCTGTATTACAACAACTACAGGATTTAATGCAAACACGACGGTTTGTGGGCTTACTTATCTTGGGAACAGCAGCTTTGATAAGTGCAATCACTTCTGTTACTGTGGCAGCAATATCATTGACTCAACAAGTACATACTGCTCAATATGTTGATTCTATGTCCAAAAATGTTTCTTTAACATTGGCAACACAGGAAGCTATAGAGAGAAAATTAGAAATGAGGGTAGACGCCCTAGAGGAAGCAGTAATACATATTGGGAGTGAATTGCAGGCTTTAAAGGTGAAAATGGCATTGTCTTGTCATGCTGACTATCGGTGGATATGTGGAACACCCCTGAAAGTAAATGAGACAGATTTTGAATGGGAAAAGATTAAAAACCATATTTCAGGTATCTGGAACAGCTCTGACATTGGTTGAGACGTAGGGAAACTTCACTATCAAATAGCAACCATGGAGCACTCCCGATTAGATTTTACTGCTGCTGGAACAGCAAATGATTTCTTCCATACTTTCCCTAACTACATCTCAGGAAAGAGTATTCTGTCTAATGTCTTTAGCTATGCTGCGGTGGCTGCTTTAATTCTGCTTCTCATAATCATTCTTCCTTGTATTGTCAGGATTCTTCGGCAGAGTATTCAGAGGCTCGCGACTGAGCTACATCTGGCTGTTTTAAGAAATAAAAAATGGGGAGATGCCGGGAGCCAGCGAGAGGCATTCCACTCATGACAAAGGTCATGAGGAAGGAGGCTGGGCATACACAAAGGCGGGATCGAGCCTCGGGAGTCCTCCCGGATATTCTTGAGCATCTACCCCCCAAAACCAGAGTCTGCCTACTTTATTGCTTTGTGCTCTCACCTCTGACTTTCCTGGGGGCTGTCCCCCACCACCATCTCACTCTCTCTGTCAAAGAGCTAACTTACAGCTCCAATTAATAAAGTTCCTGGGCAATTAGGAGTGTTTAAATCCAAACACGTCAGATGGCTCTCTAACTCGCCTGACAAGTTTACCTGGTCTCCTACAGCAATGCATACAATTGTTTACAGTCTCCGAGCCTCGAGAGGCACGGGAAGCTTAAGATATTCAAATAGCTTAGAGCCTCTCAGAGAGTTAGAAACTGTCAGAATAAAACTAGTAAAAGATTTCATTGATGAACCAATGCTTGTTGCCAAGTTTCCACATCCCCTGAATTGTATCCTTGAATGTGTATTAATTAATATAGTTGGTATGTAGAAGAAATAAGTAGTGGCCTTGGTGTTACTAACTTTAGACCCTTAAGGTAATAAATTCTTTCCTTTGTTGTAAACCCATTACACATCTGCCCTATAGGAATGCAATTTTATCTTCGAAAGATGGGGCCAAACCTTAAAATAATTACTCTTAGAGAAAATAAGTCTTACGGTTGATAAGTCTTTGTCAAGAGTCATAAAATGTTAATAGGCCTTCTGGCTAGAAGATGATGTAAATCACCTAAACCATTTGTAAAGGATACATTTGCAGGAAAGAAACCCTGGTTTTTGATAAGGATCAAAGGCTGCTGACTTTGCATCCCCATTATCCTCTATGTGTAACTTAGGGTATAAAAACCCCTGTTGAAAATAAAGCTACGGGCCTTGATTGCCAACGCTTAGTCTCCTAATGTCATTCTTCCCCTCAATTTTCAGATGAGTGTCCATCTGGAGTGCGGATATCCTCTGCGACCATTTATTTGCCTGGGCTTCGATGACCACTTGAGAAGGTGTCTAAGGTGGGGCACTTTTCGCTATTTAAGAGGGAGCCTGCGGCCTCCGTGGTCAGAGCTAACCTGGTGTCACGGGTTATACTGATTTTCCGCATAAACCAAGCTACTCAGCTTCTTTTCTCCACTAAATTTTCCTACTGAGCTATCCTCATTCTATTACTCTTTACATCATTGATAAATAAATCAATAGGTCCCCTACTCTGTCTCCCCTTCGAAAACCCTGGACCAGCCGAGGCTGGAACTTGTCAGAAGAGGGCCTCATCTCGATTTGAAGCAGGAACCTCAGGGTTGCTCTCCATTTCTGACTCTGAACACAGAGTCCCTACAGAGTTAGGACAGGAGACTCAGGCCTCGTCTTGTGTGGAGGAATTGAACTCCACTGGACTCTCGAGTTGTTCACTGGATAACAGGCCACTTGTCGAGCTGTGTGTGGAACCTGCGGTTTTATCCGGACGATGCATGGGGATGTCAGTTCCCCTTTGTTTTTTGCCTTCATACACAGGGTTGCCTTCGAAGAGGTATCCAGCCTTCAGGTTCTTATCAAGAGCAGACCAGGAAATCAGGGTCTTTCGGCATGTGGCACCACCCACAAGCCTACGTCTCGAATTTCTTCTTGAGACGGACCTCAACCTGAGGTGCACCAGGAAGGTCGGTAACCCTTTCAGACAAAGCAAGTGAATCGACCCTCTTGTCCCGATCAGGAGGGGAGAAGGGGCTCAGATGAAGTGGTGCCGGGAACTTCGATGTTCCCCTTGAGTAAAACTGGGATGTCGGGGAACTTTTGTAGTCACATCAAAGGTGCTAAGTACCGTTTCAAACTTCAAGATGGAATGTGAGACTTCTCTTGAGACGCTGAAGCTGGCAAGGGCCTCATCTTGTGGTGACGGGTTAACCACGTCGTTTTTCTCGAGTTGTGGCGGGATTCTCGAGTTAGGTCAGGAAATTCAGGCTTCCTCTTGTGTTGGCCCAGGGAAGTCCAGTCTTCCATTCGAGTTGCGAGGGAGAGCTAGGGATTGCGCTTGAGTTACTGCAGGGCAAAAGAGACCTTATCTAGGCTTGTGTCCAGGACATAATGTTCGTCTCCAGGGGGGACAGGGATCTCGGGGTTGCTTTCCTGATGCACGCGGGGAGTCAGTCCTTGTCTCGAGGGGAAGCGAAGGACTCCGCTCTCCTCTCGAGTTGCGACGGGTATCTCTTGGAGCCCACTGAGTGGCCTAAAGGGAGTCAAGCCTCCTGTGGAGTTTGGAGAGAGGACTCGGGATTGCTCTCCAGGCCATGCAGGAAAAGAAGGCCATCATCTCGCGATGAAGGGGGTGTCTCGTGGGTTTTCTCGAGCTGCAGCGCCAGTGTGGGGTTTCTCATGAGGTACTACGGGGAGCTCAGGGAGCCTCTCATGTGGCGCTTGGGAAGTCAGGTCTCCATGCGCATTGCGAGGGGGAGTGCGTCATTGCTCTAGAGTCATGGTAGGTGTATCGGGCCTCAAGAACCGTTAAAGAAGGACTTTCAAGGTGTTTCTTGGGTCACGGCAGTAAACCCTGGGTTCCCTCGACTAGTGCCGGTGGCCTCAGGGAGCTTCTCAGTGTGCCTCTGAGAAGTCAAGGATACCCTGGAGTTGGGAGGGCCCTCTCGGGACTCCACTGGGTTTGGTGCAATAGAAGAGGGCCTCATCTCGAGTGGAGGCAGGAACCTCAGGGTTCGTGTCCATTTCTGACTCTGATCGCAGGGTCCCTGCAGAGTTGGGACAGGAGAGTCAGGCCTCGTCTTGTAAGGAGGAATGGAACTCCGCTTGCCTCTCGAGTTATTCACGGGGTGACAGGCAACTTGTCGAACTGTGTTTGGAATCTGCGGGTTTTTCCGGACGATGCACGAGGGTGTCAGTGCCCCTTCGTGTTGTGCCTTCTTCCACAGGGTTGCCTTTGAAGAGGTGTCCGGGCATCGGGTTCTTATCAAGAGCGGACCCGGGAATCAGGGTCTTTCGGCATGTGTTACCACCCATGAAGCTACGTCTCAAATATTCTCTTTAGACCGGCCTCATCCTGAGGTGCGCCGGGTAGGTTGGGAACCCCTTCCAGACAAAGCACGGGAGTCGACCCTCCAGTCGCAATCAGGAGGGGAGAAGTGGCTCAGATGAAGTCGTACCGGGAACCTCGGTGTTCCCTCGAGAGAGACCAGGGTGTCGGGGAACTTTTGGAATCGCATCAAGGGTGCCAAGTTTTCACACTTGAAGTGTGAAAACACTTCAAGAAGAAACCTGGGACTTCTCTTTAGACGCTGTAGCGGGCAAGGGCCTCATCTTGCGATGACGGGGTAACCATGTGGTTTTTCTCGAGTTGCGGCGGGATTCTCGAGTTATGATGGGGAATTCAGGCTTCCTCTTGTGTTGGCCCAGGGAAGTCCAATCTTCCATTGGAGTTGCGAGAGAGAGCTAGGGATTGCTCTCGAGTCACTTCAGGGCAAAAGAGACCTCATCTAAGCTTGTGTCCAGGACCTAATGTTCCTCTCCAGGGGCGACAGAGATCTCGGGGTTGCATTTTAGATGCACCCGAGGAGTCAGGCCTCATCTCGAGAGGAAGGAAAGGACTCTGCTCTGCTCTCGAGTCCCGAAGGGTATTTCTTGGAGACCACTGAGTGGCCTAAAAGGAGTCAAGCCTCCTGTGGATTTTTTTTTAATTTTTATTTTATTTTTAAACTTTACATAATTGTATTAGTTTTTCCAAATATCAAAATGAATCCGCCTCAGGTATACATGTGCTCCCCATCCTGAACCCTCCTCCCTCCTCCCCCCCATAGCATCCCTCTGGGTCGTCCCAGTGCACTAGCCCCAAGCATCCAGTGTCATGCATCAAACCTGGACTGGCAACTCTTTTCATACATGATATTTTACATGTTTCAATGCCATTCTCCCACATCTTCCCACCTTCTCCCTCTCCCACAGAGTCCATAAGACTCTTCTATACATCAGTGTCTCTTTTGCTGTCTCGTACTCAGGGTTATTGTTACCGTCTTTCAAAGTTCCATATATATGCGTTAGTATACTGTATTGGTGTTTTTCTTTCTGGCTTACTTCACTCTGTATAATAGGTTCCAGTTTCATCCACCTCATTAGAACTGATTCATTCTATTCTTTTTAATGGCTGAGTAATACTCCATTGTGTATATGTACCACAGCTTTCTTATCCATTCATCTGTTGATGGACATCTAGGTTGCTTCCATGTCCTGGCTATTTGAAACAGTGCTGCGATGAACATTGGGGTACACGTGTCTCTTTCCCTTCTGGTTTCCTCAGTGTGTATGCCCAGCAGTGGGATTGCTGGATCATAAGGCAGTTCTATTTCCAGTTTTTTAAGGAATCTCCACATTGTTCTCCATAGTGGCTGTACTAGTTTGCATTCCCACCAACAGTGTAAGAGGGTTCCCTTTTCTCCACACCCTCTCCAGCATTTATTATTTGTAGACTTTTGGATTGCAGCCATTCTGACTGGCGTGAAATGGTACCTCATAGTGGTTTTGATTTGCATTTCTATGATAATGAGTGATTTTGAGCATCTTTCCATGTGTTTGTTAGCCATCTGTATGTCTTCTTTGGAGAAAGGTCTATTTAGTTCTTTGGCCCATTTTTTGATTGGGTCATTTATTTTTCTGGAGTTGAGCTGTAGGTGTTGCTTGTATATTTTTGAGATTAGTTGTTTGTCAGTTGCTTCATTTCCTATTATTTTCTCCCATTCCGAAGGCTGTCTTTTCACCTTGCTAATAGTTTGCTTTGATGTGCAGAAGCTTTTAAGGTTAATTAGGTCCCATTTGTTTATTTTTGTTTTTATTTCCAATATTCTGGGAGGTGGGTCATAGAGGACCCTGCTGTGATGTATTTCAGAGAGTGTTTTGCCTATGTTCTCCTCTAGGAGTTTTATAGTTTCTGGTCTTACGTTTAGATCTTTAATCCATTTTGAGTTTATTTTTGTGTATTGTGTTAGAAAGTGTTCTAGTTTCATTCTTTTACAAGTGGTTGACCAGATTTCCCAGCACCACTTGTTAAAGAGATTGTCTTTAATCCATTGTATATTTTTGCCTCCTTTGTCAAAGATAAGGTGTCCATATGTGTGTGGATTTATCTCTGGGCTTTCTATTTTGTTCCACTAATCTATATTTCTGTCTTTGTGCCAGTACCATACTGTCTTGATAACTGTGGCTTTGTAGCGGAGCCTGAAATCAGGTAGGTTGATTGCTCCAGTTCCATTCTTCTTTCTCAAGATCGCTTTGGCTATTCGAGGTTTTTTGTATTTCCATACAAATTGTGAAATTATTTGTTCTAGCTCTGTGAAGAATACTGTTGGTAGCTTGATAGGGATTGCATTGAATCTATAAATTGCCTTGGGTAGTATACTCATTTTCACTATATTGATTCTTCCAATCCATGAACATGGTATATTTCTCCATCTATTAGTGTCCTCTTTGATTTCTTTCACCAGTGTTTTATAGTTTTCTATATATAGGTCTTTAGTTTCTTTAGGTAGGTATATTCCTAAGTATTTTATTCTTTCCGTTGCAATGGTGAATGAAATTGTTTCCTTAATTTCTCTTTCTGTTTTCTCATTATTAGTGTATAGGAATTCAAGGGATTTCTGTGTGTTGAGTTTATATCCTGCAACTTTACTATAGTCATTGGCTAGTTCTAGTAATTTTCTGGTGGAGTCTTTAGGGTTTTCTATGTAGAGGATCATGTCATCTGCAAACAGTGAGAGTTTTACTTCTTCTTTTCCAATTTGGATTCCTTTTGTTTCTTTTCCTGCTCTGATTGCTGTGGCCAAAACTTCCAAAGCTATGTTGAATAGTAATGGTGAAAGTGGGCAGCCTTGTCTTGTTCCTGACTTTAGAGGAAATGCTTCCAATTTTTCACCATTGAGGATAATGTTTGCTGTGGGTTTGTCATATATAGCTTTTATTATGTTGAGGTATGTTCCTTCTATTCCTGCTTTCTGGAGAGTTTTTATCATAAATGGATGTTGAATTTTGTCAAAGGCTTTCTCTGCATCTATTGAGAAAATCATATGGTTTTTATTTTTCAATTTGTTAAGGTGGTGTATTACATTGATTGATTTGCGGATATTGAAGAATCCTTGCATCCCTGGGATAAAGCCCACTTGGTCATGGTGTATGATCTTTTTAATGTGTTGTTGGATTCTGATTGCTAGAATTTTGTTAAGGATTTTTGCATCTATGTCATCAGTGATATTGGCCTGTAGTTTTCTTTTTTTGTGGGATCTTTGGCAGGTTTTGGTATTAGGCTGATGGTGGCCTCATAGAATGAGTTTGGAAGTTTACCTTCCTCTGCAATTTTCTGGAAGAGTTTGAGCAGGATAGGTGTTAGCTCTTCTCTAAATTTTTGGTAGAATTCAGCTGTGAAGCCGTCTGGACCTGGGCTTTTGTTGGCTGGAAGATTTTTGATTACAGTTTCAATTTCCGTGCTTGTGATGGGTCTGTTAAGATTTTCTATTTCTTCCCTGGTCCAGTTTTGGAAAGTTGTACTTTTCTAAGAATTTGTCCATTTCTTCCACGTTGTCCATTTTATTGGCATATAATTGTTGATAGTAGTCTCTTATGATCCTTTGTATTTCTGTGTTTTCTGTTGTGATCTCTCCATTTTCATTTCTAATTTTATTGATTTGATTTTTCTCCCTTTGTTTCTTGATGAGTCTGGCTAATGGTTTGTCAATTTTATTTATCGTTTCAAAGAACCAGCTTTTGGTTTTGTTGATTTTTGCTATGGTCTCTTTTGTTTCTTTTGCATTTATTTCTGCTCTAATTTTTAAGATTTCTTTCCTTCTACTAACCCTGGGGTTCTTCATTTCTTCCTTTTCTAGTTGCTTTAGGTGTAGAGTTAGGTTATTTATTTGACCTTTTTCTTGTTTCTTGAGGTGTGCCTGTATTGCTATGAACTTTCCCCTTAGGACTGCTTTTACCGTGTCCACAAGTTTTGGGTTGTTGTGTTTTCATTTTCATCCGTTTCTATGCAAATTTTGATTTCTTTTTTTGATTTCTTCTGTGATTTGTTGGTTATTCAGCAGCGTGTTGTTCAGCCTCCATATGTTGGAATTTTTAATAGTTTTTCTCCTGTAATTGAGATCTAATCTTACTGCATTGTGGTCAGAAAAGATGCTTGGAATGATTTCTATTTTTTTGAATTTACCAAGGCTAGCTTTATGGCCCAGGATGTGATCTATCCTGGAGAAGGTTCCATGTGCACTTTAGAAAAAGGTGAAATTCATTGTTTTGGGATGAAATGTCCTATAGATATCAATTAGGTCTAACTGGTCTATTGTATCATTTAAAGTTTGTGTTTCCTTGTTAAATTTCTGTTTAGTTGATCTATCCGTAGGTGTGAGTGGGGTATTAAAATCTCCAACTATTGTTGTGTTAGTGTTAATTTCTCCTTTCATACTTGTTAGCATTTGTCTTACATACTGTGGTGCTCCCGCGTTGGGTGCATATATATTTATAATTGTTATATCTTCTTCTTGGATTGATCCTTTGATCATTATGTAGTGACCTTCTTTGTCTCTTTTCACAGCCTTTGTTTTAAAGTCTGTTTTATCTGATATGAGTATCGCTACTCCTGCTTTCTTTTGGTCCCTATTTGCATGGAAAATCTTTTTCCAGCCCTTCACTTTCAGTCTGTATGTATCCCCTGTTTTGAGGTGGGTCTCTTGTAGACAACATATGTAGGGGTCTTGTTTTTGTATCCATTCAGCCAGTCTTTGTCTTTTGGTTGGAGCATTCAACCCATTTACGTTTAAGGTAATTACTGATAAGTATGATCCCATTGCCATTTACTTTATTGTTTGGGGTTCGAATTTATACACCGTTTTTGTGTTTCCTGTTTAGTATTTGTTGGAGAGCTGGTTTGGTGGTGCAGAATTCTCTCAGCTTTTGCTTGTCTGAAAAGCTTTTGATTTCTCATTCATACTTGAATGAGATCCTTGCTGGGTACAATAATCTGGGCTGTAGGTTATTTTCTTTCATCATTTTAAGTATGTCTTGCCATTCCCTCCTTGCTTGAAGAGTTTCTATTGAAAGATCAGCTGTTATCCTTATGGCAATTCCCTTGTGTGTTATTTGTTGTTTTTCCCTTGCTGCTTTTCATATTTGTTCTTTGTGTTTGATTTTTGTTAATGTGATTAATATGTGTCTTGGGGGGTTTCGCCTTGGCTTTATCCTGTTTGGGACTCTCTGGGTTTCTTGGACTTGAGTGAGTATTTCCTTCCCCATTTTAGGGAAGTTTTCAACTATTATCTCCTCAAGTATTTTCTCACGGTCTTTCTTTTTGTCTTCTTCTTCTGGGACCCCTATGATTCGAATGTTGTAGCGTTTAATATTGTCCTGGAGGTCTCTGAGATTGTGCTCATTTCTTTTAATTCGTTTTTCATGTATCCTCTCTGATTCATTTATTTCTACCATTCTATCTTCGAATTCACTAATCCTATCTTCTGCCTCTGTTATTCTACTATTTGTTGCCTCCAGAGTGTTTTTAATTTCATTTATTGCATTATTCATTATATATTGACTCTTTTTTTATTTCTTCTAGGTCCTTGTTAAACCTTTCTTGCATCTTCTCAATCCTTGTCTCCAGGCTATTTATCAGTGATTCCATTTTAATTTCAAGATTTTAGATCCATTTCACTCTCCTTATTCGGAATTCTTTATCAGGTAGATTCCCTATCTCTTCCTCTTTTGTTTGGTTTGGTGGGCATTTATCCTGTTCCTTTATCTGCTGCGTATTCCTCTGTCTCATCTTGTTTAAATTGCTGAGTTTGGGGTGTCCTTTCTGTATTCTGGCAGTTTCTGGAGTTCTTTACTCTGGCATTTCCTCGCTGTGTGTGGGTTTATACAGGTGTCTTGTCAAGGTTTCCTGGTTAGGGAAGCTTGTGTCCGTGTTCTGGTGGGTGGAGCTGTATTTCTTCTCTCTGGAGTGCAATGAAGTGTCCAGTAATGAGTTATGAGATGTCTGTGGTTTTGGGGTGACTTTGGGCAGCCTGTATCTTGAAGCTCAGGGCTGCATTCCTTTGTTGCTGGAGAATTTGCTTGGTATGTCTTGCCCTGGAACTTGTTGGCCCTTGTGTGGTGCTTGATTTCAGTGTCGGTATGGAGGCATTTGATGAGCTCCTGTCAATTAATGTTCCTTGGAGTCAGGAGTTCCCTGGAGTCAGGGTTTGGACTTAAGCCTCCTGCTTCCAGTTATCTGTCTTACTTTTACAGTAGTTTCAAAACTTCTCCTTCTATACAGCACCATTGATAAAACATCTACGTTAAAGAAGAAAAGTTTCTCTACTGTGAGGGTCACTCAGAAAGGTTCACAGCGTTACATGGAGAAGAGAAGAGGGAGGAGGGAGTTAGAGGTGACCCAAATGAGATCAGGTGGAATCAATAGTGGAGAGAGTGGGCTGGCCAGTAGTCACTTCCTTATGTGCACTCCACAACTGGACCGCTCAGAGATGTTCACAGAGTTATACAGAGACGAGAAGAAGGAGGAAGGAGACAGAGGTGGCCAGAAGGATAAAAGGGGGGAATGAAAAGGAGGGAGACAGATCCAGCCAGTAATCAGTTCCCTAAGTGTTCTCCACCGTCTGGAATACACAGAAATTCACAGAGTTGGGTAGAGTAGAGAGGGGTTAGGGAGGAGACACAGGCGACCTGGTGGAGAAAAAGGAGAGTCCAAAGGGAGAGAGAGCAGTCAAACCAGTAATCTCGCTCCCTAGTGAAAAATGGGTACTGAAGATTGGGTTCTTAAAGGTACAAAATTGGTAACAAATACATAAAAGCAAAAATTAAAAATCTAGAGTAGAGTTTGGAATTTCAAAAATACGATGTTAAAGAAAAGAAGAAGGAAAAGAAAGAGAGAAAAAACGAACAAAGAAAAACAAACAAGGTCGCAAAAATTATCAAGAAAATACAGGTACAAAATTGATAACTAATACCAAAAAGCAAAAATTAAAAATCTAGAGTAGAGTTTGGAATTTCAAAAATACAATGTTAAAAAAAAGGAAGAAGAAAACTAAAGAGAAAACAAACAAACAAAAACAAGCAATATCGCAAAAATTATAAAGAAACTACAGGTACAAAATTGATATCAAATACCAAAAAGCATAAATTAGAAATCTAGAGTAGAGTTTGGAATTTCAAAAATACAATGTTAAAGAAAAGAAGAAACAAAACAAAACAAAACAAAAAACAAGGTCAAAAAATTAATATATATATATATATATATATATATATATGTATATATGAAGTTTTCTGAAGAAGAAAAAAATAGGGTCTTTTTTTTGCAAAGTAATAGGTTATAAAAGTGAAAATTAAAGGAACAATAGAGGACTTAAAATTAAAAAAATTAAAAAAAGAAAGAATGATCATAAAAATATATCTAGGACTTTCTCTGGTTTTGTTGTGAGTATCGTGGGTTCAGTTCATTTTTGGCTAGTTCCTTGGTCCGACTTATATTTCTCAAGATCTATAGGCGCCTTCCTATGTAGTCCTAGTAACCACAGGGTTTTAATCTATTGCCTGTAGTTTCCAAGGCGATTCCCTCTTTTATAGCTTCTTTTGTTTGCTGGTCTCTTCAGTGTCTGGTTTACGCCCTGACACAAAGGGGACGGTGGAGGACACTTTTTTTTTTTAGGCTCACTTGTTCAGTTGCACTGTGGGGAGGGAGGGAGGGATGCTGCAAACAAATAACACTGGCATGCGCTCGCAGTGCCTCAGCCACACTGGGTCTGCCCCTGCTCACGGCGCGTGTAGCCTCCCTGCCCACACTGCTCGGGCTCTAGGTTGTTCCACCGGGAACAATCCGAGGCTGGCCCTGGGCTGCATGTACCTCCCAGGTCCAAGCCACTCAGGTTCAGGCACTCAGGTAGTCCTCAGAGGCACAGACTCGGTTGGGCCTGCGTTTTGTGCTCTTCCCAGGTCCGAGCAGCTCAGGTGATGAGGTGTTTGGCGAGCGCCAATGTTGTGACTTATCGCCTCCCTGCCACTCGGTTATCTGGGTGTAAAACCAGCGCACCTTCTCAGGCAGATGTTGACCGTCCAGATCCCCAAGAAGTTTTAGTTAGCAAAGAAGCCTGCTTACAGTTTTATAGATAATGTCTCTCTGGGGCTGCGATTGCCCCCTTCCGGCTCTGGCTGCCTGTCACCGGAGGGGGAAGGTCTGCAGCCGGCTATCTCTGTTCAGTCCTTTGTTCCGTGCGCGGGCCTGGCGGTGTCTTAGGTTAGGGCTGGCTTTTTGCGTGGTAGATATCCCAGAGTCTGGTTTGCTAGCCCAAGTTATTTCGTTCAGATAGCGCTCAGGGTATTCAGGCCAGATTCTTACTCTAAGCGATGCAGCCCGCGCCGCGCCTCCCTGCCCAGCCCCTGCTTGCTAATGGTGTGAGCAGGCGTCTGCACTGCTTCGCGGCTGGGGGAGTTACCGTAGGGCTTGCAATCTGTGAGTTTTAATTGTTTATTTATTTTTATCCCCCTTATGTTGCCCTTTGTGCTTCCAAAGCTTGGCAAAGATTTGGCAGTGAAAAGCTTTCCTGGTGTTCGGAAACTTTTCTCTTTTTATGACTATCTTCCCGGGACGGAAATCCCTCCCTCCCTCTTTTGTCTCTTTTTTTGTCTTTTATACTTTTTCCTACCTACTTTCCAAGAGTTGGGTTGCTTTTCTGGGTGCCTGATGTCCTCTGGCAGCATTCATAAGTTGTATTGTGGAATTTACTCGACGTTTAAATGCTCTTTTGATGAAATTGTTTGGGGGGAAAGAGTTCTCCCCGTCCTACTCCTCAGCAATCTTGGCTCCTCTCTTGTGGAGTTTGGAGAGAGCACGCGGGATTGCTCTCCAGGCCATGCAGGAAAAGAAGGCTCTCATCTCGCGATGTCGGGGGAGTCTCGTGGTTTTTCTGGAGCTGCGGTGCCAGTGTGGGGTTTCTCACAAGGTACGACCGGGAGCTCAGGGAGCCTCTCGTGTGGTGTCAGGGAAGTCAAGTCTCCATACGAGTGGCGAGGGGGCACACGTCATTGCTCTCGAGTCATGGTAGTGGAATCAGGGCTCAACGCAATGAAAAAGGACGCTCGAGGTCTTTCTCGGGTTGCAGCAGGAAACCCTGGGTTCCCTCGACTTGTGCCTGTGACCTCAGGTAGCTTCTCATGGTGCCTCTGAGAAGTCAGGGATACTATGGAGCTGGGAGAGGCCTCTCAGGACTCCACTGGGTTTGCTGCAATGGAAGAGGGCCTAATCTCGAGATCAGGAAGGAACCTCAGGGTTCCTCTCCATTTCTGACTCAGATCGCAGGGTCCCTGCAGAGTTGGGACAGGAGAGTCAGGCCTCGTCTTGTGTGGAGGAATGGAACTCCGCTTGCCTCTCGAGTTGTTCAAGGAGTGACAGGCTACTTGTCGAGCTGTGTGTGGAACCTGCGGTTTTTTCCAGACAATGCACGGGGGTGTCAGTGCCCCTTCGTGATGTGCTTTCATCCACAGGGTTGCCTTCGAAGTGGTGTGCGGGCATCGGGTTCTTATCAAGAGCGGACCGGGAAATCGGGGTCTTTTGGAATGTGGCACCACACACGAGGCTACGTCTCGAATTTCCTCGTGAGACGGGCCTCATGCTGAGGTGCCCCTGGAAGGTCGGGAATGCCTTCCAGACAAAGCAGGTTAATCGACCCTACTGTCGCGATCAGGAGGGGAGAAGGGGCTCAGATGAAGTGGTGCCGGGAACCTCGGTGTTCCTCTCGAGTGAGACCGGTATGTCAGGGAACTTTTGGGGTCGCATGAAGCTTGCCAAATGCTGTTTCAAACTTCAAGACGAAACGTGGGACTTCTCTTGAGACGCTGTGGCGGGCAAGGGCCTCATCTTGTGATGAAGGGGAAACCACGTGGTTTTTCTCGAGTTGCGATGGGATTGTTGACTTACGACGGGGAATTCAGGCTTCCTCTTGTGTTGGCCCAGGGAAGTCCATTCTTCCATTCGAGTTGCCAGGGAGAGCTGGGTGGGAATTGCTCTCGAGTCACGGCAGGTCAAAATAGACCTCATCTAGGCTTGTGTCCAGGACCTAATGTTCCTCTCCAGGGGCGATAGGGATCACGGGGACGCATTCCAGACTCACCCAGTGAGTCAGGCCTCGGCTCGAGGGGAAGCAAAGGATTCTGATATCCTCCTGGGTCGCGATAGGTATCTCTTGGAGCCCACTGAGTGGCCTCCAGGGAGTCAAGCCTCCTGTGGAGTTTGGAGAGAGGACTCCGGATTGCTCTCCAGGGTATGCAATAAAAGAAAGCCCACATCTCGCGATGACGTGGATGTCTCGTGGGTTTAATCCAGCTGGGGCGCCACGTTGTGTTTCTCACGAGGTACGATGGAGAGCTCAGGGGGCCTCTCGTGCAGCGCCAGGGAAGTCAGGTCTCCATGCCCGTGGTGAGGGGGAGCGGGTAATTGCTCTCGAGTCATGTTAGGGGAATCCGGCCTCAAGACGCGTTGAAGAAGATCTTTCGAGGTCTTTCTGGGGTTGTGGCAGGAAACGCTGGGTTCCCTCGACTTCTGCCGGTGACCTCAGAGAGCTACTCAGGTTGCCTCTGAGAAGTCAGGGATACTGTGGAGTTGGGAGGGGCCTCTCGGGACTCCACTGGGTTTGGTGCAATGGAAGAGGGCCTCATTTAGAGTTGATGCGGGAACCTTACTGTTTCTCTCCATTTCAGACACCGATTGCAGGGTCCCTGCCGAGTTGGGACAGGAGACTCAGGGCTCGTGCTGTGTGGAGGAATGGAACTCTGCTTGCCTCCCAAGTTGTTCACGAGGTGACAGGCCACTTGTCAAGCTGTATGTGGAACCTGTGGGTTTTTCCGGATGATGCATGGGGTTGTCAAAGCCCCTTTGTGTTGTGACTTCATCCACAGGGTTGCCTTCGAAGAGGTGTCCGGGCATGGGTTCTTATGAAGAGAGGACCAGAGAATCCGGGTCTTTCGGCATGTGGCACCACACACGAGGCTACCTCTCGAATTTCCTCTTGAGACTGGGCTCATCCTGAGGTGCGCTGGGAAGGTCGAGAAAGCCTTCCAGACAAAGCAGGTTAATCGACCCTCCTGTCGCGATCAGGAGGGGAGAAGGGGCTCAGATGAAGTGATGCTGGGAACCTCGGGGTTCCCCTCGAGTGAGACCGGTATGTCAGGGAACTTTTGGAGTCTGATGAAGGGTGCCAAGTAATGTTTCAAACTTCAACATGAACGTAGGACTTTTCTTGAGACGTTCTAACGTGAAAGGGCTTCATCTTGAGATGAGGGGGGAACTACGTGGTTTCTTTCGAGTTGCAGCAGGATTCTCGCGTTACAACGGGGAATTCGGGCTTCCTCTTGTGTTGGTCCAGGGAAGTCCAATCTTCCATTCGAGTTTCGAGGGAGAGCTGGGATTTCTCTCGAGTCACTGCAGGGCAAAATATACTTCATCTAGGCTTGTGCCCAGGACTTAATTTTCCTCTCCAGGGGTGACAGGGATCTCGGAGTTGCATTCCAGACTCACACAGGGAGTCAGGCCTCTTCTCGAAGGAAAGCAAAGGACTCCACTCTCCTCTTGAGTCGCGTCGGGTATGTCTTGACTTACGACGGGGAATTCAGGCTTCCTCTTGTGTTGGCCCAGGGAAGTCCATTCTTCCATTCGAGTTGCCAGGGAGAGCTGGGTGGGAATTGCTCTCGAATCACGGCAGGTCAAAATAGACCTCATGTAGGCTTGTGTCCAGGACCTAATGTTCCTCTCCAGGGGCGATAGGGATCACGGGGACGCATTCCAGACTCACCCAGTGAGTCAGGCCTCGGCTCGAGGGGAAGCAAAGGATTCTGATATCCTCCTGGGTCGCGATAGGTATCTCTTGGAGCCCACTGAGTGGCCTCCAGGGAGTCAAGCCTCCTGTGGAGTTGGAGAGAGGACTCGGGATTGCTCTCCAGGCCATACAGGAAGAGAAGGCCCTCAGCTCGCAATGACGGGGGCGTCTTGTGGGTTTTCTCGAGTTGGGGCGCAAGTATGAGTTTTCTCACGAGGTACGATGGGGAGCTCAGGGAGCCTCTCGTGTGGCACCAGGAAAGTCAGGTCTCTATGCGTGTGATGAGGGGGAGCCCATAAATGCTCTCGAGTCATGGTAGGGAAATCGGGACTCAAGACGTGTTGAAGAAGGAGTCTCGAGGTCTTTCTCAGGTTGCGGCAGGAAACCCTGGGTTCCCTCGACTTGAACTGGTGACCTCAGGGAGCTTCTCAGGGTGCCTCTGAGAAGTCAGGCATACTGTGGACTTGGGAGGGGCTCTCGGAACTCCACTGGGTTTGGTGCAATGGCAAAGGTTCTCATCTCGAGTTGAGGCAGGAACCTAAGGGTTCCTCTCCATTTCAAACTCCGACCACAGGGTCCCTGAAGAGTTGGGACAGGAGAGTCAGGCCTCGTCTTGTGTGGAGGAATTGAACTCCGCTTGCCTCTCGAGTTGTTCACAGGATAACAGACCATTTGTCGAGCTGTGAGTGGAACCTTCGGTTTTTTCCGTAAGATGCATGAGGGGGTCAGTGCCCCTTCGTGTTGTGCCTTCATCCACAGGGTTGCCTTCAAAGAGGTGTCCGGACATCGGGTTCTTATCAATAGCGGAGCAGGAAATCGGGGTCTTTCAGAACGTGGCACCATCCATGAGGCTACGTCTCGAATTTCTTCGTTAGACTGGTGTCATCCTGAGGTGCGCCATGAAGATCGGGAACCCCTTCCAGACAAAGCAGGGGAATCGACCATCTTGTCGCGATCAGGAGGAGTGAAAGGGCTCAGTTGAAGTCGTGCCGGGAACCTCGGTGTTCCCCTCGAGTGGGACCGGTGTGTCGGGAAACTTTTGGGGTCGCTTCAAGGGTGCCAAGTACCGTTTTGCACTTCAAGACGGACTTGGGGCTTCTCTTGACACGCTGTAGAGGGCAAGGGCCTCATCTTGGGATGACGGGGGAATCACGTGGTTTTTCTCAAGGTGCGGAGGGATTATCGAGTTACGACGGGGAATTCAGGCTTCCTCTTGTGTTGGCCCAGGGAAGTCCAATCTTCCATTCGAGTTTCGAGGGAGAGCTGGGGTTTGCTCTTGAGTCACTGCAGGGCAACAGAGACCTCATCTAGGCTTGTGTCCAGGACCTAATATTCCTCTCCAGGGCCGACAGCGATCTCGGGGTTGCATTCCAGACGCATCCTGGGAGTCAGAGCTCGACTCGAGGGGAAGCAAAGGACCCCGCTCTCCTCTTGAGTCGCCACAGGTGTCTCTTGGAGCCCACTGAGTGGCCTAAAGGGAGTCAAGCCCCCTGTGGAGTTTTGAGAGAGGACTCAGGATTGCTCTCCAGGCCATGCAGGAAAAGAAGGCCTTCATCTCGCGATGACGGAGGCGTCTCGTGGGTTTTCTCGAGCTGGGGAGCCAGTGTGGGATTTCTCACGAGGTATGACGGGGAGCTCAGGGAGCCTCTCGTGTGGCGCCAGGGAAGTCAAGTCTCCATGCGAGTGGCGAGGGGAAACGCGTCATTGCTCTCGAGTCATGGTAGGGGAATCGGGATTCAAGACGCGTTGAAGGAGGATTTTCAAGGTCTTTCTCGGGTTGCGTCAGGAAACCCTGTGTTCCCTCGACTTGTGCCAGTGACCTCAGGGAGCTTCTAAGGGTGCCTCTGAGAAGTCGCGATACTGTGGATTTGGGAGGGGCCTCTCGGGCCTCCACTGTTTTTGGTGTAATGGAAGAGGGCCTCATCTCGAGTGGAGTCAGGAACCTCAGGGTTCCTCTCCATTTCGGACTCCGATCGCAGGGTCCCTTCAGAGTTGGGACCGGAGAGTCAGGCCTCGTCTTGAGTGGAGGAATGGAACTCTACTTGCCTCTCGAGTTGTTCATGGGATGACAGGCCTCTTGTCGAGCTGTGTGTGGAACCTGCGGCTTTTACCGAATGATGCACGGGAGTGTCAGTGACACTTCGTTTTGTGCGTTCGTCCACAGGGTTGCCTTCGTAGAGGTGTCCGGGCATCGGGTTCTTCTCAAGAGTGGGCCGGGAAATCGGGGTATTTCGGCATGTGACACCACCCACGACGCTACGTCTCGAATTTCCTCGTGAGACCGGCCTCATCCTGAGGTGCGCCGGGAATGTGGGGAACCCCTTCCAAACAAAGCAGGGGAATAGACCCTCCTGTCTCGAACAGGAGGGGAGAAGGTGCTCAGATGAAGTGGTGCGGGAACCTCGGTGTTCCTGTCGAGTGAGACCGGCGTGTCCGGGAACATTTGGTGTCGCATCAAGGGTGCAAAGTACCGTTTCGCACTTCAAGACGGAACGTGGTTCTTTTCTTGAGAGGCCATAGCAGGCAAGGGCCTCATCTTGGGATGACGTTGGAAACACGTGGTTTTTCTCGAGTTGCAGCGGGATTCTCGAGTTACGAAGGGGATTTCTGTCTTCCTCTTGTGTTGGCCCAGGGAAGCCCAATCTTCCATTCGAGTTGCGAGGGAGAGCTGGGGGTTGCGCTCGAGTCACTGCAGGGCAAAAGAGACCTCATCCAGGCTTGTGTCTAGGACCTAATGTTCCTCTCAAGGGATGACTGGGATCTTGGGGTTGCATTCCAGACTCACCAGGGAGTCAGGCGTCATCTCGAGGGGAAACAAAGGACTTCTCTCTCTTCTCGAGTCGCGACGGGTATTTCTTGGAGCCCACTGAGTGGACTAAAGGGAGTCAAGCCTCCTCTGGAGTTTGGAGAGAGGACTTGGGATTGCACTCCAGGACATGCAGGAAAAGAAGGCCCTCATCTCACGATGACGGGGGGTCTCGGTGGTTTTACCGAGCTGCAGCGCCTGTGTTGGTTTCTCAGGAGGTACGACGGGAAGCTCAGGGAGCCTCTCATGTAGCCCCAGGGAAGTTACGTCTCGATGCGTGTGGCAAGGGGGAGCGCGTCATTGCTCTCGAATCATGGTAGGGGAATCAGGCCTCTAGACGCGTTGAAGAAGGACTCTCAAGATCTCTCTCGGGTCTTGGCAAGAATACCTGGGTTCCCTCCACTTGTGCCGGTGACCTCAGGGAGATTCTCCAGGTGCCTCTGAGAAGTCAGGGATACTGTGGAGTTGGGAAAGACCTCTCGGGACTCCACTGAGTTTGGTGAAATGGAAGGGGGCCTCATCTCGAGGGGAGACAGGAACCTCAGGGTTCCTCTCCATTTCTGATTCTGATCGCAGCCCCCTGCATAGTTGGGAGATGTGAGTCAGGCCTCGTCTTGTGTTCAGGAATGTACCTCCGCTTGCCTCTCGAGTTGTTCACTGGGTGACAGGCACTTGTTGAGCTGTATGAGTAACCTGCGGTCTTTTCCGGACGATGCACGGGGGTGTCAGTGCCCCTTCGTGTTGTGCCTTCATCCACAGGGTTGCCTTCGAAGAGGTGTCCGGGCATCGGGTTCTCCTCAAGTGCGGACTGGGAAATCGGGGTCTTTCAGCATGTTGCACCACCCACGAGGCTACATCTCGAATTTCCTCGTGAGATCGGCCTCATCCTGAGGTGCGCAGGAAAGTCTGGGAACCCTTTCCAGACAAAGCAGGGGAATCGACCCTCCTTTCGGGATCAGGAGGAGAGAAAGGGCTCAGATGAAGTAGTGCCGGGAACCTCGGTACTCCCCTTGAGTGAAACTGGTAAGTCGGGTAACTTTTCGGGTTGCATCAAGGGTGCCAAGTACCGTTTCGCACTTCAAGACGGAACCTGGGACTTCTCTTGAGACGCTGTAGTGGTCAAGGGCCTCATCTAGCGCTGACGGGGGACCTGCCGGGGTCCAGCCCCAGCTGATCCAGGGTATTCGAAGGAGAGACGGCTAGGCGACCTATTCAAATGTTAATTAGAGATAATAAAGAGGAATAGAATGAGGATAGCTCAGTAGGAAAATTCAGTGGAGTAAAGAAGCTGAGTGGCTTGGTTTACGCAGAAAATCAATATAACCCGTGACACCAGGTTAGCTCTGACCACGGAGGCCGCAGGCGCCCTCTCGAATAGCGGAAGGTGCCCCACCTTAGACACCTTCTCGAGTGGGTCTTAGAAGCCCAGGCAAATAAATGGTCGCAGAGGACATCCACGCTCCAGATGGACACTCAGCTGGAAGTTAAAGGGAAGAATGACATGGGGAGACCAAGCGTTGGTGAGCAAGGCCCATAGCTTTATTTTCAACAGGGGCTTTTATACCCTAAGTTACACATAGAGGACAATAGGGGATGCAAAATCAGCAGTCTTTGATGCTTATCAAAAACCAGGGTTTCTTTCCTGCAGATTTATCGTATACAAATGGTTTAGGTGATTTACATCATCTTCTGGCCAGAGGCCTATTAACATTTTATGACTCTTGACAAGGACTTATCAACAAAGACTTATTTTCTCTAAGAGTAATTATTTTAAGGTTTGGCGCCATCTTCTGAAGATAAGATTACGTTCCTATAGGGTGGATGTGTAATGGGTTTACAAAGGAAAGAATTTACTACCTTAAGGGTCTAAAGTTACTAACACCAGGCCACTACTTATTTTTTCTACATACCAACTATATTAATTAATGCACATTCAAGGATACAATTCAGGGGATGTGAAAACTTGGCAACAAACATTGGCTCATCAATGAAATCTTTTACTAGTTTTATTCTGACAGTTTCTAGTTCTCTGAGAGGCTCTAAGCTATTTGAATATCTTAAGCTTCCCGTGCCTCTGGAGGCTGGGAGACTGTAAACAATCGTATGCATAGCTGTAGGTGTCCGGGTAAACTTGTCAGGCGAGTTAGAGAGCCATCTGAGGGGTTTGGATTTAAACACTCCTAATTGCCCAGGAACTTTATTAATTGGAGCTGTAAGTTAACTCTTTGACAGAGAGAGTGAGATGGTGGTGGGGGACAGCCCCCAGTAAAGTCAGAGGTGAAAGCACAAAGCAATAAAGTAGGCAGACTCTGGTTTTTAGGGGGTAGATGCTCGAGAATATCTGGGGGCACTCCCGAGGCTCGATCCCGCCTTTGCGTATGCCGAGCCCCCTTCCTCATGACCTTTGTCACGAGTGGAATGTCTCTCGCCGGCTCCCGGCATCTCCCCCTTTTTTATTTCTTAAAACAGCCAGATGTAGCTCAGTCGCGAGCCTTTGAATGCTCTGCCGAAGAATCCTGACAATACAAGGAAGAATGATTATGATAAGCAGAATTAAAACAGCCACCGTAACATAGCTAAGGAAGGTAGACAGCATATTTTTTCCTGAAATGTAGTTAGAGAAAGTATGGAAGAAATCATTTGCTGTTCCAGCGGCAGTAAAATCTAATCGGGAGTGTTCCATGGTTGCTATTTGATTGTGAAGTTTCCCTAAGTCTAGACCAATGTCAGAGCTGTTCCAGATACCTGAAATATGGTTTTTAATCTTTTCCCATTCAAAATCTGTCTCATTTACTTTCAGGGGTGTTACACATATCCACCGATAGTCAGCATGACAGGACAATGCCATTTTCACCTTTAAAGCCTGCAATTCAGTCCCAATATGTATTACTGCTTCCTCTAGGGCGTCTACCCTCATTTCTAATTTCCTGTCTATAGCTTCCTGTGTTGCCAATGCTAAAGAAACATTTTTGGACATAGAATCAACATATTGAGCAGTATGTACTTGTTGAGTCAATGATATTGCTGTCACAGTAACAGAAGTGATTGCACTTATCAAAGCTGCTATTCCCAAGATAAGTAAGCCCACAAACCGTCGGGTTCGCATTAAATCCTGCAGTTGTTGTAATACAGCCAAACCGTAATTATCATACCAATAAGAATGCACAGACACAGGTATCATGAGATAGGGCGGGCGTTTCAACACAACAAAAGAACAAACATTATATTGGGGGGTCAAACAAGATGAAAGCATACATTGTTCACAAGTTACTATATTAGGTCCACCTGAATAATTCATGTGTACATTTAATCTTTTGGAGTCATTAGTAAAGAGAAAAACATAAGGTGAGGGTACACAAGCTAAAACAGAATAAGTAGAATTGCTATTTGGACGGAATAAGGAAATGGGAGCAGTGGCAGCAAGGGCCCTCCAGATTTCTGGCTGCCAAGAAGTTCTGTTCTTAGTAGTATAAGACAATATGGGTGACACAAATCGATTATTATGCCATCTAGTAATGCTTAATGGCCAGGAAAAATCTTTCTTCCAATTATAAAATCTGCTGGGAAAGTCATCAAGGGGCAATGGGCTCCTACCTAGGTCTGAGTTACTCCAGTCTTGAATCATGTAATTCCCTCTTCCCGGTATTCTATAATCAGCTCTTAAATGATAAGTACAAGATTTCCAAATTGGATACCCTGTACGATCATCTATGGTGTTCCATACAGCATCTGAAGGCTCAGTATTATAACAACTTGGATATCCAGGAGGGGGTCTACGGAATATAAATTCGTGGGGATCAAGGGCCCCGGGCATATGAGCCTGTAAGACCCAAAGCGCTAGACGCCCTCTATGTTCAATACCTGAGGCTGGAGAATGAGTCAGAACTGCCTTTTTAGAGGCTCCGACACATCCTTCTTTAGGGGGAATAATAAAGCTTTCTATATCACTGGGAAAGTTAAAGCAAACAGGAAGGTCGTCTGCTAATCCCCTGAAGGTAAAATTGAAATTAATAGGATATTCGTCTGTGGTATAAGAAGTATATGACCCTCCCAGTAACTGAGGCTGGTTTGTGTGGACCCGTAGGGGGTCATTGTTCCAGGTAACAACTTGAAAGGTTGGAGGATCTGGGAAGTAGGCCCAATACTTTTCAGGAGCAGGGGAGGAGGCGCTTACCTGGCAAGATAATAAGGCAAGCATAGCAATAAACATCTTCTCAGGGGAGGTTGGAGAGCCCTGCAAAGAGGTTATTCCCCGTGCCTGATGGCAGAGTGTTTTTATTTGTCCCCAAGTAGGTATGGAGGCATTCCGGGTCGCCTGAGTCAGGCGGCCTGACCCCCTCTTGTGAGACAAAGGATCGGGGGGAGCGATATCCTGTATGTGAAGTTGAGACATCTGTTTGGTGGGCGGATCCATTCCCTGCTCATCCGGGATCCCTGATGTCAGATGCTCCGATGTCAGTGGTGTTTCCCGTGCTGGCGTGGGGAGCGAAGGCAGAGGAGGCCCTTTCCTCTTTCGGGGTCGCGGCGGCCGTGAAACCCGGTATCCGAGAGGCTGAGACATGGCGAATTAATCTATCTGGAACCCAAATTGGAGAATCTGCGTCCTGTGGAAAAATACAAGCATATCCTCGACCGCTGGTTAACAATGGGTCGGGACGTTTCCATTGTCCGGAAAGGAGGTCCTTCCATTTAACTAATGGTTTTGCATTCAGTTGCTCTGGGCACCAATGGCGAAGCATTGCAGTCATTCCAGCTGAATCAGTATTTAAAATATTTATTACAAAAAGAGCATGTTGCAAGAGGTGATGGGGAGAACTATATTTAAACTCCCCTTCTTTTAGTTTTTGAATTTGGGTTTTTAACGTTTGATGTGCTCTTTCCACAATGGCTTGTCCTTGTGGATTATAAGGGATGCCTGTGTTATGTTTAATTTGAAACTTTAGACAAAATTCTTGAAAAGACTTAGATGTGTAAGCAGGAGCATTATCAGTTTTCAAGGCTTTTGGCAGACCCATATATGAGAAACAAGTAAAAAGATGTTGTATTACATCTTTAACTGCTTCCCCTGTGCGAGCAGTTGCAATAATAACATGAGAAAAGGTATCTACTGTTACATGAACAAAAGACAATTTTGCAAATGAAGAGATGTGAGTTACATCCATCTGCCAGAGTGCATTAGGTTTAAGACCGCGAGGGTTAACTCCCATAGGTAAACTATTTACAGTAGTGGGACAATGAGAACAGGAACGAACAATCTCCCGAGCAGATTCTCGAGGAATCTGAAATTGATATCTTAGTGCAGTAGCATTTTGATGGTGGAGTGAATGAGAAGCTCGGGCTTCTTCAAAAGCAGAAGCCACTGTGACCTTAGTTAGTGAATCTGCCAGGTCATTTAAGGCATTTAAAGGTCCAGGCAATCCAGAATGAGCCTGAATGTGGCCAATAAAATATGCTCGGCTTCGTTTCCAAATTTGCTGCTGCAGTTTAGTTAACAAGTGAAATATTGCAGTTTTGTTCTCAGGCAGGACCGCAGTCTCAATGTGTGGAAACAGCCTGACCACATACTGAGAATCAGAGTAAAGGTTAAATTTCTCCTCTGCAAACATAACAAAAGCCTCTATAACAGCTCTGAGTTCAGCTCTCTGGGCCGAAGTTTCCTGCGTATGTAAAACTTTACGCTGATCTTTTGTAACTATAGAAGCTCTGCCATTAGCAGACCCGTCAGTAAAAACCATTTGAGCATCAGAGATGGGAGAGTATTTACATCTAACAGGGAAAATAACCGGGTGTTTAGACATAAAATTTAGCAAAACATGTGAAGGTAAATGATGAAGAATTTGACCAAAATAATTTCCTATAGCAATCTGCCAATCCTCATCAAACATTAGAAGAGCATCAAGTTGTTCTTTATTATATGGAATTACAATTTCTGCTGGTTCTTTACCAAACAATTCAATGCTACGTTTTCTCCCTTTCAATATCAACGTAGCTATCAGTCCTTGATAAGAGGCCACTACTTTTTTAGCCTGGGCGGGGAGATGGACCCATTCTAGGGGGCCGTTTTGCCATAAAACTCCCGTAGGTGCTGTTGGAGTAGCTAGGCAGAGGAATTGCCAATTTGTTTGTAAATTAACTCTTTTAACATAGCTATCAGATAAAGCTGCTTCCACCTTTTCTAAGGCCTCCTGAGCCTCAACAGTTAATTGTCTCTTAGAAGTTGGATCAGGATCCCCACGTAAAATGTTAAAAAGAGGCTTTAATTCAGCAGTGGTTAATTTTAAATAAGGTCTGATCCAATTAATGTCGCCTAAAAGTTTTTGATAATCATTTAAAGTAACAAGGTGATCTTTTCTCAATTTTAATGGGGCATGAGTCACAGTTTCTGAATTGATAACCCGTCCTAAGTAAGTTATGGGCGGATTGACTTGAATTTTTTCTGGGGCAATTTTTAAGCCTCTGTCTGTTAATGCCTGGGTCAAATCTTGAAGGACAGTTTGCAAATGAGCTCTATCAGGGTGAGCTATTAAAATATCATCCATATAGTGAATCATATACAGTTGTTCATATTTAGCCCTAATATTTTCTATAGCTGCATTAACAAATTTTTGACATAAAGTAGGGCTATTTTTCATTCCCTTGGGCAACACTTTCCATTGAAACCTTAAATGAGGCTGTTTAAAATTTTTTGCTGGTAAACTAAAGGCAAATCGCTTTTTATCCTCAACATTTAAGGGGATGGTAAAAAAACAGTCTTGTAAATCAATTACAATAATATTATATCCTTCTGGGATGGCTACTGGGGAAGGAAGCCCAGGTTGTAAGGCTCCCATGTCTTCCATAGTGGCATTAATAGCTCTTAAATCTTGTAAAAGTCGCCACTTGCCAGATTTTTTCTTAATAACAAAAATAGGAGTATTCCAGGGGCTATTGGAGGGCTCGATATGTCCCAATTCTAGTTGTTCAAAAATTAACGCTTTGGCTGCCAGAAGTTTTTCTTTAGTCAGAGGCCATTGTTCTACCCACACCGGGTCTTGAGATTTCCATGTAATGGGGTCGGCAGCAAAAACAATGGCCTCCATCAAAAATTTGGATACCCTAATCCAGTACGGAACTTTCGAGGAGCTGGGCAAATTGGCTCAATTATTCCTGTCTGTTGTTTACCTAATCCTTTTGAAGGGTCATAGCCCATTTGTAGCATTTGAAAAGTTACTTTATCATCAGGGCTAAAAAGTAACATGCCCATTTGAGACAGCACATCTCTCCCCCACAGTGAGAAGGGCAGGGAAGGAATCACATACGGTTGGAATGTTCCACGGGTATCATCAAATTGCCAGTCTAAAATTTTTGCACTTTGAGCTACTGTAGGAGCTCTCCCGATGCCCACTATGTTATTTGCAGTAGTATGTGTGGGCCAGGAATTGGGCCAATCTTTCCCAGAAATACAGGAAACATCTGCTCCTGTGTCTAATAGCCCTTCAATAGACTTGCCACTGACAAGAATAGATTTCATAGGACGCTTTTTAGTAATTTCTGTTACCCAAAAAACCATGTCACTAGATCCAAATCCTTTGTCCTGTCTTTTATTTTGGGTGGCTGTTTGCCCAATTGCATTATAATATGGCAAAAGTAAAAGTTGGGCTATTCTCTGTCCCTGATGTATTTGAAAAGTTTTAGTCAGGGGTGAAATCATTCTCTGAATTTCTCCTGTGTAATCTAACCCACATGTTTTTTCTCGAGTTGCGGCAGGATTCTTGAGTTATGATGGGGAATACAGGTTTCCTCTTGTGTTGGCCCAGGGAAGTCCAATCTTCCATTCGAGTTGCAAGTGAGAGCTGGAGATTGCTCTCGAGTCACTGCAGGGCAAAATAGAGCTCATCTAGGTTTGTGTCCAGAACCGAGTTTTTCTCTCCAGGGGCGACAGGGATCTCGGGGTTGCATTCCAGACTCACCCGGGGAGTCAGGCCTCGTCTTGAAGGGAATGAATAGACTCCGCTCTCCTCTCGAGTCGCGACGGGTATCCCTTGGAGCCCAAGAGTGGCCTAAATGGAGTTAAGCCTCCTGTGGAGTTTGGACAGAGGACTCGGGATTGCTCTCTAGGCCATGCAGGAAAAGAAGGCCCTCATCTCGCGATGACGGGGGCGTCTCGTGGGTTTTCTCAAGGTGCAGTGCCTGGTTGGGGTTTCTCACAAGATAGGACGGGGAGCTCAGGGAGACTCCTTTGGTGCCACGGAAGTCAGGTCTCCATGGACGTGGCGAGGGGGAGCGCCTCATTGCTCTCGAGTCATGGTAGGGGAATCGAGCCTCAAGACGCTTCGAAGAAGAACTCTCGAGGTCTTTCTCGGGGTGTGGCAGGAAACCCTGGGTTCCCTCGACTTGAGCCCATAACCTCAGGGAGCTTAGCGGGGTTCCTCTGAGAAGTCAGGGATACTGTGGAGTTGAGAGGGGCTTCTTGGAACTTCACAGGGACTGGTGCAATTGAAGAGGACCTAATCTCGGATTGAGGCAGTAACGTCAGGGTTCCTCTCCATTTCTGACTCGGATAGCAGGGTCCCTGCAGAGTTGTGACAGGAGAGTCAGACCTCGTCTTGTGTGGAGTAATGGAACTCCGCTTGCCTCTCGAGTTGTTCACGGGATGACAGGCCACCTGTCGAGTTGTATGTGGAACCTGCGGTTTTGGGGGACGATGCACAGGGGTGTCAGTGCCCCTTCGTGTTGTGCCTTCATCCACAGGGTTACCTTCGAAGAGGTGACCGGGCATCGGGATCTTATCAATAGCGGACCAGGAAATCGGGGTCTTTCAGCATGTGGCACAACACACGAGGCTACGTCTCGAATTCCCTCGTGAGACTGGCCTCATCCTGAGGTTCGCCGGGAAGTCTGGGAACCCCTTCCAGACAAAGCAGGGGAATCGACCCTCCTGTCGCCATCAGGAGGGGAGAAGAGGCTCAGCTGAAGCAGTGCTGGGAACCTCCATGTTCTTCTCGAGTGAGACCGGGGTGTCAGGGAAATTTGGGGGTCGCATCAAGGGTGCCAAGTACCGTTTCAAACTTCAAGACGGAACATGGGACTTCCCTGGAGACGCTATAGCTGACAGGGGCCTCATATTTCGATGACGGAGGAGCCACGTTGTTTTTCTCCAGTTGCCGCGGGATTCTCGAATTACAACGGGGAATACAGGCTTCCTCTTGAGTTGGCCCAGGGAAGCCCAATCATCCATTCGAGTTGCGAGGGAGAGCTGGGGATTGCACTTGAGTCAATGCAGGACAAAAAAGGCCTCATTTAGGCTTGTGTCCAGGACCGAGTTTTCCTCTACAGGGGCGACACGGATCTCGGGATCCCATTCCAGACTCACCCAAGTAGTCAGGCCTCGGCTCGAGGGGAAGCAACAGACTCCGCTCTCCTCTAGAGTAGCGACGTGTATCTCTTGGAGGCTACTGAGTGGCCTAAAGGGAGACAGGCCTCCAGTGGAGTTTGGAGAGTGGACTCGGGATTGCTCTCTAGGTCATGTAGGAAAAGAAGCCCCTCATCTTACGATGACGGGGGCGTCTCGTGAGTTTTCTCGAGCGGCGGTGCCAGTGTGGGGTTTTCATGAGGTAGGATGGGGATCCAAGGGAGCCTCTCGTGTGGCGCCAGGGAAGTTAGGTTTCAATGGGCGTGGCGAGGGAAATGCGTCATTGCTCTCCAGTCATGGTAGGGTATCGGGCCTCAAGACGCGGTAAAGAAGGACTCTCGAGGTCTTTCTCAGAATGCAGCAGGAAACCCTGGGTTCACTCGACTTGTGCCAGTGACCGCAGAGAGCTTCTGAGGGTGCCTCTGAGAAGTCAGGGATACTGTGGAGTTGGGAGGGGCCTCTCGGGACTCCACTGGGTATGGCGCAATGGAAGAGGGCCTCATTTCGAGTTGATGCAGGAACGTCAGGTTTCATCTACATTTCTGACTCCGATCGCACGGTCCCTGCAGAGTTGGGAAAGGAGAGTCAGGCCTTCTCTTGTGTGGAGGAACGGAACTCCGCATGCCTCTCTAGTTCTTCAAGGGATGACAGGACACTTGTCGATCTGTGTTTGGAATCTGCGTGTTTTTCCGTACTATGCATGGGGATGTCAGTACCCCTTCGTGTTGTGCATTCATCCACAGGTTTGCTTTCGAAGAGGTGCCCGGGCATCGGGTTCTTATTAAGAGCGGACCGGGAAATCGGGGTCTTTCCGCATGTGCCACCACCCACCAGGCTACGTCTCGAATTTCCTAGTGAGACCGGCCTCATCCTGAGGTGCGCCTGGAAGGTTGGAACCCCTTGCAGACAAAGCAGGGGAATCGACCCTCCTGTCTCAATCACGAGGGGAGAAGGGGCACAGATGAGGTGATGCCGGGAACCTTGGTGTTCCCCTCCAGTGAGACCAGTGTGTTGGGGAACTTTTGGGGTCGCATCAAAGGTGCCAAGTACTGTATCGCACTTCAAGATGGAACGTAAGACTTCTTTTGAGATGCTGTAGGGGCAATGGCCGCATCTTGCGATGAAGAGGGAACGACGTGGTTTTTCTCGAGTTGTGGCGGGATTCTTGAGTTACAACGGGAAATTCAGGCTTCCTCTTCTGTTGGCCCAGGGAAGTCCAGTCTTCCATTCGAGTTGCGAGGGAGAGTTGGGGATTGCTCTCGAGTCACTGCAGGAAAAAAGAGACCTCATCTAGGCTTGTGTCCAGGACCTAATGTTTCTCTCCAGGGGCGACAGGGATCTCCGGTTCGTATATCAGACTCACCCGAGGAGTCAGGCCTCGCCTCGAGGGGAAGGAAAAGACTCCGCTCTCCTCTCGAGTCGCGACGGGTATGTCTTGGAGTCCACTGAGTGACCAAAATGGAGTCAAGCCTACTGTGGAGTTTGGAGAGAGGACTCGGGATTGCTCTCCAGGCCATGCTAGAAAAGAAGGCTGTCATGTCGCGAAAACGGGGGCGTCTCGTGGGTTTTCTCTATCTGCGGCGCCAGTGTGGGGTTTCTCACGAGGTATGACGGGGAGCTCAGGGAGCCTCTCGTGTGGCGCCAGGGAAGTCAGGGCTTCATGAGTGTAGCAGAGGGAGCGCGTCATTGCCCTCGAGTCATGGTAGGGGAATCAGGCCTCAAAGCGTGTTGAAGAAGGACTCTTGAGTTCTTTCTATGGTGGCGGTAGTAAACCCTGGGTTCACTCGAATTGTGCTGGTGACCTCAGGGAGCTTCTCAGGGTGCCTCTGAGAAGTCAGGGATACTGTGGAGCTGGGACGCGTCTCTCAGGACTCCACTGGGTTTCGTGCAATGGAAGAGGTCCTAATCTCGAGTGGAGGCAGGAACCTCAGCGTTCCTCTCGTGACTTCACTGGCGCTGGTCTGATTTGGATCGCAAAGTCCCTGCAGAGTTGGGACAGGAGAGTCAGGCCTCGTCTTGTGTAGAGGAATGAAACCCCACTTGCCTCTCGAGTTCTTCAGGGGTGACAAGCCACTTGTTGAGCTGTATGTAGAACCTGCGGGTTTTTCCAGACGATGCACGAGGGTGTCAGTGCCCCTTTGTGTTGTGCCTTCATCCACAGGGTTGCCTTCGAAGAGGTGTCCAGGCATCGGGTTCTTATGAAGAGCGTACCGGGAAATCATAGTCTTTTGGCATGTGGCACCACCCGCGAGCTACTTCTCGAATTTCCTCATGAGACCGGCCTCATCCTGAAGTGCCCCGTGAAGGTCGGGAACCCCTTACAAACAAAGCAGGGGAAGTGACCCTCCTGTCTCGAACAGGAGGGGAGAAGGGGCTCAGATAAACTGGTGCCAGGAACCTCGGTGTTCACCTCGAGTGAGACCGATATTTCGGGGAACTTTTGGGGTCACATCAAGGGTGTCAAGTATCGTTTTGCACTTCAAGACGGAACGTGGGACTTTTCTTGAGAAGCTGTAGCGGGCAAGGGCCTCATCTTGCGATGACAAGGGAACCAAGTGCTTTTTCTCGAGTTGCGGCGGGATTCTCGAGTTACGAAGGGGAATTCAGGCTTCCTCTTGTGTTGGCCCAGGGAAGTCCAATCTTCCATTCGAGTTGTTAGGGAGAGCGGGGGATTGCTCTCGAGTTACAGAAGGGCAAAAGAGACCTCATCTAGGCTTGTTTCCAGGACCTAATGTTCCTCCCCAGGGGAGACAGGGATCTCGGGGTTGCATCCCAGACCCACCTGGTGAGTCAGGGCTTGTCTCGAGGGGAAGCAAAGGACTCCATTCTCCTCTCGAGTCGCGACGGGTATCTCTTGGAGCCCACTAAGTGGCCTAAAGGGAGTCAAGCCTCCTGTGGAGTTTGGAAAGAGGATTCGGGATTCCTCTCCAGGCCATGCAGGAAAAGAAGGCCCTCATTTTGCGATGACAGGGGCGTATGGTGGGTTTTCTCGAGCTGCGGCGTCAGTGTGGGGTTTCTCACGAGGTACGACGGGGAGCTCAGGGAGCCTCTCTTATGGCACCAGGGAAGTCAGGTCTCCATGTGCGTGGCGAGAGGGTGCGTATCATTTCTATAGAGCCATGGAAGCAGATTTGGGCTTCAAGACACGTTGAAGTAGCACTCTCGAGGTCTTTTTCGCATTGTGGCAGGAAACCCTGGGTTCCCTCGACATGTGCCGGTGACCTCATGGAGCTTCTCCGGGTGCCTCTGAGAAGTCAGGGGTACTGTGGAGTTGGGAGGGGCCTCTCTGGACTCCACTGGGTTTGGTGCAATGGATGAGAGCCTCATCTCGAGTGGAGGCAGGAACCTCATGTTTCCTCTCCTGGGTTTCCTGTCGCTGGTACTGACTCGGATCGCAGTTTCCCTGCAGAGTTGGTACAGAAAATCAGGTCTCGTCTTGTGTGGAGGAATGGAACTCCACTTGCCTGTCGAGTTGTTCACGGGGTGACAGACCACTTGTTGAACTGTGTTTGTAACCTGCGGGTTTTTTGGATGATGCACGGGGGTGTCAGTGCCCCTTCGTGTTGTGCTTTCATCCACAGGTTTTCCTTCGTAAAGGTGTCAGGGCATCACGTTCTTATCAAGAGCAGACCGGGAAATCGGGGTCTTTCGGCTTGTGGCACCACCCACAAGGCTATGTCTCGAATTTCCTCGTGAGACCTGCCTCATCCTTAGGTGCGCCGGAAAGGTCGGGAACCCCTTCCAGACATAGCAGGGGAATCGACACTCCTGTCGCGATCACGAGGGGAGAAGGAGCTCAAATGAAGTGGTTCCGGGAACCTCGGTGTTCCTTTCGAGTGAGACCGGTATGTCGGGGAATTTTGAGATTGCATCAAGGGTGCCAAGTACCGTTTCGCACTTCAAGACAGAACGTGGGACTTCTCTTTAGTCGCTGTAGCGGGCAAGGGCCTCATCTAGCGCTGATGGGGGAACCACGTGGATTTTCTCGAGTTTCGGTGGGATTCTCGAGTTACGATGTCGAATTCAGGCTTCCAATTGTATTGGCCCAGGGAAGTCCAATCTTCCATTCGATTTGCGAGGAAGAGCTGGCGATTGCTCTCTAGTAACTGCAGTGCAAAATAGACCTCATCTAGACTTGTGTCCAGGACCGAGTTTTCCTCTCCAGGTGCGACAGGAACTCGGGGTTGCATTCCAGACTCACACGGGGAGTCAGGCCTTGTCTCGAGGGGAAGCAAAGGACTCCGCTCTCCCTCAAGTCCTGACAGGTATCTCTTGGAGCCAACTGAGAGGCCTAAAGAGAGTCAAGCCTCCTGTGGAGTCTGGAGAGAGGACTCGGTTTTGCTCTCCATGCCAGGCAGGAAAGAAGTCCCTCATCTCGTGATGACGGGGGCGTATCGTGGGTTTTCTTGAGCTGCGGTGTCTGAATGGGGTTTCTGAAGAGGTACGACGGGGAGCTCAGGGAGACTCTCTTCAGGCGTCAGGGAAGTCAGGTCTCCATGCGCATGGCGATGGGAAGCGGGTCTTTGCTCTCGAGTCATGGTAGGGGAATCGGGCCTCAAGACGCGCCGAAGGACTCTCAAGGTCTTTCTCGGGTCGCAGCAGGAAACCCTGGGTTCCCTCAACTTGTGCCGGTGACCTCAGGTAGATTCTCAAGGTGCCTCTGAGAATTCAGGGATACTGTGGAGTTGGGAGGGGCCTCTCGCGACTCATCTGGGTTTGGTGCAATGGAAGAGGGCCTCATCTCGAGTTGAGGCAGGAACCTCAGGTTTCCTCTCCATTTCTGACTCGGATGGCAGGGTCCCTGAAGAGTTGGGACAGGAGAGTCAGGCCTCGTCTTGTGTGGAGGAAACGAACTCTGCTTGCCAATCGAGTTGTTCACGGGGTGACATTCCACTTGTCGAGCTGTGTGTAGAACCTGCGGGTTTTTCTGGACGATGCACGGGAGTTTTAGTAACCCTTCTGTTGTGCCTTCATCCACAGGGTTGCCTTCAAAGTGGTGTCCGGGCATCAGGTTCTTATCCAGAGCGGACCGAACAATCGGGGTCTTTCAGCATGTGGCACCACCCACGAGGCTACGTCTCGAATTTCCTCCTGAGAAAGGCCTCATCCTTAGGTGCGCCGGGATGGGCGGGAACTCCTTCCAGGCAAAGCAGGGGAATTTACCCTCCTGTCGTGATCAGGAGGGGAGAAAGTGATCAGATGAAGTGGTGCCGGGAACTTCGGTGTTCCCCTCGGTGAGAACGGTGTGTCGGGGTACTTTTGGGGTTGCATCAAGGGTGAAAAGTAGCATTTCGCACTTCAAGACGGAACGTGGGACTTCACTTGAGACGCTGTAGCGGGCCAGGGCCTCATCTTGGGATGACGAGTGAACCACGTGGTTTCTCTCGCATTGCGGCGGGAGTCTCGAGTTTCGACGGGGGATTCAGATATCCTCCTGTGTTGGCCCATGGAAGTCCAATCTTTCATTCGAGTTGCGAGGGTGAGCTGGGATCCCACTCGAGTCACTGCGGGGCAAAATAGACCATATCTAGGCTTGTGTCCAGGACCGAATATTCCTCTCCAGGGGTGACAGGGATCTCGGGGTGGCATTCCAGACTCACCCGGGAAGTCCGGCCTTGTTTCTAGGGGAAGCAAAGTACTCCTGTTTCCTCTCAAGTCGCGACGGGTACCTATTGAGCGCACTGAGTAGCCTTAGTGAGTCAAGCCTCCCGTGGAGTTTGGAGAGACGACTCGGCATTGCCCTCCAGGCCATGCAGTTAATGATGGCCCTCATCTCACTATAACGGGAGCGTCTCTAGGGTTTTCTCGAGCTGCGGCGCCAGTGTGGGGTTTCTCACGAGGTACGACGGGGACCTCAGGGAGCCTCTCGTGAGGTGCCAGGGAAGTTAAGTCTCCATGCACATGGGTACTGGGAGCGCTTCATTGCTCTTGAGACATGGTAGGGGAATCGGGCCTCAAGACGCATCAAAGAAGGACTATCCAATCTTTCTCGGGTTGCGGCAGGAAACGCTGGGTTCCATCAACTTGTGCCAGAGATCTCAGGGAGCTTGTCAGGGTGCCTCTGAGAAGTCAGGGACACTGGGTTGGAGGGATTTCTCGGGACTCCAGTGGTTTTGGTGCTATGGAAGAGGGCCTCATCTTGAGTTGAGGCAGGAACCTCAGGGTTCCTCTCCATTTCTGATTCGGATTGCAGGGTCCCAGCAGATTTGGGACAGGAGAGTCAGGCCTCGTCCTGTGTGGAGAATGGAACTCAGCTTGCCTCTCGAGTTGTGCACGGGGTGACAGACCACGTGTCGAGCTGTGTGTGGAACCTGTAGGTTTTTCCGGACGGTGCACGGGTGTGTCTGTGCCCCTTCGTGTTGTGCCTTCATCCACAGGGTTGCCTTCTAAGGGGTGTCCAGGCATCGGGTTCTTATCAAGAGCGGACCGGGCAATCGGAGTCTTTCGGCATGTGGCACCACCCACGAGGCTACGTCTCGAACTTCCTCGTGAGACCGGCATCGCCTGAGGTGCGCCGTTAAGGTCGGGAAACCCTTGCAGACAAAGCAGGGGAATCGACCCTCCTGTCGTGATCAGGAGGGGAGAAGGCGCTCAAAAGAAATGGTGCCGGGAACTTCGGTGTTCCCCTCAAGTGAGACCGGTATGTTGGGGAACTTTTGGGGTCGCATCAAGGGTGCCAAGTACTGTTTCGCACTTCAAGATGGAACGTGGGACTACTCTTGAGATGCTGTAGCGGGAAAGTGCCTCATATTGCGATGATGGGGGAACCACTTGGTTTTTCTCGATTTACGGCGGGATTCTCGAGTTACGACGGGGATTTCAGGCTTCCTCTTGTGTTGGCCCAGGGAAGTCCAATCTTCAATTCGAGTTGCGAGGGAGAGCTGGGGATTGCCCACGAGTCACTGTAGGGAAAAAGAGACCTCATCTTGGCTTGTGTCCAGGATCTAATGTTCCTCTCCAGGGGCGACAGGGATCTCGGGGTTGCATTCCAGACTCACCTGGGGAGTCAGGCCTCGTCTGGAAGGGAAGCAAATGACTCCACTCTCCTCTCGAGTCGCGACGGATATCTCTTGGAGCCCACTGAGTGGCCTACAGGGAGCCAAGCTTCCTGTGGATTTTGGAGAGAGGACTCGGTATTGCTCTCCATGCCATGGAGAAAAAGAAGGCCCTCATCTCGTGATGACAGGGGCATCTCGTGGGTTTTCTCGAGCTGAGGCACAAGTGTGGTCTTTCCCACGTGGTAAGGCTGGGAGCTCAGGGAGCATCTTGTGTGGCGCCAGGGAAGTCAGGTCTCCATGCGCGTGGCGAGGGGGAGTGCGTCATTGCTCTCTTGTCATGATAGGGGATTTGGACCTCAAGACGCATTGAAGAAGGACTCTCAAGGTCTTTCTCAGGTTGTGGCAGGAAACCATGGGTTTCCTCCACTCATGCATGTTACGTCAGGGAGCTTCTCAGGTGCCTCTGTGAAATCAGGGATACTGTGGAGTTGGGAGTGACCTCTCGGAACTCCACTGGGTTTGGTGAAATGGAAAAAGGCTTCATATTTAGATAAAGCAGGAACATCAGGTTTCCTCTTCATTTCTGCCTCGGATCGCATGTTCCTGCAGAGTTGGGAGAGGCGAGTCAGGACTCATCTTGTGTGGAGGAATGGAAATCCGCTTGCATCTCGAGTTGTTCATGGGGTGACAGGCCTCTTGTAGAGCTGTATGTGGAACCTGCGTGTTTTTCTGGACGATGCACAGGGGTGTCAGTGCCCCTTTTGTTGTACCTTCATCCACAGGGTTGTCTTCAAAGAGGTGTCTGGTCATCGGGTTCTTCTCAAGAGTGTACTGGGAAATCGGGGTCTTTCGGCATGTGGCACCCCCCACGAGGCCACGTCTCGAAATTTCCCATGAGTCTGGCTTCATCCTGAGGTGCGCCGTGAATGTCGGGAACCCCTTTAAGTCAAAGCAGGGGAATCGACCCTCTTGTCGCTATCAGGAGGGAAGAAGGGGCTCAAAAGAAGTGGTGCTGGGAACCTCGGTGTTCCCCTCAAATGAAACTGGTGTGTCGGGGAACATTTGGGGTCGCATTTAAGGGTGCCAAGTAACGTTTCGCACTTCAACAGGGAACGTGGGACTTCTCTTAAGACGCTGTAGTGAGCACGGGCCCCATCTTGTGATGACGGGGGAACCACGTGGTTTTTCTCGAGTTGCGGCAGGGAATTCAGGCTTCCTCTTGTGTTGGCCCAGGGAAGTCCAAATTTCCATACGAGTTGAGAGCTAGAGCTGGGGGTTGGCTCGAGTTATTGCAGGGCAAAAGAGACCTCATCTAGGCTTGTGTCTAGGACCTAATGTTCCTTTCAAGGGGCAACAGGGATCTCGGAGTTGCATTCCAGATCCTCCCGAGGAGTCAGCCCTCTTCAAGAGGGTAATGAATGGACTCCCCTCTCCTCTTGAGTCGCGACGGGTATCTCTTAGAGCCCATTGTGTGGCCTAAAGGGAGTCAAGCCTCCTGTGGAGATTGGAGAGAGGACTCGGGATTGCTCTCCAGGCCATGCAGGAAAAGAAGGCCCTCATATCGTGATGACGGGGGCGTCTTGTGCATTTTCTCGAGGTGCGGTTCCAGGATGGGGTTTCTCACAAGATACGATGGGGAGCTCAGGGAGTCTCTCGTGTGGTGACAGGAAAGTCAGGTCTCCATGCACGTGTGGAGGGGGAGCGCGTCATTGCTCTCGAGTCATGGTAGGGGAATCGGGCCTCAAGAGGCGTTGAAGAACGACTCTCAAGGTCTTTCTCCGGTTGCGGCAGGAAACCCTGGTTTTTCTCGACTTGTGCTGGTGACCTCAGGGAGCTTAACATGGTGCCTCTGAGAAGTCAGGGATTCTGTGGAGTTGGGAGGGGCCACTCGGGACACCACTGGGTGTGGTATAATGCAAGAGGGCCTCATCTCGTGTTGAGGAAGGAACCTCAGGGTTCCTCTCCATTTCAGACTCCGATCTCAGGATTCCTGCAGAGTTGGGACAGGAGAGTCAGGCCTCATATTCTGTGGAGAAATGAAACTTAGCTTGCCTCTCGAGTTGTTCACGAGGTAACAGATCACTTGTCGAGCTCTTTGTGGAACCTGCAGAATTTTCCAAAAGATGCATGGGTGTGCAGGGCCCCTCCTTATTGTGCCTTCATCCAACGGGATGCATTCGAAGAAGTGTACGGGCAACGGGTTCTTATTAATAGCGGACCAGGAAATGGGGTCTTTCTGCATGTGGCACCACCCACGAGGCTACATCTCCAATTTCCTCGTGAGACCGGCCTCATCCTGAGGTGCGCTGGGAAGATTGGTAACACCTTCCAGACAAAGCAGGAGAATCGACACTCCTGTTGGAATCAGGAGGGAAGAAGGGGCTCAAATGATGTGGTGTGGGGAACATGGGTGTTCCCCTCGAGTGAGGCATGTATGTTGGGGAACTTTGCGGGTGCCATCATGGGTGCAGAGTACCATTTTGCACTTCAGTGGGAACGTGGGATTTCTTTTGAGACGCTGTGGCGGGCAAGGGGCTCATGCTGCGAAGACGATGGAACCACGTGGTTTTTCTCGAGTTGCGGCGGGATTCTCGAGTTACGACGGGGATTTCAGGCTTCCTCTTGTGTTGGCCCTGGGAAGCCCAAACTTCCCTTCGAGTTGCGAGCGAAAGCTGGGGGTTGTGCTCGAGTCACTGCAGGGCCAAAAAGACCTCATCTAGGCGTGTGTCGAGGACCTAATAGTCCTCTCATGGGAAGACAAGGATCTCGGGGTCGCACTCCAGACTCCCCCGGGGAGTCAGGCTTCGCCTCGAGGGGAAGCAAAGGACTGCACTCTCCTCTCGAGCCACGACGAGGATCTCTTGGAGCCCAATGAGTGGCCTCAAGGGAGTGAAGCCTCCTCTTCAGTTTGGAGAGAGGACTCGGGATTGCTCTCCAGGCCATGCAGGAAAAGAAGGCCCTCATCTCGCGAGGAAGGGGGCGTCTCAGGTGTTTCCTCGAGCTGCGGCGCATATGGGGGTTTTCTCCGGAGGCACGAAGAGGAACTAAGGGAGCCTCTCGTGCGGCGCCAGGGAAGTCAGGTCTCCATGCGCGTGGCGAGGGGGAGCGCGTCCTGGCTCTCGAGTCACGGGAGGGGACTAGGGCCTCGAGACGCGTTGAAGAAGGACTCTCGAGGTCTTTCTCGGGGGGCGGCGGGAAACCCTCGTGTCCCTCGCCTTCTGCCGGGGACCTTAGGGAACTTCCCAGGGTGCCTCTGAGAGGCGAGGGATCCCGTGGAGTTGGCGAGGCCCCTCGGGACTCCGCTGGGTCTTGCGCAACGGAAGAGGGCCTCACCTCGAGGGGAGGCAGGAAATTCAGGATTCCTCTCCGTTTCGGACTCCGACCGCAGGGTCCCTGCAGAGTTGGGACAGGAGAGTCAGGCCTCCTCTTGTCTGAGGAAGGGAACCCCGCTTGCCTCTCGAGTTGCTCAGGGGGTCTCAGGCCCCTCGTCGAGCTGTGTGTGGAACCCGCGGGTCTTTGCGGACGATGCACGGGGGTGGCAGTGCCCCTTCGTGTTGTGCGTTCACCCACAGGGTTGCCTTCGAAGAGGGGTCCGTGCCTCGGCTCCTTCTCAAGAGCGGACCGGGGAATCGGGGGCGTTCGGCATGTGGCACCACCCACGTGGCTCGTCTCGAATTTCCTCGTGAGACCGGCCTCATCCTGAGGTGCGCCGGGAAGGCCGGGAACCCCTTCCAGACCACGCAGGGGAATCGCCTCTCCTGTCGCGATCAGGAGGGGAGAAGGGGCTCAGAGGAAGTGATGCCGGGACCCTCGGTGTTCCCCCTCGAGGTAACCCGGCATGTAGGGGAACTTTTGGGGGTCGCAGGAATGCTGTCCGGGGCCGTTTCGCCCTTCAGGGCGGAACAGGGGACTTCCCTTGAGACGCCGTGGCGGGCAAGGGCCTCATCTTGCCAAGAGGTGGGAACCACGTGGTTTTTCTCGAATTGCGGCGGGATTCTCGAGTTTCGACGGGGATCTCAGCCTTCCTCTTGGGTTGGCCCTGGGAAGCCCAATCTTCCCCTCGAGTTGCGAGGGAAAGCTGGGGGTTGCGCTCGAGTCACTGCAGGGCCGAAGAGACCTCACGTAGGCGTGTGTCCGGGACCTAATATTCCTCTCCAGGGAAGGCAGGGATCTCGGGGTTGCATTCCAGGCTCCCCCGGGGAGTCAGGCCTCGTCTCGAGGGGAAGCCAAGGACTCCGCTCTCCTCTCTAGTCGCGACGCGGATCTCTTGGAGCCCCCTGAGCGGCCTCAAGGGAGTCCAGCCTCCTCTTCAGTTTGGAGAGAGGACTCGTGATTGGTCTCCAGGCCATGCAGGAAAATAAGGCCCTCATCTCGCGATGACCGGGGTGTCTCATGTGTTTCCTCGAGCTGCCGCGCCAGTGTGGATTTCCTCACGAGGTACGATGAGGATCTCAGGGAGCCTCTCCTGCGGTGCCAGGTTAGTCAGGTCTCCATGCGCGTGGCGAGGGGGAGCGTGTCATGGCGCTCGAGTCATGGTAGGGGAATCGCGACTCAAGACATTTTGAAGCACTCTCGAGGTCTTTCTCGAGTCGCGGCAGAAAACCCAGGGTTCCCTCGATTGTGCCTGTGACCTCAGGGAGCTTCTCATTGTGCCTCTAAGAACTCAGGGATACTGTGGAGTTGGTAGGGGCCTCTCGGGACTCCACTGGGTGTGGTGCAATGGAAGAGGGCCTCATCTCGAGTGGACACAGAAACCTCAGGCTTCCTCTCCGTTTCTGACTCGGATCCCATGGTCCCTGCAGAGTAGGGACAAGAGAGTCACACCTAGTCTTCTGTTGAGGAATGGACCTTCGTTTGCCTTTCGAGTTGTTTACAGGGTGACAGGCCACTTTTCAAAATGTCTGTGGGACCTGCGGGTTTTTCTGGACGATGCACGCAGGTGTCAGTGCCCCTTCGTGTTGTGCCTTCATCCACAGGTTTTCCTTCAAAGAGGTGTGCTGGCATCGGGTTCTTTTCAAGAGTGGACCGTGAAATTGGGGTCTTTCGGCATGTGGCACCACCCACGAGGCTACGTCTCGAACTTCTTCGTGAGACCGGCCTCATCCTGAGGTGCGCCCGGAAGGTCGGGAACCCCTTGCAGACAGAGAAGGGGAGTCGACCCTCCTGTCGCAATCAGGAGAGGAGAAGGGGTCAGATGAAGTGGTGCCGGGAACCTCGGTGTTCCCCTTGAGTGAGTCTGGTATGTCGCGGAACTTTTGGGGTTGCATCAAGGGTGCCAAGTACCATTTCGCACTTCAGGATGGAACGTGGACTTCTCTTGAGATGCTGTAGCGGACAAAGGGCCTCATCTTGCGATGACGAGGGAAGCACGTGGTTTTTCTCGAGTTGCGGTGGGATTCTCGAGTTACGACGGGGAATTCAGGCTTCCTCTTGAGTTGGCCCAGGAAGTCCAATCTTCCATTCGAGTTGCCAGGGAGAGCTGGGGATTGGGCTCCATTCACTGAAGGGCAAACTAGACCTCATCTAGGCTTGTATCCAGGACTTAATGTTCCTCTCCATAGGCGACAGGGATTTGGGGTTGCATTCCATACTCACCCGGGGAGTCAGGCCTCATCTCGAGGGGAAGCAAAGGACTCCACTCTCTTCTCGAGTCGCGACAGGTATCTCTTGGAGCCCACTGAGTGGTCTTTGCTCTGTAGGAGAGCTCTAGTGTACATAAGCCTGTACATAAGTGAACACAGACATTCTGTGTGCATGTTGCTGCGTACCCAAAATAGGGACACAAGGAGCCCCATGCTCTCCATGCGGCTCGGAAGCTGTGCAGCCACGCAGCAGCTGAAGAATCCAACCAATTGCTCTTTTCTTACCTCTGACAGAGCTCTCATTGCCGTAGCCCTTGGCAGTTTGGAAACACTGGACTCTAACCCCTCTCAAAGTAGGCCTGGGTTCTAGTTCGAATAGAAAGTCAATAGCGGAGCTGAGGACAGGAACGCGGCAGTCATTTATCACACGCTCCTGCAGCCTGCTACTACAGGGACACTAACGCTAGAAGCTAGGAATGTCTTTGCAAGGTGCGCAAAGGACAGGGGAGAACCTCGACCCTGACTCTAGTATTTCAGTCCCCTGAGCAGATCTGAGGTTCTCCCGCTGTAGAAGCTAACCCATTCCTTTCAAATACAGGCTTCCTAACACAGGGCCAGTTGGCTGCTTGCTCTTCCACGAAGCAGGCTTCCTTAACTTGCAAACTGCGAATTCCGCTTAACAGCCTGGAGGAAAAATCGCTTCTTGGAAGATTTTTTTCAGAGGCTGTATCCCCGGAGCTGGGGCCAAGCTAGGGGACCCATACTGACAAGGGAAGGCAAAACCACATCCAATGTCTTTGCTCTGGAGGACAGCTTTGGTGAGCCTAAGTCTTTCAGGAATATTTCTGGCTCCAACAGAGTCAAATTCTGTGTGTGAAGCTGCACAGCCAAAATAGGGGAACAGAGAGCCTGATTCTCTCTGTGTAGCTTTGAAGCTGTCATTCAAACAACAGCTTGAGAATCCATACAATGCTCTCCCTTACTGCGAAGAGAATTCTCATTGCTGTACTCCTTGACAGTTTGTAGAAATCCGCACCCTAACCCTTCTCCAAGTAGGCCTGGGTCCTAGCTCGGAACAACAGGCAACGGTGGAGCTGAGGCCAGTAAGGCACAAGTGAGGTCTCACACACTCTTGCAGCCTGATCGTCCAGGAGCAGTAAGGCCTCTTTTTCCCTGCAGGAGGCTCGCTTGCCTTGCCTCCTGTGAACTGCATTTCCCAGCCTGGGCGCAAAGCTGTTCCTGGAGATTTTTTCTCAGGGGCTGTTTCCCTGGAGCTGGGTCGGACCTCGGGGGCCCAACTCACAGGGGAAGACAAAACCACATGGACAGGTCTATGCTCTGTAGGAGAGCTCTAGTGAACCTCATCTCTCAGGAACATTCTTGGCTTCTACAGAGACACCTCTGTGCATGAAGCTACACACCCAACATAGTGGCAAAGGGAGTCTGATTCACTCCGTGGGGGCTGATGCTTTGTGGCAAAGCACCTGCTAAGAATCCATCCGCATAGGCTTCCCTCACCTTGACAGAGGTCTCATTGCTGTAGTCCTTGGCAGTTTGGAAAGAAGCAGACCCTTACCCTTCACCAAGTAGGCCCTTGTCCTTGTTTGAATGGAAAGGCAGTAGCTGAGCTGAGGCCAGTAAGGCGCCAGTCAAGTCTGACATATTCCCGATGCCTGCTCCTTCATGGAAAATAACGTTAGAATCTGGGAATGTCTTTGCAAGGCTGGCAAAGGGCAGTCAGGAACCTCGACCCTGCCTCTGGAATTTCTATCTTCTCAGCACATCTGGCGGTCTCGGTCAGGAGAAACTAACCCATTCCTTGCAAATATAGGCTTCTAAACACAGGCCGGTTGGCTGTCTCTTCTTGCCGAAGGAAGCTTGCTTATCCCACCTCCTGCGAACTCCGCTTCCCAGCCTGGGGGATAAGAGGTTCTTGGAGATCTTTTCTCAGAGGCTGTTTCCACGGAGCAGGGGCCGATCCCGGAGACCCACACGCACAGGGGAAGGGAAAACCGCATGGATAAGTCTTTGCTCTCTAGGAGTGCTCTAGTGAACCTCACTCTATGGGGAATGTTCTTGGCTCCAACGGGGACATCTCTGTGTGGGAAGCTGCATAGCCAACATAGAGACACAGAGACCTGATTCTCTCTGTGCAGCTTTGACGCTGTCGTTCAAACAACAAATTGAGAATCCACACAATGCTCTCCCTTACCACTGAGAGAGTTATCATTGCTGTAGCCCTTCGCAGTTTCTGGAAATCGGCACACAAACACTTCTCCAAGTAGGCCTGGGTTCAAGTTCAGATGAACATGCAATAGCGGAGCTGAGGCCAGTAAGGCACCAGTCAGGTGTCACACACTCTGGCAGCCTGCTCCTCCAGGGACAGTAAGGCCTCTATTTCCCTTCAGGAGGCTCGCTTGCCTTACTTCCTGTGAACAGCGTTTCCCAGCCTGGGCGGAAAGCAGTTCCTGGAGATCTTTTCTCAGGGGCTGTTTCCCCGGAGTTGGGGCGGACCTCGGGGACCCAACTCACAGGGGAAGGCAAAACCAAATGGACAGGTCTATGCTCTGTAGGAGATCTCAAGTGAACTGCCGGGGTCCAGCCCCAGCTGATCCAGGGTATTCGAAGCAGAGACGGCGTAGGTGAGGGTCAGGGAACAACTGCTTAATTAAACGTTAATTAAGGATATAAAGAGTAATAAAATGAGGATAGCTCAGTAGGAAAATTCAGTGGAGAAAAGAGGCTGAGTAGCTTGGTTTACGCGGGGGACCAATAAAACTTCAAGACAAGAAGCTTGCACCACTTACGTAGGCCGCAGGCGTCCTTCCGTTCTCCCGAAGGAGAGGAGACACTGAGGCCTCCCCGGTCGGATCTTAGAAGCCCAGGCAAAATTAGTAAGCTTGGTGGGTTCCGTGCTCCAGATGGAGACTCAACCAGAGTGAGAGAGAGAGAGAGAGACATGGGGAGACCAGTATTTCGAGAAACTGATCCCAATTCTTTATTTTCCATGGTCTACTTTTATACACTGAGATGTTATGCAAAAGTCACGTGGGGTCAGCAGTCCTGACTTTTATCAAAGTCAGGTGCTTCATACAAAAGTATACAGAGGTCTTAGGGGTGTTACATCATCTTCTGGCCGGGGGGCCTGCTGACAATTTACGACCCTCTCCTTGTGACAGCGGTCAGTCAACCAGGACACTTATTTCTCCAGGGGTGATTATTCTTAAAACAGACGCCACCCAAATAAAGTTACATTCCTATAGGGTGAGGGTGTAGTGGGTTTTAGTTAAGGAAAGAATTTACTTAGCCTAAGGTCTAACGTGATTTATATCAAAGGTTAATACTTATTTCTTCTATATATTCATTAATGTGTATAAGGGCAGGGGATGTGGAGACTTAGCAGTAAACATCAGCTCCACAAATGAAAAACCCTTCACCAATATGATTTCTAATCAGCCCATTATACTTATACTAATAATTTTCTAACTTTTCTAAGGAACCTGTTTTTAGAAGGTTTAAAGCATCTCGTGCCTCTCATGGTTGGGAGGCTGTGAGCAATCACATGTGGCCGGACAAGCCTGTCAGGCAGGCTAGAGAACCTTCAGAGGAGTTTGTAGGTTAAAACACTCTTGTCACACCCAGGGGTTTTTATCAACTGGAGCTCTAGGTTAACTCCTTCTCCGAAAGAGGTGGTGGGGGACAGCCCCCCGTAAAGTCAGAGGTGTAGGTGAGAGCACAAAGTAGTAAGGTAGGCAGGCTCTGGTTATGGGGGTAGATGCTCGAGGATTTCCAGGGGGATTCCTGAGGCTTGATCCCACCTTTGCGTATGTCGAGCCTCCTTCCTCATGACCTTTGCCATGGGCGGAGTGCCTCACTCTGGCCCCCAACAGTGAACCTCCTCTCTCAGGAACATTCTTGGCTCCTATCGAGACACCTCTGTGTGTGTAGCTACACACGCAACGTAGGGGCAAAGGGAGCCAGATTCTTTCCGTGGGGTGCTGATGCTTTGTGGCAAAGCACCTGCTTGAGAATCCATCAGCTTACGCTTCCCTCGCCTTGACAGAGGTCTCATTGCTGTAGCCCTTGGCAGTTTGGAAAGAAGAGGACCCTTACCTTTCATAAAGTGGGCCCTTGTCCTAGTTTGAAAGGAAAGGCAAGAGCTGAGCTGAGGCCAATAAGGCGCCAGTCAAGTCTGACATATTCCCGAAGCCTGCTCCTTCATGGAAAATAACGCTGGAATCTAGGAATGTCTCTGCAAGGCTGGCAAAGGGCAGTCAGGAGCCTGCACCCTGCCTCTGGAATTACCGATTTCTGAGCAGATCTGGAGGTCTCCTTTAGGAGAATCTAACTCATTCCTTCCATATTGAGACTTCCAAAAACAGGCCGGTCGGCTGCCTCTTCGTGCCCGAAGGAGGCTTGCTTTTCCTGCCTCCTATGAACCCAGCTTCCCAGGCTCTGGGAAAAGCAGATCTTGAAGATCTTTTCTCAGGGGTTGTTTCCACGGAGCTGGGGCTAAGCCTGGAGACCCAAACTCACAGTGGAAGAAAAACCACATGGACAAGTCTTTGCTCTCTAGGAGAGCTCTAGTGAACTTCACTCTGTCACGAACATTCTTGATTCATATGGAGACACCCCTATGTGCGAAGCTGCGTACCCAACATGGGGGCACAGAGAGCCTGATTCTCTCTGTGTAGCTTTAAAGGTGTCGTTCAAAAAACACCTTGAAAATCCATACAATGCTCTTCCTTACCCGTGACAGAGTTCTCATTGCTGTAGCCCTTGGCAGTTTTTAGAAATCCGCACCCAAACCCTTCTCCAAGTAGTCCTGGGTCCTAGTTAGGAGGAACATGCAATGGCGGAGCTGAGGCCAGTAAGGCACCAGTCAGGTCTCACACACTCTGGCAGCCTGCTCGTCCAGGGACAGTAAGCCCTCTTTTTCCCTGCAGGAGGCTCACTTGACTTCCCTCCTGTGAGCTGCATTTCCCAGCCTGGGGGAAAAGAGGTCCCTGGAGATCTTTTCTCAGGGGCTCCTTCCCCGGCGCTGGGGAGGACCACGAGGACCCAACTCACAGGGGAAGGCAAAGGCACATGGACAGGTCTATGCTCTGTAGGAGAGCTCTAGTGAACCTCATCTCTCAGGAACATTCTGGCCTCCTATAGAGACACCTCTGTATGTGAAGCTACACAACCAACATAGGGGCAAATGGAGCCTGATTCTCCCCGTGGGGTGCTGATGCTTTGTGGCAAAGCACCTGCTTGAGAATCCATCCAATTAGGCTTCCCTCGCCTTGACAGAGGTCCCATTGCTGTAGCCCTTGGCAGTTTGGAAAGAAGAAGACCCTTACCCTTCATAAAGTAGGCCTTTGTCCTAGTTTGAATGGAAAGGTAATAGCTGAGCTGAGGCCAATAAGGTGCCTGCCAAGTCTGACATACTCCCGTAGCCTTCACCTTCATGGAAAATAACTCTAGAATCTGGGAATGTCTTTGCAAGGCTGGCAAAGGGCAGTCAGGAACCAGCACCCTGCCTCTGGAATTACCGACTTCTGAGCAGATCTGGAGGTCTCCTTTAGGAGAAGCTAACCCATTCTTTCCAAATAGAGGCTTCCAAACAGGCCGGTTGGCTGCCTCTTCGCGCCTGAAGGAGGCCTGCTTTTCTCGCATCCTATGAAGCCCTGTTCCCAGCCTCTGGGAAAAGCGGATCTTGAAGATATTTTCTCAGGGGTTGTTTCCATGGAGCTGGGGCCGAGACCAGAGACCCAATCGAACAGGGGAAGGAAACCACATGGACAAGTCTTTGCTCTCCAGGAGACCTCTAAGTGAAACTTACTGTGTCAGGAACGTTCTTGACTCCTATGGAGACACCCCTGTGTGTGAAGCTGCGTACCCAACAAGGGGGCACACAGGGCCTGATTCTCTCTTTGCAGCTTTGAAGCTGTCGTTCAAACAACAGCTTGAGATTCCATAGAATGCTCTCCCTTACCTCTGAGAGATTTCTCATTGCTGTAGCCTTTGGCAGTTTTTACAAATCCGCACCCAAACCCTTCTCCAAGTAGGCCTGGGTCCTGGTTTGGATGGCCATGCAATGGCGGAGCTGAGGTCAGTAAGGCACCAGTCAGGTGTCACACACTCTGGCAGCCTCCTCCTCCAGGGACAGTAAGGCCTATTTTTCCCTGCGGGAGGCTCGCTTGCCTTGCTTCCTGTGAACTGCGTTTCCCAGCCTGGGCAAAAAGCGGTTCCTGGAGATCTTTTCTCAGGGGCTCTATCCCCAGAGCTGGGGTGGACCTCGGGGACCCATCTCACAGGGGAAGGAAAAACCACATGGACAGGTCTATGCTCTGTAGGAGACGTTAGTGTGTCTCATCTCTTAGGAACATTCTTGGCTCGTACAGAGACACCTCTGTGTGTAAATCTACACACCGAACATAGGGGCACAGGGGGCCTGATTCTCTCCGTGGGGTGCTGATGCTTTGTGGCAAAGCACCTGTTTGAGAATCCATCCGCTTACGCTTCCCTCGCCTTGGCAGAGGTCTCATTGCTGTGTCTCTTGGCAGTTGGGAAAGAAGTAGACCCTTACCCTTCACCAAGTAGGCCCTGATCCTAGTTTGAAAGGAAAGGCAATAGCTGAGCTGAGGCCAGTAAGGCACCCGTCAACTCTGACATATTCCCGATGCCTGCTCCTTCATGGAAAATATTGCTAGAATCTAGGAATGTCTTTGCAAGGCTGGCAAAGGGCAGTCAGGAACCTCGACCCTGCCTCTGGAATTTCTATCTTCTGAGCAGATCTGGAGGTCTCCTTCTGGAGAAGCTAACCCATTCCTTGCAAATAGAGGCTTCCAAACACAGGTCGGTTGGCTGCCTCTTCTTGCCTGAAGGAGGCTTGCTTTTCCTGCCTCCTATGATCCCTGGTTCCCAGCATGGGGGAAAAGCAGATCTTGGAGATCTTTGCTCAGGGGTTGTTTCCACGGAGCTGGGGTTGTGCCCAGAGACCCACACATACAGGGGAAGGCAAAACCACATGAACAAGTCTTTGCTCTCTAAGAGAGCTCTAGTGAACCTTAGTCTTTGACGAACGTTCTTGGCTCCTATGCGGACACCTCTGTGTGTGAAACTGCGTACCCAACATGGCGGCAGAGAGCCTGATTCTCTCTGTGCAGGTTTAATGCTGTCGTTCAGAAAACAGCTTGAGAATCCATACAATTCTCGCCCTTACCTCTGAGAGAGTTCTCATTGCAGTAGCCCTTGGCAGTTTGTAGAAATCTGCACCTAAACCCTTCTCCAAGTAGGCCTGAGTCCCAGTTCAGAGGAACAAGCAATGGCGGAGCTAAGACCAGTATGGCACCAGTCAGTTTTCACACACTCTGGCAGCCTGCTCCTCCAGGGACAGTAAGGCTTCTTTTTCTCTGCAGGAGGCTCACTTGCCTTACTTCCTGTGAACAGCTTTTCCCAGCCTGGGCGAAAAGCGGTTCCTGGAGATCTTTTCTCAGAGGCTGTTTTCTCGGAGCTGGGGCGGACCTCGGGGACCCAACTCACAGGGGAAGGTGAAACCACATGTACAGGTGAGCACTCTGTAAGAGAGCTCTTGTGAGCCTCATCTCTCAGGAACATTCTTGGCTCCTGTAGAGACATCACTGTTTGTGAATCTACACACCCCACATAGGGGCAAAGGGAGCCTGATTCTCTCCGTGGGGTGCTGATGCTTGGTGGCAAAGAACCTTCCTGATAATCCATCCGCTTATGCTTCCCTCGCATTTACGGAGGTCTCATTGCTGTAGCCCTCGGCAGTTTGGAAAGAAGAAGACCCTTACCCTTCATAAAGTAGGGCCTTGTCCTACTTTGAATGGAAAGGCAATAGCTGAGCTGAGGCCAATAAGGCGCCAGTCAAGTCTGACATATTCCCAAAGCCTGCTTCTTCAGGAAGATAACTGTAGAATCTAGGAATGTCTTTGCAAGGCTGGCAAAGGGCAGTCAGGACCCTGCACACTGCCTCTGGAATTACCGACTTCTGAACAGATCTGGAGGTCTCCCTTAGGGGAAGCTAACCCATTCTTCCAAATAGAGGCTTCCAAACGCAGGCCGCTTGGCTGCCTCTTGCTCTCTGAAGGAGGCCTGCTTTTCCCGCCTCCTATGAACCCCACATCCCAGCCTCTGGGAAAAGCGGATCTTGAAGATCTTTTCTCAGGGGTTGTTTCCACGGAGCTGGGGCCGAGCCTGGAGCCTCAAACGCACAGGGTAAGAAAAACCACATGGACAAGTCTTTGCTCTGTAGGAGAGCTCTAGTGAACCTCACTCTGTCAGGAACGTTCTTGTTTCCTATGGAGACACCCCTGTCTGTGAAGCTGTGTACCGAACATGGAGACACAGAGTCTGATTCTCTCTGTGCAGCTTTGAAGCTGTCGTTCAAACAACAGCTTGGAAATCCATACAATGCTCTTCCTTACCCGTGACACAGTTCTCATTGCTATACCCCTTGGCAGTATTTAGAAATCCATACCCAAACCCTTCTCCTAGTAGGCCTGGGTCCTAGTTCGGAGGAACATGCAATGGCGGAGCTGAGGCCAGTAAGGCACCAGTCAGGTCTCATACACTCTTGCAGCCTGATCGTCCAGGGACACTAAGGCCTGTTGTGCCTTGCAGGAGGCTCGCTTGTGTTACCTCCTGTGAACTGCGTTTGCCAGCCTGGGGGAATAGCGGTCCCTGGAGATCTTTTCTCAGGGGCTCCTTCCCCTGAGCTGGGGCGGACCTCAGGGACCCAAATCACAGGGCAAGGCAAAACCATATGGACAGGTCTATGCTCTGTAGCAGACTTCTAGTGAACCTCATCTCTCAGGAACATTCTTGGCTCCTATAGAGACACTTCTGTGTGTGAAGCTGCGTACCTAACATAGGGGCACAGAGAGCCTGATTCTCTCAGTTCATTTTGACCCTGTCGTTCAGAAAACAGCTTGAGAATCCATAAAATGTTCTCCCTTACCGCTGAGAGAATTCTCACTGCTGTAGCCCTTGGCACTTTGTAGAAATCCGCAGCCAAACGCTTCTCCAAATAGGCCTGGGTCCTAGTTCGGAGGAACAGGCAATGGTGGAACTGAGGCCAGTAAGGCAACAGTCAGGTTTCACACACTCTGGCAGCCTGCTCCTCCAGGGACAGTAAGGCCTCTTTTTCTCTGCAGGAGATTCGCTTGCCTTACTTCCTGTGAACAGCGTTTCCCAGCCTCAGCGAAGCGGTTCCTGGAGATCTTTTCTCAGGGACAGTTTCCCCGGAGGTGTGGCGGACCTCGGGGACCCAACTCACAGGGGAAGGAAAAACCACATGGACAGGTCTATGCTCTGTAGGAGAGGTTTAGTGAACCTAATCTCTCAGGAACATTCTTGGCTCCTATAGAGACAACTCTGTGTGTGAAGCTACACTCCCAACATTGGGGAACAGGGATCTTGGTTCTCTCCGTGGGGTGCTGATGCTTTGTAGTAAAGCACCTGCTTGAGAATCCGTCCTCTTAGGCTTCCCTCGCCTTGACAGAGGTCTCATTGCTGTAGCCCTTGGCAGTTTGCAAAGAAGAAGACCCTTACCCTTCATAAAGTAGGCCCTTGTCCTAGTTTGAATGGAAAGGCAATAGCTGAGCTGAGGCCAATAAGGAGCCAGTCCCCTCTGATACATTCCCGAAACCTGCTCCTTCATGGAATATAACTCTAGAATGTTGGAATGTCTTTGCAAGGCTGGCAAAGGGCAGTCAGGAACCAGCACCCTGCCTCTGGAATTACCGACTTCTGAGCAGATCTGGAGGTCTCCTTTAGGAGAAGCTAACCCATTCCTTCCAAATAGAGGCTTCAAAACACAGGCAGGTTGGCTGCCTTTCGTGCCCGAAGGAGGCTTGCTTTTCTCTCTTCCTATGAACTCCAGTTCCCAGCCTCTGGGAAAAGCATATCTTGAAGATATTTTCTCAGGGGTTGTTTCCACGGAGCTGGGGCCGAGCCCGGGGCCCAAAGGCACAGGGGAAGGCAAGACCACATGGACAGGTCTATGCTCTGTAGCAGACCTCTAGTGAACCTCATCTCTCAGGAGCATTCTTGGCTCCTATAGAGACACCTCTGTGTGTGAAGCTGCGTACCTAACATAGGGGCACAGAGAGCCTGATTCTCTCTGTTCATTTTGATGCTGTCATTCAGAAAACAGCTTGAGAATCCATAAAATGCTCTCCCTTACCACCGAGAGAATTCTCACTGCTGTAGCCCTTGGCACTTTGTAGAAATCTGCACCCAAACGCTTTTCCAAGTAGGCCTGGGTTCTAGCTCGGATGAACAGGCAATGGCGGAGCTGAGGCCAGTAAGGCAACAGTCAGGTTTCACACACTCTGGCAGCCTGCTCCTCCAGGGACTGTAAGGCCTCTTTTACTCTGCAGGAGATTCGCTTGCCTTACTTCCTGTGAACAGCATTTCCCAGCCTCGGCGAAGCGGTTCCTGGAGATCATTTCTCAGGGACAGTTTCCCCGGAGGTGTGGCGGACCTCGAGGACCCAACTCACAGGGGAAGGCAAAACCACATGGACAGGTCTATGCTCTGTAGGAGAGGTTTAGTGAACCTAATCTCTCAGGAACATTCTTGGCTCCTATAGAGACAACTCTGTGTGTGAAGCTACACTCCCAACATTGGTGCACAGGGAGCTTGATTCTCTACGTGGGGTGCTGATGCTTTGTGGCAAAGCACCTGCTTGAGAATCCATCCTCTTAGGCTTCCCTCACCTTGACAGAGGTCTCATTGCTGTAGCCCTTGGCAGTTTGCAAAGAAGAAGACCCTTACCCTTCATAAAGTAGGGCCTTGTCCTAGTTTGAATGGAAAGGCAATAGCTGAGCTGAGGTCAATAAGGAGCCAATCCCGTCTGACACATTCCCGAAGCCTGCTCCTTCATGGAAAATAACTCTAGAATCTAGGAATATCTTTGCAAGGCTAGCAAAGGGCAGTCAGGAACCAGTACCCTGCCTCTGGAATTACCGACTTCTGAGCAGATCTGGAGGTCTCCTTTAGGAGAAGCTAACCCATTCCTTCCAAATAGAGGCTTCAAAACACAGGCAGGTGGGCTGCCTTTTCGTTCCCTATGGAGGCGTGCTTTTCTCTCCTCCTATGAACCCCGGTTCCCAGACACTGGGAAAAGTGGATCTTGAAGATATTTTCTCAGGGGTTGTTTCCACGGAGCTGGGGCCGAGCCTGGAGACCCAAAGGCACAGGGGAAGGCAAGACCACATGGACAAGCCTTTGCTCTTTAGTATAGCTCTAATGAACCTCACTCTGTCAGGATCTTTCTTGATTCCTACGGAGACACACCTGTGTTTGAAGCTGCGGGCACAGAGAGCCTGATTACCCCTGTGCAGCGCTGAGTCTGGGCGGCTAAACAACAGCTTGGGAATGCAGCCTGGGGCGCTTCCCTTCCCTCTGACAGAGCTCTCCTTCGGTCCCTAAGCCCTCTGCAAGGAGGCATGGATCATAGGTGCAAAGGGAAGGGAAGAGCGGAGCTGAGGCCAGTAAGGCGCCCGCCAGTCACGTCTCCCCCACTTCCGCAGTCTGTTCCTTCCCCTGCACGAAAGCTAGAAGGGCTTGGCGAGGCTCGCCCAGGCAGAGCAGCCTCTAGGCCGGGGCTCTGCGATATCGCGCCTGGGAGCAGATCTGGAGCTCCGCCGGAGTGGAAGCTCATTCGGTCCTTCCCAATACAGGCTTGCAAGCACCCGACGGCGGCCTGATTCTATTCTCCCACGTGCTGGGAGTGGGCTTCCAATCCAGGGCACAGAGCACTGCCTGGAGCTCTCTGCTCAGGGGCTGGTTCCCCTGCGCTGGGACTGTGCTAGGGAGCCCAAAGGCACAGGGGAAGGCCCCAAACCACATGCACACGACTCTGCTCTGGAGCTGAGCTCCGGGGAAGCCCAGTCTGTAAGGCGGTTTCTGAACACAAACGGAGGAACACTCTGGCTGTGGAGCTCCCTCCCCATGACAGGGGCACTGGGACCCTGATTCCCTCCGTTCAGCGCTGAGTCTGGGCTACCAAGCAACAGCTTGGGAATGCAACCTGGGGCATTTCCCTTCCCTCAGACAGAAATCTCCTTGTGGGAGGCTTTCACAGTTTGCACACCCCTGTGCCCTAAGCCGTCTGCAAGGAAGCCTGGCTCCTAGGTCCAAAGGGAAGGCAAGAGCGGAGCTGAGGCCAGTCAGGAGCCAGTCATGTCGCCCACACTCCCGCAGCCTGCTCCTTCGCAGGCGCAAACACTAGAAGCTGGGAAGGGCTTGGCGAGGCTCGCCCAGGCAAAGCAGCCTCTCGACAGGGGCTCTGTCCTATCGCGCCTGGGCGCAGGTCTGCAGCTCCGCCGGTGTGGAAGCTCACTCGGTCTTTTCCAATACAGGCTTGCAAGGACCCGACGGCAGCCTAACTCATCTCTCCCGCGTGCTGGGACTGGGCATCCAGGCCTGGGCACAAAGCACTGCCTGGAGCTCTTTGCTCAGGGGCTGGTTCCCCTACGCTGGGGCTGTGCTAGGGAGCCCAAACGCACATGTCAAGGCCCCAAAACACATCCACACGTCTCTGCTCTGCAACAGAGCTCCGGAGAAGCCCAGTCTGGCAGGCGCTTTCTGGGCACAAACGGAGGAACACTCTGGCTGTGGAGCTTCCTCCCCAAGACAGGGGCACTAGGACCCTGATTCCCTCCGTTTAGCGCTGAGTCTGCGTTGCCAAGCAACAGCTTGGGAACGCAGCCTGGGGCGCTTCCCTTCCCTCGGACAGAGCTCTCCTTGCGGTAGGCCTTGGTAGTTTGCATACAATGGGGCCCTAAGCCCTCTGCAAGTTGGCCTGGCTCCTAGGTCCAAAGGGCAGGCCAGAGCGGAGCTGAGGCTGTCAGGCTCCAGACACATCTCCCATACTCCTACATCCTGCTCCTACCCGGGCATGAATGCTAGAAGCTGGGAAGGTACCTGGACCGTGCAGGGGCGGGGGAACGCGGGCGGCGTGGGGCGGGGGTCAGCTTCTGGCGGGGTTGGGGGCGGGCTTCCCAGTTGTGCTCTCGGAGGTGGACACTGAGGCTGAAAACGCGCCGGGAGCGCACCCGAGACTGGGTAAACCCGGGCTGCGGGTGTCGAGATTCAGATGGCTTTGGGTGGGGGTCGGTCCCAGTTGTGCTCCCGGGGGTCGCCACTGCGGCTGGGAACGCGCAGGGAGCGCGGCAGGGGCGGGGCTAACCCTGGCGGCCCGGGGCGGGGGTCGGCTCACGGGGGGAATGGGGAGGGGTTCCCAGTTGCGCTCTCGGGGGTTGCAACTGCGGCTGGGAACGCCCATTTCGTCCGCTCCTGGGTCCCCAAGGATCGCCATCCCGTGGGTGCAGCGGAGGGCTGCGGACCACAGGTAAGGGAACTGGGACTGCGTGGAGCAGGGAACCAAGTATTCCGCCGTCTGTTGGCACATTCTCGGAGCTCCCCAACCTGGCGGTCGCAGAAAGGCCTTGCCTTTGGGGTCAAGGCCTTTACCGCTCCACCCCTCTGCTGAAAAATCTCAGAGTCTGCACGGTTTTTCCAAGCAGCCTAGTGTCCGCTGGAAGTCCAAGGGACAGAACCCTGAACTCTGGCCGGCTGGCCCAGCCCTGCTTCTGGCGCTTTGTAAGCCAGCGGGCCCTTGAGCACCTGCTGGGATGGGAAAGGGAAGGGTCCACGGATTGCACCCTAGAAACTTAGTAGGGTGCATGGATTTCAAACCCTGGTGGCCGCCCAGGCAGCAAAGAAGGGGGCAGGGCACCTTGCTGCCCTTTCATGGCAGAATCTGTGGTTGTCCAGCTGCGTGGGCCTTTTCATGAGGACCCTGTGCAATAAAAGTTTGGTGTTTTGGAACTGAATAATTAGAACGTGTAAAAGCTTTAAATTATGTGGTGGTGCAATTAAAAAACAAAACAAAACAAAACCAAGCTCCAAGTGTTTTGCAAATGGAGGTTTAAATATTGAAGGACTGTATTCCTTGCACTGTGGCATTCTATCAAGAAGTGTGCAGGATTTTTTTTTTTTTTAAGAAAAGTGTTCGAAGTGAGGGAAACAGGAAACCCAGAGGTGCCCCTGTATTTTGGGGAAGGCCTTAGGAGGTCACTTGGAAATGCTGCTGGCTGTGGGGGAGGGGGGCAGATGGGCTGTGCAGGCTTGTCCTTTGCATGGATGTTCTTGTGTGTGGAAACCCAGCTCGGAGCCATCTCCTGATGTGTAAGAATTTCGCAGACAAACCTTGAGCTAAGCAATGCATTTTTTCCTAAGAAAATGTTTGTCTTAAGCGATGTAAATATCCTATGTATTTCCGCTAGACTGTGGCTTCAGGTCGGTTCCCCCAAAAGGCTCAGAAGCGATTTGAACAAAACAGCATGTTTTCCTCCTAGCTTGTTCTCCTTATCTATGTTAAGGAAATGATATATTTGCCTGCAATACTGCCTTTCTTCAAGATTCATGTCAATCAAGTTTTGGCCCGGGATGACTCACCTGCTGCCAGTATTATCTCAATGCATGTCGTGGGGGAGGGGCCTGGTGCCATTCCCTGAAACAGTTCCTTTCTTTCCTTAGCTGACTGCTAGTGCCTGTAGAATATCTGGCTAAAGACCAGCAGGGGGTACTCTTACTCCCCCCCCCACCCCGCCTCGAGTCTAAGTCAGCAGCTTTCTCTATCTCTTTCATACTTTAATAACACTTGATGACACAAAAGCTCTGAGCGATCAAATCATATCAAATCTTCATTTCAGATTGAAGATGCATTCCATGGTATTGCCATCTTAAGTCTTTCCATCGTTATGGAATATCTGTCCATGTATTCAGGATAGTTTTCAGCCAGGGTGTATAATTTCCAGTGTGCCAGTCTTGTCATCCTCGTTACATCCATGGCAAAGTGTTTTATTCATGTTGATATTATTGAAAGGGAATTTTTTAAAATTCCTTTTCAGATTATTATCTGCTAATGTATACAGATAAAACTGTGTAATCATTCATTTTTATCAGTTTGGACAGCCTGATAGTTGTCTTTAATTTCTTTACTTTCTGACACTTTAAGATTATCCTGGGACACATATGTAATGCCTCACCCCTAAATTCAGACATGTGTTCAAAGAACTTCTGTCCTTTTATTTATTTATTTATTCTTTAACATTGAAATCGTTTTGACTATGCTGGGTGTTTGTTGCTAGATGGAAGTAGCTAGGACCTCTGGACTGCAGTCTCTCATCTCTTGCTGACCTCTTGTTGACCTCTGCAGAATCCTGGTAGGTGGGAGCTTGTTAGTTCCTTGTTCCTTATCAGAACCTCCTGTGGTAAGTGTTTTTCTCTTCTCTGTTGCCTGGTAAGGGTGGGTGGTCATGGGCATCCCAAAGTTGGCTAGAAGTCAATTATTCAGGCAGGCTTGTGCATAGATATGGGAGAAGGCAATGGCACCCCACTCCTGGAAAATCCCAAGGACGGAGGAGCCTGGTAGGCTGCAGTCCATGGGGTGGCTAAGAGTCGGACACCACTGAGCGACTTCATTTTCACTTTTCACTTTCATGCATAGGAGGAGGAAATGGCAACCCACTCCAGTGTTCTTGCCTAGAGAACCCCAGGGACTGCGGGGCCTGGTGGGCTGCCATCTATGGCGTGGCACAGGGTCGGCCTCAACTGAACCACTTAGCAGCTGCAGCAGCAGCAGCAGCAGGGCATAGATATCAAAGGGGATGAGAACAGTCAGGTAGGATCACATATGTCATCGTGAAACAATACTTCTCCTCTTAGCCAAAGCTAACGAAAGATTTCTGTTCTAGGTCAACCTAGAAGAGATCACTTAAGAGGTAAAGAAACTTAAACTCCATTAGCAAAGGCAGTTCAACATCTCAAGAAAACTTGTGCTAGGCACAAAACACTTTTCTGGGGGCCTACTTTCCCTACAACCTGCTTATCCCATTCTGTACCCATTCCTTTGCTTCTCCCGTCCTGAAAATGCCACCTGTAAGACAGAACTACTTCGTTTTCCTTCTTAAAGTGTGATTGCATTCCATACATTCTTGTAATAACAAGTCATACATTCCCTTCAGCAACCAAGAACTGACTCTTATATTGGCATTTGATAGATTGGTGAGCATACCTATCAGTGATAATAGCGCCCACCCCGCTTCCTGCAAGAACAGAACAAAACAAAACAAAACAAAAAAATTGCTTTCTTACATTTAATATGTTCGGATGGTGCCAGTCACTATTCATGCAGAGTCAAAAATCTCTTTTGTTTCTGTGTAAAAGGGAGGTCCTTTCAAGTCGTGAATGTTTAAGAAGTTTCATTTATTTGGAAGTGACCTTGCTATTCAATACACTGTCGTCACTTAGTTTAGCACCAGGATAGAAACTCAGGTAACCAAAACACCTGGAGGAACGATTGTAAGTTCAGTTCAGTTCAGTTGCTCAGTCGAGTCTGACTCTTTGGGACCCCGTGGCCTGCAGGACGCCAGGCTTCCGTGTCCATCACCAACTCCAGGGGCTTGCTCAAACTCATGTCCATCGAGTCAGTGATGCCATCCAACCATCTTATCCTCTGTCATCCCCTTCTCCTCTGCCTTCAATCAAGACTATGAGAGGCAGATATTTTAGAGTATAATTATTGTTAAGAGTTTATCTAAAAGCTCATATCACATTTACATTTTTTACATTGGTTGTTGCTGTTTCCAGGTACTTTCTTGCTGACAAGCTTGTGACACATGTAACAATAGAGCAATTTTTACCTCAAAAGAAACCTAGGCACTATGAACATGTTGTGCTTAATGTTGTTGACTCTTAGACATGTCTATAGTGGAGGAGCAAAACCAAAAATACTAGATATTTAATATTGACTAGTTCCCAGTTCACGGGACTCTGACATTCATTTAGGTCAATGTTTTCTTGTATTTCCAGCAGTTTGATTTGGAAGGGCTGCCTTGTCTTGAGACCATTGAAATCAGAACACAGAACTTGAGCAATATTATCAAAAAACACAAGGCTCACACTGACATATACCTTAATCCAGACAGACAGACAAGACATCTTCCAGTTTTCCGCCTGAGTTTTAAAATATTTCTTTGAGCCGTTTTCCTGGGGAGTGGGGGGGGGAGTGGGGGTGGCAGCGAGGCAGGCTTGGGTAACAAGCTAATTGTTGGTCACTGCATATGCAAAGAACCAGCTTTCCGGGTTCCAAGGAAAAAAGTTTCCTTGGTACCCAATTTTGTTTGGATCTATAGACTCTCATGGCCCTCCTAGGTCAGGACATCTTTCCTTTCTGTAGTCCTCGTTTGAACCCTAAATCATAGACAGCTTGGATTGTCTCTGTGGGGTGGATGTATTGTCCTCGTGTTTGACCTGGCGGCAGTAGCGAGGTCCGAGAGCCTCTCCTGGAACCGGGCGTGGGGACGGGGCTCACCAGGAGCCCCTGGTGGAAGTGGGCAACGCGCCAGGAGCGCGCCAGGGGCGGGGCGATCCCGGGCGGCGCGGGTCGGGATTCTGGTCGGAAGGGGGTGGGGGGCGGTAACAGTTGTGCTCTCGGGGGTCCCCACTGCAGCTGGAAACAGGCTGGGAGTGCGGCAGGGGCGGGGTGAACCCGGGTGGCGCGGGGCGGGGTTCGGCTCCTGGCGGGGGTGGGGGAGGGCTTCCCAGTTGTGCTCTCGGTGGTGGCCACTGCGGCTGGAAACGCGCCAGGAGCGCACCCGGGGCGGGGTAAACCTGGGCTGCGCGGGTCGAGATTTAGATGGCTGTGGGTGGGGGTTCGGTCCCAGTTGTGCTCTCCGGGGTCGCCACTGCGGCTAGGAACGCCCATTTCCTACGCTCCTGTGTCCCCAAGGATCCACATCTAGTGGGTGCAACGGAGGGCTGCGGGCCACAGGTCAGGGAACTGGGACTGCTTGGAGCAGGGAACCACGTATTCCGCCCTCTGTTGGCACATTCTCGGAGCTCCCCAACCTGGCGGTTGCAGAAAGGCCTCGCCCTTGGGGTCAAGGCCTTTACCGCTCCACCCCTTTGCAGAAAAATCTCAGTCTGCACGGTTTTCCCAAGCAGCCTAGTGTCCCCTGGAAGTCCAAGGGACAGAACCCTGAACTCTGGCCGGCTGGCCCAGCCCTGCTTCTGGCACTTTGTAAGCCAGCGGGCCCTTGAGCACCTGCTGGGATGGGAAAGGGAAGGGTCCACGGATTGCACCCTAGAAACTTAGTAGGGTGCATGGATTTCAAACCCTGGTGGCCGCCCAGGCAGCAAAGAAGGGGGGAGGGCACCTTGCTGCCCTTTCATGGCAGAATCTGTGGCTGTCCTGATGCGTGGGCCTTTTCATGGGGACCTTGTGCAATAAAAGTTTGGTGTTTTGGTACTGAATAATTAGAAATTGTAGAAAGTTTAAATTATGTGGTGGTGTAATTAAAAAACAAAACAAAACAAAACCAAGCCCCAAGTGTTTGGCACAGGGAGGTTTAAGTATTGAAGGCCTGTTTTCCTTGCACTGTGGCATTCTATCAAGAAGTGTGCAGGATTTTTTTTTTTTTTAAGAAAAGTGTTCGAAGTGAGGGAAACAGGAAACCCAGAGGTGCCCCTGTATTTTGGGGAAGGCCTTAGGAGGTCACTTGGAAATGCTGCTGGCTGTGGGGGAGGGGGGCAGATGGGCTGTGCAGGCTTGTCCTTTGCATTCATGTTCTTGTGTGTAGAAACCCAGCTCGGAGCCATCTCCTGATGTGTAAGAATTTCGCAGACAAACCTTGAGCTAAGCAATGCATTTGTTCCTGAGGAAATGTTTGTCTTAAGCGATGTAAATATCCTATGTATATCTGCTGGACTCTGGCTTCAGGTCGGTTCCCCCAATAGGCTCAGAAGCGACTTGAACAAAACAGTGTTTTCCTCGTACCTTGTTCTCCTAATCTATGTTAAGGAAATGATATATTTGCCTGGAATACTGCCTTTCTTCAAGATTCATGTCAATCAGTTTTTGGCCCAGGATGACTCACCTGCTGCCAATGTGACCTCAAGGCATGTCGTGGGGGAGGGGCCTGGTGCCATTCCCTGAGACAGTGCCTTTCTTTCCTTAGCTGACTGCTAGTGCCTGTAGAATATCTGGCTAGAGACCAGCAGAGCGTACACCCCACCTCAAGTCTAAGTCAGCAGCTTTCTCTATCTCATTTATACTTTAATAACAATTGATGACACAAAAGCTCTGAGCGATCAAATCATATCAAATCTTCATTTCAGATTGAAGATGCATTCCATGGTATTGCCATCTTAAGTCTTTCCATTGTTATGGAATATCTGTCCATGTATTCAGGATAGTTTTCAGCCAGGGTGTATAATTTCCAGTGTGCCACTCTTGTCATCCTCGTTACATCCATGGCAAAGTGTTGTATTCATGTTGACATTATTGAAAGGGAATTTTTTTAAATTCCTTTTCAGATTATTATCTGCTAATATATACAGAAAAAACTGTGTAATCTTTCGTTTTTATCAGTTCGGACAGCTTGATAGTTGTCTTTAATTTCTTTCCTTTCTCATACTTTAAGATTTTCCGGGCACCGTACATGTACTGCCTCACCCCTAATCTCAGTCATGTGTTCAAAGAACTTCTGTCCTTTATTTGTTTACTTATTTTTTGCAACATTGAATTCGTTTTGACTATGCTGGGTCTCTGCTGCAAGATGGAAGTTGCTAGGACCTCTGGACTGCAGTCTTCCATCTCTTATTGACCTCTTGTTGACCTCTGCAGAATCCTGGTTGGAGGGAGCTTGTTAGTTCCTTGTTCCTTACCAGGACCTCCTGTGGTAAGTGTTTTTCTCTTCTCTGTTGCCTGGTAAGGGTGGATGGTCATTGGCATCCCAAAGCTAGCTAGAAGTCAATTATTTAGGCAGGCTTGTGCATAGATATGGGAGAAGGCAATGGCACCCCACTCCAGTACTCTTGCGTGGAAAATCCCATGGATGGAGGAGCCTGGTAGGCTGCAGTCCATGGGGTCGCTAAGAGTCGGACACCACTGAGCGACTTCACGTTCACTTTTCACTTTCATGCATGGGAGGAGGAAATGGCAACCCACTCCAGTGTTCTTGCCTAGAGAACCCCAGGGACTGCGGGGCCTCGTGGGCTGCCGTCTATGGGGTCGCACAGAGTCGGACACGACTGAAACGACTTAGCAGCAGCAGCGGCGGCAGCAGCAGCAGAAGCAGTGCATCGATATCAAAAGGGCTGCAAACAGTCAGGAAGGATCACATATGTCACCGTGAAACACTACTTCTCCACTTAGCCAAAGCTAACAAAAGATTTCTGTTCTAGGTCAACCTAGAAGAGATCACTTAAGAGGTAAAGAAACTTAAACTCCATTAGCAAAGGCAGTTCGACATCTCAAGAAAACTTGTGCTAGGCACAGAACTCTTTTCTGGGGGTCCACTTTCCCTACAACCTCCTTATCCCATTCTGTACCCATTCCTTTGCTTCTCCCATCCTGAAACTGCCACCTGTAAGACAGAACTACTTCGTTTTCCTTCCTCAAGTGCCATTGCATTCCACATACTTTCTTGTAATAACAAGTCATACATTTCCCTTCAGCAACCAAGAACTGACTTTTATATTGGCATTGGCTATAGCCCGCCCCCCTCCCCCCACCCCCAAGAACAGAACAAAACAAAACAAAACAATTACTTTCTTACATTTAACATGTCAGGATGGTGCCAGACACTATTCATGGAGAGTCAAAAATCTCTTTTGTTTCTGTGTAAAAGGGAGGTCCTTTCAAGTCGTGAATGTTTCAGAACTTCCATTTATTTGGAAATGACCTAGCTATTCAATACACTGTCGTCACAAGGATAGAAACTCGGGTAACCAAAACACCTGGAGAAACGTTTGTTAGTTCAGTTCAGTTCAGTTGCTCAGTCGTGTCTGACTCTTTGGGACCCCATGGCCTGAAGGACGCTAGGCTTCCGTGTCCGTCACCAGCTCCAGGGGCTTGCTCAAACTCATGTCCATCGAGTCAGTGATGCCATCCAACCATCTTATCCTCTGTCATCCCCTTCTCCTCTGCCTTCAATCAAGACTATGAGAGGCAGATATTTTAGAGTATAATTATTGTAAAGAGTTTGTCTAAAAGCTCATATCACATTTACATTTTTTACTTTTGTTGTTGTCGTTTCCAGGTAGTTTCTTGCTGACAAGCTTGTGACACATATAACAATAGAGCAATTTTTACCTCAGAAGAAACCTAGGCACTATGAACATGTTGTGCTTAATGTTGTTGACTCTTAGACATGTCTATAATGGAGGAGCAAAACCAAAAATACTAGATATTTAATATTGACTAGTTCCCAGTTCACGGGAGTCTGACATTCATTTAGGTCAATGTTTTCTTGTATTTCCAGCAGTTTGATTTGGAAGGGCTGCCTTGTCTTGAGACCATTGAAATCAGAACACAGAACTTGAGCAATATTATCAAAAAACACAAGGCTCACACTGACACATACCTTAATCCAAACAGACAGACAAGACATCTTCCAGGTTTCCGCCTGAGATTTAAAATATTTCTTTGAGCCAGTCTTCTGGGGAGTGGGGGGATGGGGGTGGCAGTAAGGCAGGCTTGGGTAACAAACTAATTGTTGGTCATTGCATATGCAAAGAACCAGCTTTCCGGGTTCCAAGGAAAAAAGTTTCCTTGGTAACCAACTTTGTCTGGTTCTATAGAATATCATGGCCCTCCTAGGTCAGGTCATCTTGCCTTTCTGTAGTCCTCGTTTTATCCCTAAATCATAGACAGCTTGGATTGTCTCTGTGGGGTGTATGTATTGTCCTCATGTTTGACCTGGCGGCAGCAGCAAGGTCCGAGAGCCTCTCCTGGAACCGGGCGTGGGGAGAGGGCTCACCGGGAGCCACTGGTGAAGGTGGGCAGCGCCCCTGGAGCGCGGCAGGGGCGGGGCGAACCTGGTCGGCACAGGGTGGGTGTCGGCTCCTGGCGGGGGTAGGGGAGGGCTTCCCAGTTGTGCTCTCGGAGATGGCCACTGCGGCTGGAAACGCGCCGGGAGCGCAGCCAGGGTGGGGTAAACCTGGGCTGCACAGGTCGAGATTCCGCTCGCTGTGGGTGGGGGTCGGTCCCTGTTGTGCTCCCGGGGGTCGCCAATATGGCTGGGAACCCGCCGGGAGCCCGGCAGGGCCGGGGCGAAACCTGGCGGTGCGGGGCGGGGTGGGGTTCCGTTCGCAGTGGAGGTCGGCTCCTGGCGGGGGTGGGGGAGCGCTTTCCAGATGTGCTGTTGGGGGTCGCCATTGCGGCTGGGAATGCCCATTTCGTGAACTCCTGGATCCCCAAGGATCGGCATCCATTGGCCACAGCGGAGGGGTGCGGAACACAGGTAAGGGAACGGGGACTGCGTGGAGCAGGGAACCATGTATTCCGCCCTGTGTTGGCACAGTCTCAGAGCTCCCCAACCTGGCGGTCGCAGGAAGGCCTCGTCTTTGGGGTCAAGGCCTTTACCACTCCACCCCTCTGCTGAAAAACCTCAGAGTCTGCGCGGTTTTCCCAAGCAGCCTAGTGTCTGCTGGAAGTCCAAGGGACAGAACCCTGAATTCTGGCCGGCTGGCCCAGCCCTGCTTCTGGCACTTTGTAGGCCAGCGGGCCCTGGAGCACCTGCTAGGATGGGAAAGGGAAGGGTACGCGAATTGCACCCTGGTGGCCGCCGAGGCAGCAAAGAAGGGGGGAGGGCACCTTACTGCCCTTTAATGGCAGACAGAATCTGTGGCTGTCCTGCTGCGTGGGCCTTTTCATGGGGACCTTGTGCAATAAAAGTTTACCGGTGACCTTAGGGAACTTCCCAGTGTGCTTCTGACAGATGAGGGATGCTGTGGAGTTGGCGGGGCCTCTCAGGACTCCGCTGGGTTTGGCGCAATGGAAGAGGGCCTCATCTCCAGGGAAGGCAGGAACCTCAGGCTGCCTCTCCATTTCAGACTCCGACCGCAGGGTCCCTGCAGAGTTGGGACAGGAGAGTCAGGAATCGTCTTGTCTGAGGAAGGGAACTCCGCTTGCCTCTCGAGGTGCTCAGGGGGTCTCAGGCCCCTTGTTGAGCTGTGTGTGGAACCTGCGGGTGTTTCCGGAAATGCACGATGGTGACAGTGCCCCTTCGTGTTGTGCCTTCACCCACTGGCTTGCCTTCGAAGAGGTGTCCGGGCCTCGGGTTCTTTTCAAGAGCGGACAGGGAAATCGGGTTCTTTCGGCATGTGGGACCACCCACGGGGCTAGTCTCAAATTTCCTAGTGAGGCCGGCTTCATCCTGAGGTGTGCTGGGAAGGCCGGGGACCCTTCCAGACAACGCAGGGGGATCGACTCTCCTGTCGCCATCAGGAGGGGAGAAGGGGCTCAGATGAAGTGGGGACGGAACCCTCGGTGTTACCCTCGAGGGAAACCGGCGTGTGGGGGACTTTTGGGGGTTGCATGAAAGGAGTCAGGTACCGTTTCGCACTTCAGGACAGAACCTGGGACTTCCCTTGAGACGCCGTAGCGGGCAAGGGCCTCATCTTGCGAAGACGTTGGGACCATGTGGATTTTCTCGAGTTGCGGCGGGATTCTAGAGTTACGACGGGGATTTCAGGCTTCCTCTTTTGTTGGCCCCGGGAAGCCTAATCTTCCATTCGAGTTGCGAGGGAAAGCTGAGGGTTGCACTCGAGTCACTGCAGGGCCAAAGAGACCTCATCTAAGCCTGTGTCCGGGACTTAACGTTCCTCTCAAGGGAAGACAGGGATCTCAGGGTGGCGTTCCAGACTCCCCCGGGGAGTCAGGCCTCCCCTCGAGGGCAAGCCAAGGATGCCGCTCTCCTCTCAAGTCGCGACGCAGGTCTCTTGGAGCCCACTGAGTGGCCTCAAGGGAGTCAGGCCTTCTCTTCAGTTTGGAGAGAGGACTCGGGATTGTGCTCTGGGTCAGGCAGGAAAAGAAGGCCCTCACCTCCCGAGGATGGGGGCTTCTCAGGGGTTTCCTCAAGCTGCGGCGCCCGTGGGGGTTTTCTCACGAGGCAAGACGAGGATCTCAGGGAGCCTCTCGTGCGGTGCCAGGGAAGTCAGGTCTCTGTGCGCGCGGCGAGGGGGAGCGCGTCATGGCTCTCCATTCATGGGAGAGGACTAGGGCCTCCAGACGCGTTGAAAAAGGACACTCGAGGTCTTTCTGGGGTTGCGGCGGGAAAGCCTCGTTTCCCTCGACTTCTGCCGGGGACCTGAGGGAACTTCCCATGGTGCCTCTGATAGGTGAGGGATGCTGTGGAGTTGGCGGGGCCTCTCGGGACTCCGCTGGGCTTGGCGCAATGGAAGAGGGCCTCATCTCGAGGGGAGACAGGAAACTTAGGCTTCCTCTCCTTTTCGGACGCCAACCACACGGTCCCGGCAGAGTTGGGACAGTAGAGTCAGGCCTCGTCTTGTCTGAGGAAGGGAACCCCGCTTGCCTCTCGAGTTGTCAGGGGTTTTCAGGCCCCTGGTCGAGCTGTGTGTGGAACCCGCGGGTCTTTCCGGATGATGCACAGGGGTGGCAGTGCCCCTTCGTGTTGTGCCTTCACCCACAGGGTTGCCTTCAAAGAGGGGTCCGGGCCTCGGGTCCTTCTCAAAAGCGGACCAGGGTATCGGGGGCATTTGGCATGTGGCCCCACCCACGTGGCTCGTCTCGAATTTCCTCGTGAGACCGGCCTCATCCTGAGGTGCACCGGGAAGGCCGGGAACCCCTTCTGAACCACGCAGGGGAATCGACTCTCCTGTCGTGATCAGAAGGGGAGAACGGGCTCAGATGAAGCTGTGCCGGGACTCTCGGTGTTCCCTCGAGGGTACCCGGCGTGGCGGGGAGCTTTTGGGGGTCGCACGAAGGGTGTCAGGTACTGTTTCTCACTTCAGGGCGGAACATGGGACTTCCCTTGAGACGCTGTAGTGGGCAAGGGCCTCATCTTGCGAAGACGTTGGAACCACGTGTTTTTTCTCGAGTTGCGGCGGAATTCTCGAGTGACGATGGGGATTACAGGCTTCCTCCTGTGTTGGCCCTGGGAAGCTCAGTCTTCCATTCGATTGGCGAGGGAAAGCTGGGGGTTGCGCTCGAGTCACTGCAGGGCCAAAGAGACCTCATCTAGGCTTGTGTCCAGGACCTAATGTTCCTCTCCAGGGAAGGCAGGGATCTCGGGGTTGCATTCCAGGATCCCCCTGGGTGTCAGGCTTCGTCTCAAGGGGAAGCAAAGGACTCCGGTGTCCTCCCGAGTCGTGACGCGGATCTCTTGGAGCCCCCTAGTGGCGTCAATGGAGTCAAGCCTCCTCTTCATTTTGGAGAGAGGGCTCGGGATTGTTCTCCAGGCCATGCAGGAAAAGAAGGACCTTCACCTCCCGAGGACGGGGGCGTCTCAGGGGTTTCCTCGAGCTGCGGCGCCCGTGGGGGTTTTCTCGCGAGGCACAGCGAGGATCTCAGGGAGCCTCTCGTGCGGCGCCAGGGAAGTCAGGTCTCCCTGCGCGTAGCGAGGGGGAGCACGTTGAGGCTCTCGAGTAATGGGAGGGGACTAGGGCCTCAAGACGCGTTGAAGAGGGACTCTCGAGGTCTTTCTCGGGTTGTGGCGGGAAAAAGTCGTTTCCCTCGACTTCTGCCGGGGACCTTAGGGAACTTCCCAGGGTGTCTCTGAGAGTTGAGGGATACTGTGGAGTTGGCGGTGCCTCTCAGGACTCCGCTGGTTTTGTCGCAATGGAAGAGGGCCTCATCTCGATTGGAGGCAGGAACCTCAGGCTTCCTCTCCATTTCTGACTCCGACCGCAGGGTCCCTGCAGAGTTGGGACAGGAGAGTCAGGCCTCGTCTTGTCTGAGTAACGGAACTCTGCTTGCCTCTCGAGTCGTTCAGGGGGTCTCAGGGCCCTTGACAAGCTGTGTGTGGAACCTGCGGGTGTTTCCAGAAGATGCATGGGGGTGTCAGTGCCCCTTCATTTTGTGCCTTCCCCCACAGGGTTTCCTTCAAAGAGGTGTCCGGGCATCGGGTTCATTTCAAGAGCGGACCGGGAAATCGGGGTCATTCGGCATGTGGCACCACCCACGTGGCTCATCTCGAATTTCCTCGTGAGACCAGCTTCATCCTGAGGTGCTCCGGGAAGGCCGGGAACCCCTTCCACACAAAGTAGGGGAATCGATTCTCCTGTCGCGATCAGGAGGGGAGATGGGGCTCTCAGATGAAGTGGTGCCGGGACCCTCGGTGTTCCACTCGAGGGAACCCGGCGTTTCAGGGAACTTTAGGGGTCGCATCAAGGGAGCCAAGTACCGTTTCCCACTTCAGGACGGAACATGGGACTTCCCTGGAGACGCTGTAGCGGGCAAGGGCCTCATGCTGTGAAGACGTTGGAACCACGTCGTTTTTCTCGAGTTGCATCGGGATTCTCGAAAACGACAGGAATTTCAGGCTTCCTCTTGGGTTGGCCCTGGGAAGCCCAATCTTCAATTCGAGTTGCGATGGAAAACTGGGGGTTCTGCTCGAGTCACTAAAGGGCCAAAGAGACCTCATCGAGGCGTTTGTCCAGGACCTAATATTCCTCTCAAGGGAAGACAGGGATAACGGGTTTCCATTCCAGACTCCCCCGGGGGGTCAGGACTCGCCTGGAGGGGAAGCAAAGGACTCCGCTTTCCTCTCAAGTCGCGACACGGATCTCTTGGAGCCCACTGAGTGGACTCAAGGGTGTCAAGCCTCCTCTTCCGTTTGGAGAGAGGACTCGAGATTGCTCCCCAGGCCAGGCAGGAAAAGAAGGCCCTCATCTCGCGATGACGGGGGCGTCTCATGGGTTTCCTCAGGCTGCTGAGCCCATGGGGGTTTACTCACGAGGCACGACGAGGACCTCAGGGAGCCTCTCGTGCGGCGCCAGGGAAGTCAGGTCTCCATGCGCATGGCGAGGGGGAGCTGGTCATCACTCTCGAGTCATGGGAAACGGCTAGGTCCTCAAGAGGCGTTGAAGAAGGACTCTCGAAGTCTTCTCGGGTTGCGGCGTGAAACCCTCGTTTCCGTCGACTTCTGCAGGGGACCTTAGGGAACTTCCCACAGTGCCTCTGAGAGGTGAGGGATGCTGTGTAGTGGGCAGGGCCTCTCGGGACTCTGCTGGGTTTGGCGCAATGGAAGAAGGCCTCATCTCGAGGGGAGGCAGGAACCTCAGGCTTCCTCTCGGTTTCGGACTCCGACTGCACGGTCCCTGCAGTGTTGGGACAGGAGAGTCATGCATCGTCTTGTCTGAGGAATGGAACTCTGGTTGCCTCTCGAGTTGTTCCGGGAGTCTCAGGCCCCTTGTCGAGCTGTGTATAGACCCTGCGGGTGTTCCGGATGATGCACGGGGGTGTCAGTGCCCCTTCGTGTTGTGCCTTCACCCACAGGGTTGCCTTCGAAGAGGTGTCCGGGCCTCGAGTCCTTTTCAAGAGTGGACCTGTGGAATCGGGGGCGTTCGGCATGTGGCCCCACCCACGTGGCTCGTCTCGAATTTCCTCGTGAGACCGGCCTCATCCTGAGGTGCGCCGGGAAGGCCGGGAACCCCTTCCAGATCACGCAGGGGAGTCGCCTCTCCTGTCGCGATCAGGAGGGGAGAAGGGGCTCAGAGGGAGCGGTGCCGGGACCCTCGGTGTTCCCCTCGAGGGAACCCGGCGTGTCGGGGGAATTCTGGGGGTCGCAGGAAGGCTGTCAGGGACCGTTTCACCCTTCAGGGCGGAACAGGGGACTTCCCTTGAGACGCCGTCGCGGGCAAGGGCCTCATCTTGCCAAGAGGTGGGAACCACGTGGGTTTTCTCGAGTTGCGGCGGGATTCTCGAGTTACGACGGGGATCTCAGCCTTCCCCTTGGGTTGGCCCTGGGAAGCCCAATCTTCCCCTCGGGTTGCGAGGGAAAGCTGGGGGTTGCGCTCGAGTCACTGCAGGGCCTAAGAGACCTCACCTAGGCGTGTGTCCGGGACCTAATATTCCTCTCCAGGGAAGGCAGGGATCTCGGGGTTGCATTACAGGCTCCCCCGGGGAGTCAGGCCTCGTCTCGAGGGGAAGCCAAGGACTCCGCTCTCCTCTCGAGTGGCGACGCGGGTCTCTTGGAGCCCCCCGAGCGGCCTCAAGGGAGTCCAGCCTCCTCTTCCGTTTGGAGAGAGGACCCGGGATTGCTCTCCAGGCCATGCAGGGAAAGAAGGCCCTCAGCTCGCGAGGACGGGGGCGTCTCAGGGGTTTCCTCGAGCTGCGGCGCCCGGGGGGGTTTTCTCCCGAGGCACGACGAGGATCTCAGGGAGCCTCTCGTGCGGCGCCAGGGAAGTCAAGTCTCCATGCGCGTGGCGAGGGGGAGCGCGTCCTGGCTCTCGAGTCACGGGAGGGGACTAGGGCCTCGAGACGCGTTGAAGAAGGACTCTCGAGGTCTTTCTCGGGGGGCGGCGGGAAACCCTCGTTTCCCTCGCCTTCTGCCGGGGACCTTAGGGAACTTCCCAGGGTGCCTCTGAGAGGCGAGGGATCCTGTGGAGGTGGCGGAGCTTCTCGGGACTCCGCTGGGTCTGGCGCAACGGAAGAGGGCCTCACCTTGAGGGGAGGCAGGAACCTCAGGCTTCCTCTCCATTTCGGACTCCGACCGCAGGGTCCCTGCAGAGTTGGGACAGGAGAGTCAGGCCTCGTCTTGTCTGAGGAAGGGAACCCCGCTGGCCTCTCGAGTTGCTCAGGGGGTCTCCGGCCCCTCGTCGAGCTGTGTGTGGAACCCGCGGGTCTTTGCGGACGATGCACGGGGGTGGCAGTGCCCCTTCGTGTTGTGCCTTCACCCACAGGGCTGCCTTCGAAGAGGGGTCCAGGCCTCGGGTCCTTCTCAAGGGCGGACCGGGGAATCGGGGGCGTTCGGCATGTGGCACCACCCACGTGGCTCATCTCGAATTTCCTAGTGAGACCGGCCTCATCCTGAGGTGCGCCGGGAAAGCCGGGAACCCCTTCCAGACCACGCAGGGGAATCGCCTCTCCTGTCGCGATCAGGAGGGGAGAAGGGGCTCAGAGGAAGCGGTGCCGGGACCCTCGGTGTTCCCCTCGAGGGAACCCGGCGTGTCGGGGGACTTTTGGGGGTCGCAGGAAGGCTGTCAGGGACCGTTTCGCCCTTCAGGGCGGAACAGGGGACTTTCCTTGAGAAGCCGTCGCGGGCAAGGGCCTCATCTTGCCAAGAGGTGGGAACCACGTGGGTTTTCTCGAGTTGTGGCGGGATTCTCGAGTTACGACGGGGATCTCAGCCTTCCCCTTGGGTTGGCCCTGGGAAGCCCAATCTTCCCCTCGGGTTGCGAAGGAAAGCTGGGGGTTGCGCTCGAGTCACTGCAGGGCCGAAGAGACCTCACCTAGGCGTGTGTCCGGGACCTAATATTCCTCTCCAGGGAAGGCAGGGATCTCGGGGTTGCATTCCAGGCTCCCCTGGGGAGTCAGGCCTCGTCTCGAGGGGAAGCCAAGGAGTCCGCTCTCCTCTCGAGTCGCGACGCGGGTCTCTTGGAGCCCCCTGAGCGGCCTCAAGGGAGTCCAGCCTCCTCTTCCGTTGGGAGAGAGGACCCGGGCTTGCTCTCCAGGCCATGCAGGAAAAGAAGGCCCTCAGATCGCGAGGACGGGGGCATCTCAGGAGTTTCCTCGAGCTGCGGCGCCCGTGGGGGTTTTCTCCCGAGGCACGACGAGGATCTCAGGGAGCCTCTCGTGCGGCGCCAGGGAAGTCAGGTCTCCATGCGCGTGGCGAGGGGGAGCGCGTCATGGCTCTCGAGTCACGGGAGGGGACTAGGGCCTCGAGACGCGTTGAAGAAGGACTCTCGAGGTCTTTCTCGGGGGGCGGCGGGAAACCCTCCTTTCCCTCGCCTTCTGCCGGGGACCTTAGAGAACTTCCCAGGGTGCCTCTGAGAGGCGAGGGATCCTGTGGAGATGGCGGGGCCCCTCGGGACTCTGCTGGGTCTGGCGCAACGGAAGAGGGCCTCACCTCGAAGGGAGGCACGACCTCAGGCTTCCTATCCGTTTCGGACTCCGACCGCAGGGTCCCTGCAGAGTTGGGACAGGAGAGTCAGGCCTCGTCTTGTATGAGGAAGGGAACCCCGCTGGCCTCTCGAGTTGCTCGGGGGGTCTCAGGCCCCTCGTCGAGCTGTGTGTGGAACCCGCGGGTCTTTGCGGACGATGCAAGGGGGTGGAAGTGCCCCTTCGTGTTGTGCCTTCACCCACAGGGTTGCCTTCGAAGAGGGGTCCGGGCCTCGGGTCCTTCTCAAGGGCGGACCGGGGAATCGGGGGCGTTCGACATGTGGCCCCACCCACGTGGCTCGTCTCGAATTTCCTCGTGAGACCGGCCTCATCCTGAGGTGCGCCGGGAAGGCTGGGAACCCCTTCCAGACCACGCAGGGGAATCGCCTCTCCTGTCGCTATCAGGAGGGGAGAAGGGGCTCAGAGGAAGCGGTGCCGGGAACCTCGGTGTTCCCCTCGAGGGAACCCGGCGTTCCGGGGGACTTCTGGGGGTCGCAGGAAGGCTGTCAGGGACCGTTTCGCCCTTCAGGGCGGAACAGGGGACTTCCCTTGAGACGCCGTGGCGGGCAAGGGCCTCATCTTGCCAAGAGGTGGGAACCACGTGGGTTTTCTCGAGTTGCGGCGGGATTCTCGAGTTACGACGGGGATCTCAGCCTTCCCCTTGGGTTGGCCCTGGGAAGCCCAATCTTCCCCTCGGGTTGCGAGGGAAAGCTGGGGGTTGCGCTCGAGTCACTGCAGGGCCGAAGAGACCTCACCTAGGCGTGTGTCCGGGACCTAATATTCCTCTCCAGGGAAGGCAGGGATCTCGGGGTTGCATTCCAGGCTCCCCCGGGGAGTCAGGCCTCGTCTCGAGGGGTAGCCAAAGACTCCGCTATCCTCTCGAGTCGCGACGCGGGTCTCTTGGAGCCCCCTGAGCGGCCTCAAGGGAGTCCAGCCTCCTCTTCCGTTTGGAGAGAAGACCCTGGCTTGCTCTCCAGGCCATGCAGGGAAAGAAGGCCCTCAGCTCGCGAGGACGGGGGCGTCTCAGGGGTTTCCTCGAGCTTCGGCGCCCGTGGGGGTTTTCTCCCGAGGCACGACGAGGATCTCAGGGAGCCTCTCTTTCGGCGCCAGGGAAGTCAGGTCTCCATGCGCGTGGCGATGGGGAGCGCGTCCTGGCTCTCGAGTCACGGGAGGGGACTAGGGCCTCGAGACGCGTTGAAGAAGGACTCTCGAGGTCTTTGTCGGGGGGCGGCGGGAAACCCTCGTTTCCCTCGCCTTCTGCCGGGGACCTTAGGGAACTTCCCAGGATGCCTCTGAGAGGCGAGGGATCCTGTGGAGGTGGCGGGGCCCCTCGGGACTCCGCTGGGTCTAGCGCAACGGAAGAGGTCCTCACCTCGAGGGGAGGCAGGAACCTCAGGCTTCCTCTCCGTTTCGGACTCCGACCGCAGGGTCCCTGCAGAGTTGGGACAGGAGAGTCAGGCCTCGTCTTGTCTGAGGAAGGGAAGCCCGCTGGAATCTCGAGTTGCTCAGGGGGTCTCAGGGCCCTCGTCGAGCTGTGTGTGGAACCCGCGGGTCTTTGCGGACGATGCACGGGGGTGGCAGTGCCCCTTCGTGTTGTGCCTTCACCCACACGGTTGCCTTCGAAGAGGGGTCCGGGCCTCGGGTCCTTCTCAAGGGCGGACCGGGGAATCGGGGGCGTTCGGCATGTGGCACCACCCACGTGGCTCGTCTCGAATTTCCTCGTGAGACCGGCCTCATCCTGAGGTGCGCCGGGAAGGCCGGGAACCCCTTCCAGACCACGCAGGGGAATCGCCTCTCCTGTCGCGATCAGGAGGGGAGAAGGGGCTCAGAGGGAGCGGTGCCGGGACCCTCGGTGTTCCCCTCGAGGGAACCCGGCGTGTCGGGGGAATTTTGGGGGTCGCAGGAAGGCTGTCAGGGACTGTTTCGCCCTTCAGGGTGGAACAGGGGACTTCCCTTGAGACGCCGTCGCGGGCAAGGGCCTCATCTTGCCAAGAGGTGGGAACCACGTGGGTTTTCTCGAGTTGCGGCGGGATTCTCGAGTTACGACGGGGATCTCAGCCTTCCCCTTGGGTTGGCCCTGGGAAGCCCAATCTTCCCCTCGGGTTGCGAGGGAAAGCTGGGGGTTGCGCTCGAGTCACTGCAGGGCCGAAGAGACCTCACCTAGGCGTGTGTCCGGGACCTAATATTCCTCTCCAGGGAAGGCAGGGATCTCGGGGTTGCATTCCAGGCTCCCCCGGGGGAGTCAGCCCTCGTCTCAAGGGGAAGCCAAGGAGTCCGCTCTCCTCTCGAGTAGCGACGCGGGTCTCTTGGAGCCCCCTGAGCGGCCTCAAGGGAGTCCAGCCTCCTCTTCCTTTTGGAGAGAGGACCCGGGCTTGCTCTCCAGGCCATGCAGGAAAAGAAGGCCCTCAGATCGCGAGGACGGGGGCGTCTCAGGAGTTTCCTCGAGCTGCGGCGCCCGTGGGGGTTTTCTCCCGAGGCACGACGAGGATCTCAGGGAGCCTCTCGTGCGGCGCCAGGGAAGTCAGGTCTCCATGCGCGTGGCGAGGGGGAGCGCGTCCTGGCTCTCGAGTCACGGGAGGGGACTAGGGCCTCGAGACGCGTTGAAGAAGGACTCTCGAGGTCTTTCTCGGGGGGCGGCGGGAAACCCTCCTTTCCCTCGCCTTCTGCCGGGGACCTTAGGGAACTTCCCAGGGTGCCTCTGAGAGGCGAGGGATCCTGTGGAGGTGGCGGGGCCCCTCGGGACTCTGCTGGGTCTGGCGCAACGGAAGAGGGCCTCACCTCGAGGGGAGGCAGGAACCTCAGGCTTCCTCTCCGTTTCGGACTCCGACCGCAGGGTCCCTGCAGAGTTGGGACAGGAGAGTCAGGCCTCGTCTTGTATGAGGAAGGGAACCCCGCTGGCCTCTCGAGTTGCTCAGGGGGTTTCAGGCCCCTCGTCGAGCTGTGTGTGGAACCCGCGGGTCTTTGCGGACGATGCACGGGGGTGGCAGTGCCCCTTCGTGTTGTGCCTTCACCCACAGGGTTGCCTTCGAAGAGGGGTCCGGGCCTCGGGTCCTTCTCAAGGGCGGACCGGGGAATCGGGGGCGTTCGGCATGTGGCCCCACCCACGTGGCTCGTCTCGAATTTCCTCGTATGACCGGCCTCATCCTGAGGTGCGCCGGGAAGGCCGGGAACCCCTTCCAGACCACGCAGGGGAATCGCCTCTCCTGTCGCTATCAGGAGGGGAGAAGGGGCTCAGAGGGAGCGGTGCCGGGACCCTCGGTGTTCCCCTCGAGGGAACCCCGCGTGTCGGGGGACTTCTGGGTGTCGCAGGAAGGCTGTCAGGGGCCGTTTCGCCCTTCAGGGCGGAACAGGGGACTTCCCTTGAGACGCCATCGCGGGCAAGGGCCTCATCTTGCCAAGAGGTGGGAACCACGTGGGTTTTCTCGAGTTGCGGCGGGATTCTCGAGTTACGACGGGGATAACAGCCTTCCCCTTGGGTTGGCCCTGGGAAGCCCAATCTTCCCCTCGGGTTGCGAGGGAAAGCTGGGGGTTGCGCTCGAGTCACTGCAGCGCCGAAGAGACCACACCTAGGCGTGTGTCCGGGACCTGATATTCCTCTCCAGGGAAGGCAGGGAACTCGGGGATGCATTCCAGGCTCCCCCGGGGAGTCAGGCCTCGTCTCGAGGGGAAGCCAAGGACTCCGCTCTCCTCTCGAGTCGCGACGCGGGTCTCTTGGAGCCACCTGAGCGGCCTCAAGGGAGTCCAGCCTCCTCTTCCGTTTGGAGAGAGGACCCGGGATTGCTCTCCAGGCCATGCAGGAAAAGAAGGCCCTCAGCTCACGAGGACGGGGGCGTCTCAGGGTTTTCCTCGAGCTGTGGCGCCCGTGGGGGTTTTCTCCCGAGGCACGACGAGGATCTCAGGGAGCCTCTCGTGCGGCGCCAGAGAAGTCAGGTCTCCATGCGCGTGGCGAGGGGGAGCGCGTCCTGGCTCTCGAGTCACGCGAGGGGACTAGGGCCTCGAGACGCGTTGAAGAAGGACTCTCGAGGTCTTTCTCGGGGGGCGGCGGGAAACCCTCGTTTCCCTCGCCTTCTGCCGGGGACCTTAGGGAACTTCCCAGGCTGCCTCTGAGAGGCGAGGGATCCTGTGGAGGTGGCGGGGCCCCTCGGGACTCCGCTGGGTCTGGCGCAACGGAAGAGGGCCTCACCTCGAGGGGAGGCAGGAACCTCAGGCTTCCTCTCCGTTTCGGACTCCGACCGCAGGGTCCCTGCAGAGTTGGGACAGGAGAGTCAGGCCTCGTCTTGTCTGAGGAAGGGAACCCCGCTGGCCTCTCGAGTTGCTCAGGGGGTCTCAGGCCCCTCGTCGAGCTGTGTGTGGAATCCGCGGGTCTTTGCGGACGATGCACGGGCGTTGCACTGCCACTTCGTGTTGTGCCTTCACCCACAGGGTTGCCTTCGAAGAGGGGTACGTCATCGGGTTCTTCTCAATTGCCGACCAGGGAATCGGGGTCGTTCGATGTGTGGCACCACCCACGTGGCTCATTTCAAATGTCCTCGTGAGACCGGCCTCCTCCTGAGGTGCGCCGGGAAGGCCGGGAACCCCTTCCAGACCACGCAGGGGAATCGACTCTCCTGTCGCGATCAGGAGGGGAGAAGGGGCTCAGATGAAGCGGTGCCGGGACCCTCGGTGTTCCCCTCGAGGGAACCAGGCGTGTCGGGGAACTTTTGGGGTCGCATGAAGGCTGTCAGGTCCCGTTTCGCACTTCAGGGCGGAACAGGGGTCTTCGCTTGAGACGCCGTGGCGGGCAAGGTCCTCATCTTGCGAAGAGGTGGGAACCACGTGGTTTTTCTCGAGTTGCGGCGGGATTCTCGTGTTACGACGGGGGATTACAGGCTTCCTCTTGTGTCGGCCCTGGGTAGCCCAACCTTCTATTCTAGTGTCGAGGGAAAGCTGGGCGTTGCGCTCGAGTCACTGCAGGGCCAAAGAGACCTCATCTAGGCGTGTGTCCAGGACCTAATGCTCCTCTCCAGGGAAGACAAGGATCTCGGGGTTGCATCCCATTCTCCCCCGGGGAGTCAGGCCTCGCCTCGAGGGGAAGCAAAGGACTCCGCTCTCCTCCCGAGTCGCGACGCTGATATATTGGTGCCCCCTCTGTGGCCTCAAGGGAGTCCAGCCTCCTCTTCACTTTTGAGAGAGGACTCGTGATTGCTCTCCAGGCCAGGCAGGAAAAGAAGGCCCTCACCTCGCGAGGACGGGGGCATCTCAGGGGTTTCCTCGAGCTGCGGCACCCGTGGGGGTTTTCTCCCGAGGCACGACGAGGATCTCAGGGAGCCTCTCGTGCGGCGCCAGGGAAGTCATGTCTCCATGCTCGTGGCGAGAAGGAGCGCGTCATTGTTCTCGAGTCATGGGAGGGGACTAGAGCCTCAAGACGCGTTGAAGAAGGACTCTCGATGTCTTTCTTGTGTTGCAGCATGAAACCCTCGTTTCCCCCGACTTCTGCCGGGGACCTGAGGGAACTTCCCAGGGTGCCTCTGAGAGGTGAGGGACGCTGTGGAGTTGGTGGGGCCTCTCGGGACTCCACTGGGTTTGTCGCAATGGAAGAGGGCCTCATCTCGAGTGGAGGCAGGAACCTCAGGCTTCCTCTCCAATTCTGACTCTTATCGTAGTGTCCCTGCAGAGTTGGGACAGGAGAGTCAGGCTATGTCTTTTCTGAGGAATGGAACTCCGCTTCCCTCTCGAGTTGTTCATGGGGTTTCAGGCCCCTTGTCAAACTGTGTGTGGAATCTGCAGGTTTTTCCAGACGATGCATGGGGGTGTCAGTGACCCTTCGTTTTGTGTCTTCATCCACAGGGTTGCCTTCGAAGAGGTGTCCGGGCATCGTGTTCTTATGAAGAGCGGACTGGGAAATCGGGGTCTTTCTGCATTTGGCACCACCCACGTGGCTAGTCTCGAATTTCCTCATCAAAGCGGCCTCATCCTGAGATGTGCCGCGAAGGTCATGAAACCCTTCCAGACAAAGCAGAGGAATCGACCCTCCTGTGGCGATCAGGAGGGGAGAAGTGGTTCAGATGAAGTGCTGCTGGGAACCTCGGTGTTTCCCTCAAGTGAGACAGGTATGTCGGGTAACTTTTGGGGTCGCATAACGCGTTCCAAGTACCGTTTCGCTCTTCAAATTGGAACGTGGGACTTCTCTTGGGGTACTCCAGCGGGCAAGGGCCTCATCTTGGAATGACTGGGGAACCACTTGGTTTTTCTCTAGTTGCGGTGGGATATTTGAGTTACCACAGGGAATTCATGCTTCCTCTTGTGTTGGCCCACAAAAGTCTTATCTTCCATTCGAGATTCGAGGAAGAGCTGGAGGTGCGCTCTAGTCACTGAAGGCAAAAGAGACCCCACCAAGGCTTGTGTGCAGGACCTAATGTTCATGTCAAGGGGCGACAGGAATCTCGGGGTTGCATTCCAGACTCACCCTGGAGTCAGGCCTCGTCTCGAGGGGAAGCAAAGGACTCTGCTCTCCTCTCGAGTCGGACGGGTATGTCTTGGAGCCCACTGAGTGGCTTAAAGGGAGTCAAACTTCCTCTGGTGTTTGGAGGGAGGACACGGGATTGCTCTCCAGGCAATGCAGGAAATGAAGGCCCTCATCTCCCGATGACTGGGGCGTCTCGTAGGTTTTCTCGAGCTGTGGCGCTAGTGTGGGGTTTCTCACGAAGTAAGACTGGGAGCTCAGTGAGCCTCTCATGTGGTGCCAGGGCAGTCAGGTCTCTATGCACGTGGTGAGAGGGAGCCCGTAATTGTTCTCGAGTCATGGTAGGGGAATTGGGCCTGAAAACGTGTTAAAGAAGGACTCTCGAGGTCTTTCTTGGGTTGCAGCAGGAAACCCTGGGTTCCATCGACTTGTGCCAGTGACCTCAGGAAGCTTCTCAGCGTGCCTCTGAGAAGTCAGGGTCACTGTGGAGTTGGGAGGGGCCTCTCGGAACTCCACTGGGTTTGGTGCAATGGAAGAGGGCCTCATGACAAGTTGAGGCAGGAACCACAGGGTTCCTCTCCTGGCTTCGAATGCGCCGGATCTGACTCGAATCGCAGAGTCCCTGCAGAGTTGGGACAGGAGAGTCAGGCCTCGTCTTGTGTGGAGGAATGGAACTCCGCTTGACTCTCGCGTTGTTCATGGGGTGACAGGCCACTTGTCGATTTGTATGTGGAACTTGCGGGTTTTTCTGGACGATGCACTGGGGTGTCACTGCCCCTTCGTGTTGTGCCTTGTTCCACAGGATTGCCTTCGAGTTGGGTTCTGCCATCGGGTTCTTATCAAGAGCGGACCAGGGAATCGGGGTCTTTTGGCATGCCGCACCACCCACGAGGCTATGTCTCGAATTTCCTCGTGAGACTGGCCTCATCTTGATGTGCGCCAGGAAGGTCGGGAACGCCTTCCAGACAAAGCAGGGGAATCGAACCTCCTGTCGCGATCAAGAGGGGAGAAGAGTCTCAGATGAAGTGGTGCCGGGAACCTCGGTGTTCTCCTCAAGTGAGACTGGTATGTCGGGGAACTTTTGGGGTCGCATCAAGGGTTCCAAGTAACTTTTCGCTCTTCAATACGGAACGTGGGACTTCTCTTGAGACGCTGTAGCGGGCAAGGGCCTCATCTTTCGATGACGGGGGAACCACGTGGTTTTTCTTGAGTTGGGGCGGGATTCTCGAGTTACAACCGGGAATTCAGGCTTCCTCTTCAACTGGCCCAGGGAAGTCCAGTTTTCATTCGAATTGTGAGTTAGAACTGGGGATTGCTCTCGAGACACTGCAGGGCCAAATAGACCTCATCTAGGCTTGTGTCCAGGACCTAATGTTCCTCTGCTGGGGCGAAAGCGATCTCAGCATTGCATTCTCGACTCACCCGGGGAGTCAGGCCTCGTCTCGAGGGGAAGCCAAGGACACCGCTCTCCTGTCAAGTCGCGACGGGTATATCTTGGAGCTCACTGTGTGGCCTAAAATGAGTCAAGCCTCCTGTGGAGTTTGGAGAGAGGACACAGGATTGCTCTCCAGGCCATACAGCAAAAGAAGGCCCTCATCTCGTGAGGACTGGGGCGTCTCGTGGGTATTCTCGAGCTGCGGCTCCAGTGTGGTGTTGCTCACGAGGTATAATGGGGAGCTCAGGGAGCCTCTCCTGTGGCGCCAGGGAAGTCAGGTTTCTATGCGCGTGGCTAGGGGGAGCGCGTCATTGCTCTCGAGTCATGGTAGGGGAATCGCACCTCAAGACACGTTGAAGAAGGACTCTCAAGGTCTTTTACGGGTTGGGGCAGGAAACCCTTGGTTCCCTCGACTTGTGCCGGTGATCTCAGGAAGGTCTAAGGGTGCCTCTGAGAAGTCAGGGATACTGTGCAGTTGGGAGGGGTCTCTCGGGACTCCACTGGGTTCGGTGCAATGGAAGAGGGCCTCATCTCGAGTGGAGGCAGGAAACTCATGTTTCCTCTCCTGACTTCCCCTGGGCCAGATCTGACTCGGATCGCAGTTTCGCTGCAGAGTTCGAACAGGAGAGTCAGGCCTCGTCTTGTGTGGAGGAATGGAACTCTGCTTGCCTCTCCAGTTGTTCACGGGGTGACATGTCACTTCTCGAGCTGTGTGTGGTACCTGCGGGTTTCTCCGGACGATACCCAGGGGTGTCAGTGCCCCTAAGTGTTGTGCCTTCATCAAAAGGGTTATCTTCAAAGAGGTGTCCGGGCATCAGGATCTTATCAAGAGCGGACCGGGAAATCGGGGTCTTTCGGCCTGTGTCACCATCCACGTGGCTATGTCTCGAATATCCTCGTGAGACCGGCCTCATCCTGAGATGCACCGGGAAAGGCGGGAACCCCTTCAGAACAAAACAGGGGAATCGACCCTCCTGTCGCGATCAGGAGGGGAGAAGGGGCCCAGATGTAGTGGTGCCGGGAACCTCGGTGTTCTCCTCGAGTCAGACTGGTGTGTCGAGGAACTTTTGAGGGCGCATCAAGGGTGCCAATACCGTTTCGCACTTCAAGACGGAACGTGGGACTTCTCTTGAGACGCTGTAGGGGGCAAGGGCCTCATCTTGGGATGACGGGGGAACCACGTGGCGTTTCTTGAGTTGTGGCGGGATTCTCGAGTTTCGACGGGGAATACAGTCTTCCTCATGTGTTGGGCCAGGGAAGTCCTATCTTCCATTCGAGTTTAAAGGGAGAGCTGGGGATTGCTCTCGAGTCACTGCAGGGCAAAATAGACCTCATCTAGGCTTGTGTCCAGGACTTAATGCTCGTCCCTAGGGGCGACAGGGATCTTGGGGTTGCATACCAGACTCACCCGGGGAATCAGGCCTCGTCTCGAGGGGAAGCAAAGAACTCCGCTGTCCTTTTGAGTCGCGATGGGTATCTCTTGGAGCCCACTGTGTGCCCTAAAGGGAGTCAAGCCTCCTGTGCTGTTTGGATAGAGGACTCGGGATTCCTCTCCAGGCCATGCAGGAAAAGAAGGCCCTCATCTCGCGATGATGGCGGCGTCTCGTGGGTTTTCTAGACTGCCGCGCTAGTGCCGGGTTTCTGACTAGGTACGAGAGGGAGCTCAGGGAGCCTCTCGTGTGGCGCCAGGGAAGTCAGGTCCCCATGAGATGGCTAGGGGGAGCTCGTCATTGCTCTCGAGTCATGGTAGGGTAATCGGGCCTCAAGACGGGTTGAAGAAGGACTCTCGAGGTCTTTCTCGGGTCACTGCATAAAACCCAGGGTTCCCTTGACTTGTGCCTGCGACCTCAGGGAGCTTCTCAGAGTGCCTCTGAGAAGTCAGTGATACTGTGCAGTTTGGAGGGGCCTCTCGAGACTCCTCTGCATTTGGTGGAATGTAAGAGGGACTCATCTCGAGTTGAAGCAGGAACCTCAGTGTTCCTCTCCATTTCTGACTCAGATCGCAAGGTCCCTGCATGTTGGTACAGGAGAGTCAGGCCTCGTCTTTTCTGGAGGATGGGACTCCTCTTGCCTCTCGAGTTGTTCTCGAGGTGACAGGCCACTTGTCGAGCTGTGTGTGTAACCTGCCCGTTTTTCCGGATGATGCACAGGTGTGTTAGTGCCCCTTCGTGTTGTACCTTCATACTCAAGGCTGCCTTGCAAGAGGTGTCCGAGCATCGGATTCTTATCAAGAGCGGACCGGGAAATTGGAGTCTTTCAGCAAGTGGCACCACCCACAAAGCTACGTATCGAATTTCCCCATGAGACCGGCCTCATCCTGAGTTGTGCAGGGAAGGTCGGGCCCCCTTGCAGACAAAGCAGGGGAATCGACCCACCGGTCACGATCAGGAGGGGAGAAGGGGCTTAAATGAAGTGGTGCCGGGAACCTCGGTGTTCCCCTTGAGTGAGACCGGCGTGTTGGGGGACTTTTGGGGTCGCATCAAGGGTGCCAAGTACCGTTTCGCATTTCAAGACCGAACCTGGGACATCTTTTGAAACGCTGTAGCGGGCAAGGGCCTCATCTTGCGATGACGGGAGAACCACGTGGTTTTGCTCGAATTGCGGCGGGATTCTCGAGTTATGACCGGGAATTTAGGCTTCCTCTTGTTGGCCTTGAAATCCAATCTTCCATTCGGGTTGCGAGGGGGAGCTGGGGATTGCGCTAGAGTCACTGCAGGGCAAAAGAGACCTAATCTAGGCTTGTGTCCAGGATCTAACGTTGCTCTCCAGGGGCGACAGGGATCTCGGGTTTGCATTCCAGACTCATCCAGGGAGTCAGTTCTCACCTCGAGGGTAAGCAAAGAATTCCGCTCTCGTCTCGAGTCGCGATGGGTATCTCTTGGAGCCCACTGTGTGTAGTAAAGGGAGTCAAGCCTCCTGTGGAGTTTGGAGAGAGGACTCGGGATTGGACTCCAGGCCATGCAGGAAAAGAAGGCCCTCATCTCGAGATGACGGTGGCGTCTCGTGGGTTTTCTCGAGCTGAGGCGCCAGTGTGGGGTGTCTCATGAAGTACCACGGGGACCTCAGGGAGCCTCTTGTATGGCGCCAGGAAAATCCAGTATTCCATTCGAGTTGCAAGTTAGAACTGGGGATTGCTCTCCAGTCACTGCAGGGCAAAATACACCTCATCTACGCTTGTGTCCAGGACCTAGTGTTCCACTACTGGGCCAACAGGGATCTCAGGGTTGCATTCTCAACTCACCCGGAGAGTCAGGCCTCGTCTTGAGGGGAAAAAAAGGACTCCGCTCTCCTGTCGAGTCGCGACGGGTATCTCTTGGAGCCCACTGCGTGGCGTAAAGGGAGTGAAGCCTCCTATGGAGTTTGGAGATGACTCGGGATTGTTTTCCTGGCCATGCAGGAAAAAAGGCCCTCATCTCGCGATGACGGGGGCATCTCGTGGGTTTTCTCCAGCTGCGGCGCCAGTATCAGATTTCTCACGAGGTACAACGGGGAGCTCAGAGAGCCTCTCGTGTGGTGCTAGGGACGTCAGGTCTCCATGCGTGTGGTGAAGGGGAGTGCGTGATTGCTCTCGAGTCATAGTAGGCGAATCGGGCCTCAAGACGCATTGAAGAAGGACTCTTGAGGTCTTTCTCGGGTTGCGGCAGGGAACCCTGGGTTCCCTTGATTTGTGCCGGTGACCTCAGGCAACTTCTAAGGGTGCCTCTGAGAAGTCAGGGACACTGTGGATTTGGGAGGGGCCTTTCGTTACTCAACTGGGTTTGGTGCAATCGAAAAGGGCCTCATCTCGAATGGAGGCAGGAACGTCAGGGGTCCTCTCCATATCTGACTTGGGTCGCAGGGTACCTGCAGAGTATGGACAAGAGAGTCACGCCTCGTCTTCTGTGGAGGAATGGATTTCCCCTTGCCTTTCGAGTTGTTCACGGAGTGACAGGCCACTTGTTGAGCTGAGTGTGGAACCCGCGGGTTTTTCCGGACGATGCACGGGGGTGTCAGTGCCCCTTCGTGTTGTGCCTTCATCCACAGGGTTGCCTTCAAAGAGGTTTCCGGGCATCGGGTTCTTTTCAAGAGCGTACCGGAAAATTGGGGTCTTTCAGCATGTGGTACCACCCACGAGGCTACGTCTCGAATTTCCTCGGGAGACCGGCCTCATCCTGAGGTGCGCCGGAAAGCTCGGGAACCCCTTGCAGACAAAGCAGGGGAATCGACCCACCGCTCGCGATCAGAAGGGGAGAAGGGGCTCAGATGAAGTGGTGCCGGGAACCTTGGTGGTCCCCTCGAGTGAGACCGGTATGTCACGGCACTTTTGAGGTCGCATCAAGGGTGCCAAGTACAGTTTCGCACTTCAAGACGGAACGTGGGAATTCTCTGGAGATGCTGTAGCGGGCAAGGGCCTCATATTGCGATGACGAGGGAAACACGTGGTTTTTCTCGATTTGAGGCGGGATTCTCGAGTTACAACGGGGAATTCAGGCTTCCTCTTGTGTTGGCCCAGGAAGTCCAATCTTCCATTCAACTTGTCAGAGAGAGCTGGGGGTTGCTCTCGAGTCACTTCAGGGCAAAGAGTCCTCATCTAGGCTTGCGTCCAGGACGTAATGTTCCTCTCCAGGGGCGACAGGGATATCGGGGTCGCATTCCAGTCTCACCCGGTGGGTCACGCCTCGTCTCGAGTGGAAGCAAAGGACTCCACTATCCTCTCGAGTCGGGACGTGTAACTCTTGGAGCCCAATGAGTGGCCTAAAGGGAGTCAAGCGTCCTGTGTAGCTTGGAAAGAAGGTTCACGCTTGATCTGCATACCATGCAGTTAAAGATGGCCCTCCTCTCGTGATGACGGGAGCATCTCATGGGTTTTCTCGAGCTGCGGCGCCAGTGTGGGGTTTCTCACGAGATATGATGGGGAGTTCAGGGATCCTCTTGTGCAGCGCCAGAGAAGCCTGACTCCATGCGTGTGGCCAGGCAGATCGCGTCATTGCTCTCGAGTCATGGGAGGGACTAGGGCCTCAAGAGGCATTTAAGAAGGACTCTCAAGGTCTTTCTTGGGTTGGGGCGGGAAACACTCGTTTCCATCGACCTCTACAGGGGACCTTAGGGAACTTCCCAGGTGCCTCTGAGAGGTGAGGGATACTGAGGAGTTAGAGGGGCCTCTCGGGACTCCACTAGGTTTGACGAAATGAAAGAGGGCCTCATCTCGATTGGAGGCAGGAACCTCAGGCTTCCTCTCCATTTCTGACTCCGACCGCAGGGTCCCTGCAGAGTTGGGACAGGAGAGTCAGGCCTCGTCTTGTCTGAGTAACGGAACTCTGCTTGCCTCTTGAGTCGTTCAGGGGGTCTCAGGGCCCTTGACAAGCTGTGTGTGGAACCTGCGGGTGTTTCCAGAAGATGCATGGGGGTGTCAGTGCCCCTTCGTTTTGTGCCTTCCCCCACAGGGTTTCCTTCAAAGAGGTGTCCGGGCATCGGGTTCATTTCAAGAGCAAACCGGGAAATCGGGGTCATTCGGCATGTGGCACCACCCACGTGGCTCATCTCGAATTTCCTCGTGAGACCAGCATCATCCTGAGGTGCGCCGGGAAGGCCGGGAAACCCTTCCACACAAATTAGGGGAATCGATTCTCCTGTCGCGATCAGGAGGGGAGATGGGGCTCAGATGAAGTGGTGCCGGGACCCTCGGTGTTCCACTCGAGGGAACCCGGCGTTTCAGGGAACTTTAGGGGTCGCATCAAGGGAGCCAAGTACCATTTCCCACTTCAGGACGGAACATGGGACTTCCCTGGAGACGCTGTAGCGGGCAAGGGCCTCATCCTGTGAAGACGTTGGAACCACGTCGTTTTTCTTGAGTTGCATCGGGATTCTCGAAAACGACAGGAATTTCAGGTCTCTCTTGTGTTGGCCATGGGAAGCCCAATCTTCAATTCGAGTTGCGATGGAAAGCTGGGGGTTCTGCTCGAGTCACTACAGGGCCAAAGAGACCTCATCGAGGCGTGTGTCCAGGACCTAATATTCCTCTCAAGGGAAGACAGGGATCCCGGGTTTCCATTCCAGACTCCCCCGGGGAGTCAGGACTCGCCTGGAGGGGAAGCAAAGGACTCCTCTTTCCTCTCAAGTCGCGACACGGATCTCTTGGAGCCCACTGAATGGACTCAAGGGTGTCGAGCCTCCTCTTCAGTTTGGAAAGAGGACTCGGGATTGCTCTCCAGGCCAGGCAGGAAAAGAAGGCCCTCATCTCGCGATGACGGGGGCGTCTCATGGGTTTCCTCAGGCTGCTGCGCCCATGGGGGTTTTCTCACGAGGCACAACGAGGACCTCAGGGAGCCTCTCGTGCGGCGCCAGGGAAGTCAGGTCTCCATGCGCATGGCGAGGGGGAGCTGGTCATCACTCTCGAGTCATGGGAAGCGGCTAGGTCCTCAAGAGGCGTTGAAGAAGGACTCTCGAGGTCTTTCTCGGGTTGCGGCGGGAAACCCTCCTTTCCCTCGACTTCTGCAGGGGACCTTAGGGAACTTCCCAGGGTGCCTCTGAGAGGTGAGGGATGCTGTGTAGTTGGCAGGGCCTCTCGGGACTCTGCTGGGTTCGGCGCAATGGAAGAGGGCCTCATATCGAGGGGAGGCAGGAACCTCAGGCTTCCTCTCTGTTTCGGACTCTGACTGCACGGCCCCTGCAGTGTTGGGACAGGAGAGTCATGCCTCGTCTTGTCTGAGGAATGGAATTCTGGTTGCCTCTCGAGTTGTTCCGGGAGTCTCAGGCCCCTTGTCGAGCTGTGTGTAGACCCTGCGGGTTTTTCCGGATGATGCACGGGGGTGGCAGTGCCCCTTCGTGTTGTGCCTTCACCCACAGGGTTGCCTTCGAAGAGGTGTCCGGGCATCGGGTTCTTATCAAGAGCGGACTGGAAATTCGGGGTCGTTCGGCACGTGGCACCTCACACGTGGCTAATCTCGAATTTCCTCCTGAGACCGGCCTCATCCTGAGGTGCTCCAGGAAGGCCGGGAACCCCTTCCAGACCACGCAGGGGACTCGACTCTCCTGTCGGGATCTGGAAGGGAGAAGGGGCTCAGATGAATTGGTGCCGGGACCCTCGGTGTTCCCCTCGAGGGAACCCAGCGTGTCGGGGAACTTTTGCGGTCACATCAAGGGTGTCAAGTACCGTTTCGCACTTAACGACGGAACATGGGACTTCCCTGGAGACACCGGGAACTTCGGTGTTCCCCTGGAGTGAGACCGGTATGTTGGGGAACTTTGGGGTCGCATCAAGGGTGCCAAGTAGCATTTCGAACTTTAAGATGGAACGTGGGACTTCTCTTGAGACTCTAGCTGGCAAGGGCCTCATATTGCGATGAAGGGGGAACCACATGGTTTTTAAGACTTGAGGCTGAATTCTCGAATTACGATGGGAAATTCAGACTTCCTCTTGTGTTGACCGTGGGAAGACCAATCTTCCATTCAAATTGTGAGGGAGAGATGGAGGTTGCTCTCGAGTCACTGTAGGGCAAAATAGACCTCATCTAGGCTTGTGTCTAGGACAAAATGTTCCACTCCAGGGGCGACAGGGATCTCGGGGTTGCATTCCAAACTCACCCGGGGAGTCAGGCCTCGTCTCCAGGGAAGCAAAGGACTCCGCTCTCCTCTCGAGTCGCACCGGGTATTTCTTGGACCCAACTGAGTGGCCTAAAGGGAGTCAATACTCCTGTGAAGTTTGGAGAGAGGACCAGGAATTGCTCTCCAGGTCAGGCAGGAAAAGAAGGCCCCCATCTCTCCTTGACGGGGGCATCTTGTGGTTTTTCTCGAACTGCGGCGCCACTGTGGGTTTTCTCACGAGGTACGATGGGGTACTCAGGGAACCTCTTGTGTGGTACTAGGGAAGTCAGTTTTCCTGCTTGTGGCGAGGGGAGCGCGTCCTTGCTCTGGAGTCATGGTAGGGGAATCGGGCATCAAGAGACGTTGAAAAAGGACTCTCCAAGTCTTTCTCGGGTTACTTCAGGAAACTCTGGGTTCCCTCGACTTGTGCCAGTGACCTCAGGTAGCTTCTCAGGGAGCCTCTGAGAATTCAGGGATACTGTGGTGTTGGGAGGGGCCTCTCGGGACACCACTGAGTTTGGTTCAATGGAAGAGGGCCTCTTCTCTAGTTGAGGCAGGAACCTCAGGGTTCCTCTCCATTTCTGACTCCAATTGCAGGGTCCCTGAAGAGTTGAGACAGGAGAGTAAGGCCTCGTCTTGTGTGAAGGAATGCAACTTCACTTGCCTCTCGAGTTGTTCATGAGGTGACAGTCCACATTTGGAGCTGTGAGTGGAATCTGCGGGTTTTTCCAGACGATGCATGGGGATGTCAGTGTCCCTTCGTGTTGTGCCTTCATCCACAGGGTTGCCTTCGAAGAGATGTCCGGGCAACAGGTTCTTATCTAGAGTGGACCGGGAATTCGGGATCTTTCAGCATATGGCACCAACCATGAGGCTACTTTTCGAATTTCCTCATGAGACCGGCCTCATCCGGAGGTTCGCGGGGAACGTCGGGAACCCCTTGCAGACAAAACATGGGAATCGACCCTTCTGTCGCGATCAGGAGGGGTGAAGGGGCTCACAGGAAGTGCTGCCGTGAACTTTGGTGTTTCCCTCGAGTGAGACCGGTATGTCAGGGAACTTTGCGGGTCGCATCAAGGGTGCCAAGTACCGTTTTGTACTTCAGGATGGAACGTGGGACTTCTCTTGATACGCTGTAGCGGCCAAGGGCCTCATCTTGCGATGACGGGGGAGCCACGTGGTTTTTCTCGAGTTGCAGCGGGTTCTCGAGTTACGACGGGGATTTTAGGCTTCCTCTTGTGTTGGGCCAGGGAAGTCCAATCATCCATTCGAGTTGCGAGGGAGAGCTGGGGGTTGCGCTCGAGTCACTGCAGGGCAAAGGAGACCTCATCTAGGCTTGTGTCCAGGACCTAATGTTCCTCTCCAAGGGCCACAGGGATCTCAGGTTTGCATTCCAGACTCACCCAGGGAGTCAGGCCTCATGTTGAAGGGAAGCAAAGGACTCCGCTCTCCTTTCGATTTGCGACGGGCACCTCTTGGAGCCCACTTTGTGGCCTAAAGGGAGTCAAGCCTCCTGTGAAGTTTGGAGAGAGGACTTGGGACTGCTCTCCAGGCCATGCAGGAAAAGATGGCCCTCATCTCGCGATGACGGAGGGATCTTGTGGGTTTTCTCGAGCTGCGGCGCCAGTGTGGGGTTTCACACGAGGTACGACGGGGAGCTCAGGGAGCCTCTCGTGTGGCGCCAGGGAAGTCAGGTCTCCATGTGCATGGCGAGGGGGAGCGCATTATTGCTCTCGAGCTATGGTAGGGGAATCTGACCTCAAGACACATTGAAGAAGGACTCTCGAGGTCTTTCTTCGGTTGTGGCAGGAAACCCTTATTTCCCTCGACTTTTGCCGGTGGCCTCAAGGAGCTTCTCAGAATGCCTATGAGAAGTCAGGGATACTGTGGAGATGGGAGGGGCCTCTTGGGACTCCACTGGGTTTGTTTTAATGGAAGAGGGCCTCATCTCGGGTTGAGGCAGGAACCTCAGGTTTCCTCTCCATTTCTGACTCAGATCGAAGCGTGCCGGCAGAGTTGGGATTGGATACTCAGGCCTCGTCTTGTCTGAGGAAGGGAACTCCGCTTGCCTCTCTCATTGTTTAAGGGGTGACAGGCCAGTTGTGGAGCTGTATGTGGATCCTGTGGGGTTTTCCGGACGATGAACAGGGTTGCCAGTGCCCCCTCGTGTAGTGCCTTCATCCACAGGGTTGCTTTAGAAGAGGTGTCCGGGCATCGGGTTCTTATCAAGAGCAAGACCTAGAAATCGGGGTCTTTCGGCACGTGGCACCAACACGAGGCTACGTCTCGAATTTCTTCGTGAGACTGGCCTCATCCTGAGGTGCGCCATGAAGGTCGGGAACCCCTTCTAGACAAAGCAGGGGAATCGACCTTCCTGCCGTGATCAGGAGGGGAGAAGGGGCTCAAATGAAGTGGTGCCAGGAACTTCGGTGTTCCCTTGGAGTGAGACCGGTATATTGGGGAACTTTTGGGGTCGCATCAAGGGTGCCAAGTAGCATTTCGAACTTTATGACGAAACATGGGACTTCTCTTGAGACTCTGTAGCGGGCAAAGGCCTCATATTGCGATGAATGGGGAACCACGTGGTTTTGAAGAGTTGCGGTGGGATTCTCGAGTTACAACGGGAAATTCAGACTTCCTCTTGTGTTGGCCCAGTGAAGACCAATCTTCCATTCGAATTGCGAGGGAGAGATGGGTGTTGCTCTCGAGTCACTGTAGGGCAAAATAGACCTCATCTAGGCTTTTGTCCAGGACATAATGTTCCTCTCCAGGGGCAACAGGGATCTCGGGGTTGCATTCCAGACTCACCCGAGGTAAGGCCTCGTCTCGAGGGGAAACAAAGTACTCTGCTCTCCTCTCAAGTCGCGACAGGTATCTCTTGGAGCCCATTGAGTGGCCTAAAGGGAGTAAAGCCTCCTGTGAAGTTTGGAGAAAAGACCAGGGATTGCTCTCCAGGTCAGGCAGGAAAAGAAGTCCCCAATCTCGCGATGACGGTGGGTTTTCCCGAGCTGCGGCGCCAGTGTGGGGTTTCTCACGAGGTATGACGGGGAGCTCAGGGAGCCTCTCATGTGGCGCCAGGGAAGTCAGGTGTCCATGCGCATGGCGAGGGGGAGCGTGTCATTGCTCTCGAGTCATGGTAGGGGAATCCGTCCTCAAGACGCGTTGAAGACGGACTCTTGAGGTCTTTCTCGGGTTGCGGCAGGATACCCTGTGTTCCCTCGACTTGTGCCGGTGACCTCAGGGAGTTGCTCAGGGTGCCTCTGAGAAGACACTGATACTGTGGAGTTGGGAGGGGCCTCTCGGGACTCCACTGGGTGTGGTATAATACAAGAGGGCCTCATCTCGTGTTGAGGAAGGAACCTCAGGGTTCCTCTCCATTTCAGACTCCGATCTCAGGATTCCTGCAGAGTTGGGACAGGAGAGTCAGGCCTCGTATTCTGTGGAGAAATGAAACTTAGCTTGCCTCTCGAGTTGTTCACGAGGTAACAGGTCACTTGTCGAGCTGTATGTGGAACCTGCAGAATTTTCCAAAAGATGCACGGGTGTTCAGGGTCCCTCCTTGTTGTACCTTCATCCTACGGGATGCATTCCAAGAAGTGTACGGGCATCGGGTTCTTATTAATAGCTGACCGGGAAATGGGGTCTTTCCGCATGTGGCACCACCCACGAGGCTACATCTCCAATTTCCTCGTGAGACAGGCCTCATCCTGATGTGCGCTGGGAAGATCGGTAACCCCTTCCACACAAAGCAGGAGAATCGACACTCCTGTTGCAATCAGGAGGGGAGAAGGGGCTCAAATGATGTGGTGCGGGGAACATGGGTGTTACCCTCGAGTGAGGCCTGTATGTTGGGGAACTTTGGGGGTGCCATCATGGGTGCCAAGTACCGTTTTGCACTTCAGTAGGAACGTGGTACTTCTTTTGAGACGCTGTGGCGGGAAAGGGCCTCATGCTGCGAAGACGATGGAACCACGTGGTTTTTTTCGAGTTGCGGCGGGATTCTCGAGTTACGACGGGGATTTCAGGCTTCCTCTTGTGTTAGCCCTGGGAAGCCCAAACTTCCCTTCGAGTTGCGAGGGAAAGCTGGATGTTGTGCTCGAATCACTACAAGGCCAAAGAAACCTCATCTAGGCGTGTGTCCAGGACCTAATAGTCCTCTCAAGGGAAGACAAGGATCTCGGGATTGCACTCCAGACTCCCCCGGGGAGTCAGGCCTCGCCTCGAGGGGAAGTAAAGGACTGCGCTCTCCTCTCGAGCTGCGACGCGGATCTCTTGGAGCCCACTGAGTCTCCTCAAGGGAATCCATCCTACTCTTCAGTTTGGAGAGAGGACTCGGGATTGCTCTCCAGGCCAGGCAGGAAAAGAAGGCCCTCAGCTCGCGAGGACAGGGGCATCTCAGGGGTTTCCTCGAGCTGCGGCGCCCGTGGGGGTTTTCTCCCGAGGCACGACGAGGATCTCAGGGAGCCTCTCGTGCGGCGCCAGGGAAGCCAGGTCTGCATGAGCGAGGCGAGAGGGAGTGCATCATTGCTCTCTAGTCCAGAGAGGGGACAAGGGCCTCAAGACACTTTGAAGAAGGACTATCGAGGTCTTTCTCGAGTGGCGGCGGGAAACCCTCATTTCCCTCGACTTCTGCCGGGGACCTGAGGGAACTTCCCAGGGTGCCTCTGAGACGTGAGGGATGCTGTGGAGTTAGCGGGGCCTCTCGGGACTCCACTGGGGTTGGCGCAATGGAAGAGGGCCTCACCTCGAGGGGAGGCAGGAACCTCAGGCTTCCTCTCTGTTTCTGACTCCGACCCTCCGACCTCAGGGTCCCTGCAGAGTTGGGAGCGGATAGTTAGGCCTCGTCTTGTCTGAGGAAGGGAACTCCGCTTGCCTCTCGAGTTGCTCAGGGGGTCTCAGGCCCCTCTTCGAGCTGTGTGTGGAACCCAAGGGTGTTTCTGGACGATGCACGGGAGTGTCAGTGCCCCTTCGTGTTGTGTCTTCACCCACAGGGTTGCCTTCGAAGAGGTGTCCGTGCATCGGGTTCTTCTCAAGAGTGGACCAGGAAATCGAGGTTGATTGGCATGTGGCACCACCCCCGTGGCTCATCTCGAATTTCCTCGTGCGGACGGACTCATCCTGAGATGCGCCGGGAAGGCCGGGAATCCCTTCCAGACCACGCAGGGGAATCGACACTCCTGTCGCCATCAGGAGGGGAGAAGGGGCTCAGATGAAGTGGTGTCGGGACCCTCGGTGTTGCCCTCGAGGGAACCCGGTGTGTCGGGGAACTTCTGGGGGTCGCATGAAAGGTGTCAGGTACTGTTTCACACTTCAGGACGGAAACTGGGACTTCCCTTGAGACGTCATAGCGGGCAAGAGGCTCATCTTGCAAAGACGTTGGAACCACGTGGTTTTCCTCGAGTTGCGGCGGGATTCTCGAGATAAGACGGGGATCTCAGGCTTCCTCTTCGGTTGGCCCTGGGAAGCCCAATCTTCCCCTCGAGTGAGAGGGAAAGCTGGGGGTTGCGCTCGAGTCACTGCAGGGCCCAAGAGACCTCACGTAGGCGTGTGTCCGGGACCTAATATTCCTGTCCAGGGAAGGCAGGGATCTCGGGGTTGCATTCCAGGCTCCCCCGGGGAGTCAGGCCTCTTCTCGAGGGGAAGCCAAGGACTCCGCCCTCCCCTCGAGTCGCGACGCGGGTCTCTGGGAGCCTCCTGAGCGGCCTCAAGGGAGTCCAGCCTCCTCTTCCGTTTGGAGAGGGGACCCGGGATTGCTCTGCAGGCCATGCAGGTAAAGAAGGCCCTCAGCTCACAAGGACGGGGGCGTCTCAGGGGTTTCCTCAAGCTGCGGCGCCCGTGGGGGTTTTCTCCCGAGGCACTACGAGGATCTCAGGGAGCCTCTCGTGCGGCGCCAGGGAATTCAGGTCTCCATGCGGTGGCGATGGGGATCGAGTCATGGCTCTCGAGTCACGGGAAGGGACTAGGGCCTCGAGACGCGTTGAAGGACTCTCGAGGTCTTTTTCGGGGGGCGTCGGGAAACCCTCGTTCCCCTCGTCTTCTGCCGGGGACCTTAGGGAACTTCCCAGGGTGCCTCTGAGAGGCGAGGGATCCTGTGGAGGTGGCGGGGCCCCTCGGGACTCCGCTGGGTCTGGCGCAACGGAAGAGGGCCTCACCTCGAGGGGAGGCAGGAACCTCAGGCTTCCTCTCCGTTTCGGACTCCGACCACAGGGTCCCTGCAGAGTTGGGACAGGAGAGTCAGGCCTGGTCTTGTCTGAGGAAGGGAACCCCGCTGGCCTCTCGAGTTGCTCAGGGGGTCTCAGGCCCCTCGGCGAGCTGTGTGTGGAACCCGCGGGTCTTTGCGGACGATGCACGGGGGTGGCAGTGCCCCTTCGTGTTGTGCCTTCACCCAAAGGGTTGCCTTCGAAGAGGGGTCCGGGACTCGGGTCCTTCTCAAGGGCGGACCGGGGAATCGGGGGCGTTCGGCATGTGGCCCCACCCACGTGCCTCGTGTCGAATTTCCTCGTGAGACCGGCATCAACCTGAGGTGTGCCGGGAAAGCCGGGAAGCCCTTCCAGACCACGCAGGGGTATCGCTTGTCCTGTCGCGATCAGGAGGGGAGAAGGGGCTCAGAGGAAGCAGTGCCGGGTCCCTCGGTGTTCCCCTCGGCGGAACCCGGCGTGTCGGGGGACATTTGGGGGTAGCAGGAAGGCTGGCAGGGACCGTTTCGCCCTTCAGGGCGGAACAGGGGACTTTCCTTGAGACGCCGTGGCGGGCAAGGGCCTCATCTTGCCAGGAGGTGGGAACCACGTGGTTTTCCTCGAGTTGCGGCGGGATTCTCGAGTTACGACGGGGATCTCAGCCTTCCTCTTGGGTTGGCCCTGGGAAGCCCAATCTTCCCCTCGGGTTGCGAGGGAAAGCTGGGGGTTGCGCTCGAGTCACTTCAGGGCGGAAGAGACCTCACCTAGGCGTGTGTCCGGGACCTAATATTCCTCTCCAGGGAAGGCAGGGATCTCGGGGTTGCATTCCAGGCTCCCCCGGGGAGTCAGGCCTCGTCTCGAGGGGAAGCCAAGGACTGCGCTCTCCTCTCGAGTCGCGACGCGGGTCTCTTGGAGCCCCCTGAGCGGCCTCAAGGGAGTCCAGCCTCCTCTTCCGTTTGGAGAGAGGACCCGGGATTGCTCTCCAGGCCATGCAGGAAAAGAAGGCCCTCAGCTCGCGAGGACGGGGGCGTCTCCGGGGTTTCCTCGAGCTGCGGCGCCCGTGGGGGTTTTCTCCCGAGGCACGACGAGGATCTCAGGGAGCCTCTCGTGCGGCGCCAGGGAAGTCAGGTCTCCATGCGCGTGGCGAGGGGGAGCGCGTCCTGGCTCTCGAGTCACGGGAGGGGACTAGGGCCTCGAGACGCGTTGAAGAAGGACTCTCGAGGTCTTTCTCGGGGGGCGGCGGGAAACCCTCGTTTCCCTCTCCTTCTGCCGGGGACCTTAGGGAACTTCCCAGGGTGCCTCTGAGAGGCGAGGGATCCTGTGGAGATGGCGGGGCCCCTCAGGACTCCCCTGGGTCTGGCGCAACGGAAGAGGGCCTCACCTCGAGGGGAGGCAGGAACCTCAGGCTTCCTCTCCGTTTCGGACTCCGACCGCAGGGTCCCTGCAGAGTTGGGACAGGAGAGTCAGGCCTCGTCTTGTCTGAGGAAGGGAACCCCGCTGGCCTCTCGAGTTGCTCAGGGGGTCTCAGGCCCCCCGTTGAGCTGTGTGTGGAACCCGCGGGTCTTTGAGGACGATGCACGGGGGTGGCAGTGCCCCTTCGTGTTGTGCCTTCACCCACAGGGTTGCCTTCGAAGAGGGGTCCGGGCCTCGGGTCCTTCTCAAGGGCGGACCGGGGAATCGGGGGCGTTCGCCATGTGGCCCCACCCACGTGGCTCGTCTCGAATTTCCTCGTGAGACCGGCCTCATCCTGAGGTGCGCCGGGACGGCCGGGAACCCCTTCCAGACCACGCAGGGGAATCGCCTCTCCTGTCGCGATCAGGAGGGGAGAAGGGGCTCAGAGGAAGCGGTGCCGGGACCCTCGGTGTTCCCCTCGAGGGAACCCGGCGTGTCGGGGGACTTTTGGGGGTCGCAGGAAGGCTGCCAGGGACCGTTTTTCCCTTCAGGGTGGAACAGGGGACTTCCCTTGAGACGCCGTCGCGGGCAAGGGCCTCATCTTGCCAAGAGGTGGGAACCACGTGGTGTTTCTCGAGTTGCGGTGGGATTCTCGAGATCCGACGGGGATCTCATGCTTCCTCTTGGGTTGGCCCAATAAGTCTAATCTTCCATTTGAGTTGCCAGGGAGAGCTGGGGATTGGGCTCCATTCACTGAAGTGCAAACTAGACCTCATCTAGGCTTGTATGCTGGACTTAATGTTCCTCTCCATAGGCGACAGGGATTTGGGGTTGCATTCCATACTCTCCCGGGGAGTCAGGCCTCATCTCGAGGGGAAGCAAAGGACTCCACTCTCTTCTCGAGTCGCGACAGGTATCTCTTGGAGCCCACTGAGTGGTCTTCGCTCTGTAGGAGAGCTCTAGTGTACATAAGCCTGTACATAAGTGAACACAGACACTCTGTGTGCATGTTGCTGCGTATGCAAAATAGGGCCACAAGGAGCCTCATGCTCTCCATGCGGCGCGGAAGCTGTGCAGCCACGCAGCAGCTGAAGAATCCAACCAATTGCTCTTTTCTTACCTCTGACAGAGCTCGCATTGCCGTAGCCCTTGGCGGTTTTGAAACACTGGACCCTAACCCCTCTCAAAGTAGGCCTGGGTTCTAGTTCGAATAGAAAGTCAATAGCGGAGCTGAGGACAGGAACGCGGCAGTCATTTATCACACGCTCCTGCAGCCTGCTACTACAGGGACACTAACGCTAGAAGCTAGGAATGTCTTTGCAAGGTGCACAAAGGACAAGGGAGAACCTCGACCCTGACTCTAGTATTTCAGTCCCCTGAGCAGATCTGAGGTTCTCCCGCTGTAGAAGCTAACCCATTCCTTTCAAATACAGGCTTCCTAACACAGGGCCAGTTGGCTGCTTGCTCTTCCACGAAGCAGGCTTCCTTAACTTGCAAACTGCGAATTCCGCTTAACAGCCTGGAGGAAAATCGCTTCTTGGAAGATTTTTTTCAGAGGCTGTATCCCCGGAGCTGGGGCCAAGCTAGGGGACCCATACTGACAAGGGAAGGCAAAACCACATCCAATGTCTTTGCTCTGGAGGACAGCTTTGGTGAGCCTAAGTCTTTCAGGAATATTTCTGGCTCCAACAGAGTCAAATTCTGTGTGTGAAGCTGCACAGCCAAAATAGGGGAACAGAGAGCCTGATTCTCTCTGTGTAGCTTTGAAGCTGTCATTCAAACAACAGCTTGAGAATCCATACAATGCTCTCCCTTACTGCTAAGAGAATTCACATTGCTGTCGTCCTTGACAGTTTGTAGAAATCCGCACCCTAACCCTTCTCCAAGTAGGCCTGGGTCCTAGCTCGGAACAACAGGCAACGGCGGTGCTGAGGCCAGTAAGGCACAAGTGAGGTCTCACACACTCTTGCAGCCTGATCGTCCAGGAGCAGTAAGGCCTCTTTTTCCCTGCAGGAGGCTGGCTTGCCTTGCCTCCTGTGAACTGCATTTCCCAGCCTGGGCGCAAAGCTGTTCCTGGAGATTTTTTCTCAGGGGCTGTTTCCCTGGAGCTGGGTCGGACCTCGGGGGCCCAACTCACAGGGGAAGACAAAACCACATGGACAGGTCTATGCTCTGTAGGAGAGCTCTAGTGAACCTCATCTCTCAGGAACATTCTTGGCTTCTACAGAGACACCTCTGTGCATGAAGCTACACACCCAACATAGTGGCAAAGGGAGTCTGATTCTCTCCGTGGGGGCTGATGCTTTGTGGCAAAGCACCTGCTAAGAATCCATCCGCATAGGCTTCCCTCACCTTGACAGAGGTCTCATTGCTGTAGTCCTTGGCAGTTTGGAAAGAAGCAGACCCTTACCCTTCACCAAGTAGGCCCTTGTCCTAGTTTGAATGGAAAGGCAGTAGCTGAGCTGAGGCCAGTAAGGCGCCAGTCAAGTCTGACATATTCCCGATGCCTGCTCCTTCATGGAAAATAACGTTAGAATCTGGGAATGTCTTTGCAAGGCTGGCAAAGGGCAGTCAGGAACCTCGACCCTGCCTCTGGAATTTCTATCTTCTCAGCACATCTGGCGGTCTCGGTCAGGAGAAACTAACCCATTCCTTGCAAATATAGGCTTCCAAACACAGGCCGGTTGGCTGTCTCTTCTTGCCGAAGGAAGCTTGCTTATCCCACCTCCTGCGAACTCCGCTTCCCAGCCTGGGGGATAAGAGGTTCTTGGAGCTTTTTTCTCAGAGGCTGTTTCCGCGGAGCAGGGGCCGATCCCGGAGACCCACACGCACAGGGGAAGGGAAAACCGCATGGATAAGTCTTTGCTCTCTAGGAGTGCTCTAGTGAACCTCAGTCTATGGGGAATGTTCTTGGCTCCAATGGGGACATCTCTGTGTGGGAAGCTGCATAGCCAACATAGAGACACAGAGACCTGATTCTCTCTGTGCAGCTTTGACGCTGTCATTCAAACAACAAATTGAGAATCCACACAATGCTCTCCCTTACCACTGAGAGAGTTATCATTGCTGTAGCCCTTCGCAGTTTCTGGAAATCGGCACACAAACACTTCTCCAAGTAGGCCTGGGTTCAAGTTCAGATGAACATGCAATAGCGGAGCTGAGGCCAGTAAGGCACCAGTCAGGTGTCACACACTCTGGCAGCCTGCTCCTCCAGGGACAGTAAGGCCTCTATTTCCCTTCAGGAGGCTCGCTTGCCTTACTTCCTGTGAACAGCGTTTCCCAGACTGGGCAGAAAGCAGTTCCTGGAGATCTTTTCTCAGGGGCTGTTTCCCCGGAGTTGGGGCGGACCTCGGGGACCCAACTCACAGGGGAAGGCAAAACCAAATGGACAGGTCTATGCTCTGTAGATCTCTAGTGAACTGCCGGGGTCCAGCCCCAGCTGATCCAGGGTATTTGAAGCAGAGACGGCGTAGGTGAGGGTCAGGGAACAACTGCTTAATTAAACGTTAATTAAGGATATAAAGAGTAATAAAATGAGGATAGCTCAGTAGGAAAATTCAGTGGAGAAAAGAGGCTGAGTAGCTTGGTTTACACGGGGGACCAATAAAACTTCAAGACAAGAAGCTTGCACCACTTACGTAGGCCGCAGGCGTCCTTCCGTTCTCCCGAAGGAGAGGAGACACTGAGGCCTCCCCGGTCGGATCTTAGAAGCCCAGGCAAAATTAGTAAGCTTGGTGGGTTCCGCGCTCCAGATGGAGACTCAACCAGAGTGAGAGAGAGAGAGAGACATGGGGAGACCAGTATTTCGAGAAACTGATCCCAATTCTTTATTTTCCATGGTCTACTTTTATACACTGAGATGTTATGCAAAAGTCACGTGGGGTCAGCAGTCCTGACTTTTATCAAAGTCAGGTGCTTCATACAAAAGTATACAGAGGTCTTAGGGGTGTTACATCATCTTCTGGCCGGGGGGCCTGCTGACAATTTACGACCCTCTCCTTGTGACAGCGGTCAGTCAACCAGGACACTTATTTCTCCAGGGGTGATTATTCTTAAAACAGACGCCACCCAAATAAAGTCACATTCCTATAGGGTGAGGGTGTAGTGGGTTTTAGTTAAGGAAAGAATTTACTTAGCCTAAGGTCTAACGTGATTTATATCAAAGGTTAATACTTATTTCTTCTATATATTCATTAATGTGTATAAGGGCAGGGGATGTGGAGACTTAGCAGTAAACATCAGCTCCACAAATGAAAAACCCTTCACCAATATGATTTCTAATCAGCCCATTATACTTATACTAATAATTTTCTAACTTTTCTAAGGAACCTGTTTTTAGAAGGTTTAAAGCATCTCGTGCCTCTCATGGTTGGGAGGCTGTGAGCAATCACATGTGGCCGGACAAGCCTGTCAGGCAGGCTAGAGAACCTTCAGAGGAGTTTGTAGGTTAAAACACTCTTGTCACACCCAGGGGTTTTTATCAACTGGAGCTCTAGGTTAACTCCTTCTCCGAAAGAGGTGGTGGGGGACAGCCCCCCGTAAAGTCAGAGGTGTAGGTGAGAGCACAAAGTAGTAAGGTAGGCAGGCTCTGGTGATGGGGGTAGATGCTCGAGGATTTCCAGGGGGACTCCTGAGGCTCGATCCCGCCTTTGCGTATGTCGAGCCTCCTTCCTCATGACCTTTGCCATGGGCGGAGTGCCTCACTCTGGCCCCCAACAGTGAACCTCCTCTCTCAGGAACATTCTTGGCTCCTATCGAGACACCTCTGTGCGTGTAGCTACACACGCAACGTAGGGGCAAAGGGAGCCAGATTCTTTCCGTGGGGTGCTGATGCTTTGTGGCAAAGCACCTGCTTGAGAATCCATCAGCTTACGCTTCCCTCGCCTTGACAGAGGTCTCATTGCTGTTGCCCTTGGCAGTTTGGAAAGAAGAGGACCCTTACCTTTCATAAAGTGGGCCCTTGTCCTAGTTTGAAAGGAAAGGCAAGAGCTGAGCTGAGGCCAATAAGGCGCCAGTCAAGTCTGACATATTCCCGAAGCCTGCTCCTTCATGGAAAATAACACTGGAATCTAGGAATGTCTCTGCAAGGCTGGCAAAGGGCAGTCAGGAGCCTGCACCCTGCCTCTGGAATTACCGATTTCTGAGCAGATCTGGAGGTCTCCTTTAGGAGAATCTAACTCATTCCTTCCACATTGAGACTTCCAAAAACAGGCCGGTCGGCTGCCTCTTCGTGCCCGAAGGAGGCTTGATTTTCCTGCCTCCTATCAACCCAGCTTCCCAGGCTCTGGGAAAAGCGGATCTTGAAGATCTTTTCTCAGGGGTTGTTTCCACGGAGCTGGGGCTAAGCCTGGAGACCCAAACTCACAGGGGAAGAAAAACCACATGGACAAGTCTTTGCTCTCTAGGAGAGCTCTAGTGAACTTCACTCTGTCACGAACATTCTTGATTCATATGGAGACACCCCTATGTGTGAAGCTGCGTACCCAACATGGGGGCACAGAGAGCCTGATTCTCTCTGTGTAGCTTTAAAGATGTCGTTCAAAAAACACCTTGAAAATCCATACAATGCTCTTCCTTACCCGTGACAGAGTTCTCATTGCTGTAGCCCTTGGCAGTTTTAGAAATCCGCACCCAAACCCTTCTCCAAGTAGTCCTGGGTCCTAGTTCGGAGGAACATGCAATGGCGGAGCTGAGGCCAGTAAGGCACCAGTCAGGTCTCACACACTCTGGCAGCCTGCTCCTCCAGGGGCAGTAAGGCCTCTTTTTCTCTGCAGGAGGCTCGCTTGCCTTGCCTTCTGTGAACTGCGTTTCCCAGTCTGGACGAAAAGCAGTTCCTGGAGGTGTTTTCTCAGGGGTTTCTTCCTCGGAGCTGGGGCGAACATCGGGAACTCAACTCACAGGGGAAGGCAAAACCATATGGACAGGTCTATGCTCCATAGCAGAGCTCTAGTGAACCTCATCTCCCAGGAACATTCTTGGCTCCTATAGAGACACCTCTGTGTTTGAAGCTACACACCCAACATAGGGGCAAATGCAGCCTGATTCTCTCCGTGGGCTGCAGATGCTTTGTGGCAAAGCACCTGTTTGAGAATCCATCCGCTTCCACTTCCCTCTCTTTGACAGAGGTGTCTTTGCTGTAGCCTTTGGCAGTTTGGAAAGAAGCAGACCCTTACCCTTCACCAAGTAGGCCCTTGTCCTAGTTTGTACGGAAAGGCGATAGCTGAGCTGAGGCCAGTAAGGCGCCAGTCAAGTCTGACATATTCCTGAAGCCTGCTCCTTCATGGAAAATAACGCTAGAATCTAGAAATGTCTTTGCAAGGCTGGCAAAGGACAGTCAGGAACCTCGACCCTGCCTCTGGAATTTCCGTCTTCTGAGCAGATCTGGAGGTCTTCTTTTGGAGAAGTTAACCATTCCTTCCAAAGAGAGGCTTCCAAACACAGGCTAGTTGGCTGCCTCTACTTGCCCGAAGGAGGCTTGCTTGTTCCGCTTCCTGTGAACTCCGCTTCCCGCCTGGGGGAAAAGTGGTTCTTGGAGATCTTTTTTCAGGGGCTATTTCAACGGAGTTGGAGCTGAGCCCGGAGACCCACACGCACAGAGGAAGGCAAAACCACATGGACAAGTCTTTGCTCTGTAGGAGAACTCTAGTTAACCTCAGTATGTGAGGAAAGTCTTGGATTCCACGGGGATACCTCTGTGTGTGGAGCTGCGTACCCAACAAGGGGGCACACAGGGCCTGATTCTCTCTTTGCAGCTTTGAAGCTGTCGTTCAAACAACAGCTTGAGAATCCATACAATGCTCTCCCTTACCTCTGAGAGACTTCTCATTGCAGTAGCCCTTGGCAGTTTTTACAAATCCGCACCCAAACCCTTCTCCAAGTCGGCCTGGGTCCTGGTTTGGATGGCCATGCAATGGCGGAGCTGAGGTCAGTAAGGCACCAGTCAGGTGTCACACACTCTGGCAGCCTGCTCCTCCAGGGACAGTAAGGCCTATTTTTCCCTGCGGGAGGCTCGCTTGCCTTGCCTCCTGTGAACTGCGTTTCCCAGCCTGGGCAAAAAGCGGTTCCTGGAGATCTTTTCTCAGGGGCTCTATCCCCAGAGCTGGGGTGGACCTCGGGGACCCATCTCACAGGGGAAGGAAAAACCACATGGACAGGTCTATGCTCTGTAGGAGACGATAGTGTGTCTCATCTCTTAGGAACATTCTTGGCTCGTACAGAGACACCTCTGTGTGTAAAGCTACACACCGAACATAGGGGCACAGGGAGCCTGATTCTCTCTGTGGGGTGCTGATGCTTTGTGGCAAAGCACCTGTTTGAGAATCCATCTGCTTACGCTTCCCTCGCCTTGACAGAGGTCTCATTGCTGTGTCTCTTGGCACTTTGGAAAGAAGCAGACCCTTACCCTTCACCAAGTAGGCCCTGATCCTAGTTTGAAAGGAAAGGCAATAGCTGAGCTGAGGCCAGTAAGGCACCTGTCAACTCTGACATATTCCCGATGCCTGCTCCTTCATGGAAAATATTGCTAGAATCTAGGAATGTCTTTGCAAGGCTGGCAAAGGGCAGTCAGGAACCTCGACCCTGCCTCTGGAATATCTATCTTCTGAGCAGATCTGGAGGTCTCCTTCTGGAGAAGCTAACCCATTCCTTGCAAATAGAGGCTTCCAAACACAGGCCGGTTGGCTGCCTCTTCTTGCCTGAAGGAGGCTTGCTTTTTCTGCCTCCTATGATCCCTGGTTCCCAGCATGGGGGAAAAGCAGATTCTTGGAGATCTTTGCTCAGGGGTTGTTTCCACGGAGCTGGCGTTGTGCCCAGAGACCCACACATACAGGGGAAGGCAAAACCACATGAACAAGTCTTTGCTTTCTAAGAGAGCTCTAGTGAACCTCAGTCTTTGACGAACGTTCTTGGCTCCTATGCGGACACCTCTGTGTGTGAAACTGCGTACCCAACATGGTGGCAGAGAGCCTGATTCTCTCTGTGCAGGTTTAATGCTGTCGTTCAGAAAACAGCTTGAGAATCCATACAATTCTCGCCCTTACCTCTGAGAGAGTTCTCATTGCAGTAGCCCTTGGCAGTTTGTAGAAATCTGCACCTAAACCCTTCTCCAAGTAGGCCTGAGTCCCAGTTCGGAGGAACAAGCAATGGCGGAGCTAAGACCAGTATGGCACCAGTCAGTTTTCACACACTCTGGCAGCCTGCTCCTCCAGGGACAGTAAGGCTTCTTTTTCTCTGCAGGAGGCTCACTTGCCTTACTTCCTGTGAACAGCTTTTCCCAGCCTGGGCGAAAAGCGGTTCCTGGAGATCTTTTCTCAGAGGCTGTTTTCTCGGAGCTGGGGCGGACCTCGGGGACCCAACTCACAGGGGAAGGCGAAACCACATATACAGGTGAGCACTCTGTAGGAGAGCTCTTGTGAGCCTCATCTCTCAGGAACATTCTTGGCTCCTGTAGAGACACCACTGTGTGTGAATCTACACACCCCACATATGGGCAAAGGGAGCCTGATTCCCTCCGTGGGGTGCTGATGCTTGGTGGCAAAGAACCTTCCTGATAATCCATCCGCTTATGCTTCCCTCGCATTTACGGAGGTCTCATTGCTGTAGCCCTCGGCAGTTTGGAAAGAAGAAGACCCTTACCCTTCATAAAGTAGGGCCTTGTCCTACTTTGAATGGAAAGGCAATAGCTGAGCTGAGGCCAATAAGGCGCCAGTCAAGTCTGACATATTCCCAAAGCCTGCTTCTTCAGGAAGATAACTGTAGAATCTAGGAATGTCTTTGCAAGGCTGGCAAAGGGCAGTCAGCACCCTGCACACTGCCTCTGGAATTACCGACTTCTGAACAGATCTGGAGGTCTCCCTTAGGGGAAGCTAACCCATTCTTCCAAATAGAGGCTTCCAAACGCAGGCCGCTTGGCTGCCTCTTGCTCTCTGAATGAGGCCTGCTTTCCCGCCTCCTATGAACCCCACATCCCAGCCTCTGGGAAAAGCGGATCTTGAAGATCTTTTCTCAGGGGTTGTTTCCACGGAGCTGGGGCCGAGCCTGGAGCCCCAAACGCACAGGGGAAGAAAAACCACATGGACAAGTCTTTGCTCTCTAGGAGAGCTCTAGTGAACCTCACTCTGTCAGGAACGTTCTTGTTTCCTATGGAGACACCCCTGTCTGTGAAGCTGTGTACCGAACATGGAGACACAGAGTCTGATTCTCTCTGTGCAGCTTTGAAGCTGTCGTTCAAACAACAGCTTGAAAACCCATACAATGCTCTTCCTTACCCGTGACACAGTTCTCATTGCTATACCCCTTGGCAGTATTTAGAAATCCATACCCAAACCCTTCTCCTAGTAGGCCTGGGTCCTAGTTCGGAGGAACATGCAATGGCGGAGCTGAGGCCAGTAAGGCACCAGTCAGGTCTCACACACTCTGGCAGCCTGATCGTCCAGGGACACTAAGGCCTGTTGTGCCTTGCAGGAGGCTCGCTTGCGTTACCTCCTGTGAACTGCGTTTGCCAGCCTGAGGGAATAGCGGTCCCTGGAGATCTTTTCTCAGGGGCTCCTTCCCCTGAGCTGGGGCGGACCTCGGGGACCCAAGTCACAGGGCAAGGCAAAACCATATGGACAGGTCTATGCTCTGTAGCAGACTTCTAGTGAACCTCATCTCTCAGGAACATTCTTGGCTCCTATAGAGACACTTCTGTGTGTGAAGCTGCGTACCTAACATAGGGGCACAGAGAGCCTGATTCTCTCAGTTCATTTTGACCCTGTCGTTCAGAAAACAGCTTGAGAATCCATAAAATGCTCTCCCTTACCGCTGAGAGAATTCTCACTGCTGTAGCCCTTGGCACTTTGTAGAAATCCGCAGCCAAACGCTTCTCCAAATAGGCCTGGGTCCTAGTTCAGAGGAACAGGCAATGGTGGAACTGAGGCCAGCAAGGCAACAGTCAGGTTTCACACACTCTGGCAGCCTGCTCCTCCAGGGACAGTAAGGCCTCTTTTTCTCTGCAGGAGATTCGCTTGCCTTACTTCCTGTGAACAGCGTTTCCCAGCCTCGGTGAAGCGGTTCCTGGAGATCTTTTCTCAGGGACAGTTTCCCCGGAGGTGTGGCGGACCTCGGGGACCCAACTCACAGGGGAAGGCAAAACCACATGGACAGGTCTATGCTCTGTAGGAGAGGTTTAGTGAACCTAATCTCTCAGGAACATTCTTGGCTCCTATAGAGACAACTCTGTGTGTGAAGCTACACTCCCAACATTGGGGAACAGGGATCTTGGTTCTCTCCGTGGGGTGCTGATGCTTTGTGGCAAAGCACCTGCTTGAGAATCCGTCCTCTTAGGCTTCCCTCGCCTTGACAGAGGTCTCATTGCTATAGCCCTTGGCAGTTTCAAAGAAGAAGACCCTTACCCTTCATAAAGTAGGCCCTTGTCCTAGTTTGAATGGAAAGGCAATAGCTGAGCTGAGGCCAATAAGGAGCCAGTCCCCTCTGACACATTCCCGAAGCCTGCTCCTTCATGGAATATAACTCTAGAATGTTGGAATGTCTTTGCAAGGCTGGCAAAGGGCAGTCAGGAACCAGCACCCTGCCTCTGGAATTACCGACTTCTGAGCAGATCTGGAGGTCTCCTTTAGGAGAAGCTAACCCATTCCTTCCAAATAGAGGCTTCAAAACACAGGCAGGTTGGCTGCCTTTCGTGCCCGAAGGAGGCTTGCTTTTCTCTCCTCCTATGAACCCCAGTTCCCAGCCTCTGGGAAAAGCGTATCTTGAAGATATTTTCTCAGGGGTTGTTTCCACGGAGCTGGGGCCGAGCCCGGGGCCCAAAGTTACAGGGGAAGGCAAGACCACATGGACAGGTCTATGCTCTGTAGCAGACCTCTAGTGAACCTCATCTCTCAGGAGCATTCTTGGCTCCTACAGAGACACCTCTGTGTGTGAAGCTGCGTACCTAACATAGGGGCACAGAGAGCCTGATTCTCTCTGTTCATTTTGATGCTGTCATTCAGAAAACAGCTTGAGAATCCATAAAATGCTCTCCCTTACCACCGAGAGAATTCTCACTGCTGTAGCCCTTGGCACTTTGTAGAAATCTGCACCCAAACGCTTTTCCAAGTAGGCCTGGGTGCTAGCTCGGATGAACAGGCAATGGTGGAGCTGAGGCCAGTAAGGCAACAGTCAGGTTTCACACACTCTGGCAGACTGCTCCTCCAGGGACTGTAAGGCCTCTTTTACTCTGCAGGAGATTCACTTGCCTTACTTCATGTGAACAGCATTTCCCAGCCTCGGCGAAGCGGTTCCTGGAGATCTTTTCTCAGGGACAGTTTCCCTGGAGGTGTGGCGGACCTCGAGGACCCAACTCACAGGGGAAGGCAAAACCACATGGACAGGTCTATGCTCTGTAGGAGAGGTTTAGTGAACCTAATCTCTCGGGAACATTCTTGGCTCCTATAGAGACAACTCTGTGTGTGAAGCTACACTCCCAACATTGGTGCACAGGGAGCTTGATTCTCTCCGTGGGGTGCTGATGCTTTGTGGCAAAGCACCTGCTTGAGAATCCATCCTCTTAGGCTTCCCTCACCTTGACAGAGGTCTCATTCCTGTAGCCCTTGGCAGTTTGCAAAGAAGAAGACCCTTACCCTTCATAAAGTAGGGCCTTGTCCTAGTTTGAATGGAAAGGCAATAGCTGAGCTGAGGTCAATAAGGAGCCAGTCCCGTCTGACACATTCCCGAAGCCTGCTCCTTCATGGAATATAACTCTAGAATCTTGGAATGTCTTTGCAAGGCTAGCAAAGGACAGTCAGGAACCAATACCCTGCCTCTGGAATTACCGACTTCTGAGCAGATCTGGAGGTCTCCTTTAGGAGAAGCTAACACATTCCTTCCAAATAGAGGCTTCAAAACACAGGCAGGTTGGCTGCCTTTCATGCCCGAAGGAGGCTTGCTTTTCTCTCCTCCTATGAATCCCAGTTCCAAGCCTCTGGGAAAAGCGTATCTTGAAGATATTTTCTCAGGGGTTGTTTCCACGGAGCTGGGGCCGAGCCTGGAGACCCAAAGGCACAGGGGAAGGCAAGACCACATGGACAAGCCTTTGCTCTTTAGTATAGCTCTAATGAACCTCACTCTGTCAGGATCTTTCTTGATTCCTACGGAGACACACCTGTGTGTGAAGCTGCGGGCACAGAGAGCCTGATTACCCCTGTGCAGCGCTGAGTCTGGGCGGCTAAACAACAGCTTGTGAATGCAGCCTGGGGCGCTTCCCTTCCCTCTGACAGAGCTCTCCTTCGGTCCCTAAGCCCTCTGCAAGTAGGCATGGATCATAGGTGCAAAGGGAAGGGAAGAGCGGAGCTGAGGCCAGTAAGGCGCCCGCCAGTCACGTCTCCCCCACTTCCGCAGTCTGTTCTTTCCCCTGCGCGAAAGCTAGAAGCTGGGAAGGGCTTGGCGAGGCTCGCCCAGGCAGAGCAGCCTCTAGGCCGGGGCTCTGCGATATCGCGCCTGGGCGCAGATCTGGAGCTCCGCCAGAGTGGAAGCTCATTCGGTCCTTCCCAATACAGGCTTGCCAGCACCCGACGGCGGCCTGACTCTATTCTCCCGCGTGCTGGGAGTGGGCTTCCAATCCAGGGCACAGAGCACTGCCTGGAGCTCTCTGCTCAGGGGCTGGTTCCCCTGCACTGGGACTGTGCTAGGGAACCCAAAGGCACAGGGGAAGGCCCCAAACCACATGCACACGACTCTGCTCTGGAGCTGAGCTCCGGGGAAGCCCAGTCTGTAAGGCGGTTTCTGAACACAAACGGAGGAACACTCTGGCTGTGGAGCTCCCTCCCCATGACAGGGGCACTGGGACCCTGATTCCCTCCGTTCAGCGCTGAGTCTGGGCTACCAAGCAACAGCTTGGGAATGCAACCTGGGGCATTTCCCTTCCCTCAGACAGAGGTCTCCTTGCGGGAGGCTTTCGCAGTTTGCACACCCCCGTGCCCTAAGCCGTCTGCAAGGAGGCCTGGCTCCTAGGTCCAAAGGGAAGGCAAGAGCGGAGCTGAGGCCAGTCAGGAGCCAGTCATGTCGCCCACACTCCCGCAGCCTGCTCCTTTGCAGGTGCAAACGCTAGAAGCTGGGAAGGGCTTGGCGAGGCTCGCCCAGGCAGAGCAGCCTCCCGACAGGGGCTCTGTCCTATCGCGCCTGGGCGCAGGTCTGCAGCTCCGCCGGTGTGGAAGCTCACTCGGTCCTTTCCAATACAGGCTTGCAAGGACCCGCCGGCAGCCTAACTCATCTCTCCCGCGTGCTGGGACTGGGCATCCAGGCCTGGGCACAAAGCACTGCCTGGAGCTCTTTGCTCAGGGGCTGGTTCCCCTACGCTGGGGCTGTGCTAGGGAGCCCAAACGCACATGTCAAGACCCCAAAACACATCCACACGTCTCTGCTCTGCAACAGAGCTCCGGGGAAGCCCAGTCTGGCAGGCGCTTTCTGGGCACAAAGGGAGGAACACTCTGGCTGTGGAGCTTCCTCCTCAAGACAGGGGCACTAGGACCCTGATTCCCTCCGTTTACCGCTGAGTCTGCATTGCCAAGCAACAGCTTGGGAACGCAGCCTGGGGCGCTTCCCTTCCCTCGGACAGAGCTCTCCTTGCGGTAGGCCTTGGTAGTTTGCATACAATGGGGCCCTAAGCCCTCTGCAAGTTGGCCTGGCTCCTAGGTCCAAAGGGCAGGCCAGAGCGGAGCTGAGGCTGTCAGGCTCCAGACACATCTCCCATACTCCTACATCCTGCTCCTACCCGGGCGTGAACGCTAGAAGCTGGGAAGGTACCTGGACCGTGCAGGGGCGGGGCGAACGCGGGCGGCGTGGGGCGGGGGTCGGCTTCTGGCAGGGTTGGGGGCGGGCTTCCCAGTTGTGCTCTCGGAGGTGGACACTGAGGCTGAAAACGCCCCGGGAGCGCACCCGGGACTGGGTAAACCCGGGCTGTGCGGGTCGAGATTCCGATGGCTTTAGGTGGGGGTCGGTCCCAGTTGTGCTCCCGGGGGTCGCCACTGCGGCTGGGAACGCGCAGGGAGCGCGGCAGGGGCGGGGCTAACCCTGGCGGCGCGGGGCGGGGGTCGGCTCATGGGGGGGATGGGGAGGGGTTCCCAGTTGTGCTCTCGGGGGTTGCAACTGCGGCTGGGAACGCCCATTTCGTCCGCTCCTGGGTCCCCAAGGATCGCCATCCTGTGGGTGCAGCGGAGGGCTGCGGACCACAGGTAAGGGAACTGGGACTGCGTGGAGCAGGGAACCAAGTATTCCACCGTCTGTTGGCACATTCTCGGAGCTCGCCAACCTGGTGGTCGCAGAAAAGCCTTGCCTTTGGGGTCAAGGCCTTTACCGCTCCACCCCTCTGCTGAAAAATCTCAGAGTCTGCGCGGTTCTTCCAAGCAGCCTAGTGTCCGCTGGAAGTCCAAGGGACAGAACACTGAACTCTGGCCGGCTGGCCCAGCCCTGCTTCTGGCACTTTGTAAGCCAGCGGGCCCTTGAGCACCTGCTGGGATGGGAAAGGGAAGGGTCCACGGATTGCACCCTAGAAACTTAGTAGGGTGCATGGATTTCAAACCCTGGTGGCCGCCCAGGCAGCAAAGAAGGGGGTGGGCACCTTGCTGCCCTTTCATGGCAGAATCTGTGGTTGTCCAGCTGCGTGGGCCTTTTCATGAGGACCCTGTGCAATAAAAGTTTGGTGTTTTGGAACTGAATAATTAGAACGTGTAAAAGCTTTAAATTATGTGGTGGTGTAATTAAAAAACAAAACAAAACAAAACCAAGCTCCAAGTGTTTTGCAAATGGAGGTTTAAATATTGAAGGACTGTATTCCTTGCACTGTGGCATTCTATCAAGAAGTGTGCAGGATTTTTTTTTTTAAGAAAAGTGTTCGAAGTGAGGGAAACAGGAAACCCAGAGGTGCCCCTGTATTTTGGGGAAGGCCTTAGGAGGTCACTTGGAAATGCTGCTGGCTGTGCGGGAGCAGGGCAGATGGGCTGTGCAGGCTTGTCCTTTGCATGGATGTTCTTGTGTGTGGAAACCCAGCTCGGAGCCATCTCCTGATGTGTAAGAATTTCGCAGACAAACCTTGAGCTAAGCAATGCATTTTTTCCTAAGAAAATGTTTGTCTTAAGCGATGTAAATATCCTATGTATTTCCGCTAGACTGTGGCTTCAGGTCGGTTCCCCCAAAAGGCTCAGAAGCGATTTGAACAAAACAGCATGTTTTCCTCCTAGCTTGTTCTCCTTATCTATGTTAAGGAAATGATATATTTGCCTGCAATACTGCCTTTCTTCAATGTTCATGTCAATCAAGTTTTGGCCCGGGATGACTCACCTGCTGCCAATATTATCTCAATGCATGTCGTGGGGGAGGGGCCTGGTGCCATTCCCTGAAACAGTTCCTTTCTTTCCTTAGCTGACTGCTAGTGCCTGTAGAATATCTGGATAAAGACCAGCAAGGGGTACTCTTACTACCCCCCCCCCACCCCGCCTCGAGTCTAAGTCAGCAGCTTTCTCTATCTCTTTCATACTTTAATAACACTTGATGACACAAAAGCTCTGAGCGATCAAATCATATCAAATCTTCATTTCAGATTGAAGATGCATTCCATGGTATTGCCATCTTAAGTCTTTCCATCGTTATGGAATATCTGTCCATGTATTCAGGATAGTTTTCAGCCAGGGTGTATAATTTCCAGTGTGCCAGTCTTGTCATCCTCGTTACATCCATGGCAAAGTGTTTTATTCATGTTGATATTATTGAAAGGGAATTTTTTAAAATTCCTTTTCAGATTATTATCTGCTAATGTATACAGATAAAACTGTGTAATCATTCATTTTTATCAGTTTGGACAGCTTGATAGTTTTCTTTAATTTCTTTACTTTCTGACACTTTAAGATTATCCTGGGACACATATGTAATGCCTCACCCCTAAATTCAGACATGTGTTCAAAGAACTTCTGTCCTTTTATTTATTCATTTATTCTTTAACACTGAAATCGTTTTGACTATGCTGGGTGTTTGTTGCTAGATGGAAGTAGCTAGGACCTCTGGACTGCAGTCTCTCATCTCTTGCTGACCTCTTGTTGACCTCTGCAGAATCCTGGTAGGTGGGAGCTTGTTAGTTCCTTGTTCCTTATCAGAACCTCCTGTGGTAAGTGTTTTTCTCTTCTCTGTTGCCTGGTAAGGGTGGGTGGTCATGGGCATCCCAAAGTTGGCTAGAAGTCAATTATTTAGGCATGCTTGTGCATAGATATGGGAGAAGGCAATGGCACCCCACTCCTGGAAAATCCCAAGGACGGAGGAGCCTGGTAGGCTGCAGTCCATGGGGTGGCTAAGAGTCGGACACCACTGAGCGACTTCATTTTCACTTTTCACTTTCATGCATAGGAGGAGGAAATGGCAACCCACTCCAGTGTTCTTGCCTAGAGAACCCCAGGGACTGCGGGACCTGGTGGGCTGCCATCTATGGCGTGGCACAGGGTCGGCCTCAACTGAACCACTTAGCAGCTGCAGCAGCAGCAGCAGCAGGGCATAGATATCAAAGGGGATGAGAACAGTCAGGTAGGATCACATATGTCACCGTGAAACAATACTTCTCCTCTTAGCCAAAGCTAACAAAAGATTTCTGTTCTAGGTCAACCTAGAAGAGATCACTTAAGAGGTAAAGAAACTTAAACTCCATTAGCAAAGGCAGTTCAACATCTCAAGAAAACTTGTGCTAGGCACAAAACTCTTTTCTGGGGGCCTACTTTCCCTACAACCTCCTTATCCCATTCTGTACCCATTCCTTTGCTTCTCCCGTCCTGAAAATGCCACCTCTAAGACAGAACTACTTCGTTTTCCTTCTTAAAGTGTGATTGCATTCCATACATTCTTGTAATAACAAGTCATACATTTCCCTTCAGCAACCAAGAACTCACTCTTATATTGGCATTTGATAGATTGGTGAGCATACCTATCAGTGATAATAGCGCCCACCCCGCTTCCTGCAAGAACAGAACAAAACAAAACAAAACAAAAAAATTGCTTTCTTACATTTAATATGTTCGGATGGTGCCAGTCACTATTCATGCAGAGTCAAAAATCTCTTTTGTTTCTGTGTAAAAGGGAGGTCCTTTCAAGTCGTGAATGTTTCAGAAGTTTCATTTATTTGGAAGTCACCTAGCTATTCAATACACTGTCGTCACTTAGTTTAGCACCAGGATAGAAACTCAGGTAACCAAAACACCTGGAGGAACGATTGTAAGTTCAGTTCAGTTCAGTTGCTCAGTCGAGTCTGACTCTTTGGGACCCCGTGGCCTGCAGGACGCCAGGCTTCCGTGTCCATCACCAACTCCAGGGGCTTGCTCAAACTCATGTCCATCAAGTCAGTGATGCCATCCAACCATCTTATCCTCTGTCATCCCCTTCTCCTCTGCCTTCAATCAAGACTATGAGAGGCAGATATTTTAGAGTATAATTATTGTTAAGAGTTTATCTAAAAGCTCTTATCACATTTACATTTTTTTACATTGGTTGTTGCTCTTTCCAGGTACTTTCTTGCTGACAAGCTTGTGACACATATAACAATAGAGCAATTTTTACCTTAGAATAAACCTAGGCACTATGAACATGTTGTGCTTAATGTTGTTGACTCTTAGACATGTCTATAATGGAGGAGCAAAACCAAAAATACTAGATATTTAATATTGACTAGTTCCCAGTTCACAGGACTCTGACATTCATTTAGGTCAATGTTTTCTTGTATTTCCAGCAGTTTGATTTGGAAGGGCTGCCTTGTTTTGAGACCATTGATATCAGAACACAGAACTTGAGCAATATTATCAAAAAACACAAGGCTCACACTGACACATACCTTAATCCAAACAGACAGACAAGACATCTTCCAGGTTTCCGCCTGAGATTTAAAATATTTCTTTGAGCCAGTCTTCTGCGGAGTGGGGGGATGGGGGTGGCAGCGAGGCAGGTTTGGGTAACAAGCTAATTGTTGGTCATTGCATATGCAAAGAACCAGCTTTCCGGGTTCCAAGGAAAAAAGTTTCCTTGGTAACCAACTTTGTCTGGTTCTATAGAATATCATGGCCCTCCTAGGTCAGGTCATCTTGCCTTTCTGTAGTCCTCGTTTTATCCCTAAATCATAGACAGCTTGGATTGTCTCTGTGGGGTGTATGTATTGTCCTCATGTTTGACCTGGCGGCAGCAGCGAGGTCCGAGAGCCTCTCCTGGAACTGGGAGTGGGGACGGGGCTCACCGAGAGCCACTGGTGAAGGTGGGCAGCGCCCCTGGAGCGCGGCAGGGGCGGGGCGAACCTGGTCAGCACAGGGTGGGTGTCGGCTCCTGGCGGGGGTAGGGGAGGGCTTCCCAGTTGTGCTCTCGGAGATGGCCACTGCGGCTGGAAACGCTCCGGGAGCGCACCCAGGGCGGGGTAAACCTGGGCTGCACAGGTCGAGATTCCGCTCGCTGTGGGTGGGTGGTCGGTCCCTGTTGTGCTCCCGGGGGTCGCCAATGTGGCTGGGAACCCGCCGGGGGCCCAGCACGGCCGGGGCGAAACCTGGCGGCGCGGGGTGGGGTGGGGGTCCGTTCGCAGCGGGGGTCGTCTCCTGGCGGGGGTGGGGGAGGGCTTTCCAGATGTGCTGTTGGGGGTCGCCATTGCGGCTGGGAATGCCCATTTCGTGAACTCCTGGATCCCCAAGGATCGGCATCCATTGGCCACAGCGGAGGGGTGCGGAACACAGGTAAGGGAACGGGGACTGCGTGGAGCAGGGAACCATGTATTCCGCCCTGTGTTGGCACAGTCTCAGAGCTCCACAACCTGACGGTCGCAGAAAGGCCTCGTCTTTGGGGTCAAGGCCTTTACCGCTCCACCCCTCTGCTGAAAAACCTCAGAGACTGCGCGGTTTTCCCAAGCAGCCTAGTGTCCGCTGGAAGTCCAAGGGACAGAACCCTGAATTCTGGCCGGCTGGCCCAGCCCTGCTTCTGGCACTTTGTAGGCCAGCGGGCCCTGGAGCACCTGCTAGGATGGGAAAGGGAAGGGTACGCGAATTGCACCCTGGTGGCCGCCGAGGCAGCAAAGAAGTGGGGAGGGCACCTTACTGCCCTTTAATGGCAGACAGAATCTGTGGCTGTCCTGCTGCGTGGGCCTTTTCATGGGGACCTTGTGCAATAACAGTTTACCGGTGACCTTAGGGAACTTCCCAGTGTGCTTCTGACAGATGAGGGATGCTGTGGAGTTGGCGGGGCCTCTCAGGACTCCACTGGGTTTGGCGCAATGGAAGAGGGCCTCATCTCCAGGGAAGGCAGGATCCTCAGGCTTCCTCTCCGTTTCGGACTCCGACCGCAGGGTCCCTGCAGAGTTGGGACAAGAGAGTCAGGAATCGTCTTGTCTGAGGAAGGGAACTCCGCTTGCCTCTCGAGGTGCTCAGGGGGTCTCCGGCCCTTCGTCGAGCTGTGTGTGGAACCCGCGGGTCTTTGCGGACGATGCACGGGGGTGGCAGTGCCCCTTCGTGTTGTGCCTTCCCCCACAGGGTTGCCTTCGAAGAGGGGTCCGGGCCTCGGGTCCTTCTCAAGGGCGGACCGGGGAATCGGGGGCGTTCGGCATGTGGCCCCACCCACGTGGCTCGTCTCGAATTTCCTCGTGAGACCGGCCTCATCTAGAGGTGTGCCGGGAAGGCCGGGAACCCCTTCCAGACCACGCAGGGGAATCGCCTCTCCTGTCGCGGTCAGGAGGGGAGAAGGGGCTCAGAGGAAGCGGTGCCGGGACCCTCGGTGTTCCCCTCGAGGGAACCCGGCGTGTCGGGGGACTTTTGGGGGTCGCAGGAAGGCTGTCAGGGACCGTTTCGCCCTTCAGGGCGGAACAGGGGACTTCCCTTGAGACGCCGTGGCGGGCAAGGGCCTCCTCTTGCCAAGAGGTGGGAACCACGTGGTTTTTCTCGAGTTGCGGCGGGATTCTCGAGTTACGACGGGGATCTCAGCCTTCCCCTTGGGTTGGCCCTGGGAAGCCCAATCTTCCCCTCGGGTTGCGAGGGAAAGCTGGGGGTTGCGCTCGAGTCACTGCAGGGCCGAAGAGACCTCACCTAGGCGTGTGTCCGGGACCTACTATTCCTCTCCAGGGAAGGCAGGGATCTCGGGGTTGCATTCCAGGCTCCCCTGGGGAGTCAGGCCTCGTCTCGAGGGGAAGCCAAGGACTCCGCTCTCCTCTCGAGTCGCGACGCGGGTCTCTTGGAGCCCCCTGAGCGGCCTCAAGGGAGTCCAGCCTCCTCTTCCGTTTGGAGAGAGGACCCGGGATTGCTCTCCAGGCCATGCAGGAAAAGAAGGCCCTCAGCTCGCGAGGACGGGGGCGTCTCCGGGGTTTCCTCGAGCTGCGGCGCCCGTGGGGCTTTTCTCCCGAGGCACGACGAGGATCTCAGGGAGCCTCTCGTGCGGCGCCAGGGAAGTCAGGTCTCCATGCGCGTGGCGAGGGGGAGCGCGTCCTGGCTCTCGAGTCACGGGAGGGGACTAGGGCCTCGAGACGCGTTGAAGAAGGACTCTCGAGGTCTTTCTCGGGGGGCGGCGGGAAACCCTCGTGTCCCTCGCCTTCTGCCGGGGACCTTAGGGAACTTCCCAGGGTGCCTCTGAGAGGCGAGGGATCCTGTGGAGGTGGCGGGGCCCCTCGGGACTCCGCTGGGTCTGGCGCAACGGAAGAGGGCCTCACCTCGAGGGGAGGCAGGAACCTCAGGCTTCCTCTCCGTTTCGGACTCCGACCGCAGGGTCCCTGCAGAGTTGGGACAGGAGAGTCAGGCCTCGTCTTGTCTGAGGAAGGGAACCCCGCTGGCCTCTCGAGTTGCTCAGGGGGTCTCCGGCCCCTCGTCGAGCTGTGTGTGGAACCCGCGGGTCTTTGCGGACGATGCACGGGGGTGGCAGTGCCCCTTCGTGTTGTGCCTTCCCCCACAGGGTTGCCTTCGAAGAGGGGTCCGGGCCTCGGGTCCTTCTCAAGGGCGGACCGGGGAATCGGGGGCGTTCGGCATGTGGCCCCACCCACGTGGCTCGTCTCGAATTTCCTCGTGAGACCGGCCTCATCTAGAGGTGTGCCGGGAAGGCCGGGAACCCCTTCCAGACCACGCAGGGGAATCGCCTCTCCTGTCGCGGTCAGGAGGGGAGAAGGGGCTCAGAGGAAGCGGTGCCGGGACCCTCGGTGTTCCCCTCGAGGGAACCCGGCGTGTCGGGGGACTTTTGGGGGTCGCAGGAAGGCTGTCAGGGACCGTTTCGCCCTTCAGGGCGGAACAGGGGACTTCCCTTGAGACGCCGTGGCGGGCAAGGGCCTCCTCTTGCCAAGAGGTGGGAACCACGTGGTTTTTCTCGAGTTGCGGCGGGATTCTCGAGTTACGACGGGGATCTCAGCCTTCCCCTTGGGTTGGCCCTGGGAAGCCCAATCTTCCCCTCGGGTTGCGAGGGAAAGCTGGGGGTTGCGCTCGAGTCACTGCAGGGCCGAAGAGACCTCACCTAGGCGTGTGTCCGGGACCTACTATTCCTCTCCAGGGAAGGCAGGGATCTCGGGGTTGCATTCCAGGCTCCCCTGGGGAGTCAGGCCTCGTCTCGAGGGGAAGCCAAGGACTCCGCTCTCCTCTCGAGTCGCGACGCGGGTCTCTTGGAGCCCCCTGAGCGGCCTCAAGGGAGTCCAGCCTCCTCTTCCGTTTGGAGAGAGGACCCGGGATTGCTCTCCAGGCCATGCAGGAAAAGAAGGCCCTCAGCTCGCGAGGACGGGGGCGTCTCCGGGGTTTCCTCGAGCTGCGGCGCCCGTGGGGGTTTTCTCCCGAGGCACGACGAGGATCTCAGGGAGCCTCTCGTGCGGCGCCAGGGAAGTCAGGTCTCCATGCGCGTGGCGAGGGGGAGCGCGTCCTGGCTCTCGAGTCACGGGAGGGGACTAGGGCCTCGAGACGCGTTGAAGAAGGACTCTCGAGGTCTTTCTCGGGGGGCGGCGGGAAACCCTCGTGTCCCTCGCCTTCTGCCGGGGACCTTAGGGAACTTCCCAGGGTGCCTCTGAGAGGCGAGGGATCCTGTGGAGGTGGCGGGGCCCCTCGGGACTCCGCTGGGTCTGGCGCAACGGAAGAGGGCCTCACCTCGAGGGGAGGCAGGAACCTCAGGCTTCCTCTCCGTTTCGGACTCCGACCGCAGGGTCCCTGCAGAGTTGGGACAGGAGAGTCAGGCCTCGTCTTGTCTGAGGAAGGGAACCCCGCTGGCCTCTCGAGTTGCTCAGGGGGTCTCCGGCCCCTCGTCAAGCTGTGTGTGGAACCCGCGGGTCTTTGCGGACGATGCACGGGGGTGGCAGTGCCCCTTCGTGTGGTGCCTTCACCCACAGGGTTGCCTTCGAAGAGGGGTCCGGGCCTCGGGTCCTTCTCAAGGGCGGACCGGGGAATCGGGGGCGTTCGGCATGTGGCCCCACCCACGTGGCTCGTCTCGAATTTCCTCGTGAGACCGGCCTCATCCTGAGGTGCGCCGGGAAGGCCGGGAACCCCTTCCAGACCACGCAGGGGAATCGCCTCTCCTGTCGCGGTCAGGAGGGGAGAAGGGGCTCAGAGGAAGCGGTGCCGGGACCCTCGGTGTTCCCCTCGAGGGCACCCGGCGTGTCGGGGGACTTTTGGGGGTCGCAGGAAGGCTGTCAGGGACCGTTTCGCCCTTCAGGGCGGAACAGGGGACTTCCCTTGAGACGCCGTTGCGGGCAAGGGCCTCCTCTTGCCAAGAGGTGGGAACCACGTGGTTTTTCTCGAGTTGCGGCGGGATTCTCGAGTTACGACGGGGATCTCAGCCTTCCCCTTGGGTTGGCCCTGGGAAGCCCAATCTTCCCCTCGGGTTGCGAGGGAAAGCTGGGGGTTGCGCTCGAGTCACTGCAGGGCCGAAGAGACCTCACCTAGGCGTGTGTCCGGGACCTACTATTCCTCTCCAGGGAAGGCAGGGATCTCGGGGTTGCATTCCAGGCTCCCCCGGGGAGTCAGGCCTCGTCTCGAGGGGAAGCCAAGGACTCCGCTCTCCTCTCGAGTCGCGACGCGGGTCTCTTGGAGCCCCCTGAGCGGCCTCAAGGGAGTCCAGCCTCCTCTTCCGTTTGGAGAGAGGACCCGGGATTGCTCTCCAGGCCATGCAGGAAAAGAAGGCCCTCAGCTCGCGAGGACGGGGGCGTCTCAGGGGTTTCCTCGAGCTGCGGCGCCCGTGGGGCTTTTCTCCCGAGGCACGACGAGGATCTCAGGGAGCCTCTCGTGCGGCGCCAGGGAAGTCAGGTCTCCATGCGCGTGGCGAGGGGGAGCGCGTCCTGGCTCTCGAGTCACGGGAGGGCACTAGGGCCTCGAGACGCGTTGAAGAAGGACTCTCGAGGTCTTTCTCGGGGGGCGGCGGGAAACCCTCGTGTCCCTCGCCTTCTGCCGGGGACCTTAGGGAACTTCCCAGGGTGCCTCTGAGAGGCGAGGGATCCTGTGGAGGTGGCGGGGCCCCTCGGGACTCCGCTGGGTCTGGCGCAACGGAAGAGGGCCTCACCTCGAGGGGAGGCAGGAACCTCAGGCTTCCTCTCCGTTTCGGACTCCGACCGCAGGGTCCCTGCAGAGTTGGGACAGGAGAGTCAGGCCTCGTCTTGTCTGAGGAAGGGAACCCCGCTGGCCTCTCGAGTTGCTCAGGGGGTCTCCGGCCCCTCGTCAAGCTGTGTGTGGAACCCGCGGGTCTTTGCGGACGATGCACGGGGGTGGCAGTGCCCCTTCGTGTGGTGCCTTCCCCCACAGGGTTGCCTTCGAAGAGGGGTCCGGGCCTCGGGTCCTTCTCAAGGGCGGACCGGGGAATCGGGGGCGTTCGGCATGTGGCCCCACCCACGTGGCTCGTCTCGAATTTCCTCGTGAGACCGGCCTCATCCTGAGGTGCGCCGGGAAGGCCGGGAACCCCTTCCAGACCACGCAGGGGAATCGCCTCTCCTGTCGCGGTCAGGAGGGGAGAAGGGGCTCAGAGGAAGCGGTGCCGGGACCCTCGGTGTTCCCCTCGAGGGAACCCGGCGTGTCGGGGGACTTTTGGGGGTCGCAGGAAGGCTGTCAGGGACCGTTTCGCCCTTCAGGGCGGAACAGGGGACTTCCCTTGAGACGCCGTGGCGGGCAAGGGCCTCCTCTTGCCAAGAGGTGGGAACCACGTGGTTTTTCTCGAGTTGCGGCGGGATTCTCGAGTTACGACGGGGATCTCAGCCTTCCCCTTGGGTTGGCCCTGGGAAGCCCAATCTTCCCCTCGGGTTGCGAGGGAAAGCTGGGGGTTGCGCTCGAGTCACTGCAGGGCCGAAGAGACCTCACCTAGGCGTGTGTCCGGGACCTACTATTCCTCTCCAGGGAAGGCAGGGATCTCGGGGTTGCATTCCAGGCTCCCCCGGGGAGTCAGGCCTCGTCTCGAGGGGAAGCCAAGGACTCCGCTCTCCTCTCGAGTCGCGACGCGGGTCTCTTGGAGCCCCCTGAGCGGCCTCAAGGGAGTCCAGCCTCCTCTTCCGTTTGGAGAGAGGACCCGGGATTGCTCTCCAGGCCATGCAGGAAAAGAAGGCCCTCAGCTCGCGAGGACGGGGGCGTCTCAGGGGTTTCCTCGAGCTGCGGCGCCCGTGGGGCTTTTCTCCCGAGGCACGACGAGGATCTCAGGGAGCCTCTCGTGCGGCGCCAGGGAAGTCAGGTCTCCATGCGCGTGGCGAGGGGGAGCGCGTCCTGGCTCTCGAGTCACGGGAGGGGACTAGGGCCTCGAGACGCGTTGAAGAAGGACTCTCGAGGTCTTTCTCGGGGGGCGGCGGGAAACCCTCGTGTCCCTCGCCTTCTGCCGGGGACCTTAGGGAACTTCCCAGGGTGCCTCTGAGAGGCGAGGGATCCTGTGGAGGTGGCGGGGCCCCTCGGGACTCCGCTGGGTCTGGCGCAACGGAAGAGGGCCTCACCTCGAGGGGAGGCAGGAACCTCAGGCTTCCTCTCCGTTTCGGACTCCGACCGCAGGGTCCCTGCAGAGTTGGGACAGGAGAGTCAGGCCTCGTCTTGTCTGAGGAAGGGAACCCCGCTGGCCTCTCGAGTTGCTCAGGGGGTCTCCGGCCCTTCGTCGAGCTGTGTGTGGAACCCGCGGGTCTTTGCGGACGATGCACGGGGGTGGCAGTGCCCCTTCGTGTTGTGCCTTCCCCCACAGGGTTGCCTTCGAAGAGGGGTCCGGGCCTCGGGTCCTTCTCAAGGGCGGACCGGGGAATCGGGGGCGTTCGGCATGTGGCCCCACCCACGTGGCTCGTCTCGAATTTCCTCGTGAGACCGGCCTCATCTAGAGGTGTGCCGGGAAGGCCGGGAACCCCTTCCAGACCACGCAGGGGAATCGCCTCTCCTGTCGCGGTCAGGAGGGGAGAAGGGGCTCAGAGGAAGCGGTGCCGGGACCCTCGGTGTTCCCCTCGAGGGAACCCGGCGTGTCGGGGGACTTTTGGGGGTCGCAGGAAGGCTGTCAGGGACCGTTTCGCCCTTCAGGGCGGAACAGGGGACTTCCCTTGAGACGCCGTGGCGGGCAAGGGCCTCCTCTTGCCAAGAGGTGGGAACCACGTGGTTTTTCTCGAGTTGCGGCGGGATTCTCGAGTTACGACGGGGATCTCAGCCTTCCCCTTGGGTTGGCCCTGGGAAGCCCAATCTTCCCCTCGGGTTGCGAGGGAAAGCTGGGGGTTGCGCTCGAGTCACTGCAGGGCCGAAGAGACCTCACCTAGGCGTGTGTCCGGGACCTACTATTCCTCTCCAGGGAAGGCAGGGATCTCGGGGTTGCATTCCAGGCTCCCCCGGGGAGTCAGGCCTCGTCTCGAGGGGAAGCCAAGGACTCCGCTCTCCTCTCGAGTCGCGACGCGGGTCTCTTGGAGCCCCCTGAGCGGCCTCAAGGGAGTCCAGCCTCCTCTTCCGTTTGGAGAGAGGACCCGGGATTGCTCTCCAGGCCATGCAGGAAAAGAAGGCCCTCAGCTCGCGAGGACGGGGGCGTCTCCGGGGTTTCCTCGAGCTGCGGCGCCCGTGGGGGTTTTCTCCCGAGGCACGACGAGGATCTCAGGGAGCCTCTCGTGCGGCGCCAGGGAAGTCAGGTCTCCATGCGCGTGGCGAGGGGGAGCGCGTCCTGGCTCTCGAGTCACGGGAGGGGACTAGGGCCTCGAGACGCGTTGAAGAAGGACTCTCGAGGTCTTTCTCGGGGGGCGGCGGGAAACCCTCGTGTCCCTCGCCTTCTGCCGGGGACCTTAGGGAACTTCCCAGGGTGCCTCTGAGAGGCGAGGGATCCTGTGGAGGTGGCGGGGCCCCTCGGGACTCCGCTGGGTCTGGCGCAACGGAAGAGGGCCTCACCTCGAGGGGAGGCAGGAACCTCAGGCTTCCTCTCCGTTTCGGACTCCGACCGCAGGGTCCCTGCCGAGTTGGGACAGGAGAGTCAGGCCTCGTCTTGTCTGAGGAAGGGAACCCCGCTGGCCTCTCGAGTTGCTCAGGGGGTCTCCGGCCCCTCGTCAAGCTGTGTGTGGAACCCGCGGGTCTTTGTGGACGATGCACGGGGGTGGCAGTGCCCCTTCGTGTGGTGCCTTCACCCACAGGGTTGCCTTCGAAGAGGGGTCCGGGCCTCGGGTCCTTCTCAAGGGCGGACCGGGGAATCGGGGGCGTTCGGCATGTGGCCCCACCCACGTGGCTCGTCTCGAATTTCCTCGTGAGACCGGCCTCATCCTGAGGTGCGCCGGGAAGGCCGGGAACCCCTTCCAGACCACGCAGGGGAATCGCTTCTCCTGTCGCGGTCAGGAGGGGAGAAGGGGCTCAGAGGAAGCGGTGCCGGGACCCTCGGTGTTCCCCTCGAGGGAACCCGGCGTGTCGGGGGACTTTTGGTGGTCGCAGGAAGGCTGTCAGGGACCGTTTCGCCCTTCAGGGCGGAACAGGGGACTTCCCTTGAGACGCCGTTGCGGGCAAGGGCCTCCTCTTGCCAAGAGGTGGGAACCACGTGGTTTTTCTCGAGTTGCGGCGGGATTCTCGAGTTACGACGGGGATCTCAGCCTTCCCCTTGGGTTGGCCCTGGGAAGCCCAATCTTCCCCTCGGGTTGCGAGGGAAAGCTGGGGGTTGCGCTCGAGTCACTGCAGGGCCGAAGAGACCTCACCTAGGCGTGTGTCCGGGACCTACTATTCCTCTCCAGGGAAGGCAGGGATCTCGGGGTTGCATTCCAGGCTCCCCCGGGGAGTCAGGCCTCGTCTCGAGGGGAAGCCAAGGACTCCGCTCTCCTCTCGAGTCGCGACGCGGGTCTCTTGGAGCCCCCTGAGCGGCCTCAAGGGAGTCCAGCCTCCTCTTCCGTTTGGAGAGAGGACCCGGGATTGCTCTCCAGGCCATGCAGGAAAAGAAGGCCCTCAGCTCGCGAGGACGGGGGCGTCTCAGGGGTTTCCTCGAGCTGCGGCGCCCGTGGGGCTTTTCTCCCGAGGCACGACGAGGATCTCAGGGAGCCTCTCGTGCGGCGCCAGGGAAGTCAGGTCTCCATGCGCGTGGCGAGGGGGAGCGTGTCCTGGCTCTCGAGTCACGGGAGGGGACTAGGGCCTCGAGACGCGTTGAAGAAGGACTCTCGAGGTCTTTCTCGGGGGGCGGCGGGAAACCCTCGTGTCCCTCGCCTTCTGCCGGGGACCTTAGGGAACTTCCCAGGGTGCCTCTGAGAGGCGAGGGATCCTGTGGAGGTGGCGGGGCCCCTCGGGACTCCGCTGGGTCTGGCGCAACGGAAGAGGGCCTCACCTCGAGGGGAGGCAGGAACCTCAGGCTTCCTCTCCGTTTCGGACTCCGACCGCAGGGTCCCTGCAGAGTTGGGACAGGAGAGTCAGGCCTCGTCTTGTCTGAGGAAGGGAACCCCGCTGGCCTCTCGAGTTGCTCAGGGGGTCTCCGGCCCCTCGTCGAGCTGTGTGTGGAACCCGCGGGTCTTTGCGGACGATGCACGGGGGTGGCAGTGCCCCTTCGTGTTGTGCCTTCACCCACAGGGTTGCCTTCGAAGAGGGGTCCGGGCCTCGGGTCCTTCTCAAGGGCGGACCGGGGAATCGGGGGCGTTCGGCATGTGGCCCCACCCACGTGGCTCGTCTCGAATTTCCTCGTGAGACCGGCCTCATCCTGAGGTGCGCCGGGAAGGCCGGGAACCCCTTCCAGACCACGCAGGGGAATCGCCTCTCCTGTCGCGATCAGGAGGGGAGAAGGGGCTCAGAGGAAGCGGTGCCGGGACCCTCAGTGTTCCCCTCGAGGGAACCCGGCGTGTCGGGGGACTTTTGGGGGTCGCAGGAAGGCTGTCAGGGAACGTTTCGCCCTTCAGGGCGGAACAGGCGACTTCCCTTGAGACGCCGTGGCGGGCAAGGGCCTCCTCTTGCCAAGAGGTTGGAACCACGTGGTTTTTCTCGAGTTGCAGCGGGATTCTCGAGTTACGACGGGGATCTCAGCCTTCCCCTTGGGTTGGCCCTGGGAAGCCCAATCTTCCCCTCGGGTTGCGAGGGAAGGCGGCGGGTTGCGCTCGAGTCACTGCAGGGCCGAACAGACCTCACCTAGGCGTGTGTCCGGGACCTACTATTCCTCTCCAGGGAAGGCAGGGATCTCGGGGTTGCATTCCAGGCCCCCCCGGGGAGTCAGGCCTCGTCTCGAGGGGAAGCCAAGGACTCCGCTCTCCTCTCGAGTCGCGACGCGGGTCTCTTGGAGCCCCCTGAGCGGCCTCAAGGGAGTCCAGCCTCCTCTTCCGTTGGGAGAGAGGACCCGGGATTGCTCTCCAGGCCATGCAGGAAAAGAAGGCCCTCAGCTCGCGAGGACGGGGGCGTCTCCGGGGTTTCCTCGAGCTGCGGCGCCCGTGGGGGTTTTCTCCCGAGGCACGACGAGGATCTCAGGGAGCCTCTCGTGTGGCGCCAGTGAAGTCAGGTCTCCATGCGCGTGGCGAGGGGGAGCGCGTCCTGGCTCTCGAGTCACGGGAGGGGACTAGGGCCTCGAGACGCGTTGAAGAAGGACTCTCGAGGTCTTTCTCGGGGGGCGGCGGGAAACCCTCGTGTCCGTCGCCTTCTGCCGGGGACCTTAGGGAACTTCCCAGGGTGCCTCTGAGAGGCGAGGGATTCTGTGGAGGTGGCGGGGCCCCTCGGGACTCCGCTGGGTCTGGCGCAACGGAAGAGGGCCTCACCTCGAGGGGAGGCAGGAACCTCAGGCTTCCTCTCCGTTTCGGACTCCGACCGCAGGGTCCCTGCAGAGTTGGGACAGGAGAGTCAGGCCTCGTCTTGTCTGAGGAAGGGAACCCCGCTGGCCTCTCGAGTTGCTCAGGGGGTCTCCGGCCCCTCGTCGAGCTGTGTGTGGAACCCGCGGGTCTTTGCGGACGATGCACGGGGGTGGCAGTGCCCCTTCGTGTGGTGCCTTCACCCACAGGGTTGCCTTCGAAGAGGGGTCCGGGCCTCGGGTCCTTCTCAAGGGCGGACCGGGGAATCGGGGGCGTTCGGCATGTGGCCCCACCCACGTGGCTCGTCTCGAATTTCCTCGTGAGACCGGCCTCATCCTGAGGTGCGCCGGGAAGGCCGGAAACCCCTTCCAGACCACGCAGGGGAATCGCCTCTCCTGTCGCGATCAGGAGGGGAGAAGGGGCTCAGAGGAAGCGGTGCCGGGACACTCGGTGTTCCCCTCGAGGGAACCCGGCGTGTCGGGGGACTTTTGGGGGTCTCAGGAAGGCTGTCAGGGACCGTTTCGCCCTTCAGGGCGGAACAGGGGACTTCCCTTGAGACGCCGTGGCGGGCAAGGGCCTCCTCTTGCCAAGAGGTGGGAACCACGTGGTTTTTCTCGAGTTGCAGCGGGATTCTCGAGATACGACGGGGATCTCAGCCTTCCCCTTGGGTTGGCCCTGGGAAGCCCAATCTTCCCCTCGGGTTGCGAGGGAAAGCTGGGGGTTGCGCTCGAGTCACTGCAGGGCCGAAGAGACCTCACCTAGGCGTGTGTCCGGGACCTACTATTCCTCTCCAGGGAAGGCAGGGATCTCGGGGTTGCATTCCAGGCTCCCCCGGGGAGTCAGGCCTCGTCTCGAGGGGAAGCCAAGGACTCCGCTCTCCTCTCGAGTCGCGACGCGGGTCTCTCGGAGCCCCCTGAGCGGACTCAAGGGAGTCCAGCCTCCTCTTCCGTTGGGAGAGAGGACCCGGGATTGCTCTCCAGGCCATGCAGGAAAAGAAGGCCCTCAGCTCGCGAGGACGGGGGCGTCTCCGGGGTTTCCTCGAGCTGCGGCGCCCGTGTGGGTTTTCTCCCGAGGCACGACGAGGATCTCAGGGAGCCTCTCGTGCGGCGCCAGGGAAGTCAGGTCTCCATGCGCGTGGCGAGGGGGAGCGCGTCCTGGCTCTCGAGTCACGGGAGGGGACTAGGGCCTCGAGACGCGTTGAAGAAGGACTCTCGAGGTCTTTCTCGGGGGGCGGCTGGAAACCCTCGTGTCCCTCGACTTCTGCCGGGGACCTTAGGGAACTTCCCAGGGTGCCTCTGAGAGGCGAGGGATCCTGTGGAGGTGGCGGGGCCCCTCGGGACTCCGCTGGGTCTGGCGCAACGGAAGAGGGCCTCACCTCGAGGGGAGGCAGGAACCTCAGGCTTCCTCTCCGTTTCGGACTCCGACCGCAGGGTCCCTGCAGAGTTGGGACAGGAGAGTCAGGCCTCGTCTTGTCTGAGGAAGGGAACCCCGCTGGCCTCTCGAGTTGCTCAGGGGGTCTCCGGCCCCTCGTCGAGCTGTGTGTGGAACCCGCGGGTCTTTGCGGACGATGCACGGGGGTGGCAGTGCCCCTTCGTGTTGTGCCTTCACCCACAGGGTTGCCTTCGAAGAGGGGTCCGGGCCTCGGGTCCTTCTCAAGGGCGGACTGGGGAATCGGGGGCGTTCGGCATGTGGCCCCACCCACGTGGCTCATCTCGAATTTCCTCGTGAAGACCGTCCTCATCCTGAGGTGCGCCGGGAAGGCCGGGAACCCCTTCCAGACCACGCAGGGGAATCGCCTCTCCTGTCGCGATCAGGAGGGGAGAAGGGGCTCAGAGGAAGCGGTGCCGGGACACTCGGTGTTCCCCTCGAGGGAACCCGGCGTGTCGGGGGACTCTTGGGGGTCGCAGGAAGGCTGTCAGGGACCGTTTCGCCCTTCAGGGCGGAACAGGGGACTTCCCTTGAGACGCCGTGGCGGGCAAGGGCCTCCTCTTGCCAAGAGGTGGGAACCACGTGGTTTTTCTCGAGTTGCGGCGGGATTCTCGAGTTACGACGGGGATCTCAGCCTTCCCCTTGGGTTGGCCCTGGGAAGCCCAATCTTCCCCTCGGGTTGCGAGGGAAAGCTGGGGGTTGCGCTCGAGTCACTGCAGGGCCGAAGAGACCTCACCTAGGCGTGTGTCCGGGACCTACTATTCCTCTCCAGGGAAGGCAGGGATCTCGGGGTTGCATTCCAGGCTCCCCCGGGGAGTCAGGCCTCGTCTCGAGGGGAAGCCAAGGACTCCGCTCTCCTCTCGAGTCGCGACGCGGGTCTCTTGGAGCCCCCTGAGCGGCCTCAAGGGAGTCCAGCCTCCTCTTCCGTTTGGAGAGAGGTCCCGGGATTGCTCTCCAGGCCATGCAGGAAAAGAAGGCCCTCAGCTCGCGAGGACGGGGGCGTCTCCGGGGTTTCCTCGAGCTGCGGCGCCCGTGGGGGTTTTCTCCCGAGGCACGACGAGGATCTCAGGGAGCCTCTCGTGCGGTGCCAGGGAAGTCAGGTCTCCATGCGCGTGGCGAGGGGGAGCGCGTCCTGGCTCTCGAGTCATGGGAGGGGACTAGGGCCTCGAGACGCGTTGAAGAAGGACTCTCGAGGTCTTTCTCGGGGGGCGGCGGGAAACCCTCGTGTCCCTCGCCTTCTGCCGGGGACCTTAGGGAACTTCCCAGGGTGCCTCTGAGAGGCGAGGGATCCTGTGGAGGTGGCGGGGCCCCTCGGGACTCCGCTGGGTCTGGCGCAACGGAAGAGGGCCTCACCTCGAGGGAAGGCAGGAACCTCAGGCTTCCTCTCCGTTTCGGACTCCGACCGCAGGGTCCCTGCAGAGCTGGGACAGGAGAGTCAGGCCTCGTCTTGTCTGAGGA